>NC_064631.1:534375352-535713686 GCF_023864275.1 Schistocerca cancellata
ACGCAGCACAAGAGAGTATTTGTTGGCAGTGGGCAATTGCGGGTTATCATTGGTTGAGAGGTTCAGTATGTGCTACTTCTGAAACAGGGGTGGTGGTAAAATTGAACAGTACACCCATCATAGGATGCCATTGTTCGGCATTGTCAGTAATTGTTGATGCACTGCACTGGTGAGTGTCACTGTCACTTTTAATGATAACACTTCTTTGGAGAGTTGTTTGTGGACCACTATATTACATGGTGCTGCACTCACTTGCATAATTCATGAATTGTGACACACAATGGCTGTACTGTCAATGCATAGTATCCAGTTCAGTACATATTTGCCATAATTCTCAGTGATAATGGGTCACCAGTGTGGATCCATATGAAATAGGTGTAGTATAATAGATATTTATGACACTACACATTTCAAGAATATACTTTATTTATATGAACTGGTACCAATAACACATGTGTATCTGGTCTCCCTGAAACCAAGGAATGCACTGAAAGTAGACAGTCAATACCAGGGATCCTCCATTGTCTGGCCACACTGATAGTCAGCAAGATTACACGTTATGATGTCCCCTCAAGTGTAACCATGCCTGCCTAGCATCGTACCTAAAAGTTCAAATTTCTACCCTTTGTGATTGTCAGTCATGTCTGTGGTCATTTTTTCCACTTCAGTGAACTTGTCCTTATGCTGAGTGTATTGTATGAGTTATCTTGTTAGTGTCATTTCCAAATCCAACTTCTCTTGATCATACAGATAATAAACACAAACTCCCTGTGTTATATTGGTATTAAAATGTTACCAAGAAAAGGAAGGTGTTAATATGTTAATACGTCTTTACGCACTTCCCTTCTCCTTCCATAATTTTGCATGGCAAGGCCAGAATCCATATTACCTAAGTGGAAAACTGGATTGGTACTCCAAGGTAACGAAAGTCGTGGGATAATGACACGCACACATACAGATGGTGATAAGATTATATGCACAAGGTATAAAAGAGTAGTGCATTGGTGGAGCTGTCAGTTGTATGCAGGCGATTCACATGAAAAGATTTCCCATGTGATTATGGCCACAAAATGGGAATTAACAGACTTTGAATGTGAATGGTAATTGGAGCTAGAGGCATAGGACATTCCATTTTGGAAATCGTTAGGAAATTCAGTATTCTGTGATCAACAGTCTCAAGAGTATGTGAAGAATACCAAATTTTAGGCATTACCTCTCACTACAGACCATGCAGTGGCTGACTGCCCTCACTTAACCACCGAGAGCAGTGCTGTTTGCATAGAGTTGTCAGTGCTAACAGACAAACAACAATGCATCAAATAACAACAGAAATCAAAGTGGGACATACAACAAATGTATTTGTTAGGACAGAGCAGTGAAATGTGGTGTTAATGGGCTATCGCAATAGATGACCAATGCGATTGCCTTTGCTAGCAACACAGCATGGTCTGCAGCACCCCTCCTGGGCTTGTGGCCATATTGGTTTGACCCTACACAACTGGAAAATGATGGCCTAGTTAGATGAGTACCAATTTCAGTTGGTAAGAGCTGATGATAGGGTTCAAATGTGGCACAGACCCCACGAAGCTGTGGACACAAGTTGTCAACAAGGCACTGTGTGATTTGGTGGTGGCTCCGTAATGGTGTTAGCTGAGTGTACATGGAATTGACTGGTTCCTCTGGGTCAGCTCAACCAATCATTGACAGAAAGTGGTTATGTTCAGCTATTTGGAAAAAATTTGCAGCCATTCATATCACTGGGCCAAAATTGTTTGCAAATTAGGTTGTAGAACATGTTTTTGAAGAACATTCTGGACAGTTCAAGTGAATGATCTGGCCACCCAGATCAACCAAAATGAATCTCAGTGAACATTTGTGGGACATAATCGAGAGGTCAGTTCATGCACATCATGCATCAGTAACACTTTCACAGTTGTCAATTGCTATAGAGGCAGCAAGGCCCAGTATTTTTAAAGGGGACTTCCAAGAACATTTTGAGTCCATGCCACATTGAGTCACTGCACTATGCCAGGTAAAAAGAGGTTCAACATCATGTTAGGAAGTATCCCATAACTTTTGTCACTGCAGTGTACATTACAGGTTGTGGCACTAAATTTTGAGTTGGAGAAACTGCAAAACAGGGTACCTTAAGATTCAGCATTAGGCTCACTTTTGCTGATAAAATGTAAGTTCTTTTTCTCCAAGGATATTTTAATTGTGTAGCAAAAGTTACAGCATTTGTCAATGACATGATTGTACTCCAAAAGAGAGTGAATTCTGTCCCTTAGTGTACTGTATGGTATTTGGTGTTCTCAGTTGTGGTGGGCTCCACCCCATGTGAAGAAATGAATCTTCACTGTCTCTCACTCTGTCCTCTCTCTCTGTTCCTCTCACCCTCCCCATTTCCTTCCTTCCCCTAAAACATCATCGTTCCCTCTTTCCCATGTCATTTTGCTTATTATTTGTCCATGTGTTTTCTTGTTATTTGTTGTCATTTTCTCAGAAAGCTTCACTGTATTTACATCACTAATCTGTTCTATCACAGTCCTTGTATGCTTCCTCATCCACCTACACTGAATACTGTTCTCATAGTTTGAACACCTGCTGATGTACAATTCTCTCCTTCTATGCAGTCATCCTTTCAGGCTTGCAGTTCTCTTCCTCAGCTGTATTGTATTTTACATTGTCTTTTGTTCACTTTTTCCCCATTATATTCTTAATTTTCCCCTGTCTGACTGTGTGGTCTTCATGTAGAACTATTTTTACTTTTGTACCCATTCTCTCACATTTCTGTACAGCAGTAATAATACTGTAATTAGTTTCTATTTCTTTAAGTTATTCACCTCCTCTGCTATAATTTACATTAATCTCACCAACTGTGTTTTCTCTGTTTCATATTTCTCAGGATGACCACAAACAAGGCCGTCTTGGCGGACAGATCTGTTCAGAAATGGAGTCTTTCAGCAAACACACAAAACATATCGGTAGCAGCTTCATACCCCACAAATGTCTCATTAACTCCATGTGTAATCACAGTTCCCAGCCCATATCGACTTTATCACAGTTCATGAAATATCCATCTGAAATCCACAGAGACATTAATTCTATCAAGCACTGTTTTTCTGGCCAGAAGCCTCCAAAAAATGTACTAACACAAGGCAAAGATCTTCCCAAAGCCTACATGAATGAGAGGACCTATCCAGCCAGGAATTTCCATAAAATTGATAGAGAAACATTTTCTCAACCACATAGTCATGACATTATTCTTCAAGGATCATGTAATTTTCCAAAACTTTCATCTCTGCCATATGGCTCATATCCATGCAATCGACCTCGATGCAAAACATGTCCCATGCATCCACCCACCACAACTTATTGTAGTCCAACTACTGGGAAGATATACAATATAAAGGGGAGAGCCACATGTGAAACTACTCATGTAATCTATCAGCTGGTGTGTAGACATTGTACAGCATTCTACATTGGCATGACCACATCAAAACTGTCTGTTAGAATGAACGGGCATCGCCATACAGTTAGTACTGGTAATCGACGATACCCAGTTGCAGAACATGCTTTGAGACATGGTATTATGGATTTGGCAGCATGTTATACTATTCGAGTCATTTGGATCTTCCCTCCAGGAACCTGTGCTGCAGACCTTCGCAAATGTGAGCGTGCTTTGCAAGACACACTTTTATCTCGCCAACCACCTGGGTTGAACTTACGCTGATCTTTCCAGTAACATTCTTTTAATATTCTGCCGCAATTACAGGCCATATTCTTGCTGCCATGTCCCACTATTCACATGTATGTATGTGAACTAACTTTTGTTCTCATTTTTTTATATCTTCATTCTTCCTGCGGAATTACATTTCCAGCCTCCTTCCCCCTCAGTGTCATGTTGTGTATTTTCTTCCCCATCATTTTAAACATTATAACTAACTTGTATATCTTATTAAATTACTGAGAAGAAGTTTTGTGCTTAGGGACATGTATCCAGGAAAAGGTAAAAAGACTGTGTAGGTGAGATGAATTACAATTTCCAACGGTTCTAGTTGGAGCTCATCTGACTGAAACTTGTAGTTCATGTGATGTTTAATTTGGCAATGGAGCCATGAATTTGCCTGTTCTTTTGACATCAGGTTGGAGAACATCTGCTTTGTTGGTGTGTGCTACATAATCATTAGATCAGATAATGCCTCCTTCAGGAAATGGAGATATTTCTCTACTGAGCTTTCATATATAAAGAGTCTCAACTTTATGAAGTCACTCTTATGTATTCCCCTTTAGATGTCATCTTCATGTTAAATGAAATTGCCCCTCTAAGAAAAATAAAATTTTTAGGCAGTCATCGCCCTGAAGATTGTATTTTCACTACAGTGCTTTACTAGGTAGTGTGCTGTCACATTCCTCTCACCTTTGAACTGTCTTACCCAGCCAGTTGTAAGGGGACCTACAGTTTAATATGAATTCCAAACCATGGTGCAGCATTATATCTTTCACATCAACAAACACTGTCAGAGGTGGAAGAAGTGATAAGTGTCCATCTAAGTGATCTAAATCTTTCATATTTAGTGTCTCATTTTTAGTTAGAACCACAGCATCTAGTAATGTACTCAAACCCCCTTTCAAGAATTTCAGTTTTGTGTGGTCCTATTTTGTTTCTTTGAGATAGTGAATGCCTATCATTGCCCATCCACAAAATACCTTAGTATAATAACCAAAGTGGATTTCTGCACCAATGATGAAAGCAATTACACCTCACTTTTGACCCCAGTGCTTTGATTAACTGATGTACATGCCATCTTGATAACGGGTTGCTTCTGTGGAAAAGTGATAACTGAATATGTTGCCTGGTAGGAGATTAAAATGATTGAGGTGACTTAGCAACCCAGCAATTTCACATTGCTATGTTTGATATGAAGTGCTCATTTAAATGCTTTCCCTAATTCACTGCCGGCCGCAGTGGCTGAGCAGTTCTAGACGCTTCAGTCTGGAACCACGCGGCTGCTACGGTCACAGGTTCGAATCCTGCCTTGGGCACGGATGTGTGTGATGTCCTTAGGTTAGTTAGGTTTAAGTAGTTCTAAGTTATAGGGGACTGATGACCTCAGATGTTAAGTCCCATAGTGCTCAGAGCCATTTTTGAACCTAATTCACTCATGGAAAATCTTGGTGTGCTTCTTTTGAAAGGGGCACAAAATGTTTGCTGTGTTCTTGCTAAAGTCAACCACATGTGGCACTTTTAATGACATCTCCGTTGATGAAATATTAAATCCAAACATTTCCTCCTCAGACTTCTGATTTAACAGCATGGACTTTCTTGAATATCAAAAGATGTGTTCTTTCAGTGTCAGTGCATCACTTGCATGAACTGAGCCTACTACAAATCATTGTTAGCCATACTGCAGGTACATTTATATTCTGCACCATCATGTCATGCATTCCCTGTGGCAGAAATGTACTTGCAGTGAACAGATATTGGCATGAATCATGCTGTCAAGTTTTTGTGCTTTGGATCACAAATTCATCACAGTACATATTTTTTGCTTCATTTAAATCATGTTGCTGATAATTATGCAGTAAGTGTTCTGAAAAGTAATGTCACAGCCCCAAGAAAGACCTACAGAGGCAGCCTTATGGACATCATTCTAACCAAGTTTCATTGGAAGATCCACAAGAAATGAAATGAAACAGAATTATGTGACATGTGTAAAGTAAAGAAATAAATGCAAATAAAATGTTTCTTGATATTCTTGGGTTAACAAAATAAAACTTCATATAGTTTGGCAGTTCCACGTATAAAATTAGATCTAATAAAGAAATGTCATGTTATGGAATAAAACAAGTAAATAAAAGTGATGTGACTATCTTCCTGAAACAAAACATGGATGACTTTTGAAGAGTAGCATAATATTATTGCAGAAAAACATTCTGCTAGTGTCTTCTACATCTTACTGTCCATTCTGTGATGAAGTAACTTAGTTTTTAAAACAATAAACTTAACTCTATTTCCTGAAGAGTGATAGCATGTTTTGTGTCACATTTACAAAACAAGAATCCTGTGTGTAGAGTGAGTTAATTGTTTTGTTAGTTATTTACATTATATTACTGTAGTAAGATCTGTCATATGTCACTATGATTTGGAACACAACAGTTGGATTATGGATGCAGTACATTTTCTCTGTGAAAATAAATTACATGCTGACCACTCAAATAATTTACTTTTATTTCTGAATGTACATTTAAAGTTAGCAGATTAATATTACATCCACATACAAATTGTATCTGTTCAGGAATAGAGTGGGGTGATTTGTCAAGCAAAAAATTACACACATCAAAAAAAGTTTTGCATCAACCCAGTTCCCAGAACTCCTGAAAATAGATGTTGACTGTTGATATTGTATCACATACACAGTCCCCTTGACTGTTCAGAAATGTCACTAAACCCACCCAAAGATGTAAACAACCATGCATGAGCAGCACCTATTAGATGGAGGTGGTCCGACGGCCGATCAGTTCCAGTCATTCCACCAGAAAGAAGGTACATGGCTCATGTTGTCTGTAGTTCAACCATAGCCAGACGGTCAATATTGCAGTTCAATTGCATCCACATTGTTACTTTGTGCCAGGAAGGGCTCTCAACAAGGGAAGTGTCCAGGCATCTCAGAGTGAACCAAAGCGATGTTGTTTGGACATTGAGGACATACAGGGAGACAGGAACTGTATATGATGTGTCTCGCTCAGGCCACTCAAGGGCTACTACTGCAGTGGATGACTGCTACCTACAGATTATGGCTTGGAGGAACCCTCACAGCAATGCCACCATGTTGAATAACGCTTCTCGTGCAGCCACAAGATGTCGTGTTATGACTCAAACTGTGCACAGTAGGCTGCCTGATGTGCAACTTCACTCCCGACATCCATGGCGTGGTCCATCTTTGTAACCATGACACCATGCAGTGCAGTACAGGTGGACCCAACAACATACCGAATGGATCGCTCAGGACTGGAATCACATTCTCTTCACTAATGAGTGTCGCATATGCCTTCAACCAGACAATCATCGGAGATGTGTTTGGAAGCAATCTAGTCAGGATGCATGCCTTAGACACACTATCCAGTGAGTACAGCAAGGTGGAGGTTCCCTGCTGGTTTGGGGTGGCGTTATGTGGGGCCGACATATGCCACTGGTGGTCATGGAAGGTGCTGTAACAGCTGTACGATACAAGAATGCCATCCTTGGACCTATAGTGCAACCATATCTGCAGCATATTGGCGAGGCATTTGTCTTCATGGATGGCAATTCGTGCCCTCATCATACACATCTTGTGAATGATTTCCTTCAGAATAATGACATCGCTCAACTAGAGCGGCTAGCATGTTCTCCAGACATAACCCTATTGAACATTCCTGGGATAGATTGAAAAGGACTGTTTATGGATGACATGACTGACCAACCTCTCTGAGGGATCTACACCAAATCACCATTGAGGAGTGGGACAATTTGGACCAATAGTGCCTTGATGAAATTGTGGATAGTATGCTACGATGAATACAGGCCATGCAATTATGCAAGACGACGTGCTACTGGGTATTAGAGGTACCAATGTGTACAGCAATCTGGACCACCATCTCTGAAGGTCTTGCTTTATGGTGGTGTGGTGATGTGTGGTTTTCATGAGCAATGAAAAGGTGTTGATGTTTATGTTTATCCCTTTTCCAATTTTCTGTACAGGTTCCAGAAATCTCAGAACTGAGGTGATGCAAAACATTTGTGTGTATTTCTACTTGTAAAAAAATTCATTTGACAGTAAATGTCTTGAGAGACATTTACTAGAACTTCTAGCCTTTAAACATTGCTTTTATGAGTATCAACGCGTATGTGCACAATGAATACTTTTTCATGTGGAATTTCCCCAGAATATAATTCCTTACAGTACTAATGAGTGACAGTCTGTGATGTAAGCCAATTTTCTGATGCTTTCATCACCACTTCTACAATACTTGCAGAGCAAGTATTGTAGAACTGATGTATTTGAGAAAATGTATAACATACAAGTCCCAGTTAAAGTGCTTATCAATGTGTTCATCTAAGGATTTGGAATTTTCATGTTATGTAATTCCTTCCTGCCTAGTCAGTTGTTATTTATAACATTAAATCCTGCTTTGTACAGAACAGAAAAGTGTCAAAAAGTGGCGCTACTAGGAACTGTGGGAGAGCTATGAACTACTTATCAAGGAATATTATGGGAACTGATTGGGTTAGATCTAAATATGCAATGCAGAGATTGACTCTGCAGCTGATAACAGTCTTGGCTCATGACTAATGTTACTAGGGATTCCCACATAATTCAGAACTGTCTATCTATACAAAAATTATTATGCAGTTCATACAATTATGCAACAAAATATAATTTCAAATGAAATCAGTTGGCCAAAAATAACATCATTGTCGTCTGTGCATGATAGAGAAACATACGTAGGTGCAGTTCTTCTACATAGAGTCCATGTTCTGTCTTTCTTTGAAGCAAACAAGTCAGTAACCTTTCAGTTAAAATTAAGTATGCTTTGAATCTTGTCCTTTTCTCTGGCGAGCATTTCTAATCGATTCATCATCATGCTTCTTAAAAATGTCGTGGTCCTCTTCAGAGCTGAGAATCATCTCTCATCCTCAGCAGTTCTCATGTTTCTGAAAATGTTTGTTTACAGTTCATTTTCAATTGCAAATGGAAGAGGTATGTAGTGTCATTTATGATTCAGATTTCTTGCCTTCTATAGGTAAGTATTAGTTCTATTTTTAGATTTTCCTTGAATGTAAAGGTGAGTTTTCCTTTTTTTATTGTCTGTAGAATCAATTGAACAGTGAATTGTTTCTCATAATTCACAAAGCTCTCAGTATCAAAAAAGGAACAACACTTTCTTCTTTAACATAACTTTCTCCATGGCTAGACTCCAATTGAGGTACCTGAACTGGGGCTTGCTGCTGTAAGCTTGACATGCCACTGTTCCTGCTGGACTCAATCTATATGAGCTCATAGGTACCTCTGACCACATGCATGAAGTTATACACTAGGCATAACAATAGATTTGTGTCATCTTCATACACTACTATTAACCAAATAAGTATTTCCAGTCACTGGCTCATGTATCAACAGTCATACCACTGTCATTAGTGACTACACATTTGGAATATACACTCCTGATGAACAGTGGTCCACAGCACCAAGTCATTGTATGCTTCTGACTATAGAGAAAGCATTTATAGAGGTTCCACAACGTTCAATGACAGGTCCTGTATTGTTTTTCAACTCTCAATCTCAAAAGGACACAACATATTCAGTTCTGCTCTTGTCGAGGTACCACACAAATGATAATTATAACATAAATTGAGGAAATAATAACTAAGGTGAAAACTTCAAAAATTTTAGCTGGCCATATTGATGAGAATTTAAACAGAAAAAAAACCATTTTGGAAATTGTAAAAGAACTTAGTTCAGCCACATTTGCACTTTAATCATTGCTGATCTTGGAGAGAGACAAATCAATAAGTTGACATATTTTGAGTGTTTTCATACACTAATGTAATCTGGAATAATGTTCTGTGGTAACTCATCTTTAAGTAAGAAAGTCTTCATTGTTCAAAAGCATGCTGTAAGGTTAATATGTAATGCACACCCATGATCATGTTGTAGATGAGGAGTTAGGCATTTGGCTACTGTTTCATTCCTCAAGAAGTTTGCTTAAATAATTTACTGCAGTTCAAAAGGAACAATGGTGTACACAATTACAATACCACAAGACAAAATGACATTAGTTACACCACATAATGTTGTCTTTAGCAAAAAAAGTGATGAACAGTGCTACCATCAAAAATTCGTATTATGTACCCAATGATATAAGATGTCTGGCAGACAGCAAAGTTAAATTTGAAAACAGACTAAAAAAAGTTTCTCTTGCAGAGCTCTTGTTTCATAAAAGAATTTCTGTAATGTGCAGGAGGAGTTGGCTAGGAACTGCTAACTCATCTAGATATAGGTTTTTAGAAGAAAATATTTCTAAATGGTCAGCATATAGCAATTTATTTTTATGTATGAATGTGTAATGTGAATGTAAAATGAATCATTCCACATTGTTACAATTAATCATACAAATGGTCCATAGAACATTAAACTAACTGAATAAAGTAGAAAATTGATGACAATCAATGTCACACTATTGAAGAGATAAAAAACCACCAGGACAATCATTGCCAACAACAGCAGAAATTCTGAGGAAAACTACGGCATTTTGTATTGGCATGCAGTTGAGTGTTTTGAGAAGAATGAAGCTCAACTCAATAGCATTGTGTTGAGAAGGAAGCAACTGTGCTAAAGGCTTCTGAACAGACATACCAAATCTGCATCGGTTTGTTATACTAATTAAAAGTAAATTGTGGCTTACAAATTTGATTTATGTAGACAGTTCTGCTGCATCCTTTACATCCACATCTTCTGTTAAGAAATTTTTCTGTAGAATAGAAGTCTGCACGGACTAGGCATACTGCCTTAGAGAAACACAGTGATCATTTTGCATGTTATTTTTATTGAATATTTCAGCCTATGCGGCCGCTCTCACCGGAGGTTCGAGTCCTCCCTCTGGCATGGTTGTGTGTGTTTGTTGTTTGTAGCATAATTTAGTTTAAGTTGTGTGTAAGTTTAGGGACTGATGATCTCAGCCTTTTGGTCCCTTAGGAATTCACACACATTTGAACATTTTATTTCAGCCTGAGGTCACACAAATGGTATCAGCATCTATTTGAAAAGAAATAAAAATGGAATAGTAAAATACTAGGAAACTAAATTACAAATAAAACTTCTATTCACTGCTCGATGTACTTGAATATGTTACATAGTAACTCATCAACTGAAAAGGCCCAGATAGGCTATCACAGTGTAAACATAGGTATTCTCTGATTATTGGACAAAAGGCTGACAAATGGCTGCCATTAAGTGCTTAATAATGTAAAACTGAAAACTCTTTATTCACAAATATAAGATTAAAAATATTTGCAATGTGAAATTGATTGTGAGAGAAAGCTTTCTCAAAATGAAAACTAGTATAGAATTACTATTATAGATAAGATTGACATGCACTAGAAGCATACCTGCAGACCTGATCCAGTAGTAGCAAACTAGTCGCTGGTGTTAACATGTGCACACTAAACAGCCAGTAATCAAGCTTGATTTAACTGTTCCTTCATGCTGGAAGAATTCTGAGGAGGTTCAGTTAGTGTGTTAAAGTGATTGCTTACAAAATACTTATTGAACTCATCCAATAGCTTGCTCATATGCATGAGATTGATACCAAAGATTACTAATCAGTTATATTGAATGTAAACAAAAAAGAACAGTGTACATGTCACAGGTTTGTGTGACTCACTAGAGAACATTACGTTGAAAAACCTGAACTGGCAGATGCTTATAGACGGACAGCAGCTATCCTGCAAAGCCAACTTACAGTTTTGAGGACCAGTGTTAAGTGAGGAATCTAGGAACACACTACAGCTTCTCACTTTGTGGGACCATGACAAGATTAGGCTGATTACAATGTAAGTAGAGGCATTTAAACCGTCACCCTTCCTGTGCCATATATGAATGGAATGGTAAGAAACCCCAACATGTAGTAGAGTGGAAAGTGCCATATGTTATGTGCTTCACAGTTTGCAGGGTACGGATGTAGATGTCATTGTAAATAAAAATGAAAATTATAGCATCACAGAGGCAAATTGAGATTCTGTTGTTTGTGTAGTAGGTCCATACTAACTGTACTGACCTGTTCAGATATTTGTGCATGTTAGCACACTGCTACCAGGATTTGGGGAGATACACTGGCCTCAGATTGAATGCGCTTAATGCATTGATGATGAAGGCCAGTGTGCTGTTCAGCCTGGATGTGATTTTTAAGCAGTTTCTCGCATCTGACTAGAAGAATGCTGTGTTGGTACCAATGTTCCCACCTCAGTTACACAGTTTGCAAACATTTCAAAAAGCATTCTCACACTCTCACAGTGGACAATGCTAAACACAGTCAGTTGTATGTATGGGTATGTATAATGTGCATGGAACTAGGGCATATACTAGCTTCTGTTGTATCAGATGGGGCTTAGGAAAACCATTTCAAATGTGCATACATTTCCAGCTTTTTGTGGAAACAACTACAGTTTCATCAGGCACTTTCTCATTTATACCCTCCCTGATGCTGCTTGCTTCTCAGAGCCAAAACAGAAATGCTGGACATTCATAATTCATATTGATAAACAGCTCTACTCATGGAAAAAAAGGAAGTATTACATTAACTTTCAAAAAGTTGAAAAAAAAATTCTTGACCTGTCTTTGCCTGGCAAAGCCTGAATGCTTCTTACAGGTAAAACACTTGCTGTTGGACAAATTTGTCTATAGCTACTACCCAAAATTGAAGGTAAAACACTAGATGTTGGACAAATGTGTCTACATCTACTACCCAAAACTGTAATTAGATGGAATACACTTTGGATGAATTGAACACTTTATTCAGAATGATTGACTATGTGAGACCCAGAAAATAAATACTTTTCTTAATGAAACATATTTTTACACTTGACTTAAGCAAGTACTTGAATTGTTTACTATCAACTGCAAGGTACATTTGCAATTGCAATGAATGATGTGCTGTTGCATGTTGTGGTGATTCAACAGCATGTATTTTCTGGTGTATTAGGGTTTCACAACTGACTGCATCTTTGAGAGCTCACCATAGAAAGAAATTGGAGTCAAATCTGGGGACCTGGGTGGCCATTGTACTGCAGCATTCTGTGTCATCCAATGGTCAGTAAGCTTTTCATTCAGTAATTGCATTGCAACACTGGAAGAGCGAACTGGCAGCCATCATGTTGGAACCAAATATACTGTCACTTGTCCAGTGGTACTATTTCTCTAAGAATGGATAGCATATTCACAAGAAAGTGTGCATACAAATTTCCATTTAACGTCACTGTGATGAAGTAAGGTCCCACAGTGGAATTTCCAATCATACTGTACCAAATGTTTATGCTCCACGATCATTGGTGTTGTACCCTATGAAGATGGATTTTCAGCTGCCTGGTAATCCATGTTACACAATTTGGAAAACCATGTTGTCATCTCTCTGGCACTGCTGAGCATATTGACAAAATTCAGCAGAACGTTCAATGTTATGTCTTCCGAGGGCCTGATACACTAACATAAATAAATTAAATTAATTTTTTCTGGCTCACTGGCCCAGTGCAAGTCTTTCTATTCAACTCCACTTCAGTGACTTGTATGCCCATACCTGCCCCAGTTATTCCAACCAAGGAAAGGGAATCCACAGTTTAACATGGAATCTGAACCAAGTCATTTCTGGTGATTCCTCAGTCATTGAGCTGTGAAAGCTAGGTTAAAACACAGACTGAAAAATCCAAGATCCAACCAGTATTTGATCCTGCTACCTCTTAGTTTCCAGTCAAGTGCTTTACCACCAGGCAAACAAGCCAAACAGTGACCAATCATAAGAGTGGCATTTATGTCATGAAAGATGCAAATGGCACTCATCTAACTGGTCCCACATTCCTTGGCAATACATGTTGTGCCACTATGCAGATTGATAAGCTTTGTAGCCAGAACATCTTCTTCATACGCTCTCTCAGTTCAGTCTTCATCCTCTGTTTGACATTGAACCTACCTGTTGGCACTGGTGACCTAATAATTAGTGCAAGTGCCTGGTGTAATGAACTGCAATAATCAAGATAGATATCCCTATGCCACCATATCATTTTTACAGCATTTCTTTGATATTCTGCATGTCAAAGTAGCACGTGTATCTTCTCCCCATTGGTGTACATGTCTGCATGTAAGGAATGTTTAAGCAAACATGGCCTGCCAATAGATGATGCAGTTCCTACTAGTACAGGTAACAAAACTAGTACAGGTAACAAAAGCAGCTGGAAGGCTTGATATGATGACATAGCCTGGCATGAGTGTGCTAAGAAAGAAATAGCCAATTCTGTCCAACTTGTCTTTTCAGTTTTAGAATATTTCACAGATTATTTTGTGAAGAGTTTAGATCTAAAAATTAACAAGCATTATGTCACTGTACCCGTGTTTTCAAACACTTTTGGATGCCATTTAATAAGTGTATCATTCTAATTAAATATCATCTTACTCAATGCAATAGCTTGATCAATACAAGAGTTGAGACTCTCTGTCACATAACAGAAATACCCACCCCTTAGCATACTTTCATTTGCCAGAAAACTCATTTTGATATCAAGAACTGTTCATGAAATAAAGGGAATCTTATGTGACTCACCCTGTACTGATGCACCACCATGAACAATAGTTTCTTGACACCATATGTTCACCATTTCTAGATATTCAATTCAGCTTTAATAATGTGCTTTTGATTTGCTTAGCCACTGTTTACATGTATTTAGGACACGTTTGGCTTGTTTCCTGTATGAATAATGATGGTGCATAAGGTTTTATCCTGGGGCTTTGGACTTGTGCACATACAATAACTATGGCTGCTTTTTTAGTCTTCCTTCAGTTGTGTCTATCCTTTTCTTCTGGAAAGTCCCATGGAACATGTAATATTCCCATGACTGAAGTTGAGATGCTACTATAACAATTCCATCATTTTCCCTTCACTACAGTCATGTTATGAGTATTACGAATGTAAGTGGAGCACAGTCAATTTCAATAACTGCTAAATTCAGCTACCTTCAAAATCATTTATGAATAAATTAGCTACCAGCCGTAGACAAGGGTTATGTATGGCAATGCACCCACATAAAATAATCATTATTAAGTATAAATAAATAAAGATTGTTGTTGTTGTGTTTGTGTGCTAAGAATGATTTGAAGAACTTCACAACTGAGTAGAAAAACAATTGGAAGTATATGTGTCTTCATCTTGTGGACCACATCCAGAGTGAGCAAGAATTCTTCAGTTTCATTATCACAGTTGATGAATCAAAGATTTTCAAATACAATTCCAAGACAAAATGACAAAGTTGGGAGTGGCACACTGCAACTGCTTTCAACACAAGAGCTTGAGAATAGATAAATAGAAAATCAAATCAATTTTTTGGGTCATGTAAGGGTTTATCCACAAAGAAGACAAACTGTAGTAGCCTGGACTGCAATGACTACTACCGAGGAGTGGAAGAATCATTCTAAGGGTTCTCAGTATGGCATTCATTTCTCCACCCGGGCACTGTAGATTTGATAGGTTAGCAAACACTATAAGAAGACTGTCAGAGGAGTAAAGTGACTGCAGCAGAACAGATTGGGTGAAGGTAAACTCATTATTGTTACTGCAAGTTTAGAGCAGCACATCATTGTCATGTAGCGCAGCTCGACATTGACATGCAGTGTCTCTGTAATGCTACAATAGAGGCAGCATCCTTAAGGGTTATACCTATCACTGGGCCCCAGTGTCCTCACAAGGAGCTGAATGGTACCAGTGGCTGACAGCTGTAGCTAGTGCAGTGTTCCTGCAGGCCTTAGTGGCCTTGATTGCTCCAGCTGATGGTGTGAGGGGGTATGGCAAGTTCACTCAAAGAGCTGAGCTGCCTGGCTGATGGCAGTCTGGAGGGACTCAGTTAACTCCTTGGCCCACCAGGTGATAAGTGGTCCTGCCAGGATGATATCAATGTGATAATTGACATCATGGTGGAGGCCACCATGACGACAGTTGATGACTCAGTGATTCACCAACTGAAACCATGACAAGCATGACAAGATGACCAATACGTATATCCATCAAAGTAGATCTGCTATGATGTTGCAGCTGCTAATGTCAGGTGCAGCACTGGTTTCAACAATCTCGTGGGCACTGACCAGAATGCAGATGGCAAAGTGCCTCCTGGTTTCAGCAATCACCTGGCCACTGACCAACAGGCAGACGGTAATGTCAGTGAAATGCTGTGGTTCAATACTGGGTCAGCATATAGCCACAAGTGGCCATCTTCATGGCAGTGAGCTCATCATGCTAAGGTTCTGTGTGTACAAAACTTTTTATTATAAAGTCCTTGGAAGACTCAACAAAGGATGGCATATGTGCAACCAGGCAATGCATGTACTTTAAGGCTGCACTAAAACGATGTCATTGTCACACGGCAAGCTCAATCAATACATTTGTGGCAAGAAATAATATTCTTGTGGCTCCTCAGCCCACCCTTCCCCATTCACCAGATCACAATCCCTGTGACTTCTTTTTATTTCCACTGGCTCAAAATCTACTTGAAAGGGCATCACTCCAGTATCCTGAATAATATCCAGAAGAGTGTTACTGACAAACTGAAAGGTATTCTAACAGAAGTATCAAGAACTGCAACAAAGACTGGAAATAATGCCTCTGTTCTTGTGTAACTGCCACAGGGAACTATTTTGAAGAGGCTCGTGATACTGCTCCTCACGTTGGTTGTGACATTGAATTGTATGCAAATATTGATTTTTTGGGATCAGGAGATCAATAATACCATTCAGGATCTCAACAGCACCATGCAACTAGCATATTGTTTGCTCAACAATTCACGACTGTTCACTCTCTTCTTGTACCTTCACTCAGTCAGAACAATTATGTCTGGAGCACCATGAGCTGCCTGCATGGTGGAAATTGTCGTAATTGTGCAGCTTTCCTTGACATGCAGCCACAGAGGAGTGTACCAACAGTGGTGTTCCCAACAACAACACTGGATGCAGTTCCACGTATCTTTTTGGATGAGTCCCTGTTCTGTGTACAGCATTACAATAGATGTATCCATATGTGGAGGTTCTGAGGAAAATGAACATTACCAGATTATATTCGTCACCATATGCATCCTGCACCTGGTATGAAGATATGAGGTGCCATTGGGTACACAACACAATCTTCTCTGGTTCGCATAGCTAGTAATTTGGACATTACATGCTATATTTCTGATGTGTTAAGACTGATGGCTATGCCCTATCTTTAAGTTTTTTTGGTGGTAAGTTCCTATGGGACCAAACTGCTGAGGTCATCAGTCCCTAGGCTTACACACTACTTAATCTAACTGAAACTAACTTATGCTAAGGACAACACACACACCCATGCCCGAGGGAGGACCTGAACCATCAATGGGGGGAAGCCATGCGAACCGTGGCAAGGCAGAGGTGACTCTGGCTTTATCTTTCAATAAAATAATCCAAGACTATTTTTTTTCCTGTGCTTTTCTGACCATGCATAATGTAGGGGATTTTTAGCTGTTATCTTGAACAGCACTTTCTTCAAATCTTGCACTCATTGAAAACTCCTTGTCGTAGGTTGCTGAGAGGCTGGCATACTACCACTCACCAGCTACTATAGTTGAGGAACTTTGGCATAAAGTCAGAAAGACATGGAATGATAAATCCATATGTGTTGTCAAAGCTTCATTCCCCTTTATGCCCAGTCAGATTAGAGCCAATGCTACTGTCAAAAATTCCAGGTGTGTATTAAACTTTGCACACAGCGTATTCCAAAATAATCTGTAAATTTAATCATGTGTTCTTCCTATTTTACAGTATAATCACAATACTTACAACTAAAACAGCTGCAAAGCACTGTTCACTCCCATCACCCTGGACTGGGACAGCTGAACAACATCCTTCGCCAGGGCTTTGATTACCTACCATCATACTCTGAAATGAGAGACAGCCTACCTGAAATACTTCCCACCCCTCATAAAAAGGTGTTCCGTCACCCACCCAACCTCCACAACATCCTAGCCTATCCCTATGCTGCTCCCAATCTCAACCCTTACCAAAGTGGTCATATCCCTGTGGACGACCCAGGTGCAAAACCCACCCAATCCACCCACCCAGCACTTCCTACTCCAGTCATGGCACAGGTTTATCCTACCCCATGAGGGCCGGGTCTCCTTTGAAAGCAGCCATGTCATTTACCAGCTCTGCTGCAATCACTGCACAGCTTTTTGTATTGGTATGACTATCAACCAACTGTCCACCAGGATGAATGGCCATCGCCAAACTGTGACCAAGAGCAAAATAGACCAGCGAGCAGCTGCACATAACACACTTGATTTCAATGGCTACCTCACTACCCAAGCTGTCTGGATCCTTCCCTCCACCACCAACTTTTCTGAACTGTGCGGATGGGAGTTATCCTTACAACACATTCTCCGTTCTTGTCATTATACTGGCCTCAATTTATAGTAACATACTGTCCCTACATCCTCCACCCAACAATTTCCACCCCCTCTGTTCTATCATCTCCTCCCCACTCTCATCTCCCACCCTGTTTATTTGCAGTCCTTTGCCTATGCATCCACCCATCTTTCCCTAGCTCCTCTCCTTTTTTGCTCCATCTCCCTGCCCCATAACCTCTCGACCTGTGCCTGTTGGCAGTCTGTAGTCCGATCCATGACAATGATGGTTTGGGCATGTTGAGGCACATACAGGGATTACTGGTGATTCCATGTGATGGTTGCGGTATGGGCTTGTGCACGCATTCTGCTCACTTACTTATGCAGAATTTATCATTAAACACCACTATCAGCAATAATAACTGACAACAAATGAAATAGAAATTCTCTAAACAACTTGCTACGCTCATGTTTAATGCTCACATTAGCTATTGCTTTAAGAGCAGAGCACTCAGAACACTACTGAACAATCTTCGGTTGTCAGAATATGCGTCACGTAGGTGCACAGAACAAGTCAAAACTCGAGTGCCATCGTTTGTGGCTCCAACTATATATAGCTCCTGCACTCTCCACCCGACGGCTTTTGGCTTTCTCTCCACCTGTACACTACTATACATTCCCCTTCCCCACCCCCTCCAGACTGCTGCTTGCACCCAACGTGATGTTACATTCTGGCCCAAGATGCTGGAATTGGCAGCCATGAGATGAGCTTTTGTGTGTGTGTGTGTGTGTGTGTGTGTGTGTGTGTGTGTGTGCATGCATGCATGTGTGCGTATGTGCATGTGAGTGTGGGTGTGTGTTTTAGTGACTAAAGGCTGTGGCCAAGAGGTACATGTGAGTGTCTTTCAATTGTGCCTGTCTGCAACTTGACGTGCCTTCTTTACAGTATCAATCTGTCTTTTCTTACATTGTTGGTATACCTACCTGGAGTTTCCATTGTTTGATTCTTGCCAAATGGATTTCTTCCATCCAATAACCCTGTGAAGTTTCCCTTTGTTACTCTTCCCTTAATCGGGCAGGTAGGTTAGAAAATTTTAAAAGGGAAATGGATACATTAAAGTTAGATATAGTGGGAATTAGTGAAGTTCGGTGGCAGGAGGAACAAGACTTCTGGTCAGGTGACTACAGGGTTATAAACACAAAGTCAAATAGGGGTAAGGCAGGAGTAGGTTTAATAATGAATAAAAAAATAGGAATGCGGGTAAGCTACTACAAACAGCATAGTGAATGCATTATTGTGGCCAAGATAGATACGAAGCCCACACCTACTACAGTAGTACAAGTTTATATGCCAACTAGCTCTGCAGATGACGAAGAAATTGAAGAAATGTATGATGAAATAAAAGAAATTATTCAGATAGTGAAGGGAGACGAAAATTTAATAGTCATGGGTGACTGGAATTCGAGTGTAGGAAAAGGGAGAGAAGGAAACATAGTAGGTGAATATGGATTGGGGGAAAGAAATGAAAGAGGAAGCCGCCTGGTAGAATTTTGCACAGAGCACAACCTAATCATAGCTAACACTTGGTTTAAGAATCATGATAGAAGGTTGTATACATGGAAGAACCCTGGAGATACTAAAAGGTATCAGATAGATTATATAATGATAAGACAGAGATTTAGGAACCAGGTTTTAAATTGTAAGACATTTCCAGGGGCAGACGTGGACTCCGACAACAATCTACTGGTTATGAACTGTAGATTAAAACTGAAGAAACTGCAAAAAGGTGGGAATTTAAGGAGATGGGACCTGGATAAACTGAAAGAACCAGAGGTTGTACAGTGTTTCAGGGAGAGCATAAGGGAACAATTGACAGGAACGGGGGAAAGAAATACAGTAGAAGAAGAATGGGTAGCTTTGAGGGATGGAGTAGTGAAGGCAGCAGAGGATCAAGTAGGTAAAAAGACAAGGGCTAGTAGAAATCCTTGGGTAACAGAAGAAATATTGAATTTAATTGTTGAAAGGAGAAAATATAAAAATGCAGTAAATGAAGCAGGCAAAAAGGAATATAAACGTCTCAAAAATGAGATCGACAGGAAGTGCAAAATGGCTAAGCAGGGATGTTTAGAGGACAAATGTAAGGATGTAGAGGCTTATCTCACTAGGGGTAAGATAGATACTGCCTACAGGAAAATTAAAGGGACCTTTGGAGATAAGAGAACCACTATTATGAACATCAAGAGTTCAGATGGAAACCCAGTTCTAAGCAAAGAAGGGAAAGCAGAAAGGTGGAAGGAGTATATAGAGCGTCTATACAAGGGCGATGTACTTGAGGACAATATTATGGAAATGGAAGAGGATGTAGATGAAGATGAAATGGGAGATACGATACTGCGTGAAGAGTTTGACAGAGCACTGAAAGACCTGAGTCGAAACAAGGCCCCCGGAGTAGACAACATTCCATTGGAACTACTGACAGCCTTGGGAGAGCCAGTCCTGACAAAACTCTACCATCTGGTGAGCAAGATGTATGAAACAGGTGAAATACCCTCAGACCTTAAGAAGAATGTAATAATTCCAATCCCAAAGAAAGCAGGTGTTGACAGATTAGAAAATTACCGAACAATCAGTTTAATAAGCCACAGCTGCAAAATACTAACACGAATTCTTTACAGATGAATGGAAAAAATAGTAGAAGCCGACCTCGGGGAAGATCAGTTTGGATTCCATAGAAATACTGGAACACGTGAGGCAATACTGACCTTACGACTTATCTTAGAAGAAAGATTAAGGAAAGGCAAACCTACGTTTCTAGCATTTGTAGACTTAGAGAAAGCTTTTGACAATGTTGACTGGAATACTCTCTTTCAAATTTTAAAGGTGGCAGGGGTAAAATACAGGGAGCGAAAGGCTATTTACAATTTGTACAGAAACCAGATGGCAGTTATAAAAGTCGAGGGACATGAAAGGGAAGCAGTGGTTGGGAAGGGAGTAAGACAGGGTTGTAGCCTCTCCCCAATGTGATTCAATCTGTATATTGAGCAAGCAGTAAAGGAAACAAAAGAAAAATTTGGAGTGGGTATTAAAATCCATGGAGAAGAAATAAAAACTTTGAGGTTCGCCGATGACATTGTAATTCTGTCAGAGACAGCAAAGGACTTGGAAGAGCAGTTGAACGGAATGGATGGTGTCTTGAAGGGAGGATATAAGATGAACATCAACAAAAGCAAAATTTCGGACAATGGAATATAGTCGAATTAAGTCGGGTAATGCTGAGGGTATTAGATTAGGAAATGAGACACTTAAAGTAGTAAAGGAGTTTTGCTATTTGGGGAGCAAAATAACTGATGATGGTCGAAGTAGAGAGGATATAAAATGTAGACTGGCAATGGCAAGGAAAGCGTTTCTGAAGAAGAGAAATTTGTTAACATCGAGTATAGATTTAAGTGTCAGGAAGTCATTTCTGAAAGTATTTGTATGGAGTGTAGCCATGTATGGAAGTGAAACATGGACGGTAAATAGTTTGGACAAGAAGAGAATAGAAGCTTTCGAAATGTGGTGCTACAGAAGAATGCTGAAGATTAGATGGGTAGATCACATAACTAATGAGGAAGTATTGAATAGGATTCGGGAGAAGAGAAGTTTGTGGCACAACTTGACCAGAAGAAGGGATCAGTTGGTAGGATATGTTCTGAGGCATCAAGGGATCACCAATTTAGTATTGGAGGGCAGCGTGGAGGGTAAAAATCATAGGGGGAGACCAAGAGATGAATACACTAAGCAGATTCAGACGGATGTAGATTGCAGTAGGTACTGGGAGATGAAGAAGCTTGCACAGGATAGAGTAGCATGGAGAGCTGCATCAAACCAGTCTCAGGACTGAAGACCACAACAACAACAACAACACTCTTCTCTATAGTATTATTCTTCTCAGTGTCCATTCCTTCTCTTCTTTCCTGTGTTTATTCATCATCTTCAAACCACATCTACTTCTGAGGTACACTGTATCAATGATCATCAGCATGCAACACAGACTTCATGACCATGCAGATTGCTGATGCAGCATTGAATGCCACAGATTCTTTCCTCTGATAGTTATAATTACATTTATTCCTATTGATCCCACTTCATCCCTATTCCTGATGTACTTCATCATTTTGTTTTCCACATCTGCCCATGTCACATGAACTTTTGATCCTCGACCTAACCCATCCCTTTCCCTCACTCTTTGCTTATTGCAACACACACACACACACACACACACACACACACACAAACACACACACACACACACACACACCTCATCGCTCCTTTTCGTCCATGTTTCTGTATATTTTTGACATATTTGTGCGTATTTTTACATGAGTACATGTGTTTCATGTATTTTTGCCTATTTTTATATATTTGTGCTTATTTTTATATATCTGCGCACATGTTTTCGTATCTGTGCTTGTTTCTGCATGTCTTTACATATTTTTATGCATCTTTATTCATCTTTTCACTTATTCAGCTCCTCTTACAACCATCAACACCTATTTTGCACATTTCTGTGTCATTCCCATTTTCTTTTACACCATTTCTCCCACAATGGAACCTTGCTCCATCTTTCCGCACCAGTTCAGAAAATATTCCTTCCCATAGCTAAAACTCAGTCCTACATCCTGTTTCCCAAATGCTGCCTAAAGTATGGAATCCCCACAAATGTCCCAACTGTAAAGACTCTGTTCTCTGGATTCCACTCCACCTTTCACAATGACCTACACCTTTTCAGATTCCGCCAATCCCTGGCTCTCACAAACCTGGTACTGCAAAAACACATCTTCATGGCATAGGCATCTCAGAACCAGCTGTGCTCCCTCCACAAGACACTACTACTCTGCTGTCTCTGCTCCATACATCACATCTCTGCAATTGAATCCCTTGCTCTTCAGCACCTGGAGGAGCATTCCAGACATCACCTCCATAAGTTATCCAACCTGCTGACATCCTGCTGCCACCTCAGGGCACCATTACCCAACACCTATCATACTCACAGTGTTCCTCATCATCCACCCCTCATAGCAGCTAAACCCTGCCTAGGTGACCTTTTCAGCTTGCCACTTCCCCCAAAATTCCCTACCAACACTCCACCAAATCCAAATCCATAGCCAAAACATTCCTGTAACACTGTTGTTAACTTTTCCATCAAAACCCTCAGCTCCATAGAAGTTTCAGTCGTTTCCAAAGGCCTCACTTTTAGCCCTACACCCAAATTTAACAAAGCTGGACTTGTCAAAGACCTTTCCCCTTCTCCTGATCCCTGCAATGGAAACACTTCTTTGCCACCGATCCCTCCAATCAAAACCACTCTAATTCCAACATTGAGCCCTGCCTCTTCCAATTCATACCACCATCCAACCATGACACTCTTCCCCTCCCATTTAATGACCCACTGGTCACCTACCAGGAATTCCTTACCTCCAACTTAGCTTCACCGTCCTTCCCCAAGTTGCTTCCTCAGAACACCTACCTTTCCGTAGAAGAAATAACTGCCATACACAACTTCAAACAAATCCTGACTCAATCATCCTACCTGCAGACAAAGGTTCCACCAATGTTGTTATGAATTGCAGTGACTACCTGGTAGAAGGGGTCTGCCAGTTACTTGACTCCTCCACCTATAAACTCTGCCAGAGTGATCCCATCCCAGAAGTCCAACACAAACTCCAATCTCTGCTTAAAGCCTTAAGCCCTTCCCAGAACATACCCCTGAGTCAATTTCCTTCTTTGCCCCTATGACACCTCACACACCCACCTTCTTCATGCTCCCCAAAATCCATAAACCCAACAATTCTGGATGCCCCATTGTGGCTGGTTATTGTGCCCCCACTGAGAGAATTTTGACCCTTGTTGACCAACACTTCCAACCAATTGCCCATAATCTAGCCTCCCACGTCACCACATCAAAGATACCAACCACTTCCTTCACGAACTCTCCACCATCCCCACTCCTTTATCTCCTGGATCCCTACTCATCACTGTTGACTCTTCCTCCCTATACATCAATATCCCTCATGTCCATGGTCTTACTGCTATTGGACACTACCTTGCCCAACACGCTTCAGACTCCAGACCCACTACCTCATCCTCATTCACCTCACTACCTTTATCCTAACCCACAACTACTTCGCATTTGAAGGGAAGATATATAAGCAAATCTGCAGCACAGCCATGGGCACCCACATGGCACTCTCCTATGTGAACCTTTTTGTGGGCTATGTAGAGGAGACCTTCCCAGCTTCCCAAAACACCAAACCTCTAGTCTGGTTCAGGTTCACTGGTGACATCTTCTTGATCTGGGTTCAGGGACAGGACATCCTGGCTTAATTCCTTCACAACTTCAACACTTTTTTCCCAATCACTTCACATGGTCCTCCTCAACCCAGTGTGCCACCTTCCTAGATGTGGACCTCCACCTCTCTTATGGCTTCATCCACACCTCTGTCCACATTACCCACCAACCACTAACAGTACCTGAATTTCTACAGCTGTCATCCCTTTCACACCAAAAAGTCCCTCTGATATAGCCTGGCTGGCCAGGAACAGCATGTCTGCAGTGGCAAAAACTCCCTTGCACAGTATGCTGAGAGTCTTACCAAAGCCTTCACAGACATGCACTACCCCCCAGACCTAGTCTGCAAGCAGGTCTCCCATGGCATTTCCCCTCACATCCCTAATCCTCCCACCACCCTCAAGAACCAGCCACAAAGACTGTCCCCTTCATCATTCAGTTCCACCCTGGACTGAAACAACTGAACCACACCCTTTGCCAGGCCTTTGATTGCGTATCATTGTGCCCTGAAATGAGGGGCTTCCTACCAGAGATGGTTCCCACCCCTCCTAAAGTGGTGTTCTGTCACCCATCCAACCTTAACAATATCCTAGCCCACCCCTATGCCATTCCCAATCCCAACCTCTTGCCAGAAGGATCATACCCCTGTGGAAGACCCAGGTGCAAAACCAACCCAATCCACATACCCAGCACTTCCTATTCCAGTCCTGTCACAGGTTTATCCTACCTCATCAGGGCCAAGCCACCTGTGGAATCATCCTTGTCATTTACCAGCTCTTCTCCAATCATTGCACAGCTTTTTATATTGGTTTGGCTGTCAACCAGCTATCCATCAGGAAAAACGGTCACTGCCAAACTGTGGCTGAGAGCGAAGTACCTGTGGCACAACAGATAGCTGACCATTAACACACTTGATTTCAGTGGCTGCTTCACTAACTGAGCCATCTGGATCCTTCCCTCTACCACCAGCTTTTCTGCACTCTGCAGATGGGAGTTCTCTTTACAATACACTCTCCACTCCCATAACTATCCCTGCCTCAACCTACGGTGAAATACTGTCCCCATACCCTCTACCCAACAATTTCCACCCTCTGCGTCCTATCAGCTCCTACTGCCTTGTTCCTTTGCATCCCTCTGCCAGTGCATCCACCCCTCTTTCCTCACTCCTCTCCTTTTTTTGCAACTTTTTTCCCCACCTCCCTGCCCTACAATCTCCTGAGGTTGTGCCTGTGGGCATAGACTGCCCACAGGCAGTCTGTGCAGACTCGACCAGACAGCGTTTTTCACTCTCTCCACCCATACACTACTGTCCCTTCCCATTCCCCACCCCCTACAGATCACTGCTTGCATCCCACAAGATGTTTCATTCCAGCCCGCGATGCTCTAGTTGGTGGTCACGTGTGAGTGAGGTGTGCATATGTGTGTGTGTGTGTGTGTGTGTCTGTCTGTCTTTTAGTATTGATGGCTGTGGCCAAAAGCTACATGTTAGTGTCTTTTAATATATGTGAGTGTCTTATAATTGTGCCTGTCTGCAACTTGGTGTGTCTTCTTTATGGTAAGTAGCAATCTGTCTTGTTTTCCATTTGTCCTGCCTTTCTATTAAGACCCCTTTTTGTGGTGAACAAGTAGTGGTATCAAGTTGAGATTTGCCAAATACTATCTGTGGTGTAAAGGATTCAAGCTTGTTAATTATTGCAACCAAAGGTGAGGTCATTTATGTCACATGTTTTTATACTGCAAACTTACTCATCAAAACCTGTAGATGATCTATATATATGCATAATCAGTTTTGTATGGAATCCTCAGAGTGTCAGTCCTACTCCCACTTGTCTGGTTTTTAATACCTGGGGATTTCTAGTTTCCTGCCTGATCTGTGCCAGCAACATGACTCCATTCTAAACCCCAGTTGGGGACGTATATTCTGCATGGAAATCTCTTTCTACTTCTAGAATTTGGTTGGGAATGTTCATGCTAAATTCAGTCATATTATTAACCATAAATACCAATAGAGACTTACCACTGTTATTAACATTCTTCCTGCATGTTTGTGTAGATTAAATACTTCTTTAATTGTACCTGTGCTGCCACAGAAGATTATGATATTGGGTGTAATTGAGTGCACAGATATCAGAATACGCAGTAGTGGGTAATGCACAGGCAGGCTGTGAACTGCAATGACACTGTGAGCTCTCTCACCTCACCACATTACATTGAAGCTTAAGGCACATGGTGCACACATAGTTAATTCGTAGGCAGGTACAAATGTAACGGAGATTTTCCATGTTTTAGTGTATTATTATTATTAAGCTCTATATTTATTAAGGTTTCTTTTGTGTGGGTTACTCTTTTCTTTTTTCTCTTTTCCTTTTGGTATAAGTCAAGTTCACTGGTCAATTTTTTCTTGCTGCTTTTCCTCTCTGCCTAGTCAAAATATAAATCAGTCTTGACTTTCATTTCATCAAAGCTATGAACTACATCTTTATCAAAATTTGTTAATAATTTTTCGTTTTCAAAACACTAAGGCTTAAATCAATAAAATCTGGTGGGACTCTAAACTGCCTGAGTCTTCTTTTAATAGTGCTTTCACTTGGAAGAATGTGTTTCAAAACATTGCTGGCAAAAGATAATGCATTCTGCAGGCAATGTACAGTCACAGCCTTTGTAATACCTTCAGATGACCAGTTAGTACACTGCCCTTTCATAACCACTTGTTGTTGACAGCCAGAAAGAGAGCCCTGAATCACTTTTTGATTTCAGTGACTCCATGCTACATTGAGAGAGACACTCACATAAATATGCATTCCTTTGCCTAAAGTCTTTTATTTCTGTTTCCATAATTTCTAATTGTAGGCATATGTGTACATTGTTGCATTGACAGCAGTGTTAGTTTTTGTGGTTAAAGTTGGTCTAGTAGCGATTTCTTCATTATCTAGTTGTATATTTACCTGTATAATATCCTCTACTTCTTTACGGTAGCTTCATTTTCATGCCTGAGTGTTTTTCTTTATTAAGCCCATTACTACATTGTAAATCAGCACCATAGGCTGTTCGATTTAGAGTTTGAACATCAGTCTTCAAATTTTTTATTTGGAAGGAATATTTGCCAGTTCACTTTTCAAATCCCTTTCATAATCTGAATCAGTAAAATGTACAGAGCAGACACAAGCATTTTCAACTGAAAATTAGTCTGCACATTTACATGCATTTGTGTATTTTTATTTTGTCTTGTTTTTAGAAAATATATGAAACATAATTCCTGACTTACTAATTTGACTGTTGTGGTTAGTAAAAGTGGCATTCCTCAACACAATGATAACTAAAGTGTAACTCTTTACTCATTCACCAATCACTGAAACATTCACACACCTATAAACAACCTTGTTTTCACTCTTAAATGCAATTACAACATAATGTGTTATGGCAGTTGCAGGCTACTGAGCCCTGATTGGTTTCAATCTGACGTTATTAGCACAGTTTGCTATTGCGCATACACCTCATGATTCCTACTGTGTTTTCTACTACCTATGCTTCAGTGCAAAGTACGCCAATTATGCTAGTAATTTTGTCAGTAGGTCAACACAATGAGAGAGATTTCTAAGTGTACTGCAGTCAGAATTGGTCTTTTTATTTAACTTATTGATGACTTGATGCTTACTCTATCTATTTATTATCCATCTGAATCCCTAGGAGCCTCACATATTGAGTTGTATCTAGTATACATCCATTCATCTGTCCTTCTACATAGGAGAAATTTTTATTTGTTAAGAATTACATAGTATAAGTCTTTTAAGATTAAGACTTAAGCTGCTCTGTGAACCAGTTAAACCCTGTCCAGTTAGTCTCCTTGCTGTATCTTATATGGACATGTCTGGACCCACTGATGAATTATTTATGGAGGAGTAGAACAGGAGTGGGCCAAGTAATCAATGCCATATTCAGTGTTTCCTCATTCCAATCTGTTTTATTCCTTTGGTATCATTTATTAAAATGACCATCCTTTTTTTATTGCTAAGATATGACTCATCAATGCAAGGATATGTTTTGGCAAGGCGACAGAAAATTCCACAGGATCATTTTTCTTGCTTAGTTCTGACATAAGTGAGTTTGTGAGGTCATGTAGTGTTCTCTGTATAGAAAGCTTATACAGCAGCGTTCTAATTGTTTTTAGAAGGTTATTCTAAGAAAAAAAAAGTTCAATACTCTGTTATGAACTCTTCTGAAATGTGTTTGAGAACATGGGTAGGAGGATGATGCATCTATTATTAGGTGTTACCTTCTTATCCCTACTTTTCAATGGGTTACTGCAAATGTTTCAGCCTTTTAGAAAACACAGCTTGAGAAACACAGTCTTGTTAATATCATCATCATCATCATTATATGTGTATATACGTAGATTTTGAGTATAGTTTTAATATTTCAGTGCATCACAGTTTTGTGTTGCAGAGGCCGAGCTTCAGCTATTTAATAAGAATGCCAATAATAGTTTTGTGTCTGACAGTATTTTGGATTTTTCAGCGTGTCACAGTTTTCCATTGCTAAGGCCGAGTGTCAGCTATTTGAGAAGAATGCCAGTAATAGTTTTGTGTCTGGCAGTATTTTGGATTTTCTGCTAAGCTGCAGTAATAATGTGGAGTCAAGGAAACAATTTCTCAGGGATTGCAAATGGTGCAAGCTGATGGCAAAGTTAGCACACTCATTGGCAGAGTTCTCTGCTTAAATACAAGTCTGCTGTCATGACCTGCCTCTTGCATGTTATCATTTGAAGCCTTTGGACCATACCCTCCGATAGAGTATTTGACTTTTGCTTTTGCTAAGATATTTTCCTCTTTTGGTATTCACTATGAACATAATTTTGTAGCAGTCAGGCATGAAAATGACTGCTGGTAATTGGTGGGATCCATCTTCTTGTGTCATGATGGTCTTGATCCCCACCTGGAGTGTGTTGGTTTCTTTTCATGGCTTGGGAGTCAGGAGTGATGTGGACAACTGTAGAGAAGCAAATGGTGAATACAAAACAACTTCATGTTCACTCATTCAGCTTGGACATTTATTCAGGTATCCCCTCATCTGTGCCATGGTTTAACAACACTCGTGATATTCCAGTTGTAGTGGTGGGTGAGGTAGATGCAGCATGCAGCATACACCTAGTACCCAGGTGGCGATGTTAGTGTTGCTGGCACACCAGGAGCTGAGTTGACAGTGGTGGCCAATCCAGGATGTGGCTCTGCTGCAGACAGGGGACAGCCAGCAGCATCTCAGCCTCAGTGCCTTTATGCCATGTTGGGGCACTGCCCCAAATGTAACTCTGGACTGAAGACTGAAGAGCAGTGACTGGTGGATAGCAGTCCCCGGGGCCAGATACAGTGGTGAGTGGCTCTGCAGAGGCAGTGGCAGTGTCATGGCTGCTGTGGCCTGGGCAGTCAGGCATGGATCCTTGGGTTGTGGCCTCAGGGGGGTTGGTGACACAGCTACAGTGTGGCTCCAAGGCTGCATGAGTAAAGGTCGTGGAGGCGACTGACACCCAGCTGGTGCCATCCGTGGCCCTGTCATGCCAGTCGTGACATACTCAGCAGTGCCTGGGTTCAGGTCCGGTTGCTCTGTCTGCTGCACTGATTAGGGCAGTATTCTACACTCCTGGAAATGGAAAAAAGAACACATTGACACCGGTGTGTCAGACCCACCATACTTGCTCCGGACACTGCGAGAGGGCTGTACAAGCAATAATCACACGCACGGCACAGCGGACACACCAGGAACCGCGGTGTTGGCCGTCGAATGGCGCTAGCTGTGCAGCATTTGTGCACTGCCGCCGTCAGTGTCAGCCAGTTTGCCGTGGCATACGGAGCTCCATCGCAGTCTTTAACACTGGTAGCATGCCGCACAGCGTGGACGTGAACCGTATGTGCAGTTGACGGACTTTGAGCGAGGGCGTATAGTGGGCATGCGGGAGGCCGGGTGGACGTACCGCCGAATTGCTCAACACGTGGGGCGTGAGGTCTCCACAGTACATCGATGTTGTCGTCAGTGGTCGGCGGAAGGTGCACGTGCCCGTCGACCTGGGACCGGACCGCAGCGACGCACGGATGCACGCCAAGACCGTAGGATCCTACGCAGTGCCGTAGGGGACCGCACCGCCACTTCCCAGCAAATTAGGGACACTGTTGCTGCTGGGGTATCGGCGAGGACCATTCGCAACCGTCTCCATGAAGCTGGGCTACGGTCCCGCACACCGTTAGGCCGTCTTCCGCTCACGCCCCAACATCGTGCAGCCCGCCTCCAGTGGTGTCGCGACAGGCGTGAATGGAGGGACGAATGGAGACGTGTCGTCTTCAGCGATGAGAGTCGCTTCTGCCTTGGTGCCAATGTTGGTCGTATGCGTGTTTGGCGCCGTGCAGGTGAGCGCCACAATCAGGACTGCATACGACCGAGGCACACAGGGCCAACACCCGGCATCATGGTGTGGGGAGCGATCTCCTACACTGGCCGTACAGCACTGGTGATCGTCGAGGGGACACTGAATAGTGCACGGTACATCCAAACCGTCATCGAACCCATCGTTCTACCATTCCTAGACCGTCAAGGGAACTTGCTGTTCCAACAGGACAATGCACGTCCGCATGTATCCCGTGCCACCCAACGTGCTCTAGAAGGTGTAAGTCAACTACCCTGGCCAGCAAGATCTCCGGATCTGTCCCCCATTTGAACATGTTTGGGACTGGATGAAGCGTCGTCTCACGTGGTCTGCACGTCCAGCACGAACGCTGGTCCAACTGAGGCGCCAGGTGGAAATGGCATGGCAAGCCGTTCCACAGGACTACATCCAGCATCTCTACGATCATCTCCATGGGAGAATAGCAGCCTGCATTGCTGCGAAAGGTGGATATACACTGTACTAGTGCCGACATTGTGCATGCTCTGTTGCCTGTGTCTATGTGCCTGTGGTTCTGTCAGTGTGATCATGTGATGTATCTGACCCCAGGAATGTGTCAATAAAGTTTCCCCTTCCTGGGACAATGAATTCACGGTGTTCTTATTTCAATTTCCAGGAGTGTATTTCATTACAACTTGTATGCTTGTAGAGTCCTATGGAATCTGTAGCTAGCCATTCAGTACAAGAACTGAGTCAGTACTGACCACTCAGAACTACCCTTGAATAAATTTGAGATACCCATGTAAGCATACATTTTAAAAAAAATTAGGTGTTGTATTCATTCACTTTAACTGACAAACTTATTTCAATCTTAATTGCTAAGCTTACCCTTCAATTTTCTAGAAGCTTGATGCACTACACTTCTGACTTTGAATAAGGTGTCTCTTAATTACAAAGCAACCTTCATATAGATATAAAGTTTTTAGCCTTTTTCTCATATTTTGTTCTCAATTTGTGGTTTCTTAGCAATATCCCTTTATCTATGTGTTCTATGTTCCCACTAACTCTTTCACAACTTACTCAGTCATCCAGTGTAAGAGCAATTGTATCCAGGCAAATTGAACCTTTAAAAGGAATCCATTAAACTAACCATTTCTTGAAAATGTGTTTGAAATATACTGTATCTGAATTGAAAATCTTGTATGAAGAGTACACAATGGGTTAACACACTGTGAAGTAATTTACCTATCCTTACAAGTATCAGGGATTTTTGGTGTGTGTGAAGTGCATTATGTCTCTGTTCCTAGATATTTAAATTTCTTGAAAACCACAAAATACGCTAAAACTTCTTTTCCTGCAATTTCACAGCTGTACAAAAGGCAATTTACATTGTGATGAAGCAAGCTGGGATCTTTTTACTTTCTCTCTTGTTTTGACATCTGCCTCCTTAAAATTATTATTTTTTTCATTTTTGCCTAAGTACCTTTAACATGCATGAGTATAATCTGCTTTTCCATAAAAGAGAAAGGTTGGCCCTCAGTCTTAAGGGATATACCACCAGGTCTAATTTTGTGCTTGGTTTTGTGTGTGTAATCAATTTTCTAATTTATTTTGACTATTCCTAGTTAATATCTTTTGTTATAGGGTGAAATTAGTAATTGTTCTGTGGCTTAGATTCTGTTGTTGAATTACAAACAAATGTAAATTCTGTACTAATTATAATCATTTGGAAGAAGAACCACTAGGATTCTAAGGTATTTTTTGGCTCCATTCAAAAACATATTAATTCCAAAATAATTACCAGAGTTGTCAAAAGCATTGTTTGCGTAACTATATCTGTTAATTTCATCAATTAAAGAAATAATTTGGCCTAACCCTTGCAGTAGAAGAAACTGTTAGAAATGAGGAATTTTTCTATATATTCTGTTAATTTAATGAGTTATGTTTTAACTGTAATGTCTGTGACAATGTATAGTTTCAGTACCCGTTATTGTGAAGATATATAAAGGCCCAATTTCTGGACCTGAGACAGTCAGTCCATGGCTGATTTTCAGACGAGAAACCTGTATTGCTTAGATCAACAACAATGCATCAACTTAACTGTGGAGTAAGTGCAACACAAATAGGCCGTGTGTTAAAATAATGACAGTGTCTGTTCAATAGTGTCACATGTTTCATATTACTCTGCAAGGACCATGTGGTTAGGTTTTTACTGCTCATAGATATTTAACAGTAAACTATTTAGCAGTATGCTGATGTTTGCCTGCAAACTATTACTGAGGCTTATCAAAACAACAGTGAACTGGCCATATTAACTGTATAATACTGGGAAGTTATGAACAGTGAAAGCGAAGAACTGTGAAATGCAACTGTGCAGCTGTCAGCTAGATCATTTACAGTAGTCACTGTTTTAACTTCCACCTCCCATTTTTCAGCCAGTATAACAAAGCTTTGTGTCAACACCAAAGACTATTAACAGGGAAATAAAGCAAGCAAAAGTCACAACATTTCAGGGTGAGCAAGAAGAGGAACAAAAAGAACTACATCTGCATCTACATGATTACTCTACAATACTCCCATATATCATAACACAAAACAAGTGCCATTCTTTGAATTTTTAACATCCTCCATCTTTTCTATCTGATGCAGATCCCACATCATGGCAGGCGCTGTAGTTGACCCGCAACATTTTCTAAGTGTGCTGCCAATAGATCATTGGTTATCTTTCTTTTGTTCCAGAAGAACAAACCAAGTGCCTAGCATTCCTTCTGTCTGTAGGCTGCCCACAGCCAAGATTGCCATGACTGTGGAGATGCACATCATAAAAACAATTTTCTGCTCAACAGTTAAAATCAAGTATATGCATAGATAAGTCAAAGACCAGCTAGGGCTACAAGCACCTGGTGTCTACAACATCGGTTGCAAGTCTGGCATGCAGTACATCAGACAGATGCAGCAGTGCATCTCACAGCACTGTACAGAACAAGAGAGGATCATTTGCCTTGATCAAACTGACATGTCTGCTGTGGTGGAGCACAGCATCAACAAAGGTTACATATTTGTTTCTGAACAAAGGTGCTGTGCCATACCAATATGTTCTGGAATTTGGTTATCAAAGGGACAGTGGAAATAAGAATACAGGATTATCTTGTCAAGCCAGACAGCGGTTTCCAGTGCAGCTCTGCATGGGGTGTGGCAGCAGCAAAAATATGTCAGGAACATTCTTATGTGAAAAGGGCAGCAGGCAGAATAGACAGGAAGCATCAAGACTCAACATCCAGACCACCCTCCACTAAACCAAGGACACTCTCCATGAACGACAGCGACATCTCTCCAGCAGGCCTGCAATTGGTCCAGATATTGGGCCCTTTGGTGAGAAGTCTGCAATCCAGAGCCTGATACTTTGCCTGAAGATGACAAGTAGTAAACTTGTCATCGTCATAGACAAGGCAAGGTAGCCCCCGACAGTAAACCTTCTTGGTTGTTGTAGCCATCTTCAGATGTACTCTATTATATTTCCAGCATCTCCTGAATTTTTTTCTTGATCTTAGAAGTTTTATCATAATTCAGTCATCTGATCTAGCCTCAACAGTACTTTTGTAAAATGTAAACTGCTTTAATTCTTTCTGTGTAACTGCCAAATGACCCAAACTTTTAAGATTAGTAGCTCTTCTTTCATTATTCTGTAGCAGCAGTGTCAGGTACTGAATCATCAAAAATGACCAGCATAATTTTTGTATGTGGTTTGTTGAACAGTGTCCTAGATGGAAACAAAGTGAAAATTATCATCATATGTTCTGTTTTCTGTGTGTGAAAATTCTTTGTGTTGATTTGTGTCATTGAAGAATGTGCAGCAGTTTCTAAATTTATTTCTGTGTGAGGGAATATTTCTTTAAATATGGATTTCCAATGAAAGGTGACTGTTGCTTTCTAAAATTTTGCACCACCATGACAGAACACTGCAGCAAATACTTCTTCATGAAGATGGTTTGCAATAATATTAATTCTTGCTTACTACAGTTCAGTTGTGTGTTCCACCTCAAACAAGGTATTTGAGTGAATTCTGAAGCCTACGGGACTGAAGTAATAGACACAACTAATTGAATATATAATGACTTTTAGTTGGTGACTCATAAATGTATCTAAACACATGAAACTCATATGTATAAAATATCATTACCTTTCTTCTTCAATTTTGTGGGATATGTCACAAGGGAAACATATTCAAGCAGCAATTCTGTGGATCTCTGGTTTTCACAGCACGTTTGATTAGCAGTGTGTTTTCAGGCCTATAATCAAGTTAGAATGCACTTTCCACAGAATAACAGTGTGGGCTTTGGGAACTATGAGGATGCAAGGGGATAGTAACCAGAGGAGTTGAACTTGGCTATAAGCAGTTACATGACACCAATAATACTTCACAGTCTGGTTGACAGTGGGTACACATAACAACAACTGAAGAAAATGACTAGGTTAGTTGTTGAAATATTGTAGATAAAATGGATCAAAAGCTTCACTGTATACCCCTAAAGCATTCCATTAGCTAAGTGCTTATGTGACTTACAATAATTTTCTTTATGGATCTTTAGCTGCTGCAGTGGAAGATGTTGCTTACAGAATGTCTTGAGATTAATGTTAATACTTGACACAAGATAAGTAAATCAAAACTGAACTCCAATATTTGCTGCCCCTAGTGCAGTAACTGTAATAATATCTAATAATTTTCGCAATCATTGTATACCTCATTTTTGTCTTGATTAGTCTGCGTCTGCAGAAAAACAATATAAGATTTGTATGTCTGCCTTGGGGACAACAGACAAAGTGTTTGAATCAAGTTGGATCCACAAATATACTACTGGCTGTTACATGCTCGCTGAACTGAATTTCTACATGTAATACATTTAGCACAAAACCAGGACAATATCTAACATTTGTCACAAATTAAGCAAAAGTAAATTGAATTTCTGTATTTGCTACCTTCAACCACATAAATAGATTATATACTACTTTATGGACACAAATGATTGGTGTTATTAAGTTTTTCAATAATTTTTAGTGTTTATGAGGGGAATTCAATAAGTAATACAACACATATTTTTTTCTCAGCCAGTTTCAGTTGAAAAGAGATGCAGAATTTGTTGTGGAACATTGTGAAATTCTCCTACTTCAGCCCCTATAGTTTCATGAAATTCTAATAGGAGATCTGTCATAGAGTTTTTTTTTCTTTTTTTTAAAAAAAATATAGAGCATCACACACATTAACTGACATTTGCAGAATGTCCATGGAAACCTGACTGTGAACAAAAGCACTTTGAGCCATTGGGAGAGATGTCTGTCATCATCACAACAAAGTTGCTCGAAAACCTGTCCGATCTGTGTTCCAGCTGGGCACACACAGTTGTGACTTCTGCAACACAGACACTCTCATTCGAGGTGATTGATGGATTCAAATTAAACACCTCGCTGCACAACTGGTTGTCTCTGTTGGTAGTGCTGACACACCCATGCTACAGTTGGGATCGTGAAAAATGTGTACCTGCTGGGTTTCTTAACACCTAACAGAAACTGTAAAGAGCAATGAAGGATTGCATGTTATGAGGCTGATTGTGACAATTTTTTGTCAAATGTCATCACAAGCAATGAAAAATGGGTTCATCAGTTCAAACCAGAGACAAAACACTGATCCATGGAGTGACATCACACCATCTCTCCTCCAAAGGAAGACTTCAAAGCCACGCCTTCAACCTGTAAAGTCATGGTGATGGTCTTCTGTGACTCTACAGAGTAACATTCTGTTTAATGTCCTTCCTCACAGTGCAACAATCAGTTCTGAAGTGTATTGTGTTACCCTCAAGAAATTGGAGAAATGACTTCTGCTTGTTTGTCACCACAAAAATGCAAATGAACTTCTCCTTCTCTGTGACCACGCAAGGCCACACAGAAGTCTGTGCGTCCGAGGGGTGCTCACAGAACATCATTGGACTTCTTCCTCATTCACTCTACAGCCTGGATCTCACACCTTCCAGCTTCCATCTCTTCAGCCCAATTAAGGATGCCCTCCACAGGAAGCAGTATATATGGATGATGGGGGGGGGGGGGGGGGGGGTTATTGCTGTTACAAGATGTTGGCCCCAATGTCTGTCAGTAGAGTGGTATGATGCGGGCATACAGGTCCTCCCAAAAAGGTGGCATAAGGTCATTGTATTGACCGGAGATTATTTTGAAAAATAGGATTTTGTAGCCAAAAGAGCAGAGAATAATTTGGTGTATTGGACTCCTTAATAAAACCAACCTGCTATCAGAGAAAAAAAATGTATTGCATTACTTACTGAATGCCCCTCATACATTTATACTTCTGGAGTTTTGAATAAGTCTATAAAACAGCTACTTCTTGCATGCCACCAAAGCAGAGTATGTTTGATCCTCCAAGTTCCAGCTGCCCACTGCTCTCAATTATTTTTAAGAATAATAAAATATGGTTACAGAATTAAATTCTATATAGAGAAAAACAAAATAAATAATGGCCCTACTCTAATGTCTCTTTTTGAGGTTGTGTGTTCATATAATTGCTTATGCAGTCTCTATCATAACTGAATGTGCCACCCATTGTGTCTCCACCATTCTGTGTTTTGATAAATTTATTTTATTGATATTAATATTGCCAATTAATTTTACTGGTCTGGTTTAAAGTTCCAGGTGCCTTCTGGTTTTTGTTTGACAACACATGCCTTTGATTATCAGCTACACTGCTCTCCAGACCTGAAGAATGAAATAAATAAGTTAAATGACATGTCTTCAGAATGTTCTCCTGAGGAGTTGAAAACCCAATGTGAAAGGTAACTCCAAAGCTGATGAAAGCACTCTCACTTCTTGTGTGTGTGTTTTTTTTTTTCAACATGGATTTGGAACTATCATTAGTTCATTAATGTAAAATTTTTGGGTTGATACTGTTAAAACAGGATTTCTGAGGTATTTGAAAAAACCTCTATCTGTGATGAAGTCCAACAAGAAGTTTTGAAAGTACTGTCCCAGTTTGATGTATCTGTGCGCTATGCAGTTCGGTCATCTGCAGTTGGAGAAGATTCAGAAGATCTTTCTGCTGCAGGTCAAAATGCAACATTTTTAGGATTGATGGGAGAGTCAAACATCTTGTTGGCCATTCAGAAATGCTGGGGATCATTGTATATGTACCAGTCAGTCCAGTACAGAAGGTTTGTAATGCAAAATAATGATTTAGGCTCTAGTAGTAGTAGTAGTAGTAGTAGTAGTAGTACTTTGATTCATTTCTGGATCTCTGCTGCTAGGACATTTTACAAGTCTAGTTTGATGACAGACAGTTAGTCAGTCAAACCTAAAATCTGAGGAGGGATGGCCAGGTGGGGGTTAAAGCCTCCATTCTCCCAAATACAAGACCAGTCTGCTAAAAAAGCACAAACTGATTTATTTTATCATTAGTGTAACAAAATGTTTAACTTTTATACACTCATGCAAATAAATTATATCATGTGATATTTAAAACTTTCATGTCATATGAAATGAAATTTTTCACTCTGCAGCAGAGTGAGCCTTGCAGATTAAAGCTGTGTGCTGGACCATGACTCGAACTCAGGACCTTTGCCTGGAGATAGGAGATGAGATACTGGCAGAAGTAAAGCTATGTGGATGGTTTGTGAACTGTGCATTGTAGCTCAATCAGTAGACCACTTACCTGCAAAAGGCAAAGGACCCAAGTTTGAGTCTCAGTCCAGCACACAATTTTGACCCGGCAGGAAGTTTCATGTCATATAGATTGCTTTATAAATGTTCTGGGGAAAAGCCAGGTGTCAGCAACTTTCTGCTTGATACTTCATTACAAACTCTTCTGGTCATATTCAGTTGTATTCTGGTAAAAGTATACTGAACTCCCATATTTAAGACCCTGCTGCACCGTGTAATGATAAGTCAGTGTCAAATGTTACTTAAGTGGTAGTGTGTCTGCTGCAAGTCATAGGTTGCTCTGAGGCCTCTCCTACTTGGAAGTTTGCTTTAGCATTATGTGATTGACAATCTTCATTCTGTAAAATCTAAGTTTCAGAGAACAACCTACATTACAAGTATCATATCAAGTGACTCTATAGGGAAAAAATGATGTAGTGCACTTGAAAATGTTCAAATGTGTGTGAAATCTTATGGGACTTAACTGCTAAGGTCATCAGTCCCTAAGCTTACACACTACTTAACCTAAATTATCCTAAGGACAAACATACACACCCATGCCCGAGGGACTCAAACCTCCGCCAGGCCGTAGTGCACTTGTATACAGAATAAAATGTAATTGGATTGATAAAAATTCTACTCACTAAGCAGTGACAGAAGAAAATACGTGAAGATGTCAGAGCCATTGTCTCTTCCTTCTAGCAGAAGGGTTGAAGGGGAAGGAAGAGGGATGAAGGACACAGACTGACAAGGTTTAGAAAATGGGGAGAGTTAAGGAAAAGTCACCCAGAAACCTGGATCAGCAGAGACTTACTGGATGGGATGAGAAGGAAAGACTGATTGTTGGAGACTGCACCTTATGAGATTTGCAATCTCAGCACTGATAAAGGTAACACTAGCATACTCATCCCAATGACGACTGTATTAAAAAGATGTAATTTAATGGGATAGATACAAAAATCTATTTACCAAGCGGCAGCAGAACACACACATAAAAGATGATTGTAATTGGCGAGCTTTCACAGCCAGTGGCTGCTTCTTCAGGCAGAAGGGTTGAAGAGGAAGGAAGAAGGGTGAGAGAAAAGTACTGGAGAAATCTAAGAAAAGGGACAGATTTTGGAAAAGTCACCCAGAACCACAGGTTAGGGGAGACTTATGGCATGGGACGAGAAGAAAAGACTGATTGTTGGGGAGTGCATCAGACGAGATCTGAAAACCTGAGAGCTTAAAGGTGGAAGACAGGGTAATATGCACACAGAGATTACTGCTTAAACATCATACATTAGTTAATAAGAGTGAAAAGCTAAGTGCATTGTTCCTAACAGAGGAGGGAGGGGGTGTTGAAAAATAGATGGGTAAGACAATGGAAGATGTAAAAAACTAAAATGGAGTGAAGCAAAGAGTAGTTACTGTGAAGAAATGCTGAGACTGAAGAAATCAACGTAAATTAAAGCCAAGTTAAGAATCCAGATGGCACATGTGGTGAAACAGCACCAAGTTCATGATTGGCATGTTGTAGAGTACGTTCTGCATCAGGATATTGTGAGTTGCCAGTATGCACCCTCTGTTTATGCCCATTCATCCTAATTGATAATTTGGTGGTAGTCATGCCGATGTAGAAGGCCAAACAGTGTTTACATAATAGCTGGAATATGATATGTGTCATTTCACAGGTGGCTCTCCCTTTGGTAGTATACATTTTGCCAGTTACAGGGCTGCCATAGGTGGTGGTAGGAGGGTGCATAGGGCAAGTCTTGCAATGGAGACATTCACAGAGGAAGGAGCCATAGGGTAGGGAGACGGGTGTAGAATGAGCATAGGGTCTGACAAGAAGATTGTGGAGATGGGGAGGGTGACGGAAAGCTATTCTAGGTTTGGTGGGCAAAATTTCAGACAGAATGGATCTCATTTCAGGGCAGGATTTTAGGAAGTCATGGCACTGACATGGCCCATAGCTATATCTTATTTTGTCAATAATTGATTGTTTTCATTATTGTATTAATAAAATGTGTTTTATAATGTGACTCATTCTATCTCAGCATACATAAGGACTCCACCAACCACTTAATGAAGAAAATTCCAGCATTTTTAATTGTTGACTCTCTACCAAAGGAGGTTGTCTTGGGACTGAGACCACATAGTTTGGTTCTATGTAAGTTGTAAGGACTGCCTCAGATTCACAAAGAATATCTTTATGTTTTACTCTGAGCGGTATTGGAGCTGCCACCTATGATTTTGCCAAATATTTGTCTTCTTTACTGAGGCCCATTTTAGGCAGGTGCCTACACCACACATGAAATTCCTTTGATTTTACCAGCAGACTTCAGTCACTTAAGCTGAAAAGCATGGACTTATTGGTCAGTTTTGACATTTTATCATTTTTCTATAAAAGTACCTTTGATGACCTTGCTGTCTCACTAGAAACTGCTTTTGGTATGATGTAACAGCATTGTTTGAGCATATGCACTCCCTTTATCATGTTTTTCTTTTTCTTTTTATTGAACAATGAGTTTTATAACCATTCTGAGAGTGTCATTATTGAGAGTCCTGTATCTCCTCTGATGACCAGTCTTTTTATAGTAGATTTTGAGGAGTAGGCACTCGAGTTAACAGTTCTAAACTTACAGTATTCCTGCATATGTTGACAATATATACATATTGTTTGTCATCGTGATTTCGACAGTCACCAAGAGCTTCATCTACAACTTCATCTATACTTAAACTTCACAACCCACTTTATGGTGTGTGGTAGAGAGTACTTTGCATTCCACAGACACTCCCCCCCCCCTCCGCCCCCTTCCCACCCCCCCCCCCCCCCTTTTCCTGTTCCAATCACAAATTGTGTGGGGCAAGAAAAGTTTCCAACGCCCATTGTAAGATAGAATCTCTTCACTATATCTTCAAATATTTTTGCAAGGTATATTGGTTGACTCTTCTGGGCAAGTACAGTTGTGGAATTTCAATAATAAATCACAACGTAATGCACAATGTCTTCCTTTTAATGTCTGCATCGTTGGTGAGGTGCCCAACCTGATGAATAATATTGCAGTATCAGCTGCAAGAGAGTTTATTAACCTATCTCATTCATGGATGGATTGCACTTCTCGAGAATTTTTCCAATGAGTTTCTTGTGATTAGTTTTATGTGTTAGAAGCAATTCAGACTGCTGCATGCATTTCTTCAAAACCCTAATTTTGTACATTACAAAAAAAGATTTCCTATGGAGATGGAAATAGATAGTTTCTACTGTTTCTAGACTTCTTAAAGATACATATAGAGTAATGGTAAACTCAAAAATTTGGTGTATCCAAAACTATTCAAACAGGCTTGCATCTGCAAGATAACACTTGTGGCCGCCCAGTGCAGGTAATCAACATCCATAGGATCTTTATTCATTAAGCTTATCTCATCTCAGATGTATGTAGCCTGCAGATGAAATGTGTCCGTAATAACTGGATGTTTGTCTTGTGAAACACTGAGGGCACTTCAGATGTATAAATGACCAAATATCAATGATGATGAGACATTCAGGTCAACAGTTTATTTGCTACATATAGAGAATTTTCACAAAAGTCAGTAGATTATTGAGGAGACATGGAGATAAAGTGGGCTTTAGTCCCCTGGCAAAAATCTCTGCACTTCTGGACTCCATCAGAGGCTACATGGTGCTGCATATGGTGCTTAGGTGTTTTCAATGTTTTATTTGAGTACAGCAAGTCTTTTATGAGGCAAACCATGCACATCATTGAGGAGTGCTGCTCATCTCTTCCAAGCCAGCAAGTGTGATGATGCTAAATGTTGTATTTCTGCTGGTCATTCCATTTACTACAATGGAACAAACATTGTAGCCCATACATCGAACTTTAGGTACTCCATCATAAGAAATCAGCTGAAATACAACTGTCTGAAGACACTTGGGTGGTTGTTTCCAGCTGGACACCACATGGAATCCTGTGATTGGAATTTGAGCAGAACAAAGATGGTTGATAACACTTAATGTCCACTAGAGGACCTCAGTACACTCCCAAAATGTCAGACATAAGAAGCCAGTGTTACTCTGTTTATTCATTTCTCAATACCAATCACCACACACAGTACACAAACTATACTTGAAGTGTTAACTGACACCAGGTTATGTTGATGGCAAAGATATTTGGTTTCCATTGTGTGTACTCCAACCTACAGTTTGAATTCCTGAAAATTGAGTCTCTGTCCCTACATAATCATTGAGATGTACTCATAAATAAAATAATATATTAGTATCATCCACTACAGAGCTTTAGCACAGGGATTTTCAGACAGAGATAGAAATTATAGCGTAAAGTGTGTCATGAAATGACAGATGCATCTTATTATCATTTACTTGGACTACATTTTTTTTTTTACAGAAATTCTACTTTATAGTATCTATGTAATACTCCACAGCAGAGGACATATTCCTTTACAGCTATTTTTAACTGCCTTTTTAATAAAGTTGTTCTAGTAATCTATATAATCTATTCAGCTTATTCACTGTATAATTTAATTACTTGATAGAAAATGCTTCTTTGAGTGCTATGTTTATTATTTCTTAGTAAATGTAAGTGCAGTTTAAATCTATCTTCTTGGTCATGAACAGACCTGTTTGTGCAGTAATTATTAAGATTTTTATGTGCATAACTCATATAATGTGAATGTACTCTTATAATGTAATTAGAAACACAAATGAAACTTCCTGGCAGATTAAAACTCTGTGCCGGACCGAGACTCGAAGGCAAAGGTCCTGAGTTCGAGTCTCGGTCCGGCACAGAGTTTTAATCTGCCAGGAAGTTTCATATCAGCGCACACTCCGCTGTAGAGTGAAAATTTCATTCTAGAAACACAAATATTTTAAAATGTTAGTATAATGAGCCCAAATACTATTTTTGGTCGTTATTCTTATGAGCCTTGTATAGAGTTTGAGAACTGTCTTCATATTTTGTACATTCATTACACACAAAAGAATTCCATAGCCAAGAACTGAGTGTGCATATAAATAGTATGTAATTGAAAGGCACTGGTTGTAACACACTGATGACAGGACTCTAAGGGCATAACATGACAATCAGTTTGCAAGTATTTTTGTGTGTTCAGCTACTTCCACTGACAATCACTAGTCATTTCTAGGAATTTTGTGTTTGTTATGCAATCTATTGAGGTACCATCTGCGTTTAACAGAGGAAAAAACCAGGAGGAATACCAACAGTATGGATAAAAATGGTTCAAATGGCTCTGAGCACTATGGGACTTAACAGCTATGGTCATCAGTTCCCTAGAACTTAGAACTACTTAAGCCTAACTTACCTAAGGACATCACACAACACCCAGTCATCACGAGGCAGAGAAAATCCTTGACCCCTCCGGGAATCGAACCCGGAAACCTGGATGCGGGAAGCGAGAACGCTACCGCATGGCCACGAGCTGCGGACCAATATGGATAGAATAGGTTGCTGTTCTCACAACATAGAGGTACATTTGAGTCAGAGACAGGCACAAAGAAAAAAAGAATGCTAAATGTGTTCAGCTATTGGACCAAGTCCTTCACCAGATGTAGAAAACATATATAGTTAAATAAGCACAACTCACACACACAGCCACTGTGGACTCCAGACACTAAGGCATGATTGTGAATGCATCTTTGAGATAAGTGTGGGGGGTAAAGTAAAGCAATGGTGAAGGGAGATAGTGGGATCAATTTGATGGTGTAGGAATAATTATATTGGTGCAACATATGGCTATGTGCCCTCTTGGCCTCTAGATGCAGCACCAATATAATTATTCCTGGATCTCCAAATCACTTTCACTGTTTCTATTCACCCTCACATAGCCTCATCACCCACCTCAGTAAAGATTGCTGCTGACATCAGAGACACAGTTGCAGTTGGGCTTTAGTGCCTGGAGACGACAGCGGCCATGTGCTGGCGAGTTGTGCTTATTTGAATGTGTGTGAATTTTCTACAATTGGTGAAGGACCTAGTTCAATAGCTGAATATATATAGCAATCTGTCTCATTGTTCCTGTGTGCAACTCAGTGCCTCCTCTATGTGGTGAGTAGCACTCTATCCTTTGCATATTGTATATAATATAGCTTTGTCAATTTTCCCTTTTCAAACTGAAATTTGTGGAATTTGTATTTCTTTGTGTTCAGTATCACTTATTGCTTATTAATGAATTCTAAACTTCATTGAGAGATTTATATGTCTTCTCTTCAAGTCGTTCACTTGCTTTTTCATAGCTATAATCTTTCTGCCATCAGCAAAAAGAAATTTATCCCTGTGCATAGCATCATTGGGGAAAGTCTTTGATCTGTATCAGGAACATTATTAGTCTTAAAACGCTCCTGTCAGGCACTCTTTTATTAATGTATTTTGTTTTGATAAGTGTTTCATTGAAAGGTTAGCCTCATTTGATGCTTGTGTTATATGATCAGAACCAACCATTAGCTGTGTCTAATAAGTCTAGCTTCTTTAGTTTAATCTTATGGAGAACAACATCAAAAGCTGTGGACCGATCTTAGAATACACCTGTAACACACTCATCCTTGTCAAGAGCATCACATATCATATTAAATGCTGTTATGGGTGATACTGTAATTTACCATTTTAAAATCAAAACTATGACCCACTTTGAAGCTCATATTTATTCATGTAATTCATTTATCATATAAAAAGGAAAATTCGTTCGAGAATATAATACAATTATGAAACAGAATAGCTGATAAATGCTTAACTTTCAGGAGGCAAAATTTTTAATACACTAAATGCCCCTAACTTATGGAAGTATTAGTTCCTTCCTCAGAGAGGAAATAGAAATAGGTTGATGAATGCTGTAAAGGAGGGGCCACTCACTTAGACCCTGTATAGTAGAGACTCAATTGTGGCTACTTTTGGAATTGTCTTTTCAAAATTCAGTTTAAATAATGTTGAGGACCTAGAGAATTTAGCATTTACATTGGTTTCTCTATACTCTTTATCTCAACATTGGTGTGATAGTTCTCTTGAAAAAATGTATGTTTTTAATTTTGATCAAAGTCTTTTATAGATCTTCAGTTCAGGATTTTTTCCATATCTGATTTTACTGTTACTTTTTGCAGAAATTATCCCAGAGTTGAAGGTCTTTTATATGATACTGTACAAATGAATTAAGGTAACAGTTAATTCTTAGGGTGTTTAATGTCTCCAATCAGATAGTATTACTTAAATGCTGTCATTTTGGATAAAGACAGGGGCAGAAATGCAGTGAAGAGGAATGCAATTAGCACATATTTTGTTCAAGCATTCAGTGGAGTTGCAACATATCCTGTGCCCAGTGATTTAACAGAGAGTATACTTGGCAAAAATGTCATTTAATGCTTGGTTCTTATGTGTTTATATTATTGTGTAACTTCTTAATATTTTACAGGCAAAATGGACAACCCATAAATACTAATATGGGTGTTGTAGTGCAGCAGATGATTCCTGCAGATGTTGCAGGTGTTATGTTTACATGTCATCCAGTTACTGGGAACCCAAAGGAGGTACTTATAACAGCAAATTATGGGCTTGGAGAGGTAAGCTATCATACTCCCTCATCTATTAGATTGTTTAGAGGTAGACGTTTGGCATTAAAACTGTTACAGGAAAAGCAGTCATCAGAGTCTTTTTACCTCGATGACTCATTTTGGTCTTTTCAGTCCTGCTTGGTCTGTTGCATTGTCCTTTCAGCTTATTACTACCTTCACATTCCTTGTCCAAGAACTAAGCTTTGTAACCACTCTATTTTATGACCAATGAAACAGATAGTTTTTATGATTATTTCACAGAAAGTAAACTACACAACTTGTGATTTTGTTTCTGGCATTATCAATTGAATCTCAACAATTAAATCATATAGGAGAAGGGTCACAATGTTTGGTATCCATTAACAGTACAGATAAGAAAAGAGTAGAGGCTTTTGAAATGAGGTGCCGCAGAAGAATGATGAACACAGTATTAGATTACTAGATTTGATAATTCTTGAAGAAGTGTTAAATCAGGTTAGGAAGAAAACAAATTTATGGCACAACTTGGCTAAAAGAAGGGAGCCATTGACAGAATATAGATTAGATTAGATTAGATTAGATTTAGTTTTTGTTCCATAGACCCAAAAATTGAGATGATTGTAATGGGTGTGGAACATGTCAGAAAGTATAACATAAAAACATAAAACATTTGAATATAATAAGTTTGTTTGTGTGGCCATCCTCTGCAGCAAGCATATAAATACTTGTTTTGTAAATAAAACTGCCTTTTCCTGCTGCTAGTTACTTTATTTATCCCATATGCATTTCGCCTTCTCCTGTACTAAGGCATCATTAGTGGGACGATTTGCTGATCTGCGACCTCCAGACCAGATGTGAGGAAACGAAGATCAGCAAATCATCCCACTGATGATGCCTTAGAACAGGAGAAGGTGAAACACGTATGGGATAAATAAAGTAACTATCAGCAGGAAAAGGCAGTTTTATTTACAAAATAAATATTTGAATATGATACTTACTAACCTGATCATTTGTCAGGAGATTACCAAAATAGGTGAATACAATGCATTACACTGGAACAGCTAGTATTTACAGAATTAACACGCTCTCAGAATGAAACACTGTTATGCACTATTAATAAATGTATCATACACAAAATACCTAATCTTGACTGTTGTTTCCAAGTGCTGTCAAAACTGACACCTAACAGATATTTTTACCTAAGCCAGCTTATCAGTCTCTGTTAAGATATTCATCTATGGAGTAGAAGGAGTTGTGTATCAAATACTCTTTCAAGCTCCTGAAACATCATGGAATAGTTATTTTTGTTAGGGAATGAAGATGAGGATGTGAGGGGGGGTTGGGGGGGTGGGTGGGGAGTGGGATATTGTAGATGAAGTCCAAGTCTTTGCTACGGTAAGCAAGTTCAAGTGGATGTAGGTCATCAATAGTTATGCAAAAATGAAGAGACTTACACATGGTATACTGTGATGGACAGCTATATCAAACCAGTCATCAAACAGAAGACATTGACAACATCCATTATTAAGAGATGAAGTGAACTCATACTAACAGTGAGGAGAAAATCATTTTTATGAAAGCCACCAAGCGACACAAAGAAAGTCATGAAACTAAAGATCTATTTTAACTCTCGCTTTATTATGGACCATCTCACTGGAGGCAAGACATAATGTTATTTGCATCTGACTGAAAGATTTAAAGACTCACACACCCACCTCACTGTGAGAGGACTGTTTAACATGGAATGTGTAGAGTGGCTCATGTCACATATTTCACACTCATAAAATTTTCCCAAAGGTAAGACATTATATGTTGAAAAACTTTGTAGTATCTACAATATTATTAAAAGGAAAGTTGCTACTCACTATATATCAGAGATGCTGAGGTGCAGATAGGCACAACAAAAAGACTGTCACAAATAAAGCTTTTGGCTAGTAAGGCCTTCATCAAAAATAGACAACACACACTCTCACAGACACACTCACTCAAATGCAACTTGCATACATGACTGCAGTCTTGAGCAACTGAAACCACACTGTGAGCAGCAGCACCAGTGCATGATGGGAGTGGCGACGGGGTGGGTGTAAGGAGGAGGCTGGGACAGGGAGAGGGAGGAATAGTAGGGTACGGGTAGCGGACAGTGAATGGTTAGACAGAGGGCAAGGGGAGAGATGGAGAGGGTGTAGCAGAAAAGGAGAGAAGTAAAAAGACTGGGTGTGATGGTTGAATGAGGACAGTTTAGTGCTGGAATGGGAACCGTGTACAAAAACAAATCTCCCGTGCCTTATCTTTCCAGTCTCCCACCACCTCTCAAAGTCCCACCATCTAGCCGAAGATGACCATTCCCTTGTAACTCAGTACTGCCCAGTACTGGAGTCACTGAATTACATTCTCTGTCAGGGTTTTGACTACCTCTCGTTGTGCCCTGAGATGTGAAATGTCATGGCCACTATCCTTCCCACCTCTTCCACAGTGGTAGTGTGCTATCCACTGAATCTACACAATATATTCATCAATTCCTACACAACTCCCAACTCCTTACCTCATGGGTCATACCCCTGCAATAGACCTGGATGCAAGACCTGTCCCATACATACTACCATTACCACCTGCTCCAGTCCAGTCACAAACATCACCTATCCCATCAAAGGCAGGGCTATCTGTGAACCAAGTCATGTGATCTACAAGTTAAGCTGCAACCACTGTGCTGTATTCTACATGGACATGATAACCAACAAGCTATCTGGCTGTGAATGGCCACTGACAAACTGTCACCAAGAAACAAGAGGACCACCCTGTTGCCGAGCATGCTGCTAAACATGATATCCTTCATTTCAATGACTGCTTCACAGCCTGTGCCATATGGATCCTTCCCAACAGCTTTTCTGAATTGTGCGGGTGGGAACTTTCCTTGCAATACATCCTGTGTTCCCATAATCATCCTGACCTCAACCTTCGTTAGTCACTGTCCTCACCCATCCAGCTCCTTCCCTGTTCCCATTCCACCACTATGCAACCCTCATTCCACCATCATACTCAGTCTTATTTTATTACTTCTCTCCTTTTCTGCTACTCCCCCCCCCCTCTCCCCACCTCTCCCCAGCCCACCGTGTAACCTGCAGCACTTCACTGTCCACCGCCCCCCTCCCCCCGGTACTACCCCTTCCCCTCCCTGCCCCAGCCTCCTCCTTACCCCCACCTAGTCACCACTCCCATCATGCACTGCAGCTGCAGTTGCTCGAGACTGCAGTCATGTGTGTGTGTGTGTGTGTGTGTGTGTGTGTGTCTGTTGTCTATTGTTGGTGAAGGCCTAAATGGCTGAAAGCTTTATTTGTGACAGTCTTTTTTTTTTGTGGTTTTCTGTGACTCAGCATCTCTGCTATATGGTGAGGAGCAATTTTCCTTTTCATAATATTGTTACATTCCATCCTGGATTTTCCATTGTTTGATTTGTAGTACCAGCTGAAGAGAAAGCAAGCAATAAACTGAATTAATTAATAAACAACCCTATTCAGCAGTACCATGTCCTCTTCTGACGGTTCACTTCTGTTCTTTACTTCCAACAAGACGTTGCTAACTGTTAATATGATAATTTTTAAATTGTTATATAAAAAGCCAATATATTAATCTCTGGAGTAATTTCCCAGTGGAATTATAATGATGATAAGTGGTGACAGACATCAAAGCTGATGAGTATGGATGTTTGTTGTAAGCAGTAGGACAAATAATAATGTGCTACAAATAGGACTTAGTACTTATAAATGTAGAAATATTTTCTTCAAAAAATACCTCTGTAATCAAGTAAATATTAAGTTGCTAATAGCAGATAAGCAACAGTGAAATAGCAAAACTGAGGAAGCAGCAGCTTTCTTATTAATTTACTCAGTTAAATTTAGATGGCATGAGCATGAATAGAATTAAGCATAGAGTGATACTTTATTGTTAATAAAATATGCAGATTAAGTTCCAGTGATGTCTTTGTCTTATGTAACTGTGTACCTTGATTCATTTCACATCCTGTTTGATGGATTCTATGAAACACAATTACTGAATTAATGAAAGTATCCAAAATTAAATGGTTATTATTGTTAACAAGCTTGTATCAAAATTCGTCTCTTATTGAATTTGGAGTAGGATTTTTGTTTTTGAGAAAAATTTAATATGTTGGACTTCTGTTTAGTCATCAGTCCAGCAAGTTGAGTATTTTCTGAAAGCAGTAAGCGTATTTGATAATGATAGATGTTGGAGGAATCAATTAAAATTTGTGCCATGTCTGAGCTCTCCTGCTTATGGCACAGATGTGCTAGCAATTACATCACCGCAGCAGTATGACTACCACAGATTCACAGACTATCCTAGTCCAATACCCTCCCTAATTGAACTTCAATTCACACGTTCAACCCATTTTTCCCTTTTTCTTTTAAATTGTCAGTATTGCTGAGGCTCTCTGATACTGGAATAGCATCCCAGCTTTGTGTTTATGGGGGAAATCCTGCCTGTACCTCAGGTGTAGGAGATCTACTGATCTGATGGAATTAAATTTTCCTTGAAACATAGTAGTCTCAACTTTATCTTCAATAATGATAGAAGCCCATTATGTGCAAAGCAGGGGTTTTATTCCAATACCAGAGAGCTACTGCAACACTGACAGTTTAAAAAAAAGGGGGAGAATGGGCTGTGGGTGCGAACTGAAGTATGTGTTAGGGAGGACATTGGACTAGGGTAGTCCATGTAGCTCTGGTAGCCATACTGCTGCAGTGGTGCTGTTGTGTAATGGGTAGCATATCTGCCTAGCAAGCAGGAGATCCAGGTTCAAGTCCAGGCCATAGAACTGGTTTTAATTCATTCATATAGCTTCTGTCATTATCAAAGATAAAGTTGAGACTCATATGCCTCAAGTAAAGTTTAGTTCCATCAGATCAGCAAGAGTGTTGCTCATGGCCTCAACGTTCTGCTTACATTAATATCTTGAATCCAAATTCAGAAACACCAGAATAGGGTTTCTGGTATGCGATAGATGTGTGATGACAAGAAACTTTCATTTTTGGGCAGTCCATTACTTTTAAGAAGTCTTGCTTGCTTTTAAGATGTGTTTCATTATTGAACTCTTTTTCAAGAAAAGAAAAATTTTACCAATCACTATCATTTTTGTGGTAGTGTATCTTTGACTCTATGTCAATGTTTTTCAAAAGTAATTGATTCTCTCCGATTTCAGTTGCAAAATTATGTACATCAGGTCACCATATAAATTTCAGACATTCATAAGAGTAATTATGTATCAAATTATTATATTATTATGTTCAGTCTCTTTGTAAGAAGAGTACAATGTTTGAAGTGCTGCTGCAGTGTAAATTAAATGTTGATATAACTTCCATTACTGAACATTCACCACGGAAATATTAGTAACCTGCTTTTGCTGCAAATGCTGGTACTGTTATATTTGTAAAATAGCTGATAAATTCCTATTAGGTCAGTAAATGTGATATTACACCAACAGGAATTAATTTTGAACTTATGCACTGATGTGACAAAAGTCATGGGATACCTCCTAACGTCATGTTGGACATCCTTTTGTCCAGCTTAATGCAACAGCTCGATGTGCCATGGACTCAGTGAGAAATGTTGCACCATGCTTCCTCTGTGACCATCCATAATTGAGAAGGTGTTGCCAGCACAGGATGTTGAGCATGAACCAACCTGTTGATTGTGGTCCATAAGTGTTTGATGAGATTCATGTCAGGTGATCTGGGTGGCCAGATCATTCACTTGAACTGTCCAGAATGTTCTTCAAACCAATCACAAATGATTGTGGCCCACTGACATGACAATATTGTTTGGGAATAAGAACAAATTGTCTACAAGTAGCTGAAAATAACCATTTCCAGCCAGTGATCAGTTCAGTTGGATCAGAGCACCCAGTGCATTCTGTGTAAACACTACCACACAATTACAGGGCCACCACCAGCTTGCACAGCGCCATGTTGACAACTTGTGACCATGGCTTCATGGGATCTGTACCACACTTGAACCCTACCATCTGCTCTTACCAATTGAAATGGGGACTCATCTGACTAGGCTGCGGGTTTCCAGTTGTCTAGGGTCCAACCAATATGGTCATGAGCCCAGCAGAGGCACTGCAAGCAATTTTGTGCTGTTGGCAAAGCACTCGTGTCAGTCATCTGTTGCCACAGCACGTTAACACCTAATTTCACTACACTGTCCTAATGGATACATTCATTGTGTGTCCCGTGTAGATTTCTGTGGTTGTTCATGCAGTGTTATTTATTTGTTAGCACTCAAAATTATATGCAAATACCACTGCTCTTGGTCATTACATGAGACCGTCAACCACTGTGTTTTCCACGGTGAGAAGTAATGCCTGATATTTGGTGTTATCGGCACACTCTTGACACTGTGGATCGTGGAATATTGAATTCCCTTATGATGTCAGAAATGGAATGTGCCATGCATCTAGTTCCAACTACCATTCCATGTTCAATGTTTGTTAATTCCCTTCATGCGGCCGTAAACACATCAGAAACCTTTTGACATGAATCATCTGAGTACAAATGGCAGCTCTGCCAATGCACTGCCCTTTCCTATTGTGTGTATGTGGTACTACTGCCATCTGCATTTGTGCATTTGTATCCTATGACTTTTGTCACCTCCATGTATAAACCAACTACAAAAACTTGAACTCATAATTTTAACATATACGGGTAAGATATATATGTATCCCTTACCATGAAAGCTAGGAGGGAGGAAGGGTGCATGGCCTTTCCCTTGCCCCAGGTATTCGCACCCATGCATACAGTGTGTCTAAAACTTTTCACAGGCACTCTTCAGAATGCCATGCACCACTGGATTTTAAAACAAAAATACTACTTGTTAAAAGGAATAGCATTCCTTAATTGCAAGATGATCTGATACAGTGTGTGATGTGGTAATGCCATTGGCAGCAAAAAATAAATAAAAATTTTGAAAAATCAATGCCTATATTAATAATTCTTTTGACATCAAGACAGGAGCCAACTAGACACTGTGATTGACTTCACAGTACTCTTCCAAGAAGCCTTGAGTAGCATTGATGCTGAAGTGGCTAACACTTCCATGATTCAGATATCAGAAGCTTGTGTAGCCACCACTGAAAACTATTTTGAACACTGACAAAATGTTGTTGATCTGTATCAAATGGTTAAATATCCACCATGAAGCAAAAAAATCATGTAGAATGACAATCTGATTAGAAACTCGTCAACAATAAACAAAATAAAGGCAATCTGTGTGAACATACACATGTTACAGATCTGTGATATCATAGTCTGTTAGTGTTGCTATTCACAAAATACGTAAATGACCTTGTGGATAACATCAGAAGTTCACTGAGGCTTTTTGCGGATGATGTAGTATATCACGAGGTTGTAACAATGGAAAATTGTACTGAAATGCAGGAGGATCTGCAACGAATTGACACATGGTGTAGGGAATGGCAATTGAATCTCAATGTAGACAAGTGTAATGTGCTGTGAATACATAGAAAGAAATTTAGCTACGATATAGCAGGTCAGCAACTGGAAGCAGTTAATTCCATAAATTATCTGGGTGTTGGCATTAGGAGCGATTTAAAATGAAACGATCATATAAAGTTGATCGTCGGTAAAGCAGATGCCAGACTGAGATTCATTGGAAGAATCCTAAGGTTACAGTACACTTGTTCGCCCACTATTTGAATATTGCTCACCAGTGTGGGATCCGTACCAGATGGGGTTGATAGAAGAGGTAGAGAGGATCCAACGGAGACCAGCACGCTTTGTTACAGGATCATTTAGTAATTGCAAAAGCATTACGGAGATGATAGATAAACTCCAGTGGAAGACTCTGCAGGAGAGACACTCAGTAGCTCGGTACGGGCTTTTGTTGAAGTTTCGAGAACATACCTTCACCGAGGAGTCAAGCAGTATATTGCTCCCTCCTACGTATATCTTGCGAAGAGACCATGAGGATAAAATCAGAGGGATTAGAGCCCACATAGAGGCTTACCAACAATCTTTCTTTCCACGAACTATACGAGACTGGAATAGAAGGGAGAACCGATAGAGGTACTCAAAGTATCCTCCGCCACACACCGTCAGGTGGCTTGCGGAGTGTGGATGTAGATGTGGATGTAGATGTAGATAACATTCAGTGCCGTAATACTCCACCTTGTGCATTGTAAAATGCTTGTATCCGTCTTTCAAGTTGTCCGCAAGGTGGTTAAGACCTTGCTGCTAGTGCCTGTCCCATTGTCCACTATTCGGCAACAACCCTCCTGTGGTCATCAAGTTAGGAGTGCTCTTTTGACAAATCAACTGCAAGTGTCAATTGGACCCACGCATGTTTAATTGGATTCATGGTTGGGCTGAATAATAGGGTGGGAAATCTTGTCCCAGAGGTGTGCAGTCTTCAAAATAGCTTCTATAGTGTCTGACATCTGTACGTGTTACTGGCCCAAAATAATTAATACACCCCCCTTTTGAACCTATGCAACTGCTTGCCTGAGATGTGTATTGACTCCTGGCTGTTTCTGCATTGTTCTATGAGATCATCAGTTGTCAGACAAATTTTGCACTCATAGACTAAGAGATTGAGACACTGTTGATGTAGATTCCGTTCCAGGTGTTCTCTTGCCAAGTTTTTCAGAACCACGGTACAGGAGGTTTTATACTGCTGTTCATAACGAACATGTAGAGACCTAATTGATTATGAGAAGGCACCAGTATATTGAGTTTGTAGACAAAGGCCTCTGAGTTGCCTGTAAGCAAGCAGTGTGCAGTTCTACAAGGTACCTGGGAGCTCTAATTTGGAGGTAGCGATTATCAGCAGACATTATCGACTGTGAGCAACAGCAATGAAGCAAATGTATTTACCTGACATTGACAGAAGGAGAGCGATCTCTATATCCAAGTAAAAAACCTTTCAAAATAGAAGTTTTATTACCCAGACCACAGTTCAAATGTATCGTGATTACTAGTTATCACATTCAGAGCTGTAAGTATTACAGAATGTTACAAGGTTTATAGTTATCATATGTATAAACCTTTCAACATATTCATAATGCTTACAAATCTGAATATTGCAGCATAACTTTGCTGAAACTAGTATTCAGGACATATATCAACAGAGATCTGGGCAATGAAAATTCTATTTTGGAACTGCACATATGAGGCAAATCTTCAGTGTTTTGCGTCTCATGAGACTAGTTGAGTTTTCAAAGCTACCCCTGTAGGATACACCAATTCAGCAGGCAGCTTGCTGTGCTTACAATTCTCCATGTGATAATGTGTGCATGGTCATCTTTTGAGGCGTGTTGACAGACTGAATAGTGTAAGAGCCCACACTTTATTGTTCACGGCTGGATCCACAGTGCACTCCACTGCACTGCAGTGAGAATGCAGGTTCAGTTTTATCTGCATTACGGAGGTACAGTAGCACTTTTCTGTACTCAAAAGAAGGATAAGATGTGGTAATGAGAGTGGTGCAGCTCTTCTTTGCGCTGCATCCATTATGACAATTGTTGGCGCACACACACACACTGATGAGCCAGATCCTTATGACCACTGCCCACTGCCAGACTGAATGCCACCTGATGAAGTTGCACACATGTGGTGTGCTAAGGATAGTCTATAACCGGAGCAAAGATGAATGGGAAATCATTCTAGTGATGATGCAGGCTGCAAATTGGGCAATTCACTGACATAAATGACTTTGGCAGAGGCCAGTTTGTTATGGCCCGGCACCTGGGAATGAGCATCTCAAAAGTGAAAAGCTGTTGACAGTAGCTACGGTCACATTCATCTACAGGAAATGGTGAAGTAAAGTGAGAGCACAAGTAGGTAACAAGGTGTTGGCGGTCCTCACCTCATCACACAACATGGATGTCAGAGGTTTGCCCACGCTGTAAACCAAGATAAGCAATAATCTGTGGCAGACCTTGTGACAAAGTACAATGCTGGTACAGGTAACAGTGTTCCAGAGCACACTGTTCAGCGCAAATTTTTGAATTTGGGCTCCTGCAGCAAATGACCTCTATGTCTTTCCATGTTGACCCAGTGACAATGTCAATTACAATTTCAGTGGACATTGGATCATCAAGATTGTATTGTGGATCAACAAAAACATGTCACCTGGTTGAATGATACATGTTTAGAGTTACAACAGTTCGATAGTCATGTGTAGACATACTGTCATCTGGAAAAATGGATGCTCATAACAGGCACCACACAATGGAAGCTGGTTGATGGGGCCAGTGTTATTCTATGAGAGGCATTCACCTGGACTTTCTACATCTACATCTACATTTATACTCCGCAAGCCACCCAACGGTGTTTGGCGGAGGGCACTTTATGTGCCACTGTCATTACCTCCCTTTCCTGTTCCAGTCGCGTATGGTTCGCGGGAAGAACGACTGTCTGAAAGCCTCTGTGCGCGCTCTAATCTCTCTAATTTTACATTCGTGATCTCCTCGGGAGGTATAAGTAGGGGGAAGCAATATATTCGATACCTCATCCAGAAACGCACCCTCTCGAAACCTGGCGAGCAAGCTACACCGCGATGCAGAGCGCCTCTCTTGCAGAGTCTGCCACTTGAGTTTGTTAAACATCTCCGTAACGCTATCACGGTTACCAAACAACCCCATGACGAAACGCGCCGCTCTTCTTTGGATCTTCTCTATCTCCTCCGTCAACCCGATCTGGTACGGATCCCACACTGATGAGCAATACTCAAGTATAGGTCGAACAAGTGTTTTGTAAGCCACCTCCTTTGTTGATGGACTACATTTTCTAAGGACTCTCCCAATGAATCTCAACCTGGTACCCGCCTTACCAACAATTAATTTTATATGATCATTCCACTTCAAATCGTTCCGCACGCATACTCCCAGATATTTTACAGAAGTAACTGCTACCAGTGTTTGTTCCGCTATCATATAATCATACAATAAAGGATCCTTCTTTCTATGTATTCGCAATACATTACATTTGTCTATGTTAAGGGTCAGTTGCCACTCCCTGCACCAAGTGCCTATCCGCTGCAGATCTTCCTGCATTTCGCTACAATTTTCTAATGCTGCAACTTCTCTGTATACTACAGCATCATCCGCGAAAAGCCGCATGGAACTTCCGACACTATCTACTAGGTCATTTATATATATTTATATATATTTCATGGGACCTGTGGTAGTAATCAAAGGCCCCATGGCAGCTGTCCACCATCTGGATGTTATTGTGAACCATCTGCATTCCTTCATGTTCTATATCGTCCCCAGTGGCGATGGCATCTTCCAGCAGGATAACTGTCCATGTAACAAATCAAGAACTGTGCTACAATGATTTGAGAAACATGATTGTGAATTAACATTGATGTATTAGCCATGAAATTTGCCTGGTACAAACCTAATGGAACACATGTTGGATGTTATCATGCACTAATTGCACATCAACAAACCATTGACCTGTAGTTTACAGGGTTTGTTAATTTATTGGATTTGTGCAATCAGTGACTAGACATCTGGTGCCACATATCTTTGGTAATCTACCAAGGACTTGCTGAATCTACACCACAAAGAATCACTGATGGGCATAGCATTTTAATTCTCAGAGAGAGAGAGAGAGAGAGAGAGAGAGAGAGAGAGAGAGAGGGAGAGAGAGAGTTCATGTGACAATCCAAACATCATTACAGCTGCTCTGAAGATGTTTTGATTTTGTTTGTTATGGTTTTATATCCATTACATTTAGGTCTTTTTTTAATGTGCTTGTACAATTGTATTCTTGGTTTTGGTTCTGTGTCAAATATATTGTATGTCATTGTTTGTGTTCAAGAATATATGAGGCTGATCAAGAAGTATCTGACTTTCATTTATAAAATCAGTCTTTATTCAGATACAATTATTTGATGCTAATCACCTTCAAAGTAGTCCTATTGAGCTTCTACACACTTCTCCCAATGTTTTTATTACTGCTGGAAGCATTACTGCAAAGCTGCTTTTGGTATTGTGCAAAGCTCCTCCATCAAATTTTGCATAATGTCATCCCTGTTCATAAGTCTGGTGCCTTTCAGAGTATTTCACTTTAAGGAAAAGCCAGAAATAACTGGGTGCTAGGGCAGGAGAATAGGGATGCTGCAAACCATAGACATGTTGTGTTTGGATAAAAAATACTGAATTAATTGAACACAATGAACAGCTGTGTTATCATGGTGAAGGTGCCAACTACCTGCTGCCTACAAGTCTGGCCGTTTTTGTTTCACTGATTCACAAAGGCAATGCAAGAACCTCTTGGTACTACTCTTTATTGACATTAATACCTTCTGTGTCCTATTCATGTTGGACTACGCCATTGAAGTAAAAAAAGATGGTCATTTGACTTTCACATTTTCTGGATCTTGGGGAAATGGGTACTCCAATTGCGATGACAGGACTTTGTTTCTGGATCATAGCCATAAACCTAGGACTCATCACCAATGATCACTGTGTCAAGAAAGTTGGGATTATTGTTCACAGTATCAAGCATGTCCTACGCAATATCTGAAAGAAGTTGCTTCTGCTCAGTTGTTAGCAACTACAGCAGAAATTTTGTTGAGATCCTCCTGAGGTCCCAATTTTGCATTAAAATGGAAGGAAAGGATCTAGTACCACTTTTGCCCTCATCTGCAAGTTCTTGGGTAGTTATTATTGTTCCTTTGTTTGTGACTATGTGCATCATGAGGGTCCTTACATTATCAATAACAACATCATTTGTGGATGTTGATGGCCTACCTGAATGTGCTGCACTGTTCTTTGATGAGTGGTCATTTTGAAGCAGCTGTACCATTCATTTATCTGTGTGGTACCCATTGCTTCATCCACCAATGCTTGTCAAATCTTACGGATTGGTTCAACTTGAGAATCACAAAGCTTAAAACGAAATTTAATGCAACAGTATTGTTCCACTTTTTTGTCATTTTGCCCACAACATAAAACTGGTGACTACCACTTACATGTGTTCATTTGCCAATGGCTAGCCAGTGAGTAGCTGTTTCCATAGTCATGAAAAAAATTTGGCATGCCCGCTAAGTATGCCTACAAACGTAGAGTGTGTGCACACCCCAATACAATTGTTGGTTTCAGCAATAGAAAATAAGATCAAATACTTTTTTAACAACCTTCGTATTTCTTGTTTGGAGTTTTATTTATTTGTTGAGTCTGATTACATAATTTGGGCCAGTATATTGTGTGATATTTCTCTCTTTATCTCTATATTCCTGCTAGCAAACATATCACATTGAGAATAGAATACTCAGAAGCACATAGATACATTGGTGTTATGACAGGCAGTTAATGACAAATTTTGGTATTTATGGAAAAATACTTGCTGTAAATGTTTGACATTGTTTGGCAACCTATAAACAATTTCCAGATTCTTGTTTTCAAGGCTTTCTTATATAGCCCATTCAGTACATTTACTCAAGCATTTAAATTGATCCATACACCTTATTGTTTCATATTTGGTATGTAGCTGGTGTATATTGTTCTTGATATTTGGCATTACTTCCATTTTTTAAAGATATTTGTACCCAAGTTTGTTCTGCTACTTTTTCAGAAGATTAATTTATTCTGGTGAAGTTTCAAAAGCTTTTGCCATTGTGGATATACTATCTGTAAAAGTAAAATAGTCTGTCTCCACAACACTCTGCTAAGTTCCAACCTGGAAAGGTTTAAACAGATTCTGAAGTTTTAGTACCTTGCCAGATTCTTTTATAGTGTTTCTTGAAGGAATACATCTTACTCTCAAACTCCTGTTTTGTTTCCAATGGGGTTTAGAGGGACACTTGCACAATTTTATTTTGGACTTGGAATTAGTCAGGGTTGTTGTTTTAATCCTCAGTACTTTTTAATCAGCCTCTATTTTTGTCAGTCTGTTAAGTAATACATCATGGGAAATGGAGTCATATGCCTTTTTAAAGCTCTTGAAGATCAATACGTATTACCATCCTTTCAGCATACAGTTTCTTATTAACGTTTTAAGATGTAGTTTTTTCTCCACTTTTGTTCAATAGTTTTTTAGAATCTCAGTTGTTGTTTTAATTGTTTTTAGATGAATACTAGTAGAATATTGTACATTACTGGGAATATTGAGTTGTTAAAACAATTATTCTCCTCTTTAGTATTTCCTTTCTTATGTAGAGAATGAATCATGACTAATTTCCAGTCACTTCGTAGTTCTCCTTCGTCTCATACATTTACTATCATTTTTGTAAAATGTGCATTGCTAAAGCTGTAGAAGTCTATTCAGTGTTTCTCCAAGTCATTGACTACTGATGCCACCATCTATATCTATTAAACAAACCCTCATGGACTTACAATTAAAACAGAATTACTAAGTAATAAAGCTTTTTCTATTCAAATAAGAACTTAGTTATGACACGGATTGATAATAGGGTCCTATATCAATAGAACCTTTTTTAGTTGTGGTAAGACTTTGGTTATTCACAGAACATCTAGAAAGATACCAATTCTCTTCATAAACAGAGACCGAAAATCTTTGATACTGATATTACTAAGCTCACTGGACAGAATTTTAGTTGATCCCTTAAAATAGCACATTGGTCAGTTTGGAACTTTGTAATTGGGGCAAAACTGGTAACAAATGGTCATCCTCTATCATTAATTTGTATTATAGCAGTGAAGTATGTATGGATAGACATGGAGATATGACAGAATGACAAAAATAAGCTATTGTGTTTAATTGTACCTCAGACCAACCCACAAAGAAAGTTGCCCAATTTGTTGGTGCCTCAGTGCACACTGTTCAACATGTCTACAAGGAATAGTATAACACTCGCAGTCATGTAACATGATGTAAGAATAGTGGTTATAAGAAAATGATAACTGACAGGGTCCTGAGACAAGAGTCACATCTCTTCACTGACAATCAGTTACAAATTTGACAGCAATTGCTGCTCTCAATGAATATCAAAAATCTGCAGAAAGTTAACAAACGTTGATACAACTCCATTCATTGCTTTTTTATGGAATTATCTTCTGAGGAAATACTATTCCCAGTGAAATGATTTTATAAGGCAAGATCAAGCACTGAGAATAATTTGTACCATTCAAAATAGTACCTTGTGATCATAACATTGCTGAAATTTGTGTTCTAAATGTTTCAAATTTATTTAATGATTAAACATATTTATTAATTTCATTAGAAAGACTGTTAAATTCGTGCAAAACGAGGATTACATAATTACTATACCTGAAGATATTCAAATATCCAACCACCTGAGAAGTGTGTCTTATTATACAATAAGTGATATGAATATAATAGAGGGAAACATTCCACATGGAAAAAATATATCTAAAAAGAAAGATGATGAGACTTACCAAACAAAAGCGCTGGCAGGTTGATAGACACACAAACAAACACAAACAAACACACAAAATTCTAGCTTTCGCAACCAACGGTTGCCTCGTCAGGAAAGAGGGAAGGAGAGGGAAAGACGAAAGGATTTGGGTTTTAAGGGAGAGGGTAAGGAGTCATTCCAATCCTGGGAGCGGAAAGACTTACCTTAGGGGGAAAAAAGGACAGGTATACACTCGCACACACACACATATCCATCCGCATATACACAGACACAAGCAGACATTTGTAAAGGCAAAGAGTTTGGGCAGAGATGTCAGTCGGGGCAGAAGTACAGAGGCAAAGATGATGTTGAAAGACAGGTGAGGTATGAGCGGGGCAAATTGAAATTAGAAATTAGCGGAGATTGAGGCCTGGTGGATAGCGAGAAGAGAGGATATGCTGAAGGGCAAGTTCCCATCTCCGGAGTTCTGACAGGTTGGTGTTAGTGGGAAGTATCCAGATAACCCGGACGGTGTAACACTGTGCCAAGATGTGCTGGCCGTGCACCAAGGCATGTTTAGCCACAGGGTGATCCTCATTACCAACAAACACTGTCTGCCTGTGTCCATTCATGCAAGTGGACAGTTTGTTGCTGGTCATTCCCACATAGAAGGCTTCACAGTGTAGGCAGGTCAGTTGATAAATCACGTGGGTGCTTTCACACGTGGCTCTGCCTTTGATCGTGTACACCTTCCGGGTTACAGGACTGGAGTAGGTGGTGGTGGGAGGGTGCATGGGACAGGTTTTACACCAGGGGCGGTTACAAGGGTAGGAGCCAGAGGGTAGGGAAGGTGGTTTGGGGATTTCATAGGGATGAACTACGAGGTTACGAAGGTTAGGTGGACGGCGGAAAGACACTCTAGGAGGAGTGGGGAGGATTTCATGAAGGATGGATCTCATTTCAGGGCAGGATTTGAGGAAGTCGTATCCCTGCTGGAGAGCCACATTCAGAATCTGATCCAGTCCCGGAAAGTATCCTGTCACAAGTGGGGCACTTTTGGGGTTCTTCTGTGGAAAGTTCTGGGTTTGAGGAGATGAGGAATTGGCTCTGGTTATTTGCTTCTGTACCAGGATTCCAGGCATTCGAGAAAGTGGTTGGTGTCTTTGATGAAGGATGGGAGACTGCATGTCCGTTCTTCAACCCATTACATTCCAGGTGTTCGAGAAAGTGGTTGGTGTCTTTGATGAAGGATGGGAGACTGCATGTAATGGGTTGAAGAACGGACATGCAGTCTCCCATCCTTCATCAAAGACACCAACCACTTTCTCGAACGCCTGGAATCCCGACCCAGTCTGCTACCCTCAGAAACCATCCTTGTAACCATTGATGCCACTTCCTTATACACAAATATTCCGCACGTCCAGGGCCTCACTGCAATGGAGCACTTCCTTTCATGCCGATCACCTGCCACCCTACCTAAAACCTCTTTCCTCATTACCTTAGCCAGCTCCACCCTGACCCACAACTTCTTCACTTTTGAAGGCCAGACATACCAACAATTAAAGGGAACAGCCATGGGTACCAGGATGGCCCCCTCGTACGCCATCCTATTCATGGGTCACTTAGAGGAAGCCTTCTTGGTTACCTAGGCCTGCCAATCCAAAGTTTGGTACAGATTCATTGATGACATTTTCATGATCTGGACTCACAGTGAAGAAGAACTCCAGAATTTCCTCTCCAACCTCAACTCCTTTGGTTCCATCAGATTCACCTGGTCCTACTCTAAATCCCATGCCACTTTCCTTGACGTTGACCTCCACCTGTCCAATGGCCAGCTTCACATGTCCGTCCACATCAAACCCACCAACAAGCAACAGTACCTCCATTATGACAGCTGCCACCCATTCCACATCAAACGGTCACTTCCCTACAGCCTAGGTCTTTGTGGCAAACGAATCTGCTCCAGTCCAGAATCCTTGAACCATTACACCAACAACCTGAAAACAGCTTTCACATCCCGTAACTACCCTCCCGACCTGGTACAGAAGCAAATAACCAGAGCCAATTCCTCATCTCCTCAAACCCAGAACCTTCCACAGAAGAACCCCAAAAGTGCCCCACTTGTGACAGGATACTTTCCGGGACTGGATCAGATTCTGAATGTGGCTCTCCAGCAGGGATACGACTTCCTCAAATCCTGCCCTGAAATGAGATCCATCCTTCATGAAATCCTCCCCACTCCTCCTAGAGTGTCTTTCCGCCGTCCACCTAACCTTCGTAACCTCGTAGTTCATCCCTATGAAATCCCCAAACCACCTTCCCTACCCTCTGGCTCCTACCCTTGTAACCGCCCCCGGTGTAAAACCTGTCCCATGCACCCTCCCACCACCACCTACTCCAGTCCTGTAACCCGGAAGGTGTACACGATCAAAGGCAGAGCCACGTGTGAAAGCACCCACGTGATTTATCAACTGACCTGCCTACACTGTGAAGCCTTCTATGTGGGAATGACCAGCAACAAACTGTCCACTTGCATGAATGGACACAGGCAGACAGTGTTTGTTGGTAATGAGGATCACCCTGTGGCTAAACATGCCTTGGTGCACGGCCAGCACATCTTGGCACAGTGTTACACCGTCCGGGTTATCTGGATACTTCCCACTAACACCAACCTGTCAGAACTCCGGAGATGGGAACTTGCCCTTCAGCATATCCTCTCTTCTCGCTATCCGCCAGGCCTCAATCTCCACTAATTTCTAATTTCAATTTGCTGCCGCTCATACCTCACCTGTCTTTCAACATCATCTTTGCCTCTGTACTTCCGCCCCGACTGACATCTCTGCCCAAACTCTTTGCCTTTACAAATGTCTGCTTGTGTCTGTCTGTGTATATGCAGATGGATATGTGTGTGTGTGCGAGTGTATACCTGTCCTTTTTTCCCCCTAAGGTAAGTCTTTCCGCTCCCAGGATTGGAATGACTCCTTACCCTCTCCCTTAAAACCCAAATCCTTTCGTCTTTCCCTCTCCTTCCCTCTTTCCTGACGAGGCAACCGTTGGTTGCGAAAGCTAGAATTTTGTGTGTTTGTTTGTGTTTGTTTGTGTGTCTATCGACCTGCCAGTGCTTTTGTTTGGTAAGTCTCATCATCTTTCTTTTTAGATATATTATTATACAATAACATATAAGACAAAATAAAAATTGCTCCAGGGCTACTGTTTAAGACCAAACTAAACAAAAATAATGGAGCTCTCTTCTGTGGATCTCTATACAATAACAATTGTCGTTCTTCAAATGTTTTATGATAAATTGTAGGTAGTAAAAATGTGTACGTATTTTATATTTTGCTGGTATTGTTTGTTACACTATGTTTTCTTCTTCATCTTCTTTTTTTCTTGGCCCCATCCACTTCTTCAGCGGACTGCACTTTAATCAGGATTTGCCAATTTTAGTGGTAGAGGGTATCAAGATACCCTATCTTACACTCCCTCCCCCTTTCCCTCCACCTGTCTGCTATCCTCCTTGGGATGGAGTTTATATAGCCCATCTGTCTGCATCATGTGTTATTTCAGTTGGATTGTATTTTCTTGATTGTTGAATATCAATTGCACTGTTTGTATTCTATGGATAAGCTGAATCTATAGCTGTACAATACACCATAAATATATCTTTGTGATTTTCATTGCTATGTTCTGTATTTTCAGAGCGTAGTGTCTGCATCAGCGGACCCTGATACAATTATCCTTACTAGAAATGGTACAGACAAGCTTTCTTTGAAGAGTTCAGTACCTGGAAAGAAAAAACATCGCATTGATATGAATGGTAAACTTGTCAAAAATGCTTTCATCTTTTATTTTGTTTGTCATTCACAAATAAAGATTATGGGAGACCAGCTATTTCTTCATGGGGAGCACAGATTCTTATTTATTTTTATCAACATTTGCTAGAAGCCAGAGAACGTTGTAATAAATCTCATCAACTTTTAATTTGATGAATTCATAGCTGGATCCTATTAGTAACAACATCTGTGAAATGAATATTGATATATAGCATTACGTAAAAATCACCCTTTTTTCTCCTTCACAGATTCTACAGGTGGGACTGTTACAACAGAAATTGCTGTTGAGACCTTAGTTAATGAACTTTGCCTCTCACCAGATGAAGCAATTTCCTTAGGAAAGATTGGAATTCAGCTGGAATCAATGTTTGGTAGTGCCAGAGATATTGAGTGGGCCATTTACAAGGTTATTCATTTATTTAATCATTCATCCATCTTTAAGTATTCAAGCAGTTGATGTCATCATAATTAATTTTTTAAATATTGGATTGATATGTTAGAAAACATGTCCGGTTGCACTTGCGGTCCTTTGCCTTTCATGGGAAAGTGTTCTACCAAATTAGCTATCCAGGCATGACTCATGATCCATCCTCACTGCTCTACTTTTACCAGTACCTTATCTCTTACCTTCAAAACTTCACAGAAGTTCTCCTGCATACCCTGTGAGACTTGCACTTCTGGAAGAATGGATATTGTGGAAACATGGCTTAGCTGTAGCCTGGGGGGATTCTTCCCAGAATGAATTTTCGTTCTGCACCAAACTATGTGCTGATATAAAACTTTCTGGTTGATTAAAACTGTGTGACAGACTGGGATTCGAATCTGGGACCTTCACTTTTCATGACACACACAAGCTTTAGCACAATGATTGAGAGTACAGGAAAACAACATGAGCAGTAAATCTAGACTTTCAAGCTGAACCTATTGGGTGCATACAGTCTCACACAAAGGAAAATCCAGAGGTCATCTTACATATATAAATTAATGTGCACAATTTTTTTATTAGTGAATTTGTAAAAACTTATAAATAAACATGAAAAGATGAACACTGTAGCATTCATTTATCCCACTCAAAATAGTGAAAATCTTGGAGTGTTAACAAAGCATTGCTTCTGCTTGGGGTAGCTAATATTACTTATTTAAATACAAGGGGAGTAAAGCAAGTCATCAGAAAAAGCCAACAGGAGTAGTTTCTGATAGCTCCTTCTCTTTGTTAATGTGTATCTTGAATTTTTTACACATCAATTTTAAGGAGGTATCTGTGGCACATGTATGAACAAATGAGTGACTGACTGAATCACAAAATTATTCTTTTTTGGTGAAAAAATTGATCTTGTGAATCCCGATGGCTTCCTGTATGCAGGTAGCTATTCTGTCATTTATTGCTCTATTTCTGATCATCTCTTTAGATTTTATCTATTTTGGCAAAGCTGTCAGCTTTTATTAGTGCATTATCTCCTTCCTTTACAATTATTCAGTATTTGCAGTAAGTAATAATAGTACTTTTGTGTACAGTAAAAATTTCTATTCCACACGCATTTGTCTCCAACATTTATTTATTTTTTTCTTCCTGTATATAAGTCTGCTGTTGTAGGCTTCAGCTAAGATATTTAATGCAGACTTAGCTACTGTGCTCCTCCAAGGTCTGGAAAAGGATAATGAGCTTTAAACTAAATGATTTTAAATTAATTATGGCTGCTCACCCTTTCATCATAATTCCTGTTTCTTTGTTTTATCAGCATTACAGTTTTTTTAATCTTTCTCTGTGCCTCAAGATTCCCATTGATTATGTAAGTTATTACTATACTGCTTTCCATAACATATTACATCATACAAATAAAACTACTGAGCAACTATGATGATACTATTTCATCCAAAGATTACATAAATAATTATGTCTTTCACAAATAAATTGAATCAGTTTTACCCTACCAACCAGTACGATACTCTCAGACTCATAATTTATTGCTTTAACAAACTCTTCAGACTATTTATGCTCAATGCCACTGTACACAACCACTTCTTACAAAACCCTAACAGTGACTCTCTTGCCCACATGCATGCATTGACCAGTAGCACTTGGGCATTGCTGGCATTAATAGCAAGACAATGCCTACACCAGAAAAAAAGTCTCACTCAGCTTCGAAAGTTCCAGAAATCAGTGATTGGTAAGGAGCACAGTTTACTGTCATAATACCAATTATAGTATAGTAGTACTCCGTACATTCCCCCCCCCCCCCCCCCCCCCCCCTCCACCAGTAGAATTGTTTTTTTCAAAAATCACCAAAATGTTTTTTGGAAACCTGAAAATAAACTGAGAATCCTAAAAGATTTGATCCAACAACACTATCACCAGAGAAACAAATAATAACATACAGGCAAACAACCCAGCAATGGCCCCATCCTCCTGAGTCATTTTGTTTGTCTTTTTGGTAAGAAGACATAGAAGACACATTGGTCACATATGTAGGCTAAATGACAATAAAAATACCAAAATTCCCTATAAAATATAATGTAATTGGATAGATAAAAGATATACTCACCAAGCAGTGGCAGAACACGCACACAAAAGGAGGTTATATTTGTGCAAGCTTTCAGAGTCAATGGCTTCTTCTTCCGACGGAAGGGTTGACGGGGAAGGAAGAGGGGTGAAGGAAATGGACTGGAGATGTTTAGAGAAAGGCATAGATTTTGGAAAGGTCATCCAGAATTGCAGGTCTGAGATGACTTACCAGAAGGAATGTGAAGGAAAGACTGACTGTTGGGGACTACACAAGATGAGATTTCAAAACCTGAGAGCTTAAAGGTGGAATACAGGATAATAAGCAAGACAAAGATCGCTTCTAAAACATTATGCACGAGTTCATGAGAGTAAAAAGTTAAGTGCATTGTATGTAACAGTGGTGGGAGGGGTACAGCAAATAATAGACAGGCCAGATAATGAAAGATGTAGAAAGCTGAAGTGGAGTGAAGAACGGAGTAGTTACTGTGAATCCAGATGGCATGCACAGTGAAACAGGCACCATGGTCATGACTAACACACACACAAATTTTAAGCTTTTGCAACCCCAGGTTGCTTCATCAGGAAAGAGGGAAGGAGAGGGAAACATGAAAGGATGTGGGTTTTAAGGGAGAGGGTAAGGAGTCATTCCAATCCTGGGAGCGGAAAGACTTACCTTAGGGGGAAAAGAGGACAGGTATACACTCGCACACACACACACACATATCCATCTGCACATATACAGACCAACCTCACTGTCTCACTTGTTTTCTATTCTTTTCACGTTGTATACAGTTGGTATAAATGATGCAAAGCAACATGATATGTTCATATATTCATGACATGTACCAATGCGGAGTGTAAAGGTGATATGAAGAATACAGAGCTGATTAGTTGATTGGGCACCAATATTAACACAGCCTGTTACATTTCCTGTAAAGTAATTAAATGCGTAATAGTTGAGAAGACATGTTAAAATGCAAGATAATTTTGAAAAATGACAATTTTTGTAAATGTGTACTATGAAGTATAAGTTAAATTCAAAGATTAGATTAGTCATATGTGCACTGAAATTTATACACACCACTTCTTTCTGAAGGAGATATGACTGACATGGTATATAAATTGATTTTTCATTATGTTACCCATAGTAGGTTGAAATGAAGCATGACACTTAAGCAGCAATCTTAGCATTCATAGCATTGTGGAGGAATATAAGTATATCTTAGTGACAATGTTAAAGAGTTTTGAGCACTGAAAATCTTCGTGGCTCAGGTCTTAATATTTCTGTGGTAAGAAATTCACTTGTAACTCAATGACACTGTGTTCATTTGGGTGACAGTTGATAATGAAAATAACATGGCGATGTCATTGACATCTAGAGCGACAATCAAGACAGACATTACTATACAAAATCAGTGAATTCTTCATACACTGCCTGACAAAAAAAAGTTAAGCACGTAGAAGTCACGGTCAGAAGTCAGCGCACACACCTTCAGCAGATATGTTAATGAATTGAGTTGCAATTCTCTGTGACCGGTAGAATTGTCTCCAGTGTGCATTAATGTTATTTGTGTTTAGTGTTGTTACCTGGTCTGATAGGATATAAGAGTGTTGTGAACAGTGTCAGATGTTGAGTGGTGACTGGAAAAGACACAGACATGGTGTGTATTTGTATGAGACAGCATTATCAGCACATGACATAATTTGAAAGAGGCCTCATCGTTGGTCTCCATTTTGCCTCATGGTTGAATCATGCAATATCCACATTTGTGGGAAGTATGGGATGGTGGCTCAAGGTTGAACTGTTTGAGGTCATGCAAGCAGGCGTACTCATCGTCAAGGTTCTGGTCAACCATGTCTCACAACAATATGGGAGGGTCACTGTATTGTGCACCAGTACAGTCTAACCTATTCACATCTGCACCTCCCATTTGAGAACAAGTAATGGACTTCCTGCAACATTCAGCGTCAACCCACACCATTGGTCAAACACTAGCAGCAGCTGGACTGAGAAATTATCTTCCCACACATTGGGTGCTGTTAACACCACAGCACAGATGGCTGAGTCTTGAGCGGTGACATGACCAGGAAGCATGAACTGTTGATGAATGGTGTCACATTGTGTTCAGCAATGAACCACAGTTCTAGACTATCCTGGATCACCATCATCAATGAGAGGTTGCATTCTATTGATGTCTTAGGGAGGCACAGTGGTATTAACTCCTGGTGTCATGATGGGGAGAGCCATCTGGTATCATTTCAGGCCATGTCTAGTAGTAACTGAAAAAACTTGGATGGCATAGTGATACATCGCAAATACCTTTTGTCCCCAAGTATTACCTCTCAAACTTTGTGAACAGCATAATGCTCATCTACACGTGAAAAGTGTATCTATGAACTTCCTGCATGAGGTTGAAGTTCTCCTATGGACAGCAAGATCCCCAGATCTTTCTCTGACAGAACATGTGTGGAGTCAGCATAAATGTCAACTCTGTCTCAGTGCCAGTACATGGGATGCAAAGAACCATCTGCAACAGTTGTGAGCCAGCTTGCGTCAGGAGAGGACACAACAGCTTTATGACACCCTTTCCAACCGAATCAGATCATGCATCCAGGCCAGAAGGAGTGCAAGGTCGTACTGATAAGTGGGTTTTGTACTACCAAGTCCTTTATAAATTAGACTTGATTTTGTAAAGAATGAAATAACATCTTATAATCTCTCAGTCCGTAAAGTTTCATTTCATTTCCTCTTTGCTTATGCTTGCTTCACTTTTTTTGTCATGCAGTGTCTTTCACAAGAATTATTGGTAATATGAATTTCTTTTCTGTGGATTAAAATATTAAAGTAATTGATCTATATTGCATATTAAATGAGAATTCTTCCTTACAGGGAATTATTTATATTCTCCAAGCTCGACCAGTAACTGCGCTGCACTCTTGGAGTGATTTTGAGTTGCTTCATGAATTGGATAGCCCAGTGGCATCTGAAGAGGAATTTTTTACTACAGCAAATTTGGGGTAATTAATTTCATGTGCAGTTATCTCAGATGATTCTCTAAATAGTTATACTGACAATGTCCTTCTAGATGCAGTAAGTTGGATTCATATTGGTACAAAATAAACTGCACTTTTATTTAGTGCAGTCTTACATAATATAATGTGTGATTGTTGTAGTGGTAAGTTCCTACAGGACCAAACTGCTGAGGTCATTGGTCCTGTGATAGTTCATTGTTTTTGTGTGTTTGCAGTTGTGAGAGGGGGTGGCTTTAAATATGTTGCCTAAATATAGGTCTCAGTAAATACAATTTTGTGAACTGCTTTGGAAATGAAGTTACAGATAGCAAGGATATTGAATAGAGACAGAATATATCATGAACTCAGAATTTATTTTTAAAAGGTATAGCAAGGGTGAGACCCCTAGCATAACGTTGTTCATGCCAATGCCAGATTTTGTAGAGCTACAAAGGATTGTTGGAACATATGGCCAGACAGTGTCCTAATCTCTCTTCAAATAGTTAATCATTCTCACTTCACAGTGGCAGCCACATGTGTACACACCAAATCATTGTATCCTTGCTCATATTTATTACACTACTGGCCACAGCAGTGAAATTATTCATATGCACACAATTTTCTTGTATTCTCCATATAGTGTGGAACAATGGCCAGAAACTTGTAGCAACACAAGAAATAATAATATAATAGACTGTATTTTGTGATGTGAAAACTGATTACTGTAGCTAAAGTACAGTAGATTGACCTTATTCCCAAAACAAACAAAACTGAGACACAGTAGGTAGTCAACTTCTTGTAATTTGAATGCACAGCCTATATAGAATATTTAAATGGCATCACTTAAATTAGTTAGTTTTATGTTCCTCTGTAGGAACCAACATGGGCTCCAAAATCAACTATCTTGTGAAACCCAGCTTGCTCTGTTCATTCACAAGACAGAAAGCAGTAAATACAGGCACCCAGATAGACACCATGTTCCTTGACATTCAGTAGGTATTTGATACACTTCTACACTGTCTCCTAATGAACAAAATATGAGCACATGGAATATCAGACATACTGTCTGATTGGACTGAAGAGTTTTTATCAAACAGAACACAGTATGTCATTCTGAACAGAAAAAAGTCTTTGGTGTGCCTTAGGAGAATGTTGTAGGACCATTACTACTCATACCATAAATAAATGAACTCACACATAATGTTGGAAGTTCCATGAGGCTTATCATGGATGATGCTGTTGTGTACAGAGAAGTCATGATGCTAGAAAATTGTAGCAAAATTCAGGAAGATCTGCAGAGGATTGACACTTGGTGCAAGGATTGGCCATTGACCCCCAACATAAACAAATGTAACATGTTACAAATAAATAGACAAAAAGACCTTATATTGTATGATTACATAATTGTAGAATAATCACTGGAAGTAGTTGATTTTCACAACATATCTAGGAGAATGTGTATGGTATGATTTGAAGTGGAACAAGCACATAAAATTAATTGTGAGTAAGGCAGATGCTAGACTGAAATCCATTGGAAGAACCCTCAGGAAATAATCAGCAATGACAGTAGGAAACAAAACATTCATTCAACCAGTACTTGAATATTGCTTATCAGAGCTAATCAGTTAGAGAGTGGGCCATATCTGGTTCAAAAAGTAGTAAAGTAACAGCCATTACTATTTCAGAGAGCAATAGTTGAACCACAGAGTTTTCAGTCTGTCTTTTAACCTAGTAACAATCTCTCCTTGATGTGGTGATTCATTAAAAATGACCTGTGGTTTGTATTCCATGTTAAACTGTAGGTTTCCTTTCCCCAGTTGGATGACAGGTTTTGTTTAGTTACATACAAGTTGCCAAAGTGACATTCAATTGAAAAATTAGCACCAGGGCTTTGAGCCACACGAAATTGTTATAGACAGACTCTATACAGCTCCTTCTTCTATACATATCCCCAGCATGATTTTCTCTCTGTATGTGAATACTAATCTCTGAAAGGATTTTGACATGGTTTTCACAGACTGCTTCATGAGGAAGATTTGTCTATGTAATTTATTACTGTTATACTTATATTCTAAAGAATAATTTCTGTTTATGTAATACTAGTGACCCATCACAGCTTCACATGAGTAGCAATAAATATCTGTGTATCTGCTATCTGGCTGATTTCTGTATTTTGTCAAACAACTTAATCTACAATAATGGAGCTCAGTCACCATTATCATGGATAAAATAAAGTATGCAATGTGTATTAGGACAAAAACAGCTGCTTCAAAAGAGCCATTGCTTGTCCTGCAACTCTACCCAGCTGTATTTTTATCTACTACTTCATATAAGAATTTATGTAACTTTGCTCAAAAAACTGTCAGCTGTCTTTCTACTGGAGAATTTAAAAATCTGTTCAGTATGAACATCAAAGGCAAAACTAATGTAGATCTCACAGTCCAGTTATTTTGATAAATTGCTGAAACAGTGACCTACAAGTGAATCTTAGATTCTGCTTGTGAAGTCATCTGGGGCCCTCCAGTATTCTACTCAATGTTCACCAACAAATGTTATAAACCCTTGCACCAGAATAGGACACTCCAGCATGAACCCCAGATGGTATGTACAATACACTGGGATACTATTGTTGCCTGCAGAGTTGTGTGGGTGAATTTTACAGTTCATTCCAAATTAATTCCTGCTACTAATCACAAATAGGTAGCAAATACATTGTCATGATATTGCAAGAATCCTCAAATTCCTGAAGAGGCCCCATCAAGATGAAAGGCCATCAACACATCTGCTGGGTGGATTCGATCAGGGACCTAGTGTAATTAGTGTATTCTTCCTGAAGTACAAGATTCAAGTAAATCAATCATATTACAGACAAATACTGTGAAAGAGAGATTTGTTCTTAAAATTATAGGAAGACATTACTATTATAGTTATTAAATATTGATTTATAGTCTAATAATTCCATGTGTTTCAACATCTACAAAGATGCAAGTCTTTCAAATGGATGACATTTTAGCGACATGTGTGTCCCTATCTTACCCCAGTAATCGTACTGTGGAAAAGGGATAAACAGTTTAATATGGAACCTGCACCAAGACTCATTCCTGGTGAATCTTTGCATCATTGAGAGATGAAAGCTATGTTAAAGGCATTCTGAAATAATCTGTGGCCTGACCAGGATTCAATCCAGAGACGTTTCAGTTCCCAGACATATGTTTTATCACTAGGGCAACAGGTTAGGTGATTTACAGTAACTAGTGAAAACAGCAGGAGAGACTGATGTATCTGGAGGATAGTGTGCCTAGGAACACACAATGTTTTCTGGCAGTGTTTCAATCTAGTGTTTGATTTTAGAATCATATGAAGGAACACACACTAAAGACCGCCCTAAGGAGTTGCCAGCATTTGTGTGTGTGTGTGTGTGTGTGTGTGTGTGTGTGAGTGAGTGAGTGAGAGAGAGAGAGAGAGAGAGAGAGAGAGAGACATGAGGCTGTGTTTTGTGCAGTATTCATAGATATTACAAGTCCTGTGTACGTAAGTGCCATATAAGATTTTTAAACTTTTTTAAGGTTAGTGTTAATTCTTAAGTTACAGAGTTTTATTGCAATAGGTTACATAACATGTTGACAGCTGAGCCATACTTCATCGGTCATGCACAAACAGAATGGTTTCTTTACCATGGAACTATCTCAGAAATGGAACATTGTGTTGGTTACCAATAGCTTCTGTTTCATAATGTTTTTAACCTGGAGCTGCTTTTTTTAATCTATTTCTCCTTAATTTCATCACACTTGCTCAATATTGGTATGGGGTAGAGTACTAACATAACACATAGACTGTTAAATGTGGTACTAACAAGATTATACCAACTGCACCACTCTTCAATCTGAATAGAGTATGTGTTACCAGGTACACGAGCAAGCTGTACCTTGGAACAGTGTTTGACATTTGGAAAACTCCTGTTTTCCCAGAGTAATTTATCTAATTTGAGAAAACAGCTGCAGCACACATAAAGTGACTGCTATCGTTTCAAAATAGAATAAAAAAAGATATTATACTTCAGTTACATGGCTGGTTGGAGGCAAATGTCTGAAAAGTGTTCCAAGCTACAATACTCTCTCTTACTATCAAATTCTAAGTAAATTATCATAAACATAAGACCAACTCTGATTGGATATGAAGTAAAAATTAATATGGCTCCTCACTAGCATGAATTTTACTGCTATTTAACATCAATGATATTTATCAGGTTGGAGTGTATTGTAAGATAGGTCCATATTATTCAACTTCAGTAATATTGTTATCAGCCATTTTTACCTTGCAGAGAAGTATTTCCGGAGGGTACTTCACCACTGAGTCAGTCATTTGTGATACCATTGCTCAATAATGGTATGAAGAAGGTCATGCGGTCTTACTATCTTGATCAGTTACATCTGTCTCATCATCATGCATTCATGAATGTTTTAAATGTAAGTACAAAGCAAAAATATTTTCACTTCTCTAATGTTCTCTCATGTTCAGTAGTTAGTGAATGTTTAGTTTACTGGATCTTTAGACTATTGCTGTGGCCTCATCAAAATTGTTCAGTAGCATTGCTGTTAAATGCAGGAGTTTTTTCCTGACTATAAGAAAACACTTGAAAATCTAACATTATTTAAGCAGGTTGAGTTAATTGATCTAAAAAAAACTAAAGCAAATATAGTGTGTAATTTAACACCTACAAATTATGACTCAGATTTTGTGGCATGTTTTTGTAGTTAACTACAGATGGTAGGCAATTAATGATTCTGTTGACAACAATGAAATAAGTAGAAAAAGCCCATCAAAATCTTAAAAGACAGCTGTGATTGTTTATTTTCTCTGCACGTCACTATTTTACAAAGTTACATTCATTGTGCTAGTTTTCATAGTCAGTAATTATATTGCATTATCATTAGAAGTTATTAAAAAATTCATTTATTATTTTGTGAAACTGTCATATTTCATTCTCCATATTTTGTTTGGAAATCTTTTACTCGCAGTGCAGTCAAGTGATAATAACAATTTTTTAAATGCAGAAATGGAATTGTCAGGTGACGGATATTAATTTAACTGTCAAATTTAGAAACAGAACTAATTTGAGGAGTCCATTCTACCTCGTATACACACATCAAAAAAAGTTTTGCATCACCCCGGTTCCCAGAACTCCTGAAGATAGACGTTGACTGTGGATATTGTATCACAGACACAGTCTCTTCGACTGTTTAGAGATGTCACTAAAACCGTCCAAAGATGTAAACAACCATGCATGAGCAGTGCCTATAAGGTGGAGGGATCCGACAGACAATCAGTTCCAGTCATTCCACCAGGAAGGAGTTACACAGCTCATGTTGTCTGTAGGCTAACCATGCCTAGACAGTCAGTACCACAGTTCGATCACGTCCGCATTGTTACTTTGTGCCAGGAAGAGCTCTCAACAAGGGAAGTGTCCAGGAGTCTTGGAGTGAACCAAAATGATGTTGTTAGGAGATACAGAGAGACAGGAACTGTCTATGACTTGCCTCGCTCAGGCCGCCCAAGAGTTACTATTGCAGTGGATGACCACTAGCTATAGATTATGACTGGGAAGAACCCTGACAGCAATGCCACCATGTTGAATAATGCTTTTTGTGCAGCCACAGGACGTCGTGTTATAACTCAAACTGTGCGCAATGGGTTGCATGATCCATAACTTCGATCCTGACACCCATGGTGAGATCTGTCTTTGCAACCACGACACGATGCAGCACAGTACAGATGGGCCCAGCAACATGCCAAATGGAGGACTGGCATCATATTCTCTTCACTGATGATTGTAACATATGCCTTTGACCCAGCAATTATCAGAGACATGTTTGGGGGCAACCCAGTCAGGCTGAACGCGTTAGACACACTGTCCAGTGAGTGCAGCAAGTTGGAGGTTCCCTTATGTTTTGGGGTGGCGTTATGGGGGGGCCAACGTACGCTGCTGGTGGAGATGGAAGGCACCATAACAGCTGTACGACATGTGAATGCCATCCTCCAACCAATAGTGCAACCATATCGGTAGCATATTGATGAGGCATTTATCTTCGTGAACAACAGTTCATGCTCCCTTTGTGCACATCTTGTGAATGACTTCCTTCAGGATAATGACATTGCTGTACTAGAGTGGCCAGCTTGTTCTCTAGACATGAATGTTATCAAACATGCCTGGGATAGATTGAAAAGGGCTGTTTATGGATTACGGGACCCACCAACAACTCTTGAGGGATCTACGCTGAATTGCCTTTGAGGAGTGGGACAATCTGGACCAACAGTGCCTTGATGAACTTGTGGATAGTATGCCATGACTAATACAGGCATGCATCAATGCAACAGGTTGTGCTACTGGATATTAGAGGTACCGGTGTGTACAGCAATCTGGACCACTACCTCTGAAGGTATTGCTGTAGGATGGTAAAACATGCAAGGTGTTCTTTTCATGAGCAATTAAAAGGGCAGAAATGATATTTATGTTGATGTCTGTTCCAATTTTTGGTACAGGTTCTGGAACTCTCAGAACCAAAGTGATGCAAAACTTTTTTGTTGTATGAATACAGGGTGGTCCATTGATAGTGACCAGGCCAAATATCACATGAAATAAGCATCAAACGAAAAAACTACAAGAAACGAAACTCTTCTAGCTTGAAGGGGGAAACCAGATGGCGCTATGATTGGCCCGCTAGATGGCACTGCCATAGGTCAAACGGATATCAACTGCATTTTTTTAAAAATAGGAACCCCCATTTTTTATTACATATTCATGTAGTATGTAAAGAAATATGAATGTTTTAGTTGGACCACTTATTTCACTTTGTGACAGATGGTGCTGTAATAGTCACAAACGTATAAGTATGTAGTATCACGCCAGTGCGGACAGTATTTGCTTTGTGATACATTACCTGTGTTAAAATGGACTGTTTACCAATTGTGGAAAAGATCGATATCATATTGATGTATGGCTATTGTGATCAAAATGCCCAACGGGTGTGTGCTATGTATGCTGCTCGGTATCCTGGATGACATCATCCAAGTGTCTGGACCGTTTGCTGGATAGTTACGTAATTTAAGGAAACAGGAAGTGTTCAGCCACATGTGAAACATCAACCACGACCTGCAACAAATGATGATGCCCAAGTAGGTGTTTTAGCTGCTGTCGCAGCTAATCTGCACATCAGTAGCAGACAAATTGCGTGAGAATCAGGAATCTCAAAAACGTCGGTGGTGAGAATGCTACATCAACATCGATTGCACACATATCATATTTCTATGCACCAGGAATTGCATGGCGATGACTTTGAATGTAGTGTACAGTTCTGCCACTGAGCACAAGAGAAATTACGGGACGATGACAGATTTTTTGCACACGTTCTATTTAGTGACGAAGCATCATTCACCAACAGCAGGAATGTAAACCAGCATAATATGCACTATTGAGCAACAGAAAATCCATGATGGCTGCGACAAGTGCAACATCAGCAACCTTGGTGGGTTAATGTATGGTGCGGCATTATGGGAGGAAGGATAATTGGCCCCCATTTTATTGATGGCAGTCAAAATGGTGCAGTGTATGCTTATTTCCTATGTAATGTTCTGCTGATGTTACTACAAGATGTTTCACTGCATGACAGAATGGCGATGTACTTCCAACATGATGGATGTCCAGCACATAGCTCACGTGCTGTTGAAGCGGTATTGAATGGCATATTTCATGACAGGTGGATTGGTCGTTGAAGCACCATACCATGGCCCACATGTTCACCAGATCCGACATCCCCCGATTTCTTTCTGTGGGGAAAGTTGAAGGATATTTGCTATTGTGATCCACCAACAACGTCTGACAACATGTGTCAGCACATTGTCAATGCATGTGCAAACATTATGGAACGCGAACTACTCACTGTTGAAAGAAATGTTGTTACATGTATTGCCAAATGCATTAAGGTTGATGGACATCATTTTGAGCATTTATTACATTAATGTGGTATTTATAGGTAATCACGCTGTAACAGCATGGGTTCTCAGAAATGATAAGTTCACAAAGCTACATGTATCACATTGGAACAACTGAAATAAAATGTTCAAACATACCTACGTTCTGTATTGTAATTTAAAAAACCTACCTGTTACCAACTGTTCATCTAAAATTGTGAGCCATATGTTTGTGACTATTACAGCATCATCTATCACAAAGTGAAAAAAGTGGTCCAACTAAAGCATTCATTTTTCTGTAAGTACTACACGAATATGTAATAAAAAATGGGGGTTTCTATTTTAAAAAATGCAGTTGATATCCGTTTGACCTATGGCAGCGCAATCTAGAGGGCCAACCATAGCGCCATCTGGATTCCCCCTTCAAGCTAGACAAGTTTCGTTCTTTGTAGTTTTTTCGTTTGATGCTTATTTCATGAGACATTTGGCCCAGTTACAATCAATGGACCACCCTGTATTGTGGCCATATATAACCATAGCATTTTATAGGCATAGAATCTTATGCACAATTTTCTTACAGCTAACCTCTGTTGTGTTCAGAAAAAAAAAAAAAAAAAAAAAAAAAAAAAAAAAAAAAAAAATGGGGAAATAAAAATTGAAATGTGTAGACTCTTTGGTTAGTAATATGGTTTCTTAACTTCAAGCAATAGGTGTTCTTTGTGATTTATGATTAATGTGGTAGAACTTACTGTTATTTTTTGTGTAAAGTAAACTGTATTTTCACACATTTGGTGACTGTGGGTTTCCCAGTCATGCACCAGTATTGCATGTGCAGAAAGATAAAACATATCTTACGTTTGTTTTTGCATCAACAGCACCACACAGATCTATTTGTGAATAAATGCAGTGCATAATTTGCACCTACCATGAAGAACATTCATTCTGTGTTGTCATGATGTATCCATCCACAAGCATCACAACCATCTCCACCAGGATAAAGAGTGCTTTGCAGGCACTGCAAGGACAAGTAACCAAATTACCTAAGCAAGTTGTGGCCCTAAAAATATGGCACTCTTCACTTGCATTTCAATAGCAGTGATCTTCCAACAGAAACTAGCATTCATCCTCCAAGGAAAATATCTGCTGGTATCACAGAAAATTTGGAACTGTGTCAACTAAACTGTGACAAGAAAAATGCTGTCAGAAATCAGCAGCAGTGGTAGCTAATTTCAAACCAAAGAAATCATTTACTGTTCACAAAAGAGTACTCTACCACACTTCAATCCCTCATTGATACAGGTGCTGACATCTTGTTTTACCCTTCTTCACATAATCTACAGCAAAATGAGTCAGCTGTTTTCTGGAAATGGGTCTTCCATCAAGACCTATGAACACATCACCTCACTTCCAAACTTCAATCTTTGACATGAATTCATTCAGAGATTCATTGTCACTGACATGCTTATCATTTTTAGGGCTCCTCCCAAATCTTTGTCATTGACTCCCGCATGACTCTACAATGCAGGTGACTTCAGTGCCATGTCATACACAATGGCATCAAACTGACAGTTCCCTGAAATCACCCAGCTATTGCCTATTCCTGCACAGGCAAAACACTCAGTGGTACATCACATTGTCACCGTGCCAGGACAGTTCATTCAAGATCTTGTTGTACGTCTCCAGACAAAATCAAGATCACAAAGCAACAGTTCGTTTTCATGTTAGCACAAGAAATCTGCCATCTTTCACATAATTCTTGAGCTCACCACACCTTGTGGTGACTATCATCAGCTTAATGCCAGAATGATACCATGTTCCTACCCTATGTCACATATCGAAGAGTTTTCTATGCGCATTTATGGTGAGACAGTTTTCCTGTGATCTACCTCGATCATGCTTTTTCTTATATATATATTTCATCAGAAAATATTTACCCAAAACAACTGTTTGCACTCCATTTGGACTCTACAAATATCTGAAAATGTGATTTGGACTGTACAGTGCCACCCAGACTTTCCACCACTTCATGGATGATATAAATAGACACCTAAGAGTTCTTTTATCTCTATATCGATAGCTTGTTTGTAAAGTCATTCGGTGAGGCATTGCATCTAGCACTTACAGCAGTTGTTCACAAGACTACAAGAATGGGAGCTTACCTATTACCTTATTAAAATATGATTTTGGAGTGATGGAAGTAAAATTTTTATGTACCTTATCAATACACAAGTAGCCCTACACAACCCACTACAAATATGTGAATTAGGTATTTTTTTGGTCTTGACAAATTTTTATCAACATTTTATGCACAATTATGAATTGTTGGCAGTGCCTCTCAAAAATTCCTTAAAGAGTTGCATTGGGGATACACTACAGTGTATTGATGGAAAGAAGTCATCATTCACCAGAGCAAAAGCTGATATTCCAGAGGCAGCATTATTATCTCATCCTCTTTGCAACACACCTCTCGCAGTTATGGTGCATGCATCATCAGGTGCCTCTGGACATCTTTTACAACAATGTGTACAAACATGATTGACAATATTTATATCTCTTCAATAACAAATTGTCACTAACACAAGCAAATTTGTCAGTGTATGACCACAAGCTCTATCCAACATATTCTTCGATCAAAAAGTTTTGCCACATGCTTCAAGGTCAACATTTCAGTTGTATCATAGACCATAAGACACTTGTGTTTGTCTTCCATCAGACACCAGATAAAACATCATCATTCCAGTTGTGACATTTGAACTTCATTGTATAATTTACTGCATATATATAACATGTTGATGGTGAGCAGAATGGACTAGCATGTGTCCTATCTCACATTGACACCAATTAAGAGGGACTTGACTTCATAGCACTTGCCAATGCCCAGGAAGGAGGTAACAAACTGCAGATATTCTTCGAAATGTCATCAGGCTTGCAGCTCTGATACACTCAGGTAGCACAAGCAAACATAGCTCTATGCTATGTTGCATTAGTGTCACAAGCATGACCAATTGTTAGAGCAGATTTCTGCAAGTAGGGAGTTTCTTTTCTCCACAGGCAATCTCATCCAGGAGTAAAGGTTACTACACAACTAGTGAAAAAACTAGTGAAAAAGGCATTTGTTAGCCCAAATAAATTACTAGACATTTGTCCACCAGCGAATCACTTGTCAGCCCAACGATATAACTCAGCATGTTACAGCTACACTTGGTTCTTTCACCCCACTGAAACAATGATTTGAGCATGTTCACATCAACATCATTGGACCTTTACCACCATGAGAAGAATTAAATACTGCCTCACAGTGATTGACCATTTATCTCATTGGCCTGAGGCCTGAGGCCTATCGAGTGTAAGGTGCATCAGCAGCAGCTGTAACCACAACCTATTGCCCACTTCTGCTTTCTCCTCAACATCACTACCAGCCAGGGCAAACATTGTGAGTCATATCTCTTTAAAGTATTTTCACCATTGCTTGGAATGAACTGAATTCAAAGCTGTACCTGCCATCATATTGCTAATGATCTTGTGGAACAGCTCCACCAACATTTAAAGGCCTCACTTAGTTGCCATGCCATAGAGCATTGGACTGACAGCTTCCCTATTGTCATATTAGGCCCCTGAGTGGCTTTCAATGAAGATCCCAATGTGACAGTGGCTGGATTAATGTATGGACAGAACCTTGAGTGCCTGGCAAATTCTTCACTGATACATCAGGAAGTAAAGCTCCAGAGTTAATACAAAATGTATGCTCACAGATTTGCTGGCTCCATCTGGATGTTTCAGAAGAACATACTATCCAGTAACCATTCATTTTCTATGATTCACAGTCCTGTAAGCAGATTTTTGTCTAACATGATGCCGTTCGATAACCTCTCCAAAAAACATAGTATGGCCCATACATGGTACAGACACACCACAACAGCACCTTCAATGTTGACGTCAATGACACATGACATCCAGTGACAGATTTAAGCCAATCTCTACTCCAGGCAAGACACAATGGTTCAGGGACAACAACTAACAATGAAACGCTACCTACATTTGATTCTACTAAGACATCAGAATAACCTTGTCTTCCGTCACCACAACCTGTGCCTCCAAGTAAACCTTCAGTCACAATTCATTTTGGGCATCACATATGCTTCAACACCAAACATCAATGATACTTGAATGGAAGTGATGTGGATGGTAAATCACCAGTTACATTTTATGTGCAGTATATACCTTTTGATTATTCATGTTGTCTCTGAACTTTAAACAAATAAGTAAATTATAGGTGTTCTTTGTAGTTTACAACCATGCAGTGTAATGAACTATTATATTATGTGTTTAATAAATTGTATAGTTATACAATACCTCCTGATGATACTGCAATGTTTTAATATTAGCTTCTTTCTCATTATCAGTGGAATGCAGAGCAAGTCTTGCTACAGTAACACAATATCAGCCAAATATCAATAAAGAGCTTGATGAATTTAATGCTTGCTAAATTTAATGTTTGGGATAGGAGTAGGCACTGAGTTCTCTCACTTAAAGGATGCAAAGACTTTGGAGAATGATTTGATCTTCCCCTCAAGGGATTCACTCATTTTAGTGATTAAAGATAACATCCCTAGATCTCTGAAGGGCCCTGGTCCCACATAGAATCATTTTGAGATTGTCACACTTATATCCCTACATTCTGGCCACATTGTAGATAAAATAGTGCAATTACAAATGTAGGCTATCTGAGATACATGTGCAGTACTTCCTTTTTTATACTGTTAAATAGCCTTGTTGTTAAATACCCCTTGCAGGGTACTAAATTGCTTTATTAATTATTAGTGTTCATAATGCTGCAGAGATAAGAACAATATAAAATCAAAGAAAATGACATTCCAATAAAAATTAAAACAAAACAAACAGACAGAAATGTCTGAAACACAATTGTATTTTACCATGCCTCCACTTTTGGTGCTGCCACAAGGATTTACTGTCAACTGCAAAGCAACTGCTCCACCAAACGTGCAGAGTGCCCGGCGTGTATGGATATTTAAAGCACAAGCTGTTCGAGTCTGCCTTTGTGATGTTTGCTCTAGTGAAGTTGTTTGTTGAGATATCAGTGGAAAAAAGCTTGGCATTGGTCCTACCTCAGTAATTGGTGCCTTTGTTATCACTTGATTGGGGGCCTGGAAATTGTCAGACAACTTCACTCTCTGTATTGAAACTATTGTGAGTGTTCCATTATAGCATATCTCCACTGTATGTTTGTCTCAGCATAATATATTGTAAGGTCCAAAAGGCTGCAACACTGCAACAGTGGCTTGATAACATCCATTTGGAGTATAATACGGGTACACTGTTGTATATCTTTCAGGGCAAAAGTTTGTTGAGTTCCATGTCTGGTTCATGGATTTGTGTCCATTCGAGAGGGCTGTTGTTGTAACAGATCAATAAATATTAGCAATGTGCCAGTCCATATTGTCATAGAAGTCATGAATTCAATGAAATTGGCTGAGATGCAGATATTCTTGCTGAATACTATTTCCACAGCATAAATGCCAATAACAGTCTGTATTACACATTATAGCTGCCTTAAAGGTCTTGTGCCATCCCATTTTTTGTGAGCAATACTGTACCTGATAGTTTTATGGTGGTTCATCCCACACAGTTTGTTAGGTTTTGGAGTAGAAATGATACAGATTGTCTACCTCTATCAGTCGTTAAATATGTTGGTCAACCAAAACATGCTATTCATGTGTTCAAAAAGGCCTTTGCCATTTTCTCAGCTGAAATGTCAGTGGCAGGAACAGCCTCTGTCAACTGTGTAAGCCAATTGATAAGTGTAGTTAGTGGAATCCCTCTGATTGGAGTACTACCCCCCCCCCCCTCCCCCCAAAGTTGATACGTATATGCACAAATCTTTCAGAACTGTCAGGGACTGCATTGTCCCCAAAGGGGTTGGGGAGGGGGGCTGATTGTGACAGTGTAACATCCTACTTCACCACTTTCAGAGACAAAACATTCCAGTTCCCACCTTTTACAGTCCCTGTTTATACAGGGCTGCACAAAGCACTCTGCCAGCAGTTGTGGCATGTTTTTATACCTGGATATGTCATGTCATGAACACTAAGAAATGTTTTCCTGCGGTAGGTCACCAATGCAAAAGGATGCTGTCTTTGTGTAGACACATTGCACCAATTTTCAGACTTAAATTTAGTCAACCACGCTTGTGCAAGAGGTGTGTAGGTACATGTTGAAAGACCCCCAGCTAATTGAAAAGTTAAAATTTATTAAAACCAAAAAATGAAACACCGATCCACCATAAGCATTGGCAAAGACATTAATTATGGATGCCCAGTAAGGTGCATACAAATGAAAAAAAAAATTCATTTTTTCTACATGATTTTGTTTCTCACTCTCTTGTATATAGAAGGTCTGTTAAGAAGCGCTGTTCAGAATAAGATGGGCTGTGAGTGTTTTGTATCACACATGTTTCAAAATAAGAAAAGCTTTGATACAAGTATTGTGTATTTTTTATTCAAGTGAAGTGACACCAAGTAAGGAGGATCTACTTATTTATGACATGCACTGGTGTACTTGGAGTCCACCGCCTGCATCTACAATTGAAATGTAAGAGGAGACGTCCAATAGCCTAAAAATTCATACAACCACAGAACATTTCTAACAACACAAATGTATTATCCTCTTTTAAATGTTTTTCATATGCATATGTATTTAATAATTTTTCTTATTTTTATTATAACACAGAGGCCAAAAAATCTTGCAACTGTTGGTCATTGCCTGTCAAGTCACTAACTTGTTAAAATTAATGCTTTATGGTACACTGTTTGTACATGAAGGGTAATTTGCACAAAGTTCTCTGTCCCTGATATGTGCTGTTTGTCAGCCATGCCTTGTGTTATAAATTCTATTTGCCTCTTTTGTCTTGAAGAATTACATTTGCTATACTGCTTGAAAAAAATGCTAGGGCTTAATGGTCGGTGAATGTAGTGAGATCCTTAGCTTCCAACGCTGCCCAGAAGTGCCTGATAGCTTCAAAAAGCACCAGCAATTTTCTGTCATATGCAATCCATTTTTGGCAGTCCATTCATTCTCCTGAAAAGAAGTATGGAAGGGGCTGCCAAGCACAGTTAACGTATTGCTGCAAAACTGCATGTATTACTATTTGACTGGCATCTACCACAACAGCCAATGGTGCCAAAGGAAGAGGCTGTGGTAAAAGTGTCACACTGACTGCACTTTCTTTCACTGTGTTAAATACCTGTTGCATTTTAGATGACCAAATGATGCTGGACTTACATTTGGTATTGGTGTCTGCAAGTGCTGCTGTGAGGGCTTTCTCTGCTAGCTGTTGACAGTAAAAAGGAAGTAGGAAGTTGCACTTGCTGTGTAACCTGTACCTTTTCTAATAATGGAGAAATTACTGATACTATTACCAAATATTCCAAAAAAGCTACTTGTTTTTGTCCTAGCACAGATGTTATAACGTCAAGTTTAACACATATATTTCAGAACAACACAACACATATAAGTCACAGAGTAAGTTGACAAGCAAGACATGTGTACACGTTAGCGTTCAAATGAGCACTGAGTCCCAGTCTAGTGGCCGCTGCTTGGCTGGCCGCTTAGGTGGCACAGCTGCTGCATGATAGGCAGACAGCGCCGCACGTAGAGGACGCGCGTAATTGCGTGGCGGCGCTTTGAATGATTAGCGAGTCACAACACTTTTCCCCCCTTTGAAATTGTTGCACTGGTCTTGATGGAGGTGTCCTGGAGATGGCTAATGTCCATAGGTGTTGTTTGACTCGCCGTGAAGTCTCGAGGAGGAGGCTTCCCGTACGGACAGAAGTGTCCCCGAAGATAACGGGTCAAGATGACAGGAGATGTAGGGGTCGAATCTGCTGGGGCCCCATGTACCAATCTGCCCATTGCGGCAAGTCCTGTTGATATGACAGGAGACATGGGCGATGTGTTGGCATCCGTTGGAGGAAGAGGCGAGTAGATTTGCTCTGACAGAGGATGGTCATCCGCTTCCTGCATGGGCACGTCTCCTGGTGGCGTCTGTTCTGGTGCTGGCATCGCGATGATGGTGAGAGGGCTGTGTTGTGAGTATTGAGAGATGCCAAGATCCCGAGCGTCAGGTAGAGCCAAAGGTGGTGGAGCGGCATTCGGAACAGGCGTTGCCGGCACACGAGGCCGAAGCTGGTCCGAATGACGCACTGCAACACCCGTGTCCATCTGGATTTCATACAGGCGTCTGCCACGGTGTCTTAAGATGCGGCTCAGGCTCCATTTTGGCCGCCTGCCATATCCCCGTACCCAGACGAGGTCGTCGGCGGTGAACCGGCCAAGTGAAGGCACCCGCGGCCGTGAGGTGGAAGGCCGCAGAAGATGAAGTAGCATGCGGGGCTGTCGGCCATGTAAGAGCTCAGCCAGGTTGTGGTCGCTCATGGGGGTGAAACGGTAAGATGCCAGAAACTGGAGAATTGCATCATCAGCAGTAGAAGAAGTCAGAAGTTTCCGCATCTGAGCCTTAAATGTGCGGACCAGTCATTCAGCCTCACCGTTGGATTGTGGATGGAACGGCGGGGTCGTGACATGCATAATGCCATGACAAGCACAAAAATCCGCAAATTCGGAAGAGGCAAATTGCGGACCATTATCAGTAACAAGAGTAGAGGGGAGGCCTTCCAAAGAAAAAATGCGGGCGAGAGCACTGGTGGTTGCCGCGGTGGTAGGCGACGTGCAACGGACAATGAAAGGAAAGTTAGAGTAGGCGTCAATTACGAGGAGCCAATAAGTACCTAAAAAGGGTCCCGAAAAGTCAGCATGAATGCGCTCCCAGGGCTTCTCAGGCGAAGGCCACGGTGACAAAGATGACTTCGGGGCAGCGGCCTGTGACGCACAAGGGCCGCAGGCAGCGACCATGTGTGCTATTTCAGAGTCGATGCCAGGCCAGTACACATGACGGCGCGCCAGAGATTTTGTGCGAGACACACCCCAGTGCCCTTGGTGAAGGAGGTGCAAGACCGAAGCACGCAAAGATGCAGGTACCACAACACGCGGCAAAGCATTGTCAGTGGAGAGGGGGATAACACCATCCCTAGCCGTGAGGCGGTAGCGCAAAGCGTAGTAGTTCCGCGATGGATCAGAAGTCTTAGCGGATGGGCGATCTGGCCAACTCTTCTGAATACAGCGTAAAACCTGGGAGAGGGTAGGGTCAGAACCCGTAGCAGCTGCCAGCCTGCCCCCAGTGATGGGGAACCCATCCACAACCCGCTGCTCGGCAACATCCAGGCGGAAACACAAAAGTTCGTCCCTATCGAATGCCTGATCAGGACCCATGGGAAGGCGAGACAGAGCATCAGCATTTGCATGTTGAGCCGTTGGCCGGAAATGAATCTCATAATTGAAACGAGACAAGTAAAGAGCCCAACGCTGGAGGCGGTGTGCAGCCTTGTAGGGAAGTGACGTTGATGGATAAAACAAGGAAACAAGTGGTTAGTGATCTGTAACAAGATGAAATTTTGAGCCATAGAGAAAAACACCAAACCTTGTGATAGTATGCTATTTTCCCCAAGAAGGCCTGCAGTTTCTTAACAGATGTAGAGCGAGGAAGGGCATCGATCGCAGCGACAGTTTGCTGAAGCGGACGAATACCATCCCGAGAGAGTTGAAACCCCAAGTACGTGATAGATGCCTGAAAAAATTGTGGTTTCTGAAGATCACACTTAAGACCGGCAGTCTGTAAGACATGAAAAAGTGTGCGGAGATTTTGAAGATGTTCTTCAGTGGTGGAGCCAGTGACAACAATGTCGTCCATGTAATTGATACACCCAGGGACAGAGAGCAATAATTGTTCCAAAAATCGCTGAAAGAGAGCAGGGGCGCTAGCAACCCCGAATGGCAAGCGTTGGTATTGATAGAGGCCGAAATGTGTGTTAAGGACCAGAAACTGCCGGGAAGCAGCATCGAGAGGAAGTTGATGATAAGCTCCTGACAGGTCAATTTTAGAAAAATACTGGCCTCCAGCAAGTTTAGTGAACAGTTCTTCAGGTCGGGGCATAGGGTAAGTGTTGATGAGGCATTGAGCATTTACAGTGGCTTTGAAATCGCCACAGAGACGAATATCACCATTTGGCTTAGCAATGACAATGACAGGAGAGGACCACTCACTGGAAGTGACAGGAAGCAAGACTCCTGAAGTAGTGAGACAATCCAACTCCCATTTTACCCGACCATGAAGGGCCACAGGAATGGGCCAAGCCCTAAAAACTTAGGCCGAGCAGTGGGTTTGAGCGTGATATGAGCTTCAAAGTCATTTGCACGGCCTAACCCAGGAGAAAAAAGGGACGAAAATGTCATCGACAAGGAATCCAGTTGAGCATAACGAATAGCATCAGAGACAGCATTGACAGAGTCATCTATGGAGAACCCAAAAATGCGAAAGGCATCGAAACCAAAAAGATTTTCTGCGTTGCTCTGGTCGACCACAAATATGGCAACAGTGCGAATGTCGGATTTGTAAGATACCTCAGCATTGAACTGTCCCAAGAGAGAAATCTTCTGTTTATTGTACGTCCATAATTGCCATGTGACAGGTGACAGGAGTGGAGAACCCAACTGAAGATACATCTGAGAATTAATTATAGTGGTAGCAGAACCGGTACCCACTTGCATGCGAACATCTCGACCAAGGATTTGGACAGTGAGGAATAACTTCCCTGAAAGGGAAGAAATGCAATTGACAGACAACACAGAATCAGAATCAGCGTCATATTCATGAACATCATGTATGCAGTCGGATTTGCAAATGGAAAACACACGACCTTTCTTTGTGCAATTGTGACACACAGCCCAACGTTGGGGACAATCCTCGCGTGAATGTTTCGTAAAACACCGCGGACATGAAGGAAGTTCTCGGGGGTTTTGCTGCAGTTTCTTAGCGGGTTGTTTACGGCTAGGCCGAGGCTGCGCGTGGGAGCGCACTGCAGCCACGTCGGCCGGCGGGGACGCACCGCACGCTACGTCAACAGCACACAGAGGTTGTATTTCCCCGACATCACCCCATGCCTCTATTTGCGCCCCAGCAGCGCGAGAAATTTCAAAAGACTGCGCAATGGAGAGAACTTCATCTAGAGTCGGATTCACCAACTGAAGGGCACGTTGCCGAACTCCTTTGTCAGGCGCCGACCGGGTAATAGCATCCCGTACCATGGAATTGGCATAGGATTCTTTGTGAATGTCAGTAACAAATTGACACTTTCGACTGAGGCCATGAAGTTCAGCAGCCCAAGTGCGATAGGATCGATGTGGCTGTTTTTGACAACGATAAAAGGCAACACGAGAGGCTACCACATGCATTTGCTTTTGAAAATAGACAGACAGAAGTGAGCCAATTTCAGCAAAGGACAAAGATGCAGGATCCTTCAAAGGAGCCAATTGTGACAACAACTGATACATTTGAGGTGAAATACAGGAAAGGAACAGAGACTTACATGGTTGTTTGTCCATGACATGAAATGCCATAAGTGCTGTCGAAGACGTTTTTCATAATCAGACCAGTCTTCCGCCATCTCATCGTAAGGAGGAAAAGGAGGTATAGCCAATGACGAGAAACGCCCCGCATTTGATGCCGCGACGAAATCGCGAATCACCACTGTTAGAAGCATTTGATGTTCAAGGAGATTTTGCAATAGTTGCTCGACAGTAGCCATGGAACCCTGTGGGTCAACGGTGAAAAGGAAAAATCCACTACCTCGTCACCAATTGTTATGACATCAAGTTTAACACATATATTTCAGAATGACACAACACATATAAGTCACAGAGTAAGTTGACAAGAAAGACATGTGTACACGTTAGCATTCGAATGAGCACTGAGTCCCAGTCTAGCGGCCGCTGCTCAGCTGGACGCTTAGGTGGCGCAGCTGCTGCATGGCTGGCAGACAGCGCCGCACATAGAGGACATGCGTAATTGTGCGGCGGCGCTTTGAATGATCGGCGAGTCACAACAACAGACTTCTTGTTATTGATTATGGTTATGCAATAGTCACTGAGACATTGGAAAACCTGTATCAAGTGGTATGGATGTTTTGGAAGAAATCAGTATATCATCATTACAAGAAAAACAGAAATTTATTCCACATAAAACTTCATCCATAAATTTTTGCCATGTCTGAGCCACATTTATACATCTAAAAGGCATGTAAACTTGTTTGGAAAACCAAAAACGATAGTTACAGCACTCACGGGTGTGTCCTCTGCTGCTACTGGAATCTACATGTAAGCTCTTGCACAATCCCTGACACTAACAAAATATGATCCTACTAACATGATGTTAAATTCTTGCAAATTCAGCACTGAGTACTTATCTAATGTTGTCGTTGCATTTTGTGCCCAGAAGCCACAACATAGTCTCCACGTTATATCATTATTGGGAACCAAACATAGTGGGAATGCCCAAGGACTGCCAGAGTGTTGAATTATACCATTTTTAGTAGCTTCTCATACTCCTCTGTTTGGTTATTGCCAGGCAATCTGGTGGTATTGTCCACAAGATTAGATTAGATTAGATTTACTTTCATTCCAATTGATCCGTAGTGATGAGGTCCTCCAGGATGTAGAACATGTCAGAAAAACAACAATACGTGACAAATATTTACAGCTCAAACAAATAAGCTAATGTACCATTCCACAGGTCCCAAGTGGAATGATCATCATTTTTTAATGAACATTATATGAAAGAATCGTTTTACAAATACTAATGCACTGAATTTAAAATAAAAAAGTTTTTTATTTATTTATTATGTAATAAATGTGTAATATTACTACTATAATACTTATTTACAATGAACACATTACTGCACTGAAATTGTGCAGAAGTTATACTGTACTTATGTATATACACACACAAATCAATTGGTTCTACTGAGAAATTCATCAATGGAGTAGGAGTTGGCCACCAATAATGCAGATACTGGAGGGCAAGGGGTAGCCAAGATAAAATGTCTTGTATTGTGTTTCAGAGCTTTCTTCCCACTGTATGGTGTAGAGATTGTTGAGAACTGCTGAAGCAGCTGAGTAAAAACGTTTGTAGCTGATGATTCTTGCTCTCTTATAAAGTAAGATATCTGGGTGCCTCTACTGGTGGTGCCTGAAGCATTGTTGTTGAAAGAACTGTTCTTGACATCATCAAGAAAACTGAAATGAGCCAAGAAATCTGCTCCTTCTACTAGCTCTGAAACATCTTCTATAATAAATTTCCATTGGAACTTGATGCAGAGGCTAACTTTAGTTGTAGAGTTTTCTCATTGAATGTCTTGATTACTGAGTTGTTTGCAGCAGAGAAGTGAAGTGATGTTAGTTGTCTTTGAATTTATAGCATCCTGAGTGGGTAAAATGAAGCAGCCATACCTGTGTCTATGAGAACTTTGCTACTTGAAAATTTGGCTGAAACAAACAGTCTGCAAGAGAACATATTGTATAGTCTTGTCTGTCCATTGCCACATACAAGATCTTTGATGCTGGCTTTCTTGATCATCCACCTAAATGGCTGTCCACTAAGGCACTGGTGGCTATGTCAGTTGCTAGTGAACTGTTTATTATGTTGGTGTTGTACATATTTCAGTGGCTGGTCACTCCTATATTCAGGCACTCTGACAGTTGGCAGTGAGCATTGTTTTCACCCATTGGCCAAAATAGTTGTCATACGAGGAAAACTATCATCATTCTGAGTGAGGGTTGCTGTTTCTTGTAGGGGAGAAGTAGTATGTTCTGTGTGGTCTTGTGGCCTCTTGCTGTCTGTTGGAAACTTCTGCTTGTTCTTGTTGCACTGTTAATGTCTCCAGGTGTGAACTGCTGTATTTTAGCTATCATTTGTCACAACTCTTCCTGGAATTTGTAGAGCTCTTGCATTGTAGCATCATGACTACTCCTGTTCTCATTATTACCTGTTGCTATGGTAACTCTGTAACTGTTGTTGGAGGGTGTTAGAACATTTCCATATTCTCAATAAGCAACCTTTGCCAGTGTATCTAAAGTCAATTACCGTATTTACTCGAATCTAAGCCGCACTCGAATCTAAGCCGCACCTGATAAATGAGACTCGAAATAAATGAAAAATAAATTTCCCGAATCTAAGCCACACCTGAAATTTGAGACTCGAAATTCAAGAGGATAGAAAAGTTTTAGGCCACACCTCCATATCGAAACAAAGTTGGTCCATTGTAATATGAGACACAATTTAGGTCGAATGAATGACAATACAGCTACAGTAGTTTGGTTCGAGTCGTAAACTTAGCAGTTAAGCTTTACCACGTAGCCATTGCTATGCGTCAGGCGCTCCATCCGTATTTATACGGGTACCCTTCCTTTTTCACGTGCTTCGTCTGGTTTGAGTCAATTGCTTATTTTGCTTTGATCTGATAAGTGCCGTTTTCTTTGTTATAGGTGTTTGCGTCACTCTAAGCTGAAAATGCATTACTGCATTGTGTCATGCATTGTTTGTCGCATTCTGATAGTGCGTGTTTACGGCCTGTCGCGGCTCGCGGCATGGCTTGCACGCTACCGCCGCGTACAATTAAAAAACAAAGAGAGGAATCGTCTCATTAGCAAAACAATGGCAAGAGACTGCTATTTGTTGTTACTTACACTGCTGCTTTCTTTGATAATGATCAACAAAAATCAAATAATAGACTGCGTATGATAGAACATGTTCTGCACGAGTGTTAGGCGAAAATTTTTCTCCGTTTGAAAATCTTTGCGGCCGCTTCTTTATTACATCAAATTCTGCACAGAAATTAGAGTCATCTTAGATTTAAAAATCTAGTCACTTGTCGTGCTTCATTTCTGACTGTATCACTATTAGGCATAAGAATAATACGAATATAAACATGACACGATACGTATATTCTTCCGCGTTTGCTGTTGTCTCACTCTAGTTTCGTAGTTTATTAGGCAGACAGGATTTAAATGAGATAGCAGCAAACACGAAAGAATACATGGCAAAATGTTCATATTCATATTATTTTTATGGTGAAGAGAATACTGTATGTGATTCACTTTTCATCAGGTTCTTATTAGCAACCATCACTTCTCACAGGTAGGAAAAAATTCAGAACGTAGAGTTGGCCATATTGACAAACATCCCAAACAGCCTTGCCAGTCAGATTTTCGTTGTAAACTGAAATTGTGCTACATTCGAAGATGAACAATACGGAATTTGTATTTACTTCATTGGATAATGTATGAAAATGCAGTGGTTGAAACTCGCGGCAGAGAAAAAAAGCTCGTCTTCCACTTTTTTTTTTTAATTTATTTACTGACGCAGAGGTTTTGGCGCCAGTATTTATCTTTGTGCCTACAAAGCATGCCTGCGTAGCGCTACATATATTCGACAGAAGAAGTTAGTTGTGGCAGCACGTACCAACATTTTTCATAACTTCCGCTTCCTTTGCACTCGATTCTAAGCCACAGGCGGTTTTTTGGATTACGAAAACCAGAAAAAAGTGTGGCTTAGATTCGAGTAAATACGGTATGTGCATCAGTTTATGATTATTTGCATCGGTACTAGCAAGCAACTTGTCCACGACATATGAAGCAATGAGTACAACACTAATGTGTCAGAGGCAAGGCTTCTTAAATGCAAGAGATATTGTGAAAGGCATAGTAACCCACCAGTTACTACACCTATTGCCCACAGAGGACATAAATCAGGCCACTGTGGGAAGCTTAGTGTGTGCCAACATTCGAATGGCATCCCTGCAACTATCTGAGGCAACCGTCAGAGTTGGCCTGGTCACACTGCTATCACCAGGTCTGCTGTGCACACACAGCATTACTGTAGCAAAAACTGACATGGATGTTATCTTTATAAGGGCATGCACAGGCCTCCATGCGCTCAGTTCTTAAACGTGTTCGAGGCGTGTAAACCACTTTCATTGTATTCTTTTTGATGTCACTCCATGACCCAATAAATTGTATCTCTTTTTATGGCTGTGTTTCCTTGTGTTCCTAGTTATAAGACAAGTCATGATGTTGAGGGGTAAATTTTTGTGTTTCTTGGATTCTGTGATTTTTCTGCCAATCAATTATTCCATGGAGGCTTTACTCCAGTCACTTCTGCAACAAACAGCAGTTTCACACTGCCGTCTTGGAACAGTTGTTGACTACATTGACCCAGGCTCAGCTTCTGGTTGTTCACCCACTGCCATCCAATCTACCCCTCCTCTCCCTGTGATAATCTGTAGAAGACTGGGGTGCTTACAAGAAGCAGCTTCATGAACATTTCATGGCATTCCAGGTGGTTAACATGAAGGTCTATTTTTCTTATCATGGATATCCTCTTGTATGTATCACATACTGTGGCAGTTAGCTCCTTTGTAAGAACCAGCATTGCTTTCTTTTGATGTGGACACTGTGTGTTGAATTCTACCAATGTTGCAAACAGCTGCAGCAGTCATATTGAGCTTTGGTGGCCAAGCTTCACGTCTACATTTCGGGAGACTTATATAGACACCACTATCAGAGATGTAATCATTTGTACATCCCCAGATGAGGAGGTGTATCAATGTGCCCTTCAGTTTGAAAACCCTATGGCAGAAGAGGTTTTGAGTATTGCACAGTCATTCAAGGTAAGCCCCACTGTCAATTAAAATGTTGCCATTGTTGACAGCATGCAGCTCCAGCACATGGAATCTAGCATGCTGGGGGAAGAGCAGGTAGCTGCAGTATAAACAAGGCAACTGGACTGATACTGACAAACACAATGTCAGCAGTAGGAACAACAAATGCCACTTCCTTCATGCCACTTCTGTTTTGTACAGCACAAGTAGGCATCCTGTCTCTCGCCATAAATATACAAAAAAGCTCACATAGTGGCAGTATGTCGATCTCAACACCCCCTCCAAGGAGTCATTGTAGGAATAAATGGACATCGATATACATAGTGTTTTGTGATTGTGTTTGCCATTGTCTGCATGTCAGAAAAACTTTTCCTTGAAGAGTGGAGACAGATACACCATTAACCCTAGAAGTTCACATAGGGCCACTGTGTCTCTACTCAACACTAAGATGTATGCCAGGTTAGGGTCCCTACCATTGACATGTGTCGAGCATCAGTAAGCAGTAATAAACAGCAGATAACCCATTTTTGGCTAGTTCACAGCCGACACACTTTACCAGTCAGCTTCCTATTCCTTTTTGAACTTGGTGGTTAATGATGTGAGCACTGAAAAACTGTTCACGTTAAATGTCTTTGCTACTTTTGTTTCTTCTGTTATGGATACAGGGCATATAGTGTCAGACCAAGTGTCTTTTCATGAATTGTACTGCTGGCTGTTCTGAGTTTCCAAATCTTTTTGTTCCAGGGATATGATGTGGAACAATTTCACAGCACACATCACCCTAAAACCCTCTGTCTGTTCTAATTTTTTGGTTATAGCCAGTGCCAGTAGCTTTACACAACCAGGTTAAGGTGAAGCTGGATTGCTTGACATCACTGGGAGTGATTACACCAATTTCCTCAAGTGATTTGTCTATCCCCTTATTGCTTGTAAAGAAGTTGTCCAGTCAGCTTCAACTCTGTGGCTACTTCATGGTCACTACTAATGCACAAAAAGTTATAGACACTTACCCTCTGCCTTGCCCGGAGGAGTTACTTACAAACTAGGATGCAGGTCAATACTTTTTGAAAATCAACTTGGCCAAAGCCAACTTTCAGATTCTGATGGTCGAGGCATCAAACCAGTTGCTTGTGATTAATACACCTTTTGATCTCTATCAGTGTCAGTGGCTCATGTTTGGGGCCACTATTGAGCATGCCAACTTTCAACAATTTTTTAGAACTGATTATGAGAGTTGTCCCATATTGCATTAACTGTCTTGATAATATTGTCATGACAGGTGCTACCATGGAGGATCACCTACATATTCTCCATTCTTTGTCTACTATTCTACAGGCTGTGGCTTGGAATATAATCTCACAAAGTCTCACTTTTTGTAGCCTTCCTTAGTTTATTTGGATCATGAAATTTCCAGCAGGGTGTGCACTATTATGGATTTGCACTGGCCATGTCATCCATGAGAACTCCTGGTATTCCCAGAGCAGCTACTATTGCTCGCCCCTTGCATCTTTTGTTTGGTCTGCAGCCTGTGAGCTTGCTCTGTGCAGCTAAAGGATAGTCTTCACTCCGCACTATGTCTGGCAACATTTAAACCTTGGAAGCATGCAGTCATGGTCACAGACACAGCTGAATATGGGGTGGAGGTGGTCCTGGCCCATCGCCATTAAGATTGCTTTATTTAAAAAAACATTCAACTTGGCTCATCAACATTATTCTCAGATGGAAAGACTTGCCACTGTCTATGCCTTAAAAAAAATTCACGTGTTCTGGTGTGGTGCAAAATTTCATCTAATTACTGGCCATAAGCTCTTGGTTTCCCATTTTAGCCCATCTTTATCTACAATTTGTACAGAAACCAGATGGCAGTTATAAGAGTCAAGGGACATTAAAGGGAAGCAGTTATTGTGTAGTAGTAGTAGTAGTAGTAGTAGAAGGGAGTCAGACAGGATTGTAGCCTATCCCTGATGTCATCAATCTGTATATTAAGAAGCAATAAAAGAAACAAAATAAAAATTTGGAGAAGAAATTTAAGTGTGAAAGGCGGGGCAAAGAAATAAAAAGCTTGAGATTTGCCAATGACATTGTAGTTCTGTCGGAGACAGCAAAGGACTTGAAAGACCAGCTGGACAGAATGGACAATGTCTTGAAATGAGGATATAAGATAAACACAAAAAAAGAAAAATTAGGATAATGGAACATAGTCAAATTGAATCAAATTTAAGTGCAAGGAAGTCTTTTCTGAAAGTATTTGTATGGAATGTAGCTATGTATCAAAGTGAAACATGGACAATAAACAGCTTAGACAAGAAGAGAATAGAAGCTTTTGAAATGTGGTGCTACAGAAGAATGCTGAAGATTACATGGGCAAATCATGTAACTAATGATGAGGTACTGAATAGAATCGGGGTGGGGTGGGGGATGGGGGTGAAGATGTTTGTGGTACAACCCGACTAGAAGAAGGGATTGGTTGGTAGGACAATTCTGAAACATCAAGGGATCACCTCTTTAGTACCGGGGGGGGAGTCTGTGGGGTAAAAATCATAGAGGGAGATCAAGAGATGAAGAAGGATGTAGGTTGCAGTAGTTACTCGAAGACGAAGGATAGAGTAGCATGGTGGAGAGCTGTATTCAAACCCGTCTTCGGACTGAAGACCACACCAACAACAATGATGGTGAGACACACTATGAATAGCTTCCCGATCATCAGTTTTCATATTGCCTCTGCTGTGATTGCAGATTTGGTGCTCCATCAGATCATATGCATAATACAACACTGGCAGTCTGATCTTCTGCTGGGCTGGGCATCAGACTTGCATTGGAATTTTTATGCATTGCGCCATTGCCTCCTTGTCTTGGATGGCTTTATTCTCCTGTCAATGGAATGATTTATTCTTCATGTCATGGTTCCAATGGCTCTGCAGCAGGGTGCCCTGTGCTTACTATATCAGGCTCACTGCGGGATCTCTTGCTCAAAACTGTTGGCACACTGTCATGTGTTGTGAAAAATTGGCATTACTCTGGAGGTTGAATACCTTGTCACAGCCTGCCCCAAGTGCTCAGGTCAGCAGGTGGTGCCATGCACTGTTTTTCACCATGTCCAGCCCCTACACAGCCTTGGGAAAGAAACCACATTCATTTCACTGATTTCTTTTAAGACATTTTCTGGTTATTGGCAATTTATGTGTTTTCTCATTTGCTTTATGTTGTTCACTGTCTGTCTGCAGCAGTAGATGTGACTGTGAAGATGTTTAAAGTTTTTAAAGACAACAGCCATATTTGGGCACTGAAATGTTTGAATGGCAACAGGTGAAAATTTATGCTGGACCAGGACTCGAACCCAGATCTTCCCCTTAATGTGAGCAGGCACCTTAATCTCCTCAGCAAACAAGTGTGCTTCCCATCTGACCTAAACTCCCAGTCTGTTGCACACTACTTCTGTAACAACAATTCATAGTGTCCATCCTTTTGGAGATGTCCAAAAGAATATAAACTACCTACAAGTGCACACACACACACACACACACACACACACACAACACACAACACACACAATGAAGAGTCAAAGAAACTGGTACACCTGCCTAATATCATGTAGGGCCCCCATGAGCACACAGAAGTGCTGCAACACAATGTGGCATGTACTTGACTAATGTGTGAGGTACTGGTGGAGGGAATCGACACCATGAATCAGGCAGGGCTGTCTATAAATCCATAAGAGTATGAGGGGGTGGAGATCTCTTCTGAACAGCACATTGCAAGGCATCCCAGATATGCTCAATAATGTTCATGTCTGGGGAGTTTGGTGGCCAGCAGAAGTGTTTAAATGCAGAAGGGTGTTCCTGGAGGCACTCTGTAGCAATTTTGGATGTATGGGATGCCGCATTGTCCTGCTGGAATTGCCGAAGAATGCACAATGGACATGAATGGATGCAGGTGAGCAGACAGGATGCTTACATACATGTCACCTGTCAAAGTTATATATCTAGACGTATCAGTGTCCCATGTCACTCCAACTGCATGTGCCCAACACCATTACAGAGTCTCCATCAGCTTGAACAGTCCCCTGTTATTATGCAGGGATTCTTGAGGTTACTCCATACCTGTACACATCCATCCACTCTCTACAATTTGTAACAAAACTTGTCCGACCTGGCAAAATGTTTCCAGTCATCAACAGTCCAGTGTCAGTGTTGATGTGCCTAGACAAGGCATAAAGCTTTGTCTCACATAGTCAACAAGGGTACATGAGTAGGCCTTCAGCTCTGGAAGCCCATATTGATGATGTTTCATTGAATGATTTGCATGTTGACACTTGTTGATGGGCCAGCATTGAAATGTGCAGCAGTTTGCAGAAGGGTTACATTTCTGTCACGTTGAATGATTCTCTTCAGTCATTGTTGATCCTGTTCTTGCAGGATCTTTTTCTGACCACAGTGATGTTAGAGATTTGATATTCTACTGGATTCCTGATATTCACTGTATACTCATGAAATGGTCATATGGGAAAATCCCTATTTTGTCGCTACCTCAGAGATGCTGTGTCCCATCACACGTGTGCTGACTATAACACCACATTCAAAGTCACTTAAATCTTGATAACCTGCCATTTTAGCAGCAGTAACTAATCTAACAACTGTGCAAAACACTTGTTGTCTTATATAGGCATTGCCGACTGCAGTGCCATGTTCTGCCTGTTTACATATCTCTGTATTTGAATATGCATGCCTATACCAGTTTCTTTGGCACTTCAGTGTGTGTGTTTGTGTGTGTAATGACCAAAGATCCTTTGTTTCAGTGTGGATACACACACAAGCCCAGTCTCTTGCAGGAATCCAAAACAGTGAGTGAGTAGTTGGTGGGTAGCTGATGCAATGCTAGTAGTGTGCAACAGATAGGGAATTTGGGTCAGACGGGAAGCATGCTCTGATAGCCGAGGCAGTTACGGCAACTGTTCATCTTAAGTGGGAGGTCTGCTTTAAAATTCCCAGTCCAACACAAATTTTCATCTGTTGCTGTTGATCACTCTCTCTCTCTCTCTCTCTCTCTCTCTCTCTCTCTCTCTGTGTGTGTGTGTATGTGTGTGTGTGTGTGTGTGTGTCAAGATCCTATCTAAGATATTCTTCTTGGAAAGCTTGCCTTACACCCTGGTTCCATCTAAGATATTCTCCTTGGAATGCTTGCCTTGCACCCTGGTTTCAGGGTTACTACACCTAGTGCGCACAGTGGATGTAAGTCAGGCCACTACACCAAGCATACTGTGTGCTCACAGCTACCCTAAGCAGCCTCGAGGGACTGGCTGGACACCAGTTGCCATCACCAGGTCTGCTGGGCGCACACAGCTCTACATCAGTAACACCTGATGTAGATAGGATGCAATGGCCCCCAGGCCTTCGCTTGTTAAATGTGAGTGAGATGTGTGAACTATTTTCACTGTATCCTACAATGGAAAATCCAGGATGGAATGTAACAATATTTGAAAAGGACAGTTGCTACCATAAAGTGGAGATCCTGAGTCACAGACAGGCACAATATAAAGACTGTCGGACGGTGAGCTTTCATCCAACTAGGCCCGCATCAAAATAGACAACACACACACACACACACACACACACACACACACACACACACACACACTCATGCAAATGCAACTCACACACAAATGACCACATTCTCTGGCTACTGAAGGCCTAGTTGGCTGAAAGTTCACTTTCTGACAGTCTTTTTGTTGTGCCTATCTGTTTCATTCACTGTATTTTTGTTGATGTCACTCTGTGGCACAATAAATTGTGCCTCTTTTTTGTTTCCTTGTGTTCCTAGTCAGAACAAAGGCATTTCTTCATGATAAAATAACTGGAGAATTTGTTGTTCTGCTAATCCAGAAACATGGTGCATCAGTGCTGATTTCAAGTGTGAGTAACAAAGGGAAGTTGGTGGAATCACAGTGATAACTTCCACCAAAAATGGGCAGTTTTGATCAAGTTGGCTGAACATGTAGGTGAACTTCGTCTGCAGAAAATTTGCTTCCACATGCGTGAATCAATTTTTTGGATTCTGTGGCAGTTGGCCAATCATGAGATCAAAGCTGTGTCTGATTTCCTGCTGATACAAAACAGTGTGGATGAAATTTCGACTTGTGCATCTCACTGTTTCCTCCTTCCTGCTGTCTTGTATCTGTCAGTAAATTCTTGTCTTCCACTGTAAACTTGATTTACATGGGTGTATTTCATGTTCATTAAAAACTGGTACTATATTGGGTTGTTGGGTTGTTTTGGGGGAAGAGACCGAACAGCGAGGTCATTGGTCTCATCGGATTAGGGAAGGACGGGGAAGGAAGTCGGCTGTGCCCTTTCAAAGGAACCATCCCGCCATTTGCCTGGAGTGTTTTAGGGAAATCATGGAAAACCTAAATCAGGATGGCCGGATGCGGGATTGAACCACTGTCCTCCCAAATGCGAGTCTAGTGGGTACCGTATTCATAAAACTGGTACTGTGTTCAGAAAACTGGGGTCAACACTGGAGTTAACGCACTATAAAAAATCCAAGCAGAATATTAAATTGCTTTATTAATTATTAGCATTTATAACTTAGCTGAAATAACAAGAATATTCTGCCCATAAAAATTACATTCAAATAAAACCAGGAAGTAAGAGTAAACAAACAGAGATATCAGAAACACAACTGTACTTTGCTGCATTGGAACCTCTCTGCTTTCAGTACTGCTACATTGATATGCTGCCATCTGCCACAAGTTCTTCAGAAGTGATAATGTTTTATGGAATGTATTTGTTTATGATCACAATTTTGTCTATAGTGCCAAAAGTAACTTCTGTAATCAGCATAAACTGCTAAGAAACCAATGAAATTGTGGGATACTTTTTATTCTCAAGAATTTCAAAAGCCATCCTTTGGTTTTACTACTTCATACCTCATTAAAAGGTGTATCAGTGCTTATTACCCCTCTTAAGAGGGGATTGTGTTAGTCTCAACCACGTTTACATATTTCATGGCATACACAGAATAAAACAAGGTTTCTCATCATCTGTATAAAACAATGTCACCAAAATGAGAATGTTATGTGAAACCAGTTGATAAAGTATGAATTCAGCCTGCATGTTACAAACACGTTACTTACTATAATAATTCCTATCGAATCCCTATCATATTGTACTCTTATTTCTTACTGTGCATGCACCAAGTATGACATTTGACAACTGAAGATCATATCCACATTGTCAGTGATACATGTTTACATTAAAGTGAAAGTGGTAAATCAAGAAAGTTGCAAGGCTCTAATTACTAACAAGCTTTACATAGTTAACATAGTTATTAATTAGTTATATCATATTAAATAGGAAAGTAGCTGAAGAAGAATAAAATTACTGAGATATATCTGCATCAAGTTCCTGGGTACTAATTACAGAATGATAATTTCACAAAGGCAGCTATGATGTCTGAGTCAGTTTATTTGATGATTCATATTTTACATTGAACTCAGAGGGAAATGTAGCAGTGTTCTCAACTGTTATACTATGAAGCATTTTACAGTTTTTGTGATGGTTTTAACGTCGGCATGCCAAAAGCCTTCATCCTACTTCTATGTTTTTTGTTTCATACTACTACAATTCATGAAACATAGATCATGACCTAGTCATTTTGACAATTCTCTATAACAACACAAATTTTGTGAAACAAAATGTTTGACACAAACATTTCTTCCTTCTTCCATCTGTTAAATAAATCAGACACTGTAGGAACAGCATCTCAGTACATACAAGTGTTAGTGCTGTCACACCATTATCATTTTGAATGCATTTACAGTTTGAATGATTATTGGAAAATCTCATATAAAGATGTGAAACAAATACTAACAAAGAGATAGAGGGGCTGGCCAGTACTTACCTCAGCTCAGTACAGCCGATAGATACACATAAAACAGAACGGAAAATTTACGTTCCTAGCTTTCGGAACAAATGTTCCTTCATCGGAGTGGAGAGAGGGAAAAGAAAGGGAAGAAGGGAAAGGAGATTCAGTTACTCACAACCCAGGTTATGAAGCAACAGGGAAAGGAAAATAGGGAGGGTAGCAAGGATGGAGGCATAGTTGCCAGAGGGAAGCCAAAGATATTCTACTGTAAGTACTGTGCCAGCTTCAAACCAAAGAGGATGCATACAGAAGTAAAGAGGTATATAGTATAAAGATAAACACAACTATGTAGGATGAAAAGATTTGTGAATGGCTAAAGAGGAAAGGGAAAGAGGAGAAGACTGAAGAGTAAATGGGAGTGAGGTTGTTTAATGTAGGTTCAGTCCAGGGGGATGGCGGGATGAAAGGATGTGTTGGAGTGCAAGTTCCCATCTCCGCAGTTCGGAGGGACTGGTGTTGGGTGGGAGAAGCCAAATGGCACATACGGTGTAGCAGGTTCCTAGGTCCCTAGAATTATGCTGGAGGGCATGCTCCGCTACAGTTTGTTATTTTATGATAAAATATACGTGTACATTATTAGCATACCTCCAAATCTGTGTGGAAATTATTCTTTCCCTGTATACCTTTGGTTCATCATGTATCCCACCATTATGGGTAGTTTGCTACAACAATAAAGTATCAGACCATTTAGAAAGTCAATTAATAAAAAATAATTAAGCTCTTATAAAACTATACAGAACATTCAGAAAGTCTTTGCCCTCACAGAGATTTTATAAACTGAACTATTACATTGCATGCATCTTGACAGTTAAAAATGTGTGCCACACCACAGCTCAAACCCATATTTCTTTCTTTTCACAAGCAGTCATCTTAAGTTATCTGAGCATGCCTCCATATGCCTCAAATTTTCTTTGTCACTGATATTTCCATGGTAATTTCTGAATGATGGAGTACCAGGGATCGGCCACATGGAACATATAGGATGAGTGAGAAAGTGCAGAATGATATGCGTGTCAGGTATTTCACTTTACTGTTGTCTGTTATATACAGACAACAATGTAGAGAAAGAGAGATTGCTACTTACTATAAAGATAACATGCTAAGTTGCAGACAGGCACAATTAAAAGACACTTACACACAACTTTTTGATCACAGACTTTGTCAGAAAAGAGAAAAAAAATTTTTTTTCTTTTTTTCCTTTCAAGTAAGTAACCGACAGTGGATAATGTAACTACTCTGAAAGAAAATATGAGCATATGCATTATGCAGAAAGAGATATTTGAGTAATATCCCTAGCTGTGAGAGTTTTTTCTTGTGTCTAATAATGATCTTGATGTTGGTGAGACATTAAGCTCTAACCTTTTTTCCATCTTGTGATCACACTCACACACAACACAATATAGGATGATATAAAATTTAAACCAACAGACTCATGTTTCCAAAATCATCTGAAGGCTTGGTTCTTGGCTCAGAGACACATCACTATTGCATTTTTTTTTTTCAAACTAGTACCATTGTCAAGTGTCAGTTACTTAATTGAAAGGAAAGATAGAATTAAGATTAGCATTTAACATTACCTCAATAAGAAGGGAATTAGAGACTTCATTGTTTGTATTCCTCTGTTTTTGTCATCTAGCTCATGAGTTCATGATAAATAATTTGACTGAACTTCTGATGTTCAAGGTGATATTACGGGAACCAGAGGCTGACATCAGCATTGCAAATAAAGCTACTGAACTAGCTGTGTTTGGACACAGCATCATAACACCTCAAATGCACAGAATTGCAAAAGAGAGACATGGAACACCAAATATTACAAGACTGTATGATTATATTAAGGTAAGTAAACTAATAATTGTGATGGACTCTAATTCCCACTTTTTAGTGTTTGGGAATCATACTTTTCAGGAAACTTTAGGCTTAGAAAAAGTGAGTGACATGGTGTTATTTGTAGAATGATCTCATTTACACTTTGCTTTACAGATTTTCTGTTGATATTAAACTCTTAATTTTTTGTGCTGCAAATTGCACTTCCATTTGAATGTGACAGTGAACATATTTTCTAACAACCAAATAATCCACAAGAAGTCGACAATTTAAGTGTTTAGTGATGAAAATATGAGTTAAATATATCTGCATATTGAACTGTGTAGCAGAAATCTTTGAAAGAGAAGTGTCTAACTAACATACATGTAAAATAACTTTGTGAGAGATACACCTACTTTTCTGTAACCCCCTGGCCACAACCTTTGCTAGTCCCTGTCCTCCACTTATCTATTCACTTCTCTGCTCCCACTCCCGCATAACATAGCCTTCTATTCCACCAAAGCACCCAGTTGTTTTCCCCTTTCCCTGCTTTTCCACACCCACCCCCCAACCACAAACTCATAAAAGCATCTTGCAGCCCTACCATATCTACCATATCCCCACCATGTTCTTGCGTGCTCCGTAAACAGCAAAACATTTTTCCCACTCCACCTTCTTATTCCCTCCTCCCCACACCATGCCACCTCATTACCTCAACCACCAGACTGCTGCTCCTATCAGGCACAGTTATAACTTAGTCCAGCTACAGCAGTCAGAGACAGTGGCCATGGGAATTGTTAATTTGGTAATAGACGGAAACAGGGTGGCAGGCCTAAAAAATTGGAGTGGGAGACCAAGGCTTGACTACAGTAAGGAGATTCAAATGCATGTGAGTTGTAATAGTTATGCAGAGATGAAGAGACCTGTATAGGTTAGACTAGCATGAAGACTGCATCAAATCAATCTTCTGACTGAAGACGACACAACAACAAAACAACAACAATATACACATATCAAAATAAGTTTTGTATAACCTTGGTTCCGAGAGTTCCAGAACCTATCCAGAAAATTGAAATAGAGATCAACATAAACATCATTTCTGCCCTTTTTATTGCTCATGAAAATCACACATTGCATGTTGTACAACCATACAGCAAGACCTTCAGAGATGGTGGTCCAGGTTGCTGTACACACCAGTACCTCTAATAACCAGTAGTACATCCTCTTGCATTGATGCATGCCTAAATTCATTGTGGGATACTATCCACAAGTTCATCAAGGCACTGTTGGTCCAGATAGTCCCACTCCTCAATGGTGATTCAGCTTAGATCCCTCTGAAAGATTAGTGGGTTACATCATCTATAAACAGTCCTTTTCAATCTATTCCAGGCATGTTTGATAGGGTTTATGAATGGAGATCATGCTGGCCACTCTAGTCGAGCAATGTTGCTATCCTAAAGGAAGCATTAGCAAGATGTGATGAAGGGAGCACGAACTGTTGTCCATGAAGATGAATGCCTCGCCAATATGCTGCCACAATGGTTGCACTATTGGTCGGAGGATAGCATACACGTATCATACAGAGGTTACGGCACCTGCCAATTACCACAAGAGGCATACATCGGCCCCACATAATGCTGCTCGAAAACATCAGGGACCCTCCACCTTGCTGCACTCACTGGACAGTGTGTCTAAGGTGTTCAGTCTGACTGGGTTGCCTCCAAACACGTCTCTGACAGTTGTGTGGTTGAAGGCATAAGTGACACTCATTGGTGAAGAGAACGTGATGCCAATCCTGAGCGGTCCATTCGGCATATTGTTGGACCCATCTGTACCGCACTGCATGGTGTTGTGGTTGCAAAGATGGACCTCGCCATGGACGTCGGGAGTGAATTTGCGCATCATGCAGCTTATTGCACACAGTTTGAGTCATAACACAACATCCTGCAGCTGCACAAAAAGCATTATTCAACATGGTGATGTTGCTATCAGTGTTCCTCTGAACCATAATCTGTAGGTAGCAATCATCCACTGTAGCAGTATCCCTTGGGTGGCCTGAGCAAGGCATGTCATAGACAGTTCCTGTCTGTCTGTATATCCTCCATGTCTGAACAAAATCACTTTGGTTCACTCTGAGACACATGGACACTTTGCTAGTTGAGAGCCCTTCCTGGCACAAAGTAACAATGCGGACATGATCAAAACACGGTATTGACCGTCTAGGCAAGGTTGAACTACAGCAAACATGAGCCGTGTACCTCCTCCCTGGTGGAATTTCTTGAACTGATCATCTGTCAGACCCCCTCCATCTAATAGGTGCTGCTCATGCATGGTTGTTTACATCCTTGGGGCTGCGCGGGATTAGCCAAGCGGCCTAAGGTGGTGCAGTCATGGACTGTGCGGCTGGTCCTGGCGGAGGTTCGAGTCCTCCCTCGGGCATGGGTGTTGTGTTTGTCCTTAGGATAATTTAGGATAAGTAGTGTGTAAGCTTAGGGACTGATGACCTTAGGAGTTAAGTCCCATAAGATTTCACACACACACGTCCTCGGGAGGGTTTAGTGACATCTCTGAACAGTCAAAGGGACTGTGACTGTGATATAATATCCACAGTCAACCTCTGTCTTCATGAGTTCTGGAAACCGGGATGATGCAAAACTTTTTTTAATGTATATATTTGCGTTCCTTCTTAATGTAAATGGCGTATCCTCATCTCTCCATACCTGACAAGCAATAACTAGATGCCAATTTACATGCATGTGTATTCAGCCTTCCTGTTCCAGTTGCCAAATTATGTTAAAAAATACATGTTATCACTATATGATTTTTGGACAATAGTTCATCTGAGTAAGTTCATTTATTTTATTGTTTAACTGCATAATATTTTGGTGATACATGCTTACTTAACCTCCTTTTTCCTATCCATGTATCAATTTTCAGTTGTATTTGCTTTTTTTTTTTTCAAATATTGATAGCCTGAATTCTGGAACAAGTTTGTGTAGCGTCTGAGTCTTTCATATGTATATGGCTTTTGTAGTGAATGATTGAGAATGGTGCAGTGTAGTTGTTCAGGAATGAGCCATGGAACCTTTATTGTCATTCTCATGTATGTGTAACAGCTCTTTGACCAGAAACCAGGTTCAGTACATTTGATCCTCAGTCCTTTACAGCCTCAACATTCCTGCTATTGATTTTATTGGCAGAAAGCCATGAAGAATTTGTATGTAATACAATGCAAGCCATTCTGGATATTACAATCACTTATTTTTGCATATACTCATTGAAGATGTTTAACATACAATTTTTTTTCAGATTAATTAATGTCAGTAAGGCACAAAATTTATTTGAATTCTGATTCTATGACACTTACAAAATTACAGAGAGAGTTATAACTTCTAGAATAAAAATATTTTATTCAATTACCTGCACAACAAATGAATACCTTAATAGCTTATAAAAATAAGTTTGTGGATTTCTTAATAGTCAATGTCTTCTATGAATGAACTTTAGATTTTTTACTCATAAGCTAGTTTTCAGAATTAATTAGTTTGAGGAGAAGAGATCGACATACTGTTTACATGAAGGTAGCACACTGTATTCTTAAGATAATAACAGCCTAACACTGACTGGGCATAGTGCTGTAGGAGAACACAATGACTCACTTGTAAACTAAATACTCTAATTGTGTTTTTTAGCCTTGGATCACAGAAATGGTATCATAACTAGTTTTGACATTTGAACAAGCCAGCATCAGATGAATTGAATACATTACAAAAGCCTCACCAAAGCGTGGCTATACAGGCTAGGAGAGACACTCAGAATGTTGTAAGCTCCTCCATTGGCCTGTACTTCTATACTTTGATGAGGTACTATGTAAAATAATCAGATAATCTGGTGATGAGTGCCTAGAATGTTGAAACTGTTTATAATAATGTTTGTCTGACCCAAGGCTGAAAAAAATGTAATGGAGGAAATAATGAACTAATTTTGTATAATTGTTCATATAGTGTAACTGAGCCTAAAAGGAGTACAGGTTATTATAACAGTGATTGTTTGCAGACTTATAGGACAGTTTTTTTAAGGAATGCAACTCCATTTTAATAGAAATTGCATGATATTCATGTAGGAACATTTTTTTTCCTGTTTTTGCAGATACTGCTCTAAATGTGTTGCAGTATAAAGTTGAATAGGTGCTTGTTTTATCATAAATTTCTGTGTATTGTAATGATGTTCTTATCTGCGAATTGATACATAATGAAAGGGACTAGATTTTTCTATCCTTCCTTCTTGATAAAATTAAGATTATAAATATGATGTGTGTGAAATTTAGAAGCAGTTTTATTGCTGTGGAAAATTACTTGAATTGTGACCTCTATACATACTTATGTTTTTAGTAAAATATTATTTATGATTTCTCATTTATTCTGACAGCGTGTGGTTTTCAATAAAGGGGAATTAAAGAAAGCACTCAAACTCCAGGATGAATTTAAACTTAAAGCCAAACACCTTAATACCTTGGAACTCTATAACAAGATCCGAAATGATGCATTTGTTCTTCAAGAGGTACTGTAATGGTCATTTATAACATACATAAATTAAATGAAATATATAACTTAGCCTACTGAAGACTCTTTATACTCACAGACTTTTTACCCATTTTAGCTTACTCACCATTTTACAAATGTGTTTTAAAATCTCTGAAGCCTTATTCATTATTTCTTATCATAAACACTCTGATATATATGAAATATATTTCAATATTTTCCTTTATTTGGGATCACTCTTGTGCAGAATTTCAATAACCATAGTTTTAACTTGGCAGATATAACAAATGCAATGTGTACATGCAGAAAGAAGAAGATTTCACCCTCAGTTTCTGTGCAGTTTCTTAAATTTAAAGTTATTTCATTTAACTATGTGTATTCCTTCAGACAAACTCTATAAACATCAGAGAAACTGGCCGGTATTTGTGCAGTCCTGGAATTGCAATGCTGTTTAATATGATTTACTATCTTGCCATTTTAAAAGGTTTAGTTCACATTACTTTCCCTCTGTGCATGCAAAAATGGTTCAAATGGCTATGAGCACTATGGGACTCAACATCTGAGGTCATCAGTCCCCTAGAACTTAGAACTACTTAAACCTAACTAAACCAAGGACATCACACACATCCATGCCCAAAGCAGGATTCGAACCTGTGACCATAGCAGCCACGCGGTTTCAGACTGAAGTGCCTAGAACCGCTCAGCCACACCGGCTGGCTCTTCTGTGCATGCACTTCAAGATAATATACTGTAGTAGAGAAAACCTTAATACCTGTAACTATAGTGAATCTTTGTCAATCTAGAATAAGATATATCAGTTAAATGTCTATTTCTCGTATTGTGATCTTCAGTTGATCTCCTAAGGTCATAATTAGGTTTCATTTATCAAAGACCATACAATTACAGATATATTTTGCTTGATTCTATCATAATCATCAGCTATTTGAAATATTTCCTATATGACTAATAGAGCAGGTATTGGACTACATCTAATGACATTTTGGCTATTTAAATCCTTCCTTTCAAGACAGCAGAACTACCATATTGACTATTCTGTAAGAGGGAAAAAATAAAATAAAATTTATATGCCTGGACTATTTTGAAAGCAATACTTGATCCACTATTGGCTTGGTAGGCATAACACACTTTCACCAGAACCCCATTGGCTGACATTCATTTCAGTGTGTTCGTGGGCCTATACAACTGCTGTACTTCACAGCCACAGGTATCCTCCTACTTCATGCCACTGTATGTCTCCCACCAACTTAGTCTTATACCTCTAACCTGTAATAGAGGCTACTTCTTTGGCATGTGTAGGACATATTTTCCTATATGCCGTAATAAATAATAATCCAAAATCAAATAAACTTTCTGATGAGATGATTGAAAATAATAGTTGCTCTGAAAAAATTGAAAGTGACAAAAAGTGCATTAATTGTTGTATAAATGACAAAAAATTAGAACAATAAATATCTTTTGCTTACTAAATAAAAAAAGTTAACTGTAAAAACACTTTTTATGCCTAGACTGCAATTTTCAGTATATAATTTCAGCAAGATGATCAGTTTCTAGTTGGTTTCCCCAACTTTAAATAAATGGAGGGAAAGTAGCGTCAGAAAGTATGGCGCAATAAAGTAGGATATACACTGAAGCACCAAAGAAATTGATATGGGCATGCTTATTCAAATAAAGAGATATGTAAATGGGCAGAATATGGCACTGCAGTCGGCAGTGCCTATCTAACACAACAAGTGTCTGGTGCAGTTGGTAGATTGGTTAGGTGTTATAGTCGATGCATGAGTGATAGGACACAGCACCTCTGAGGTAGAGCTAAAGTGAGGATTTTCCCATACGACCATTTCACGAGTGTACCGTGATTATCAGGAATGCGGTAAAACATCAAATCTCCAACACTGCTGCGACTGGAAAAAGATCCTGCAAGAACAGGACAAATGACGACTGAAGAGAATCGTCCAACATGACAGAAGTGCAACCCTTCCTCAAATTGCTGCCGATTTCAGTGCTGGCTCATCAACAAGTGTCAAAGTGCAAACTATTCAATGAAACATAATTGATACTGGCTTTTGGAGCTGAAGGCCCACTTGTTTACCCTTGATGACTGCACGGCACAAAGCTTTACACCTCGCCTAGGCCTGTCATCTCTGAAATCGGACTGTTAATGACAGGAAACATGTTGTGTGGTCATGCAAGTCTCATTTCAAATTGTATTGAGCAGATGGATGTGTATGGGTATGGAGACAATCTGTTGAATCTGTGGACAGTGCATGTCAGCAGGGGACTGCTCAAGCTGGTGGAGGCTCTGTAATGGTGTGTGACATGTGTGTAGATGGAGTAATATGGAACCCCTGATGCATCTAGATATGACTCTGACAGGTGACATGTACGTAAGCATCCTGTCTGGTCACTTGAATCATTCATGTCCATTGTGTATTCCAATGGATTTGAGCAATTCCAGCAGGAAAATGCGACATCCCACACATCCAGAATTGCTACAGAGTGGCTCCAGGAACACTCTTCTGAGTTTAAACACTTCTGCTGGCCACCAATCTCCCTAGACATGAACATTATTGAGCATATCTGGGATGCCTTGCAACATGCTGTTCAGAGGAGATCTCCACCCTGTTGTACTCTTAGGAATTTATGGACAGCCCTGCAGGATTCATGGTGTCAATTCCTTCCAGCACTATTTCAGAAATTAGTTGAGTCATGCTGTGTCGTGTTGCTGCACCTCTGCATGCTCACAGGGGCCTTACATCATATGAGCCAAGTGTACCAGTTTCTTTGGCTCTTCAGTGTAAAACAACATATGACAACTGAACAAATTATATAAGGAGAGCCAACTCCAATAGTAAAAGTAAACATGTAACAAATTCACTTAACAGTAGTGTATAAGTAATATGCTACAACTTTGAGTTGGCATACCATTCAAACCATAAAAAAGTGGTGAACATGCACTGAAAAATCTCATCATTAATGTAGACATGCAAAGAAGTGCATTCGTCTTATGGGCCAACAAGAGAATGAAATTATGTAGTTATAAACTTCATCATGAGCAAAACTTCATAATGAGCAAAACTTCATCCTGAGCAAGGCAGCTGGTAAGCCTGCAAAAAGAATTTAAAACCAAAAATTATTTAAAAACTTACTTAAATTGAATCAAATTTTAAAACTGTGAAGATAACAAGGAAATGAAGTTAAAATTAAAGGACAGCTGTGTTGTATAGTTAACTAACAAAATGCCATACGTAGGATACAAATTCTATGTAACTGTAACTGCCAGTAATTCAAGACAAAAATCCAGAATGTTTGTACCCAGGCCCAAATAATTTAAAAACTATAAAGAAACAAGCAAATGAAGTTGAAATTACAAGACTGTCTTTGTTCCTGGGCACTGACACCACAAATAATGGCTAAATCTGCTGATCATAATTTAAAATCTGCACCAGAAGATTTGAAAGCAATATCATAAATACCCTTGACAGACAGAAAGGCAAAATGAATGCATGGCAGACATGCCTGGAACTCCTAACACAACATACAAACATTATCTAATCATTTCAATCGATACAGATTCTGTAATATTCTACACAGAAAGGAACAACCTTAAGTATGATGTGACACGTACAAATAAATAAATAATATTCCTGCTATACACATGAAAAAACTCTGACAATACACTTTAAACCTAAGCATAAACTTTACGAATATACACACAAATATGGTACAGCAAAATTGTACAACTTACCTATTCTCTTGAGCATTTTCTTACCCTCTCTGTCTGCCGAAGCTTTCCTGGATGATGATGTAGAGGAAGAACAGTTACTAAATGACTCAATGGGTTTTATTCGGTTGACATTTAAAGATGTTAATCAAACCTGACCCCTCGTCAGACACATACTGTCTCAATGAATTGAGTAAGATGTCCGTGTGGAAGAAATTCAAATAGGTGTTGCTTCTCAATTTACTGCCAGTCGCCTTCTGTGAATGATGGTACTTTGTTTTGAAATATTATATGGTAGTGCCCTGTAGTGAGTATCTACCTCCTGTAATTTCACCTGCTTGTTTTCCTCCCCTTGTCCGGTGGTAGATTTGAATAATTTAACCACAAGATTGCAACCCTCAAAATTCACAACAGTTTTGCCTGGGGGAAGTGTATCTTTGCATCCTTTTCTGCTATACATTATTCTTCAAGTATTTACTCTACCACTAACCCTGGTACTATCAGGAAGGCATAGTCCATCTTCAATCTTTTCATCTGTAAGTCCAGTCCCACCTGCTTCTTAATCAGGTTCAAACATATATCTGCAGTATGAGCTATTTCTACTCCACTCACAAGCAGAATCATTAATCTCTGACTTTCTGCTATTTTTGTAAAGGATTCTGGTGAAATGATGCCAAGTTCACTTGCCATATCCATTACCACTATGGTTAGAATTCCTATTATTTTAATTGGGATTGCTGACTGCTTTATCACTTTTACAGGCTTCTGTTCAGGTTCAACCAAGAGATAATTGTTCATCGACTCCTCATTGTTGTACTGAATCAGTTGAACTGTCAGATGGTTGCCCCCAATTTTTATGTTAACTAGACATTTGGGATTTTCTGTGGTTGCATTTAGCTTCCCTTTTGCCAAAACTGTTTTTCCAGCCTGTTCAGCAATCAGAACTGAGTTTCAGGTTTGCTCAGTTCTCTGTTCATAGCATTCCACTTCTCCATTTCCATGTCCTCAGTATCCAGGCTCTAATTATTACTCCCTTCTTGTTAGATGTCTCATTCAGTAATTTTGGTGATAGTTCCAGTCTTATCGACTGTAATTTTCATCTCCCTCAGACTATACACTGAAGTGACTGCCCCTCTCTGCTTTGATGCCTTGTGATTGGCTGTTGCTGCAGTTCACAGATTGAGAATGCCTCTAACTTGCAGCCCTGTGGTCTGACTGTGTCAAACCTGCAATTGTCCAGTGTGGCTAGAAATTGTTCCATGTCATTTCTCTCTATTGCCAACTGTCAGTCTGATTTTTAAAATTCTTGAGATGTCCATTTGATATATTTCTCTGGCCCAGTATTTGGCTTTATTTACATACTTTTCAATATACCTGTTCATACTATCAGCGCTGCTAATATCAGCTTTCCTGTGTTCAGAACTTCATCGTGCTGTGATGTCCAAATGACTGATGACTAATACTTCATCAGAAACCCATGCTTGTAGTCAGTACATCATTAATAAATTTCCCCAGCTTCAGTCACACACAAGAAAGCATTGCCTTTTCAGCAACAAAGTGGGTATCTTGTTTACTACCCCAGTTTTTGGGAAGGATCCCTCCGAATGGTTTTACAAGCACAACAGGATGTGTTTGATTCTGCTCTTTTTAGAAGTTACTAAACTAATGCAGCTGAAGTTCACTGTCTTCCACTACAAATATCGGTCCAGCTACTCAAGCCCTATTAGTGCATGGTATTTCAGTTGTTGCCTTACTTACAACTCAGTAGCAGGTTTGCTTCTATGTTCCTTTAGCCTATCAATATCTGTCACAGCTAGATGACTGTACCACAGTTTAAATGCAGATTTAAAGTGTCAAATTTTACAACAACAACCCCAAGTTATACCTTAGCATACTGCATACGTTTTTTAATGTCATTGACTTTGCATCAACTTCTAAATCCTCCACTTGTTTTAGTTTTGCATGTTCTATAGTTGCAGAGGTTTCTTGTGAGTCAGTGTCATTAACAATTTGTGAACCTGACTGCAAATGTCACTTTCGTCAGAGAGTGGCCCACATAATTTGGCCACACTATGTTTGATTTCTGCAATATATTCAAATTACTTTTCATCAGTTCATTTTGTCAGTGCCTCATCTATCAGTTTTGTGGTTTCCATTGTCTGAGATGTGAATGTCTCCAAGTTATTAACCAAATGTTGTTGTCTCTGACACTGCTGAATTTCCATGGCTGTTTCTGTCCACTGATCTTAATTATTTGTAGACAGAATTTATTTACTTTGTACAGGTTATTCTTTATGAGACAGTGCCTCTCAGTTTTCAGACAACTGTTTAACCTACTACAGTAACATCTCCCTGACCTATTCAATAAAGTTGGTAAATTAGTTTGTCGCTGTTTAAATGAAATATTGGATAGCCCGGGTTGGAAAGTCAACAACATTATGAAAAGAATAGGTTGCTACTCACTGTAAAGATGACAGATTGAGGTGCAGACAGGCACAGTGAAAAGACTGACACATATTGAGCTTTTAGCCAAAACCTTCTTCTGAAAAGAAAACACGCACACACTTGACCACTGTCTCCAGCCACTCTAGCCAGAATGCAACTGCCATGTTGAACAAAAACAGAAATCCAGATTGGGTTAAGCAAGGATGAAGAATAGCAGGGGATAGGTGGGGGAAGAGAACTCAGTGCTGTCTGGCAGAGCATGATTGGACTAGATGGCGGCAGGACAACACTACAATATGCAGCATCCAGTGGTTGTAATGGAGGTAGAGGGTCGGGTAATATGAAGCAGAAAAGGAGAGAAACAGAGAAGGAGAAAATACCAGTGGGTGCATTGGCAGGGAACAGTGCACAGTGAGGATGAAGGGCTGTGAATTGCGAGGAGATGTTAGGACAGAGGAGGTGAAAACTGTTGGATGATGGGTGTGTGGACAGCAGGTTACTGTAGGTTGAGCCAGGGATAATTTCAGGAGTGGGGAATGTGTTGTAAGGATAACTCCCATCTGTAAAGTTCCTAAAAGGTGATAGTGGAGGGCAGGATCCAGATGATGTGGACTGTGTGACAGCCATTGAAATCAAGCATGTTCTGTTCATCAGCACAGTCTTCATCAGGGCTTTGACTGTATCTGTCTTTTTGCCCAGAAATGAGGGACAACCTATACAAGACCCTTCCTACCCCTCCTGAAGTGGTGTTCAGTCACCCACCCAACCTTCACAACATCCTAGTCCATAGCTACACAGTCTCAATGCTAACCCCTTACCACAGGAATAATACCCCTATAGAAGACCCAGGGGGAAGAGCTGCCCAATCCACATACCCAGCATTTCTTATTACAGCCCAGTCAGAGCTTTACTCTACCCCATCAGAGACGGGACCACCTGTGAAAGCAGCTGTGTCATATAAGCTGCTGTCATTGGACAGTTTTTTATATTAATATGATTACCAACCGGCCACCCACCAGGATGAATGGCCACTCTGCCAAACTGTTACCAAAAGCAAAGTGGACTACCCTGTGACTTGACATGCAGCTGAACATAACAGGCTTGATATCAGTGGCTGCTTCAGAACCTGGGCCGTCTGGGTACTTCCCTCCACCATCAGCTCTTCTGAAATGTGCAGATGAGAGTTACTCTTACAACACATTCTCCACTCCCAAAATATCCCAGCCTTAACCTAAGGTAACATACTGTTCCCACCTAACTGTTTCCACCCCCTCTGCATTGTCACATCCTCCCAATCCACATCCCATGACCCTCATTATGCACAGCTCTCTGCCAATGCTTACACCAGTCTTTTCCACTTATCTGTTCTCTCCTTTTCCACTCCTTGTTCCCTGCCCCCTCCCTCCCCCACAGCCTCCAGACACTGCACCTCGCAGCCTTGTCCTGCTGCCATCTACTCCCTGCATACTCCGCCAGACAGTACTGACTTTTCTCATCCAAGATGTCCGCTGCTATCACTGCCCCTGCCCACCCCTCTCTGAACATCTGCTTTCGCTCAACACAACAGTTTTATTCATGCCAGGATGGCCGCAAATAGCAGCCATGTGTGCATGAGCTGTGCTTGCTTCTGTGAATGTGAGTGTGTTTCCTTTTTGGAAGAAGGATTTGACTGAAATCTCAGTGTATAACCATCTTTTCATTGCTCTTGTCTTCACCTCAGTGTGTTATCTTTATAGTTAGTAGCAATCTATCCTTTTCATAATATTGTTAGTTGCTGTTTATACTTTATTGTCATAATCCATATGCAGTGCTTTCCACCAAAACCAGTCCTGCTAACCAGCTGTGACCAACCCACAATCACAATTATGTGATTTTCAGGCAACATTGCACACATGTGAAAACTAGCATTACCAGTCCAAATCAGAATTAATTGGTCTACAAAACAGAGCATTTTCTCCAGCTTCAAAAACAAAACATATAACGAAGTCATGCATTAATTTTTGAAACTGAATTGATTCCACAGGTGGTACAAACCTTACAGTGGGCTAGGTATCACCCAACTTTTAAATATCAAGGAGGGAGCATCTGGATTTCATTTATTTATTTATAACATCATACAACCCTTTCATTATCTCCAATTTTTACATTTCTAGGTTCCACTTACACTTACTTTCATCTGTGATATGTGGTGTTCAAAATGATAAGTATTGTATGGAAGAGTGCTGGAAGATCTAAACTGAAACAAGGCCACTGGAGTAGACTATATTCCCTCTGAACTATTGAGATCCTTGAGAGGGCCAACCGTGGCTAAACTATCACACCTGGTGTGCAAGATATATGAAACAGGGGAATATTCTCCGCCTTCAAGAAAAATGTATTAATGTCAATTGCAAAGTAAGCAGATGCTGACAGGTGTGACTATTACTGAAGACTGATGACCACAAACAATTGCAAACTGTTTACAAGAATTGTTTACAGAAGAACCGAAGAACTGATAGAAGCTGACCCCAGAGGAGATCAGTTGGCATTCTAGAGAACTGTTGAGACACACAAGGCAATATTGATCATATAACTTATACTAAAAGATAGGTTAAATGAAGTCAAACCTACATATATAATATTTGTACATTTGGAGAAAGCTTTTGACAATGTTGACTGGAATAAATTCTTTAAATTTCTGAATGTTGTGGGGTAAAATAAAGACAGTGGAAGATTATTTTCAGCTTGTACAGAAATCAGACAGTGGTTATAAGCATTGAAGGGCTTGAAAGCGAAGCACTGGTGGAGGTTGCCACCAGTGTTATTCAATCTGTATGTTGAACAAGCTGTGAAGGAAAGCAAGGAGAAATAAAACTTTGCAGCTTGCTGATAATATTTAATTCTGTCAAAGACAGCAAAGGACTTGGAAGTCCTGTTTAATGGAATGGATAGTGCCTTGAAAGGAAGATATAAGAAGAACAATAACAAATTGAACCAGGAGCAATATGAAGTAGTTGAATTAAGCCAGGTGATGCTGAGGGAATTAGATTATGAAACAAGACACTAAAAGTAGTAGATGAGGGATTTGCCATTTGGACAGTAAAATACCTTATGATGGACAAAGTAGAGAGGATATAAAATGTAGAATGGCAATGGAAAGAAAATCATTTCTAAAGAAGAGAAATTTGTTGACATTTAATGTAAATTTAAGTTTTAGGAAGTCTTTTCTGGAGGCATTTATCTGGAGTGTAGCCTTCCATGGAAGAGAACAGTAGACAATAAGCAGTTCTTACAAGAAGAGAATAGAAATGAGTAAATTGTGTAACTAATGAGTTAGTGCTGAATAGAATAGGGGAGAAGAAATTTGTGTCATAGCTTTACTGAAAGATTGGATTTGTGGATAAGACACATTTGGACATATCAGGGAATCATGAATGTAGTATTGGAGAGAATTGGAGGGGGGGGGGGGGGGGATTGTGGAGGGAGACCAAGAGATGAGTTCAATAACTAGATTCAGATGGATATGGCTTGCAGTAGCTATTTGGAGATGAAAAGGCGTACACAGAATACAGTAGTGTGGAGGGCTGTCTCAAATCAGTCTTCTGACTGACCACAAACAACACGAAGCAGAAAAATATGTTCAATAATTAATTTTTTTATTATAATCAGTGGATCAGTGCAGACTTATCAGACGGAAGATTCCACAGTATCAGTCATACCATTAGTTATCATTTATCAGATTCCACTTACTGTGCTTGGTATATCATGATATTAGTTTTTCAGAGTGTATTGGTAATGCCATACATCACTTCTCATTGTGAATGATCTGCTAAACAATATGGCAGGATAATTATGTTTTATTTCTTGTATAATCCTTCTAAGTCCACCAGATTTAAATAAAAAAATAAAGGAAGAAAAACAGAGATGGAGGTAATTATGTCTGTATTCCTCACAAGAATATGTGATACCGAGAGTCACAATCTTGTATATTTTCTAGGCTATGTGTCTGACAGTTTACTTTCACCTAGTAAATAGACTCTTCATTCATGCTGAAAATACATTTTGTATCACAGCTTGTTTTATAACTGGTAATACTCTTTTTTGCAGGTAATAAAATGCCACTCAAATACATCACAAGTTAGTGTCATTTCACAAATTGTGTCAATGATAGTACTAACAGAAAGAAGCAAAGGTAAGCAGGGTGACAGAAAATAACCTCTTCAAAGTTACAACTTTCACATTTTCCACCTGGTCAAATTTGCTAAATCATAATTACTCAGATTCATGAACATGTATGATGTGATTAATTTGATAGTGTCATCAATTAGCTATAACTTATTTGTCAATGAAGCAAGAAAAAGTAACTGCCAAAGATGTGTCTCTTGTATCAAATCTGACATCTAGTGGGAGGTAATTCTCTTTTCTAAACAAGTGACTCCATTTTAGATGTCCAGGAATTGTTACTCCAATGATAGGTACAAGTTCAAGCTGCTGTGATAGTACAGTATTGCACTGTATTAAATACTTTACAGATTTTGTTTTTTAGTTAAATACTGATGTAATTCCTGGAGGGAACTACTTTCTTTTTAAAACATATTCACAGTTTGAGCTGAAAAATAATAAGCATCATAATGAATTATGGTAAAGGAATGTAATGAAACTGTCATTTCATCAGTCATACTAAAAGGAAAATATGAACCAGGATTATATGTTTAAAAGTAGACAATGCTTTTCGAGCTTTCAGAATCATATACTCAGCAAAGAGAGAGGAATAGATTGGGAGTGATTAAAGAGGACAGATATTCGGTGTCACCACATTGGGGGGAGAAAAATAGAGATAGTTTAGTGCTAATGTACAGTATGCAGGTCTTCTTAATAGGATTACAAATCTATGACTGAATGAGTACTTCCATAAAATTTCCAGCAGTGCAGTACATCAGTAAAAGTTTTTGGAATTGTAATATTGTATACTGAGATTTATATAGCCACCTTTGACATTTGAGAAAAAAGCAGTTATTTGCTTATCACAATATTTAATGTATTATACTTAAAAAATTACAAATTAATTGTTCTTTCCTTTTTCAGATATTAGTGTTGATCATGCAAGTGACATTTCACTGTTTTTATCACAATGCTGTGATGTTTTATCTGCAGAAATACCAGTAGCTCTCAAGGTAAGGGCCAAATTACTTAAAAGTTACAGATATTTATTGGGAAGAAGAAACTTTATTCTACATCTTGGCAACTACTGGAAGACTACTTTATTACTGAGTTAAGTCAAAACATCATGACAAATCAGAGTTGGAGCTTATCAGTATAACTGGGCATGATGTATGTGAAATTACTACAAGGTACATTTGTCTGAAAGTAAAGGGAAGAAATACTGCTCAAGTAATGACAAAACATGCAGTGACTGTTGAAAGTTAAAAATGTGTAGATTATTGATAGTAAGCAGCTAAATACAGCAGTTGGAAAATAAACTGAGTAAAATGAAAATTCATTTCTTTTCAGTCTTTCAACACATTTATGGTTCTTACTAGTCTCTTCAGACCTGCATACCTACTAGACCCAGAATCTTTTATGATCTCTTTTATTTACTCTAAAATAAACTATATAATTCCTCTACTGCTCCTCCTGTTTCCAGGTCCTTGGATGACTTAGGAAGTACCCAGGTTGTTTGCCACTTCCCCTGGTATGATGATTCTGTAGAAATGTTTTGCTTCATATTCTTTCCAATACCTCTTCCTAACGTACTTTTTAAATTTTTTCCAGTTTAGTCTTCTCTAGTTCTTCTACAGTGCTCATCAAATTTCATCTTTTGCTTCAGATACTCACTTCAAAAACTTGTTCTTCAGCCACCATACTTCAAACACTTTCAGTCAGTAACAGTAATATGCTACTCAGCATATAATGGAGATGCTGAGTCATAGATAAGTGCAACAAAAAAAAAACTCTCACATTTAAAGCTTTCAGCCATTAAGGCCTTTGTCAACAATAGACGATAGATATGCACACACACACACACACACAAACACACATACACACACACACACACACACGCAAATGAGATTTGCACACACTGACTGCAGTCTCAGGCAACTGAAACCACACTGCAAGCAGCAGCACCAGTGCGTGATGGGAGTGGTGACTGGGTGGGGTAAGAAGGAGAGGCTGGGGTGGGGACGAGCAGGGTTAGTATGGTAGGGGTGGCAGACAGAGAAGTGCTGCAGGTTACATAGAGGACATGGGAGAGGTAGGGAGGGAGGAGGGGGGGAGTAGTGGAAAAGGAGAGAAATAAAAAGACTGGATGTGATGGTGGAATGATGACTGTGTAGTGCTGGAATGGGAACAGGGAAGGGGCTGGATGGGTGAGGACAATGACTAACAAAGGTTGAGGCCAGGAGGGTTACAGGAACATAGGATGTATTGCAGGGAAAGTTCCCAATTGTGTAATCTGGTGTTGGTGGGAAGGATCCATATGGCACAGAGTGTGAATCAGTCATTGAAATGAAGGATATCATGTTTGGCAGCATATTCAGCAACAGTGTAGTCCACTTGTTTCTTGGCCATAATCTGTCGGTGGCCATTCATGTGGACAGAAGGCTTGTTGGTTATCATGCCTACATAAAACGCAGCACAGTGGTTGGAGTTTAGCTTGTAGATAACATGACTGGTTTCTCAGGTAGCCCTGACTTTGATAGCATAGGTGATGTTAGTGACCGGACTGGAGTAGCTGATGGTGGGAGGATTATGGGACAGGTCTTGTTTCTTGGTCTGTTACAGGGGTATGAGACATGAGGTAAGGGACTGGGAGCAGGGATTGTGTAAGGATAGATGAGTGTATTGGGAAGGTTTGGTGGATGGCGGAATACCACTGTGGGAGGGGTGGGAAGGATAGTGGGTAGGACATTTCTCGTTTCAAGACACGACGAGGTAATCGAAACCCTGGAGGAAAATGTAATTCAGTTGCTCCAGTCCTGGGTTTTACTGAGTTACGAGGGGAATGCTCCTCTGTGGCTGGACGGTGGGACTTTGGGAGGTGGTGGGAGATTGGAGAGGTAAGGCATGGGAGATTTGTTTTTGTACAAGGTTGGGAGAATAATTACAGTCAGTGGTGGCTTCAATGAGACCCTTGGTATATTTCGAGAGGGACTGCTTGTCACTGCAGATGTGATAACCATGGGTGGCTAAGCTGTACAGAAGAGACTTCTTGGTATACAATGGGTGGTGGGTGGCTAAGCTGTACAGAAGAGACTTCTTGGTATAGGATGGGTGGCATCTGTTGAAGTGGAGGTATTGCTGCTGGTTAGTAGGTTTGATGTGGGCAGAGGTACTGATGTAGCCATCTTTGAGATGGAGGTCAACATCTAGGAAGGTGGCTTGTTGGGTTGAGTGGGATCAGGTGAAGCCAATGGGGGAGAAGTTGTTGATATTGTGGAGGAATTGGGAAATGTAGTGTTCAATAGTGATAAGGCTGTGGGCATTAGCTATGTTAGTGTATAGGAAAGTGGCATCAATAGTGACAAACAGGGCAACATGTGGTAAAGGGACAGAAGCTGTGGAGAGACTGTGGGGGAAATCGTTGCTATCTTTTGTAACCAGCTACAATGGGGAATCCTGAGTGGTTAGGTTTATGGACTTTAGGAAGCATGTAGAAGGTAGGAGCGTGAGAGTTGTAGGGGTGAGTATAGAGATGAACTCTATGGAGAGGTTTTGGGATGGACCTAAGGATCTGAGTAATGACTGGAGATCCTGCTGGATTTCTGGAATGGTGTCACTGTGTTGAGGTTTGCAGGTGGAAGTATCTGACAGCTGGCGAAGTCCTTCTGCCAAGTAATCCTTGCAGTTCAAAATAACAGTGGTGCTCCTTTGTCCGCAGGTAGAATTATAAGGTCAGGGTCAGTTTTTATATGGAGGATTGCGGTTCTTTCTGCAGATGTAAAGTTAGTTTGCATGTTGAGGGAATTGAAGAACAATGGGGAGGAAAGGTTCAAGGTTAAGAAATTCTGGAAAGATAACGGGGAGTGATTTGGGGGCAGTGGGGGTGGATCACGGTTGGATGGAGTAGTGTACTGAGTTAGGCAAGGTTCAGTATTAGTCTTTGGTTGAGGCTGATTGGTAGGGCTGGTGCCAAAAAAGTGTTTGCAGTGTAGGAACCAGGAGAAGGAGAGAAGGTCCTTAACAAGTCCTGCTTGATAAAATTTGGGAGTGTGGCAAAAGGTGAGGCCTTTGGAAAGGACTGATATTTCTGGGGGCTAAGGCTTCTGGAGGAAAGGTTCATGACTGTGTTGCAGGTCTGTTTATGTTCTGGTTTCTGTATGGTGGAAGGAGGGAGTTTTGGAGGGAGGGGTAAGTGTAGTAGGTCTGCAAGACAGGGTTTGTCACCTATGGGGGGACATGGGGGTAGCTTGGTGGTTGTTTTAGGGTGGTGGACAGTGGTACTCCAAGGCTGTAGCAGGAAGTGAGCTGGATGGAGAGCTTTTTGAGGTGTCATTGTGCATGTTGCTCAAGTTCCTGCAGGCAAGAGTTCCAATGTGTGGTATGGTAGGCAATCCCAAATTCCTAGAACTGTAACACACATTGAAACTCTTACCCTGCAGGTACTTGAGCAACATACACAATGCCACCGCAAAATGCTCTCCATCCTGTTCACTTCCTATTCCTGCCTTGGAGTACCACTGTCTACCACCTCAACAACAACCTCCAAACCTCCCCCTTCTCCTCTCATAGCTGACAAACCCTGTCTCACAGACCTACTACACTTACCCCACCCTCCAAAACTCACTCCCACCACCACACAGAAACCAGAACCTGAACAGACCTGCAACACAGTCATGAACCTTTCCTCCAGAAACCTTAGCCCCCCAGAAATATCAATCCTTTCCAAAGGTTTCACCTTTTGCCCCATTTCCAAATTTGATCATGCATGACTTGTTAAAGAACTTCTCTCCTTCTCCTGGTCCCTACAATGGAAATACTTTTTTTCCACCAACCCTACCAACCACACTCAACCAAAGCCCAATATTGAAATTTGGCTAACTCAGTTCACTCCTCCATCCAACTGTGATCCACGCCCACTGCCCCCAAATCACCCCTGTTAACTTTCCAGAATTTCTTAACCTAAAACCTTGCGTCACCATCATTCCCCAAGTCTCTCACCGTGCAAACTAAACTTACATTCGCAGAAAGAATTGCAATCCACCATCTAAAAACTGATCCCGACTTTGTAATCATACCTGCGCACAAAGGCTCCACCACTGTTGTTTTGAACCACAAGGATTACCTGACTGAAGGACTCCACCAGTTGTCAGATACTTCCACCTACAAACCTTGTCACAGTAACCCCATTCCTGAAATCCAGCAGGATCTCCAGTCACTACCCAAATCCCGAAGTCCACCCCAGAACCTCTCCCTGGAGTCCATTTCTGTACTCAACCCTAGCACTCCCCACACTCCTATACGCTTCCTAACCACCCAGGATGCCCCATTTTGCTGGTTACTGTGCCCCCAGTGACAGAATCTCTGCTCTCGTAGACTAACACATTCAACCTATTACACGGAATCCACCTCTCCACGTTTCTGTCCCTTTACTACATGGTGCCCTGCTCATCATTATTGATGCCAAATCCCTATGCACTAACATTCCTAATGCCCATGGTCTTACTGCTATTGAAAATTACCTTTCCCAATAGTCGATGGATTCCAAACCAACAACCTCCTTCCTAGTCACCATGACCAACTATAAACTCACCCAAGATTACTTCTCCTGCAAAGGCATTACTTACAAACAAATTCAGGGTATGGCTATGGGCACCCACATGGCACCATCCTATGCTCACCTATTCATGGACCATCTAGAGGAATCCTTCCTAAAAAACTAGAATCCTAAACCCCTCATCTGGTTCAGATTTATTGATAACATCTTTGCTATCTGCATCAAAGGTGAGGACACCCTAGCCATATTCCTCCACAATGTCAACAACTTCTTGCCCATTGGCTTCACCTGGTCCTACTCAACCCAACAAGCCACCTTTCTAGATGTTGAACTCCATCTCAAAGATGGCTACATCAGTATCTCCGTCCATATCAAACCTACAAACCAGCAGCAGTACCTCCACTTCGACAGTTGCCACCCATTCCACACCAAGAAGTCCCTTCCATACAGCTGAGCCATCCATGGTCATCACATCTGCAATGACTAGCAGTCCCCTCGTAACTCAGTAAAACCCAGGACTGGAGCAACTGAATTACATTTTCCACAAGGGTTTCGATTACCTCTTGACGTGCCCTGAAATGGGAAATGTGCTGCCCACTATGCTTCCAACCCCACCCACAGTGGTATTCCTCTGTCCACCAAACGTACATAATATACTTGTCCATCCTTACACAACCCCTGCCCCCAATCCGTTACCTCATGACTCATACCCCTGTAAGAGATCTAGAAGCAAGACCTGTCCCATAATCCTCCCACCACCATCTTCTCCAATCCAGTCACTAACATCACCTATCCTATCAAAGGCAGGGCTACCTGTGAAACCAGTCATGTGATCTACAAGCTAAGCTGCAACCAGTGTACTACATTCTATGCAGGCATGATAACCAACAAGTCTTCTGTCCGCATGAATGTCCACTGAGAAACTGTGGCCAAGAAACAACCCTGTTGCTGAATATGCTGCCAAACATGATATCCTTGATTAGTGCTTCACTGCCTGTGCCATATGGATCCTTCCCACCAACATCATCTTTTCTGAATTATGCAGTTGGTAACTTCCCCTGCAATACATGCTGCGTTCCCGTAACCCTCCTTGCCTCAACCTGTCAACCTTCATTAGTCACTGTCCTCACCCATCCAGCCCTTTTCCTGTCCCCATTTCAACACTACACACCCGTCAGTTTACCATCACACCCAGTCTTTTTACTTTTCTGCTTTTCTGTTACTCCCCCCCCCCCCCCCCCCCCCACACACACACACATCTTCCTATCTACCTCTCCCATGTACTCTGTGTAAACTGTATCACTTCTCTGTCTGCCACCCCCAGCATTCTATCCCACACCCTCCCAGCCACAGTCTCTCCTCCTCACCCCCACCCAGTCGCCACTCCCATCATGCACTGGTGCTGATGCTTGCAGCGTGGTTTCAGTTGCCTGAGACTGCCACTGGTGTGTGTGAGTTGAGTCGTTTTGTTGTGCCTATCTGTGACTCAGCATCTCCGCTACATACTGAGTAGCATCTTTCCTTTTCATAACATTGTTACATTCCGTCCTGGGTTTTCCACTGTTTGTCTTTCAGTCAGTAACGTGTTATGGTGTTACGTACTGTGGCAACTTACCAGTTCTCTAGAAAATTTTAACAGCACAGAGAAAAATCAGTTTGTATTTGTGTGGAATATCTCCAAGAGTCGTAAGTTTATAAACAGCTAGGATTAATGTTCATAACATGTCAATACATTTACTCCGTGATGTATTATGTCATAAACAACTTTGTTCAGCAAAAGTGAAAATGCTTCCATAATGATACTGATATTAAAAAGAAGCAGGACATCTGCTGAAATTTTAAGAAATCACATTCTTAAATGTGGGTAAGGTATGCTAGTATTTAACTCTTAAATGCACTGCTTAGTGGTATGAATTGCACAAGCAGTAATAACTCTGTATTTAAATATAATTGACAGAGACACCTGCTTCCACAGTATTCTTTAACTGAATTCTTCTGCAGTTGTAACTGAAATTTTCTTCACAAATTTCTGTTAATGTACGTATAAAATTAAAGGAGAGATGTTATATATGAAGTTTTTGTGAATAAGGAAAGCATATTACAAATAATTTTAAAGGATTATACCACTTGTGTTGATATCTTTTTGTAATGAGGAGATTGTAAAGTGACATTCATCATTCCTGGTAAATTTCACAGTTTGTTACAAGGGTGTTGCTTATACAGTGATGGTATTATTATAATTGCTACTGTTTGTGTTTTGTGTATTGACTTGTTCCATATTCAAATGACTTGGGAACATGTACATTTTCTTCACAGATGTTTTCTTAGCCTGTGACAATCTGGTTATGATGTGTTCCTTGCTCTGGACATCTTGCTCCCTAAGTAGGAGAATGTACCATGTTTTCAACAGTTTTATTATTTAATGAAACATAGTCATCCTTTGTACAGTTGCTCATCATTTTTGTTATTCTAGTAAGACTTTCTTACTTGAAATATATATTGTCTGTGAAATTAGTAACTGAAATATATCCTTGCACTTTCATTCATGTTCAGGATTTGCTTTCACTGCTTTCATCACTTTGATGACAAACAAGTTAAGCAACATAATCAGTAAGTTCCAATATTGTGTTATGTTTAACTGTTTTAACATAGATTTGTTCATCATTGCATTTATTTTTAGTGTTCCCTATTGCAATGTGATTTTAAATAATGCAGATTATTATTTGCAACTGTGATTGATTATAATTCTTATCCAGATTTCAAATACAGTGTTCCACATCATGTGATTGAGGTCTCTCTAGATCCTCAAATAAGTCCATAACACCATCAAGGTTTTGAAGATTTCCTGTGTTTTTTGTTTCATTACTGAGTGCAATATGTCAGAACCCTCTTGCCACAATGATTTTTTCCTGAACCCAAATTGATTTTTAACCCTATCTCTCCAATTTTTCATTGTCTTCATCTATATACTTTTCTAATCAGCAATTCACAAAGACAATATCTTTTACTCATTGTTTGCAGATTTGTCATGCATTATTTAGTAGTCTGAACATAATGCTTATTTTTTGTTATTATTAAAATAAATTGTCAATATGTGTCTGTTTCCATTAGTTCTTGAAACTGCATGAAATAGGCTCCTATTTTCTATATTTCCTACTGACTTAAATAACTTCAAAGGCATATCATTGTAGTTTAATTGTTTGAACACACATTATTCAATGCTTTGTCAAATCAGAATCATACTCAGTGCGGCAGTTTTAATCTGCCAGGAACTTTCATATCAGCCCACACTCTGCTGCAGAGTGAAAATTTCATTCAGGGAACCAGTTGTTTGGGATGATAATGGATCCAGCTAGGAGTATTTTCCACTGTATTTAGAGTCATCCAGAGCTAGTTTGTCAGTATTTTATATTTTCTTATTATGTTATTACATTACATCAAAATTAATAGTTTTTTGTGTTTGGTGCTTTTATCAATATATGGTACAAGATCTGAGACATAACAGCTGTAGATAAATTGTACGTTACATTAAAACAACAACTGACCATTCCCATCTTACCAATAATAATGATTTTTGCCTCAGTAGAAAACCACAGGAAGAAACAACAGACATTTTGTTCCAGTGATTGCTACAATATTATTATCAAGTCAAGGAAAAAAATTCCCCATCATGTTCCTGTAATGACAAACAATGACTTCCTGTCTGTGTAAAACTTGTCAAAGTCAGTCATCAAAAGGAACACCAATACTGAAAATCATCCTGTGCCATGGTTAAAGATGCAGTGGATTCAGTACCAAAAGAGTGATGCATTCACACTCTTTTTCAGGAAAACTATTTAAACAGACAAGGAATTTCACAAGTTGGATTTCAGACTGAGACCTAAAAATAAGATGCACTGTTGCTCTCACTAACATACTTCAGTGAAAGCTGTACATAGGATCATGGTCTGTTACAAAAGAAAAGAAGAAGGACATGGAAGAAAATTTGCGTTTCATGCCACCTGTTAATCACAACTGCATTCAATTTTGTTTTTCTTCTGATGATGAAGACACTGGACCACTGAACAGAAATGATAGTATCAACAATGAATAACAAAAATTGCATAAATACAGGTTTCTTCCCTGCCATGTGTAGTTTTATAGTAAATAACAAACAATGGAAACTCCAGTTAGAAATATCAACAATGTAGGAAAAGATAGATTGCTACTTACCATAAAGAAGACACGTCAGGTTGCAGACAGGCACAATTAAAAGACACACACATGTAGCTTTTGGCCACAGCCTTCATCAGTAAAGAGAGAGACACACACACAGATGGCTTGGGTAGTGAAGCAGCCATTAAAATCAAACGTGTTACGTTCAGCTGCATGTTGTGCCACAGGATGGTCTACTTTGCTCTTGGCCACAGTTTGGCTGTGGCCACTCATCCCAGTGCACAGTTGGTTGGTAGTTACACCAATATAAAAAAAAAACTGTGTAATGATTGCAGCAGAGTTGGTAAATGACATGGCTGCTTTCACAGGTGCCCCAGCCCCCGATGGGGTAGGATAAACCTGTGACAGGATTGTAATAAGAAGTGCTGGGTGGGTGGATTGGGCAGGTTTTGCACCTGGGTCGTCCACAGTGATATGATCCTTGTGGCAAGAAGTTGGGATTGGGAGTGGCATAGGGATTGACTAGGATGTTATAGAGGTTGGGTGGATGACACAATACCACTTTAGGAGGGGTGGGAATGGTCTTGGGTGGGATGTTAGGATGTCCCTCATTTCAGGGGTATGGTGACAGGTAATCAAATCCCTGGCAAAGGATGTGGTTCATCCGTTCCAGACCAGGGTGATTCTGGGTGATGAAGGGGTCACTCCTTCGTGGCTGGTTTTTGGGGGTAGTACACGGATTGGGGTTGTGAGGGGAAATGGCATGGGAGATCTGTTTGTGGACTAAGTCTGGGGATAGTGCCTGTCTTTGAAGGCCTTGGTGAGATCTCAGCATACTTACTGAGCAATGGAGTGTTTGTCATTGCAGGTACACCATCCCCAGGTAACCAGACTAGGCCTTTCACACCAAAAACTTCCTCCTGTACATCCTAGAAATCTGGGGGCAGCATAGCTGCAGTGAAAAAAACTTACTTGCTCAGTATGCTGAGGATCTCAACAAGACCTTCACAGACTGGCATTATTCCCCAGACCTAGTCTGCAAATAGATCCCCTCACAACTGCAATCCTCCCACCACACACAGAAATCAGCCCAAAGGAGTGTCCCCGTGATCACCCAGTGCCATCCTGGACTGGAATAACTGAACCACATGCTTCGCCAGGGCTCTGATTACCTATCATCGTGCCCTGAAATGAAGGGCATCCTACCTGAGATACTTCCCACTACTCCTAAAGTGGTGTTCCATCACCTACCCAACCTCCATAACATCATAGTCCATCCCTACGCTGCTCCCAATCCCAACTTTTCACAAGGATCATATCCATGTGGAAGATCCAGGTGCAAAATCTGCCCATTTCGCCCACCCAGCTCTTCCTATTCCTGTCCTGGCACAGGTATATCCTACTCCACCAGGGGTCAGGGCACCTGTGAAAGGAGCCCTGTCATTTACCAGCTCTAAAGCAATCATTGCACAGCTTTTTATTTTGGTATGACTACCAACCATGTGTCTGCCAGGATGAGCAGCCACCACCATACTGTGGCCAAGAGTATAGTTGATCCGCATGTGGCACATGCAGCTGAACATGAAACATTTGATTTCAATGGCTGCTTCACTATCTGAACCATCTTGATCCTATCCTCCACTGCCAGCATTTCTGAAATGCACAGAGAGAAGCTATCCTTACAACACATTCTCCACTCCCGTAATTATCCTGGCCTCCACCTAAAGTGACATACTGTCCTCACACCCTCCACCCAACATTTTCCATCCCCTATGTTCCCCATTCTCATCTTCCACTCTTCTTATTTGCAGCCCTCTGCCAACACATCCACCCATCTTTCTCCACTCCTCTAATTTTTTTTTCTTTTTTCCCCACCTCCCTGCCCCACAACCTCCTGACACAGTGCCTGTTGGAGTCTATTCCCTGCACACTCCAGCAGACAGTGTTCAGCTCACTCCTCGCCCATACACTACTGTCCCTACCCCTTCCCCTTCCCCGTCCCTTCCTCAGCCCTTCCAAACTGCTGCTTGCATCCCATGTGATGTTACATCCTGTCCCGAGATGCTGGAGTTGGTGGTCATGTGTGTGTGAGGTGTGGTTGCTTGTGTGTGTGTGTGTGTGTGTGTGTGTGTGTGTGTGTGCGTGTGCGTGTGTGTGTGTGTGTGTGTGTGTGTTGTTACTGATGGAGGTTGTGGCCAAAAGCTACAGGTGAATGTCTTTTAATCATGCCTGTCTGCAACTTGATGTGTCTTCTTTACAGTAAGTAGCAATCTGTTTATAGTAAATAAAATCCTTTACCTGTTTGTATCCCAAAGATGTGTAACTTCATTAGGTCTTTATATCAGATCTACAACTGGATAACATTTATTGAAAATGTTAATTTGTGTTAGAAAAAAATACTCTAAAGTAAAATTGTATCACATGATTAGCTGGGAGACCCCAACAGGTAGGTCAGCTGCCTAATTGGGAAGGTTTTTCCTGTCCTTCATGGGCACTGGCTCCTTTCAATTTCAGTTTCAATTTAGTGCTCATAACATGTAATTTTACATGCATGTGCGTTTTCAACTAAGTATAAAGTTTTTAGAATTACTATTTTTCAATTTTTTTATTTTTTATTATTTCTTGTTACATTATAATTCGTGATAAATTCAAGTTATAAGGGCTATTTTGGATAAGCCACTGACTGATTAGCTTTTAAAAAAGTATCCCCTGTCAATATCTTAACTTCGTTTGCTACCAAGTTATTAAAAACAGCTCCTTTGACATAAGGGCTTTTCACTGTCTGAAGTTAAATTTCTGTTAACCATATGAAAGTCTAAATGATAATTAAATGGACACCCTAGCTGCAAAGAGGCGTTGATATACTTCATTGGGGACATATTGAAAATGTGTGCCCCGACCAGGACTCGAACCCGGGATCTCGTGCTTACATGACAGACGCTCTATCCATCTGAGCCACCTAGAGCACAGAGGATAGTGCGCCTGCAGGAACTTATCCCTTGCACGCTCCCCGTGAGAGTGTGAAAGGGATAAGATGCACTATCCTCTGTGCTCTTGGTGGCTCAGATACACTCCTGGAAATTGAAATAAGAACACCGTGAATTCATTGTCCCAGGAAGGGGAAACTTTATTGACACATTCCTGGGGTCAGATACATCACATGATCACACTGACAGAACCACAGGCACATAGACACAGGCAACAGAGCATGCACAATGTCGGCACTAGTACAGTGTATATCCACCTTTCGCAGCAATGCAGGCTGCTATTCTCCCGTGGAGACGACCGTAGAGATGCTGGATGTAGTCCTGTGGAACGGCTTGCCATGCCATTTCCACCTGGCGCCTCAGTTGGACCAGCGTTCATGCTGGACGTGCAGACCGCGTGAGACGACGCTTCATCCAGTCCCAAACATGCTCAATGGGGGACAGATCCGGAGATCTTGCTGGCCAGGGTAGTTGACTTACACCTTCTAGAGCACGTTGGGTGGCACGGGATACATGCGGACGTGCATTGTCCTGTTGGAACAACAAGTTCCCTTGCCGGTCTAGGAATGGTAGAATGATGGGTTCGATGACGGTTTGGATGTACCGTGCACTATTCAGTGTCCCCTCGACGATCACCAGTGGTGTACGGCCAGTGTAGGAGATCGCTCCCCACACCATGATGCCGGGTGTTGGCCCTGTGTGCCTCAGTCGTATGCTGTCCTAATTGTGGCGCTCACCTGCACGGCGCCAAACACGCATACGACCATCATTGGCACCAAGGCAGAAGCGACTCTCATCGCTGAAGACGACTCGTCTCCATTCGTCCCTCCATTCACGCCTGTCGCGACACCACTGGAGGCGGGCTGCACGATGTTGGGGCGTGAGCGGAAGACGGCCTAACGGTGTGCGGGACCGTAGCCCAGCTTCATGGAGACGGTTGCGAGTGGTCCTCGCCGATACCCCAGGAGCAACAGTGTCGCTAATTTGCGGGGATGTGGCGGTGCGGTCCCCTACGGCACTGCGTAGGATCTTACGGTCTTGGCGTGCATCCGTGCGTCGCTGCGGTCCGGTCCCAGGTCGACAGGCACGTGCACCTTCCGCCAACCACTGGCGACAACATCGATGTACTGTGGAGACCTCACGCCCCACGTGTTGAGCAATTCGGCGGTACGTCCACCCGGCGTCCCGCATGCCCACTATACGCCCTCGCTCAAAGTCCGTCAACTGCACATACGGTTCACGTCCACGCTGTCGCGGCATGCTACCAGTGTTAAAGACTGCGATGGAGCTCCGTATGCCACGGCAAACTGGCTGACACTGACGGCGGCGGTGCACAAATGCTGCGCAGCTAGCGCCATTCGACGGCCATCACCACGGTTCCTGGTGTGTCCGCTGTGCCGTGCGTGTGATCATTGCTTGTACAGCCCTCTCGCAGTGTCCGGAGCAAGTATGGTGGGTCTGACACACCGGTGTCAATGTGTTCTTTTTTCCATTTCCAGGAGTGTAGATAGAGTGTCTGCCATGTAAGCAGGAGATCCCGGTTCAAGTTCCGGTCGGGGCACACATTTTCAACATGTCCCCAATGAAGTATATCAATGCCTCTTTGCAGCTAGGGTGTCCATTTAATTATCATTTAATTCTATCAAAGCTGCAAGGTCACCAATGGTAACTGTTCTTTCGGAACAGATACTACCGTCATATATAGTTAACATATGAAAGTCTTTTCTCTGCCTTGTTTCATAGTTGTAAGTATCCATGTTTCTTTTTGTGATCTTAGTGTCTTCTTTCACTGGCATTATAGTTTCTAGTATATACATGGCATAAACTCTGATAATATTGTGTCTAATGAATAGGGTTTTGCAAGAAGTTCTTGGTTTTACTTTTCCTATGCTACTCAAGGCTCGTTTCTGCAGTATGAAAACCCTTTTCGTATTAAACTTTCTGGAAACATCCCTCAGGCTGTGGTTAAGCCATGTCTCCACAATCTCCTTTCTTCCAGGAGTGCTAGTTCTGCAAGGTTCACAGGAGAGGTTCTGTGAAGTCTGGAAGGTAGGAGGTGAGGTACTAGCAGAATTAAAGCTGTGATGATGGGTCATGAGTCGTGCTTGGTTAGCTCAAATTGTAGAGTACTAGCCCACAAAAGGAAAAGGTCCCGAGTTCGAGTCTTGGTCTGGCACACAGTTTTAATCTGCCAGGAAGTTTCATAGCAGCACACACTCTGCTGCAGAGTGAAAATTTCATTCTTTTTCACATTAGTTTGGAATGTCCTCCCTCCCCCCCACAGTACTGTTCCATAAGACAAGAAAGGGTACACTAATCCATAATACACAGTTCTTAGGGTTTCAGAATTAAGATGTGGTGATAATGTTCTTAATACATATAAACTGGGTTTTTATTTTTTTACAGACATAATCAGCTTGCTGCTTCCATGAAAATCCATCATCTATGCATAAACCCAAGAATTTACATTTCTTATGGGTTTTGGTAGAATTTTGTCAATCACAGTGTTTTGTTTGTTTGGAATTGTCAAGACAACTTGGAAAATCATTTATATAGCATATGAATAGGATTGGACCTAAAATGGAGCCCTGAGGAACACCAAACTATATATTTCTTATACTTGACTTTCTCTCTAGTATTTCTCCATTACAGTATATAATCTCTGTGCACTGTTGTCTACCCTTTAAATATATTTCTAGCAATTGCATAAGTTTTCCAGTGACACCACTCTTCACAATTTTTGATAAGGCCACATCGTGATGTACTCTGTCATAAGCCCTCCAGAGGCCCAGGAATACTCCTGCTGCTTGGAATTTTTCTTTTATTTTTTTCAAGTATATGATGGACAAATTGCACAGCTGACATGGTTACTTTGACCTCTTCTGAAACCGTGCTGGAGATTATCTAATATGTCACATTGCTGTAATGATCCAGGATTTTTTTTTTTTTAATATTATTTCTCTATCCTTCGTGAAATGTGAGATTTGTTTGTTAAGTGTATTTGATAAATGGAGAGATTTTGTGTGTGTGTGTGTGTGTGTGTGTGTGTGTGTGTGTGTGTGTAATGTGGTGTCATGATTGCATTTATGATGATGAGAAAAGGGGGAGGGTGAAATCCAGTGTAATTTTAGCACAACCTCTGATGGCAATACTGTTCTGTTAATATATTTTGAAAAAAATAATGGAAAAAGTATGCTGAATTTTCTATAACAATCCCAGTAAACCATTAAATGTCTTGAAACAAGAATAATACGAGTTACAGCACTTGTATTCTAAGTGCTCACATGTGATGCAGACATGTTAAACTGTATAAAATAGCATTTTGCATTCTTTTCACACAAAAGCCATGGAACAGCAGTAGGTGTGATACCTATTATTGGCTGCTGAAGCCTACGTAGTGCATTTGCCTTCATACAGTTCTGGTAGAAAGGGGTCCCCAATGACCCTCATTCAAATCAGCAGCAATCTAACTCATAATAGACCATCAATTGCCCCATTATACACGGCATATGTTGAAATGAAAGTTTTTGCCACTCAGTTTATTTCTGTCATTGCATGCCATAATAACTCACTGTGTTATCCACATTACAATTCATAATGACTGTTTGTTGATACTGGTGTTATCCTACAGTCACCTTCCTGTACTAAGTCCATCTTTGGCATACTAATTCCTCTCTTCAGAATTTCCAGTTTTCTCATAGCATTCAAATACCCAATATTCCACTTTGTAATTTGGAAGACATTCTTCTTGCTCATATCTAGTTCTCATTCTCAAGTCCAGTAGTGACAAATTTTTTTCTAGAGGACTTGCATGCTCACTGAATATACTATTTTTATCCTCTGCATGCTGATTTCCTTTACCATCTGCATCATCATACTGAGATTCGCACATTTCTTGAACATTAAAGTGCATTTTACTGTCTTTAAACAATAATGATAGTATTCTTAGAGCAAAGATAAATGAAAATGTCTGTTGATTCCTGCTGTTCACGGCATAACCAGGATCAATGAAACTGAGTAAATGAATGAATCTTCCTGTTCCACATGAATATCATTGCTTAAGTTATTGTGTTAAATTACATTTTCTGTAATGCTATGCCTTTATAACATACCAAGCAGAGGGTATTTCTCTCTTTGTTCTGTCCTTCAGCATTTTTCATTCTCTCCTTTTGCCACTTACAAAGAAGAAATATAGTTTCAAAACCTGGAGAGCATTATCAGGCTACAGCTTTCAGTGCTGTGTTAGTTTCCTGAAGAAGGGCTTTGTTCAAAAGCTGAGCAATTTGTAATGCTTTCTATGTGCATATCCACAACTCACCACTTCATTTATTTGATGAGTAGTGTTGCCTCCTATTGTAGTTCTATGAAAGATTATTTATTTTTTAAATGCCCAAATCCTAATGATTATTTGGATATTTGTGTTGAGTGCTACACTGTGATTTGTCATTAATAGTTGGGGAGTAAGTAGGAAATCTGAGCTGTTCATAGTTTCAGTTGTTCTGTTGGAAAAGGGGAGTGCAAGCAGAACATAAGAAAAAGGTAAAATGAAATAGAAAGTTCTTTTCCCTCTCTGGATTACTGGATAATTTAAGTTATTTGTCACTTTCACTTTCATCTGAAACTGTTGTAATATGATGCATTTACATAATTTTGCATTTTATATTTGAACAATCCATAAGGCAACTAAAAAAAGTAATTTTTTCTTTGATTTGCATTAAAGGAAATAGCACATGACATTCTTTCAACTGGTCGAGGAGATGAGTTCTGCAGTTTGCCTCCACCATTGGCAGTTGAATGGCTTGACTTGAATTCAGGAAAAGTTCGACAAAAATATAATGACTTCTTATTGAAACATGGGCATCGCAGCATACAAGAAGTAAGAAACCTATCTGATTGACAAACACTATAATTTGCAAATAAATCTAATTACTTTATTTTTATATTATTAAAAAGTTAAAATTTTTAAAATAATTACAATAAAATTATGAAGAAAGCAGACAAAAGATCACCATTTCCTCATAATTTCAAAAATTACTTAAATGAAATCATATTTCCCTAAACAGAACATATTTTCTTACTGTAAACCTTCTGAAATGCTGATATTTGTGATAAACATGTGTTCAGTTATTTATAAATAGTGTTAAAACAGTAGTTACTGGGAGAAATATTCCCCATAAACATGGTATGGATAGCTCTGGCAGAATGTAGATCATTTAGGAGTAGTGTTGAGCTGTCAACTGCCATGCAAAAAAACAATTAAAACTTCACCAATTTTTTCTTTTACTTCATAATCTTTTTCTTCTTGTACAGTACCCTGTTAGGTCTTCTGACCTCTAATGGTCTCAGTCCATCTCCTTTCTGGTCTAAATGAATGCATACATATTCGCATATGCATGAGTGTGTGTGCCTGTACACACTGACACACACACACACACAGATGAAGTGGGTGAGGGAAGAAAAGAAGCAAGGAGTGGGCAGGAAGACTGGGGAAGGGTGGCTGATGGCTCAGAAAGAGACAGCAGGTGTGTGAAACAGGAATGTGAGTGGGATAGGCAGCATGAATGAGTGATAGAAATGTGGCACATGAGCACTGGAGCCAGTGAGTTTGTGCAGCATGCAATGATGATGACATAGGGGAGTGGATTGGTAGGGTGTGACAGGGCAGAAGAAGAGGAGATAGTTGTGCGCAGTGAGTTGTCATAAGTGAAGGATGTGTTGCAGGGCTAACTCTCATCTACATATTTCAGAAAAACTGGTGCTGGAGGAAAGATTACAAATGATACAAGTTGTGAAGCAGCCATTGAAATCAACATGTTGCACTCAGCAATATGTTCTGCTGATAGGTGATCAACCCTGCTGTTGGCTGCGGTTTGTCAGTGCCCATTTGTTCAAGTAATCTTTGCTGGTGGTCATGTATACGTAGAGTGCCGTGCATAAATTGAAATAGAGTTTGGGTATGATATATCTGCTTTCACAGGGATCTTCCTCTGCTGGGGTAGGGTAGACCTGTGGTGGGAATGGAGAAGTAAGTGCACCTTGATCTTCTACAGTGGTATAATGCATGTGACAAGAAGCTGGAAATGGGAATGATGAAGGGATGGAGGAGGACAATGTGTATGCTGAGTGGGTAGCATAGTATTACCACTTTAGGAGGGTTGGGAAACATTTTGAATATGCTGCCCTTCATTACTGAAGGATGATAATTGAGAGTAGAGGCCAAAACTCAGCCCTTGGTCCTGTTGCTCCAGTTCGGAATGGTATAGGGTGATGAGGGGGTCTTGTATGTAGCTTGTTCTTGGTGGTGTTGGTAGGTTTATGGGTGTGCAGGTATCTGAAAAATCACTTCCATATAGTCTGGCCACCCATGGATGATGTATGTTCATTGATGAGAATTCCTTTTCTCGGTATACTGAAGACTTAACAAAGGCCTTCACTATTCCCAAAACCTTGCCCATAAATATATTTCCTTTGTCATATCCTCACATGCTCATAATCCTCCCACCACCCCCAAGAACCCAGTTGCAAAAGGTTCAACACACTCATCACCCAATATCATCCCAGATTCAAGCAACTGAACCACATCCTGTGCCAGGGCTTCGACTACCTATCATTATGCCCTGAAAAGAAGGATGTCTTACCCACAATCCTTCCCACCATTCCTAAATTGGTATCCTGCCACTTGTCAGCCTGTATTCATGGTGTGTGTGTGTGTGTGTGTGTGTGTGTGTGTGTGTGCGCGCGCGCGCGCTCTAGCTTGAAAAAGGATTCATTGAAAGGTGGTGAAGTTTTCATTTTTTCTTGTGTACTAGTTGAAGACTGACAATTCTACTATTTAATGAAATGTTATCTATATTCCTATATTAAATATTCCTAATAGTTAAATTAAAATACAGTTGAAATATTAAGATCTACTCACCAAGTGGTGGCATAAGTGAGTAGATTTTTTATCTATCCAGTTGCATTATATTGTCAAAAATAGATGGAATATTAAGAATTGTGGCATAATCACTGTTTCCAGTTTGACCTTGCTACAGAAACTTGGTCAATGAGACCTCTGACTATCATAGAAACTCTCCAAAGTATTGTCAAACAAGGAAGAAAAACATCTAAGGAGTTAAATCAGAAAACTACCAATGCTGCAGATGTCATTCGTGGACTCATTTCAGTCAAACAAGAAAGAACTAGGTAAGTTATAGTTCAACAATGACATAATATTCGTTTCTGTGTTTCATAAAAATACAGAGGTTTCCAAAATCATTCTTTGATTCTTCAGTTAAAATTGTAAAGAGCCTAAAGTGTAGCTTTCATTAATTTCTCCAACTTGACAAACCTAATTTTACTACCCATGGCTAAATGATTTACAAAAGCAACAGATACCTAAATTTAATAATTTAACATTTAATGTATCACTGCCATAGGGATCATGATGATCAAGATAGATTAATTGCAGCATGCATGGTGGTATTCAAACAATCATTCTTCCTGCACTTCATGCATGCATGGAATGGGAAAAACCCTGATAACTGGAACAGTGGCATGTACTCTCTGGCATGCGCTTCATTATGGTTTGCAGAGTATAGCTGTAGCTGTACATAACAGATGATTTTTAATAATGGAAATGGCTGGTCCCGGCGGAGGTTCGAGTCCTCCCTTGGGCATGGGTGTGTGTGTTTGGCCTTAGGATAATTTAGGTTAAGTAGTGTATAAGCTTAGGGACTGATGACCTTAGCAGTCAAGTCCCATAAGAGATCACACACATTTGAACATTTTTTTTTAATAATGAAAGCAGTCGTTCCCCATCCAACAAGTTGTAGTAACTTTTGCATTAGTAGTAACAATACTGTATTATTGGGAAGCAGCCTGTCACTTCTATCAAACCAGTCTGCTCAAAATCATCTTCTTGAGTGTCTAAATCATTGACTGAATACCAGGTTAAGTGAGTGACAGTTCTCAGAATAAATAAAATCTGATGTGTCATTACAAACATGAGTAACAATCAACATTATATACAAATAAAATAATCTTTTTTTGAAAATATAATGCAATTGGAAAAATAAAAAATCTACTCACCAAGTGCCAGCACCAGAACACATCCATAAAAGATATTTCAGAGCCAATGGCTCTTTCTTCTATCAGATGGATTGGGGGTGAAGGAAAAGGACCCTGTGTCAGGGGAGGCTTATGGAATGGTAATAACCTTTTATATGTGTTCTCCTACTGCTGCTTGGTGAGTAGTTCCCCCCCCCCCCTCCCCCCAATTACATTATATTTTCAATAATTGATTATTTTCATTTATATGTAATGTTGATTGTTACTCGTGTTTGCAATGACACATCAGATTTTATTTGTTCTGATAATTTCAGATACACTATAAACCAACATTATGTGATACACCAAAATTAAGTGCTAAGAAACAACTAGTTTTTGTGCCTTTGTCACTTTTCAGGTTACATATGAGATCTGTTCAAAAAATTTTGGAACATTCTTAATTTCGCACCAGTGGTGCATTGGAGTGAAATGCAGTTGGCATCTCTGCACATGCTTGCATTTAATGTGTAACTGCCCAAAGTTTCATTGTTGTATGTCTGTTAGTCGTTGTTCAGGGCTGTATTAAGTAGAATGTTGTGTTGCAGAGTTTGTGAATTTTGAGATGACAGACTTAGAGGAGCATCTCCACTAAATTTTGCATGAAACTCAAGAAAACCTTTATAGAGACACACCAAATGATGAAGTAAGCCTACAGCGTGAGTGTGTAAGCCATACTCAGCATTATAAATGGTTCACACAGTTTAAATATGGCTGGATGAAAGTTAAAGATGGTCATCGTTTAGGATGATGCTCATGTCAGGAATGTCAATGAAATTGTGCATGCCAATTGAAGACTGACTCTCCAGGAGATTGCAGAAGAATGTGACATTTCAATTGGATGATGTCATGAAAGCCTGACACAGCATCTTGGAATGCATCGTGTTGCCACCAAGTTTGTTCCATGGCTCCTGAGTCAAGACCAGAAAGACTTTCACCTCACAATCTATAAACAGCTTTTGAATCACGCAAATGGGAACGAGATGTTCCTTAAGAGAATGATAAGTGGTGATGAGACCTGTGTCTATGGTTATGATGTTGAGACCAAGGTTCAATCTTCACAGTGGCTTGGGAAGGGTCCTCCAAGACCAAAAAACACTCATCAGGTCAGGTCATATTAAAAGCCTTGCTGATAGTTTTCTTTGACTGGAAGGATTAGTTTGTCATGAATTTCTTCCACAGGATCAAACTGTTAATTAATGGTACTGTTGGACTTGTTGTGATTACTGCAAGAAATGGGAGAATGAAACAGTCTGAATTGTAGCTAGGCAATACATGGCTCTTGCATCACAATAACACACCCACACATTCATCCCTGTTGGTGTGTGTATTGTGCAAAAAAAATAAAATCACTGAGCTGCTTCATCCTCTGTACTCTCCAGACCTGGCCCCTCAGGACATTTTGTTTATTTCCAAAGTTGAAAACCTCATTGGTAGGATGAAGATTTGCAATGACAGACAAGATGAAAGAAAATTCACAGACAGCGCTACATGCAATCCAGCAAGGGTCATACCAAGACTGCTTCCAGAAGTGGAAACAGCATTGGGAGAGGTATATGAATTGTGGAGGTGAGTATTTTGAAGGAGACCATGCACTATAAGTAAAAGGTAAGTCCAGAAAAATTTTGTGGACAAAGTTCCAGAATTTTTTGAACACATCATGGTATATCGTATAAATTCTCTGAGCTTGTTGCTGAGAGTCTTAATATGAGTTTACTCTTTGAATTTTTTGAATGAAATTCATTTGGTTTAAAACCCATTTTCCAATTGTGTCAAATGACCTGCTATAATAAAAATGCCATAAGAACATACTGGAAATGTTTGTTATAAAGAGTGATTTCATTTGCATATATAAGGGACATGTTTTAAGTAAACTGCTTGTACAATGACGCTGATGAAATTAAATCTCATTGTAAAAGCATATGTTAGCAATGAAGACCAGTGATGCAATAATATGCCACAGCAGATATTTCATTTTTCCCAGCGTAGCATGTATATCAGTTTGATTTCTGAGATATTCTTGGCTGCAAAACTGAAGACCTACTATTTTTGTTACATTACTAGGTTTGTAATATTACAGCATAATTTTTATTGACTTGATAAATAAAAAGTTTCTATTAGGTGATGGAAACAATAGTGAATACATTGGTTTTGCTTCAGTGTTACAACTTAGCTTTTCTATATGGCTGACACTCAGCTGCTGTATTTATCCACACAAAGCAGAGAAAAATTCTTTAAAAAATAATAATATTCAGTTCTAGATGGTTTTAAGATTTTAAGATGAGATAGTTTGTTGCTCCAAACCACGGCAGTTGAAGTAATGACTATGACTTTTTAACATTACCTTATAATATTACATCCCTAGTATTATTATACAATAATTGAATTTACAATAAATTGAATTAAATTTATGCTTCCTATTTTCCATAATCTGTGGTTTGGGTATTTAAATTCACTAATACTTCTAGAATCACAGTAAAGATAGCCGTTGGTAAATTGTTCCACTGCTTTCCTCCTCTGCCAACATTATAGTATTTGCCTCAATTGTTGTTCCGTGATTTCATATCATTTGTTAATGGAATCAGATACTGAAGGACTGAAAGGATTAAACAAATGTACACACAATGTAAACAACAGGAAATATAGTGAAAATAATTTAAACTTATTTTCAAGCAATAAAAAATCCAGGATGGAGTGTAACAACACTATGAAAAAGATAGTTGCTACTACACACACACACAAACACACACACACACACACACACACACACACACACACACATGTTCATACAAGCACACCTCACACACGCATGACCGCAGTCTCTGGCAGCTGAAGCCAGACTACGGACAGCAGTGCATAATGGGAGATGCTACCAGGTGGGGGTAAGGAAGAGCTCATAAGGGGAGGGATAGCACATTTATTTATATTAAAAATCACGAGTTTGGCATGTGTTCCATTTTCAAAAGATAGCAAATTGTATGTTCTTCAAATCAACACTTGAAAATAGTACACACTCTGAAGTGTCAACTGCCAGATGAGTAAATAGAATAACAGTCCAAACAGAACAAACGGCCTTTTCTGGAATTAAACTTCTGTACATAATAAGATCTTGGAAGTCAGTGAGACTATCTAAGGGCAGATATTTTCACAAACATTGTGGTTAAGCTGGTACATGACATGGCTGCTTTCACAGGTGGCACTGCCTCTGGTGGGATAGGATATACCTGTGACAGGGTTAGAGTAGGACGTGCATCAGGCTGATTTTGTACCTGGGCTTTCCACAGCAATATTGCACCTGTGGCAAGGGACTGAGAATAGTAGTGGTATTGGGATGGACGAAGATGATGTGCAGATTGGGTGGGTTGTGGAATATCATGTTAGAAAGTAATCAAGGGATGGGTCATGGATAGGATGTCCCTCATTTTCCAGGCATGGTGATAAATTGTCGAAGCTCACGCAAATGACATGGTTCAATTGCTCCAGTGCAGGCTGACACTGGGTAGTGAGGTGGTTCTTTTCAGTTGTTCTTCAGGTTGGCAGAAGGGTAAGGGTGAAGATATGGCATGGGAAATCTGTTTGCAGAATACGTTTGGAAGATTGTACCAGTCTATGAAGGCCTTTGTGAGTCCTTTAGCATAGTAGGCAAAACAATTCTCATCACTCTAGATACTCTGTCCATGAATGGCCAGGCTAAATGGGAGTGACTTTTTGAAGTGGTAAGTGTGACAGTTGTCAAAATGCAGGTACTGTTGGTGGTTAGAGGGCTTGATATGAACAGAGGTGTAGATGGAGCCATCAGAGAGATGGAGGTCAATGAAGAATGAGCATAGGATATTTTGATCCTGGCTCCAGGTTATGGAGATATCATCAATGAAAGTGAACCAGACAAGGGGTTTGGGAGGCTAGGAGGGTTTTCTTTAGATGGCCAATAAAAAGGTTGGCCTAAAAGGCTAGCATGCAGGTGCTCATGGCTTTGCTGCATATTTGTCACATCTCTTCCCTATAAAGGAGATGCAATTGTGTGTGAGCAAAGTAGTGGATTTTGTAGTTGGAAGGAGATAATGTTTGATAGCAAAGACATGAACAAGAGGGATGTTAGTGTATATGGTGGTGGCATCAACATCAACAACAATGAGAGAGGATCCGGGAGGTAATGGAATGGGGAGCTCGAGAGTCAAGGAAGTGTTTTGTATCTTTGACACGAGATTCTAGGCTATGGGAAGTTGATTGGAGGTGTTGGTTGACGAGAGTTGAGATTCTTTCAGTAGGAGCACAGTAATTAACTACAATGGGATATCCAGGATTTTGGAAAATATATAGAATATGGGTGTACAGGGGGTCATTGGTGTGAGGAGGGAGATGGACTTAGGGGTGAGAGTCTAGGATGGGTCTAAGGATTCAAATTGGTATTGGAGTGTATGTCAGATTTCTGGGTTGCGATCAATGTGGCAGAGTATGTGGAGAAGTCAGACAAATGGAAGAAGCCTTCTGTTGGGCAGGCACCATGATTCTTCATGATTGTGATGGAACCTTCATCTATAGGGATCACGATCAACTTAGATTTCAACAACTGACCATTCAACTACCCGTCACCATGCCTGGAAATTAGAAACATCCTATCCATAATCCTTCCCACCCCTGGTAAAGTGGTAGTTTGCTGCACTCCTAACCTACACAACATCCTGGTCCATCCCTATGCCAGCCAGTCTTACTCCCAGCCCCTTGCCATAAGGTCCATATCCCTGTGTTAGGCCTGAGTGCAAAACTTGTCTAATTCAGGTACCCATAACATCCTGCTGTAGTCCTGTCACAGGTTTATCGTGTCCCATTAGAGGTAGGGTCACCTATGAAAGCACCCATGTCATGTACAGCATGACCAACAACCAGCTGTCAACCAGGATGAATGCCAACAGCCAAACTGTAGCCAACAACAATGTTGACCACCCAGTGGTGGAACATCCTGTTAAGTACAACATGCTCAAGTTCAGTTGCTGTTTCACAACCCCTGCCATGTAGATCCTTCCCTCCAACAGCAGCTTTTGTGAACTATACAAAACATCCTTCTCTTAGTATTCCTCTGGTCTCAGTCTCCAAAAAGCCACTGCACCCACACCCTCTACCAAATAGTCTTCTCTTTCTCTCCCCTGTCACTCCCTTCATGCCTCCACATCATTGTCATTTAGCATCGCACAAACTCACTAGCTCCAGTGCCACTGTGTTCCTAGCCCATGCACCTGCTGTCTCTTCCTCGAATATCTCTATCCCACACCCATAATCCTGCCCTCTGAGCTGCCAGCTGCCCCTCTGCAACCCCACTTCCCAAGTTCTGCCCTGTACCCACCCCTCCCAACAGTACCCATCGCCCAGTCTACCTGCTGAACTGCCACCCCAGCATCAGCATCAACTGGCACAATGTAGGTGTCTGCGTGTGTGTGTGTGTGTGTGTGTGTGTGTGTGTGTGTGTTTGTCTGTGTGTGTGTGTGTGAAGTGTGTGTGTGTGTGTGTGTGTGTGTGTGTGTGTGTGTGTGTGTTTGTCTGTACTCTGTCTTGTTAAGGGATCTGTCCAAAAGTGAGGAAAGTTTTTGTTCTTTTGTTGTTTTTTGTGTGTCTGTCAACAGCTCAATGCCTCTGCCATATGGCAAGTGATCTCCATTACTCCTAACATATTTTTTTGTATGTAGTTTTTATTTTTATGCAAACTGATTATTTTTATTGTGCTTGCTTGCCACATGGCTTGTGCTTGCATGGCATGTGGAAGTGTGGGTATATATATATACCACTCTAAAATATTTGGATTCAGATGACTGGGAACTGTGTTCCAGCTTGTAATTATTTAGTTTTGTAGATGGGCTTTAAATTCCCACTATTCTTGAGAAAATCAAAATGTTTAAATTGCAATTACAATAAATATTTTTAACATTTATATGCAGAATGACAAGATTCAATATTTGCAGTAAGGTAGTGGACCTAGGCCTCCTCAGAATTCTAGAAATATTTTTTAACACTTTTAAATATGCACTTCTAATTTTTTAAAATAAATCCAACTTTTTACTTTATATGTTAAAAAGGAAGGAAGAAATATTAGAGTTTAACATCCTGTTGACAGGTAGGTCATTGGAGACATTCATTTCATTCATTCATTTCATTTTCATTTATTTCGTATTCCATTAATCCGTATTGTGATAAATCACAAGGATGTGGAATGAGTCATGATTACATACAACAGATATAATACACATATATAAAATGACAAAAATGTACCATAAGATTATGAATAAGTTTGTAGGTTAAAATCAAATCAAAGGTATAGCTCAAGTAATATAAAACAATACCTAAAAAGGAAATATAGTACATTTTCCAAATTAAACAAATAATACACATATATAAAATGACAAAAATGTACCATAAGATTATGAATAAGTTTGTAGGTTAAAATCAAATCAAAGGTATAGCTCAAGTAATATAAAACAATACCTAAAAAGGAAATATAGTACATTTTCCAAATTAAACAGTTAATGTGATCTATAGCAAACAAATTTTTATCAGTATAAAAAATCATTACTTTATCTGTAGATACTCATCAAGAGAATAGAAGGAATTTACCATTAGGTATTCTCTCAATTTACATTTAAAAGTAGGTAAGACATTAATGTGATCTTTAATACCTGATGGAAGGGAGTTGAAAATTTTTGTGGCTGACTAATGAACACCTTTCTGAACAAGACTTAAATGTTTCAGATCCCTGTGTAGATCATTTTTAGACCTAGTATTATGATCATGACATTCACTATTAGTTTTAAAAAGAGATAGGTTGTTAGAAACAAAAATCATCAAAGAAAATATGAATTGAGAGGTAAGTGTTAATATTTGTAACTTATGAAACAGACTTCTGCAAGAATATCTTGGATGAACACCACTCATGATTCTAACAGCTCTCTTCTGTGCAGTAAATATTTTTTTGGCTAAAGGCTTGTTGCCCCAAAATATTATGCCATACGACATGATAGAATGAAAATAACCAAAGTAGGCAGCTTTAGTAGCGTCCTCATCACCAATGGGGGTGATTACACGCAGAGCATAAGTTGCCACACTGAGCCTTCTATGTAGGTCTAAGATATGCTCAGACCAGTTCAGCTTGCCATCAATTAGAATGCCCAAGAACTTAGATGATTCACAGTGTAGTATATTTTGGTTACCACAGTTTAAGTGGCATACTTCATTTTCTTGTTGAGATGTGTGAAATTGCATATACTGAGTTTTCTGAATGTTTAGAGTTAGTCCGTTGCACTTAAACCAGTGTAGGATGTCAACGAGTACAGCATTACATTTATTTTCTAGGTCACTGTTAGTTCGACTTTCAAGCAGAATAGTGGTGTCATCGGCAAAAAGAGTAAATTTACACTCGGTGTCTGTGCAAAGTGGGAGATCATTGATGAAGATAAGGAAAAGCAAAGGTCCTAGGATGGACCCCTGAGGCACACCACACTTTAATGTGCCCCAATCAGAAGAAATGGGACTATCATTGGCACCATTAATTATCACCTTCTGTTTTCTGTTTTGCAGATATGATTCTATCCATCTACCAATGCTACCTCGCAAGCCATAAAAATTAGCCTTATGTAAGAGAATGTTGTGGTCCACACAGTCAAAGGCCTTAGACAAGTCACAAAAAATTCCAATAGGTGACATTTTATTATTTATTGACTCTAAAATTTCATTTGTGAGAGAAAAAATAGCCTGCTCAGTTGATCTACCTTTTTGGAAACCAAACTGGTTTCTGTTGAGTATGTTGTGGCTGTTAAGATGTTCTACAATTCTTGTATACATTAGTTTCTCTGATACTTTTGAGAAACTACTTAGTAGTGATATTGGACGGTAGTTAGATAAATTAGTTTTGTCACCCTTCTTGAAAAGAGCACAAGCTTGGATTAGCGAAGGATTGGGAAGGAAATCAGCTGTGCTATTTCATAGGAATCATTCCAGCATTTGCGTCAAACAATTTAAGGGAACCACAGAAAACATAAATCTGGATGGCTGGATGGGATTTGAACCATTGTCCTCTCAGATGCAAGACCAATGTGCTAACTATTGCACTATCTTGCTCAATCTTATATCTTAAAGAATTTTTAATAAATGTGCAGGAACCTTCTTGAATTCTGTTTCTTCTATAGTAGCTACTGACTGTAACATAACATTGTAGTTTGGTCAAGTTTCTTGATGCAGTTTTTGATAAGCTAGAATTCATTTAGGCAAAGGACTTGTAACATTTCTCTCTTCTGACAGAAGAACTCATATGTTGTTGATTTTAAAGAATTTTTTTCACTCCCTCATTAACAGTTACATTCCTTATTTTCTATAATTGTGCACATATCACTCAACAGTTTTCTTAGTGTTACATACTCTAACCTATTTAAATGTGCACCATTCTGTCCTAAGCAGTTAATAGTTAAAACCTTCTTTAAGAAAAACTGCAGAAGATGGTGAAATGGTGTTTTGCAGTTTTAAGTTTTTACCATCAGACTGGAGGATGAAAATGGAATGGCCACCATTGTTTTATGAGGAGGTATTACCTCATTGTGATTAGCTGATGCTATCACATATTTTCTGTTACTGTAATATTTTAATGAAATGTTCATCTTCAAAAAGTGATGCCATTAGCACAGATAAATATTTATCTTATTTCATAACTCATTGATGGCTCCATATTCATAAACATGTTACTGAACTATTTCATATCCTTATACACACCTGAAAGCATTTATATGCTTGTATTTTCTGTTTCATGACAGAAACTTCTTGATTACTATTTTACTTTTTTTCGCATCTTAACTCTCATTTTCTTTCAGTGTAGCTCTCATATTTGATCTGTTACTCAGTGGACCTTCACTGGGAAGTTTTAGTTCTGATTCCTTTTCTGCACTATATGTCTCCCTTGAGCTACAGTTTGAGACAACTTTTCAATTCATACAATATGTGTGTATGTAGCGACAACTGAAAATATGTACCAAGACTCAAATCCATGTTTCCCACTTATAGTGAGTAGTTGCCCTAGCTTTTAGGCTATCTGCGAATGCCACCAGTCCTGACTCTAGCTTTCACTGTTACCAGTGGCATATAGTTTTGATTGTAATTACATATTCATTACATTGCAGGTTCAACATATCCGAATGGTTTGCAATGACATTATTTTTGTTCACTGATTTCATTCCAATTGATTGACTCATTTCATTTTAGTTGATTCACTTCATTACATAAGTTACATTATAAAAATAGTGCTTGTAAGGTAGTATTTTAATTTGTTTTTGAATATCTGGGGATTTCTGAATCCATGCCTCATAAGTGTTGGCAAACTGTTATAGACATTGCACTGCAATATAAAACTTCATCCTGAACCCTAAACAGAGGTGCACACTGTATAAAGGAATTACTTTTACGTCTAGAGTTGTGGTTGAGAATTTCGCATTTTGACCTACATCCACAGTTATTGTTAACCGAAAGTTCTGTTATGAAATAAATGTAATAGCACATAAGTGTAGAAAACCTGAGGTGCCCGTAGATGCTTCTGCAAGATGTTTGGTTATAGATTTTACATAATATTAGTACTGCAGGCTTCTGTATAATAAATATTTAATTGACCTTAGCTATTTGGGCCAGAATATTATGGCACTGAACAGTATCAAGTGAGAGTATACTAGCAATCCCAGTCAACACAATGAGATAGATGGAGTACTGCTTCAGGGACCTACCAGACAGCTACCTACGATTCCAGCCAAGCAACAATCACAAACGGCAGTATGTGTCCAGCCAGAAATTTCTGTAGTATGACAATTTTCATCCCCCCTCCCCCAATGCCAATATATACAGGGTGTTACAAAAAGGTACGGCCAAACTTTCAGGAAACATTCCTCACACACAAAGAAAGAAAATATGTTATGTGGACATGCGTCCAGAAACGCTTACTTTCCATGTTAGAGCTCATTTTAGTACTTCTCTTCAAATCACATTAATCATGGAATGTAAACCAGGGTGTCTATGACCCGGGACAACTGGGAAATCCGGGAAAAACCCGGGAATTTTTTCATCCGGGAGAAAACCGGGAAAAACCCGGGAATTTTTCGGAATTCCGGGAATTTTTCATTGTTTTAGCTTTCAGTTAAATTTTTGTAATTTTGACTGCAGAATTGATTCTCTAGCAAAGAATGTTATTGTATCCTGCTACTGGAGAACGATACTGCAGCAAGAAAATATAAAGGAGAGGGAAAAAAATAAAACTTTAGTGGCAAAGGAAATGTGCAATTTACAACAACAAAACACTGTGCACGCACAAGCATCTGCAAATAGCAAAAATATGTCAAAGGCCGTAGGGCACAGACTGTAATTCTTCGTAACAATAAACTGCTTACTATGAGCATGATGTCACAACTGTTCACATTAGGTTCGTTTGACCAATTGCCAGCGGTCTGTTGCGCATGCGCATTTGACTCGCGTATAAGCAGCACCTTCTCCCGCTTTCCGCTACTTGAAGTTTGGCTGTTAGCTGTATCGGTAGTAACAGCAAGCAGCCAGATGCAAATGAGAAAAAATTTTCTCCCGCACCCTAGCTGCCAGATTCACTCTTGCACAGAGTTGTAGTGGGGAGGGGGTTAACCTCCACGTGACCCGTGTTTACGTTAAGTGATTTCGCTGCTTCTCTTCGTGTACAGCTCCCACATCAAATGAAAACAAAATGGATATCAAGTGAATTAAAATACATTCACATAATTACAGAGGGCAAAAATATTAATTTCAGTTTTCTGATTTTATTTTATTTCCAAGTTTGTAGCAGTCAAACATTAATCGCCTTGCAGAACAGTGAAGTTAATTTTGCAAGTTTGCTAAAGAAATTTGGCTTTATTAATCTTTCCGCTGAGGCAGTCATTTTATTTGAAACGAAGTGTTTCATTCTACAGTATTGCCTAGTTCCAACTGTTCGCTGAATTTCAAGTGCACGTTATCATCTTCTGCCATACATGGCATTATGCCATAATAAAGAACCAAAAATGAGATCGCAGAGTACTGGTACTCCAAGAAAATTTACATCCCAAAAACCACACTGAAAAGCTTAATATCAGATGGGACGTACTTCATTGTGAATCTGGAAAAAGCCAATTTGCACTCAAGCCGAACTATGCATTTTAGTATAGTTTACGAAATTCCGATGCTCTTTGGAGTACCCTCTGATGACCTGTTTCTTTTATGCTGTAATGTAAGCTTTGTTAGTACTTTATACACACAAACATACGGGCTTCCTACACCAATACAGTTGCACACGCACAATAATGCCTGTTGCCTCTCTGGCAACTGGTAAATCGAACCTATTTCTAACGGTCTCTAGATAGTATTGCGAACGGTGGTTAGAAAAACGTTACTTTCAAAATAAATTTCTGAATTATCTTACGTGTGAGAAAGTGGGATGGATATCTAAATCACAGAGCGTTCGTAACTGAACAGTTTGAGGACCAGCCACTTACAAGAATTTCGAGCCGAGACATTTATGTCAGAATTTTAAATTGACTGGCACATTTGTGTGATGTATCTTAAAATTAACACACGCAAAAAAAAAAAAAAAAAAACAAAAAAAAACACCATATTACATGTGAAAACATAGCTTCTGTTGTAGCATGTTAATCTTAGAGACCAAAATTATATGTGAAAGCTTAGCTTTTATTGTAGATATACGGTACTGTGTACATTAATGTAAACCGTTAACTTTTCCTCTTGCGTGTTCGTGCTATGTGACCAGTGATCTTGCTATTGGCTGACTATAACACGTGTCCTATGGTCTGAATAGCTGCTGTCGTTGGCTGGCGAGATCTCGTGGCTTGAGATATGACTCGCTTACAAAAGGACATCGCAATCTCGGTTTCAACGCTCCGGAAACTAACGCGCTGTGTTTGGTGCAATTCGAATTTATACTTTCGTAATACGAAAATATGCAGCGTATATGTTGCTGCAAATCAAAGGTCTTTCCAAAACTTCTCTGCCCCGCCTTTTCTTTTTGTTTCCGGGAAGTTCTGCGCGATTGTATAAAACGTTAACCATTCAAAGGATTGATAAGTTTTACAGTTCCGAGGGAAAATCTACGGAAAACCTACTGTCACTTAGCACAGAAAAAGTGTTTTTTTGCCTGGGAAAAAGCATATTTTTTAAACGGAATATCCGGGAGAAATCCGGGAATAATCCGGGAATTTTTTTTCCTTGTCCCCGTATACACCCTGTAAACACACAGCAACAGAACGTACCAGCATGACTTCTTCAAACACTTTGTTACAGGAAATGTTCAAACTGTCCGTTAGCAAGGATACATGCATCCACACTCCGTCGCATGGAATCCCTGATGTGCTGATGCCGCCCTGGAGAATGGCGTATTGTATCACAGCCATCCACAATACGAGCATGAAGAATCTCTACATTTGGTACCGGGGTTGCGTAGACAAGAGCTTTCAAATGCCCCCATAAATGAAAGTCAAGAGGGTTGAGGTCAGGAGAGCGTGGAGACCATGGAATTGGTCTGCCTCTACCAATCCATCGGTCACTGAATCTTTTGTTGAGAAGCGTACGAACACTTCAACTGAAATGTGCAGGAGTTCCATCGTGCATGAAACCACATGTTGTGTCGTACTTGTAAAGGCATATGTTCTAGCAGCACAGGTAGAGTATCCCATATGAAATCATGATAACATGCTCCATTGAGCGTAGGTGGAAGAACATGGGGTCCAAACTAAAATGATCTCTAACATGGAAATTAAGCGCTTGCAGACATGTGTCCACATAACATCTTTTCTTTATTTGTGTGTGAGGAATGTTTCCTGTAAGTTTGGCCGTACCTTTTTGTAACACCCTGTATATCTAAAAACAAAGATGATGTAACTTATCAAATGAAAGTGTTGGTATGTTGATAGAGACACAAACAAACACAAACACACACAAAATTCAAGCTTTCGCAACCCACGGTTGCTTCATCAGGAAAGAGGGAAGGAGAGGGAAAGACAAAATGTACCAAGACTCAAATCCATGTTTCCACTTATAGTGAGTAGTTGCCCTAGCTGTTAGACTATCTGCGAATGCCACCAGTCCTGACTCTAGCTTTCACTGTTACCAGTGGCATATAGTTTTGATTTTAATTACATATTCATTACATTGCAGGTTCAACACATTTGAATGGTTTGCAATGACATTATTTTTCTTCACTGATTTCACCCCAGTTGAGTGATTCATTTCATTTTAGTTGATTTACTTCATTACATAAGTTACGTTATAACAATAACACACACACACACACAGAGATTTCAAGCTTTTGCAACCCATGGTTGCTTCATCAGGGAAGAGGGAAGGTTTGGGGATATGTGTGTGTGTGTGTGTGAGTGTATACCTGTCCCTTTTTCCCCCTAAGGTAAGTCTTTCCACTCCCGGGATTGGAATGACTCCTTACCCTCTCCCTTAAAACCCATATCCTTTTTTCTTTCCCTCTCGTTCCCTCTTTCCTGATGAAGCAACTGTGGGCTGCGAAAGCTTGAAATCTGTGTGTGTGTGTGTGTGTGTGTGTGTGTGTGTGTGTTTTTATTGTGTCTATCTACCAGCGCTATCTTCTTTGGTAAGTCACAGCATCTTTGTTTTTTGATATATTTTTCCTATGTGGAATGTTTCTTTCTATTATATCCATATCATTAATTTGAACCCAACAATTACATTTGTTATTGTCACTGTTGCATTTCGAAATCTTTTCTGTCATCTTACTTTCTCTTTTTGTTTGTCCAAGTAGTTCCCCTTTTTTGCCGTAATCTACCATACAATTTATCCTGCCTGTATATACTCACTAAAATGTAATTTACTTCCAAACCATAACGAAAAAATTTTTAACGCTTTCAACACTACCACTGCTATAAAATCCACCGTTCCCAGTTTACAAACATTTCTCGTGTAACCTTGTGAATACTATTTCACAGTTTCAGTTCCTTTCACCTATTAAACAACCATTTCAGCTAGTTCTAAAACTTTCGTTTTATTTCCATTCCTGTTTTTCCCACATAATTGATAATTTTTTAGCAGCTTCCCACAGGTTTTAACGTTATTATTTCTTCATCAGACAAATGTTAGCCTCATTTTCAGTCCTTTTAATACATTAACACGCAGTTTTTTCGAAATTTTCCCATATTTCTCCACCCTTTAACGTGTTTTGGACGCAGCACAACTACCTAACCTTTGTACACATCATTGTTTACCAACCTAAGTTCACCACACGATCAACATAGCTCAGCTTAAACCAACACTTTTTTGATTTTTTTCACACCAGAACGCCAGTTGCTTTCTAGTTCACCTTTATCTCTCCCCATATATTTTTATTTTCACTTTAGGGATATGTGTGTGTGTGCGAGTGTATACCTGTCCCTTTTTCCCCCTAAGGTAAGTCTTTCCGCTCCTGGGATTGGAATGACTCCTTATCCTATCCCTTAAAACCCACATCCTTTCGTCTTTCCCTCTCGTTCCCTCTTTCCTGATGAAGCAAACGTGGGTTGCGAAAGCTTTATATATAAAAGATGATGAGACTTACCAAACAAATGCGCTGGTAGGCCGATAGACACACAAACAAACACAAACATACACACAAAATTCAAGCTTTCGCAACCAACGGTTGCCTCATCAGGAAAGAGGGAAGGAGAGGGAAAGACGAAAGGATTTGGGTTTTAAGGGAGAGGGTAAGGAGTCATTCCAATCCCGGGAGCGGAAAGACTTACCTTAGGGGGAAAAAAGGACAGGTATACTCTCGCACACACACACATATCCATCCGCATATACACAGACACAAGCAGACATATATATATTCCTTCACTTCCAAATGTTGTCCCATGTGCTAACAAGACTGAAGAGACAAGCAATGAATTGGCAGTTTGTGCAACAAACAACTGGCAAAATTTCTAAGTTCTCCCATTGACAGTTGCCATTAGGCAAAAGACACTGCTCAAATTGAAGCAGTTGGAAATATATGAAGTGCCTGTGATGTACTTTCCTTGTGGTACTGTGAGGTGTATCACATGTTTTGGTGACATGCTGTGTGATGATACCTGGATCTTCTTTGATAGAGTGTATGAGGTATCCTGTGTAGTCAGACATACAGGCGTATCTCAGTTTATCTTGATCTGCCATTAATGGTGCTACAGATCCCATTTTGGCAGTGTGACAATAAATAGCAGTTGCAATCTTGTGTAAAAATCACATGTGCCTGCTCACAAAATCAGTAGCATACCATGGTTAAACAGAACACAGATCAGATAACTCACTTCTGCTATAATTGTGAAACGTTTGTGACATTGTTTCACAGTTGTAGTAGAAGTCTCAAATGTACTTTAATGCTATATATCAGTGTATCTACATAGCAAATAGAGAGCCATAGAAGATACAATATTGAGTGTGACCTGGTAAAAATATCATCTGCAATGAACCACTCAAATGTTGGCTTGGTTCCTGCTTTCATGTGGTATGACCGGCCCCAATTGAACAGCTCTGTCAGGAGAGTGAATGTGAAGCTAGATCAGCTGCTTCAGGCGGCTACTTTGTCAATGTAGGTTTGCTTCCTGTTGATGGTATTGGTAGGTGGGACTTCACAAGACATGGCCTGCATCTCAATAGGAAAGGGAAGGGTAAACTGGCTGGGATGATAGCAGAATCTTTAAGGTTGGGAGTGGGGCACTGAAACTCATGGGAATACTTTTTTAGGCTAAGATCGGTATCCAATCATCTTACATTGATTGAAATAAAGCTTAATGAAAAGTTCAGACAGGTAGGTACTAGAGACGTGAAAACATTCACAAGATTCTCATAACAGTATAGTGAAAAATGATGTTAGAATCTCACTAGATTCACATAAAAGCACAGTAAAAAATAATGTTAATATATTGCATCAGAATATCAGGGGATTTAAAAACAAAGTAGATGAGATTCTTGTTTGTATAGAAGATTTGGAAACTGAGGGCGGAGTAGATGTACTATCCCTGTCTGAACATCATATAGTCACAGGTATGGAAATGGTAAATGTAGGTGGATATAAGCTTTCAGCACATGTAAGTAGAGACACAATGGAGAGAGGAGGAGTTGCCTTATATGTTAAAATCAGTCATAGTGTGAGAAATTTGGAAACTAAAAAGTTTTGCGTAGAGCAACACATAGAAGCATGTGCATGTGAGCTTAAACTAAATAAAGGCACTTTTATAATTGTAGCCATGTATAAGTCCCCACTGGGAAATTATCAACTATTTTTGAAAAAATTGGATTCTTTGTTGTGCTACCTGTCAGACAAAGAAAAGCAAATTATTGTTTGTGGGGATTTCAACGTGGATTTTCTGAAAGAGTCAGATAGAAAGCTTGACCTTGAAGTATTACTTGGTTCTTTCAATTTGACATCAGTTATTGATTTTCCTACTCAGGTGGTACAAGAAAGCAGCCCACTGATAGATAAAGTTTTCATAAACCAAGATAAATTTAATCAAATAAAAACTTTTCCAGTTAAGAATGGTCTGTCTGATCATAATGCACAGCTAGTTACAGTATATTATTAGCTCCATACAGCAGTGCGAAACAGTCCTCCAAAATAGTGCATTCCATTAATGATTTAACACTTCAAAATTTCAGGGAAAGCTTGCAACAGCTAGACTGGGATGATGTGTACAGGGAACATGATGCTAATTTAAAATTTAACCTATTTCTTGATATCTTTGTGAGTATATTTGAACACAGTTTCCCTAAGAAAACAGTGAAATATAATTGTAAGAAACCATGTAAAAAGCCATGGCTTACTAAAGGGATAAAAATATCTTGTAAACAGAAAAGGGAAATGTATCTTATTGCTAGGAGGATTAATGAACCCGAAACAATAAAACATTACAAAAACCACTGCACTGTATTAAGAAAAGTTATTAAAAAGTCCAGAAGTATGTACATTATGTCTGAGATTAGCACATCTGGTAATAAAATTAAAACAATTTGGAATAATGTGAAAAGAGAAACAGGGCTACCGAGAGCGCAGGAAGACTGTATTTCTATCAAACACAATGAAAAGTTTGTTAACAAGAAGTCAGAAGTAGAAAACATTTTTAATAATCATTTTTTAAGTGTTGTAGAGAAAATAGGTTCCAGCTATTCATTAGAAAATGCAACTTAGTATATGGAAGAGGCAGTACCTACGCAATTTGATAAAACTGAAATTCGACCCACCTCTCCTACTGAAATTAGGAAAATAATAAATTCACTCAAAAGTAAAAGCTCACATGGAATGGATGGCATTTCCAACAGCGTACTAACAGCTTTTTGCAGACAAATAATTAGAATTCTCAGCCACATATGTAATAGCTCACTGAAACAGGGAATTTTTCCAGATAGGCTGAAATATGCTGTTGTTAAACCATTGCATGAAAAAGGGGATAGATCTGACGCTCACAACTACTGCCCAATCTCACTTCTGACAGATTTAACCAAAATTCTTGAATAAATAATGTATTCAAGAGTAGCATCACATACTTGTAAAAATGAAGTACTAACAAAATGTCAATTTGGTTTTCAGAAAGACTTTTCAACAGAAATTGCTATATATGCTTTCACTGATCAAATATTAAATTAAATGAATAGCCAAACATCACCCATTGGGATATTTTGTGGTCTCTCAAAGGCTTTTGATTGTGTGAATCTTGAAATTCTTCCAGATAAGCTTAAGTATTGTAGTATGAGTGGGACAGTGCACAAATGGTTTAATTCATACTTAACTGGAAGAATGCAGAAGGTTAAAATTAACAGTACAGATAGTCTACAAAAACCAGCAGAGTCCTCTAACTGATGAGGTGTCAAGAATGGTGTCCCACAGGGTTCAGTCTTGGGTCCCTTATTGTTCCTAATATATATTAATGACTTGCCACTCTATATTCATGAAGATGCAAACTTAGTTCTTTTTGATGATGATACAAGTATAGTAATCACACCCAAGAAGCAAGAATCAGCTGAGGAAATTGCAAATAATGTCTTTCAGAAAATTATTAAGTGGTTCTCTGCAAGTGGACTCTCACTAAATTTTGAGAAAACACAGTTTATACAATTCTGTACAGTAAATGGCATAACACCATTGATAAATATAGACTATGAATGGAAGTCTGTTGCTAAGATAGAATACTCAAAATTTCTGGGTGTGTGCATTGGTGAGAAATTGAATTGGAAGAAACACATCGATGATCTGGTGAAGTGGTTAGGTTCAGCTACTTATGATATCAAGGTTATTGCAAATTTTGGTGATAAATATATAAGTAAATTAGCCTACTATGCCTATTTTCATTCACTGCTTTCATATGGCATTATGTTTTGGACAATTCGTCATTAAGAGAGAAAGTATTCGTTGTACAAAAGCGTGTAATCAGAATAATAGCTGGAGCCCACCCAAGATCACCTCACAGACATTTATTTAAGGAACTCAGGATATTCACAGTACCTTCACAATACATATATTCACTTATGAAATTTGTCATTAATAACCCATCCCAATTCAAAAATAACTGCGAAGTGCATAGCTACAACACTAGAAGAAAGGATGATATTCACTATTGTAGATTAAATCTCACTTTGGCACAGAAAGGGGTGAATTATGCTGCCACTAAAATCTTTGGTCATTTGCCAAATAGTATTAAAAGTCTGACAGATAGCCAACCAACATTTAAAAGCAAATTAAAAGAATTTCTGAATGACAACGCCTTCTACTCAATAGATGAATTCTTAGATATGAAGTAGTAACTGTAAAAAAAAATTAATTAATTATTTTGTGTAAAGAAAACTTATGTTAAAGTGACATGTTCCACATCATTATGAAATGTCATATTCATGATGTATGGAACAAGGATTAATGTAATGTGTAGTAACAGATGGACTTGTATCAATGATATCACAAACTTGTGTTATTGATATTAACTTCAGTCATTTTACCTTGAAAATGTTGACTTTCATTATAGCTCTAAAGTGGAGAATTTGTAGGCATATGTTTATCTTATAGTACTCAGCATGTCATATTCCCTTATTCTGAGATTAGTTTCATGCATTTGTCTCAATCTGCTAATAAGATGCTCCACATATTTAAGAATGCAAGTTTCCATTCAAGCAGACCTGTCTTGTTCTGTGTCTTGACACCGTACACTGTGAGTGAATGTGAATATAAGCAAAAGAGGTTTCCAAAGTTCTCTGTCTTACCTCCAAGAACTGTTAGAATAGTCAAAAATTTTATATCAAGTTGCTTTACTGCACCATGAGAATGCTTGGCTTATGAACAAATAACACAAGTCTAACAGTCCTGCTAAGAAAAGCAGGGTTGAGAAACTTAAATGTGAAAACAAGAGGCTTGAGGCTGATCTAACGATAACAACAGTTATGTCTGCAGGCTTTGAAAAGGTCTTTACTGAAGATTAGAGGCCACAAATACAGTGAATGATGCAGATACATACTAAAGTAGCCAAGGAAATCAGCACAGTTATCATAAATGTCAACATTAAGGCAGATAGAAAAACTATAATGACTAAAATTACTAGTAGGATCATTTTATGCAAAGAAAAACTGCAAATCAAATTTCAGGTATACACATGTAGGAAGAAATAATCCATTGACTGAGTGCAACGTGTATTATCTGTGATGTACTGCTTTGTCTTTGCACTCTATTCGTCTTTGTTGTCTGACCAACTTTGCGATTGCATTGTATGTATTTGACTGCACCAAAATAAAAGGATTTTTGTTACATTCAAAAGAAGTGTTTGTGTTTATACACTGACAGAAAAAAATTGCAGCACCAAGAATGAGTTGTGCAACATAAACAAAAGTTGGTAGGTGTGTTTCTACATCTGAAAGAATTGTCTATTCAAATTGCAAGTCAGTCACATGAAAGTGGCCCTAGTAGTGCCTCCGTGAGGATGCAAATCAGATTTGGTTTAAATACACACTGTAAGCATCAGGAGAATTAGTTACCTTTGAGATTGGACATAGTGAGCTGATGTTAGTCAAGAATGCCTTTAAGGTGACAAAGATGCCGTTACCAACACCTCAGTGAGTTTGAATGAGGTTATGTAATAGGGCTACAGGTAACTGGATGTTCCTTCTGTGATACTGCAGAAAGACTTGGCTGGAATGTAGCCACTGAATATGATTGCTGGCAGCAGTGGACAAGAGATTGTATGGTCATAAGAAGACCAGGCTCTGGATGGGCATGTGGCACTACCAAGGGGGAAGACCATTTTGTTCAGTGTTTGGCTCTAATGCATCATACTGCATCTGCAGCAGCAATTTCAGCTGTAGTTGGCACCATAGTGACACAAAAAACTGTTAACATATCATTTACTTCAAGAACTGCTCTGTACCACATGCCCTGTAGCATGCATTCCAGTAACCCCAAACCACTGACATTTGTGACTTCAGTGGTGTCAAGTGAGAGCTCATTGGAGGACAGGTGGAGGTGTATTATGTTTTCTGATGAAAGCTGGTCCTGCCTCTGTGCCAGTGATGGCCGTGTTTTCGCTAACAAGAGACCGGCTGAGGCCTGAAACCAACCTGTCTGTGTGCTAGACACACTGGACCTACATCTGAAGTCATAGTTTCGGGTGCAATTTCGAATGACAGCAGGAACACTCTCTTGGTTATTCCATGCATTCTGACTGCAAAATTGCACATAATTCTGGTGATTCAACCTGTTGTGCTCCCATTGATGAAAAGCATTGGTTCAAATGGCTCTGAGCACTATGGGACTCAACTTCTGAGGTCATCAGTCCCATTAGAACTTAGAACTACTCAAACCTAACTAACCTAAGGGCATCACACACATCCATGCCCCAGGCAGGATTTGAACCTGCGACCGTAGCGGTCTTGAAGTTCCAGACTGTAGCGCCTAGAACCGCTAGGCCACTCCGGCTGGCCATGAAAAGCATTCCATGGCATGTTTTCCAACATGATAATGTTCACCTGCATACCGCTGTTGTAACCCAATGTGCTCTATGGAATGTCAGCATGTTGACTTGGCCTGCTCAATCACCAGATCTGTCTTCAATTGAGAACATACGAGACATCATTGGACAACGACTCTAGCATCATCCACAAACAGCATTAACCATTCCTGTGTTGGTATTCAACATTCTGTTGATAACACTGGTTGTCAACGTACCAACATCTCACATTTGCAATCACTCATCATCCGCTTACATTAACCTGTGATCTTTTAATATTAATCCCATAAATATGTTACCTAGACAAGCGTATTCCTGAAATTTCGCTACGCTTCATTAATTGTTGTTTTTCTGTCAACAAATTTGGGTATTAGCTTCACCTACATAATTGATGACCACAATAACACCCAAGTTTCCCTATTGATGAGTTATTTTGCATTATACATAATACAATGTCATCATAGAGGGTACACATATCTACTGTGTGCTATCAGTGATGATATTCAATAAATCCAACAAAAACATACCTACTGTGTGCTATCAGTGATGATATTCCGAAAATCCAACAAAATATCATGGTTTTGGATTTGGTGGACACAGTTCTATATGCAGTACCAATCACTGACAAAGGCAAACATCTTCATTGGTTGTAAAAATAGGTGCTGCAGTGCTGTTTTCACACTACAAGGCATTGGATACCTCTTCTGTGCTGGGAAGTGACATTATTAAATGAAACATGACAATGTTACCAGTTATAGTCCTTTCATCAGTGCCACAACTGCACTCATTAGAAATAGACATTCCAGTCTCTGTTTTAGGGTTGGATATTATTTTGCACCTTCCTTATCAACAAGCCACCTTGCTCTCAAAATTGTTTTAATTGCTCATTTCACTAAACCACCAGACCAAAAACTTAAGCAAATGTTGTACCATGAAAACCATGGAGACAAAACCCCGTCAGAGTTTTGATGACATTTAAGTGTTCTGATTGATACAGTTTCAGTTTCCGATGGCTTGTTGCTACATATGTGAGAACGGCTGCTGCCTTCACAGGTACATGTGGCTTTAATACTGCATGAGAGTCAACTATTACTTAAGATACTGCAAGGGGCCAACAGAGTGGACACAGCATTAGATTTGCCTGTTATGGCAGTTGTGATGTGAGCAGCTACCAACCCTTCAGTCGAATGTGTCTGGCAGTCAATGAATTTGCTCAAAGATATGACACCTGTCTTAGCCGTCACTTTGCTCCACCACCATATCTGATGAGCTGCTGAGTCTACATACCACAATTGAGCCCATTGTGAGGGAGGTTCAGGTGCTACACCTGTGTAATGGCCCTGATAAACTTCGCTGTGTTCCTCAATATCAACAGTACAGGCTATTTCAGACCAGCTCTACTAACATTTGCTGGTATTGTAGATGCTTTGCAACTGAGGCTACAAAGTGCAGAGAGCCATGCGCCTCCTCAGATGACAATTGCAGATTTGGTTAGGCACAACAGATTGCAACACCTTGAAACAGCACCACCAGCTAAAGAAACATTGACACAATTGATCACAGACTATAGAACATTGGTTGGTATGCCATCAATAGCAATATGGCACCTCCAAAGCAGATTGCTCAAACACTGCTACTTCTGGTGTATACATTTCAGACAAAATGTCTAGCATAGTTTTCTTAATTGATGCTGGTCTGGATATCAGCACCCTCCCTGCTTCATGTGCACCTGATTGTAAATCAGATTCGCACAACATTTCAATCACCAATTTCCTCCTCCAATTGTGAAAATATTTTGTTGATGCCGACTTACATAGGGAGAAATGATCATCATAATAAAATAAGTGAAATTAGAGCCCACATGGAAAGATAGAGATGTTCATATTCACCTCACTCTGTATGAGATTGGAATAATGGAGAATTATTGTGAAGGTGGTTTGATGAACCCTTTGCCAGGCAATTAAATGTGATTTGCAGAATATCCATGTAGATGTAGATGTAGATGTAGATGATCTGCAACCATTGAAAACTGTAAACAACTCAGTAATCCTCTCCCATGGCCACAAGATTTTGACAGTTGAAATAGGTTTTGCTACCCTTTTCAGGTGCCCATTTGTGGTTGCTGACTTCGTACAACCTTTTTAGGTGCCAATTTTCTTGTGCACTTACTGTGAGCTTGGAGAACACATTGCTAATAAACATGATCGACTGTTGTTCTCTGACTGCAACTCAAGGTTGCTCTGCCAATGGCATGGTGTAGAGAGTAAAAATATAGGTAAATATAATGACCATCAGTTGACACCAACTACGAGCAAAAGCATTAGAAAAAGGCTTGTTGTTGTTATGGTCTTCAGTCCAGAGACTGGTTTGATGCAGCTCTCCATGCTACTCTATCCTGTGCAAGCTTCTTCATCTCCCAGTACCTACTGCAACCTACATCCTTCTGAATCTGCTTAGTGTATTCATCTCTTGGTCTCCCCCTACGATTTTTACCCTCCACGCTGCCCTCCAATACTAAATTGGTGATCCCTTGATGCCTCAGAACATGTCCTACCAACCGATCCCTTCTTCTGGTCAAGTTGTGCCACAAACTTCTCTTCTCCCCAATCCTATTCAATACTTCCTCATTAGTTATGTCATCTTCCCATCTAATCTTCAGCATTCTTCTGTAGCACCACATTTCGAAAGCTTCTATTCTCTTCTTGTCCAAACTATTTACCGTCCATGTTTCACTTCCATACATGGCTACACTCCATACAAATACTTTCAGAAATGACTTCCTGACACTTAAATCTATACTCGATGTTAACAAATTTCTCTTCTTCAGAAACGCTTTCCTTGCCATTGCCAGTCTACATTTTATATCCTCTCTACTTCGACCATCATCAGTTATTTTGCTCCCCAAATAGCAAAACTCCTTTACTACTTTAAGTGTCTCATTTCCTAATCTAATACCCTCAACATCACCCGACTTAATTTGACTACATTCCATTATCCTCGTTTTGCTTTTGTTGATGTTCATCTTATATCCTCCCTTCAAGACACCATCCATTCCATTCAACTGCTCTTCCAAGTCCTTTGCTGTCTCTGACAGAATTACAATGTCATCGGCGAACCTCAACGTTTTTATTTCTTCTCCATGGATTTTAATACCTACTCCGAATTTTTCTTTTGTTTCCTTTACTGCTTGCTCAATATACAGATTGAATAACATCGGGGAGAGGGTACAACCCTGTCTTACTCCCTTCTTAACCACTGCTTCCCTTTCATGTCCCTCGACTCTTATAACTGCCATCTGGTTTCTGTACAAATTGTAAATAGCCTTTCGCTCCATGTATTTTACCCCTGCCACCTTTAGAATTTGAAAGAGAGTATTCCAGTCAACATTGTCAAAAGCTTTCTCTAAGTCTACAAATGCTAGAAACGTAGGTTTGCCTTTCCTTAATCTTTCTTCTAAGATAAGTCGTATGGTCAGTATTGCCTCACGTGTTCCAACATTTCTACGGAATCCAAACTGATCTTCCCCGAGGTCAGCTTCTACCAGTTTTTCCATTCGTCTGTAAAGAATTCGTGTTAGTATTTTGCAGCTGTGGCTTATTAAACTGATTGTTCGGTAATTTTCACATCTGTCAGCACCTGCTTTCTTTGGGATTGGAATTATTATATTCTTCTTGAAGTCTGAGGGTATTTCGCCTGTTTCGTACATCTTGCTCACCAGATGGTAGAGTTTTGTCAGGACTGGCTCTCCCAAGGCCGTCAGTAGTTCCAATGGAATGTTGTCTACTCCGGGGGCCTTGTTTCGACTCAGGTCTTTCAGTGCTCTGTCAAACTCTTCACGCAGTATCATATCTCCCATTTTGTCTTCATCTACATCCTCTTCCATTTCCATAATATTGTCCTCAAGTTCATCGCCCTTGTATAGACCCTCTGTATACTCCTTCCACCTTTCTGCTTTCCCTTCTTTGCTTAGAACTGGGTTTCCATCTGAGCTCTTGATGTTCATACAAGTGTTTCTCTTATCTCCAAAGGTCTCTTTAATTTTCCTGTAGGCTGTATCTATCTTACCCCTAGTGAGATAAGCCTCTACATCCTTACATTTGTCCTCTAGCCATCCCTGCTTAGCCATTTTGCACTTCCTGTCGATCTCATTTTTGAGACGTTTGTATTCCTTTTTGCCTGCTTCATTTACTGCATTTTTATATTTTCTCATTTCATCAATTAAATTCAATATTTCTTCTGTTACCCAAGGATTTCTACTAGCCCTCATCTTTTTACCTACTTGATCCTCTGCTGCCTTCACTACTTCATCCCTCAAAGCTACCCATTCTTCTTCTACTGTATTTCTTTCCCCCATTCCTGCCAATTGCTCCCTTATGCTCTCCCTGAAACTCTGTACAACCTCTGGTTCTTTCAGTTTATCCAGGTCCCATCTCCTTAAATTCCCACCTTTTTGCAGTTTCTTCAGTTGCATAAGCCAAAATATTACATGAAAATAATGGGGCTCTAGCTTCTCCCAAAATGAAAACTAATGAGCCAGTTGCTGATGTCAATGATCATTCACAGTTTGAGAACATTCACTGTAGCCTGCTATCTCAGGTACTCAATGTCAAAAGAAGAATGAGGTGGTGCAGTGTGAGGTTACATGAAGAGAATCTAGATGTAAGATGTAAACTGTTGTCCAGAGAAAAAGAGTTACGAGCAAAGAAGGGAAGCAGAAATTTTGAAAAGAAATACAATGTGGTCCCAAAAGTCATGTAATGATCACTCTGTTGATTGTTCACTAGAGTCACAGATGTTGACACAACAGCATTAAATGCAGTACTATGCATAACATACTTATCACTCCAAACCCAGCTGTTTTGCAATGTGTCCACAGCATTGCACCAGTAACAAAAGTAATTTTTGAAGACATGCTTCAGGTGGAAATTATCCATCATTCTGATAGTCCAGGGTCATCACTTTGCACTTGGTCCATGGTAAGAATGAGTCATGGCACCCTTGTGGTGATTAAGGCATGCTGAAGGTCAGACAAGTACTCTAAACCTAATATTCATTACTTCACATGTCTATTGGCAGGCACAGACTTTTTCAGTGTATTAGATTGCCAGAGGACTTAAAACCAAATTCTAGTGGTACCTTACGAATTCCAAAGGCAGCAGTGATTACACCCTTTGAACTATTTTGGATACCAGTTGGTTTTAAAAATGCTGCCTAAACTTTCCAACACTTCGTTGGCAAAGTATTGAAGGCACCATGATTTTGCTTTGCTTATTTGAACAACGTTCTTGTATTCTCACCTAATGTTCAACCTGATAATGATACATTCAAACAGTGCATAAGCGTATCAGAGACTATACAACCATGGCAATAATGGTAAGTAGAATTTTTCATTTGAAAGCATATAAAGTAAAGACTGTGTCAATGAGTGACATTCCAGATGTTTCCAGGTACCACATAACACTGGGCTATGTAATTTGTGTGTGTTTATATGTTTATTTATTTGTTAGGTCTGAAGAATTACATGATACTGAAAGTAAAGCAATAAGACACAAAAGAATTACAGACGTTGTCTGTGAGAAGGCATTGAGTGAAGCCAATGTGTAAGGCTGAAAATTTGTGCTGAACTGGGATACAAACCCAGGTCTCCTTTTTACCAGGCCGATGCTCTGACCAGTAAGCCATCTGGACACAGAGCACATTGCAATTGCATGGGCTACCCTAGCACCCCAGCCCTCCCCCCCATCAGACCCAAATTCTCGATTTATCCACACACCACTAATGTAGTGCCCCTTGCTGATTATCCTGACTACCAATACCTGTAAGAGTTTAAGCCTGAGGTGCATCTGCACTAAATAGATCGTTGGCTATCTTGCCTTAAATATAGTTAAGCAATATATTCCAAATCCTGTATATGTAACTGTCTACTGCTCCAACTTTCAACTCGAACATGAGTTTTATCTTTACTCCATCTATTTTTGTACACCACCCTGTAATTTCCTGTATCATATTTGTGTGACAGAATATTTAAGTTATGAATTCTTACACAACATTGTTGCTTAATATGATTTAAAATGTTGAACTTGTTTGTACATTTACCAAATGAATGTTATTTATTTTATGTAATTTTTTAAAAATAGACAGTATTTTATGTTGGTACTCAAATCTATGCCAAAAACCAGTTCTTCTGCTACTACTTCTTTCTGATTAGTGAAATGAATATAAGCTAGCAGTAATATTTCATTGCCTCATTTACATTACAAATTGTATGTTCCTTAACATGTCCAAAACCATTTCTCCAACATCAAAGGCCTTGAAATGAAATGAGCGTATGGCATTGTTGGCCGGAAGGCCCCTAACCAGGGAAGTTTGGCTGCCAAGTGCAAGGCTTATTTCAGTTGACGCCACATTGGGTGACTTTTGTGCCAGTGATGAGGATGAAATGATGATGAGGACAACAGAACACCCAGTCCCTGAGCGGAGAAAATCTCCGACCTGGCCGGGAATCAAACCTGGTCCCGCTTGCATGGGAGGTGAGCACGCTCCCACCCAGCTAAGCAGGCAGATATCAAAGGCCATATTTTCAATTCTTTTGGAAACTGTATCTTTTCTGAAAGGAAACTCCAGCTGGGAATGTCAACAATGTAGGAAAAGACGGAGTGCTACTTACTGTAAAGAAGATATGTCAAGTTGCAGACAGGCACAATAAAAGACACTCATATATAGCTTTCAGCAACAACCTTCATCAGTAAGACACGCACACACACACACACACACACACACACACACACACACACACACACATGCACATGCCATTCACACACACACACAAGCAAACACACCTCAGGCTGGCCTGAGATGCTGGAATTGGCAGTCGTGTGTGTGTTTTACTGATGTAGGCTGTGGCTGAAAGCTATATGTGAGGTGTCTTTTAATTGTGCCTGTCTGCAATTTGATGTTTCTCCTTTAAGGCAAGTAGCAAGCAATCTGTCTTTTCCTACACTGTTAATATCTTTACTGAATGGAATTGTTTTTACCATGGCACAATAATCAGTCTCCATTGAAGTAGACTATTGACAATATTTTTGATGCTTGTAGATCCTCATGCTCTAAGAGTTTTCTGATACCAGAACTGGCTGAATTTGTAACTTTTATTTGTGTTACTGCCATTTTCAAATGCCTGGAATTACATGACAGAATAACATTTACTGATTGAATGCGTACAAGATTAGCCAACAATGGTTTGAATGTACAGAGTTATTTGAACTGAAGCAACTTCTGTCAACACATAGATTTATGTAAATTACACTGTGTCAATGAATAAATCAATCAATAAACAGACACTTGTTAAATAATAATTGCCATAGAGTAACATATTTGTGAGCATGATGAATCACATGCTTACCTACAACCATTTTGAGAAACCATGTCAATCAAATAACAAAAAAGCCTTTTCATCAGACAGTTGTTACAGCAACATAAAACAACATTTATACATTCACCTGTTCTACCCCGCAGACAAAATTCAACAGAGTTTCATTGCCATACATCAGTCAAAGAGTGAATTTACATGAGTGACACACACTGACTACCACCATCATAGCTTCACCAATGATACGAGTCACAACTTCTTTTAGAAGATAAATATGGCTAACTTGAGGCATGAAATTATGTCAGAATGGAAGTTTCAAATAATGTTACAGTATTCATTCAGTAATAAAATTACTGTGTGCTAATATAAACAAAATTAAAAGCGTTACAATATCCTTAACTGTGGGTTATACAAGGGTTTCTTGTATAGACTATGACTTCACACATAATACTATTAATAAACAGACACTACAGGCAGCAAGGAAATTCATGTATGATATACAAACATAGTATCAAAATATATTGAAAACAAGTATAATTGTTTCATCTGCCATGTCTTATTATATTAACTTTATAAAATTAAATTTGTGCATTTTTTTGTCAGGTGATAGTTGAAAGAACCACCAACAACAAAACTCAGGATGCTGCTAACCTAATTTCCTAATTTCTATGATGTAAAATGCCCATAACAAGTGACAATGGCCATTTTACTACCACTGCTATAGAGTATGCATTGATGGGCCACCACAGACACAAACTTGTCACTACTAAACATCACTGCGTTTTAAGTTTTGTACTTACTTACTCATCCGTGGTTTAGGCCTTAGTGACCATATGCCTGCTCCACACTCTTCCTCCATCATTCCCGATTGCGAGCCTCCTGCCACCACTCACCTGCTCCTAGTCCCATGTCCTCGGTGTCCTTGTCAATATTGTCCTTCCATCTTCTCCACAGTCACCCCTGGTACCTCCTTCCAGCTACAGCTCCCAGAAACACATCAAGGGGTATCCTCCCTCCATTCATCCTTGCTACATGTCCAGCCAAGGTCAACCTTCTTCTTCTTATTCTTTTTATAATGTCAGGCTGTGTGTAAACAGGATAAAGTATGATGGTGGTAGTCAGTGTGTGTCACTCATGTAAATTCACTCTTTGACTGACATATGGCAATGAAACTCTGTTAAATTTTGTCTGAGGGGTAGAACAGGTGAATGTATAAATGTTGTTTTATGTTGCTGTAACAACTGTCTGATGAAAAGGCTTTTTGGTTATTTGATTGACATGGTTTCTCAAAATGGTTGTAGGTAAGCATGTGATTCATCATGTTCACAAATATGTTACTCTATGGCAATTATTATTTAACAATTGTCTGTTTATTGATTGATTTATTCATTGACACAGTGTAATTTACATAAATCTATGTGTTGACAGAAATTGCTTCAGTTCAAATAATTCTGCACATTCAAACCATTGTTGGCTAATCTCCATTCCCCTGTTTGTGAATCAATCAAAGGGCCATATATTTTTGGAAGATTTTTCATTTGAAAAAAAGTAGCTTCTCCTCATCTGTTCTCCTAAAGGAGATGCTTTCACAACCATGCATAACCATTGGCATAATCATGCTTTGGCACAGCCTGATCTTAAAATTTCTTGACAGGGATCTTTTCTTCAGCACATCCTGAAGGATAAAGTATGTTCTGTTGCCTCTGACAATACTTGCATTTATTTCAATTTCACCGTGGTTCTGATCACCGCTGAGACTACCAAGGTATTTGAAAGTATTTGACCTTTTGAATTGGATACTGTCCACTGTGAGCGGGTCCCCATCTCTTGCTGACTTGCTCGGGACCACACATTCTGTCTTATCTTCACTGACTTGCAGGCCTGCTCTATTGGCAATCTTGCAGTACGAGCCTGCCATTCTTCTGAGCTCTTCTTTACTTCCGCTGACTAGGATTATATCATCCGTGTATGCCAGTTGAGTCATTGATATGTTGTCTAGGGGTATTCCAATGGAGTCAATTTTCATAAATTCCCAGTCTATTTTTTCTAGCACAAGGTCGAATAATATAGGGGAGAGGGCATCTCCCTGTCTGAGGTCGGTACGAACTTCGAACTGTTCTGATAGACTGGTACTTGTCAGCACTTTACAGAGTGTTTGTTCTAGGCACATCGCCACCAAGTGGATTATTTTGGATGGAAACTGAAATTCCTTTAGTACTCTGATTATAGTACCCCTGTGTATGCTGTCATAGGATTTTTTGAAGTCAATGAAGAGCATGTGCATGTCTGTATTATATTCCCAGCATTTCTCTGTTGTTTGACATAGGGTAAATAGGTGTTTCACTGTTGATCTGTTGCATCTAAACCCACATTGGTAGTCTCCTACAGCTTCTTCATCATGTGGTACTATCCTATTCAGGAGGCATAGAGATAGTGCTTTATAGCTGACATGTAGCAGGGATATTCCCCTATAAGTGTCACATACCAGGTGGTTATTATTTTTCAGTAATGGACAGATGATGGCCATTTTCTAATGTTTAGAGAGACTTTCTGGCTCCCAGACCTTCCGTATGAGGCTTGTCATGGTTCTTACAAGGTCAGGTCCTCCATTTTTATGAGCTCTGCATTAATTTGGTCTTCCCTGGCCTCTTTATTGTTTTTTAATTTTTTGAGTATTTATGTAATTTCATATTCAGTGGGAGTAGTCACTTCTGTGTCCACAGTTTGTGGGGACTCAAAAGGAAGAAGTTCTGTGGGGTCTTCACAATTTAGGAGCTGGGAGAAATATTCTGCCCATATTTTCCATTCACTAGCATTCTTCCTTATTCATCTTTAATCAACTGTTCTTTCTTTACATAATTTTTTGTACATTTCTTCATGTTGTGATACATTTGTCTAGTCCTGTGGTAAGTGAGATCCTCCTCCTCTGCCTCATTAAGTATGTCACTGTAATATTTCCTTTCTTCTTGTCCAAGAACTGTTGATGTTTCTTTCCTTATTCGAGTAAAGTTCTCTTTTAGCTGTATATTGTTCATGTTTTCTAACCACTCCTTTCTAACTCTCCTTTATTCCTCAATTTTTCTTTCACATATCTGGTTGAACCATACTTGGTTAGGTTTTTTCCATTTTCCCAAAACTTTTGCGGCTGATTCATTCAGGGTGGTTTTGATTTTTGTCCAGTCTTCATTTACATTATTGTGACCGAGACTCCATTTGCTCCACATTTGTTATCTTCCCATCTAGTTCTGTCACAAACTGCTCCTTTCTTTCTGATTCCTTTGACATATTTACATTATAGATTACCCTTTTGATTATTGTCTTTGTAACTTTCTTAAGTTTTACTGTCATTTTAGCTGTTACTAGGAAATGATCATTCTCTTAGTCTGCTCCTCTGTGTGACCTGGCGTTCTTGATGCAATTTGCAAAATGTTTTCGGATACATACATGATCTATCTGGTTTGCAGTTTGGCTATCAGGTAATATCGATGTCCCCATATGAATCTTTTTATGGGGGAACATGGTACTAGATATGCATAATTTGAGATCTGTAGCGAATGTAATCAAATGGTTACCACTGTCATAACTTTTTTTTATGTAAACTGGCATTTCCATTGACAGGCCTGTAAGTTGTCTCTCTTCCTGCCTTAGCATTGAAATCCTCAAGTATTATTTTGATACTATGGTTTGGCAGTGAGTCATATATTTAGAATTCTTCTTTCATGAGTTCATCTCTGTCTTCATAAGGAGCATGTGCATTAAGAAACGTCACATCTGTGCTTTGTCCACCAATTGTTATGTATGAAATTCTGTTAATTATGTATTTGAATTCTTTTACCAAGTTTTGCACTGTGCTACTAACATAAAAGCCTGTTCCAAATTCTCGGTGGTTACCACAATCTCCATGTAGAATACTTCTTGTACTTGTTCTTACATACCCTGTTCCTGGCCATCTGATTTCCTGCAGTGCTACAATTTGTAGTGTGTATTTTTCTAGTTGGCTGACTAGAATTTGCGTGCTTCCCAGCCTGAACAAACTTCTTACATTCCATTTTCTAAATATTAAGTCTGGTTTTCGTTTCCGAGTTCTGTTCCAATTAAGACAGTCCTGTTACTGAGGCACATGTAGAGTATCCTGACCAGATCTTGTTTTCCATGAGAGTGGAGGTAGCCCTCTGCACAACCCCCAACCTGAAGAACCAGAGACCTTGTATTTGGGGGTCTATCCCTAGGAACATTGCCTTCTCTATGGCTCAGTGACTTGTCCTAGCCACGCTAGTTTTGGTCCACCCTAGGTATTTTATTTCCCTGGTACCCGTCATATCCGGTGAGTGTTCCCCTATCTGCCACCTGGGTAAGTGCCCAATGGGGGACTAGTAACCCCACACAGGTTTAAGTTTTATAGTAATAATAAAATTACTACTGTGTAAACAACCTTTTTTTATTGCAGGAAAATCCTCAGCTGGCTATTACCATGGTGCCAGAAATCAGTAGCAATCCGTGAGACAACAAAAGCATGTGTCATTAAAGTATTGCACCAATTTAGATTAGCATTCTGTGAGCTGGGACAACTTATGGTAAAGGAAAGCAGGTTACCAGATGCAGAACTGGTATTTTACATGACATTCTATGAATTAGGATATCTTTTAAATACAAGAGATCCAGTAATAGTCAATAAGTAAGTTATTTTCATTTTTGTCATTCTGAAATTAGGAAATAGTCATATTAAATGTATAACTGCCATCAAGCAAATATTTTATGTTCCTGTGGTTTTTAGTCAAATAACATCTTCTATGGTGATACTTACAATTATTCAATTACTCATACCTGTAATCAACAGGCTTATTATTGATAAACTTGAGGATAACATTGTCAAAAAATTGTAAGCTCAGCACAAATTAGTAATTACCATACTAAATTCATATATAAATTTTATTTGTGGTATTTCTCAGCTCATATATCATCTTTCAACACCTATTTTTAAATAAAGTTCCTGTGTGTATTACCTCCTCTGAATTACCAACTACTTGTTTAAAGCAAAATTTCTTAACTTTCGACACGTATTACATGAACATATTTGAACAATATTCTCCCATAAAAGTAATTTTAAATGCTATCCTACATGCATGTTTATTTTTGTGAAAACAGAGTTTTAAAAACTCATTGCTGCTTCATGAAAATCTAATGTAGTTTTAAGATAATGCCAGTGGATCTTATGTATTGTGCATTTTTGACAAGGGTCACAAAAACACATGCGACATGTGAATTTTGTGATGTAGAAGAACTCAGAATACTTGATTTTACCACATCATATTTATTTTGAGGTAGAGTCAGAAACTTCCATAATGATGTTCATTTCTAAACTTCCCAATAACTGCTTTAAAGTTTCACTGAGAGAACTGGTTCTCTGTTAATAAATTATCATTAGTTTCTCTTCAATGCAGTACATTATAACAATGTCACATACAAACAAATAGTAATAATGGTAATGTAATTGTTATGTATAAAAGAAAATTATAAAAAATATCATGAAAAGGATGTTCACTTGCCACTTGATATGTTGTGTACATTTTTCTTAGTCACATCTACTAACTTAATTTTACATCCACTCATCATGTGTTATGTAATATCAAGTAAATGAAAAGTACTATTTCCTATTCATAATTCCTTTCAGAGTGAGCCTTTTTGAGTTTCATTTACATTTGTATTTATCCACAGGGCTGTTATGAGAAAACGTCACTTTCCTAAATGGTCGAAGTTGAGGTTTCCAGAAATTATTTCAGGACTGCCAGTGCCAGTTAATGAGGTAAGATTAAAAAAAATAGATTATATGTGCTGTCTTATTTAGCTTAAGGAAATTCAAAACTGTGTTTTACATATATTTCAAGAATGAAATGTGAAAAATATACAATAATATAAAAATTGATGTAGGCTGGTAATAGATGGCATTGGAAAGTCAGAAAAATACAATTAAATGCATGTATTCTGACTGTGGAAGAACTGTGTGAGGCGAGTATGCTTGTAGGATAAGGAAACTGCAGTGCAGACATGGAGTCATCTGTGACATCTTAAATCAATGCAAGGATAGTGATTTCACAAATAAAGACAAACCTGTTTTTTGTTCCTCTTGATGACATTCCCCTCTCTTAAGGTTGATTCATGGAAATGGCATATTCTTGTTGTAAATTTCACATTTATTTCTGTGACCAGATGCCCTTTGCCATTCCAATTTAAACCAACAGGAGGAAAATTGTGTAAAGAGTTTATGTACAGGGTGCCGCAAAAGGAATGGTCAATATTCAGGGATATGACAGGAATGCTCATTTGAAGCAAAAATCTTCATATGGACGTATACCCTATTTGAAATGGTCTCCAAGATAGAAAATATTTAATGCACATTTGTTTTCTGGCTGTGCACATGTCTGTATCACCCACCTAACCTCTTTGATGGTTTATTCTAGCCCAACCTACCTTGCTGCTTTCAACCTCATTGCTCAGATTGCCTTGCTGCCATTAAACTATCCCACTGGATGCACAATTGTACATGGAGTATTGTGAGTGAAGTATTGTGACAGGTTGAGAATGTATCAGAGAGAAGTAATGATTAACTATGTTTTTATACAAACTAGCTAAAATACCATATGTCTATACTAATGAAGAATCTGCAGATATGGCCTCTACAATGGTAGTCCTCCTGCTGCTGTCAAAGAATACCCTTGGCAATTTATGACATATTCATTCTTTATTGTAGAGTGTTTACCAGAGTTTCCAGTACACTGAATGAAACAGGAATTTATCCAAGTTCCCAATTTTTTCTGAACTCATAGTTCAAAAACATGTGCATGAACACCAAGACATTGATGAATTGGTGCAGTGTGGTCCTACTACCAACACACAATGACTTTCTACAAGTATCAGCATCCCACAAACACGTATGTGGTTAAAATTACCTGCAGAAAATTTGTACCTATTTCACATACAGTATGCCAACAATCTTCACATTAGCGGCAATGTTTTGTGACTTGAATTTTTTCACTGCTTAAATGACAGTCATGATTTGCCTCCATTAGTACTATTCACTGATGAAGTCATGTTTACATTAATGGAATCAGTAACTACACACATAATAATCATTGATGGTCACAGGAAAACCCACATATTGCCATTCATTTTTTGCCCAGTGTTTTGTGCAGCATGTAACATATTGATAGATCTGTTCATTTTAGAAGAGCAAATGACTGGACATAATTACTTGCATTTTTTTAAATTCATTTGTTGAGCACCCTGAGGACATTTCTTTGGTTACATGAACAGTTGTGTACTTCCAGCGTGATGAAGCCTGCCCAGATGTGAGGGGGCATCTCAAGCACATTTATCATAAGTGCTAGATTGTTCATGGTAGTACAGTTAATGGGCCACCAAGATTGCCCAAACATATGGCATTAGATTTTTGTTTATGGGGTTGGATGAAGTCTGAGGTATACAAATGAATGGTGAATACATGAGGAGAACTGCTTGCCCACATCATGAACACTGTTGCCCGATAACAATGTACATTAAAGGTGTTCTATCTTGAAAATGATTTCAAATAGGGCATATGTCCATATGCCCTATTGTTCCTATCATATCCATGAATACTGAACACTCCTCCCGAGGCACCCTTATACAGGCTGAGCCAGCCAAGACAGGCCACCCCAAATACATCGAGAATTAATAAATATCTCAAGGTGTGGTTTTCACAAAGTTTCCTGATGTTCGCAAATAATTTTTATATTACAATGCCAACGTTGTTTCTTTTTGTAATGGAATTATATACTTTTTGTTGCATTTGAAATAAGCATTAAGAGAACTTCAATGACATAACATGTATGAGACTTATCAAATAATATCAAGATAACAGCACCACAAACCACTGTCTCACCATCAGGAGAAGACGTTCCACAAATGTGTGACCTGTTATACCAAATGTAAGCAGACATGTAACTCAAGTATGGTTCTTCTGTTTACCTGTGTGCTTGAAGCCCATCATTCTGTGTTCTGTGTTGTTGTATCTGTCAGGTAACTCGCTCATAAAGCTATTGATACATTCACAATGTATACAACAGTTGATAAAGTGAATATAATTTATGCCAAATGTTGTCAAACTACTAGAGCAGTGGTGCGGCTGTATGCTGAAGAGTATCCAGATCACGCCAAGCATTCTTGATCTCTCTTTGCAAACAATAAAAAAGAAAAGAAGAGCATTTGATGAAAGAAATGAAACTAACATTTTAGCAGCAGTAACCCACAATGCAAATGTCACCAAGAGGCATCTCAGAAGTATGAGAGGTATCAATTAAATGAATGTTCGGTGAACATTAAATTCCATTGCATTTCATTCTCTTCACATTTTGCTGCATGTACAGCTTTGTAATAATGACTTCCAAAATTGGTTACTGTTATCTGAATGTTATCTGTGGAAAGTGCAATGTGATGCAACATATCTATGCAAAATTTTCTTCAAGGAAGAAGTAGTGTTTACAAACAATGGACAAGTCGATCTTCATAATATGCACTAATCATCAACTGAAAATCTACACTTGCTCAAAGAAATGGGTAAACACAATGCTCTTAGTCTATCAACATTTGATACATGTTTTTCAAGACCCTCATCACTGTTCCCTGTTTTATTGATGGGAATGTAAGTAAATTCAAGTAGCTCAAGTTCCTAAGATATACTGCTGCTGCAATTATTCGAAGACATCCCACTGGACATAAGGCAATCAGTGAAATGCCTTATAACATGGGCGTGTGCTGCCATTAATTCCAGATGAAATTCAGCATGGAGTATTATTTCTCCACAATCACTTTGTAGCAAATAGCAATGCTCCAGGTCAGCATTTTGAGCACTTGGTATGACAGCCATGATATTTTAATTTGAATTTATTCACCTTCGAACATTTTACATGTTAGTGGTGTAATTATTTACATATAAAGCTAAGTTATATAAAAAGATAAAAATTTCTTGATATGTACATCAGTGACACATTGCTACATATAATGTGAAAATTATATATGTAGGAAACTTTCAACCAGTAATTTATTACAACTTAGTACAATAGTAGCTGGAAAATTATGTCACTTAAATCTGATTCCTCATACTTTTTTACGGAGTAGTATGCTTCCTTCTTAAATCATTCTGCTAGAACATTCTTCAATATATTACAGGAAACAAAATGGTCAGCTTTTGGGAGTCTATTGAAAACTCTGGGGCCTAGATATTTGTGGCTATAGCAAACCTTTCTGTAGGGTATATTAGTTCATTGTCCAGTTCTGTTTTTGTGATTATCTAGAGACATCTTAAGGTTAAAATTATTTAAATTCTCTTTAACACCGAGAAGGCAACTATACATACAGAGGCTTGGGACTGTCACAATATTGACCTCCTTGAAGTGAACTTTACAGGATTCTCTTGGAGTCATTGCTACTATATGTCTTATAGCCTTTTTTTTGCCACCTGAATACAGTTTTTGAGCTGGGGTAATTATCCCATAGAAGAGTTCATAGGCACGGTGGGAGTGGAAAAATGCAAAATATGCGTAAACTGGTATGGTTTTGCTTGCATTATTCCTCAGTTTGTACAGCAGACAGATCACTCAAGAAAGCTTTGAGCACATTTTTTTCTGCATGACTCACCCAACTGAGTTTCTGATCTATGTGAAAACCTAACAGATTGATTACTTTTGATCTTCATTGAAGACACTTAAATTGAAAACAATATCTTCAGTTTTATTTTTATTAATTTTTAAATAATTTGCCTGGAATCAGTTAGTGCATCAGTCCATTGCTACATTTACATTACATCGCAGCTCCTCTGCTTCATCAACTTGTGTGATTAGAGTTGTATCATCTGTGTACAAGGTAAAAATGAGGTTAAGTTGTTTGTATACACACACATCAAAAAACATTTTGCATCACCCCAGTTCCCAGAGTTCCTGAAGATAGACTTGACTGTGAATATTGTATCACAAACACAGTCCCTTTGACTGTTCAGAGATGTCACTCAGCCCACCCAAAGATGTAAACAACCATGCATGAGCAGCACCTATTAGACGGAGGGGGTCAGACAGCTGATCAGTCCCAGTCATTCCACCAGCAAGGACATACACTGCTCGTGTTGTCTGTAGTTCAATCATGCCTAAACGATCAATACCATGGTTCAATCATGCCTGCATTGTTACTGTGTGCCAGGAAGGGTTCTCAACAAGGGAAGTGTCCAGGCATCTTGGAGGGAACCAAAATGATGTTGTTCAGACATGGATGAGATACAGAGAGACAGGAATTGTCGACGACATGCCTCGTTCAGGCCACCCAAGGGCTACTACTGCAGTGGATGACCACTAGTTACAGATTATGGCTCATAGTAACCCTGAAAGCAACACCACAGTGTTGAATAATGCTTTTTGTGCCACCACAGGACATTGTGTTATGACTCAAACTGTGTGCAATAGGCTGCACGATGCATGACTTCCCTCTCGAAGTCCATGGTGAGGTCCATATTTGCAACCACAACACCATGCAGCGTGGTACAGATGGGCCCAACAACATGTAGAATGGAGCGCTCAGGATTGGCATCATGTTCTCTTCACTGATGAATGTTGCATATGCCTTCAGCCAATCGTTGGAGATGTGTTTAGAGGCAACCCAGTCAGGCTGAATGCCTTAGACAAACTGTCCAGCAATTGCAACAAGGTAGAGGTATCTGCTGGTTTTGGGTGCCATTATGTGGGACCACCATATGCTGCTGATGGTCATGGAAGGCACTGTAGTGGCTGTATGGTACGTAAGTTCTATCCTCTGAACGATAATGCAACCATATCGGCAGCATATTGGAGAGGCATTCGTCTTCATGGACAACAATTCGCGGCCCCATCATGCACATCTTGTGAATGTCTTCCTTCAGCATAATGACATTGCTGGACTAGAGTGACCAGCATGTTCTCCAGACATGAACCCTATCGAGCAAACCTAGGATAGATTGAAAAGGGCTGTTTATGGACGATGTGACCCATCAACCACTCTGAGTGATCTACGCCGAATTGCCATTGAGGAGTGGGACGATCTGGACCAACAGTGCCTTGATGAACTTGTGGATAGTAGGCCATGATGACTACAGGCATGCATCAATGCAAGAGGACATGCTAGTGGATATTAGAGGTACCGGTGTGTACAGCAATCTCTATTCCAATTTTCTGTACAGGTTCCAGAATTCTCTGAAACAAGGTGTTGCAAAACTTTTTTTGATGTGCGTACGATGCACAGGAATGGACCCAGTACTGAGCCCTGTGGAACACCTTTTGTAACAGGTAATGAGTCTGGCCTTCGGTTGTTTATAGTTACCATCTGCTTTCTGTTGCTGAGGTGTGGCTCAATAAGCTGAAGAGCATCCTCTCCTACTCCATAGTATTGGAGCTCTTTTTATAAGTATACTATGTGGGACAGTTTCAAAAGCTTTCCTCAAATCTAGGAGAGTTGCACAGGTTGTTTTCTTAGTCTCAAAAGTATCACATATTTTTGTGATGATAGTCCCAACTGCTTTGATAGTGGAAAGACGAGGTCTGAAACCATATTGTGAGGTGCTAAGTAGATTATTTTTTTCGAATTGCTGGTTCATCTGTTAGTACAATGTTCTATCATTTTTTATATGATTGGTATGAGTGAAATGAGATGACAGTTATCAAGAGATGCTTTGTCACCTCCCTTATGGATAGGTGTTACAACAGTAATTTTTAGGCAGTCTGAGAAGATTCCTTCATGTAGCATTTGGTTTATGATTTTCGTTAGCAGCAACAGAATTTATTTCTTTATGCCTTTTATTAGGTGATTTGAAAGTCCATAGAAGTCTTCTGCTTTTGAGCTGCTAAGTTTGGCAATTGCTTCACTAACCTGTCTGTAGGATACAGGAGTCCAGCAGAAGTTGCCATGTTGCTTACCATCTAGAGCTGGAAGCAAAACTAACAGTTTTATTTGTATCTTCAGTGAGATTTCTATTTGAGCCAGAATTTGTAACATGTGCATTTAATGTGTTTGGTTGAATTGGAATGTTGTGTTTATTTTCAGAGCTTATCTGATTTGATAACTTTGCATGCTGCTTTACATTTAATTGTCAAACTGAATATGTAATTGTCATTGGCTTTCCTGTTTGCTACTCTAATTTCTGATCTATATGTCCTTCTTCCTGCTGTGTAAGCTTCTTGACTTCATTCTGTTACAATTTGTCATAGTGCACCATCATATCTTCCCTAAGTTTGCACAGGTGTGATATATTCTAGTTTCTCAGTTCTTGAGGTTTATTACTCCAGTTCTGCTTTGGGTGTTTTCTGTGATATTTGGGATATCATCTGTCAAGTTTTTCTACAACAATTCTAAAAATTTCTGGGTTGAATGATTAGCAGATTGGTTTTTAACTGATTCAATTTATGTTCGTTGATTGACCTGAGTACTCTTCCTAGTTCTGTTGAAGTACTGTCTGTTTTTCTGTTTAGAACTGCCTAAGCCACAGCCCTGCATTATCTGATACTCCGAGGTTTACAGTATCAAATTCAGTTTTATTTATCTGAAAGTTGCGTATTGTATTATCTAATCAATCCCTAAGCCTGGTGGGTTTGTCATTTAGACGGTAGAAGTTTGACAATCTTAATATGTCTAATAGATGCTTCATGTGTTTGGCCTTATACCCAATATTTATGTTAATATAACCAAATATCATAACCCTACATTTTTATATTTTAAGAGCTTTGTTATCAATTTTTTGGGGTTTTCTACAAATAATTGTGTGTTACTACTTGGAGAGTGGTACACTGATATAACTATTAATTAGTTCTTGAATTAGTATCATTATTTCTGAGACTTCAAAAACTGCTTTATACATAGAAAACTTACATCTATCACTTCAGATTCTAAATTACCTGTTTCTTTGATAAAGATTGAAAGACCACCATGCTTCAAATTTGCTCTACAGTAACATGTTGCTAATTGGTGCCAAGCATGCCTGAGTATGTGCTTACTTACATTCGCTATAATGCGGCAGATGTTTATGGAACCTCTTATACTGACAGCAGAACAGTGGTTTTGCAACACTGTTATCTTCGTGCTTTTTGATCTAATGCCATACATGTTAATTCATTGAAGTTCTCTTAGAAGCTTCTTTCAGATGCAACAGAAAAAAGTGTGTAGTTCTATTAGAAAAAACAAATTTGGTGACTATGAACAATAAAAATTACTTGTAAACATCAGGAAATTCACCATATTATCTGCTATAGCTTGGCAAAAGCTGCACTTAGATATATTTATTCATTTTGGATATATTTGGGGTGGCCTGTCTTAGCTGCCTCATGCTGTCAATGGGAGATATGGTTCTGTGAGAATAATTTGAAACAGCCCTAAGAGACCTAAGTTGGAACAAGGCCCTTGGAATAAATGGCATTCCCTCAGAATTATTGAGATCCTTGATGACAAAATTATTTCATCTATTGAAATCTTCACTAGACTGTGAAGGCCCAAGGGATATTAACCAGTTACCTCTGCCTTGTGGTATCAGGCAGATGTGATAAGCACACTGCTCTGCTGCCCATTTTGTGGACTTTCTAGGGCACGGAGCTGCTACTACTCAGTCAAGTAGCTTCCCAATTGGCATCATAAGGCAGAGTGTACCCTATACTCATCCTCTCACCAAGGGAAAATCCTTCTCAGTACTGGGAATCAAATCTTCCATATTGTAGCCATCTGTGCTGACTACTCAGCTAAGGAGGTGAACAATTATTCCATCTGGTGTGCAAGATATATGAGATAGACTTCAGGAAGAATGTAATAATTCCAGTTACAAAGATGGAAGGTCCTCACATGTGTGAATATTAGTGAACCATTACTAACAAAGAGATAGAGGGGCTGGCCAGTACTTACCTCAGCTCAGTACAGCCGATAGATACACATAAAACAGAACCGAAAGTTTACATTCCTAGCTTTCGGAACAAATGTTCCTTCATCAGGGAGGAGAGAGGGGAAAGAAAGGGAAGAAGGGAAAGGAGATTCAGTTACTCACAACCCAGGCTATGAAGCAACAGGGAAAGGAAAATAGGGAGGGTAGCAAGGATGGAGGCATGGTTGTCAGAGGGAAGCCAAAGATATTGAGAATATCTTTGATATTGAGAATATCTTTGGCTTCCCTCTGACAACCATGCCTCCATCCTTGCTACCCTCCCTATATTCCTTTCCCTGTTGCTTCACAGCCTGGGTTGTGAGTAACTGAATCTCCTTTCCCTTCTTCCCTTTCTTTCCCCTCTCTCCTCCCTGATGAAGGAACATTTGTTCTGAAAGCTAGGAATGTAAACTTTCAGTTCTGTTTTATGTGTATCTATCGGCTGTACTGAGCTGAGGTAAGTACTGGCCAGCCCCTCTATCTCTTTGTTAGTATTTGTTTCACATCTTTATATGAGATTTTCCATTAATCATTTACTGAACCATTATTTTGATAAGTCATGGTTGCAAAATATTGGCACAAATTATTTGCAAAAGAATGGAAAAACTGGTGGAAGCTGACCTCAGGGAAGATCAGTTTGGGTTCTTGAGAAATATAGGAATATGAGAGGCAATAGTGACACAAAGACTTATAATGCAGGTTACGTTGAAGAAAGGCAAGCCTACATTTGTAGCACTTACTGGGTTGCACTCTTTGAGGGTTTGAAGATAGTGAGGTGAAATACAGGGAGCAAAATGTTTTTTACAACTTGTACAGAAACTTTACTGAATTTATAGAAGTCAGAGGACATGAAAGGGAAGTAATGGTTGTGAGTGGAGAATGAAAGGTTGTAGCCTATCCTTGATGTTATTCAAACTGTACATTGAGCAGACTGTGAAGAAAACCAAGGAGAATTTTAGAAAGGGAATAATGGTTCAGGCAGAATAAGTAGGGACTTTAGATTTTTCATTGAAATTGTAATGCTGTCAGCTATGGCAAAAAAACTTTCAAGAGTAGTTGAATAGCATGAACAGTGTCTTCAAAAGAGATTATATGAAGATCAACAATAATAAAAAAGAGTAATAAAGCATACTCAAATTAAATCAGTTGATACTAAGAGAATTAGAATAGAAAATGAGGCACTAAAAGTAGTAGATGAGTTTCACCACTTTTGCAGCAAAATAACTGATGGTAGTGACAATAGAGAGGATATGTAATGTAAACTGGTAGTAGCATAAAATCATTTCTGTAAGAGGAATTTATTAACATCAAATATCAGTTAAGTGTTACAAAGACTTTTCTGAAGTTCTGGAGTGTGGTTTTGTATGAAAGTGAAATGTGGTTGATTAGCAGTTCATACAAGAAGAAAATAGAAGCTTTTGAAATGTGGTACTACATAAGAATGCTGAGAAGTAGATGGATAGGTAGAGCACTAAATGAAAAGATATTGAATTGAATTGGATGAAAGAAAGAAATTTAGTGCACAACTTGACTAGAAGAATGAATGGTTGAATGGATACATCCTGAAGCATCAAGAAATTTTCAGTTAGGAAGTAGAAGAAAGTGTAGAGGGTAAAAATTGTATTGAGAGAACAAGACTTGAATACAGAAAGCAGGTTCAAATAGATGTAGGGTGCAGTGGTTTTGCAGAGATGAAGAGACTTCTGTAGGATAGTCTAGCATTGAGAGCTGCATCAAACCAGTCTTTGTATGGAAGGTAACAGAACCAACAACCTGACATTTGCCTATAATCAGACTGGGAGAGGGGGAGGAGGACCTGACCAGAAAGATTATTCGAAAGTCATTAATCAGGAATACTGATTGTATGAATCTGAAGCAAAAAATCTGTTGGTATATGTGCTATGTGTAGAAGAAAAACGATTGCATTTGTCAAAGAAAAATGATAGCATTCACAACACACAGAAATATTTATCTTTCATAATTTGTGCTTTCATATGATTTTCTAATATCCAAGTTGTTCAAACATCTATTTTGGATGTAGTTTTACAGGTAATGCATAAGTCATGAAAACTGAAACCAAATTTTGATAATGTGAGCTCATGTTTTGAAGGACATGTGTATTAACACAAAGCACCATAAACCCAACAGGTTCTCAAACCATTTGTCCATCATCATCTTGATCCTTATCACCACTCATCCTCTTCATATTTTCTCCCAATAGGATGTTATTTTTCATAGGTACATGGAACAGGAAAGGAGAAAAAACAGCAGACATATTTTCTTTCAGAAACAGAAATACATGAATGTTTACTTTTATTTATAAACTAATTTTTTTAATTCTATGGTGAGTTCTAATGTCTTTTTATTACTATTTGGATTTTATGTACATTTCAATATTCCCTGAATAGTGAAGTCTTTTAAGCATTTGGAAGTCTGTTATTTAAAATGCAGCTGATTTATATTTGTTGTTGTACAACAACACAGCACAGTTAATTTTTGTATAGGTTATTATTTCAGACATACTATATGTAATAAGAAAATAATTTATATATTTAGTTCTCTGAATACTTTCCCCAAATTTGCAGTGCACATTATCACTCTCTCTTGTTACCATTCTTTGCTTTTGTGTTTGTTGAATTTTTCAGCCCTCTGATGCAATCTGTTACATTGGGTATATGAAATAATAGTACATTTTGCATTTACAGTTTTGGAAATTTTTCTCATTAGCGGCTTATTTGTATTTACTTTTGGCTGACATTATTCACATTTCTGGCTATTAAAATGTGTCACCAGGAAGGAGAGGAAATAATTAAATTTTATTTGTTTCATATCAGTGCACACTCCACTGCAGGGTGAAAATTTCGTTCTGGAAACATCCCCCAGGCTGTGGCTAAGCCATGTGTCCACAATATCCTTTCTTCCAGGAGTGCTGGTTCTGCAAGATTTTCAGAAGAGCTGCTGTGAAGTTTGGAAGGTAGTAGATGAGGTACTGGCAGAATTGAAGCTGTGAAGAAGGGTTGTGAGTCCTGCTTGGGTAGCTCGGTCGGTAGAGCACTCGCCCATGAAAGGCAAAGGTCCTGAGTTTGAGCTTTGATCCAGCACACAGTTTTACTCTGCCAGGAAGTTTCATAATTTTACTTATTGTGTGTATACAGTATAGTAGGAAGAACACATGATTAAATGTCTAGGTCATTGGGTATACAGGGTATGAATTTTAGCAAAAAGAGGTTCCACTGCAGACATTAATAATGACTCTAACCCAGCTGAGCATCGTGTCAAACTGAGGTTGGGTGACAGAATGGTACACTGTTCCATGCAGCTTCAATTTTATGGCTGAATTCACAAATTGTAATGGTTCACGAGTGGTGGCATGTTAGTCTCTCAGCAACCCATGACCAGATGTGTTCAGTGGGTGAGAGATGTAGAGAACATTATGGCTACGGCATACCTGTAATGAGCCATGTTGAGTTACCTTGTTGGAAGTTAATATCATGGAGACCTTGCAGATAATGCATGGCTGCCAGCCTTAATTATATTTAACCATAATGTCGAACGTCGTCTCGCCCCTCTGGAGTACTTCGAAGGGGCCGAGGTATGGGGGTTGCAGGGGTTGTCTAACGGAGTTATCCCTGAGCATAACGTAGAAGCATGTGTTGAGTACGGTTGGCACGTAAGTGTCCGGTGGGGAATGACTGACAGGCGGGTGTAGCCATGCGTGTCTAAAGTGGGTACGCATTCTACTAATAAAGTCTGGGGAGGTGGGGAAATCCTCGGGTGCTTGAGGCAGGATAAGTTCCCCAAGTAGAAACAGGTTCTCGCTGAAAACAAATTCAGAGATGGTTCCCTGTAAGTCAGGTTTAAAGGTCGAACAAAGGCCAAGGCCAAGTAACATCCAAGGAAGTGCCTCAGACCAGAGTGCAGGCTCAAACTGTCGACCCTGGTCAGTGGTGATGGTGGATGGGCAACTGAATCTAGCGATCCATGATGAGTAGAATCCCTTGGCCAAGGTTTCTGCTGTGATGTTGGGTAAAGGAACAGCATCCACCCAACAAGACATGCGGTCGATTGTGGACAGGATGTATCTGTGGCCGTCAGACAGTGTCAGAGGGCCAATAAGATCGATATGTACATGACGAAAACGTCCTTGCGGAATGTCAAACTTGCCAAGGGGGAGAGAGGTGTGGCATCCAATTTTGTTGCGTTGTCAGGAAATGCATCTGTGTGTCCAGATTTGACAGTCATGCTTCACAGTTTCCCAAACTAAATGCTTGGTGACGAGGTGTGTGGTGGTGCGAACGCCAGGGTGGGTGAGGTTATGCGAGCCGTCGAAGGCTTGTTGGTGCAACATGGAAGGGATCAACGGCCGCAGTGTGTCGGTAGAAGAGTCACACCACACTTCATCTGAAATGCCGGGGAACTTGGTTTTGGTAAACACAAGCGATGTCTGAGGATCCAAGAGGAGAGCTTGAGATTCCTCATCAGAGGCCTGGAGAGCGTCAAGGTCAGATAAATCAATGATGCATGAGACAGTACTGACCCATGAAAAGAAATCAGTGGGGATGTTTTCCATGCCTTTGATGTAGTGTACGTCTATAGTAAATTGAGAGACCAGGTCAAAGTGGTGGAAACACCAAGGGGGTTTGTCCTCAGGAGGTTTGCAGAAGGCATCCACCAGTGGTTTGTGGTCAGTAAGGATGAAGAAAGAACAGCCCTCAATGTCAGAGCGAAAGTGTTTGATGGCTTCATAGACCACCAGAAGTTCTCTATCGAAAGTGGAATACTTTTTCTGTGCCGTAGACAGTTTGTTTAAGAAGTAATGAAGGGGTGAAACCATGTCACCTTTTCATTGCTGTAATACTGCCCCGAACGTGATGTCGCTGGCATCCATAGTGATGAACAACTCGGCAGACGGATCGGGGTGGGCAAGTACAACGGAGTGAGCTAACGCTGTCTTTAGAGCCCTGAAGGTCTGCAGCATAGGTTCAGTCCAACGGACTGGCTTAAGGCCCAAAGTTTGTTTGCCGGACAGCAAGTCCGTCAGCGGGGCCTGCATGGCGGCAGCAGAAGGTAGACGTTGGCAGAAGTAATTTATAGTACCCACGAAATGTTGAAGTTCTTTGTACATAGCTAGGGGTGGGAATGACGTGACAGCCTGCACGTGGGATTTGGGATGCTGTATTCTGCCTGCGGAGACGGTGTAACCCAAAAATGTCACAGAAGACTGGCACAATTGGAATTTATCTTTGTTGACCTCGACACCTTTGGAGTTCAAGGTCTGGAGGACCTGAGATAAATGAACTTCAGGGTCCTCAGTCGACTTGCTGAAAATGAAGATGTCATCCAGCAATGTAAAGCAGAACTCGAACTCTCATAAGATTGAGTCAATGAAACATTGCCACATCTGTGCCACATTCTTTAAACCGAATGGCATGAAGTTGTATTGGAATAAGCCAAGCGGCGTGATGGTAGCAGTCTTTGGAATGTCTTTAGGTGCTACGGGTATCTGGTGACAGGCATGTATGCAGTCAATCACACTGAAGATTCTGGCTCCCGATAACATATGGGTGAAATCATTTATGTTCGGCACTGGGTAATTGTCCATGATGGTATGAGAGTTTAAGAGTCTGTAATCACCACACATTCAAAAAGAACCGTCATATTTGGTGACGAGGTGAATCGGTGAAGACCAATTGCTGTCCGATGGCTGTTGAATGCCTGCCTCCAGAAGTTCGTTAATTTGCTTCCGGGCCATGCGCAACTTAATGGGGTTGGGTCGTCTAACCTTGTGCCTAATAGGAGAGCCAGCAGTGGTAATTATCTTGTGTGTCATTCCGTCGGTGACAGAGGAGACTGCGAACTGCACATGAGGTTGAGTAACGTCCTGACATGAAGTTTTGGGATGAGTAGGGTGCAATGAGGCATAGCCGTTAGTGCAAGTGAGAAAAGGCAGCACGAAAGTCACATGCCTATTATGTGAGTGCGGCGTGCGCTTGTTTAGAGAGGTAGGTTGCGCGCACATCACAGAGCAGATCGGGGCGCACAGCGACTGTCTGTTGTAAGCCTTGGCTTGAGTAACTGGTGCGGGCAAGAGAGGCATTGGCATCGTGCAGAGAATGGCGATGACCGCTGAATCACATGGTTGGCGCGCTAGAGAGGGGGAATGTTTACCAACATACGGGGTGCCTACCTGTGCGGTGGGCATGTTCACATTGCATGTGCGACTGTCATTAGAAGCACTTTTCGAAACACATGTCACTGCACAAAGCAGCCGTGTGGCAGGTACAGAGATCACTGAACGCAAATCATCACATGCAATGAATGTTTTTGAACTAACCTGAGGAGTGTCCATGCTGGTGTCTGCTGATGAAGGTCAACCAGATGAAGGAACTGTGGATTGCAGTTGCAGCAGTGAGGTACAAGCCGCAGTGAGCTCGCCAAAAGTGTGAGCAATGCGTTGTTTCAACTCGTCGTTTTGCCGACATAATTGCGCCACTGCATTGCACTCTGACAGTAGATTAGTGACACAGGTCACAATTTTGTCTGCGAGGGTGGAGCACTCGCGAACCAAATCACATATTGCGACGGAAACAGAACAATGAGCATAAGTGCCTGAGCACGGTATCTGGGTGTCAGAAGGATGGTGTAGCACTCAACCTTGGACTATGTTCGGGGAGAGTTTGTAATTGGACAAGAAATCCATACTGAGAATTGGTTCGTCAATGTCGGTGATGTAAAAAGTCCACGGGAAATGTAAAGAAGGAGATAGAGGCACCATAACTTTAGCAGAACTAACAGTTTGTAATGTTGATTCATTGACAGCACGTAGAAGCGACTTCGTCAGTGAAAAAATGGAAGGAGCCAACAATGTAGGTTTTATAGACATTTCAGCACCTGTATCGACTAGGAAAACGAGCCGCGACAAAATGTCGGTCACATATAAATGACTGCTCGGCCGAGAGGACAAGTGGATGGAGTGCAATGTTTGAGGATGCCTGTGAAGTTCCCCACAGGACTCAGCATCTTTTAGATCCTACGGTCAGTGTTTGGGTGCTGGCAAGATAATCTGCATTTCTTGGCCTCATCCCCGAAAATCTTGTGGTATCAACAGTACGGATGAGCTGGATGTGATGGTGGCAGTGATTGTGACAGCAGAGGAGGTTTGTCCTTGTTGATCTGTTCCGGAATGTAATCTGGGACATATGGTGCATCTGCGATTCTTGAGTGCTTGGAAAGAGGAGAGAGCAAACGAGTACTGCCCGATGGTGTAGATGGTGTGGAGGCAGAACAAGCCCTGCCTCTGCCAACAGATGGCTGGTAAACAGGTGGCATAGTGCCATCCATCGGTGAGAGGTGTGCTGGTTGTTTTGTTGCAGTAGTGCATACAGCTGACCTGCAATGCGAAGGTGAGAGCTGATAGACTCAAATTTGGCAGACCATACCATGCACAGGGTAACGTCCGGCATCATGTGTTCACTCACAAGTAGCCGAAGGCGGCACCAGAGTTGTGACAGAGTGCGGTCCCCCAGGTGTTCCTTGTACAGGATCTTGATTATTAATTCCTGTGGCTTGCAGGCGAGTCGGTCCAATATTGTCTTCTTGGTGAACTCATATTTTGGCAGTGGTGGTGTTGAAAGTAGGAAGTTACAAATTAATCTGTGTGGTCATGGAGGTGCGTGACGAGACATAGAAATTTAGAGTTGTCATCGGTCACTTGATGTAATTCGAAAAGGTGCTCCACAAGTGCGAACCATGAAATGGGGTTGTCCTTGTATAAAGGAGGAAGCTCTGGCAGATGGACAGGGGGAGGGGGAGGGGGGACAAGGGAGGCTTCGGCGTATCTTGGGAGGCCTGATGTCCCATGGTAGGAGAGGCTGTCTTGTAACCCAGCACTACTGGCATGGGCATGTTACTAGCAACGGCCAGTTGCAATGTCCCTGATCAGTCATAGAAGTATGACACGGCAGGCACAGTCGGTACTGTGGGAACGAATGGATGAGTAGCACATGAGGTAAGCCCATAAACTGGACCAGAGGTTAAAGGCACAGTACTTAAATTGTTCACCTAGGAAATGACACGGAAGGCTGGCACGGCAGACGCAGACCATACTGCGGAAGGAACGAGCGGCTGTATGGTCGGAATTGGGGCCCCCTGTGAGTGAGAGGAGGGCATGGGGGGAGGGGGTTTGGGACTTGGTGTGGCAACAGCAAGTGTTTTCTGTGCACATCGGGAGTGCACCCCATGTGATAGGACAATAAATCACTGGTGAAACCTGTTGGTGGTCACATTGTTGTGGTACAACGTTCCTGGATGGTGAAGTGCTGTTGGGTGTGTTCAAACCCATATGGTTGAGAAACTGGGCAACAGATCTGGTGGTTGAGCCTGGCAAACTTGGCGTATAAAAATGTCCATTATTAAGTTGTGAGTAAGGCAAAAGTGGTATAGCTTGACAGCAGTTGACTGCGTGTGCATTTTGCGCAAATGGCAGCATCGCACACAGCACTACTGTAACCGATGTTGCGGCACGTAGAGGATCAAAGCATGTGTGCAAATTTGGGTCCCTTTGAACACTACACAAGCAATCAATCATTGCACAATTCTGGAAATCATCCACTTCACCTTTCACATGTTGGCATGCACAGTCCAGCGACACAAAACCCGAGTCCATTGTTTGAGGTAATGGCGTAACACTTGGCCATTGTAGAGCTGCAAAATTTGAGGTTAACATCGTTGGAGATCGCGAATCACTGTCTGCCATTGGTGAAACCATTGGTAGGGGATTGGAGTGGCCTGGTAGTAGTAGCTGAGCCTCCAAATTCTCATGTAAAACATTGGGTGAGGCAGCCATGGCGTCGAACATAAAATCTGTTGATTCCACACAGCCGGCAAGGAAGTTGCAGAAGACTTTGGGGTCACCAATACGGGAAATGGGAATACGGATAACTGTATATGCAACAAACTGTTCCCATAAATGTCTATACATACATACATTTCAGTATTTCAGCACAAAGAAAGATACCCGTGTACACTGTACAAGCAGGGTGTATACGGCCCGGGACATCCGGGAATTCTGGGAAAAACCCGGGAATTTTTTCATCCAGGACAAATCCGGGAAAAACCCAGTAATTTTTTAGAATTCTGGGATTTTTCGTTGTTTTAGATTGCAGTTAAAGTTTTGTAGGTGTGACGGGTAAGATCTGATACGCTGACGAAGAACTTTAGTCCACTACTGCTAAATAATATTGCAGCAATGAAACACAAATCACAGAATAACACCAAAATAAAAGTTTAGTTGCATAGAAAATGGGTAAATAGTGTCAAAGGATTTAGGTCGAATATTATGCAGTACGACCGTAACAACTAACATGCATTCGATGTGTGTGACGTCACAATTGTTTACATTTCTAACAGATCATCAGAAAATGTTATGAATAGTGGCTTGAGATACGTTACTTTCGAAGTAAATTTCCACGCAAGATGATTTATGTTATGTGTGAGAATGTGCAGTGCATTTTTTAAATCACAGGGCGTTATAACTCTCATTCAAAATGTAACACTTTGTGGATCAGCCATTTGAAAAATGTCGGGCCCAGAAGATAAGTCATTTATGCCACTATTTAAAATTTTACCGGCACATTTGTATTTGATATGACTTAACGTGTAACACACGCTAAAAAAAGACCAAGCTTCAAGTTAGTTTTCATATTTAATGTTGTTCTTTCATAGATAAAAAATTATGCAATCGATGGCAAAAAGTTCCATTGACCTTCACAAAAATGTGCATAATGTGTTACTGAGTCCCTTCATGCCAGAACACTTCGACTTTTCTAAGCAACTGATAATCATTTTGGCACGATTTTAATTGCCAAATTAGAGCCTGTTAGTAAGCCTACAGACTTCCTATCATTGTAGGACTAATAACAATGGATGCCAATAGAGGATGCAATTCCCGTTCGTACATACACATCTGCTTACAAGTTAACCGGTGTAGAAACGCACTTTGCTGAATTGAGCGAGCTCGGCCTACCTTCGTAACCTACGTGCCGCGGCCTGTCTTTCTCGTAAGCCTCGTGCTCTGAATAACTGCCGTCATTCACTAGCGAGGTCACGTGACATGAGCTATGACTGGCTGACAAAAGTGCATCGCTCAACGCAATCTCTATTTTAGAGTTTCGGAAGCTACCATGCTGTAATTTGTGTATATACTTCAGCAATACGAAAATAAACTCTGTGCATATTGTCTCGCATCAAACAACTTTCCAAACGCATTGTTTTTCCTGGATTTCGTTTCCTAAAGTGCTGGGATGTCCTCCACCGGTATAATACCTTTAAGATCCAAAGGACTGATAGGTTTTACAGCTCCGAGGGAAAGTATACTGTTACTTAACACTGGTGTATTTTCACCCGCTTTATACGTAATTTCATCCGGGAGAAATTGTGTTTTTAACCGGGAAATCCGGGAAAAATCCGGGAATTTTTTTTTCTTGTCCACATAGACACCCTGACAAGGTACAAACGCTGACTGAAACATTGACATGGCGGTTCGTCAGAGCAGTTAAGAGTTCAAAGATCATGCTTTACGTGGTCAATGTGACCTATCGACACCACAAATCCAATGTTGTCAGGCAGAGATAAGTTTCATGTTGCATCAAATATATGGACTTTTTAAGACTGCTGGGAATTTCAGATCAAACACTGGACATTTTTACGTTAATTTTGAGTACAAGACACACCTGAATTTAGAGGCAATTTTTCAAAGAAAACAAGCATCCTATAGTCAACAAAATTGATATTGTGTAGAAATTTAATAGACTTACCTATGTGTCTTATGTGGATGAGAAATCAATCCAGTTTCTTATCAGTGTGCATACCCAAAGTTTCTGAATGCTCTGCTTCATTTATTGTATTTTCTCTGTAACTTATTATTAGAGAAACAGTGAACTGGCTTAACATTAATGGCCTTTCTTTAAATTACACTAAAACAAACTATGTTCAGTTCCACACAACATTCAAAGATGAAGAAACAGTAGTAAAAATAGGTGAGTAGGTGATAACCAGGGTGGATACCTCAAAATACCTAGGCTTGCATATTGACAGCAAACTGAACTGGTCAAACCACATGCTGAATCAATGCAAAAGATTGAGTTCAGCAACTTATGCATTATGCATTGTTTCTTCTTATAGAAGTATGTAAATCATGGAGTCACTCTATTATGGTTATTTTCATGCCATTATGGCATATGGAATTATATTTTGGGGAAACCAACCACTGGCTAAAAAAATTCTGTGTGCACAAGAAAGAGCCATAAGGATCATGTGTGGAGTCCATCCTAGAGCCACATGCAGGAATCTTTTTAAGAAACTTGGAATCCTTACATCCACTGTGCAATGTATATTCTCTTTGATGTGCTTCATAAGGAAAGAAAAATCCATTTTTAAACAGCAACTCAGTAATGTTATGACAGTCCAAGGAACTCCTGTGACACTTGGGAAATGCATGTGGCCCAGCCGGTCTTGTGCCACATTTGAATCAGAGGTGAGAAGAAAACATGATAGCAACTATGAACAGGCAAATCTAAGTATGGTACAGAAGGAGTCCATTTCAATGGCTGTAAGATTTTTAATGCACTCTCTTCAAGAATTAAGTGTTTGGTAGAAGATGGGCTCTTATTTGAAAAAAAACTTTAAGGTAATTCCTATTACAAGGATCATTTTATACGATAGAAGAGTTCCAGAACTACAGTGTTTAGCATTTCTTGTATTGTTAACTGCAGATATATGCCCAAATATTCATTTGTAATCCTGACTATTTTTTATTGTAAACACATATTTTGCAATATTTATTTTCTATAACACTTATTATTTTTTAGTATTTATTTATCTCTCAAAATTGATTTTCTGTAGTAGAACCCAAGTTGCTGTTTACTGTAATATGAAATCATTTTGCTTTGTTTTCTTGTGCTACCATAGATTTCTGACACATTCCATATTCTGTGATATTGTCACAACACAGATCACCAGAACAAGAAATAAATAAATAAGTAAATAAATTACTGATGATGTTACATTCTACGTCATGCTGAACTGTATGTAACAAAAACAACAGTGTAGTAGTAGTAGTAGTAGTAGTAGTAGTAGTGATAATAATAATAATACTTTTTCCATGGATTTTAAGAATCAACATGACTTCGAACATCAACTGAGTGATGCTGTGACAGTGCAAGGAACTCCTGTGACACAAGGAAATGCATGTGGCCGGGCCTGTGTTGTGCCACATTTGAATCAGATATCTCAGCTGCAGCCAGGTGATATCCTGATAACACAGTGCACTGATATTGGATGGACACCTTACTTCCCTCTACTTGCTGGAGTTGTCACTGAAATTGGTGGTCTGATATCTCATGGTATGTCTATGATTTGACGAAACTGTCTGTGTTGTAGAAAATGCATAGTTCATATCAAATATGATGATCAGTTTTTTTGTTTACAAAAAATTCAAAAAGTCTGGGAGTAAATACATTACAAAACAGTGAATTTAATTACCTTAATTCAACTTCACCAAAATTTTCAATGTATCTGATACAGCAAGTAAACACTTTTGGAACTTTAAAGATATCTTTTATGAAGAGCCCTGTTGAGGCCTCACAGAAGATCATATTAATGAAAAGGGTTTGTATCTGAACTCTAGAGAGAATATGTAAGGATTTCACAACCACACTTCCTGATTTGTTCCCCTAAAGTGCTACAATGGTACAACCTTTATTATGTTGAAAAAATACCTTATTTCTTCTAGTGCATTCATACTTCATTGCATTCTGATGTTCTTACTAAAATGTCTGTCTGCCCTAATTATTTCATTCCCTCAGTTTCTTGCTTACAGTAGAACAACACAAAATGTGTGTATGAACTATATCTCCAATGCCTCTACGTTTTATAGCTGTAATTACAACATCATAATGCATAAATGATTAATATATAGAGAGTGGAAGAATATACATAGTTGCTGCACTGAAATCTCCCTTACCAGTTTACTCAAATTTAAACACAAGTTACTTTGAAAGGTGACCTTACAGAAGCTAATATTACATGTAGTGAAACAAATTAAATATTTTTTTATTTGCTGTCCATATAACAATCAGCTTTGGAACATTGTCATAGATTTTAGTTCACATATACAATGGTTTAGTTAACATACATAAGTGCACACACTGATATAAATAACGAAGGTCAGAAATTATCATTTTTTGTTGTTGCAAAAACACACTTATGTTATCTACTACTGTTTTACAGAGAGACTTTACAACTCGAAATATAAATGCATACATTGATACAGTGTGTGAAGATCAGAAATAACTGGCCTAGCAGAGCAAACAGAGCATTTGCAGGTAGTGGCTAACATAAGCCAAAAGCTTTATGCAGTGCACCAAACTCAACTACACTGAATAAACTCCTAATACTCAATAAATTCATCAACATCTATATGCAGTAACCAATTCACCACAGCAAAGTTCAAACACTGATATCTATACTAGCACAAAGTGTTCAAATATTCTCTGTGTCCCAAACTGTTACACTGGAAAAATGCCTAAGCCGTGAATCAGTGCACATTGAAATATTCCTAACATTGAACACACCTGAACACACATGGCTGTCTGGCCACTCAGCCTGACTGATAACCTTACCCAGCCAGCAGTGAATGCCAAAAAAAGAACATGAGCCTCTCACTCCTCACCTGTTTGAAAACTCGATCTTGTGACTGCTACTGTAGTAATGTAAGCTATTACATTCTAGACCACCATTGGAACACACTCATAAATCATTTAACATGCATTCATTTGAAAATATAGGATATACATTTACAATGCATTTTCATCCTGATACTACAGTGTTTAATTTTAGACATAGCAAACATCATGTTTTTAATTAAATATTGTACACTATAAATAAAAACTGCAGGAACCTAATCAAGTTCATGTCTATTCATAATGGCCATGCAGAACAGCTGTAGTCAAATTATCATCTTACAGAATTAAGATTACCAAAATTTTCTGTTAAATGCATGTAAACAAATTGGGATAACAGGACAAACTGTTCATGTTAACACTAATCTTTTATGCATCTGTCGAGAAATCTTTGGTTTGGCACAATGTTTACTATTATTAAACAATTTCTTTGTAAGATTTATAAGCTGGTGTTAACCTATTACATAAGTGTAGTCATTTTATGGCTGGCATCATATTTCCATCTGTGTGCTGTATGCACATGTACTGTGTTTATGTTAATGTTGTCACAAGAAATTTTACACATAAATGTCAATAATTTACACAACATTTGTTGTATGAATATGGTAGTAATTTTACTGAATTCTTCTTTTTATTGGAATTTCAACACTGTCTTCAGATTTTTGTAGCTTGTCTGGAAGTGATTTTTGTGTATGGGGTGAATGTTTAATTTTAAAACAATCAGAATCTTGCCTTCTGCTTAGTGTCCATAACCATGTGATGACTCAGTTTAGCCTCGCCACTGTGGAATTTCCATGTGGCTTCTGTTGACCAGCTAATTAGATATCTATCCCATTCCCTCACTCTGTTATCTATAGTGACTTGGAGCACTCTACAGCTCACACCTACTGACCTGGCTCGGCCACTACATTGCAAATTGCTAGCCACACATCACTCAGCCAAACCTCTCATTCTTTGATTAATTTTTATATTGGTCATACTGCTCATAATGTGAGAAGTTATACAATAAATTTATTTGAGTGCCTGCCAGTATTATTTTTCAGCAAATCTGTTATGCTCTCTCATCAGACAAAAACCTATGGCTATTTGTGCCACACTTCTTTGTGTATGCACAATCTATGCAAGAGACTATCTCTACCTTTAGTCTAACCTGATATGGTCCACAAGCTTGAACTGTTTTCTACCATTTGCTTTATCTACAACTGAGTTCAAGAGACCACTCTACTTCATATGTAACATGTGACTGACTCTAGTTGTGGCTCATAAATCCTGTAACTAAAGACTATTAGATTTTTCCATTTTGTGAAGGTCTCTGTACATCGCTACTCCCTGGTATCTTATTAACTCTTACACTTCCCTGGAAGATAACTAGATGTTACTTCTATGTCTAAAGAAGACTTTTCACCCAGTGTAGTGTTGATTTCTGTTTATAATGGCTTTTTGATCCAGTCACAAACCTGTTTTGATATCACATATCAGTATATTTTTCCTAATTTGTTTTTTAGCTGTCAGTATGGTATTCTGATCAAAGAGCTAGAAATATCAAATCAACATTTATCTCTATCCATTTTGTCTGTTCATGAAGAGCACAAGCAGGAACTATATTTTCAGGGTTACTCTGTGTCTTATTGGTAAGTATTTGGATACTAATTTTTGCACCTCCAACAGATTATCCAACCCCTTACACCACTTGCAGTCATATGCGTATTACCTTCTACAATTGGTAATAGTTTTTTTAAAGGAATTAAACCATTGCATGTTAGCACAGTGGAATTTCACTTTTGCTTAATGTCTACTGTACCTCTATTTTGTGTAGTTCATGCAGCTTAGAACAAGCTGCCATGTCATACATTCTGTACATGACCTGTAAAAAGTAATTACAAATTCACAAATTTCAGAGTTTTCGCTTTACTTGTATTGTGAAATCTTTCTACTTTCAAAATTTCATGGTTTTAGGTCAGTGGAAAATTCCCTATAAGTTTTAATGTGTGAATTTTTAGTACCACAATGTATGATATAAATGGCCATATATTTTGATTGCATCGGCATACAAGCTTAAATTTTTTATAATGCCCAGGGATCATACACCTTAGTATGTGACATAAATTTCAACTTGATATGTCTTATCTATTCCTGAGCAGTAGGGTTCTTGACAGTTCAACAGACAGATGGACATACAGACAACAAAGAGATCCTTCCTATTAGGAACCCAAAAAATGATTGACACTTGCAGTATAACCTTGGTACATATCTTAAGTTTGTTTAAGACTTGTACGAAAATCTAATAAGAGAGCAGCAGTATTTCTATAAGTGCTTCTCAATTTAGATAAATGTTTTTGGCCTTAAATATTTCATTAATTGTAATAAAATTTGTTGCTTCTATTTCAGATATCATAAATTCTCATTTTCCCATATTCTACTGGATTGAATTTTGAGAGTAAAATCCAGAACATCTTCTCTTTGTCAATTAACAGCTCAGCTGTTATGTTCAGATGGCTTATACGTAGCATATATTCTTGACATATATTTTAGTTCATTTTCCTTAACCAACTGCAAGTTGCAATAACTTAAAACTTTGTGTGGTGTGAACTGCTTTGGATACATTACAGTGCTTTTCATAATTTCCTGACAGTGTTTAACATTTTTATTAAAAAAGTCAAAATTTAAATTTTCAATCATTTTGCATCTTCTGTGATCTAGAAGATTAGATATGACACCATTGATGGGGTTGTGTGCAGGACTTATCTGTCATGTTTCATAGTAAAATAAAGTAATATTGTGTCAGTTGCTGTAATTCACTATATCTGTTGAATAAATCATTGTTAAAGGATATACAGATATTTTGTTGGGAAACAGAGAACAAAACATAAGTGATGATGACTGATAACCATGTAAATTATATCTGTAGTGTATTCAAATATAATCTTTCACATTTTCAGTGGAAAAAAGCCCTCAGCTTTACTTACTCCATGTAGTACAGTTTGCATATAACATGTACCTTGAATACTATATGATAACATGCCCACATCATGTATTTCTTGTTTTGTTTGAATCTGTTTGGTGTTTTGATCTGTTACGATGAATATGGTGGAACTATCAGCATTTACGAAGACTGGACTAGAAGGACAATGGACCACTACTCACTTCTCTCTGTGGATTGTTCTACAGCTGTAAACTGTAAAATAATTTTCAATTGAAATCATTTGAAACTAATCTGTAATATGTCAGAGGTGAATTAAATGGGTGCGTTAAAACAGTAACATCAATAATTAGTCACTGGAAATGCCTTTGACTATAGTTAAAAACTGAAGTATTTAAAAATAGAAATAACCGCACTACAGGCAGGTAAAATTTAAACATTAACTAAAAGGGTCAATCCATATCAAGTGATCAAATGAGTATTGCTTGACCATTTTTAAATATTTTGGTTTTTTATTTCTGATTACCCCATAATTGAGAAGTTCAAACAGTTTTTAAAAAAATTTGTTCCTTGCTAACTTACTGAATAGCGGCCATATTTATTTGGAAGCACATGACAGTTTTTCAATCTGTAGACTTTAGCTTTAATTTGAATATCTCTGCACTGGGTTCAGTTACAATATTGCAATTGGCATTCTGATTGTTTTTAGAAAAGTCTCTTACACAACATTGTTTGTTACCGAAACTACCTTAAACTCAAAAATAACCAGTCAAAATTACTTCCAAAGTTTGGTATGGAAAATGTAGAAAATCCAGTTTTTATATCCAAAAATAACAACCAAGGAGTGATTTATCAGAGTGTATTTTTTTCTCTAGTTAGATATCAAATTACTAGCCTTATATAGAGCAGGAACACTTACAAATGTTTTCTTAATTTTTTATAAATTTTTGAAATTTGAAATATCTTAAATTTTTGTAAATCTCAGAGCTAGTTATCTCTGGTAGGACTGAATATAAAAATGTGTTTTTTTGTAGATCTATATAACAGCAAAGTACCGCAAAAATTTCAACACTGATATTTGACTGTGAACAAAGATATGAGTTTTTGAAAATGAGGAAGTAATTCACATTATGTTACAACTGATCCTATGGTTGTTGCCTACTTAAATGGTTTATTGTTTCATTGTTATAAAATTTAGTTGTAACCTGCATTTAATTAACACTACCATCCCATATTTAGTCAGTACTATTTATTTTAGTAATAAAATATTAAACGATAGGAGCTTTTGCTTTAGTTCTATGTTAAACAAATGAATATTTACATCTTGGTTTATTCTCAATTAAATAGCACACTATAACAAGTTCAAAATGATAAAAATAAAATAATGGACATGTGAAATTTCTGCACGAATTTTGTCTTCAAGACAATTGTGTACAGGAGCTCAGTGGACAGAAAAATAAATCTTCACAGGAGCCCAGTAGTCAGTGACAAGTCTGTACATGATGTGTGCAGCCTCACTACATTTACTGGATGTGGAACTGTTTTAGACAATCTGTTTGGAAACCTCAGTTGGTGTGGGTGTACATACTTCTCCAAGACTGTAGAATATTTTATGTTCTTTTCTTGCGAGTGTAAATTTTAGTTAACTAAAAAATTCTAAAATTTAATAATAAATAAATCTTAAAGACTAATTGGAATGTAATAAAATGGATGAACAGTTCTCATTGGATAGGTAGTAAATGAAGTGTGTCACAAAACTGTTTATGGCTCAATTTCAAATATCTTAATAAATGTTAAATACTTTGATAAAGATAGACAAACTTTGTTTAAATTATGAGGAAGTTCTTCCATATCATCACTTTGTGAGTATCATGAGAAAAAATATATTCTAAAGTACTATCACATTTTTGAAAAAAAAAAAATGCTCTGATGATCTGATTGGGTAGACCGTTCATCTGGTGCAAGTCTTTCGATTTGATGCCACTTCGGCAACTTGCGCATCGATGGGGATGAAATGATGATGATTAGGACAACACAACACCCAGTCCCTGAGCGGAGGAAATCTCCGACCCAGCCGGGAATCGAACCCGGGCCCTTTGGATTGACAGTCTGTTGCGCTGACCACTCAGCTACCGGGGGTGGACTTGAGAGAAATAAAACTTGAACATTTGTCCACATTAAGTAGAAGCAAATTAGCTTCCCCAATCAAACTTAATGTGATTCCTGGAAATTCTCTGTGCCCAAATTGTTACTCTAAAACATTTATTGTGAATCGAGAACCACAATCATGTAACACTCTTAGTGACATTTATATTCCTAATGAGGAAGCTATTAGCAAGTTAGATTTTGCTTGTTCTAATTTAGAAGTATCTCCTGCTTCGAAAATAAGAAACTTGAGTAGCAGAAAAAGTAGCTACTGAAAACATGGTACAATGAATTTCAGACAAAATTACAAAAGACTTAGAATCATACTTTAATAATGCAGATACCAACAGTATTTCTAAAAAGGAAGAAAACTTATCTCCACAATCATCAGGCACTGAAAATTTAAGCTTAATCAAGAAATTAAAAAAATGTGTTCAGTGATACCTAAAAAAGAAAAAGTTAAAATTTTAAGTTTGCTCCCTGACTCATGGTCAAGAGAAAAAAATAGTTCACGAATTCAACATTTCTGATCATTTGGTTAGACTGACTGAAAAATTAGTGGAAGGCAGGGCACTCCACCAGTTTTATGACAGAAGAAAGGGGTAGGTATAAGGGAAGAAACAATTGAAAACATCAAGCAGGTTTTTAGAAGATGATGAAAATAGTAGAATGTTCCCAGGTAGGAAAGACAGCAAACAGGGTTGTTATAAATGGAGTTAAGGTAACAAAGTACAAATGACTAGTGCTGTCAAATTTAAATAAATATTATGTAGCTTTCAAAAATGCTCATCCTGAACACAAAATTGGAAGGTCAGAATTTTGTGACCTTTGGCTTAAGTGGTGTATTTTGGCCAGCTCAGGAACACACTCTGTATGTGTTTGTTTGTTTCATCAAAATGTCAAACTGATGATTGCAGTTGAAAACTCAATTATGTTAACTACAAAGATTTACTAGATTTAATGATCTGTGACACTAACTATTGTGACTGCACAATGAGTTTGTATGATAAATGTCCTGGTAAAGAAACCACTCTTGAATTGTTTAACGAATCTGAGGAGGAAATGCCTGACAAAATTACCTTCAAACAGTGGGTCACAGCCAACAGGGCTGAAATGATAATGGTGGTTACATCTCAGGAAGAGCACATTGAATCTTTAATTGATAACTTAGAATATCTCAAAAGTCACCAATATGTTTCTCAAATCCAAAGCAAGTTTTTGAAGAACAAGAAAGCACAACTTTGTGAAACTGAATGCATAGTCCGAGCTGATTCTGCAAAAAACATTATATTTGTGTTTCAGGGTGAAATACAAGGGTATCACTGGGTTAATGATCAGGCCACAGTGCATCCATTTGTTCTCTGTTCAAAAATGAGAAAGATGAAGTTTGCAGTTCTTCAGTTTGAATTCTACACTACTACTTGGAGCACAACACTTCAGTTGTCTATGTGTCTCAAAAGTATGTATTAAGTAACATAAAGAAAAGTTGCCCAAGGTTGAGAGGCTCATATACTTTTCAGATGGAACTGGTAGTCAATAAAGGGAAAAAAAAATTTTCAAATCTTTAGAACTACAAAGTAGATTTTGGGTTGGAGGTCGAATGGCATTTTCCTCCTCTTGCCATGGTAAAAATGTATGTGATGGTGTAGGAGATACAACAAAACATGAAATGAGTAAATCCAGCCTACAAAGAACGACCACAGACCAAATTCTTACAATAGAGGACATGTATGGCTTTTGCATGGATAACTTTAAAGACATCCCTTATTTTCTCATCTAGAAACAAGAGGTATTCTTCATATCATAACAACCCTTCAAAGCAGATTTGAAAACTATATAGCAATAAAAGGAACAAGAGATTCCACAAATTCGTTGGCGTCACAGAAAACTTACAAGGATCATTGTATCAGTAAAACTACGAGGGCAGTTCAATAAGTAATGCAACACATTTTTTTTCTGAAACAGGGGTTGTTTTATTCAGCATTGAAATACACCAGGTTATTCCCCAATCTTTTAGCTACACAACACTATTTTTCAACGTAATCTCCATTCAATGCTACGGCCTTATGCCACCTTGAAATGAGGGCCTGTATGCCTGCACGGTGCCATTCCACTGGTCGATGTCGGAGCCAACGTCGTACTGCATCAATAACTTCTTCATCATCCGCGTAGTGCCTCCCACGGATTGCGTCCTTCATTGGGCCAAACATATGGAATTCCGATGGTACGAGATCAGGGCTGTAGGGTGCATGAGGAAGAACAGTCCACTGAACTTTTGTGAGCTCCTCTCGGGTGCGAAGACTTGTGTGAGGTCTTGCGTTGTCATGAAGAAGGAGAAGTTCGTTCAGATTTTTGTGCCTACGAACACGCTGAAGACGTTTCTTCAATTTCTGAAGAGTAGCACAATACACTTCAGAGTTGATCGTTTGACCATGGGGAAGGACATCGAACAGAATAACCCCTTCAGCATCCCAGAAGGCTGTAACCATGACTTTACCGGCTGAGGGTATGGCTTTAAACTTTTTCTTGGTAGGGGAGTGGGTGTGGCGCCACTCCATTGATTGCCGTTTTGTTTCAGATTCGAAGTGATGAACCCATGTTTCATCACCTGTAACAATCTTTGACAAGAAATTGTCACCCTCAGCCACATGACGAGCAAGCAATTCCGCACACATGGTTCTCCATTGCTCTTTATGGTGTTCGGTTAGACAACGAGGAACCCAGCGGGAACAAACCTTTGAATATCCCAACTGGTGAACAATTGTGACAGTACTACCAACAGAGATGTCAAGTTGAGCACTGAGTTGTTTGATGGTGATCCATCGATCATCCCGAACGAGTGTGTTCGCACGCTCCGCCACTGCAGGAGTCACAGCTGTGCACGGCCGGCCCGCACGCGGGAGATCAGACGGTCTTGCTTGACCTTGCGGCGATGATGACACACGCTTTGCCCAACGACTCACCGTGCTTTTGTCCACTGCCAGATCACCGTAGACATTCTGCAAGCGCCTATGAATATCTGAGATGCCCTGGTTTTCCGCCAAAAGAAACTCGATCACTGCCCGTTGTTTGCAACGCACACCCGTTACAGACGCCATTTTAACAGCTCCGTACAGTGCTGCCACCTGTCGGAAGTCAATGAAACTATACGAGACGAAGCAGGAATGTTTGAAAATATTCCACAAGAAATTTCCGGTTTTTTCAACCAAAATTGGCCGAGAAAAAAAATGTGTTGCATTACTTATTGAACTGCCCTCGTACATCTCTGTCTTTAACATTGAATTACATAATGGCATTTGTGTATGATAAACAACGGTGACTTGCACAGATTGAAAGAATAAGTTTGGAAACAATGATATTTTTGTGCATTTTTACCACCCTGCTGACGCAAGAACGTCATTTAAGAAATCTACTAATGACAAAGTTTGGATACCAATGAAAAACATATTAACAAAGCTGTCAGTGCTTGAACTTACCACAGCAACTGGGAGATTTTATTCTATATCACAAAAGCTGTCTGAAGAAAGAACACCACCACAATTAGGAAGCACCACATCTCGAAAGTATGTTCACTGAAAATATTTATTTTATATTTTTCAAGATAATATAAATGTTTATTTCAGTAATTTTGTTGAATGTTTGCATATAATTAATTACCTCAACTTCAATGACAATTGATTACATGTAACCAATATCACAATTAGGCAACAGCTATAAGATCAATTTTAGTGTAATGTGAAGTACTGTATTTCCTCATTTTCAAAAATTCATATCTTCGTTCCCAGTCAGATATCAGTGTTACAATTTTTTACAGTACTTTGTTATCATATAGGTGTATAAAATGTTAAAAAAAATTTTGTGTTGAGTCCTACCAAAGAATACGAGCCCAAAACTTTACAAAAAATTAAGATTTTCAAATTTCCAAAATTTATAAAAAATTAAGGAAACATTTGTCAGTGTCATTGCTCTAAATAAGGCTGGTAGTTTATAATATCTACCTAGAGAAAAAATACACTCTGATAAATCACTTCTCTGTTGTTTTTTTTTTTTTTTTTTTTTTTTGGGGTCTAAAAAATTGGATTTTCTAAATTTTCCATAGCAAACTTTGGAGGTCATTTTGATTGGTAATTTTGAATTTAAGGTATTTTGGGTAATAAACAATGTTGTAGAGAAGACTTTCCTAAAAGCAATCATGTCAATTGCAGTGTTGTAACTTAACCCAGTGCAGAGATATTCAAATTAACGCTAATGTCTACAAATTGAAAAACCATCATGCACTTACTAATAAACATGGCTGCCATTCAGTAAGGCTGCAAGGTAAGCTTTAAAAAAAAAAAAAAAAAGAAAAAAACTGTTTTGAACTTCTCAACTATAGAGAAATCACATGTAAAACAAACAAAATATTTAAAAATGGTCAAGCATCCGACAATTTTTTTGGATCACTTCTCTTTGATTGACACAAAAAACTATAGACAATGCAACTATATTTCCAAATAATGACCTTTATCTGTAATGGAGGTGTGATTTCTGGTGATTATGTTTCATGTTTAAGAGTTTCTATAATTATTATTTCAGGAGCTGTCATAGCAAGAGAATATGGCTTGCCTTGCATTGTTGGTGTTCAGAATGCTACCAAACTGTTCAAAACAGGTAAAAAATGTTTTTCCAATTTATAGATAGTTATCATTGTTTCCAGTCCCATATGCATACCTTCCCTTACTATTCCTGTTGAAAATATTCAGTTAAAAAATATGGGTCAATGTCTGATACCTGCATATTAATTAACACACTGTATATTGGTAGTCTGTCTAAAAATGCTCCACTTATTATAATTTGTATGTAACTCTTTTTGTAACTTACTTAGTTATACTGTAAAAGATGGACATTTACTTCCATTCAGCAACTATGTGCACTGATAATGTGAACCCACCAGCTTTTGGACAATTTTCAGAAACACTTGGTGCCATTCATAAAGCAGAATTTTTCTGTGGTATTTTTGCTGTATAAACTTCATTGTATGGAGAGGGAATAAGAATGAATCTGGGTACTTCATTTAAATTACTTGCTTCTGCATTCAAATCTCTTTGTTGCTGTTCATATTTGTTTAATATACATTTCCATTCTCATACCCTCCTTTCTCCATATCTGACTTGTGACTATCTCTCTGCCGCTTTAAACTTTTTCTCACTGAATACTGAGCCTTGAATCTTTGTAAGTGGGCTTTCAGAGGGCAGTTGGTGTCAGATACGTGCCAGTTCAAGTTTTTCAGCATTTCTGTGGCATTCTCCCATGAGTCAAACAGACCTTTAACCATTCATGCTGCCCCTCTTTGTATATTTTAAGTATCCCCTGTTTGTCCTATTTTTATAGTTGCCACACCCTTACTCAATATTCTATATGGTCGCACTAGTGTTTTGTAAGCATCTCCTTTGTCGACTGTCTGCATTTTCACAGTAATCTACTAATGATAAGAAGTCTACCATCTGTCTTACTCATGACTGAGCCTATGTGATCATTCTATTTCATCTCTACACAAATTGCTACAACCAGATATTTGTATGAGTTGACTGACTCTCACTGTGACTTTTTGTGTATTTTACTGTAAGACACAACAACAGCATGACCACAATGAATCAAAGTTTATTCTTCTTCCACATACAAGCAAACTACAGCTGAAAACATACACACAAACATAGAAACAATCCACATACTGATACAAGCTCTCACTGTGACTTTTTGTGTATTTTACTGTAAGACACAACAACAGCATGACCACAATGAATCAAAGTTTATTCTTCTTTCACATACAAGCAAACTACAGCTGAAAACATAGACACAAACATAGAAACAATCCACATACTGATACAAGCAGTTACTGACTGTAAGTATGAGTACCATATGAGGGCGAGTGCCTGCTGCACTGGACTTATAAAGAGGACGGCTCTGGTAGATGGCGTGGTGGATGCCATGCTGTGTCCACAAGTCATCTGGTCCATGGCAGGCAGCCTGTGGTGGCTGACTCACACAGATGCTGTTGGCAGAATACTCAAAGTGTAGTGTGCCATGCAAGGACAAGGTGGAGATAGGGTAGGGCAGCTAGGTGCAGTCAGGAGGATAGATGGATGGCAGGCTGTGCCATATTTTTTTTTAATTGCACAGGTGGGGAACTCTCCCTGCAATATATCATACGTTCCTGGAACCCTCCTGACCTCACCCTTCATTAGTCATTTTTGTCACCCATCTAGCCCCTTTCCTGCTCCCATTCCAGCAATGCACAGCTCTCATTCTTCCAATGCATCCAGTCTTTTTACTTCTCTCTGTTTCTGCTGCCCCCCACCTCTCCCCTGTCCACTGTCTAACCTCCAGACTGCACACAGCTACCCTACTGTCTCTCCATCTCGTCTTTGCACACTCCCAAGCAGCACTTCACAGCCCCCACCCCTACCCTGCCATCCCTCCCCCTCCCTGCCCAAGCCTCCTACTGATCCACACCCAGTTGCCACTCCCATCATGTACTACTGCTATTGCTCGCAGAGTGGCTTCAGCTGCCAGAGGCTGCAGTCATGTATGTGTGAGTTGCATTTGTGTGTGTGTGTGTGTGTGTGTGTGTGTGTGTTGTCTATTTTTTATGAAGGCCTTGCTGGTCGAAAGCTTATATTGTGGCAGTCTTTTTGGTGTGCCTATCTGTGATGTAGCATGTCTGCTATATGGTGAGTAGCAACTTTCCTTTTCATAATATTTTATTCCCTGAATAGCTAGATGCCCCCTAAATTGTTTTGTGAGATGATGGAAGATTTGGTTCCATAAGTTAGCACTGGTGTCTTCACAGCTACTTAAATAGGACTGTTTTCTATATTTATTGACTGAAGTTACATTTTGTAAGTTCTTCTCATTCCAAAAGTGTTTTCAGTTCATAGCTTGTGTAAGGTACCAGCCTCTTTCCTTTTTAATTGTATAGTTTTCACTAGTATGCTAACAAAGGGTAATTATTTTCTTCTTTTCTCCCAAGGCATCCATATTTTTTATTTTTTTACTGTAATGACAGAAAGCCTTCAGCTTAAGAGGGATGACATGAAGAACTGTTTCCTCAAAGTATTGTCCATAGTTACTACCCACACCAGCTGCAAGAGGGGAACCCTTGATAAGTTAATCTTTCTGTGTTATCTGTATCTAATTTTCACATTTTGTTCTTAATGACAGTAAACGCTCATATGAACGCTACCTTTAAATTTTCTTTCAATTAGAAAAAAAGCTTTTGTATTAATTATTTTATTCTTTTCCAAAATATCCACCTCTAAAGTTTAAGCACTTTGCATAATTGTTCCACTTTTCTCATTTTGCAAAAGGAATTCACATCTGTAACAGTTGTGCCCATGACCATCATGATCGTAAGAAACCTTTATTAAGGACACCATTAGATGGAAGATAAAATTTTATATGACTACAGTTTTTCACTGTGACACAAATAAGGTATCTTGAAAATGCATAAGGGGACGAAATTAGCAAATAGCAAAATCATGGACTAAGAATTTATTTCAAAAATAATAACAGCCTATGATGGAAAATGACTTTCCTCAAGAAAAAGATCAAATAATTAATTACACTATTAATTAATGCAGTTCCCACCAATGAATTTTGAAACTCACCATTTATTTAAGAAAAGATGTTTGGTAGCAGGAATCATACCAGTAACAGAGATGACACATTAGTGTGACGATTCTGCTTTATTTTCATAACACAGGATACAGCACATCCGCACAGTAAAATGTTCTAAATCAAACTAACTTCTATGGAGTCCACCCAGATATCTCAGTCAATTGTGTGTGTCCACAGGTTAGAGGTTTTTCTCATGCTGGTTACTCATGTTGGTGTACCCACAGACACCCATCTCCCTCCCCACCCTTGAAATGTGGAGTAGTGCTTGGTGGGTGTCATTGAGGAGGTGGATCATACACAGATGCACATGACTGGCAGCTGTGTTATGGCCAGTTGCTGAGTGGGGCATGACTGGACGTTTCCAGTGCCAATCCAATGTGATGCAAGTAACCAAATATGCCATGGCTGGCTGCAAAACTGGGCACAGATGGACTGTTTATCCTTGTGGACTGGCCAATAGCATTTGTGCTGTATAGATGATATGGTGCCAAATGTTGAGGAGACTGGTGGGGGCGAGCATACCAATTTTTGTTTGGCACAGGTAGAGATGGAAGCTGGGGAAGTTGGAATGGCACCTGATATGAGGATGTAAAGCTGTTTGTGATATGGTGTGCAGAAGCTGTACTGTGGTTCTGTTGGCTCTGTAATAGTAAGTATGCGACAGCATAGTCAACATTTGTAGATAACTGATGTGTGTGTGTAAGTTGTCGGGCAATTGGTCCTTTATCAGTCACACAGTTGTCAAGGCAGGAATCCACTATCAGATTATTGTCAACAAGCTTTGCACATGTGTTCTCTGGAACAAAGCCTCTCACATCGAGTCTGATGATGACTGGCACCTCAGAGTCTGAATTAGGCATGTTGTTGTTGTTGTTGTGGTCTTCAGTCCTGAGACTGGTTTGATGCAGCTCTCCATGCTACTCTATCCTGTGCAAGCTTCTTCATCTTCCAGTACCTACTGCAACCTACATCCTTCTGAATCTGCTTAGTGTATTCATCTCTTGGTCTCCCTCTATGATTTTTACCCTCCATGCTGCCCTCCAGTACTAAATTGGTCATCCCTTGATGCCTCAGAATATGTCCTACCAACCAATCCCTTCTTCTAGTCAAGTTGTGCCACAAACTCCCCTTCTCCCCAATTCTATTCAATACCTCATCATTAGTTATGTGATCTACCCATCTAATCTTCAGCATTCTTCTGTAGCACCACATTTCGAAAGCTTCTATTTTCTTCTTGTCTAAACTATTTATTGTCCATGTTTCACTTCCACACATGGCTACACTCCATACAAATACTTTAAGAAACGACTTCCTGACACTTATATCAATACTCGATGTTAACAAATATCTCTTCTTCACAAACGCTTTCCTTTCCATTGCCAGTCTACATTTTATATCCACTCTACTTTGACCATCATCAGTTATTTTGCTCCCCAAATAGCAAAACTCCTTTACTACTTTAAGTGTCTCATTTCCTAATCTAATTCCCTCAGCATCAACCGACTTAATTCGACTACATTCCATTATCCTCGTTTTGCTTTTGTTGATGTTCATCTTATACCCTCCTTTCAAGACACTGTCCATTCCGTTCAACTGTTCTTCCAAGTCCTTTGCTGTCTCTGACGGAATTACAATGTCATCGGCGAACCTCAAAGTTTTTATTTCTTCGCCATGGATTTTAATACCTACTCTGAACTTTTCTTTTGTTTCCTTTACTGCTTGCTCAATATACAGATTGAATAGCATCGGGGAGAGGCTACAACACTGTCTGACTCACTTCCCAACCACTGCTTCCCTTTAATGTCCCTCGACTCTTTAACTGCCATCTGATTTCTGTACAAATTGTAAATAGCCTTTCGCTTCCTGAATTTTACCCCTGCCACTTTCAGAACTTGAAAGAGAGTATTCCAGTCAACATTGTCAAAAGCTTTCTCTAAGTCTACAATTACTAGAAACATAGGTTTGCCTTTGCTTAATCTTTCTTCTAAGATAAGTTGTATGGTCAGTATTGCCTCACATGTTCCAACATTTCTACGGAATCCAAACTGATCTTCCCCGAGGTCCGCTTCTACCAGTTTTTCCATTTGTCTGTAAAGAATTCACGTTATTATTTTGCAGCTGTGACTTATTAAACTGATAGTTCATTAATTTTCACATCTGTCAACACCTGCTTTCTTTGGGATTGGAATTATTATATTCTTCTTGAAGTCTGAGGAAATTTCACTGTCACATACATCTTGCTCACCAGAAGGTAGAGTTTTGTCAGGACTGGCTCTCCCAAGGCTGTCAGTAGTTCTAATGGAATGTTGTCTACTCCCAGGGCCTTGTTTCGACTTAGGTCTTTCAGTGCTCTGTCAAACTCTTCACGCAGTATCATATCTCCCATTTCATCTTCATCTACCTCCTCTTCCATTTCCATAATATTGTCCTCAAGAAGATCGCCCCTGTATAGACCCTCTATATACTCCTTCCAACTTTCTGCTTTCCCTTCTTTGCTTAGAACTGGGTTTCCATCTGAGCTCTTGATATTCATGCAAGTGGTTCTCTTTTCTCCAAAGGTCTCTTAAATTGTCCTGTAGGCAGCATCTATCTTACCCCTCATGAGATAAGCCTCTACATCCTTACATTTGTCCTCTAGCCATCCCTGCTTAGCCATTTTGCACTTCCTGTCGATCTCATTTTTGAGACGTTTGTATTCCTTTTTGACTGCTTCACTTACTGCATTTTTGTATTTTCTCCTTTCATCAAATAAATTCAGTATCTCTTCTGTTACCCAAGGATTTCTACTAGCCCTCGTCTTTTTACCTACTTGATCCTCTGCTGCCTTCACTATTTCATTCCTCAAAGCTACCCATTCTTCTTCTACTGTATTTCTTTCCCCCATTCCTGTCAATTGTTCCCTTATGCTCTCCCTGAAACTCTGTACAACCTCTGGTTCTTTCAGCTTATCCAGGTCTCATCTCCTTCAATTCCCACCTTTTTGCAGTTTCTTCAGTTTTAATCTACAGTTCATAACCAATAGATTGTGGTCAGAGTCCACATCTGCCCCTGGAAATGTCTTACAATTTAAAATCTGGTTCCTAAATATCTGTCTTACCATTATATAATCTATCTGAAACCTTTTAGTATCTCCAGGGTTCTTCCATGTATACAGCCTTCTTTCATGATTCTTGAACCAAGTGTTAGCTATGGTTAAGTTGTGCTCTGTGCAAAATTCTACCAGGCGGCTTCCTCTTTCATTCCTTATCCCCAATCCATATTCACCTACTACGTTTCCTTCTCTTCCTTTTCCTACTGTCGAATTCATCACCCATGACTATTAAATGTTCATCTCCCATCACTACCTGAATAATTTCTTTTATCTCATCACACATTTCATCAATGTCTTCATCATCTGCAGAGCTAGTTGGCATATAAACTTGTACTACTGTAGTAGGTTTGGGCTTCGTGTCTATGTTGGCCACAATAATGCATTCACTATGCTGTTTGTAGTAGCTTACCCACACTCCTATTTTTTTATTCATTATTAAACCTACTCCTGCATTACCCCTATTTGATTTTGTATTTATAAGCCTGTATTCACCTGAGCAAAAGTCTTGTTCCTCCTGCCACCGAACTTCACTAATTCCCACTTTATCTAACTTTAACCTACCCGTTTCCCTTTTTAAATTTTCTAACCTCCCTGCCCGATTAAGGGATCTGACATTCCACGCTCCGACCCGTAGAATGCCAGTCTTCTATCTCCTGATAACGACATTCTCTTGAGTAGTCCCCGCCTGGAGATCCGAATGGGGGACTATTTTACCTCCGGAATATTTTACCCAAGAGGACGCCATCATCATTTAACCGTACAGTAAAGCTGCATGCCATTGGGAAAAATTATGGCTGTAGTTTCCCCTTGCTTTCAGCCGTTCGCAGTACCACAACAGCAAGGCCGTTTTGGTTAGTGTTACACGGCCAGATCAGTCAATCATGCAGACTGTTGCCCCTGCAACTACTGAAAAGGCTGCTGCCCCCTTCAGGAGATGGGGCATATGCAGGTCAAATGGTAAATGACCATATAGGTCATCTTCTGGGCCCACGTGAAATGCAGCTGTGTCTGCAGCTGTGTGTTCATGCAGAATCCATGCTGGCTTTAGACTGTTTAATGAGACTGACATTGCTTTTCTGTTGAACAAAATATCAAAATGTGTGTGTCACATTTTACCACTTTTTACAGGCCTGAAGAGGGTGGCTGTAAAGCTGGCTGGATTATATTGTCCCCTAGCATCACAAATTCACAATTGCTCACCACTGGTATACAAAAACTTTTCGTTTGGCGTGCAAGGTAGGTGGTGGTACCCTCTTGTCATTGATGTGGCTCTTCACTACCTGGACCAGTGCTGGTAAATCTTTTGCATCAAGGGGCTGTGTGGGTAGAGCAAACTCTGCTGGGAATGTGAATGACTCAGCATATAAGACATATGCTAGTGACCCATGTAAGTTTTCCTTGAAAGGTGTTCAAACACCTAGTAGCAGCTGTGGCAAGGCTTCCATCCACAGTCCTCTATGATGCATGAGTGCACCTTGTAGTGTTGTGTGCCACCACTCCACAAATCTGTTACTCTAAGGTTGGTACATAGTCATATGATCACGCATAATCCCATAAAGATTGCAGAGAGCCTTAAATAGTGTGGACTCAAACTATCTTCCCTGGATATCATTATCATTTCAGGGCAGCTGAATCAAGCTATCCAAGTGTCAACACACTAGAAGTTGACTTTGGTGTAAAGTGTTTAATTGTTACTGCTTCCACCCAACAAGAGACTGTCAGTAATTGATGGTAAGCGTCTGTAACCTATCAATTCTGGAGGGAGACCAATGAGGTCTATGTACACATGCCAAAAAAGAGAGTGTGGTATATCAAAGTGTCCTAGTTGAGTTTGTACATGGAGGCCAACTGTGCTGCACTGGCAAGCCAGGAAAGCTTATGCCCAGGCCCTACATTCATGTTTAATGTTCAATCAAATGAAACATTCAGTGACAAGCCATACTATTGACCTAACCCCTGTGTGCTTCAGGTTGTGTCATTGTTCGAAAATCATGCAGCATGTGGATGTGTGTACCAGTGGCTGGATTTTGTTCTGAGATACTTCACATAGTATTTGAACGTTAGTCACAGGGACTGTCTACCACTCCATGCAAAGACTGGTAGAATCCCTGTTAAGTAAGTCCATAATGGTTATGCCATGGTTCCACTCTTCTGATAGTTTGTCATAATCTAGTTGTAGAGAAATAATATTGATCCACGACTGAGTGTCTGCGCCTGTTGTCAGCCAGCACTATGTAGATGATGGACATCTGTCTTATATTGCACAATAAGGTTGAGGTGATGGAAGCGACGAGGACTAATGTCTTTTGAAGGGTACCGTATGCCATCTTTGAGTGGCTTGTGATCTAATAGCCGATGACATGGGTTTCTTCAATATCTTCTTTAAAATATTTGACTGCCCCATAGATGGTGAGTAACCATTTAAACTGTGAGACTGTGATACTTTTTGAAAAGAAGCGAAGCAGCTGTGCTTTCACCTATCACAACTTGTAAAACCACTCAGATGCGTGAATGACTAGCATCAGTTGTGGCAGTGTGATGTGAATTGGTTACTGGATGGGCAAAGTGATCACTTTTGAGAGGCAGTCTTTGGCTCATATGAACACTTCCTGCTTTTTGTTTGTACACTTATTTTCTTTTTCCTTGTGTATTTGGTCTAGCGAGAGTGTCAGTGAGAGGAGCTTGTATTAATGCAGCCTGTGCTTGTATTACTGCAGCCTGTGATAGAAGACACTGGTAAAAATTTACAATGCCTAGAAAGCATTGTAAATGCCCCAGAAACACAGGAATTGGAAGACGTTTGTAGACATGAGCCATTTATTCCCTGAAGGCTTTCTTACAAAGTATCAAGAACCAGAATTAAGTGAAGACTCTGGAGATATTCTTCAGTTCCTACTTATTGCTCCCATTAAGTCCACAAAGACTAATTAGGGTGTACAAAAAGGCATTTAAAGCAGTAATTCTTCCTGCACCACTTGCACAATTTGAGTATACTGGTAGGTTCGACATCTCCCTGTGAGCACTAGGTACATAAGGTGTTCAAGGCCAACCACTCTTTTGAGATAGACTCGTACATATCATAAAGTCTACAAAGGGGACTTAAAATCCTACAGTGGAATGCATAATCAGATATAACTATTCCATATCATGCATATCGTTTATCTATCAATTTTTTCAATTATAGGGTCACGGCTCAAGCCCAACTCCCAGATTACGTTCCCCAAATATAACATAATTCAAGTAGACCAGATTGATATCCATCCATATTCATCCATGAAACTACAACATACCATTAATTAATGGTACTGCAAATGCTACAACCTCCACTAAAAGTCTTGGCAGCATGTGTAGAACTGCCAGGTGTCTCATTTACAATGATGTCACAACTGCCATCCAGGGTCAGTCACAGCAAATGAGGTAAAGAAGGGCATTTTTGCACAGACCAAGGCACTTTACTTAATTTGTGGTGGCCTTAATGCTCATCCTACAGTATGAGGCTGCATCAGTGCAGTTTTTCTTTCACCTTTTACAATTATTCCAAGGAAAACTGTTTATCACTGTATCAGTCTACAGTATGTTTTAAATGTAGTGATACTTAATAACTTTTTTATTCAAGAGACTTCTTATATTTTGATGGAAAATACTAAATGTTTCTTTTTTTATCAAAGCCGCTATGTTTACTTTGCTAGTAGCTGTATGAACTCATTAGTTTACTCCACAGCTCTGTCTTGTGGAAGACTGTATCCTAATAAAAGCGTAGTGATACTGCTTTAGTTAAACTGGGTGCTGAAGGCAACTAGTGGTGCAAGTAGTATCTTACTAGCAGTGTTATTATGTGACAATGCATTAACAACTCCCCAAGAGTTTCGTTAATTCACTTCAAATTCACCTAAGACTTATCATACATCACAGAATGATTCACTCTTCACATTAGTGTGAGGAGCAACTCACCATATGGTTTATAAAGGATTGTTATAACTGCAGCCTGATTTCTGTATAGGCTGTAGACATTCTTCTGCTCCCACATTTTACTCCTGATAACTTCATAATTTCAAAGGGTGCCTTCAGTCAATATTCCCAAAGGCCTTTTTTAAAACTATAAAGTGGATTAGCCTTTGAACAACTTATGTTTTAAGCTATCACCTGTTTCTCATCACCAGAGCAGCAAGTTACATATTTTTTTGTTTTTTCTCAGTAGTTTTTTCTATTACATTTAGCGTGTATTTTTATATTTAAGCTGTTTAATCTTGTATTTTCTTAACTGTAAGTGTAAATTCAGGAATTCTGTAGTACAGTTTTCATTTCTTCTGAACAGCCAGCTACATTAAGGCATTAGTGTCCATTGGTGACATATCAGGAGGATAACAAGCTGCATACAGAGTTTTCTCTCTGCTTTTATACATTACTTCATCAGTTAGTCTTGATAGGATGCATAGGATGTGTGCATGCTGTGTGTGGATGCAGGAGAAGCTGACCACAGTTCACAAATAGCTGAACACACTTTTGGCTATTCTCACACACCTTCATGCTGCTGCCTTGTGGTGTAGTGTGGCAGAAAATCTTGTGCATTGCATGGGACATGTCTTGTTTCATTTATTTTGCCCATGGGCTCTGCTGCCAAGGCACCTCCTAGTGGATCTGACGTAGTGGATCTGACCTCACAGCAGGGTGAGAGGTGGGTTGTAACACATTCACGTCACTTGAGGTGGAGGGCCAATGTAGAGATTGGCCATCTGGCCTCACCCATACATCCTCTTGAGTGAACATGTGGCCGTGCCTTCAGTAGCATTTAAGCAGGAACACATTAGCAGGGATTTGTTAGTTATTGGGAGCTCCAGTGTTAGGTGCAGTATGGAGCCACTTAGGGAGCTAGTGTTTAGGGCTGGAAAGAAAGCCAGTGTGTGCTCAGTACGACCACTGGGAAGGGCCTCATTCAAGATGTGGAGGAGGCCTTGCCTGTGACTATCAAGCATGCAGGGTGCAGTCATCTGCAAAATGTGGCTCATGCCAGCACCAAAGACACCAGATGCTTGGGTTCTGAAGCCATCCTCATTTCATACAGGCAGCTGGCAGGAATAGTGAAGGCTCCTAGCCTCACACATGTGGTCCAAGCAGACCACACTTTAGCAGCATTTCCCAGAATTTATTGATGTCCTTTGGTTTGGAGCCGAATGGAGGATCTCAGTCAAAGGCTTCATTGACTCTGTGATGGCGATGGCTGCAGATTTCTGGAACAGCATTACCCATTGGGAAATTGTAGGACTTCCCTTAATGGGTCATGGGTTCATTATACAACGGTAGCAGTTACTCAGGTAGCAGAGTACTTGTGGAGTGCACATGAAGGTTCTTTAGGCCAGGCAGTAGTTTGAGGTACTCTGATAAACACTTGCCAGACAGGACACAGATAGCAAAATTCGATCACATTCAGAATAAAAACACTTTAACTGACAAAATTTTATCATTAAATTCTTGAATTGTTCATAACAAAGCTTCTAAATTTATGGCCCTCCAGGAAAGTTCTCACATTCACATCATTCATGGGACTGAGAGATGGCTGAAATACAAAGCAGAAAACTCTGAGGTGTTTAGTGAGTCATAGAACATATATCCGAAAGACAGATTAGGTGCCTGGAAGTAGGAATGTTCATTGCGGTTGACAAAAATATTCTCTGTTGAGGTCAAAATTGATAAAGATGGTGAAATTATCTGGTCATGTATGACAGATCTAGGTGAAATCAAGTTAACTGTTGAATTTCTTACCAGCCACCTGATTTCACTGTGACAGTTTTAGAGTGAGTCAAAGAAAGTCTACAATCAGTAGTGCATAAATATGCAGATCATAGAATAGTAGTTGGAGACAACTTTAACCTACTGGCTATAGACTGTGATGTCTACGAGTTCATTGCAGACAGATAGTCTTGTGAAGTAATTTTGAGCATGTTTTCTGAAAAGTCTCTTGAACAATTAGTTTGACAGCCCACATGCAAGGGAAATATTTTAGACCTTGTAGCTACAAACAGCTGATGTCAGTATAGAGATGGGGGATTAGTGATCATGATTCCATCACAGATGTACCTCTGACATCGTCAATGTGGGGGGGATTTGAACACTAAATAACCAGTCATCTGTATCGATAAATGATTTTAGCAATCTTGGCAGTTGAGAATGTATTCAGTGTTCATGTCGTCTTAGCTACAAACAAGCCTAACCTTATCAAAAGTGTTGGTATAGGGACATGGATTAGTGATCATGATGTCACTATAATGACTATGGTTACTAAAGTAAATAAATCAGTGAAGAAGGCTAGGAGAGTGTTTGTGCTAGAAAGAGCAGATAAGCAGTTGTTAGCATAAAACTTAGACACTGAATTGACATCATTCAGTTCCTGTATAATGAATGTAGAAGAATTATGGGCAAAGTTCAAACAGATTGTAAATTTTGCTCTGGAGAAGTATGTGCGTAGTAAGTGGACTAAGGATGGAAAAGAACCAATGTGGTTTAACAACAAATTTTAAAAAATGCTGAGGAAGCAAAGGCTGTTGCACTCATGGTTCAAAAGAGAATGATCAAATGGTGACAGGCAAAGATTAGTAGATATTCCTGCTTCTGTAAAGAGATCTATTCACTAAGCATGCAACTACTACCATCGTCAAGATCTGGCTGAACACCCAAGAAAATTCTGGTCCTATGTACAGTCACTAAACAGGTCTAAGGCTTCCATCCATTCATTTGTTGACCAGTCTGATGCAGCAGTAGAAGACAGCAAAAGGAAAGCGAAAGTTTTAAATTTTACAATTATGAAATCATTCATGCAGGAGAATCATACAAACATACTGTCATTTGACCATCAAACAGACATCTGTAATGGATGACTTGGTAATAGGCATTCCCGGAATACAGAAACAACCGAAAGATGTGAAAGTAAATAAGTTGCCAGGTCTATATGGAATCCTAATTCAGGTTTACAAAGAGTAATCTGTTAGCATTGGTCCCATACTTAGCCTGCATTTATCACAAATCTCTCATCCAGTGCTAAGTCCCAAATGCCAGGAAAAAAGTGTAGATGACTCCTGTATATAATAAGGACAAAAGAACAGACTCTCAAAAATACAGACCAATATCCTTAACATTGGTTTGCTGCAAAATTCTTGAACATATTTCGAGTTTGAATATGCTAAATTTCCTTGAGATTGAGAAGTCTGTGTCTGTGAATCAACACAGTTTTAGAAAGCATGGCTTGGGCAAAACTCAGCTTGCCCTTTTGTCACATGACATACTACGAACTATGGATGAAGGCCAACAGGCAGATTCCACATTTCTAGATCTACGAAAAACATTTGATATGGTGCCCCACTGCAGACTGTTAATGCAGATACATTCATGTGAAATAGGTTCCCAAGTATGTGAGTGGCTTGAAGACTTTTTAAGTAATAGAACCCAGAATGTTATCCTCGACAACCAATGTTCATCAAAGACAAAGATATTGCCAGGAGTACCCCAGTATAATGTGATAGAACCACTATTATTTTCTATGTACAGGGTGATTATAATTAAAGTTTCTAAACACTGTAGTAATAACACCACTAGTCAGAATGAGGTGAAATTGCAATGAAATATTATCAGAGAAGGGGGAAAACGTATGACAGAAGAAAAAGAAATAGTTACAAAATGTAGCAATAGATGGCACTATAAGCATCGTAATTTAATAGTAGTCAATTACGAATGACAAATGAATCGTACAATAATGCCTAAGGTGTACTTTTGTCACTAAACAAACTTTACTACTCAGTGTGCATGGGTGTAAAGATGTGATACTGTTAGTTATGTAAGCCCATCCACCACAGCAAGGTCATATCACATTGGATGGGAAATATCAGTTTTTAATTGTCCTAAGGGCAAAAACTGCATAAAAAGCATCAACCGCATTGGTTTTTAATTGTCCTGAGGCCGAAAACTGCAGAAAAAGCATCAATCAAAACCAAATTGGATTATTAATTTCCATGTGACTGGCACAAAACATGTTCAATATGCTGTCCGCCATTTTCTGCAACAAGTTGAAATCAAGAAACAGCATGTTCCACAACTGATCAAAGTGTTTCCAGGGTCACAGTCAGAATGTGTTGCACAGTGTGTGCCTTAAATGCAGCTAAGTTTGCAATCATAACACTGAACACAATATCTTTCAGATAGCCCTACAACCAGAAGTCACACAGATTAAGATCAGGTGATTGGGATGGCCAGGCTGTAGGGAAAGGGCGGCTGATAATTCTAGCATTTCCGAAATGGTGTTTCAGCAGCTGCTTAACAGGATCTGCAATGTGCAGAGGTGCACCATCTTGCATAAAAATGATCCCATTCACACATCCATGCTGTTGGAAAGCTGGAATGATGTTCTTGCACAAAAGAAATTCATAATGCTTACCAATGATGGTACAGATAACAGGACCGGAAGCACCTGTCTCTTCGAAATAATATGGCCCTATGATAAATGATGCCATAAACCCTAAATACACAGTGACCTTTTCAGGATGAAGTGGTACTGGTTGATTTGTGTGTGGATTTTCTGTTCCTCATATTCAACAATTCTATGTAATTGGCGTATCCTGGCAGATGGAAGTGGGCTTCATCTGTCCACAAAATCTTCCATGGCCAATCATTGTCCACTTCCATGTGAGCAAGAAATTCTAAAGCAAAGATCTCTCTTGCTGGCAGGTCAACAGGAAACAACTTGTGTACATGGGTAATTATGAATGCATAGCAAAGAAGGATATTTCACAGGATTTTACACACCACGCTCTTGAGTATGTCCAATGTTTGGGCAATTCTCTGTGCGCAACATGTTTGCACATCACCACTCGTCTCCTCCTGCATTGCTGTGGCCACTGTTTCCACTGATGTTGAATCAATTCATTTCCTCCCTCTACCAGGTTGCACACCAAAAGAACCCATCTTTTTGAATTTTTGAATCATTTTCTCCATGGCAGTCATTGGACCAACGCCTTTTTTCAAACCCTCTAGTATCTGGAACTTCTGCAGAGCAAAGTGTGCACAATCATCATGCTTGTAATAGAGCTTTACAAGTAGAGCGTGATCCTGCATTGAGACAGTCATGACGAACATCACAGATGAGAAAGGAGGAAAAGCTGTGTACCCAGTGTATTTGTACCAACTTCAATGGGCCGTGTACATGACAGGTGGTTTCATTTATGTATTCTGACACATACAGCACCCTCTATTGATCAATTTTCACACTATTTTTTTTCTTCTGCCCTACTTTTTCCCCCTTCTCTGCTAATATTCCGTTGCCATTTGTCATCATTCTGGCCAGTGGTGTTATTTCTGCAGCATTTTGAAAGTTTAATTATAATCACCCTGTACATAAATGGTCTGGTAGAGAGGGTAGGTAGCAATCTGCAATAGTTCGCTGATGATGCTGTGGTGTACAGAAAAGTTTTGTCATTGAGTGACTGTAGGAGGATACAAAATGACTTAGAGAAAATTTCTAGTTCCTCATCTCATCCTATAGTATTGTCTGTAAGTTTCTTCCATTTGTATAGCTCTTCCGTATATTCCCTCCATCTTTTACCCTTTTTTTTCATATTGTATCTCTTGGTGTTCTACATCTACATCTACATCTACATGACTACTCTGCAATTCACATTTAAGTGCTTGGCAGAGGGTTCATCAAACCACAATCATACTATCTCTCTACCATTCCACTCCCGAACAGCGCGTGGGAAAAACGAACACCTAAACCTTTCTGTTCGAGCTCTGATTTCTCTTATTTTATTTTGATGATCATTCCCACCTATGTAGGTTGGGCTCAACAAAATATTTTCACATTCAGAAGAGAAAGTTTGTGACTGAAATTTTGTAAATAGATCTCGCTGCGACGAAAAATGTCTTTGCTTTAATGACTTCCATCCCAACTCGCGTATCATATCTGCCACACTCTCTCCCCTATTACGTGATAATACAAAATGAGCTGCCCTTTTTTGCACCCTTTCGATGACCTCCATCAGTCCCACCTGGTAAGGATCCCACACCGCGTAGCAATATTCTAACAGAGGACGAACGAGTGTAGTGTAAGCTGTCTCTTTAGTGGACTTGTTGCATCTTCTAAGTGTCCTGCCAATGAAACACAACCTTTGGCTCACCTTCCCCACAATATTATCTATGTGGTCTTTCCAACTGAAGTTGTTCGTAATTTTAACACCCAGGTACTTAGTTGAATTGACAGCCTTGAGAATTGTACTATTTATCGAGTAATCTAATTCCAATGGATTTTTTTTTGGAACTCATGTGGATCACCTCACACTTTTCGTTCTTTAGTGTCAACTGCCACCTGCCACACCATACAGCAGTCTTTTCTAAATCGCTTTGCAACTGATACTGGTCTTCGGATGACCTTACTAGACGGTAAATTACAGCATCATCTGCGAACAACCTAAGAGAACTGCTCAGATCGTCACCCAGGTCATTTATATAGATCAGGAACAGCAGAGGTCCCAGGATGTTTTCCTGGGGAACACCTGATATCACTTCAGTTTTACTTGATGATTTGCCATCTATTACTAAGAACTGCGACCTTCCTGACAGGAAATCACGAATCCAGTCGCACAACTGAGACAATACCCCATAGGCCCGCAGCTTGATTAGAAGTCACTTGTGAGGAACGGTGTCAAAAGCTTTCCGGAAATCCATACTGTCCATTACTTCGTGTGAATAAAGAGCTAGCTGTGTTGCATAAGAACGATGTTTTCTGAAACCATGCTGATTACGTATCAATAGATCGTTACCTTCGAGGTGATTCATAATGTTTGAATACAGTATATGCTCCAAAACCCTACTGCAAACCGTCATCAATGATATAGGTCTGTAGTTCGATGGATTACTCCTACTACCCTTCTTAAACACTGGTGCGACCTGCGCAATTTTCCAATCTGTAGGTACAGATCTATAGGCGAGCGAGTGGTTGCATATGATTGCTAAGTAGGGAGCTATTGTATCAGTGTAATCTGAAAGGAACCTAATCGCTGTGCTATCTGGACCTGAAGACTTGCCCGTATCAAGCGATTTGAGTTGCTTCGCAACCCCTAAGGTATCTACTTCTAAGAAACTCATGCTGGCAGCTGTTCGTGTTTCAAATTCTGGAATATTCCATTCGTCTTCCCTGGTGAAGGAATTTTGGAAAACTGCATTCAATAACTCCGCTTTAGTGGCACTGTAGTCGGTAACAGTACCATCGGCACTGCACAGCGAAGGTATTGACTGCGTCTTGCCGCTTGTGTACTTTACATACGACCAGAATTTCTTCAGATTTTCTACCAAATTTTGAGACAATGTTTTGTTGTGGAACCTATTAAAGGCATCTCACATTGAAGTCCGTGCCAAATTTTGCGCGTCTGTAAATTTTAGCCAATCTTCGGGATTTTGCGTTCTTCTGAACTTCGCATGCTTTTTCCGTTGCCTCTGCAACAGCGTTCAGACCTGTTTTGTGTACCATGGGGGATCAGTTCCATCTCTTACCAATTTATGAGGTATGAATCTCTCAATTGCTGTTGCTACTATATCTTTGAATTTGAGCCACATCTCGTCTACATTTGCATAGTCAGTTTGGAAGGAATGGAGATTGTCTCTTAGGAAGGCTTCTAGTGACACTTTATCCGCTTTTTTAAATAAAATTATTTTGCGTTTGTTTCTGGTGGATTTGGAAGAAACGGTATTGAGCCTAGCTACAACGACCTCGTGATCACTAATCCCTGTATCAGTCATGATGCTCTCTATTAGCTCTGGATTGTTTGTGGCTAAGAGGTCAAGTGTGTTTTCGCAACCATTTACAATTCGCGTGGGTTTGTGGACTAACTGCTCGAAATAATTTTCGGAGAAAGCATTAAGGACAATCTCGGAAGATGTTTTCTGCCTACCACCGGTTTTGAACAAGTATTTTTGTCAACATATCGAGGGAAGGTTGAAGTCCCCACCAACTATAACCATATGAGTGGGATATTTATTTGTTATGAGACTCAAATTTTCTCTGAACTGTTCAGCAACTATATCATCGGAGTCTGGGGGTCGGTAGAAGGAGCAAATTATTAACTTAGTTCAGCTGTTGAGTATAACCTCCACCCATACCAATTCACACGGAGTATCTACTTCGACTTCACTACAAGATAAACCACTACTGACAGACACAAACACTCCACCACCAATTCTGCCTAATCTATCTTTCCTGAACACCGTCTGAGACTTCATAAAAATTTCTGCAGAACTTATTTCAGGTTTTAGCCAGCTTTCTGTACCTATAACGATTGCAGCTTCTGTGATTTCTATTAGCGCTTGTAGCTCAGGGGCTTTCCCAGCACAACTACAACAATTTACAACTACAATTCCGATTGTTCCTTGATCCAACCACATCCTGTATTTGCCATGCGCCCTTTGACATTGCAGCCCACCCCATACTTTCCCGAGGCCTTCTAACCCAAAAAACCACCCAGTCCACGCCACACAGCCTCCGCTACCCGTGTAGCCACCAACTGAGTGTAGTGAACTCCTGACCTATTCAGCGGAACCCGAAACCCCACCACCCTATGGCGCAAGTCAATGAATCTGCAGCCAACACGGTCGCAAAACCGTCTGAGCCTCTGATTCAGACCCTCCACCCGGCTCTGCACCAAAGGTCCGCAGTCAGTTCTGTCAATGATGCTGCAGATGGTGAGCTCTGCCTTCATCTTGTAAGCAAGACCGGCAGCCTTTACCAAATCAGATAGCTGCTGGAATCCAGAGAGAATTTCCTCAGATCGAAAGTGACACACGTCATTAGTGCCGACATGTGCCACCACCTGCAGCTGGCCGCACCCTGTGCTCTTCATGGCATCCGGAAGGACCCTATCCACATCAGGAATGACTCCACCTGGAATGCACATGGAGTGCACACTGGATTTCTTCCCCTCCTTAGCCGCCATATCCCTAAGGGGTCCCATTACGCGCCTAACATTGGAGCTCCCAACTACCAATAAGCCCATCCTCTGCGATTGCCCGGACCTTGAAGGCTGAGAATCATCCTCTGAAACAGGGCAGGCAGCTGTACCTGGCTCAGCCAGAGACAGTGCCTGAAACCTGTTTGTCAGACGCACCAGGGAGGCTTTCTGATCAGCCTCCGGGGACGTCTTTCGCTGCCTGCCACGCCTTGGAACGACCTCCCAATCAACCACAGGTGAGGGCTCAGCCCCACTGCATGCAGCAACCAGGGCAACCACAGTGGCAGACCAATCTCGGGACAGACGGGATGAGGTTGACATCCCCGTGATACCCAAGTCCGGCTCCCCACAGTGGTGCCCATTGGCAACAACCTCAAGCTGCATGACCGAAGTCAGCGCCACTTGCAGCTGTGAGCGAAGGGATGCCAACTCAGCCCTCATCTGAACACAGCAATCACAGTCCCTGTCCATTCTAATAGATGTTGAACAACAGTTACTGAAACACGAGTCCGTGCCTAGATAACGCAAGGGAAACACGCAAAGAATGTATGAACTAATCTGTACAAATGCCTAACAACTGTGCTACAATCTGCCTGAATTTATGATTCATGCAGCAGCAGCTTCTTTTTATGCAAAGGCTTCTTTAATTTTCCCCTAAGAAGACTATATTTTTGCTTTTGTCATGAAGGCTTCTACAGCTTTGAATCCCTCCTGTAGCCATTCCTAATTTTCCAGTTTCCTCTTTCTATCTGTATTCCCTTTAGTCTCCTTCATAATATTTTCCCCTTTCATAAATTAAATTTGAAATTCCTGAATGGGACAATCATTTGTCTACAGCAGACTGATGCATGGAGCCCAGAAACACATAACAGAAAACAGCATTTGCACTAGATTTTGAGCATTAGCTCTGTTACTAACAGAAATGCACACATTCACACACACAATCGCACCAACACCCAAATGCACACTCCCATGGCCACAAGAGTGGAGTGTAGTGAAATGAAGGAAGACTTGCAAAGGATTGACACTTGGCTCTGGGATTGGCAATTGACAATCAGTATAAACAAATGTAACATATTGTGCATAAGTAGACAGAAAGAACACTTATTATATGATTATATGACTGTGAAACAATCACTTGAAACAGTCACATCCATAAAATATCTAGGTGCACATGTATGGAGCTATTTAAAGTGGAAAGACCGCATAAAACTAATTGTAGGTAAAGCGGATGCCAGACATAGATTCATTGGAAGAGTCCTTAGGAAATGTAATGCACCCAGAAAGGAAGGCTTACAAGACCCTCATACAACAAATACTTGAATATTACTCATCAGTCTGTGGTAGATACCAGATTGTATTGATAGAGGAAATAGACAAGAAGCAAGTAGGAGAAGCACATATCATTACCGATTCATTCAGTAAATGTGAAAGAATCACAGAGATGATCAGCTGATTCCAGTTGCAAAGATATGCAGTCTGCATCACAGTTTGCCATACTGCTAAAGTTCTCAGAGCATGCATGCATAGTGTGTGTGTGTGTGTGTGTGTGTGTGTGTGTGTGTGTGTGTGTGTGTGTGTTTATGACATCTTCATGATCTGGACTCACAGTGAAGAAGAACTCCAGAATTTCCTCTCCAACCTCACTCCTTAGGTTCCATCAGATTCACCTGGTCCTACTACAAATCCCATGCCACTTTCCTGGACGTTGACCTCCATCTGTCCAATGGCCAGCTTCACACGTCCATCCACATCAAACCCACCAACAAGCAACAGTACCTTCATTATGACAGCTGCCACCCATTCCATATCAAATGGTCCCTTCCCTACAGCCTAGGCCTTCGTGGCAAATGAATCTGCTCCAGTCCTGAATCCCTGAACCATTACACCAACAACCTGAAAGCAGCTTCCACATCCCGCAACTACCCTCCCGACCTGGTACAGAAGCAAATAACCAGGGCCACTTTCTCATCCCCTCAAACCCAGAACCTCTCACAGAAGAACCACAAAAGTGCCCCACTTGTGACAGGATACTTCCCGAGACTGGATCAGACTCTGAATGTGGCTCTCCAGCAGGGATACGATTTCCTCAAATCCTGCCCTGAAATGAGAAGCATCCTTCATGAAATCCTCCCCACTCCACCAAGAGTGTCTTTCCGCCATCCACCTAACCTTCGTAACCTCTTGGTTCATCCCTATGATATCCCCAAACCACCTTCCCTACCCTCTGGCTCCTACCCTTGTAACCGCCCCCGGTGCAAACCCAGTCCCATGCACCCTCACACCACCACCTACTCCAGTCCTGTAACCCGGAAGGTGTACATGATCAAAGGCAGAGCCACGTGTGAAAGAAGCACCCACGTGATTTACCAACTGACCTGCCTACACTGTGACGCTTTCTATGTGGGAATGACCAGCAACAAACTGTCCATTTGCATGAATGGACACAGGCAGACAGTGTTTGTTGGTAATGAGGATCACCCTGTGGCTAAACTTGCCTTGGTGGACGCCCAGCACATCTTGGCACAGTAATTACACTGTCCAGGTTATCTGGATACTTCCCACTAACACCAACCTATCCGAACTCCGGAGATGGGAACTTGCTCTTCAATATATCAATCAAGGATGGATATGTGTATGTGTGCGAGTGTATACCCGTCCTTTTTTCCCCCTAAGGTAAGTCTTTCCGCTCCCGGGACTGGAATGACTCCTTACCCTCTCCCCCTCTCCCTTAAAACCCACATCCTTTCGTCTTTCCCTCTCCTTCCCTCTTTCCTGATGAGGCAACAGTTTGTTGCGAAAGCTTGAATTTTGTGTGTATGTTTGTGTTCGTTTGTGTGTCTGTCGACCTGCCAGCACTTTCATTTGGTAAGTCACATCATCTTTGTTTTTAGGTATATATATATATATATATATATATATATATATATATATATATATATATATATATATATATATAGATAGATATTTAAAAAGAAAGATGATGAGACTTACCAAACAAAAGCGCTGGCAGGTCGATAGACACACAAACAAACACAAAATTCTAGCTTTCGCAATCAACGGTTGCCTCGTCAGGAAAGAGGGAAGGAGAGGGAAAGACAAAAGGATTTGGGTTTTAAGGGAGAGGGTAAGGTGTCATTCCAATCACGGGAGCGGAAAGACTTACCTTAGGGGGAAAAAAGGACAGGTATACACTCGCACACACACACACATATCCATCCGCATATATACAGACACAAGCAGACATAAAATGTCTGCAGACATAAAATGTCTGCTTGTGTCTGTATATATGCGGATGGATATGTGTGTGTGTGCGAGTGTATACCTGTCCTTTTTTCCCCCTAAGGTAAGTCTTCCCGCTCCCGGGATTGGAATGACTCCGAATTTTGTGTGTATGTTTGTGTTTGTTTGTGTGTCTATCAACCTGCCAGCGCTTTTGTTTGGTAAGTCTCATCATCTTTCTTTTTAGATATATTTTTCCCACGTGGAATGTTTCCCTCTATTTTATATATATATATATATATATATATATATATATATATATATAAAAAACAAAGATGATGTGACTTACCAAATGAAAGTGCTGGCAGGTTGACAGACACACAAACGAACACAAACATACACACAAAATTCAAGCTTTCGCAACAAACTGTTGCCTCATCAGGAAAGAGGGAAGGAGAGGGAAAGACGAAAGGATGTGGGTTTTAAGGGAGAGGGGGAGAGGGTAAGGAGTCATTCCAGTCCCGGGAGCGGAAAGACTTACCTTAGGGGGAAAAAAGGACGGGTGTACACTCGCACACACACACATATCCATCCTCACATATACAGACACAAGCAGACATATTTTCCCCCTAAGGTAAGTCTTTCCGCTCCCGGGACTGGAATGACTCCTTACCCTCTCCCTTAAAACCCACATCCTTTCGTCTTTCCCTCTCCTTCCCTCTTTCCTGATGAGGCAACAGTTTGTTGCGAAAGCTTGAATTTTGTGTGTATGTTTGTGTTCGTTTGTGTGTCTGTCGACCTGCCAGCACTTTCATTTGGTAAGTCACATCATCTTTGTTTTTAGGTATATTTTTCCTTCGTGGAATGTTTCCTTCTATTATAACCATATACATATATAATACAGTATATATATATAGGTTCCACTTATGTATGTATCATGTAAAGACGATGAAGGTAACATTAAGGAGATTGGAGCTCACATGGGTGCTTTCCAGCAATTCTTCTTCTAGCAAACCTCTTGCAATCAGAACAGGAAAAGGGGAAAGTGTACTGTTATGCAAAGTACCCTCTGTTTCTGGAAAGCAATTTGCCTGTGAATCCAGATTCAGTATCATAGTTTATGTAAGAAATTCAGTTTTCATGTAATAATGTTTTTGTATGTGCTTATGGCCGACTATTTATTATGTAAATGTAGTAAAATGACATGATCTTGCAACAAGACTTCCAAATGCAAATAGGAAAAAAACCTGAAAATCAAAGAATTGAGTTACTTAAGAGTAAAGAAAAGTAAATAATTGTACCTAAAATTATTTCCTTCCTGGCATGTTAATCCCTTTGTAAGTGTTAATCACAGTATTTCTCTTAACTTCTGTCACATTCTCAGGAGATACTGGAATTGACAATTGTTCACTCTGGCATACAGACATTATAGCACATGGTGAACTTGGATACTGCATAGTTTTACTTGTTTTTAGGGGATTCTTTCTGTTTTTGTCAGACAGAAATAACAGTCCATTGTCTGGTCCATGGGTTCCCTCCAAATCACAGGCACAGCAAATGACAAATAAAGTGGGCCTTTTAACCAGCCTGTCAAGAATTTAGTGCACAACAAAGAATATATAGGAGAGGGAGGGGAGGGGAATCCTTGTCCTGGTTGCCAATCCTATGCCCAAAATAGAGTTTATAGCACTTCTTTACTATAGGGTTAAGTTCCTGTTTCTACTATTTTAGAGTTAACTCTCCACAGATGTGACAAAAAGAATATCTGCTACTTATACATACACAAGGCATTTCATCTTCTGAATTAACACTAAGTAAAAACTACAAACCACAATCAAAACAGAACTGCAAGAAGACACTTCCAGGAATTGTCAGAACTCTCAAGGCTGACATGCAAGCGGTAATTGCTTGTACAAGTTTTGATTATTTTTCAAGAATTAAATCTGTAGAATATTCAGGTTAAAACACATAAAAGTAACAAGTATGCAACATTTTCAAGGATTTTTACAGACAGAGGGTAGATTGTTACAAGAAAACTGAATCCAGTAGCTAAAAACTGATTTCATTTTCAAATTCAACAGCCACAACATAGCAAAGTAGACTAACCTCATTCTTTGTAATAAAAATGTTGTTGATCTTTGTCATCATAGTAGTGCATTTGCAGTGAGATGTAACAAAAAGCACAGTAAAGAATAATGATGAAATGAACATTTATTTATCCATCAATACATTCGTGTGTGTATCGCAGTGGTCATGCCATGCAGTATGTACTTTGAATAATGTATACAGCATTTACATTGCTTTTGGTGCATCTATAGAAAGCAGTTGTGTCCCTTATTTGTGAAATGGGCTTAGGTTGCTTGGTTTCCTACCTGCTGTGCTGCAGGTTGCTTCTATTTGATGCCAGAAGATATCAAACTGTTGGTCAACAATGGATAACCATTCAGGATGTTTGTTTACTGCTGTACACTGTGAAGATGCATTTACATTGTTTTTGAAACAGGATCATAAACAGTGAGTGAAGAATCATCATCGTGTGAGTTGTTGATGGTAAATTAGAAAAATATAATTATGATGATAATAGTATTTAAACACAGTATGGGCAGAAATCTATCCAATTCCCTTAGAAAATTGCTCTAACATTACTGCTCAACAGGTGGTGCCCTTGTATGGTATTCGAAATGCTTGTAAATTTTTGAAACTAGATTTCCTGAAAATACTTGAGAGGTATATCTACAGCTACATCTACATCTACATCTACATGGATACTCTGCAAATCACATTTAAGTGCCTGGCAGAGGGTTCATCGAACCACCTTCACAGTTCTCTATTATTCCAATCTCATATAGTGCGCGGAAAGAATGAACACCTATATCTTTCCATACAAGCTCTGATTTCCCTTATTTCATCATGGTGATAGTTCCTCCCTGTGTAAGTCAGTGTCAACAATGTATTTTCGCATTCAGAGGTGAAAGTTGGTGACTGGAATTTCGTGAGAAGATTCTGTCGCAACGAAAAACACCTTTCTTTTAATGATGTCCAGCCCAAATCCTGTATCATAGTAGACAAGAATTGTTACACCCAACCATGAAAGAGATGAGCAAAATCAGTAACCTGTTGGGTATATGCATTCCTTGTGAGTACCTTCTTGCTCCACATTTCCAACCTCCACCAACCCATCTCCCTTTTCTCTCTGATGAACGAATTAACAGTTTCAAAAGCTACGATAAGTTTTTACACTTCAGTATGTGTCTGTTTCAGTACCCAGAATTTATCCATCTCACTATAAGTTCTGGTTACAGATTCTGTCTCCTTATAATTTTCTCATGTGCATTTTTCTTCTGATACAGTATTCAGTTTCAGTGAGTTACAGTACCAAGGCTTTTTTTCTTTTTTTACATCTTCACTTCTTTGCTACTGAATGTTTAAGTAGACTATTACCAGTATTTAACATAAATAACAATAAACTAAATACATATTCCACGATGTTTCAGGTGACATTGTACTTTTGGCTGCCACTTCTGGCACACTCCGGAAGGTTGCGGAAGGTGAATCATAGTTTGTAGGTGTGTTGAGTATGTGGAAAGATATCAGAGATGTGTGAATACATACTGAGGCACAAAAACTTCAATGGTATTAGTTTATGTTACCTATTTTCTAATGGAAATGTTAGTACATTCTTGTTATCCATACTTGTTATCTACCCTGCAAGCTTTCCTACACATTAGGAAGTTTTAAATACCCCAGCTGTAATAACATATTCTTGTCATCTCTGCAAGCTTATTTAAACATGATAAAGTTTTAAACATATTATTACTAACAACAAATATTGATGGATGTTGGTATGTTGTCTGTTTACAAACTGTTACTATGACTATAATGTGGTTCACTTAGTGTTACCAGGAACAAACATATTTACTCTGATGATCTGATATTTCTATTACTACAATTTCAACATAAATGTGCATATGTAATTAGCATATTAACATGTACTGTTGTTAACTTATTTCATTTTCACTGTCTCAAATGATGTGGTGTTCAGAAGTTTGTTAGATTTAAATGTAGAAACTATCAATAAAAATATTAAACAAAGGAACAGTTTTTGTATTTTTAATAGTTTGCTAAATTTCACTTGTATTTCTATGCATAGCCTACCTTTAAACATGCTATATGCATGAATGTTTCCTTCCTGAAGGTTATCAAATTATAGTAAAAAATAATTGCTATTTGTCAATACTACACATTATCATTTCAATGAAGCTAGTGAACTTACAAACTGATCACTTGATTTTCTATCAACTTAGTTGTCTTCCTAAAATTTCAATATGTTTCATTAAAGTAGTGAAGATTTTGAAATTTGAAAGGGTGTGTGGTTGCAATGGAACAGAATCCAGCTGGGAATCGAATTAAACTGTGGGGAAGAAGAAAAAAAATGGAAACTGAAGAATGAAAGCTGTGATGATAGATAATGCTACTGATTTATTTTTCACAAGTGTATTAAAACAAATTAGAGAAGTTGCTGTAATTGGAACCAGCTTATAACAATGAAAGATTAATGCTTATTTAAAACAAAAGCATGCAATAGAAAAAAATTAAACAGATAACAATGAACCTATGGGATTCTGTATACGGGTTATAATATATGTAATAAACAGTTCCCAAGTTTTCTGTATACACATGTATTTTACCATAAAGACTTTTTTATTTTCTCAGGCTTGTCTGACATTTGGCATTACCCCCAAAGGCCTCACACTCAAAGTTCCCATCTCTGGCTGTACACCTTCTTTCCATCAGTCCCTATACCAGTTCCAAACTGAACAATCCATTGCCCTCACCCACCTAATCCTTCACCTACACATCAACTCAGCCAACGAACACACCCGTCAACTCCTATCCTTAATAAAAGTCCTCAATCTTTCCACTCCCCCATCCACACTGGCTGTTCAGAGCATCCTCCTACAGGCCAACTGCAAATTAGAACAGCATGCCACCCTCCACCTCAAAAAACTATCCAATCTCCTGGTTTCCCACCTCCGGAAAAGCAACTCACTCACCCTTCACAACCTTTCCAGCAAACCTCAACCTCCTCTCATTGCACACAGACCCAGTCTCTCCCATCTACACAATCTTCCACTTCCAGCTCCACTCCCCCCAAACCTCAAAATTCCAATCAACACAATCTGGAACCACAACACCCTAATTCAGTAGTTAACCCTTCCTCCAAACCTCTCTCCCAATCCGAAACCTCTGTCCTATCCAAAGGCCTCACCTTCAGCCCCACTCCGAGATTCAACCAAACAGTCCTCATCAAAGATTTACTGTCCTACACTCGTACTCTCTGCTGGAATTATCCATTTGCCATGAAGAAAAATGATCCTAATTCTACTCCTAATGATCCAACTCCCCAAGGCACTATCCAAATTGAACCCTGCCTGGAACAGTTCCGTCCTCCATCACAGCGGGACCCACCTCCTCTTCCTCAAAATCACCCTCTCCAAACCTTCCAGGAATTTCTCACTTCCAGCCTTGCCTCTCAATCCTTCTTAAAAAACCTTAATCCTACTCCCAACATCACCACTGCTGAAGCCCAGGATATCCGTGATCTGAAGGCTGCCAATCCAGCATCATTCTTCCAGTGGACAAGGATTCCACGACTGTGGTACTTGATCATCGGGAGTAGGTGGCTAAGGAACTGTGTCAGCTTTCAGACAACACTACATACAAAGCTTGCCAAGGTAATCCCATTCCTGATGTCCAGGCGGAGCTTCAAGGAATCCTCAGAACCTTAGGCCCCCTACAACACCTTTCACCTGACTCTATCAACCTCCTGACCCTACTGACACCCCGCACCCCTACCTTCTACCTTCTTCTTAAAATTCACAAACCCAATCAACCCGACCACCCCATTGTTGCTGGTTACCAAGCCTCCACAGAACGTATCTCTGCCTACGTAGATCAACACCTTCAACCCATTCCATGCAGTCTCCCATCCTTCATCAAAGACACCAACCACTTTCTCGAACACCTGGAATCATTACCCAATCTGTTACACCTGGAAACCATCCTTGTAACCATTGATGCCACTTCCTTATACAAAAATATTCCGCACGTCCAGGGCCTTGCTGCGATGGAGCACTTCCTTTCATACCAATCACCTGCCACCCTACCTAAAACCTCTTTCCTCATTACCTTAGCCAGCTTCATCCTGACCCACAACTTCTTCATTTTCGAAGGCCAGACATACCAACAATTAAAGGGAACAGTCATGGGTAACAGGAAGGCCCCCTTGTATGCCAACCTATTCTTGGGTTGCTTAGAGGAAGCCTTCTTGGTTACCTAGGCCGGCCAACCCAAAGTTTGGTACAGATTTATTGATGACATCTTCATGATCTGGACTCACAGTGAAGAAGAACTCCAGAATTTCCCTTACATCCTCAACTTCTTCGGTTCCATCAGATTCACCTGGTCCTACTCCAAATCCCATGCCACTTTCCTTGATGTTGACCTCCATCTGTCCAATGGCCAGCTTCACACGTCCATCCACATCAAACCCACCAACAAGCAACAGTACCTCCATTATGACAGCTGCCACCCATTCCATATCAAACGGTCCATTCCCTACAGTCTACGTCTTCGTGGCAAACGAATCTGTTCCAGTCCGGAATCCCTGAACCATTACACCAACAACCTGAAAACAGCTTTCGCATCCCACAACTACGCTCCCGACCTGGTACAGAAGCAAATAACCAGAGCCACTTCCTCATCCCCTCAAACCCAGAACCTCCCACAGAAGAACCCCAAAAGTGCTCCACTTGTGACAGGATACTTTCCGGGACTGGATCAGACTCTGAATGTGGCTCTCCAGCAGGCATACGACTTGATCAAATCCTGCCCTGAAATGAGATCCAACCTTCATTAAATCCTCCCAACTCTACCAAGAGTGTCTTTCCACCATCCACCTAACCTTCGTAACCTCTTAGCGCATCCCTATGAAATCCCCAAACCACCTTCCCTTCCCCTCTGGCTCCTACCATTGTAACCGCCCCCGGTGTAAAACCTGTCCCATGCACCCTCCCACCACCACCTACTCCAGTCCTGTAACACGGAAGGTGTACATGATCTAAGGCAGAGCCACATGTGAAAGCACCCACGTGATTTACCAACTGACCTGCCTACACTGTGAAGTTTTCTATGTGGGAATGACCAGCAACAAACTGTCCATTCGCATGAATGGACACAGGCAGACAGTGTTTGTTGGTAATGAGGATCACCCTGTGGCTAAACTTGCCTTGGTGGACGCCCAGCACATCTTGGCACAGTAATTACACCGTCCGGGTTATCTGGATACTTCCCACTAACACCAACCTGTCAGAACTCCGGAGATGGGAACTTTCCCTTCAGTATATCCTCTCTTCTCGTTATCCGCCAGGCCTCAACCTCCGCTAATTTCATGTTGCCGCCTCTCATACCTCACCTGTCTTTCAACTACATCTTTGCCTCTGTACTTCTGCCTCGACTGACGTCTCTGCCCAAACTCTTTGCCTTTACAAATGTCTGCTTGTGTCTGTGTATGTGTGGATGGATGTGTGTGTGTGTGTGTGCGCGAGTGTATACCTGTTCTTTTTTCCCCCTAGGGTGGGTCTTTCCACTCCCGGGATTGGGGTGGGTCTTTCCGCTCCCGGGATTGGGGTGGCTCCATGCCCTCTCCCTTGGGGCCCACATCCTTTTGTCTTTCCCTCTCCTTCCCTCTTTCCTGGTGGGGCGGCCAGTGGTTGCGAAGGCTTGAATTTTGTGTGTGTGTTTGTGTTTGTTTGTGTGTCTGTCGGCCTGCCAGTACTTTTGTTTGGTGGGTTGCATCTTCTTTGTTTTTATATATATAATATATAAAAAAACAGGGATTATGTGACGTGCCAGGTGGGGAGTCATTCCGGTCCCGGGGGCGGAGGGACTTACCTTAGTTTGGGCTCAAACTCTTTGCCTTTACAAATGTCTGCTTGTGTCTGTATATGTGCCGATGGATATGTGTGTGTGTGCGAGTGTATACCTGTCCTTTTTTTCCCCTAAGGTAAGTCTTTCTGTTGTGACTTGGCAAGAAAGTCTCTATGACCGGTAGCCGAAAGGCACGCGTTTAAGCTCACGCAGGCTGGCGTGAGGTCTGGAACAGTTAAGGGAATTTATAGTAGCAAATAAAGTACGTAGCTGATGGAATACTTAATTTTAATCCATAATTGGTGAACATCAGTCTGACGGTACATGCATCACAAGATAAATAGCAATTGATAATGGCACCTTGCTAGGTCGTAGCAAATGACGTAGCTGAAGGCTATGCTAACTATCGTCTCGGCAAATGAGAGCGTAATTTGTCAGTGAACCATCTCTAGCAAAGTCGGCTGTACAACTGGGGCGAGTGCTAGGAAGTGTCTCTAGACCTGCCGTGTGGCTGCGCTCGGTCTGCAATCACTGACAGTGGCGACACGCGGGTCTGTCGTATACTAGCGGACCGCGGCCGATTTAAAGGCTACCACCTAGCAAGTGTGGTGTCTGGCGGTGACACCACACTTTCCGCTCCTGGGATTGGAATGACTCCTTACCCTCTCCCTTAAAACCCACATCCTTTCTTCTTTACCTCTCCTTCCCTCTTTCCTGATGAAGCAACCATTGGTTGCGAAAGCTTGAATTTTGTGCATATATTTGTGTTTGTTTGTGTGTCTATCAACCTGCCAGCGCTTTCATTTGGTAAGTCACATCATCTTTGTTTTTAGATATATTTTTACCATAAAGACTGATACACATGAACACTGCATGAAGTACAAAGGCAGATTGAATTAAATGTACAGGATGGGACGTATGGGCAGGCGGTGGTGTTATGGAATGAATAGGATAATTTTTAGATAAAGGTCATTTATTGGTGAAAGCTTGTTAAAAAGAGGTCACATAGGCCTAGGGAGGTGAGGGTGAGCCAGAGCATAGAGTTTGGCAAAACATAGTTCGTGAAGCTAACGAAAGTTGTCTGTCAAAACCAAGTTCACAGTGCCGCAGCACCGGGAGAAACAGGAGATGTTCACTACTACAGGGTGTGCGTCCAACTCACGGGTGAGCAAGAATACAAGAGAACAGGCCCAGCGATGGGCGGCCAGGTATATTCGATTCACCATGTGGCTTCCTTCACCCTGATTGGTCGTGACCAAGAAACCCACGGGGGTGGCTATGGAACTTTCCAGAGCCTTGCCTGCTAAACAACGCCTGGAACGGCGTTACCTTATAAGCACATGAGGGACGCGCATGATCTAGGTGCCCTTGCTTGGTGCTGACTTCCTGTTACTAGACCGTGGGACAAAAGAATTTACAGGCAGCTAACACTGCCCGCCATGGCTTGGCCATAATGGAAAAATGAATTTACCGTTTGAAAGTTCATATAATAAAGTTAAATCCCATATTGTTTGGCTCATCCTTTACATAAACATGTTGGCTCGTCAGAGCAGTTAATGTTCCAAAGATTGTAATTTGTGTGGTCGATGTGACCTACCGATGCCACACAGCCCCCCCACCCCGCACCCCCACCCCCCACAGTATGGAGGATGGCCTATGAACCCTGAGGGGAGGGTCGTGTAGGTGTCAGTGTCAGCATGAGTGGTGCGAGGCGGCAGGCGCACAACCGGAAGCTCCATCTCCGTCGGGTTGGCGTGCGAAGGTGCGACGAGTGGCCGTCGGTCCAACTCATAATCTGAAAACCAGTATGGGGGGAGGGGGAGGGGGGGGGGGAATGATGCATCTGCCATCTCGGGAGTAGCAGTATGGGAGAAGAGGTGGCATGTGAGCGTGCCTTCCCCAAAAGCATACTGAGCTGTCTGAAGAAAAGAAAGCTTGAACACGAGGGGTGCACTCTTGTGGGAGGGACAAGGTGTGCACTATCTTGACATTGAGTTTCTTGGTGAGGGTCGGGTCTGTGCTGTCGGTGAGCAGTACAAGCACACGATTATCTAACATCATAATTGATATGTTGTCAACGTGGTCAGGTGGTACGTTGCAGTGCAAAATGAAGGACTGGGCATCCGCGTCTCTATTACCTAAAATGTCTTCAAAACCTGTGAATGGGGATGATGATAAGATGATAACATGCCTGAGGAACCCGCGAACTGTGATGGTGACTCGTTGGGGGGAGAAAACCCAACTGTAGGTTGAACAGACTCGTTAGCGGGTTTGTCAAAAGAACATGTGCTTGGGCAGTCCAACTGGAACGGCAGAGGGGTGTGAGAGTCTATGAAGGCAGGCTTGAGCCTGTGTAGAGAAACAGTTTGCGGGTGATCTTTTATCATATGTCGAAGGTCGTCTCGCCCCTCCGGAGTACTTCGAAGGGGTCGAGGTAAGGGTTGTCTGACAGAGTCGTCCCTGAGCATGACGTGTGAACAAGTGCTGAGTGCTGTCAGCATGAAAGTGTCAGGTGGAGAATGGCTGACAGGTGGGTGTGGCTGGGTGTTTCTAAAGTGTGCACTCATCCTTCTGATAAAGTCTGGGAAGGATCCCCGGGATCTTGGCGGAGAATTAGTTCCCCAGGTAAAACCGGGTTTTCACCAAAAACTAATTCGGAAATCGTCCCGTGTAAATCTGATTTAAATGTAAAATGTAGGTGTATCTGTAGGTCGGTAGGTAACTTGGCTGACCATACTGCCCACAGGGTCACGTCTGGCATTGTGTGTTCACTCACAAGTAACCTGAGGTGGAGCCAAAGTTGTGACGGAGTGTGGTCCCCCAGGTGCTCCTTATAGAGAATCTTGATTATCAATTCCTGTGGCAAGCAGGCAAGTCCATCAAATATCAGTTTCTTGGCGAACTCGTACTTTGGTGGTGGTGGAGGCGAAAGTAGGAGATCACAAATTAAATCTGAGTGATCGTGAAGGTGTGTGACCAAACATAGGAACTTGGAGTTGTCGTCCCAAGTGGTGCTCCACCAGTGCAAACCATGAAACTGGATTGTCCTCGTACAGTGGGGGTAGCTTGGGTAGGCAGCCTGGAGGTGGATACGGAGGTGGCTTTGGCGTGTCTTGGAAGGCCTGTGGTCCCACTGCACAAGAGTTCATGCTGGGATCCAGAATCACTGGAGCAGAAATGTTACTAGCACACACGTTCAGAACAATGGCTGTTTGTAACGTCTCTGAAGATGCCCAAAAACATGATGCGGCAGGCACGTTCGATACCATGGAAGAGAATGGGCAAGCGGCGCTTAATGAGGGCCCGTAAAGTGGACTGGAAATTGCAGGAATAGCACTGACATTGTCCAACTCAGAAATGATGTGGAAGACCAGTGCGGCAGACGCAGACGGTACTGTGGAAGGAACGAGCTGTTGTATGGTCGGAATCGAGGCCCCCCCGTGGGTGAGAGGGGGTTGGAGGGGGTGGGGGGTGGCCTGGAGCTTAAAGTGGCAACAACGAGAGTTTCCCATGCATACTGGCCATGCACCCTTCGTGGTAGGACCATACAACACTGGTGAAACCTGTTGGCGGTAGCACTGTCATAGTACAACGTTGCTGGGTGAAGAGGTTATGTTGGGTGCACTCGTACCCACGTGGTCGCAAAACTGTGCCGCAAATCTGGTGGTTAGTTCTGGCAAACTGGAGGCATAAAAATGTCTTTTACTGATTTGTGAGGAAGGCAAGGCTGGCATAGCTTGGTAATAGTTGACTGCATGTGCATTTTGCACAAATGGCAGCATTGCACATGGCACTACTGTAACCGACATCATGGTGCGTAGAGGATCAAAGCACGTGTGTGAATTTTGGTCCCTCTGAACTTCGTATGAGCGATCGATCACCACACTATTTAGTAGATCGTCCACTTCACTTTTCACTTGTTGTTGTACGTTATCCAGTGAAACAAAACCTGAGTCCATTGTCTGAGGTAACTGCGTAACACACGGCCTTGGACACAGCCATGGGAAGGTGGAAGCAGATGTGCAATGAAAACGTAACCGTATATTGTACTGGAGTGAGTACCACTTATGTTACAGAAGGCAACATGTCTATGTAAGAATGGCAGCAGCAACCGAAAGTCAGTCATCATTTGGCTGGAAGTTCATGGATTTTAAACCACATGACACTGCTGGAAGCTTGAGACAATTTTACGGTACATATTCGTGCAAAACCATGCATTCATATATTTTTCTGTGCAGTCAAAAAGTTCCTTTGTGATGAAGAAAGCCATCTTTTTAAGTCAGTTTTGTTGATCATTTATGAAGGTTTCTAATGAGGTAGTTTGTGCTTCTGGCAGCAGTGCAATGAATAGTTTTGTTCCAAGGTATGTAGAGCTATAGTGAGTCTTGTGAAGTACTGGTCGGTCTTTCCACTGTGATGTGTATTGTGGCAATGAAATGATTGCCTTAATTTGTAGATTGCTTGGTTTTCTTTTGTGTAGACTTAACAACTAAGAGTAAAAAATGATGGGACTGTCGTCGCACCTGGCTTCTTGAAAAGTGATCTAGAAGCTACATTGATTTCGAAAATAGATGCTACAATCTGATAGTCTTTTTCTGCCACATAAAAATTCTTTTTTGCCCCAGTGGAGCTGCCCAAAGCAGTATGTAGTAGAATCTGTGTGGAGGTTCCAAGTTAACTTGGAATCCAAGTGTGCAATCAGAATAACAATAATTGATGATATTGCATAAACTAAAAATTATATTTTAAGTTTTATTCTGTCTTACAGTGAATTCATTGTCCTTAAACCAGTTACTAGAAATTCTTAGGTTGGGTTTGCATTGTTCCTTTTGGTCCTCTGTGTCATTTCCAGTTGCAGTTGAAGTGGTATCATCAGCATACAGAAAAGATTCTTGTGGCATGATACTAGGTAGGTCATTAATGAAAACAATAAGGGGCCCACTATGCAACCTTGAGACATTCATCCTGAAACATTGAGGAATCCAGAGCTTGTACCAATTAAGTACACTTTTTGTTTCCTATTGTCAACATATGATTCTATAAGAGTGAATTCCGTATGTTTAATGCCATAACACCTGTGTTTATCTATTAAAATCTGATGACTCATAGGTTCAAATGCCTTGCTGAGGTCAGACAGTAGGTCTTCAACAGATGATTTTGCTTCAAATGTGAAAGTAGGAGATACAACATTTCCAACAGCTTTCAGTGTAGATGAATTTTCCCTAAAGCCAACTAAGTGTTTGTCAGTGTTCCAGTGCAAAAACTGGTTCAAATGGCTCTGAGCACTATGGAACTTAACTTCTGAGGTCATCAGTCCCCTAGAACTTAGAACTACTTAAACCTAACTAACCTAAGGACATCACACACATCCATGCCCGAGGCGGGATTCGAACCTGCGACCGTAGCGGTCACGCGGTTCCAGACTGTAGCACCTAGAACCGCTCGGCCACTTCGGCTGGCATTCCAGTGCAGGTGAAATGTTTTTAAATTTGTTGCTACATGCAGAAGTATTGGTACAAGCCATAGGACAATAGTTATCAATACGACTTGTCTCATTTTTTATGTAAAGGCCAACTGCAGTTATTTTTAAGCAGACTGGAAAAGAACAACTCATAAAAATCCAATTTTTTAGTACGCAAAGTGGCTGTACAATAATGTTTGCTATCTATTCAATATCAGAATTCGACAGATCACAGAAGGATCCTGATTTCTGCTACTGCAATGTCAGTGATAGCAATTCGTGTCCACTTTCATATAGATGTTGCAGAATTGTTGTGCAACATGAGTAACTATTTTCTACATGTTGATCAACATCTGATTTATAATCATTTTGTTAGGTTGGGTGTTCTTTGTTACTAGAATTAGTAAAGAAGTTACTCATTTCATTGGGAGTCATATTGGTAGTACAAGTGGTTTTATTATTGTTAACAAGTCCTGATTTTATTACTCTCCAAGCAGCCTTACATCCTTTGTGATTGCTGAATACAGTTATCATTTCCCATTCATTTCTGTTTTATAATTTGTGATCTGTACTACTTCATTATTTGAAGGTACTGAAGTCTGTCTTCTTCACTATTCTTTGATCTTTCATAATGACTGGTGAGCTGTGTTCTTAATATTTTGATGCCAGTTGTGAATCATCAGACTTCTTTGGTTACTTTTCTTGATGTCCCCTTGTGTCTTTAATATTCAGGGCAGCACTTATTAAACACCATAGAAACAACATTGACAAAGCTGTAAAAAGCTTCAACAACATTTGTAAATTGATTCAGGAAGTTGGATCATTTTATCATACACTGCTGTGATCTGAAAGCATTGATAGGAGTACCTTTAACTATTCTAACATATTTGCGTTATTCACATTGCTCTGTGGGATTTTTTTGTCAGCAATTTTAACTATATCCTTTGAAAATCTTATAGATATCAAATGTACCAATATATGATCATTAGGATAAGTGTGATATGAAGTGTTGACCTCAGGTGTCAGGCTGCCATTTTTACAAACATATATCAATTTTGTAACATTCTTATTTCATTTAGCTGATCATTTTAAAGCTCAATTTATTATAATGTCATTAATTTCATCATGCCTCTGTTCTAGTTTGACTATTACTAATTGATACATGACCATAAAATAAACAGTTCTCATTTTGTAATTTCAGACTATCTCTCACAAGAAGTGAAATTAGCTTTTCATTTGTATTTATGTAAAAAGTACATGTACATATCAGGAATGTTTTCCAACTAATGATCTTCATAATATAAGCAAATCTATGAAAAACATTGTTGATGAACTGATTATCTGAATTTCAGTATTAAATGCTAAAAGCCATGTGAAACGTAATACTGCAATGTGAGAGGAACAAATTAATATGTAATTCCACGATGTCAGTGTGTACACACTGACAAGGTTTTGACTATAATCCATAAATTTTCTGTTTGTAATAATGAATGATGTAATCAGTGACTGTTAAAATAACATAAGCAGTAGTGAATCAGCCATCAGGGTATCAAGTTTTCAGCAGTTTCTGTGAGCCATTTTTGTAACCATATTATGCAGTAAACATGTAACTTCGAAAGAGAAACATCGTGTCAACCTAAACTTCTTGAAATTTCTCTTGTACCACCAAATTAATTAGCTGCACTGTCAAGAACTCTGAAAGCTGCAGCAAATTATGGTGGAGTAGACACTTGAAAATTCTTTTACAGCCACCACAGCATCGGAGATCACCAAGAAATGAAGATGCATGTTTGCTATTAACTTCTGTGCCCTATTTCATTTCAGATACATACACCCTATTTCATTCAAATTTCTTTCTATTTTTATTATAGCATTGTTCAGAAATGATAGGTGTCTTGATGGACTGTTATTTGCATAAAACATATTATGTGACCTGAGTACATTGAGCAAGTATAAGTGCTTTGTTGTTGTAAACCTAATGTCAATGTTAATATCCCCAATCCCCAAAGATTAAAATTTTATGTTGATTGTTTTCCCTCCAAGTGGGAGATTGTTCTACCTAGTATCTCTGCGAAGACACGAATATTGCTGTCAGGAGTACGCTATACCGACATTACAATTAGTTAGGGACCAGGCAGTAATATAGCAGCTTCCTCAAATACACTTTCAATGTAGAAGTTACTGTTCTCAATATTAATGCATATTTCCAAAAAATCATTGCTGACGTACACTGAAGAGCCAAAGAAACTGCTATAGGCATGCATATTCAAATAAAGACTTATATAAACAAGCAGAATGCGGTGCTGTGATTGGCAATGCCTATATAAGACAACAAGTGTCTGGCACAGTTGTTGATTGTTTACTGTTGCTACAATGGCAGGTTATCAAGATTTAAGTGATTTGAACATTGCATAAGCGATGGGACACAGCATCTCCGAAGTACTGATAAAGTGGGAATTTTCCCGTATGACCATTTCACGAGTGTACCATGAATATCAGGAATCTAGTAAAACATTAAATTTCTGACATTGCTGCATCTGGAAGAAGGTCCTGCAAGAATGGGACCAATGAAAACTGAAGAGAATCATTCAACATGACAGAAGTGCAACCCTTCTGCAAATTGGTGCAGATTTCAGTGCTGGGCCATCAACATTTGTCAGCATGTGAACCATTTAATGAAACATCATCCGTATGGGTTTTTGAAGCTGATGGCCCACTCGTGTACCCTTGACTGCATGAAACAAAGCTTTACACCTCGCTTGGGCTTGTCAATACTGACTCTCGACTGTTGATGACAGCAAACATATTGCATGATCAGATGAGTCTCGTTTCAAATTGTATCAAGCAGATGGACGTGTACGGGTATGGAGACAACCTCATGAATCCATGGACCCTTCATGTCAGCAGGGAACTGTTCGAGCTGGTGGAGGCTCTGTAGCAGTGTGGGATTGTGCAGTTGGAGTGATATAGGACTCCTGATATGTCTAGATATGACTCTGACAAGTGACATGCACGTAAGTATCCTGTCTGATCATCTGCATCCATTCATGTCCATTGTGCATTCTGATGGATGTGGGAAATTCTAGCAGGACAATGCAACACCCCACAGGTCCAGAACTTACTACAGAGTGGCTCCAGGAACACTTCTGCTGGCCACGAAACTCCCCGCCATGAACATTATTGAGCATATCTGGGATGTCTTGCAGTGTGCTGTTCAGAAGAGATCTCCACCCCCTCATACTCTTACGGATTAATGGACAGCCCTGCAGGATACATGGTGTCATTTTCTTCCAGCAATACTTTAGGCATTAGTCAAGTTCACACCACATTGTGTTGCAGCACTTCTGCATACTCGCAAGGGCCCTACACAATAGTAGGCAGGTGTACCAGTTTCTTAGGCTCTTCAGTGAATATTAAAATACTTCCATAGTTGTTCAGACTTGTACAAATACTTTATAAGAAACAATAGCCTGATAGCTCACAGAAATATAGCTGATTCTCATTTAGCCAAAGGTCATTAAAATATAGAAAAGAATTTCTGCTTTTTTTATAGTAGAATACTAAGATAATCAAACTTATTTTTAAAAGAGCTGATACTGACATCTAAAAATACCATACAGTTGTTGCAAGATGGGGAGGGGGAGTTTGTTCTGTCTCAGTATAGTTCATTTTGTATTTTGTCAACACAGTCAGTCTCCATACTTAAACTAAAAAGGAATTGTGGTGAGATTGTTGATTTCATCCTGACATTCATTATTTCCTGTGTCTTTAGTACATGAAGCTTGTTTACAATTTTACAAAGCACTTTCTTGGTTACTAGATACTCACCTAGTCCATTTAAATGTAAACCATGACAAGTGTGAAATCTGTGTGAAATTCCATTTCCATTTAACATATTAATGCTTCTGAAGTGTTGATATATATTTTCCAACTGTTGATTTGCTGCAGTTGGTTAACACAGGATCATCATGACAAATCACAGAAATGTGGTATGTTGAAAGCTAAGATGTTGGTATGTGCCAACAGACCTAAACATTTCTTCAGTTCCTGAGTGGTTATTGCTGTTTTATCTGTACAAACATTGAAGCCCCTGATCAGCACAATGAAATTGTTGGAACACAGCTTTCTTGTCTGGACAGTTTTTTAAGTTTGTTAATTTTTGCAAATGACATACCAGGTTTGATTAATGCTGCTGCATGTACATTAGATGTTTCAGCTATGTGGGAGGAATTGCGACAACTGTGGCTGTCACCAAATACTATTAATTTCTTTTGTAGTTCTTGCTTTAGGTTGGGCTGAGATTAGGAACGGTTTCCTGTAGTATTTACAAGCCTTTATTATCAAGCCATGTGGGAACACTGTGTAGAGTTGCATCTCTAAACACTTTAGCATAATTTAAGGTTGGCACATTTTCACCTAGGATTTGTCATTTGTCTCATTTTCAGAATGAGTTCAACTTCATGTGGAAATTTTAGTGAGCTGATTTCTCCTTTTACTTCATAACAGTTGTTCACTAAATAGTCCACTGCTTTCATACTTTTTCAGTTTCAATTACAGGCCATTTTGCCATTAGTCCCTGACAAAGAACAAATTTTAGTACCATTTTGATCATGTTGTTGAGATTTTGTCTGAATACAAAAATGTACAGTATTGGGTTTTTGATCTAGTGTGAAGTTGTCTCTAGACTGCGAGATAAAAATAACTTTACTTAAACTAATATCATAGTGATGGAAATTGCAGAATGAAAAATTTATTATTATTGCTTCAAGTATGAGTTACGAGATGCTATCCAAAATTTTTGGGACTGGTGCTGCCATCTGTTGAAAACCTTACCTTTGGGCTAATGGTCACCATCACACACGAAGTAGTTCCCATCCACCCGTACATACCGGTCTCAGTGCTTCTGACACTGGTCAAACGTTTTCTAGAAGTCCTTTGAGGGTGTTTATCACTGCCAGAGTGTTGAACCGACGGCCTTTCAACTTGAGTTTCATTTTGGGAATAGCGCGAAGTTGCAAGGTGCCAAATCTGGTGAGTACAGTGGGTGGGGTACAAACACCATGTTGTTTTTTGCCAGAAAGGTCCTGGTGAGCAAGGATGTGTGACAGGGTGCGTTGTCATGATGCAGCAGCCAGTTCCCTTGATGCCAAAGTTCGGGCCATCGTCACCGCACTTTTTCGTGGAGCCGTCACAAAACATCACAGTAGTAAGCGGAATTCACTGTTTGGTTGGGTGGGACAAATTCTTTGTGCACAATTCCCTTGGTATCAAAGAAAACAATGATCATGCTCTTCACTTTGCTCTTCACCCAGCTCACTTTTTTTGGTCTTGCAGAGCCCGGACTCTTCCACTGGGACGATTCTTGCATTGTATCTGGGTCATAACCGTAAACCCAGTTCTCGTCACCAGTGATAACCCATGACAAGAAGGTTATATCATCAGATGCGGTGTCACGAAGGTCCGTGCACACTTCAACCATCGTAAAATTACCCCACACCGAACACAGAGTATCACAGAAATCACTGTGGACACGCAACACGTCCTCCCAGCTGAATGCTGCTCCTTACACTGACTCATCAGATATGCAGCTCTCACCACCTAGCGGTGGTGCCTACTTTCTAGTTGGCAGCACATCTCGAAAATTTTGGATTCCACATTGTATACTGGAATTTTTACTGTGTATAGGCATATGCTATCCTTATAGCATTACATCCAACTTATTATGTATATCTCCACCTTGGGGAATGAAAACCACATTAAAATAAGTGGTATGTCACTAAGGTGGTCATTATTTATATAATTTTTTTATAACTGGCTACAACTATAGGGCCTTACATTTTTTTTAGTGCAGTACTAGTGTGCTACAATTATAGCCTGCTTCATGTAAGATGCCGCTTCTGTGCATACAGATGGAGTGATAGGGAGGTGCGGAGGGGATGAGGTTTGCACATGTGTGGCAACAGAGAGCAGGCAAATGAGGTCCGGGTTGCCAAACTGTGTTGCTGCGGACAACAGTCATGTTCATTTGCCTTCAGTACATCGTATTATACATCCAAATCTATGAGGGAATAATACATTTTTAAACCGATTTCGATCATTCGTCTATATAAGAGAAATCTTACTTGTGAGTCTTGCTGTTGTGGCCACTGCTCTACAGCAATTTTCTGTGTGACTTTGGAAGGCAAGAATAGCTGATACAGCTGTGTGAAGGCATCAAGAACAATTTTTCTCAAAACCACAATTGTCTAATGACAAGATCATTGAAAAAAGTTGCAATAATTGCCATTTATTGTAATTTGGACTGTATTGTAAGTATAAATGTAATACATAACACAATAAACTTCAAACTGAAACCATTATATCTGTTTGACAACTGCTTCTACTCCATATTATTTTTTGAATGTGTATAATGTGCATATGTGGGTGTGTTTCACTGCTGTTCAATGTAAATCACTATGTATAAAAAAGAATTACTGGTAGCAAACACTAGTGCGAAAGACTATTGTAAAAATTGTCAGTATGTTACTATATTTTTCGGGGTCAACAGTCATTATGAGTTTAAAACAACTTGTTCGACATTACAGTGGGAGAACATATTTATGATCCATTGAACAAGCTAATAATAAACCATCTTCTGTGAATAACTCAACAGAATGCTGACTGATAAAGTCTAAAACCACCGATATTTCAACAGGTAACCCTCCCTTCCATTTTAAGTCATTTTCCAAATCATGCCATGAAAATGACATGTCAAAATATTGGACTTTTTGATAAATTTATCCAGCTGCATTCTTGCAAGTAATACAACAGGCTGGGAAAAGCTTAACTTCTCCATGGGCAATGTGTTGAAAATTACAGTCTGAATACTTCACAGGCTACATAATCCTTATCAATAAAAGCTAGGAAGTTCTCATGTACTGTGTATGCAATTGCTATGTTGACAAAAAGGTTTTTAAAAATGATTCCTTAAAACTAATAAAGATCATTATTTTACTTTGTTTCAGAATCTACATCTTGAAAGTATCTGCTATCTGAGTCCATGTCAGAACCATCCAATTATAAATTTAGGATGATACATTCAAGGCTTTTATCTGTCTTCACCTCCCTGTGAAAGTCTTATTTTTGAAACTTTTCAGCATGACACACACAATGTACCCATGCTGATGGAGGATACTGTCCATTGTTTCATGCACAAGCCTTTCAGTGTCTATTATCTTGAAAGTTTTTTTTTTATTATTATTATTCACATAGCTTGTAACCTGTGTGCAAATTAATTCTACTGGATTATGGAAATGGAAATGAAGTCCCATGTTTCTTGATGTTGATGATGATGATGATGTTTGGTTTGTGGGGCGCTCAACTCCGTGGTTATCAGCGCCCGTACAATTTCCCAACCTTTGCTCAGTCCAATTTCGCCACTTTCCTGGATGATTATGAAATGATGAGGACAATACAAACACCCAGTCATCTCGAGGCAGGTGAAAATCCCTGACCCCGCCGGGAATCGAACCCGGGACCCCGTGCTCGGGCCCATGTTTCTTGACAGTGTGTTGGGGAATGATGTGGGAGACCCACACTGCCATAGTAGACAAGGTCCGAATGGAGGTGGTTTGCTGTTGACTTCCTCTGGCTATAATGGGGATAAATGATGATGATGATGATGATGATGATGATGATGATGATAGCACCACCCAGTCATCTCGAGGCAGGTTAAAATTCATGACCCCACCGGGAATCAAACCCAGGACCCAATGCTCGTGAAGCGAGAACGCTACTGCGAGACTACAAGATGCGGACTGTTGGATTATACTGACAGTAATATGTGGGTAAATGCAAAACCGTGTGACCACATTCACATGCAAGAAAGTCAAATTTGTACATTCTGTCTTGTGACTTTTATAAAGTAACGAGCTGCTTTATAAAGTAACTGCTTTATAAAGTGATGAGTATGCTTCTATGTTCAGTCTGGGTCTGGCTAATATTGTCCGAATTTTTTTTTTTATTTTCCAACCAGAACACAGTATTCCCTTCCCTGGTGCTCATACTTTGTCATTTCTCTGTAACAGCTGAATGATAACTGGCACAGTAATTACAATGACTGACTTCAAAGCTAGGTATGGCAAGAATTTTTCAGTGAATCACTTCTTGAAAGTGACAGTATTTATTTCTGAATGGTAGTCACGGCTGTTTTTTCATACACCTAAATACAAGTTTACTCTCAGGAATCAAATCAGAAGAAGAGCCAACATCCAGAATAAATACCCGAGAACCTTTTCCTAAGAGAACTTTAACTGCCAGTAACATCCCTCATTTTCCAGCAGGTATTCATGGAATGATTCTGATTGATCCACATTTCATCATGGCAATGCACTGTAGAACTACCTCCTTTCTTGTATCATGCATCTTTATAACAGACATGCTTTGTACTGCTTCTATGTCACTTGTTTTAATTAAAAACTATTTAACGTGTTTAAAACCAATGTATTTTAAAATTATTTATACTGATGAAGCACTACCTTTGAAGCCAATTTGCTCAGGCATAACTGTAGCAAGTTTTTGTGATGTTGAGTATTCACTTATAAACATTTCAGATACGGAGCACTTTAAAACATTGTTGTCAGAAACATCTATTTGTGTTACAGATATCTTGCAATTTTGATGATTTTCAGGTGACACAAAAACAAATTTTCCTAAGGTTTCTACAACTCCGATGCTTTTGTTTACTTTTCTCTGAACAGTTCTCTTGCCAACACATGCTTGTGCAGTTTGTCCTTGATTCTTCAAAGTGTCAAAAATAGAAGTGTCACTTTCAGATTCACACTTGAAGAAATTATAAATATGGGACATTAACCTCCTTGACTGCTTGTGAAGCATGTACATCTACATGATTACTCTGCAATTCACAATTAAGTGCCTAGCAGAGCGTTCATAGAACCACATTCAAGCTATTTCTCTACCGTTTCCCTGTCTAACAGTGCGCAGCAAATACAAACGGTATTTTCACAATCTGAGGAGAAAGTTGGTGACTGAAATTTCATGGGAAAATCCTGCCACAATGAAAAACACTTTTTTCTCAATTGCCACCCCAATTCGCATATCATATCCCAGGAAGTATCTTCCCTGTTTCATGAAAATACAAAACAAGCTGCCCTTCTTTGAACTTTTTCGATCAGTTCTATCTGCCGTGCATCCCACAATTGACATCAATACTCCAGAAGAGGACGGAAAAGCATAGTGTAAATAGTCTCTTTAGTAAACCTGTTACATTTTCTAAGTGTTCTACCAATAAATGGCAGTCTTTGGTTTGCTTTCCATGCAACATTATCCATACGATAGTTGCATTTTAAGTTATTCGTAATTGTAATGCTTAAGTGTTTAGTTGAAATTACAGCCTTTATAATTGTGTATTTTGTCCTGTAAACCGAATTTAGTGGATTTCTTTTACTACTCATGTGGATGACTTTAAGACTTTTCATTGCTTAGAGTCAGTTGCCACTTTTCTCACCACATAGATAACTTGTCTAAGTTGTTTTCTAATGTGTTTTAGTCTCTGATGACTTTATAAGATTATAAACCACAGCATCATTTGCAAACAGTCGAAGAGGGTTGCTCAGATTGTCTCTTAAATCCTTTACTAGATCAGAAACAGAGGAGCAGCTGTAACGCATCCTTGCAAATGCCAGATATCACTTCTGTCTTACTCGATTTTCCATCTGTTACCACGTACAGTGACCTTTCTGACAGGAAATCATGAAACCAGTCACACGACTAAGATGATACTCCATAGGCACGCAACTTAATTAAAGTTTAATTGTGAGGAACTTCACGTTTATTGCCATCACATGACATTTTCATTTAAAAATCACTCTAAAGTGTTTACAGATATACATTCACATCTATACTGCTACAAGAAATTAACATCAACATCTGAGTGAATAATTCGGTCACTCTGTGAAAGAGACTGCATTGTCGCAAAATGCAGCAACATCACAGCACATGGGAGAGAGATACTCGCACTCCAGTTTGTAACTCATGGCTAGCTGTTCAGAAAGAGAATTAATCTTATTGACTACTAGCAGTTGATGGTGGGGCTGTGCAGAACTGCTGAAAACAGGCCCACCTTCCAACATGACGTGAGCTATAGGAGTAATTTTGCCAGCCACACACACACGTTATATTTCAGAACAAAACAAAAAATTGATCATATTAGAGTTTAGTGGGTACTCATATTTTAAATCTGATACTATCCATTCTGAGGTATGATTTTGTTTGTAAAGATAATTTAGCCAAATAACACAGTATCATTTAAATATAGTACAATTTTATTGAACTATATAGCTTACACAATGATAGCTCCACTTTCTCCAGATCTTTGCTAAACATAATTATTGCTATTGTGCTCATTGTAATACAAATGTAGAAGGATCTATCAAAATAGAAGCAATTCATTAGCACAATTTGTTAGCGTCCTTGACATCAAGTGAACAGCTGTTTAAGAGTCCAATAACCAATTTGACAACTGTAATGCGTATGTTTGCTATGTACAGCACATTGTTACTTTAAGAAAATAGAATTAAGGTTACATCTGTGGTTCCTTTACTACATAGACAATCTAAAAATTCAGGTTTCTGTTTTGAAGCAGACAATAGGTCATCATTTCTGAAATATAACTTATAGCTTTTCTCTATCAAACTACCCTAATATAAAAAGAATTGGACAACAAATATTTATAATTAATTTCAATCAATCTTGACAGCATAATGCCTTTATTTAGCATACATTTTAACCAGTCATAATTTAAATAATAATATCTGCAGTGTGCTGTAGAAGCACAAATTTATGTCAATACACATGTTTTAAGCATTATAGTATTCCATTTAACATTTTAAATGCAGCCTATGGCAAAAGGCACAACTGTGGCACTATAAAGATGCTGTCAAAAGGAAGTCTTTCACTTGGCAACGAGAACTTCATATTCTGGGTATGCTATCTCCTGACCTCCATACGGAATGTAACAGACTGTATGACTTCCTTGGACCTGCAACACACAAACATTTACAGCAGTTAACAAATGTATCAGTACTTTAGGAACACTACCACTTTTCAAACTGATACACATTTTATGTAAAGGTATAAGCCCCATGAATTTTTGTTTTTCCCATGATTCAACCAGTATAGAATTTAATTTTATATTTATTTTGTTCGAAAACAAGCTTCATATTTTTTACAGTTTGATAACAATAAATTTCTGACTGTACTGTGCATGCTAATTAAAGATAAACACTGACAATTGTAAACACACGTTTGTGTTTACAACTTCAGAATGCAAACTTAAGATTTTTTCATTGCCACTTCCAACATACCTTTCCAACACACATAGCTCCTTCATGTTGTGCTCTCCCCGTAAAGAGTGGCTCACCATCTTCAGTTTCTCCAGAAGGCAAGGCACCCGCAGGAACTTGGCCCTGGGCAGCTGGCACCCATGCAGCCTCACACCCACACAGTACCTGCACAACAAGGTTCATATCACGTTAATGCAATGAGGATAAGTTACAAAAAATGTGATTATATCTTTTACTCATTTTTATCTTCCTTCAGACCAAATGGAGTATGGATTCTTAATCACCGTGTTATATTTAGGCTTTAAATTTCATTGTTTAACAGATATTTTTGTATAAAAATGAGGCTACAACATAATGATGTGAGACTTTGCAATTAATTGTCCTCATTGTATCAGGGAGAAATGGTGTATCTACATATACACTCTACAAAGCACTGTGAGATGCCTGGCAGAGGGTACGTACCATTATACCATTGTTAGGGTTTCTTCCCATCCCATGATTGTTGTATATATACCTAGTCGTCAATTAAAGCCAGTTTTTGAAACTTTGTTAACAGACTTTTTCAGAATAGTTTATGTCTATCTTCAAGTGTCTTCCAGTTTGGTTCCTTCAGGATCTCTGTGACACATTCCCATGGATAAAAGAAACATGTGATCATTCACGCTGCCCTTCTCTGTATACATTCAATATCCCGTGATAGTCCTATTTGGTACAGGTCCCAGACACAAAAGTAACCAGTCACAGAATTGATTTGTAAGCAATCTCCTTTGTTGATTGATTGCACTTCTCCAGTATTCTACCAATAAACTGAAGCCTACTACCTGCTTTACCCGCGACTGAACCTATGCCATCATTCCATTTCATATCCCTATGAAGTGTTATACCCAGGTACTTGTACGAGTTGGACGATTTCAACAGTGAATCATTGATATTATAGTCATAGGATACTACATGTATTAGTTCAGTAAAGTGCACAATTTTACATTTTAAAGCAAGTTGCCAATCTTTGCACCACTTTGACATCTTATCAAGATGTGACTGAATATTTTTGCAGCTTCTTTCACACAGTACTTCATTATGTATAACTACATCATCTGTATAAAGACTGAGGTTACTATTAACATGGTCTGCAAGATCATGAATATATAACATGGATAGCAAAGGTCTCTGAGGCACCCCAAAAGTTAGTTCTACATCTGTTGATGACTCTCCATCCAAGAGAACATTCTGCATCCTCCCTACCAAAAAGTTCTCAATCCAGTTGAAAATTTCACTTAATATCTATATGATCATAGTTTTGACACTAAGCATAGGTTGGTACCGAGTGAAACACTTTTTGGAGCTCAAGAAACTCTGCATCTACCAAACTGACTTGATCCAAAGCTTTCACTACATAACATGAGAAAAGTGCAAATTGAGTTTCATACGAATGATGTTATTGGAATCCATGCTGGTTGTCATTAAGGAGGCTGCTCTGTTCAAGATACCTCATTATGTTTGTGCTCAGAATATATTCTACTGACATATACAAGTGATGTCAAGAATACTGGACAGTAGTTTTCTTGGTCACTTCTACTACCCTTCTTGTAGGCAGGTAGACCTGTGCTTTTCCCCATGAACTGAGCTGAGTTTTTTGTTTGAGGGACCTATGACAGATTATAGTGAGCAGAGTGGCTAACTCAGCTGCACATTTCTCTATAGAATCCGACTGGGATTCCATCAGACCATAGAGCATTGTTCATTTTTAATTATTTCAGTTGTTTTTCAGCACCACTGACACTAATAACTATTTCATTCATCATTTCAGTGGTATGAGGACTGAATCGGGGCAGTTCTCTTCAGTTTTACTTTGCAAACCAACATTTGAAAATGGAGTTGAGCATTTGAGCTTTTAATTTGCTGCCCTCAATTTCCATTCATGTCTCATTTGCTAGGGACTGTACATTGACTTTTGTGCCACTAACAGCCTTTGCATATGACCAGAATTTCTTTGGGTTTTGTAAAATACCATTTGACAATATTCTGCTACAGTAGTAAGTGAAGGCATTGCACAGTGCTCTCTTGACAGCCAAATGAATTTCATTCAAGATCTTTATCTATAGCCCTACACTTTGTTTTACACCTACCATGCAGTAATCTCTGTTTCTTTAGAAGTTTCTTTACACAGACTGTATACCATTGAGGTTCCCTCCCTTTATGAACTGTTCTACTGGGTACATATCTATCTTGTGCATGGTCAACTACTCTTTTAAACTTCAACCATAGTTCCTGTACTTGCCCCAGTCCTGTGCTAAAAGTTTCAAGTTAGTTGATTTTTTACCTAGTTTACTGAACTTAAACATATTTCTGCATGCTGTAGTTGTCCTTTATCCTTTGCTAATCATTGTTGACAAAACCGTGTCGAGGTCACTTATACCAGTTTCAATGTGGACATCCTCAAACATGTCAGATCTATTTGTTGCCATTAGAAACACTACATTTCCATCATGAGGAGTTCCTAACTGTGAGGTCTTTTCGAAAAATTCCAGAACTTTGTCCACAAAATTTTTCTAAGCTTACCTTTTACTTATTATGCATGGTATCCTTTGAAATATTCTTCTACACAATTCATACACCACTCACAATGCCATTTCCACTTCTGGTAGCAGTCTTTATATGCCACTTACTGGATCACATGAAGCACCATTTGTAAATTTTGTTTTATCTCATCTTCAGTTGCAAATCTCTATACTTTCAATGGGGTTTTCAACTTTGGGGGGGGGGGGGGGGGGGGGAGTCCACAAGGGCCATGTCTTGAGAGTACCAAGGATGAGGCAGCACAGTGATTTTGTTTTTTGTACAATAGTCACACACCAGCAGGGATGAACGTGCAGGTGCATTACTGAGATCCAAGAACCATGAATTGTCTCACCACATACCAGGGTGTTTGCTTCTCACATTTTCTCATGGGTGTTGCAACACGATAGTACCATCAAGTAGCAGTTTATCCCTGTGGCGCGAGTTCATGATAAATTACTCTTTCAAAATCAAAGAAAACTATCAGTCTGGTTTTGAGATTTGACCTGACCTGATAAGCTTTCTCTGGTCTTTGAGAACCTTTCTTGATCCACTGTGAAGATTGAATCTTCGTCTCAACATCATAACTGTACACCCATGAGCCGTGGGCTAACTTGGCGGCAACACAATACATTCCAAGATGCCATGTCAGGATTTCATGACAGGATATAACTAAGATGTTACATTCTTCTGCAATCTGTCAGTCAGTCAACCATCAATTTGCATGCACAGTTTTGCTGACGTTCCTGACATGAATGAGAGTGATTCTAACTTCTGTCTGGCCATTTTTAAACTGCATGAGCCAGTCTTCACAACTAGTACAGTTTAAGCACTCATTGCCATAGGCTTCTTGCATCATTTGGTGCATCTCTGTAAAGGTTTTCTTTGGTTTCATGCAAAAATTCATGCAGACACATTGCTTCTCTAACTCTGCCACCTCTGAATTCACAAACTGTGTGACATAACGTTCTACTTGATAAAGCACTGAACACTAAACTCGGGCATGTGCAGGGATGCCAACCGCATTTCACTCCAACACACCATGAGTGCGAAATTATGAAAGTCATGGAATTTTTTGAACAGACCACCTATCTGTTCCAGGCATTTTTTTCAGAGAAGGTATTTATTAATGTTTTGTGGGATAGCTTTTTGGTCTATTTGATAACTCTCTCTGGAACTTCAGAAGTCATCTGCCAAACAGTTTGCTGAAGACTATCTAGAATTGCTTAAATTTAATTTTAGAAGTTGTTGAATGAGTTACGGCAAAATAGAAGAATTTTTACCCTTCAACATTTTGTTTGACACACATTCAATAACAGTGTCTTTCTTATCCAGACTGTTAATCAATGGTAATTTTATTTCTCAAAACAGCTCACCTATGTCAAACTTTCCTGGTTCCCTCCCCCAGATATTTGTAAAATGTATTGTGAATAAGGTTCCTGGTAAGAAAATAATAAATTCAAATGCCATACACAGTGCTTAAATGTTTTTGCATGAACAGAAAAAATGTAGTAAGGAAACTTATTTTCCTTTCATTATTTCAAGAGGTGTCAGTGAGAAAGTTCTGTAAAGGTTTGAAATTATGTGCAAAATTTGTTGGAAGTAACTAAGCGCTCCCATTCTAAAATATTGGGTTGATGTAGTCTGCATAATTTGCACACCACGAGTTACACTGCGTCAAAACTAAAACACAGTTTCCATCTTAAATACACAACTTTTTTTGCTAAAACTAACAATAGATTATACCTATTAATGAGTAGATTATGACTGTTTTAAATTTGAGTTCAGTCAATAATTATCTGAAAAACTTCAAAATTAAATTTTTTGCCCCTGGATTCCATTAGATAGGCAATCTGCATCTGGAATGGGAGATAAGATTAGATGTACTTTGCATTCCAAATAAATCCATGGTGAGGAGATCCTCCAGAATGTAGAACATATCAGAAAAACAAAAATACACAATAAATATTTTCCAAGGAAAACAAATACAATTATCTACCTTCCACAGAGCCCAAGTGAAATAGTACTCCTCATGAACATGGAGTAACTCAAGAATATTTTAAACATTTTCATAAAGTAATAAATACATTGTCACAAAACGTGCGAATGTTCAATGTAATTAGGTGTGGATGATAATTCTTGGGGTAATATGTAACCATATGTAAACAGAAATATCATTTTATAACACTTATCTACAATGATCAAATTTGTTGTATGGAATATGTACAAATGTCAGATTGTACTGATACTGGATTGAGCAGGTGGCTGCTTTATCATTTAGTAATGTAGATAATATTGAAATTACTTGCTATTATCTTCAATTTCTAATGCCTATGCGTTCAATTTATTATAGACTATATATGTTTTATTATATGTATAATTTTAAGACCCATTTACAGCCTGGAGTAATCAGTAGTGAAACACATTTTTTGCCTGTTATGATTATATATAAAGTTTTTGCTGTGCTTATTAGTTTTCTCTATTTTGTTTGAAATATAAACTATTTGTCTGTACACTTTTGATAGTTTTTAGGAGTGTATCTTAATATCTAACTTCAAGGACTGAACATTCCTGTTAACTTCAGGACAGTGTGCAATGTTTACTGTAAATATGACTCTAGGCCAATGGAACATTAATAACTGTTGTGTCATGATAAACATCTATGTCATGATGTAAACAATATTAAAATAAGAGTGTACTTGAGAAAACAAATTAAATAAAGGCAGCATTGCTAGGTGTTATTTATCTTTAGGATGCAAAACTTCAGTACCATTGATAAACACATTTTTAATTAGAAAACAGCTATTTCTAGCTTCCATAACATTCCCAAATGTATCCCTCTTTCCTACACGAGAAGGAACTAATGGTTGTAAAAGCTAGGTAATAATTTTTTCCACTTTTAAATTTGTATTTGTAGTACTGAAATTTCTGAAACCTCTTTCCTTCTAATTTTCTTTCTTTTTTGTGGTCACATAAATATTAAGTTACCATTGGAAAATAAACAGTAGCTATTTCAATTAACTACAATGAAGTATTCTATAAATCTTTTTTTTCTTGGGTTTGTTGTAGTTCTGGAATAATTAGTATTTTGTCTGTTTCTGACTTTAAAGGAATGGCCATGCTGGTTTGATAAAAATGTATTACCCTACTCTGCTGCTCCAAATGTGTGTATCAATAGGCCGACTACCAGTGTCAGTTTGACATTTTGTTTTGGAAAGTGTTTCCTCTGCCATTTATCTACTTTTAATCTTACTTTCTATGTATATTTCACCTTCTGTCCTGAGATCTGACACTACCACCTCTGATCTCAGCAGATGGGGACTTTTTCTTTCAATTTATACTCTGCTCCCTCCAACACTCACACCTCGTTTCTTTCTGTTACTTCAGTCATTAAGCTGATCTCCCAGTCCAAAATGGGGGAAAATGCAACTGAGTATATACTTAACACAATCCTTTTGTGGACATTCATTGATCAGCCAGCACATTATGACTGCCTAACTAATGTTCAGTATGTCCACCTTTGACACAGATAACAGTGGCTACATGTCATGGCATGGAATCAATAAGACCTTAGTAGATTTCTAGAGGGAATTGGCACCACATCTGCACACATAATTCACATAATTCCCACACATTCTGGAGAGGATGATGATGAGCTCTGACACCACATTCAGTCACATCCCAGATGTGTTTCTGGCAAGTTGGGAGGCCAGCACATCAATTCGAACTTGCCCCTGTGTTTCTCAAACACATTTTCAGCACACTCCTGGCCTTGCGACATGGTGTATCTTGCTGAAAAATGCCACTGCTGTTAGGAAACACCATCATCATGAAGGACTGTATGTGGTCTGCAACCAGTGGACGATACTCCTTGGCCATCATGGTGCCCTGCACAAGCTCCACTGGACCCAAGTGTACCAATGTGAATGTTCCTCAGAGCATAATGGAGCCACCACCAGCTTGTCTCCATCCCATGGTACAGTGTCAAGGAACTGCTCCCAGGGAAGATAACATTTCATGCCCTAGCATCAGCATGATGAAGGTATTGGGATTCATCAGGCTGTGCAACACTGCCACTGCAACAACACCCAGTGCTGACTCATGTGCCCATTTCAGTCATATTTGTCAATGCCGTGGTATTAACGCTGGCACATACATGGGTCGTCAGCTGCAAAAGCCCATCGTTAGTAGTGTTCGGTTCATGGTGTGTTCAGACACACTTTTTCTCTGCTCAGTATTAAAGTCTGATGTTAATTCTGCCACAGTTCAGTGCCTGTCCTGTTTTACCAGACTGCCCAACCTAGACTTCTGACGTCTGTAATGAGGGGTGGCTGCCCAACTCCACAATGTCTGGACATAGTTTCATCTTGGTTTCACCATGTGTCCAAGAGTGAGTGAGTGAGTGAGTGAGAGAGAGAGTGTGAGTGTGTGTGTGTGTGTGTGTGTGTGTGTGTGTGTGTGTGTGTGTGTAGCAGTCATTCCTATTCCTTGCCAGGTGATGCTGCTACCACCTGGATGGGTTTAAATCAATAGCAGGTCAGTGGTCATAATGTTTCGGCTGATCATGGTATAACCACGTGTACGTACTTCGTATTCCTCTTTGCCATGTTCTTGACCACCCCAGGCAACGTAGCAGACTCCATGAGATGGATGTACTTTTCCAGGAATCAGTGCACCCTCATGACGAGCACGACCAACATACAACTGCTCATTGTCATATCCACCGGGAACAGCACCTGGTGGCACTTCACCTGCCCTAGCAGGTACCCAAGTTGCAGCACCACCACTTGGAGCAGATGGAAGACTCCAACCAGGTTGAGGAGCTGCCAAAAATAAATAAAAATAAAATAACTGAAACATTATTAATAAGAGTAAGTCTACTGATAGTGTGACCAAGCAGAAAGCTGTCCTGTTGGATTCTGTAGTTTACTTGCTCCCTTCATCATTGATTTCTGATAAATATTTTACACAAAAGACTTTTCACAACTGAGCCTTTTAAACAAGGGGGGAAACAGGTGTGGGGGGGGGGGGAGGGGGGGGGACAACAGCACAGAGAGGGTAATTTCCATGCTAGTCCCAGCTGAGGGAATGGATTTGTAATTCTTACATATCTCTAATGTTTCATTGCAGTATGTGTTGTCCCTTTCATTAATTTTATCAACAGGATGTAGAAATTATGTTAGCACACTTATAATACAAATCTATTCTGACATAAGAAGCAAAGAGCTAATTTATGCCACTGATAATCAAAATTTTGTTGACTCAAAGTGTAGCATCTCATAGAAAATTCCAAAGAAATCTCACTACAAATGTCATTTCTGTTTTTAAATGTCCTGAGGTCTTTATATTAACAAAATGATGAATTATGCATACTTTCAGAAGGCCCATGCATATCAACTGACAGTGCAGTAAAATTGTGTTAAAAATTTGATTTTTTGTAAACTGCCTTATGGATTTACTATTGAAGCTTGTTTCAATTAACAATGGCCTGTTGTAAATACACTCAAATGAGAGCTTCACATTGGACCAATTACATTATTGTAACTGTCACAAGCCAGTTGGTATCTGCAAGTACAAGTCTAAAGATGATTTCATGTAATGCAGCTTGTGTGCTAAGTGAACAATGATATACACCACATTTTCAGATTTTTTATGAGTATCTGCAAGAGCAACAGCTCACATGATTTGAACCCATTAGCATGACACCATCCTCTTCACAGGACAGCCTTAGTCTCATGTAATCAGTGGTTCTCCTATTAATCAGAAAGAAAGGACACAGTATCAATGCTATCTATGTCATTCTTTGACATGGCAACTTTCTTTAAGGAAGCATAAAGAATTGTGTACTCTTTACACTTGGAGTGTCAAGAAACATCAGGATATCAGTATCACCTTTGATTGTCATTTGATGTTCATAGATCTTCATTCTTGTGCAAATATTCTCCAGTATCATGATGATGATGGGTTTTTGGGGCACTCAACTGCGCGGTCATCAGCACCCGTACAAATTCCAAATTTTTACTCAGTCAAATTTTTTACACAGTCCAATCTAGCCACTGTCATGAATGATGACGATGAAATGATGAGGACAACACAAACACCCAGTCCTCAGGCAGAGAAAATCTGCAACCCGGTCGGAAATTGAACCCGGGACCCAGTGATCCAAAGGCGACACCACTAGCCACTGGATGATGATGCCAACAAGTTACTGACTTCATTTGTTTACATGTGCTTTGAGGAGCACAATGAGTTAACAACAGTGTGACCTAGAAAGTCTCCAGACCTTAATGCTACTCAGCTTTATTAGTATACTCCCATTTGTGTGAAACGGCCTTTTCTGCCATCCATGGCAAGTATTTTTAAGGGCTCTCTAAACAGTAGGCACTGATACTAGCAAGTATAAATGAATTCTAAATATCAAGTAGTGGACCAAGTATGCCCCACCACACACTCAGGCAGCCACAGGTAGAGAAATGGTGCTGAGGAAACACATCTCCTTTGCCTCTTGTAGTGCAGGAAACACATACTTGCATTCCGTGCTTCTTTAAATCAGAAATGACACACAGATAACAATTACATAAGAAATTTGCTTAACAAACTATAACAACGTGTCATGTTCATTTATGATACTTATTCCTGCAAATTACCCAGCAGCTAAAAGAAACAGCATTTAACAATGTGTATCGCAAAGCTATTGCACACAGTATTGTTTCATATACAAAGCTGGTTGCAACTGGATATAAGTCAATACTGATCTAAATTCAAGTGATTTGCTCCACCCAGAAGCTCTTACTAAGGGTGGGGCGTGGCAGGGGGGGGGGGGGGGGGGGAGGGGGGGGGAATTACAATGAACATAAAGCAGATATTAACTAAAATCTTTATTCTTTTTTCTCTTAAATATGTGATTTCAATATTTTACATTTGTGTGCTTTGTACTTTTAACACTCATTCAGTTGAGTAAAAATCTGTAGTAGACTTTCTTTTATTCTGTGCTTTAATTTGTATTGGAACCTTTAATCATTTTAGTTTAAAATACCCACAGTGATCTTCAATGAATGAGTTCACCAACCAGAAATGTCTATGTGGGAGTGTTAACAAAAAGCAATTATATGAAAACATAAAATGTAAAGTGAGTCTCACATCAGTGTTCTAAAAAGACTTCTTTTTCTCCTAGTTAGGAGAACCACTGATTCTGAAAGCTACACATATTTCAACTTTTGAACACGTTCAATGATACTGCCTCCTTCTATATTAACAAGAACTTATTTTGCTAGTACTGTAATAATATCTCTCTATTTGATTATGAACTTGTATTTATTAGGATAATTTTCAAACAAAAGAAAAAAAACAAACAAGTAGACAAACAACTGGCCAATGAAGGGGAGTAACCTTCAAAAAAAGCTTTAATCTAAGCATAAACTACAATCCAAAGATTTTACTGAACAATAATTGATAGAGATGCATATCAGAGCTAACAGACTTGTTAGCTTTCAGAACCTTGGTTGCCCCTCCACAGCTTTCTGCACTGGCCTTTAACAAAATGTTCCTACATATAGTTATTTCCACATACCATAAAGCCCTTGAGATATCTCTGCTTGTATAAAAGAGTGTGCTTCCCCTTTTGGTGGAGACAGGGCAGATGGAAAAAATTCTGCTGCAGGTAACCCTACATTCCAGCCTGCTACATTTACTGAAATAAAGTGCAAAATCTGATGCCTTTTGCAGATATCCCAAGTTTGCTCCTTCCTTAATTGTAGTTTTAACTTTTAATTTAGTATTAAATTAAATACCACACACTACAACATTTTAGTTACATGTTAGAGAAAGACAGACACCTTTAGTATTGTGTTAACATTTAAAAAGGTTATTTCACTTACCTTGTTCCTCCATCACACTTTAAAATGAAGCATGTAAATTATTTTTGTTTGCTTCTAAGCTCTGAAGTAGTAGGTTACTTTTTTAATGAAACCATGCATGTGACAGCTTATTTTAAGCTGCAATATTTCCTGCAAGTTCATAATTATGTATCTGCTCTTTATGACAGCCATGCATAAGCAACAGTAAGTACTTCATTAATGTTCCAATGACAAATTCAGTTGCAGAGTAAATGCATTTTAGTTGCTATTCTACTTTCACAGTACTGACAGTCTGACTGTTGTTATTTGCATTTTACACTGAGTCCAAAATATTACCTGTTCCATGAATATTTTTTTTGTCCCCACATTCCCAAGTATAACTTGTGACTATTCTAGTAGCACACAAAAGCTGTTGAGGAACAATTAGGCTAGAACTGCAGAATTTAAAGTTTTAGAGGAAAAAACATTGAGACTACATGAACTATCTAAAACTGAGTCAGTCTCAGTCCACAATACATTCAATCACAAAATGAGTACCAGTTTTCAAATGCAAGAAGGTCCGATACACCAGAATTTTAGTTCAATTGCAGCACACAAAGAAGAAAGATTTTCTGTTAATGAGAGATTTCTCTGATAACCTCAAGCACAAGCACATGCTGTTGAGGCAGCATACGTTAGTCGATTTCTGACAAATCCCTGGCCATCAGTGGCTGTGCACCCTCTTCTAATACCTGCACGAGGTGCAACTATATGCTGGGGTCCCGTTGACCCTGGAATTGAGTTGCGCACTTTCCAGTGACCAGTTGCCCCCCACGCTGTTCGCACACCATAGTGCGAGATACCAAATGGCGCTGGATCACGCCATTCTATCAGCACGATGCCGTCCTTCTTAGCCTGGATTACACCTTTGTCCCACTGTATAGTCAGCCGGCGAAATTCACCATCGTGCAGCAGTCCAGGAGTCTCTAGATGAACCTTTTCAAATTTTTGCAGTGTCACATACAATGCTAATTTTAGGACACCTACTTATTACTGTGTTACAGGTTGCTTAGAGTTATGGCCTTAATATTTTTATTTTTTTATAAATTCAGTGTAAGACTATTTTAGTTTGAGAATTCTCTGAATGAAAATCTAATGTATACTGAGTGTAGACTTCAGTATAGAGGCTACCAATGGTATAAATACTACAGCTGTGGGGAAAGTTATTAAAGAAGCAAGTAATTACTTGTAGGTCATGAACAGAAATTAGTGACTAGAACAACAGAAAAATTTTTATTATATGCAGAAAGAAAGTGGTTGGTTTGTTTAACAAAATTTCTCAGGGGTGGCAGCTAAACTTGTAAGAAATAAGAACTGCAGGATTATTAGTACGGTCTATTGTGAATTTAAAAGGTTAGCATTTGCATTGGACAAATACTGTTTGAAGGTGAGAAGTAATGGAGAATGAAGAACTCACTTATGAAAGAACAGTACTGAATGACTTATTTGGTAATTTAGACAGCTTACTAAATAGTTAACTGAATTCTTTCCACTTTCATTAGAATCATTTATTATGCTCAAAATCTGGCAACATAGTGCTTTTGTTAGAGGACTTAGTACCTTATCTGGCTTAGTGCGGTTGTGACGGATAGCAGATTCTTTGTTGTTCCAGCCTCCCAGAATTAATTCATACATTGGATCTGCCTCACGAGGTCCAGTGGTGAGTGCAACATGGGCATTTGAAGGAGCTTTAACTTCTATCTCCAATGCACCCTTACAAACCGCCAAGAATCTGTACTCCAGGCGGTCAGGTGTATCTACCTTCGAGCCATCTAATAAAACAATTCAAATGTTAAGACGCTTCACTGGTTAGTGTGAATGTTACTTAAGGCCAAGGGAAATTATTCTCTCTTTAAGAAGACAGTGTCAGTATTTTAAAATAATTTCCCACTCTGCAGAAACAAAAATTGGTTGTCAAGGCTTTTCCATTATTTGTTGTTCCCTTACTTCAGAAGCAAATGGTTTTGTTCACTATTTAGCACATTATGAGTACCACATTTATATTTCATCTCAGTTTTATTTAAGGTATACGAGTATTTCTGTAGTATACAATGTTTCAATAAACTCACTTCTAACACCAGGAACGAAACCTATCTATAAATCTACATCAATCTAAAATTATGTTTTGTTCTTATGGCTGTTTGAAGTATAAATGTCATTCAAAATATTGTTCCTTTCCACCAGCCTGTTCTACACTATGAAACATGATTAAGGCTTCATCACACTGTTCATCAAGATTAAGGCACTAAGCTACTGTTTATTTTTAATGGCAAGGAAATAAGTCTATTATCCTATATGTAATTAATATAATGTATTCCAATTTTTCTTCTTAACTTTGCTAGTATTGTTTATGCTTTGGGGTATATTTGACGAACTCACTAAATGTTTTACCAACAATTTTAATAGAAGATTACACACTCCAAACATTTTTTTAAATAACGTCTTTGTGGTAATGTTTCAACACTGATCTTTGTAAAATTGTGAGTTTCAAGGTATTACTATCACTAGATGACATATTTTCAGGTGTCTGGTCATTTTGATTCCATATTTACACACAGTGCTTGGAGAACTTCATCTCATTTCCATCCTCAGATGCTAATAATGAAATCTTTTATGTCATCAAAGCATTCATGTCATCATCATCAGCAGGACAGACTGTGAGGTATAGTCAATGAGTGCAACTAAAACCAATGGTTGCATCTAATGGAGAAATGATCTTTATCAATAAAAATTGTCAATAAACATGGAATCATTGACCTGCTGGACATGTGAATAAAATCAGCTTTACAGAATTGTTGGCTGCATAATAGTTTATGGTGTTTTCCACATTCATTTGTGCTACGTGTACTCACCTCATCCCTACCATGATCCAAATGGTGACACACAAATTTTGTTCTGCTTCTTCCATGCAGACCTGTTTCTTTATTTGAAAATGAATACACCACGATGGATGAAAAATTGTGTCAGACCGGGACTTTAACCAAGATTTCCTGCTTTTTGCAAGCATTCAATTTAACCATTAGGCTGTCCAAGCGTATCTCCAAGCCTGACCATCTTTCACTGTCACTGATGTTTCCAAAATATAAGTGAGTAGCACCACTGGGCAAACAGTTAGTGAAGGACAATAGCTTACCTTGCCATGCCACACTGGATTTGTATAAGAAATAAATTTAATTCATTATTTTATCCCCAAAAATGAGTTGGTTTCGTTTCAGTGAATCCAATTCATTTCATTTTTATGAAAAATTTACTAGTGTTTCAAACTAAAGATTCTGCAGTCCAGTTCAAAAACTATTTGCAACACTGATCCATTATAAAATTCACAATAAAAAATGTAACATAGTGGTATATGAAAAAACCATAAAAAAACCTTTATGCACATTTTTGAAAGCAGAAAAATTATTCTAGAACAGCTTCCATGAACTCTCTTACTGATAATTTCCTATTCCTTTGACATTTACAGCAGAAAAGACTGCCAACTGTAGGAAATCCAGTATAACTCAACCAGCAACAGGAATAGATCTCCACCACGAAAAAATTAATTTGTAAATCATTGTTAATGCCTGTGGTACAGAGCTTTCTACAGTTACATTTTATTTACAGTTCTTGTGTGATTAGAATCTCAGTTGTTGATCCATGAAATGTGGCACAACATGCAAAAGAAAAATATCTGTATCAGTTAATTACAAAAATTATACATTTTGTAAGTTTTTTCTGCTGTTAAATTTTGCAGCTTTTCCTCTGCTCTTTAATGTATGAAATTTACTCTGGTGACTGTATTACTGCTACGTACATAAAACAGAGTATACAAAGAACAAACGTGTTACATACCTTTATAAATTGATTTCTTTCTGATAAGTAGGACCTATCAATGATAGTAGAATATTTCTGAATTTATTTTCTCTTCAGCTTTTGAATTGTTTGCTCTAAGCATATACATGGTCAAAACTTGCAGAGTCTCTGAACAATCTGTTCTGTTCATCGCTTCTGTACTACTCGCTGAGCAGGGTATAAAGTGGTTCTAACGAAAATTATGTTCTGCAGTTCCAGCATAGACAACAGCCAAACTACAGCCAATATTGCTATTATATACATAACAACAAACTTCACAGAGCTAATAGCATAGCTCACAATGCAATTTTAATCAGCTGTGCCTTGCCTATTAGCTTTGCTTATTGGAGAATTTAACTGTCTCTTAAGATGGTATTTCTCCAAAAATATTAAGATTCGAATCACATGAACAGATCTGAACATGGATTTTCTTGTAAACTTTTGTCTACTGGCATGCAACTGTGCACCTTTCAAATATGCAGTTAAGTGCATCATGCTTTTGTTAGATTCAGTTACCAAATTATTTCTGTACTCACCTTCTAGAAGCCATGAACCACTTGCACCCCATCCAGTACAAACTCCATAATAACCAATACCAAAAGGTTCTGGATCATCCCATGACATAAATGGGTGGGCTTCACCTTCCTTTCCACAAGCAATTGATCCAGCTGACCAGCGAATCCAAAAGCCTCTGAATTCGTCACCACTGAGAATTCCTGGTGTTTCAACTTCTACCTTATCCGGCTTTTGCCTGTTCTTACGAATGATTGACTTGGTGTTTCCCCATCCTCCAATGAAGATCTATGGAAGAATATTTTATAATATTAATTGCAATGCATGCTGCTAGTCAAATCACATACCAGTTTGTGTATTCCAGATTTAATTTGGGAATTCACCATTGATTGATTTTGCTTGAATCATGGAGTAATAGTTATTATAATGGAGTTAACATGATTACCAACATAATCTCAAAATACACACAATGAAGCTGAATGAACTATCTATAATGCCATTTGCCTTACTAAACTGTACATAAATGTCATCCATTTAATTTGCTGCATTTCATTGTATGGATTTTCTTACCTCTTCTTTTTATTACTCAAGCCTGTACACTATCTTATATCAGTTTACATCAAAATGTTATCAGTTTAGTTAACTGTAGGCATTGCACTGCTTCTATAAAAATAGCTGGAGTCCTGTCCAATGATTGTGATAGTATGTTCTTCATTTCATGATTGCTTATTAGATTCAAATCTTTTGTATTTTCATATCATACTGGGAAGTTCTGGTTGGAATGTAAATGGAAGGTGTACAGATAACTACTCAACCATATAGCCGAGGTGTTGAGCAGCAAAGAGGTACACAAAGTAGACTGGACTTATTGCTTAGCCTAGCTTTTCACAGTGTACCAACACAACTGGGCTTTCACTTTTAGGATAATGCAGATGCACATACAATATGTGATCAAAAGTATCCGGACACCCCCAAAAACATACTTTCTCATATTAGGTGCACTGTGCTGCCACCTACTGCCAGGTACTCCACATCAGCGACTTTAGTAGTGAGAGAGCAGAATGACGTGCTCTGCAGAACTCCTGGACTTCGAACATGGTCAGTTGATTGGATGTCACTTGTGTCATACGTCTTTACACGAGATTTCCACACTCCTAAACATCCCAAGGTCCACTGTTTTTGATGTGATGTGGAGTGTACAGGACGACCTTTTCTGTTGACTGACAGAGACTGCCAACGGTTGAAGAGGGTCATAATGTGTAATAGGCACACATCTACCCAGAACAAAACACAGGAATTCCAAATTGCATCAGTATTCACTGCAGGTACTATGACAGTTAGGCGCGAGTTGAGAAAACTTCGATTTCATGGTCGAGCAGCTGCTCATAAGCCACACATCGCACCAGTAAATGCGAAACAACGCCTCACTTGGTATGTATCTACATTTTTCTGTCAGTTATCTCTGAGGAAGAACATTGGCTGAAAGCTTAGTGAAAACTTTAATTTTGTGCTTGCTCAATGTCTCCACTACACAGTACGTAGTTACCTTTATGCCTCACACTATGTTTTGTACGATCACTGTCTACAAAAAGAGAGAAGCAGGGAACAAGATCTCGAACTGTTGAGGGTTAAATTTCTGCATTAAATGTAATTAGCAGCTCACCTCATACATAGGATCACTTTCTGCTGGTCCTGTTGTCAAGGCAATGTGTGCGTCATTTGGAGTTTTCACCTTGAACTGTGTTGAACCAGAAGTAACTGGGTAGAAGTTGTATTCCAACTTATCCGGAGTCTGGAGTTCTGAAATAATAAAATTATTGATCAGCTGTAATTTTTACCTGAAAGTACACTCTCTTGAAGAGGAAGAGGAGGAGGAGGAGGAGGAGGAGGAGGAAGGATTCAGAAATATGAATCCCACCTTGGTTATTGTGCTTTTTTACTACAAAGCATACTTTCCTAATCAAAGACTACTATAGTCAAGACAGCTGCATAATAATTTTGATGATGATGGGTGAGTGTTTTTTTTCCAAAGTTGTCCATGTGGTTCACTTTTCTAGAGTAAGAAAGACCACTTTCATAGTAGTTGTTCCCATGTGATAAGGCAGGATTTTTCAATATCTTCCTGAACACCACATCTAAATCATCTTTTTGAACAACTATTTTTCCCACTTTCACAGAAAGGTACAGACTGGCCAGCTCTTACTAGAAAAGAGAGAAAAGTAGTGTGCTCTCTTTTAGAACCAAAGGAAAAAAAACACTCTGGGCACCATTCCCCCCTCCCTCCAACACACACACCAGCTAACTTTTAGAGAGGAAGTAGCATGAAAAGTAATTCTTAACAAAATGGAAACGCATTCTATAAATTACAAGCAACATTTCAGTTCTTTGTTTGAGGGCCTACCCATCAGGATGGGCTTACGACTCTACCAGTGACACTGTAGCTGCATAAATGGGTGAAGATACACATTTCCAGGCTGACAGTGATGGCTAACAACAAATCAAACACTCTCTGTACAAATATCTCCCCCCCCCCCCCCCACACACACACACACACACACACACACGCAAAAAACCTGATCAGGACGAAAGGGGCGGGGGGAGGGGGGGGGGGGAGGAGGGAGATACGTTGAGCCCTCAAACATTGATGGAAACCACTGAAAAACAGCATTTATAGACTCTCATAGCCATAATGTTCAGAGTTGTGTTCATAGTCTCAGTGCTACTGTGGAAGTTGTGACTGTCAGTGTTGAGAGAGTTTGTTATGGTATGGTAATTCTCAAATTTTTGGGCAAATGCTTTCTTTGCAGGTGTTATATTTATATGAATTGCTACTTCTTTGGTATTCTACCAAAGCAATGTAGTAAGGACTGAAGTAAATGAATCACCACTACCATCGTGCTAAAACATTTTATATAATATTTCAGTGTTAAAATTGCGGACTTCTGTGGCAGATTAAACGTACAAGTGATCAGAAGTAAAAGTAATATAGGTAGGGAGGGGGTGGGGTGGGGGTGTGAGTGTAACAAACTATGATCTCTCCTCCTCCTCCTCCTCCTCCCCATCCCCTAATAACCAGACTGCGTTGTACATCTGCCATGGAAAGTGTTTTGCTGAGTGCAAAAATTAGCACTAGGGTCTGGCTAAATTAAAATATTGCTAAAAAGTAAAGTGCTGATCATGGCTTTGCAACAAGAAGAACATACAAGATGTGTTAGTACACGTAACTGTATATTTCTGTCTATACATTCAACTAATATTAATAAAAGAAAGATCGTCTCTAATTTTTAAATTTATTAATCATAAGTACTGTAGTTTCATAAAATTAAAATTTTTGAACTGTGTAAATATACAGATTATATGACACAGAACTGCGTAACTTTTAATGTGATTTAGAGCTTTGCATATGAGTTGAAACCTTAAGATTGTCGTATAACGGGACATGGAAGCAATCGAAATGTATCAGCGATTTTTAATTTTGTTCATTGGATAGAGAGCTTTATTGTCGCAAATCCGCACAGTTGGTTTATAACTGATTATCCACGGTGCTACCTAACCTCACTGTTTTAGTAATGTTTAGCTGCACCACACGGTGGCTGAACCACTAGAGTGGAAGATTTGTGACTTCACACTTTTCCATTTTGTTTTATCTTTCGAAAAGTGCGAAAAATTCGAAACGAATACATTCCGATGATCAAATATCAGAACAATATTGTCAGTGCGTAGCCATTTTTTTTAATACTGTGAGGAATGCGTAACAAAAAATTCGGCGTGCAATGCGCTGGGAGGACTGCCCGCAGATGACTTTGCTTCGCCCGGTTGGCCTTGCGCTCGTGCTGTGCCGATTTTGGCTGTCCGGAGTCAACGACCGCCCGCATGGCGCGCTACACGAGGTAGAGAGCCGCAGATGCACCTGTCGTGACGTATTGGAAGGGAGCTGTCGTTTCGAGGAGGACAAAGCCAGTAAGCTCACGACGGAAAGGAAGAAGGGAAATATTTTTTAACCATGTATGTCTCATTTTATTCACACGAACGTAAAACTCAACATGGATAAAGAGATCCATACAGCCTTTGTCTATATTAGCAAATGACAAGCAACGTGGAGATGCGGAATAACACAGACAATTTCTCAGCAGAGGGTTTCTCACTTTCACGACTTTATTACAAAACAATTTTACAAGTAATGTAGTAAGGCAATCGCCAAATAAAAGGCTAGTTTAAAACCACAGCTAAGACTGGGCATGGTTCTAATAGAGCTGGTGTTATCTTTCCATTCTACGATGTGCAACGCAGCTCATCCAGTATTTGAAAGCAGAGAGATTAACTTAGAATACGAAGAATACCGTAATTTACAATGTTTCATATGCTATACATACAGCTTTCAACATGTGAAAGTTAAAATATTTGATTTTATAATTACAGAAAAAAATTGTACCAGTATGGGCAAATACTTTCATCGCATACTGTCTAGTAGCTTCTGGAACACATACGCTTGACGAATAACAGTTTTCTGCCGTCGACTGAGAAGAAGAGAGAATGAGTAAAGTACGAACCTGGTGCAACGACATACGTCTAGCGTCCGCCTTCACAAGGCAATGCAAAAGAGTGTAACGGATGATTCCGCAACAGTCTTTGTGAGTCAACCATACTCATTCGACGCGTAACAATTATTCCACGGTGACAAGTACGTGATGACACGTCATTCTAATTCCCCTTACTTTTCTTGAAAAATGCGATGAATTTCTAGCTTCCCCCATCGGCAAGTTTCCAATAAAACTAACACGTCGATGCTGTTCACCCATCATTTAGCAAACCTATGTGAGATATCGGAAAATGTGATCAGATTTTTTATTTTTAGCGGCATGGACATTCCGTCAGAGATTCTCCTCAGTATAACGTGACAATTACGAGGGTGTGTCAATTATTAGCCGCAATTTCGTTATATTTTTGTTTATTTTGGTAGTAATATCGTTTTACGTTGGTGACGCATGCTTTTTTTTATTTGTTGTTATATCTTTACAATTTTCAAGCTGCTAGGTTAGTTTCGTTATCGCTGCCTTGCTGTTAATCGTGGCTGCTCCGCTGTCTGTCTGCACCTTAGAATAGCAACGTTCAGTGATCCATTTTTTGTGGTCGGAAGGCGAATCAGGGGCCGAAATTCATCGAAAACTTTCGGTACAGTACGGGAACAGTGTTTCCCACAACGGAGTGTGTACGAATGGATTGAAAAATTCCGATATGGTCGCACTAGTGTAACGCACTATGAAGGAGCCGGACGTCCGTTTACCGCCACAAATGAAGAAACCATTGAGCGTTCACGTGAAATGATTCTCTTAGACTTAACTATTGACGATGTGGCACATCGTATGCAAATTAGTCACGGCTCTGCCTACGAAATCATCCACAACAGACTTGGGTTTCGTAAAGTTTGTGCAAGATGGGTCCCAGAACAACTCACACAGTTGCATAAATAAACGCCCTTGGACATCTGCAAAAAAAAAAAAAAAAAAAAAAAAAAAAAAAAAAAAAAAAAAAAAAAAAAAAAAAAAGTTTGGATCGCTATGGTAACGGAGGGGACAACTTCTTAGACAGGATTATTATTGGCGACGAAACATTGATCCATCATTACGAGCCGGAGAGTAAACGGCAGAGTATGGTATGGAAACATCCAAATTCGCCGTGCAAGAAAAAGTTCAAGATCCAACCGTCCGCAGGAAAACTTGTGCTTACGGTTTTTTGGGATACACAAGGTCCAGTACTGGAACATTATGGGGAAAGTGGCACAACAATAGTGTACGTTACAGTGAGATGCTCACTGCCAGGCTAAAGCCTGCAACTCGAGTCAAGAGACGAGGATCGCTGTCAAAAGGTGTTTTATTGTTGCACGACGATGCCCGTCCACATACTGCTGCCCACATTGCTGAAACGCTGCAGAAAGTATTGAATCATCCTCCACGTAGACCCGATCTTGCCTCTTCTGTCACTTGTTTGGTCCACTTAAACAGGCATTAAGGGGCCGTCGACTTGCCTCTGACGAAGCACTGAAAGAAACCTTCTTTTATGAGGGCATCAGGAAGCTTGTACAACGATGGACCAAGTGCGTTGAAATGCAAGTAGACAATGTCGAAAAATGATGTTCTTGTGAGTTTCCTATTTGATTACGATAAAATTTTATAACTATTTTGCGGATAATAATTAACTTACCCTCGTAATTTGGTTACGTTTAGTTTGCCAGAAATATTTTACATATCACAGTGAAACTTGAGCACGGAAAATAGGGCAATAATTTACAAATAAAAATCTTTAAACACGCTGATAGTATAGGTTGAAGCTTTGATGGCAGCATTAAAATTTTGTAAGTTCACAACCGTGTCAGTCGCAGCGCTTTCAGAAGAGCTGATAAGACGCCTCTGGTTAGCAAGTGTTCGTTGCGTGCTTTGGTTCATTGAAAGACGTGCACAGTATTTGATCATGTCCCTAGATAAAACATTACCTATGAGATAGGAACTCAAATTCTGGCTTCCTGAGGGTATGATTTTAAATTACGTTTGAGTTGCGTCTGGAAGTTGTTGCCAATTAATAACAACACCTCAACGAGCCAGTGACTGTCGCTTAATTTCAGTGTGATATCACAATTTCAGCTCACACACTGCCACATAATGGAGCTGTATTGGCATTAACTCGTGAAGAAATTAACTAAACGTAATGACTTTCAGCATGTTATGCTGTATAGAAAGTCACCCACAGACACTCAAAATGTTCCATGTCGGTTATACTTAATTTCATTACATTACTTAACAGAGTGTATTGGTAACAGTTCTATGGTGCAAATGACACCCATAAGGGCGCGTTATTAGAGAAATATTGTAACAATGTCCATTCGGAACTGGAAAAACATCCAGGTGCGAAGAATTGCATATACCTCCTACTGTACATATGTGGTAAGCTGTGAAGATTAGAAAACGCAAAAAAAAAGATGTAGTAGCTTTTGACTACGGGGTTAATTAGTTAATCGGGAGTTAAGTCATAAAAAATACGAGTCAGCAACAGTGTGTGCCGATAAGTGCGAAGGCCACACAAGCTGAGCTGTACCTTAAGCAATAGTGGACTTTATTGTATAAATAGAACGCCTGGGATCTGTAAGATGTCGAACAGGTGACAGCATACATAAACAACTATGGCACGAATGATCCCAGGTTGTCTGACGAGAGAGTAACAAAAACGCTGTCAACATTCTTAATCAGGAAATGCCATAAAAGAAACTATATAACTCGATAAAATCTGCTTAGAAAATTCAAAGAATCTTAGGTTAGGGCAGAAACCTGCCCAACGGTAACTCAAACAGGAAAGATAAATTTGGGCTAATAACGTCAATCGTTCTTTCCTCTCTCGTCTCCCGAGTGTGACGGGACAAAATTAATTAGAAAGCACCCACTGCTACTTTTATAGCGTTTCGTAGAGTAAAGAAGGAGATAACGAAATGAGGGGGAAAGTCTTGTAAATATTGCCCCCCGAAGTTGGGTTTAGGAAGGGTCCTTAATGACAATTCTTTCATTTATTGTTTTGCAAAAAAGTGTTCGATTCATAAACAAACGAGTGAGTTGGGCACTGTACTAGCCCTGCTGAATGAAATGTGATGTTGCGCAGTGTGGAGACGAACGAACGCGGTCTGCAGAGCACTGCAGATAGTTAGATACATTATGAACCCGAGAACAGCAAAGAACATGATACACAACGCGGTTGAACCAAACGACCTGATATTCTGCTGCTTCCGTTAAAGTCGGCCATACATTTTGCAGAGAGAGAGAGAGAGAGAGAGAATACTTAGTGTATGTTAATTAAATTGGTATTAGCCACAGCAAGGAAACAAGTATGAATATTTCGCTCTGGCGGAACGCGCGATGGTTAGAAATTTCCTGATAGATTGCAGTATGACACACGGAGTCAAACTCGGAACCTTGCCTTTTGCAGGTAATTCTCGTTTATGCCCCGAGTGCTGATGTAGCAAGATATGCTGGAACGTTGGTGTGAAGTTTGGCAAGTAAGTGTCAAGGCGGGCCATGAGCCACGCCTAGGCAACGAAGTGGATGAGTGCATTGCCCGCTAAAGACCAGATTCTGTTCGGCACACATTTTTAATTTCAAGAAAACAAATATTTACAACAGAACGGTTAAGAATATTGCTTCATTGCTTAGCACAGGTCATGACATTTCATATGTTTATTCTTATTTTCAATTGTGTGTTCCGTGGCCTTTGGAATACGAAAAGAAAAGTGAAGGACCACAATAATATCATAGTTATGTACTTCGTCATTCCGGAGCTGCAGGATGTGTGTGTGTGTGTGTGTGTGTGTGTGTGTGTGATTTTCTTAACGTGAAAGAAGAAGTGGATCGCTTTTCTCGGTACATTATTTCTAGGAAGAGAAGTCAGTTAAGACAAGAGGGCTGCTTAGTCAACTGGCTGCTACATTGACTCTGAGGGGTCAGAAGGACGAGTGGTCGCAGCACCAGAAGCTATTTTTAAAAGATTGTAGTCTTATCGCTGTGACTAGACTTACGGGTGAGTCATACTACGAAATACATCTCTCAACGGTTTCAGGCTGTCTGTTGTCTAGCGAGAAAACCCTTTAGTCTTCTTCGCTTTAGGGAAGAGTGACTATGCCAGTTGTATGTTGCGTTATTCTTTTGGCGACGTCAAACTGCGTTTCCACCCTGGTCGTCTTTCCATTAGCAACACAATAATGTAATTTTTATCTCCTGATATAGTGCAATGTTCAATAAAATTACAAGAAAAATATCTGGGCAATATAGTCACAGAATTAGAGGAATATCGTTGTCGATACCGCTTTGTTCCATAAATAACTCTTAGGGAAAGTACGTGGCAAGACCCTGTCACCGTCATTAATCACGCGCAAATCGCCTACGTGGCGTCAAATAGACTTGCACCAGGCCGCTGAACAAACACTGATAATACCATACGATCGGTTCATTACATCGCGATCCTCAGGTCATACGATCGATTAGTCTTGTCCTATATAATGTATTCAATTTTCAGCTCTTGCATGTAACACAGACGCAATTTAAATGTCTTTCGAGAGACATTAGCGAAAGTACTTGCACTGAACAAGCCGAATGTTGGGAGTATGTCGAGAACATTATTTGCAATATGAAGGATTCTTAATCAGCTTAAGCCAAAATTGGCCCTTTGAACACAGTTGAACTTTAAAATACTGGAAGTCTGTGCCTCTTCGGATTCTACCGTGGATACTACAGATGATAGTTTCAAAAAATAGTAAACAGTTATTTTCTTCGCAACTTAAAGTATAAAAATATTTACGAAAACATGAAGTAATTGCAGCGACAGCGTTTTACTCTACGGTATGAACCCGAGCTCTGACAAAATCGCTCAGGGATGTATTGATATAATTGACCAGTGGTCTCCGATAGTTCATTATAACTAACTGCATTTAGTTTGATTTCGTATATCCTTTATTATTGTATCTGTGATGCACAACAGTACAAATGTCGACGCACCGCACTTTGTCTCTTGTTTAGAAACAAATTTATTCCATTCACTCACGGTACTTGTGTTAACAAGAGTAACGCCAGCTTCACTCTTCACCCTCAAATATGTTTTTCGGCACTGCTCTGTTCTCTCTCGGCGGAGTTAGTTGTACGTTAACAGTCACGCCCAGCAGCTGCGTGTTAGCGTGTCTATGAAGAGCCGGCCGATATGCACCTCCTGTAAACTTTCACAGAATGCAATGGAGAACGGCACAACAACGCTATGTTCAGTTGTTACCGCAGTTACAGCAACCACATCCCAATACGTTAATGTTGCTCATTTTGGTGAGCGCATATTACAGGCTGTTTCACTGCTGTGACGATATTTTCACAGTAATAAAGGTAACTGGTGTAACAGTCCGAGTAAATCTATTACATTTCGAAGACGAGGCAATGGAGACCACGGAGTCTTAATACAAAAATGCTCAGAAAATATTCCTGAACGGCATCCGAAATTTTACTGGTGGATGTAGAGTTAACCCTGAAAGTTGGTGGTGGAATGTCTTCACATAGAAAGGTAGCACAGTAGTTATGGAGCTGGGCTCTCATTCGGAAGCAGCGAGGTTCAGATCTTCATCAGACCATTTTATAGTTTATAATTTCAATGGTTTTCCTATCCAATTAAGGCGAATCCCGCAATGTGATTTCTTTGAAAATAATACAGCCGATATTCTTCCTAATCCTTTTCATGTCGGAGCCTGTGCCCCATCTGAAAAGGTTAGTTGACACGACATTATGCTGGGAAATTTCGAAACTTATTGCGTGAAACCAGTTTCAGGAAGCTAATTTCATATTGTGCAATGTGCTCTATGTTACTCGTGTACAAGTGCGAAGTCGCATGTGAAACGGTTATATAATTATTTAAATGAAAATATAATCTCATCAAAATGTTTAAAATCCATAGACAAATTTGACACACACACACACACACACACACACACACTGAAAACCAGAAACAAATATTTAAATAACTCTTTTTGATATAACACGGTTTTAAATTGCACTAAACAGTACAAAAACTACTTCTAGCCACATGAAGATTCCTAAGTCCACACAGTCCTGAAAATTTGTTCTTGTGATTTTTAATAGCTGTGAGCATATTTGTAAGATCTATAACGAAAGACGTGTGGTGAAGGCAACAGATAATAGTAAGGGAGTGAATTATTCGTGCATCAATTATTTACTGAATGCGTTCCCCATTTTTCGCTAAAAATCGTATAAGTATTGTCATAGCTCTTAAAAATTCACCAGCGCAAGTTTTCAGGGCTATCTGTATGTGGTTACAAGTCTATAACGGTCGAGGAAAAATTATTTTATACTTTTTAGTCAGATTTAAAAACTTTGTTACAAATTTATTTTAATTTAAATAATTATTTCGCAATTTATTTGTGCATTTATTTCTAATGGAATGGATTTTTTCAGGTTGCGTAGTGCTGCCTCAAATGCAGCAACATGTCACTGCGTATTCTTGCAATCACTGAAATCCCGCAAAAACGTATCCACAGCATAGATGTCCTAGAACCGAACAATTTGATCACTTTGTATTTCTTTTGACATGCTACCGACACGACACTTCACCTCAACCCACGCGTGAAGTTCGAACAAACAGACGACTTGCGCCACCACACACCGCGCATGCGCAATGGCCACTAGCGCACTATCGAAACACTGTTTGGCATCATAGTGTCGTCGTGTAAACTAGCCTTAATCTCGTCATCGGCGGGACGTTAAACCTTGAAAATGTCACATGGAACGTCTTCACAGCGCATGATGTGAGTCTGTCTGGGACAAGTTCTGTCTAGAACAAAGTATCAGCCACTGCATCCGGAACGGAAGGTAAGGGAATGGGCGCAGCGCAGAACTTTCCGCTCGCTGGCAAGTGGGCGAAGGACGCGGGGTGACGTCACCGCCGCAACCACCACCATCACACGGCTGCGGGTCATCCGATGTCGTGTCCAGCCTACGACCCAAGAGTCACGTGGCCCTTGCCGTCCCGCCTTCTACTGCTTTATTATGCCGCCACAGGAAGTGGGCGTTCCGCATCCGCTTCGCTCTATGCGTCCTTCCACGTCTGTTACACAGGCGCTTTTAATCTTTACTATATGCGTACAGAAAAATGGCTGACATCGAAGTAAGTGTCCAAGGAATAGAAAAGCAACTGGAATCACTCAGAGGAAAGTCCACTGGACCTGACGGGATACCAATTCGATTCTACACAGAGTACACGAAAGAACTTGCCCCCCTTCTAACAGCCGTGTACCGCAAGTCTCTAGAGGAACGGAAGGTTCCAAATGATTGTAAAAGAGCACAGGTAGTCCCAGTCTTCAAGAAGGGTGGTCGAGCAGATGCGCGAAACTATAGACTTATATCTCTGACATCGATATGTTGTAGAATTTTAGAACACTTTTGCTCGCGTATCATGTCGTTTCTGGAAACCCAGAATCTATTCTGTAGGAATCAACATGGATTCCGGAAACATCGATCGTGTGAGACCCAACTAGCTTTATTTGTTCATGAGGCCCAGAAAATATTAGATACAGGCTCCCAGGTAGATGCTATTTATCTTGACTTCCGGAAGGCGTTCGATACAGTTACGAAATGTCCCCTGTTAAAGTAAGAGCCTACGGAATATCAGACCAGCTGCGTGGCTGGATTGAAGATTTTTTAGCAAACAGAACACAGCATGTTGTTCTCAATGGAGAGACGTCTACAGACGTTAAAGTAACCTCTGGCGTGCCACAATGGAGTGTTATGGGACCATTGCTTTTCACAATATATATATAAATGACCTAGTAGATAGTGTCGGAAGTTCCATGCGGCTTTTCGCGGATGATGCTGTAGTATACAGAGAAGCTGCAACATTAGAAAATTGCAGCGAAATGCAGGAAGATCTGCAGCGGATAGGCACTTGGTGTAGGGAGTGGCAACTGACCCTTAACATAGACAAATGTAATGTATTGCTAATACATAGAAAGAAGGATCCTTTATTGTATGATTATATAATAGCGGAACAAACACTGGTAGCAGTTACTTCTGTAAAATATCTGGGAGTATGCGTGCGGAACGATTTGAAGTGGAATGCTCATATAAAATTGTTGGTAAGGCGGATACCAGGTTGAGATTCGTTGGGAGAGTCCTTAGAAAATTCAGTCCATCAACAAAGGAGGTGGCTTACAAAACACTCGTTCGACCTATACTTGAGTATTGCTCATCAGTGTGGGATCTGTACCAGATCGGGTTGGCGGAGGAGGTAGAGAGGATCCAAAGAAGAGCGGCGCGTTTCTTCACAGGGTTATTTGGTAAGCGTGATAGCGTTAAGGAGATGTTTAGCAAACTCAAGTGACAGACTCTGCAAGAGAGGCGCTCTGCATCGCGGTGTAGCTTGCTGTCCAGGTTTCGAGAGGGTGCGTTTCTGGATGAGGTATCGAATATATTGCTTCCCCCTACTTATACCTCCCGAGGAGATCGCGAATGTAAAATTAGACAGATTCAAGCGCGCACGGAGGCTTTCCGGCAGTCGTTCTTCCCGCGAAGCATACGCGACTGGAACAGGAAAGGGAGGTAATGACAGCGGCACGTAAAGTGCCCTCCGCCACACACCGTTGGGTGGCTTGCGGAGTATAAATGTAGATGTAGATGTAGAAGTATAGTTGAGACTTTCAGTCCGTGTCCTAGCAGCGCCTCTCAAGAGCGAATAATTGGTTCAACTTCAAAAATCCAGCCCTTCACACAGATGTTCCACCACACCACATAAAAACTGTATTACAAATATGTTTACGCTCTACCTCTGCGCATTGGGGTCAAAACTTCAGGAGTTAACTTGTTAAATCGCTTTCGACCGAGTGCTAATGGGAAAGTAAAATCAGAATCATTTAGCATTCTGATAGCTCCAGGGTCCCAAAATTTCAGCGGTTGGCCATATCAGCGAACAACTGCTGTCTGTTCAACTACAGCGCATGCTTATGAAGCAACATGCCAGTTAATGGCGTGTGCGGCACTAACGTGCAGGTGGTCACAGCAGCTGCTGCTGCTGCATAAACTGTTTACATTCCTTCAAGGTAAAGCAATTATCGCCTCCATTCATAGAAGATAATCGAGGCAGTCCGCGTCACTGAGGTTTAGTCCCGTGGTCGTTCCAAAATCCATGTGAGAAGCAACAGAAACCTAGTAACAGAACAGCGTGTGATGGTTTCAACGAGCTTACCGATGTTTGTTGAAACACACTTAAGAAGTTTCAATTTTTTCTGTTTAGTTTATTATCCCATAAAGCGACAGATGACCAAATTAGAAAAAAACTGGCAAATAAGATCAGTTTCTGCGCGAATAATGTTTCCTATGGCTGCTGCAGCGCGACAGCTTTGTCCCCGCCACGAAGTTGGCAACACTGCAGCTTCACCCGCATTCCTGGAGCGCCGCCAGCTAGACAGCCGCGCGGATGCTTCCGAGTAGTTCTGCGAATTCTCTGGCGCCAAGTCGTGAGAAATGTTCTCTTCAGTGTTCCTTTAACAACCCACTAGAATACTCAGAAAGCTATTCCACGGCAGCTCGGCCGGGCATTTCGGAACCAATTTCTCGGCTTAGCTCTCAGTGACACTGCCCAGCCATTGATTCGTGCGGACCTGATATAGACGCTCAGATTCAAAGAAACTATAAAGAAGTCTGTATAGGAAATTGGCACCCGTATTTTGCATCAATTTTCTCCGTTATAGTCAAAGCCCTTTTGACTAGTTTGTTGCCGTATGCCATCTGTTTCTATCGTGCGTTGATGTTTTCACCTGTACATATCTGCCATATTGTAATGTCTTCACTTCAAATGCCTGCTATTGCAGGGGGAGCATAAAAGCAGAGACGGAACTTCTATACATTTCATGTGCTTATACATTCTACTTTTCTGTTTCCGCAATGTTGAGCTACTAGAGAGACAAACTACTTCTGAAATTAATTCTTGGCTAATACTTGGGGCCAAGAGATTCCTTTGTCTTTTCTAGAGACGGGCCCGTATGTTCTCCAAATTTATGTACAGACAGTCGTTTTCTACAATTTGCCTTCACGCTGACCTGTTTTACCACTGATCCTAACGGAAAGATAAAATACTTTGTTGAACTAATTAAATAACTTCGATCAGGCTTCCTTTCAGTAGCTCATGTGACTGGTGAAATATAACAAGGGCATCCCAGTTTTTACTGTTTGTATTTTTATTCCGTTCTGGACTTCTGTCGCTAATTTAGTGCCTTTTCAACATGCAAGTCATTACCAAGCAACCTGCATTTATGAGAAGTCACGGATCAGACAACTGATTAAGACAAACCTACCTCAGCAACAAACATACGTTTATGGCCATATTAGACGTAACTCTATTGAATAATCTGGTCGATGAAAAGAAGAGTAAAAATCGAATTCGTGGATACTGGCGCTGTAACTAATAGAGGTCACAACCCTTTACGACGTGACCAAATGTATGGTTAGTCTTGCAGTTGAACTTCAAATCGGTCTAGTTTGCAGCAAGAAAAATATACACACAAAGTAGCGAATGCCACGCCGTTGTCAGATTTCTGCGAAGTACAGATTGAGGCGTATGGATCAAGTGTGCCATGCTTTTTGCTCACCTCTCATCTGTTGAATACCCTAGAGATGAACAGTACGAGACGAGGACATCAGATGTGGAATTTTCTGCTTTCATATACCAGATCTTATACATACAGGGTATTTCAAAGTCTTTGCAACAAACATCATGGTGGGACAGATCACCATGGGGAACAATTTTTGTTAGAGACAAAACGTTCTCTGACGCTTCCCTGTGGCGCTAGCCGTCCTTTGATAATCGCCGGCCCTGGAACGACGAGATTTCACCGTACTAGCAGGGTCTACTAACCAGACGTGCAGCATATTACCTACCAAACTGAATTGATAACAGTTATTTTCAACAAGAAAAGCTTAAGAAAGAGTGTCGCGAAGCGGAGAAAGTTATTTTAGAAGAGGCTCAAGAACTTTGATTTTGCTGGGCCTACCCCCTTTCATAGTGAGCAGATGACTGTACTGAAGGCAACATACAAGGCATACGCACTGCGCAGACTACTTACACCCTGCCGCCTCTCAGGGGCGTAACCAATTACAAAAGGACGCATAGCGTCGCCAGGATGCGTCAGCGAACATTTTGCCCATGACATGATCTGTCAAGTTTGACGCAGACTTAGAAACACCATATCCATTTTTGAAGATTTCTCCATGTTAAAACGACGTGCTGAGATCTGTCTGCAAGGACGTCTTCAGTCCCATCCCAAACCTTGCCTGATCTTCCGTAAGCTTTCATTTTTTTCACTAGGCGAACTGTATACAGTGTGAACCGTCGACGGTTGCTGGCGATGTTTTCGAATTCATTGCGAGACTTGCTTCATGTGTCGTGATTTCTATTTGCTAAGTTTACTTAACGCAGGCTGTTATTATTGAAGGCCTGTCTGTTCCCTTTTAATTAAATTAAGAGCTATTTTGTTCCCTTTTAATTAAATTAAGAGCTATTTCATAATTTGGGTTAGCTGAAACACTTATTAATCAGGACCTGTTTTTATTGCCCTATGATTGAGATCTGATATCTTACTCAATTTGTGATGTAATTAATTGAAATTGTGATTGCCAAAGGCCTACGTGTTTCAGAGGTATTTATGTGAATAAGGTAGTAACAGGAAATGACACTTGATGGTAGATGGGTCCTAATTATTCGCCTTACTCTCCCTCCACCCATAATTGTAGATTTCACAGTGTCTTCCAGAGGTCAAGAAACTTACAAATCTGGGCTTTGCTATTACCACGTCATGTACGTCAAAGAAGAGCATGGACAGCCGCATCAAAAGACCACGGCTTCGGGATTTTATGTAATATCCACGTCTACGACTACATCTACATCTACACTCTACAAGACATCTTACGGTGTGTTGTGTGGAGTACATTATGTAATATTGTCACTTCGTCCATTTCTTGTTCCAGTCGCGAATGGTTTGCAGGAGCAACGATTGCGGATAACCCCCGTGAGAGTTCTGATCTCTTCAATTTTAGTTCCATGGGCTTTTGAGATATATATATAGGGCGAAGCAATATATTGGTTGGCTCATCTAAGGACGTACACTCTCGGAACTTCAACAGGAGACCACACCGTGCTGCAGAACGCCTCTGTTGCAGAGTCTGCCACTGGAGTTAGCTGAGCATCTCATATATAAACGAAGGCTTTCGAGGCCATTGTCACATTCTATAAATTTTTTCTAGGTTTGTGGCCGCACTGTCAATATATATAAGACTACCGACGTGCTGTTTCCAAAAACACCCTGAGGAAGCTCGATTGAACAGGGACCGAAACGTCGGTAGTTATATAGACAATGCGGTCACAAACCCAGAAAATTTTTATTGAATCTTTGTTATAATTTCGCCGTCACTAAATAAACTTGTGATGAAACGTGCTGCTCTTCTTCGCATCTTCTCTGTTTCCTCTAACAATCTAATCTGGTACGGATCTCAGACTGACGAGCAATAGAGAAGTATTGGTCGAAAGAGAGTTTCTTAAGCTACCTCCTTTCCGGGAGGACATTTCCTGACTTTTCGTGCGATTAGTTTTATGTGGTCGTTCCATTTTAAATCGCTCCGTAGATATTTTGGGGATGTGACTGCTTGAATTGACTGTTCTGCAATCGTATAATCATACAACAATTGTTCTTTTCGCCTATTTAAACGCAATATGTTTAATCTGTGTATTTGATGGCCAACAACTGCCAATCCCTGCACCAAGAGTCAATCCTTTGCAGGTCTTTATGCATTTCGCTACAATTTTCTAGCTTTACGACTTCACTGTATATAACACCATTATCCACGAAAAGCCTCATTGAACTTCCGACCTTATCAGCTAGGTCACTTCTAATGTATTGTGAAAAGTAATGGTCCAACAGCACTCCCTTGGGGTACGCCCGAAGTTACTTTTACATCTAAAGATTTCTCTCTGTTGAGAAGGACGTGATGTATTGTGTTTGCTAGAAATTCTTCAGTCCAGTCACACAGATGGTCTGATATTCCGTACGCTCGTATTTTGTTCATTTGGTGGCAGCGCGGAACTGTAGGGACACCTTCCGGAAGTCAAGGAACACAACTGCCTGGGCGTCGGTATCTGGAGCTTTCTGGGACTGGGTTGGGTTGTTTTGGGGAAGGAGACCAGACAGCGAGGTCATCGGTCTCATCGGATTAGGGAAGGATGGGGAAGGAAGTCGGCCGTGCCCTTTCAGAGGAACCATCCCGGCATTTGCCTGGACCGATTTAGGGAAATCACGGAAAACCTAAATCTGGATGGCCGGACTTTCTGGGACTCAGACTGACAGAGGGAACCGAGTTTCACACCATAGCCGTTCTCGGAATCCATGTTGATTCCTAGATTTCCGAGCACAAAACATGTTCCAAAATTCTACAACAGACAGACGTCAGACATATATGCCTATAATTTTGTCCTTCGGTTGCATTATCCTTCTAGAAACCCAGAATGACCTGCGCTGTTTTTTTTCCAGTCATTAGCAACGCTTCGATCCTCCAACTTTGTTAATGCCTCTATGAGACTGTCTTCAGACAGGGCATAATATGCAAGCACAAAACATTTTTCACCACATATTAATAAGTTCAGTTCATGTACAGAAGCAGCATGTACAATGGAAAAGAAAAGCGAATATGGTTGGCACTCGTTTCCAGAATATAGCGAATTTATAGAACGAGAGCAAAGAATGTGTGCAAAAACGGTTGGAAAGACCCGAGGACCGAAAACGAGCTATACGTAGCCTGTGCAGGCGGTCCTCTACCACAGGTGGAGGAACGTCTAACTTAAACAATTTATTATGGTTCAAATGGCTCTAAGCACAATGGGACTTAACATCTGAGGTCATCAGTCCCCTAGACTTAAAACTAAAACCTACCTAACCTAAGGACAACACACACATCCATGCCCGAGGCAGAATTCGAACCTGAGTCCGTAGCAGCAGCATGGTTCCGGACTGAAGCGCCTAGAACCTAAATTGCGTTTTCCTTATGTTTGTGTGGTGGATTGAATAAGCACCACCAATTTTATGCTTCTCTCAACATTGAAATGCTTCGTTTGTGTAGGAGATAATCATTGAATTGTGTATTACACTGTGGAAGATTTGAATGTAGTGCAGAGGAATCAAAGACTGCGTAGCTCGGGCGTATTGGGGCGTGTTGCAAATATCATAATTTGTGCTACTTGTAATATAGTCTTAGTGTTTTGAATCTGTGAACTTTTTATATTCTTAAATATTTTCAGTAGAGAAGAATATATGACAACGTAATAACTTATGAAGCATTGATGAACATCAGCAGAACCCATATAGCACTACTACTCAGCAATAAAAACCACATAGTTCGTATTTGGAAATTAATAGGTGTGTCATAACACACTGTTCACTGTTTTCTGAGGCCATAGCGACCATTTGTCAAAGTGAAAATAAATTATCAACGCGACGCTACTCAGACTACGGTGGGCGGCTATTTGAAACTGACTCGCCTCCAGTTCAACAGGAACATTCGATTGAAACGACGCCAAAGCTACGTCTCAGAAAGTTCACCGCGGCCACCACTAGTGTAAAATACAGGTATTGTAATTTTTCTGGCATCGCAATGTACAGCAGAACTTCATGGTTTCCATTGGGTCAACTGGAAATTTATTTTTTTTTTTAAATAAAAGTAACAGGTAAAGACAATAGTGAAAATTGAAGAAAATTTCACGACCTGCGGCAGCTTTCTATAGGCGTGCTTATCGTTTTCAATTTCTACTGCAGGTAACACATTTCTTAAAAATTTAAATACCACGTGATCAAAAAGTCAGTATAAATTTGAAAACTGAATAAATCATGGAATAATGTAGATAGAGAGGTACAAATTGACACACATGCTTGGAATGACATGGGGTTTTATTAGAACCAAAAAATACAAACGTTCAAAAAATGTCCTACAGATGGCGCTTCATCTAATCAGAATAGCAATAATTATCATAACAAAGTAAGACAAAGCAAAGATGATGTTCTTTTCAGGAAATGCTCAATATGTTCACCATCATTCCTCAACAATATCTGTAGTCGAGGAATAATGTGATCAGCACTGTAGAGCAAATCCGGAGTTATGCTGAAGCATTGGCGTCGGATGTTGTCTTTCAGCATCCCTAGAGATGTCGGTCGATCACGATACACTTGCGACTTCAGGTAACCCAAAAGCCAATAATCGCACGGACTGAGGTCTGGGGACCTGGGAGGCCAAGCATGAAGAAAGTGGCGGCTGAGCACACGATCATCACCAAACGACGCGCACAAGTACTTTCACGCGTCTAGCAATATGAGTATTTTTTGTTCTAATAAAACCCCATGTCATTCCAAGCATGTGTGTCAATTTTTACCTCTATATGTACATTATTCCGTGGTTTATTAAGTTTTCAAATTTATACTGAGTTTTTGATCACCCGGTATTTTATAGTTTTGGACAAGAACGAAGGCCAAATTTCTAACTACAGTCAAATCCATAAGATTTGCGACTACGTCCTCAAATGCGACCGCTTTGGTAACATTCTAGCAAGTGTTTCCAGTATTATAAATGTGAGCGATATAGAAGAGAGCTCCAGAAGTAATTAACGTCTTAGATCCGGCCGCCCTGTGTGTGTTTGTTTTTTTTTCCTTTTTTTTTTTACTTAGCCCAAGATGCCGTGCGCCGAGGCGGCGGCGTTCTGCCCTGCCCACTGCAGTCGCCAGAGAAATATGGGCGCATAAAAACTCACGGCCCGAAATAAACCGGCCAGCCTTCCGCACGGCGGACAGAGTACAGCAAACACAACGCCCTTGGCATCGCCCGCCACGTAAGAGGAGAATCTGGCGTCTGTCGGTACTTCCGGGAATGTCTCGACGTCACCCGAGTAGCCGGTCTTAGAAACCAGTTGCGCTCTGGTATCGTTACAAACGCGCCGCTGTCAATCGCTACTGCAGGAAATGACTCCAGTGACGATGCGGTTGCCCAAGAATATGAATGAACACCTCTTGTTCTGCTGCTCACGATTTATCCACTGGCAGCGTGTGCAATTTTCTTTCTAAACATATCACGATATTCACCAGCTGTTATCAGTTCATTACTGAGTGCTAACCATGGCTCTTTACCTCATTTCATCCGTGTTTAACTGTGAATAGCAGAAGTTTGTTACCAGTTATATAAAAGATACCACAATTATCCGTGTCAGTCACTTGTTTTCATTTTCCTCCACGACGTGTTTCAAGGTTTTAAACTCTTGCCTTCAGGTATATCAGTAGTTCATATGAGCTTACTTTCCTGGATGCAGCCAGGAGTCTGCCTTACAATCTATTTCGCTGCAAACTAATTATGTTTCTTGTCATAATGTGGTACTAATGTCACGTTATGAACATTGTAAAAATTGTTAAGATGAATCCTACTGAGGATGACCGTAAGTGAAGAAGATTTCAAGTCCATTGAAAAGTTTAAGCCATTCTCCCTTCGCCTAACTGCAAAATATTGTTCAGTATCATTTGGTTTCCTCAGTCATTCAGAGCAACAAGTAAGAAAGTGTCTGGTGTTTAATAATGACGCGGCTTAGGCCCCGACGGTAACTTCTCAGTACGGAAATCTACGAACAGAGTACTCTAGAGCAAGATGGAAAGTTTTTACAAACTTACACAGAAATATTAAGACAAGATTGCGTGTGAAAACACACTTTGATTGGCGACTCCATAGAGTGCTGTGTACACAAAGACCATATACGTGAAATTAGAAGGAAGGTAAGCGTTGGCCGTAATTTTGATGGTTTATTGACAGTAAAATCAATTTTCGATCACATAATCATCATCTTCAGTGCTGTAGTGTACAAATTAATTTGTACGCTACACTAATTTGTACACTAAATCGATTTTGCTGTCAATAAACCATAAAAATTACAGTCAACACTGACCTACCTTCTAATTACACTGTTGCTTAATATAATTGACTTATTAAGAAAGTTTTCTGGTATACTTTGTTCGCCTCTGCCGCTGGGTACAATATACTGTCAGTGTCTATGTTGTCGGAGAAGTAGAACGTACTTTAACTCGCCAGGACCACAAAGGAATGCGACAAGACATTCCTGACCATAGAGCAACATGACCCAAGGTCCTAAGTATGTCATTTCCAACGAATTCTTTCATGCGAGCGGATAGCATTATATCAATTAGAAATAAACGATAGAGTCGCTTACAGAAGTGAGAGAGACAGCAGCTCGTTTGATGAGGTGCAGCGTGCTATCCCCTTCTAGATAAGAAAAAAAAAGACAGTATCGATACGCATGCGACGGTAAGCGCTACCAATATGTTCCACAACGCCGCGCATAAAAACGGAAGTTTTTTCAGGTCTCATACCTCGGTTTTTATTGGTGGTAGAAAGGTAGGATCTAGTGTTTTGGATAGCCCTTGGTCTAAGGACCACATGCATACCCAACAGAAGGATTGTCAGTGTCACTGTCCAACAGTACAGGGTCAACGTATGAGTATTACACACTTCCTTAGATTAGGCAAATGAAGCAGATCGGTTGGTTCTGTTTGCATTACATGTGCTCTACGGTGCACCTTAACGGGCTTATGGGGGCACCATTTAGTTCGTGGGCGGTACCTGCGAGGCGTCTTTCACCATTTTTTCGCCGTCTGCAGCAGATATCTAAATAACTAACCGCAGCCAATCGCTCAAATCTTAACGGTATATCCTCTAGGCATTTATCTAGAGCCGGCAGAGGTGGCCAGTGGTTCTAGGCGCTACAGTCTGGAACCGCGCGACCGCTACGGTCGCAGGTTCGAATCCTGCCTCGGGCATGGGTGTGTGATGTCCTTAGGTTAGTTAGGTTTAAGTAGTTCTAAGTTCTAGGGGACTGATGACCTCAGAAGTTAAGTACCATAGTGCTCAGAGCCATTTGATTTGATTTATCTAGAATTTCCATCTTCCCGCTTTCAAAAATCTTTATACGTTATCATGTGACACCCCATAAGCATGGTTTTTGGATGCCACAACCGAGTCGCGGATTCCAAGACGGCTATTCAGAGGAAATATCTGCAAGTTTTACCATGTATTCCTAAGACCCCGATCTCTGAGTGACCAAAACTTTCTTGATATCTTTATTCGCTTCGGAAATACAGAGATTCAACGTTGCTCTACTTCATAAAATACGCACGTAAAATATGGTGAGAGATGAAAACGTAGTATATAAAGCGACGCAACAGGGACAAATATACTTTAAAGCATCTCCGTCGTCATCAGAAGGGTACTAGAACCCCATGCAGCACTGAATCACATGAAAATTTTTTGGGCACGGAAAATCCAGCCTGACATGTAAAATTAGTTGTGTTATTTCAATCTCATATGAGGAAACTATAAAAAATTTACTGACCCATAAAGTTATGTTTATATGAGTGACATGCCCTACTGCAGCAGAGAAAAGAAAGAAACCAGCGGAAAAGTGCTCCTATTGGAGCACAAAAAAAGGCGGATATGCTCCTACTGAAAAGACTGACTGAAAAATGGGGTACCAGCGGTCTCATTCGACCTTCCTCGGTATCTTTAAAAAATTTCCAAAAGTTTTAGCATGCGAATATTTTCGCGCTTTTTTATGCTGAGTGTGGCGGAGACAATGACCGCGACAAAGAGACGGAAAAGTAATGAATATTAGAAGGCAGTAGACGAGCAGGAGACAATGAGAAACATAGGGACACAATGGCAGTGGAACATACTTGATAGTGACAAAACAGTGAAGGACATACTGCCAGTGGGAGAGGAATAAAGAGAAGGAGAAAGTGGATGAGAGCCAGTAATAATGAGAGACCGAGTCTACGACAATGATACCTTGATGGAGTAGTGGGTGTGAGTGAGTTACTCTTAGGGAAGCCTGTGGGGGTGCGAGGTGAGTTGCATGTTAGAAAGAAGCCGAAAACGTTCGCATGTCAAAATCTTTGAGAAAATTTTTAAATGTTGAAGGTAGAATGGGGCAGCCGTACCTCACTTTTCAGTCTTTTAAACAGGAACAAAATCGCCTTATTATGAGCTCAAATAGTCTCATTTTTCAGCTGGTGTTAAGTATGAGGTTGTAAATGTCTTCTTATTTACTATACTAGTTGTCAGTTTGTGTCGTCTTAGACTTCTTGTGGGGAAAAGTAATTCTAGCGAAAGTTGGCAGCAGTGCAGAGCACTGGAGATGATGCAGTGCGAGATTACAGGCAGACTGCGGCAGCTACACTGCAGTCGTGGGCTGCCGACCAGCGACGCGGAGGCGGGCGAGTTCGCCCGCTAGCCTGCACCATGCCCACACTCAGCACCACCACTGCACGCATCCACATTTGGTTCGCGTAGCTTCGCTCAGCGACCTGCATATATATAGTGTGCGTCCGTGTGGTGGGGAGGGGGCGGCGTTCCCTGATCAGGTTGTGTGCGCTCTATTTCAGTGTGCCAAAGTATCGATAGTGTGGTTTGTAGGTTGCGCCAGAAGTATCGATAGTGTCGTCTATAGGTTGCGCCGGAAATATCGATAGTGTCGTCTACAGGTGGCGCCAGAAGTATAGGAAGTGTCGTCTACAGGTAAAGTATCGTCTACAGGTGGCGCCAGAAGTATCGAAAGTGTCGTCTACATGTTGAGCCAGAAGTATTTATAGTGCCGTCTACAGGTCGCGCCAGAAGTATCGATAGTGTCGTCTACAGGTCGCGCCAGAAGTATCGATAGTGTCGTCCACAGGTCGCGACAGAAGTATCGATAGTGTCGTCTACATGTCGCGCGAGAAGTATCGATAGCGTCGTCTACATGTCGCGCCAGAAGTATCGATAGTGTCGTCTACATGTCGCGCCAGAAGTATCGATAGTGTCGTCTAGATGTCGCGCCAGAAGTATCGATAGTGTCGTCTACATGTCGCGCCAGAAGTATCGATAGTGTAGTCTACATGTCGCGCCAGAAGTATCGATAGTGTAGTGTACATGTCGCGCCAGAAGTATCGATAGTGTAGTCTACATGTCGCGCCAGAAGTATCGATAGTGTAGTCTACATGTCGCGCCAGAAGTATCGATAGTGTAGTCTACATGTCGCGCCAGAAGTATCGATAGTGTAGTCTACATGTCGCGCCAGAAGTATCGATAGTGTAGTCTACATGTCGCGCCAGAAGTATCGATAGTGTAGTCTACAGGTCGCGCCAGAAGTACCGATAGTGTAGTCTACAGGTCGCGCCAGAAGTACCGATAGTGTAGTCTACAGGTCGCGCCAGAAGTACCGATAGTGTAGTCTACAGGTCGCGCCAGAAGTACCGATAGTGTAGTCTACAGGTCGCGCCAGAAGTACCGATAGTGTAGTCTACAGGTCGCGCCAGAAGTATCTATAGTGTAGTCTACAGGTCGCGCCAGAAGTATCTATAGTGTAGTCTACAGGTCGCGCCAGAAGTATCGATAGTGTAGTCTACAGGTCGCGCCAGAAGTATCGATAGTGTAGTCTACAGGTCGCGCCAGAAGTATCGATAGTGTAGTCTACAGGTCGCGCCAGAAGTATCGATAGTGTAGTCTACAGGTCGCGCCAGAAGTATCGATAGTGTAGTCTACAGGTCGCGCCAGAAGTATCGATAGTGTAGTCTATAGACGGCAGTAAGTTTGTTATTGCGTTCCACGTCAACGAAGGTAAACTGTTGCTAACGTTAATCACAAGGGTGCAATCTCGGGCAGGAAAGGAGGCGAAGGATAAATGTTGACAGGCAACATTACAGACAAGTGTGTGCCATAATGACGAACTGGGTTAGTTCTCAAAGAACGTCCATTTCTTCGCCAATAATCGTGAATCTTCTTTTAAATGGGAATCTGTCCCTATCCCAGTAAACGACGGCACCATTTGTAGGTTGGAAAGGAAAGATTTGGGAACTTTCATGAAGAAGATGAAATTCAGATATCGCTGGAATGTGCTGGCTGTATCTTAGAGGAATCTGATGGATATGTACGCAGGAGTGTAGCTACAAAAACTGATGACCCTCCACAAAAAGTGGAGCAACGAGGTTTCAAAATGTGGCTACTAAACATTCCATCTTGTTAAGTACTCATCACCTAGTATCCCCTGATTTGGCACTATCACACAACAATCTATTTCCATTTTTCAAGAAGCAGTTGAGGATGAAGTTTAAAGTCATGAAACTTTTATCCCATTCATCAGACTTTTAGTTTGAGGACTTCGAGAATCGACATATATTGCAACAGGTGTATTAGAAATTTAATAAGTCATTAGTAACATTACACACTGTTTATATTGGTCGCTTTTCTGCTCAGTGGTAAATACTAGTAAGCAAACCTTCGCCGTTTCTGAATCTTGGTAGTTCGATAAAAAAAGAGTAGATAATCATTTCTGTGTGATTGTATTTGTTTAAGAAAACTTGTTTCATACTGGTGCTCTTAGTAGCGGTAGTTTTTATGAAGGATCAGACTGACGGAATTAGCAACAAGCATCTAAAAAATGTTGAAATTTTAAGTTATGATTAATGTTATTTTGTAGAAAATTAATAAGTTGAGACCGTGGCTGCATAAATATACTAGTTACTTCTTAAAAAGAGGAAACAGCGCTCAGATACTTTCAAGGATAGTTTTTAATAAGAAAAAGTAGCATCGTTCCCGGCAATTGAACTACAGTTGTCATCAATAAAACTTCTGTATGAATTAACCGGTAATTAATGATTAATTCCGCAATACTAGGTAATTAGTAAATCTCACAATTTCCTCTATTCTAGATTTTATTTCTTGCGATAGTTCCGAATTATTCCGGCGAAACTTTGCCTACATTACGCCGGTATATTGCGCGTGTAGTAATACTGCCAACACTTCTTTCCTATTCCGGATACGGCTGCATGTTTTACCTTAATCATTTGCTCCCCACGTACGCAACTCGCGATTCAGTGGCTTGCTTACTGATTTCTCCTTAGTCGGCGATGCACACTGCTTGTGCAATGTTTGAGTTATAAGCACTGTGTAGAGTAAGCGTTATCGGCAGCTTCCCAATGAAACGTTTCTGCATAAACTCTACGAATATTAAGATTACAACATCGAACTTAGGAGTGCGTGCATACCATAATCTAGGATTTATCTAGTTTTCATTCTATACAAATAATGTTTGTTGTTTCCTCTCGTATGAATATGATCTTTCACAACAGGAATTCGTCTGTCTCCAAACATAAGTTCCTGTCAACGACTATATGGAGTATCATTTATAACGTTCACCACCACAATACTTTTGTGTAATTTTTAACATCACCCAGGCATTAGGTCGTCTCCCGGTGGTGGTGGTGGTGGTTAGTGTTTAACGTCCCGTTGACAACGAGGTCATTAGAGACGGAGCGCAAGCTCGGGTTAGGGAAGGATCGGGAAGGAAATCGGCCGTGCCCTTTCAAAGGGACCATCCCGGCATTTGCCTGAAACGATTTAGGGAAATCACGGAAAACCTAAATCAGGATGGTTGGAGACGGGATTGAACCGTCGTCCTCCCGAATGCGAGTCCAGTGTGCTAACCACTGCGCCACCTCGCTCGGTTCGTCTCCCGGGTTCCAATTTCCCAACCGTAAATTTAGGCATTTTCCAAAGCTGCAGAAAAGTTGCCTGTTTATTGGTTTATCTACCGTGCTATAATCAATGACTGGTCGTTGCAAGTTTGTTTGTGCAACAGGGTAACGCGCCAGTATCTATCTAAACGTCAGTGTAAGTATTGTCCATCTGATTACTAGCTTTGAAATGGAGCTTCTTTCACCGCTGAGTCCATAGTTTTGTTAATACGGTTTTTCGGAATAGATAAACTGGAATACCGCGCAGTCGTAAAATTCTTTGGTGTGGTCGGTTTATCTCCAAATTACACCATCCAAAATCAGTGATTTTTTTAAGAGGACGGCTCATTCAATCTCAAACATTAGCCTGCAGAAATTAAAAGAGACAGGGCTACGTTTATTGTGACGGCGAAGGACGTCCCTGGAGAGCAGCCATAGATGAAGACATTGAGAAGGTGCACAATGCAGTACTGGCCGAGCACTGATTAAAAGTGTGTGGAACAGTTGACTCCATAGGCACGTCAAACGCAAGAATATGGTACAACTGACATGAAGAATTAACTGCAGGAAACTTTTTTTCAAATATTAGGGCCCTTTTGCTGAACAAAAGTAAAAACAAAAAAAGAACGAAGTTCTCAGCATTGTTTAAAGCGTTTTAAAAGGATCCAAATGATTTGATGCTCTGGTTTGTTACTGCAGATCAGATGTGATCCATGTTTCTCGCTAGAATCTAAACGACCAAGTAAGAGGACAGAAGCCGGTATGCTTGCACGAAAAGCAGCGTTCAATCCATGGCCTGTATTTACTACGATGTAGCAGAAGGAATTATTCTTATTTGTCATCTTACAAATTTTAATATAATGAGCGACTAATGTATAAAGATTTCTGGGGGAATTGGATGAAAGAATGGTCTGAATTTAAAGAAATCACCACGAAATTGCAACCATTTACATGGCTGCTTTGTAAGTGGAAAACCGATTTTAAATACAGACTGTTGGAACATTCATGAAGATCGCCAGGATTGAATCACCCTGACTTGCACTGATTCCTACATATAAAGAAATGTTTGGTTGAAAATAGTTTTGAGCCCAGTGACGAGGTTATTATCTCATAGTCAGCATGAACCTGAGCAAGTTGAGACATCAGATATGTAGTTTCTTATGATCGAGGGAACGAAAGTAATCTGGATACAAGAAGTACAAAGGGATCTAGAAAAAGAGTACAGGAAAAAGACTGACAACAGGATGGCTTTGAAAACAAAAATGTAGGCTACCATAACTTTCCAAAGAAGAATTAGACCCAGCACAAAAATATCATGGGCATAAGATCGAAGAAGATTGCACGGTATGAGAATGAAAGAATATCGCGCGAGGATAAAGACCAGGACAGAAGCTGATGCGAACTAATGTAGTCCTCATATGGCCAAAACTAAAACAGGAGAACTGCGTGCCAGAGTAGCAGTTGGGAAAGGAATCACTGAGGAAGTGTTGAAGAAAGTTTACAGAGGTGGAAGGAAACTGTCTATAGAAAAGTATTTTTGACATAACAGGTCATCAGCCTTTCGCTTTGATTCCGTGAATTATGGTCACCGGACTGAAGCTGAACCCTCTCCAGAAAATATGAATTCAGCTGGAAAACGGAGCTCCACAAAGGCCGATGGGAATAGCTGGAATGATTCGAGTAGTTTGAACAGCTTCGAGAAGCACGACGACAGATTCACAAACCAAAGAACGCTCAGCGAGAGGCATTTGTCGCGCTCTGCAGACTGCGTGCAGAAGGCGCGCGAAACGGTCACGCGCCGCAGCACACCCAGCAGGTGCAGCCGCTAGTTTACCCAGAGGTCGCAGCTGCCCTTGTCGGCAGTTGAATGCTCTGGAAGCTTCTTTCCTTAAGATTACGGGACAAGCGTTCACTGCCAGAGAGCGACTCGTACTCGGCAATTCGCCTACGCGTCTATGCGCTGCCACTTTGTTACGTCCGAGAACAAGCGAGGAGCGCACTGCGCAATGCTCAACAAATGTTTGCGCTGTCTCCGACATGTGTATGCTAATAGACAGTTAACCGGTCGACAATGAATCAGGAATAACACAGGTAATTCTGACCGACTGCCTAAACGTAAGGAGCGCACCGCGAACTGTACACACTACAGACTTCAGTCTGGATTGCACATCCTCCTCAACGGTTCGGTTCGGGGAAAAAGCGAATATTTTCGTGGACACTCTCTCTCTCTCTCTCTCTCTCTCTCTCTCTCTCTCCCTCCACACTGTCTGATCAACATCGACGTCCACAAATAGACAACCTCGACAGCTTGACAACACTGTTCAAATAATCAAAGCGTGACGTCACTGTGGGAACCATTCAAGCATAGATCAAGATGTGTCGAGTGGGTGGGAAGAAAGGAGGACGGAGGTTGCTACAAAATGAGACTGGAGATTGCAGGAATGTGGACAAACAAAATAGCATAGGTTGCTGATGGACTCGTCCCTGACTTAACGAGAATACGATGTTACAGCATTAAGAAGAACAGTGCAATATTCCTTCGGACTTGCATTCTTGCACACAAAATGTCATAAGCACAAAATTTTTTACGCAGATTACACGTACTTCAATTCACTTTGATTTTTAGAGTCTTCTTTAGGCTCTAGGCCTGATAGAACAATACCTACGTAAAATGAATTTCTTCTTGAAATAGTTATTTTCCGCTTACAATGATACTAGTTTCCAACGTAAACCAAGCTTTAATTTTCCTTCGTTCAGGAGATTGTTGCGGTTTACTACAAACTTCCAGTGATTTCGTTCATTATACTGACGCCATGTAACCCCGTTGAATTATACCCCTACTACAAGCAATACGTACTTTTTCAAGAGCCCCTTGCTCTTCAAAGTAACTTTTAGAAGCGGACCCACCAATGTTCAAGGAAAACCTTAACGAGAATCTGGACGTTTGTTTGTAATACACCCCTCTCGAAAATGACCTTTGTCCTCTAGCCACTATTCATATTTTATAAAGAAAACATGCAAAAGAAGTCAGTGACAACGGGAGGAAACAACACATCTGCAATGGTATACCCCAAGTCTTATCAACGTCTGCTTCCACTGCATCAGTGTCAATCAGTTCTAGCGAAACCTTCCAGGTTTTCTAATCTTTTTCTCTCTGGAAGTAAAGTTTCCTTACGTCTACCGAGCGAGGTGGCGCAGTGGTTAGCGCACTGGACTCGCATTCGGGAGGAAGACGGTTCAATCCCGCGTCCGGCCATCCTGATTCAGGTTTTCCGCGATTTCCCTAAATCGCTTTAGGCAAATGCTGGGATGGTTCCTTTGACAGGGCACGGCCGACTTCCTTCCCTAATCGGATGAGACCGATGACCTCGCTGTTTGGTCTCTTCCCCACAAATCAACCCAACCAACCCAACCTCTTCCCCCAAATCAGTCCAATCCAAATCCTTACGTCTCTTCTACGTCGGCGTCATTAGGGACTCAGAACTAGTTTTGTTCACCGGCGAATTAACTGGTTGAGGGCTCTTCCAAAGAACCATTCGAGCATTCAGATGAATTGACTAAGGTAAACCAAAGGAAACCTACAACTGATTTCGTGGCCTCCACAGCAACAACTCTTGAGATACCAGACAATGAAGTGGAGCCCTTAATCATAAAATTCGCGTGTCTTTTTACAGCAGTTTTACTACACGCTAGTGTACATTTCGATGTTATGGAAAACCTCGCTGGGGAACTGGATGTCGGTCCATATCACCCTTCACCAAAAACGATCCCAGTCATCTACCCGCTGCCTCATTTGGCCTGTCATCTGAGCTGCAGATTTTATGCAATGAGTTTCATTGCGATGTCAACAGGGCACGCGTTCCCAGCGTGTGGAAAGCAGAATGAAGTTCCTTAAATACAAACTAATGCCAAGACGATTAAGCTGTGACTTCGGAATATACACTGCCATCACAGTAAAAACGCTGCAAGAAGGCAGTAGACGGATTTCATTATTAAGGTTTCCTAAATTTGATTGCCAGGGCGAATCCTCTCGTAAACGACCTACACAATGGACTACGTCACTCGGTATGAGACAGAGCTAGAAAGAAAGGGTTCTGGAATTCGGTTAGGGCGGGCTACCGCAATCCAGGTGCGCTAACTGCGCAGCGAGGACCTTCGTTCGATCCGGCCCGAGGGCGCCGGCCACCCATAAGACGCCCCCGGCTCGCCGAAATGAGGCCGTGCCCAGGAAGGGTGCGATCGACTGCACTGCAGCTGCCGCTGCCGGCAAAGGGCGAGCTTCGGCGTCGCCGACGGCCACGTCAGCGCGGCGGGCCACGCCCACCACGGGACACCGGCTTTGGGCGTGCAGACGCCAATCCACCAACGACTGAACCTCGATTTCAACAGGCGAAACAGTTAGGCGCTCCAATTAAGAAATCATTTCGCGAATGTAGCTGGCTGTTTCACAAAGTTTCCAAGACGTCTTTCAAAGAGTATCTACAAGGGAATTCTCTGATTTGTTACGCAGCCTTTGCCAAGACCTTATAGGCGAAGATTCTCGTCTTTGACAACTATGGTGCGAGTAGAGTTTGAAGAACTTTCACTTGCACAGTAATACGACAAGAATTACTAATTCTACCGGAATTAGACGAAATAGCGTGTACAATAATGTTAGCAGCACTGTATTGCGTTTGAATGGTTTAGTAGTAGTCTTTAGTTGCAGTTTTCTCTATACTATACAAAATGCAACAGATTTACGTTAAAACAGCCATATTATTAACTAAGGCACATGTAGCTTTACAATATGAGTTCAAACTTTTTGTCAAAAGAACTCTCCGTAAATACAGGATATCTTTGCATAGTTTAACTCGTCACTTAATGCCATATCAAGAATCTCAATAAGCTTTCAGGTGTTCCTTAGAGACCGTTTTACCGACATCCATACGAAAGCCACCATATTTCCGATACACTGCTTGATCAATGATGTCCCGCACATAGCGACTGGACGGAGGTGCCATGTTCAGCATAATACGTATCGAACTACTGAAATCCTACGATTTACGACCATCAGTGGGCAGTTAAATAGTAAAAGCGAACACAGATGTTAAAGCGGAATATTATTGGCTAGGATATAAGGTAGTGAGGCTGCATGGAACTTTTCCACTATCAGCTTCCCATATAAGATGACATCGGCGTCTAACATGTCACTGCATTATTTTGCTGTGCGTGAGGAAGGAAGAACGATTAGCGTTGAACGTCCCGTCGACAGTGGGGTCATTAGGGACGCAGCACATGCTCGGAATGTTTCAAGGGTGAGGAAGGGAATCGACCGTGTCCTCTCAAAGGAAGCATCCCACCACTGGAGCGATTTAGGGAAATCACGAAAAACCTATATCTTGATGGCCGGGCACGGGTCTGAACCACCATAGGTGGAAGCATAAGCCGCCAAAGACACTACTAGCTGGGGCGTAACCACCAACAAGCGACAAACGTCGGCAAGCCCCTGCATATCCGCTACGTTGACTGGATATACCAGCTGCTATTACAGCCGACTAACAGGCTACAGCAGGGAAACCGACGAGCTCGCCCACTAACGCGCAAACAAATCGCCAACATCAGCCTACACTGTGCATCTAGTATGTGACCTATCGGGCACAAAATGATGATGAACCTGTTACAGGTATGCTGGCGCTGATCAACACCGGCACCCACCGGCAGCCGCCGAGTAACAGCACCGCACAACGTGAAAAGTACCGACCTGCAGGATACCCACTACTAACAAAGCCTACCCTTGCATGACCTGTCGCAGGCAGCAAGACATCCGCTACTGCTCTTACTAACCGACCAAACTATCTCAGCACTTTTTTTCCTCTGCCCTTCAAACCGCTACCCTTCGTTCGACTTTCGACCCAATCCATCTCCAGATGAGCGCGTATTGATGGTTAACCTTAACCAGCCGTACGCAAACATCGTAGTATCCACATCCTGCGAAACCTCACATTAGTGAAAACTAACCCTTATGCAGAGATGGCAGTACACCTTTTGAGTTTGCCATCATGCCGGTGTGGGCGTGAAGGGGTTCCACCTATATTATTTTTTACGGGTCTGAACCATCGTCCTGCCGACTGCGAGTCCAGCGTGCTGCCCTCTGCGCCACCTCACTTGACTGTGCAAGGAAGAGACTGCTACGGCGGATATACATTCCTGTCTTCTACGGAACTAGTTCATGGTTATCAACCCATAATATTTACGTAAACATATCAGTTGATAGCAACAAGCAAAATTAAAGCTATTATTGCTGTTTTCCTTACCGACTGCCATGGTTGTCGAGCGCGAATCTACAGCGGTATACCTTCGAAAGCTGCAGGACACAAACTGCAAGCGAGGACGAGCCGGTGAGGGGAAATATGAGACTGACTCGATGCCGCGCATGCGCAGAACGGCGGTCGCTGGAGGCGCGCCCGTTGCGCAGCGCAGCGTCACGTGGCTGTGACGACGTAGCGCGCCGGGAATGCAAATGCGGCCCCGTCACCGCCAGGAATACCACGTGAAACGGTCACCGGTCAGACGCGGGCGTGACCTCGCGTGATTCGTCAGCAATGACGCTTTATCAAGCCACGTGTCGAAGGGATAACGTGTTAGGAAGCAGGCTACGTCCGCCACGTAAGTGCTTTCCCAAAAAACGAATAAGCAAAGCCGCCGAAGACACTTTTAACTGCCCTACGAGTAACCATCCGCAGCGACCTCAGATGCAGTGACCATGTAATATAAGCTGTAATCTTAAATTCAGTAAATGAAATTCATTCACGAAAGTAATATCTCACGTAGCACTTGTTCGACTGCTCATCAGTCTATGACACCTAAAACCAGTGCTGTTTTTCTGGGGGAACGCTGGGGGATGCGTACCCCTAAACTTTTTCGTCGACAAAGTAATTTTTTTACGATGTTGAGAACTTGGGAGAGTGCCAAAGATTTATGTCACAGACGTAAATTTTTTATTCATTTTTTCGTGTTGGTAATTGCACGAACGGTACCAGTGCAGTTTTTGGTGGGAAAAGCGATGTCATTGACTGTTTCAAGCACTTCGAAGCTGCGTCAACCGCTCTCGACAACTGAATCGCTGTCAGCCAGCTCGACAAGCATGTAGTGACCTCGCCCGCTAATAGTGGGCGATAGATGTCTCTACAGTCCAGCTACCATGATCCTTCGCGATTGATTGCCATCTTTGTTTTGTTGTTCTTTATTCGTATGCGTTTGCTGTTCCGTTCTTGTCGGTTGTGCGAAGTGTTACAGTGTGTCCTGTCTTTCGTTGCAACTTGTAATTTAAATTGGAGGTAAGAGATGAGCAGAAAAGTAACAAACTATTTTACTTGTTCTCCTGCATCTAAAAAACCAAAAACTGTCAATAATTCGTGTGCGAGTGTAAAGCCGGGAAGTTCAACATCAGTGGACGACGAAAGTAATGACGTCATGGCTAAAAGCAGACGGGTAGTATCCCATGCTTCAGTTATTAGTAATTTTCGTTGCATTATATCCTATGTCGCAGTACCCTTAAATTTTTTTTATAGAAAACAAAGCACTGCCTAAAACTAAACTCCGCCCCAACAGGTCTTGAAGGCACAATGGTACCGACCGGCCGCCGTGTCATCCTCAGCCCATGGAGGGGCAAGTGGTCTGCACACCGCTCTCGAGACCGCTATGACCCCTACCTGGTTGAATTAATAGAAGAGATAGGGAAGATCCTATGAAGATGCGCGTGTTCCGATACAGGATCGTGTCGTAAGCGCGAGAGTGTTGTGGAAATGCTCGGACATAGTCTATGGGGATAAGAGAGAAGTTTACTGCCAAATTCCGAGAGAGTCGTTCCGGGAAGAGACGGGTAGCATATTTCTTCCTCCTACATACGTCTTGCGCAATGACCAGAACGAGAAAAGCCAGAGAAATAGAGTCCATGCAGAGGTTTCTTGACAATCATTCTTCCCACAGGCCATCCGCTAATGGAACAGGGAAAGGGGAAAATGTCGTGGTACCAGTCACGCGCCATAAAGTGGCTTGTGGAGTATTCCTGTATGTAAACGGATGATCTTTGCTGGGCGTTCTGCCACACAAATATATTGCAGCGTCCGGAAGAAATTATCGTCAGAGGCTCTCAGTGGTACAAAAAGTGTTCCGAGTTTCTGTCAGAGATACTGTGCTTCCACTGACGTAGACGAAATAGCTTGGAGCTTGTTGCTTCGGTTTGAAAGAATCGTCCGTTGTAAACGGCAGTTTTCATTTTTTAGATTTTAAAATGCACAGTCCTTACTGACACTGTACACCACGTAAGCCAGTGCGTTCTCTTCTTTTGATAATATGTTAAACAACTGAAAATTCGAAAACGACAGTCACATTCTCTTCACATATAACATTCCATCTCTGCATACGCAGCTCATGTCCCTTCGTTTACTGTCCACCCGACATTTCTGTACCCATAGACGGTATAGTCCTTGAACTGCTAGAAGTCAGTAGTACTCGGCCTATGATCTCTTGCACTAACACTTATCTACACCTGCATACACACTGCGCAAGTCACCGTACGGTGCTTGGTGGAGGGTACCACGTACGACTACTACTCATCATTTCCTTCTCTGTTCCACTTGCCAATAGAGCGAGGGAGAAACGGCTGTCTAAAAGCCTCCGTAACAGTCCTAATTTCTCATGTCTGATCTTCGTGATCCTTATGCGAACTCTAGACTGGCGGCTGTAGAACCGTTCTGCAGTCGGCCTTAAATGCTGGTTCTTTAAATTTCCACAACAGTGCTTCGCGAAAAGAGCATCGTCCTCCATGCAAGGATGACAATTTGCGTTCCCGAAACATCTCCATGGTGCTTCCGTACTGATCGAACCTACCAGTATCAAATCTAGCAGCACGCTTGTGAATTTCTTCGATGTTTTCTTTAATCCGACCTGGTAAGGATCCCAAACACTCGAGCAGTACTCAAAAAATGGGTCGCACTAGTGTTCCATATGCCGTCTCCTTTAGAGATGAGCTACACTTTCTCAATGTTCTCCCAATAAAACAAAGTCGAGGATTCACTTTCTGTGCTATCAACCTGGCGTGCCCATTCCATTTCATATCCCTTTGTAACGTTACTTCTAGATATTTAATCGACGTGACTATTTAAAGCAGCACCCTAATAATGCTGTATTCGAACGTCACATGATTGTTTTCCCTACTTATCCGCATTAACTTACATCTTTCTACATTTAGACCAAGTTGACATTAATCACACCAACCATAAATGGTTCAAATGGCTCTGAGCACTATGGGACTTGACTTCTAAGGTCATCAGTCCCCTAGAACTTAGAACTACTTAAACCTAACTAACCTAAGGACATCACACACATCCATGCCCGAGGCAGGATTCGAACCTGCGACACCAACCAGAAATTCTGACTAACAAAGGAATGGTCAGACTTGTCATGTCGAAACCTGTGTTGCTTTTTTTACCACTGTGAGTTAACATTGCAAGAAGTCTGTATGCAGAATTTTAGTTGCTGGCATGACCTGGAAGTCTGTAAACAATTTTATGAAGTAAGACATTATTGTCGCATGGTTTCCACGCTTATAACTGCCTCTTGTACAACCCTGACCTCTCTCGCTACGTTATACCAACGCCATCTAGGGACAAGGTGGCGTTAGCTACGCGCCGCTCTCTTGCCACAGCGGTGAGAGAGCTGATTCCCCCAGTGAAAGCGATCGTATGATAATTAAACATTCGTTGACAGATATGGCTGATATGTTATCTACGACATTCTTTCCAAATAGCTATGAAATAGACACAAATAAATATACGATTTAGAACACGTCCAAATTTTTTATTTCTTGTAATTACCGCAAAAATGCGAAACATTGATACAATGTTCAAAACATAGGTTTCTTGTGCACCAAGAACATACAAGCAAAGACGACATATGACAGCCCTACGCATCACAGACGTTGTTAAATGTCCGTAGACATAACTGGGCTGGTGTTAGGAATGAATCAGGCCTAATATCAGCATATTTCGAGGAGTGCCACGCATATTTAATCAAATTCTGAAATCGTGGAGAGGAAAATTGATAATGTACTACTGATTGCAGCTTGAGAATATTGTCACGGTGATAGTAAATTGCAGTGATCAGCACACAATAATTTTCTCTGTTAGTTTTCTGTAAAATGCCTTCCACTGGCGGAAAAATTCTCTGTCTAAAGGTTGAATTACGTTGGTCGTGCCTGGTGGAATCTGAAGCATCTCTACTTCTTTGTCAGGGTGGGCTCGAAATACGGCTTTTATTGAATCAGACCTTTTATGACCTGACAACGAATCTAGAAGGAGAAGAGATTTGTTCCCGCAGAACGGAAGAAAAGCATGACGCATGAAAAGTGTAACGTTTTCGTTTCCCATTTTTCCAGACTTCGATGCGTCTACTACAAGACTGTTTGCGTAGAACATTGTTCTTTTGACACGTGGTCCAAAACGTCCAGTTGGTTCTTGAAGACACACATATATTTTAGGCAGCAATGAACCATCCAGACTAATTATGGGCATTATAGTGTATGAATGGGTGAGTGCAGTCGTGGACTGCGTAATCGCCTCAACATGTTTTTCCCCTTTGAATGACAGTGTTCTTTTCGCACGCATTTCTTTTTGAAAACCTGATTTATCTGCACTGTACACGTACGATTCACTAAAACTAGCGATCTTATTTTTTTACATTCGTAAGAAAAGCTTGTATCATTTCGATTTGTGTCACTTCATTTTCCGACCTGTTTCTCGATACAAATTTTGTTACTTTTCTTGCCACAATTTTATGTGATCTTTTGAAGCGACGAATCCAACTTTGAGAAGCTGTAAATTCTTTAGCGCCTATCGCGTTGGCATTCTCTAACGCCCAATCACGCAAAGTTGTATTGCTCACACCAAATGACTGTTGTCTGGCATCGGTAAATAACTCAAAAAGTCGCTGTTTTTTCTCCGTCGCAATTTCCAGTCGACTATTACGTCGTCGAGCGACTTGCTTTTTCCATCTATACAATTCACGTTCAGAACGGACAAAGCGATACTTATTTTGAACAGTACTGACACGTAGGCGTTTCTTACCACTTTCGTTCAAGCAATACGTCACCGCTTTTTCTTTGTCTGATAAGGTAACTGTATGATGATGATGATGATGTTTGGTTTGTGGGGCGCTCAACTGCGTGGTTATCAGCGCCCGTACAATTACCCAATCTTTGCTCAGTCCAATTTCGCCACTTTCCTGGATGATGATGAAAGGATGAGGACAACACAAACACCCAGTCATAAGGTAACTGTAGTTGCTGGTGTTACTTTCGGAGATAATTGATGATGGTACGTGGCACTATCACTCGAAGAGTCTCCATGAGTGCAACTTTCGTCGGTGTCTTCGCCGTCTGTAGAGTCACAGTCTGCAATATGGAGTGTTCCAGTTGTTTCTAGCCACATGGTTCCAATGGCTCTGAGCACTATGGGACTTAACATCTGTGGTCATCAGTCCCCTAGAACTTAGAACTACTTAAACCTAACTAACCTAAAGACATCACACACATCCATGCCCGAGGCAGGATTCGAACCTGCGACCGTAGCAGTCCCGCGGTTCCGGACTGAGCGCCGAGAACCGCTAGACCACCGCGGCCGGCTCTAGCCTCATGTCTGCGCCATTTACATGCTCGTCTAGAAGTTTAACAACCATGTCGCACAACACATAGTCTTCAAGCGTGTTTTCTGTTGATTGCTTCATTTGGCGTCTGTGGTATATCTCCATGGCAAGCAGCAAAACATTTACAGGGTTCGCCATCACCTGTGAGGGGTGATTGAATGTTCACCGTAAAGTGGCTTGCGGAGTATAGATGAACATGTACAGAACATTTTTCATATCTCTAACCAGTTTCAGGACGGTATGTTTCGAAATACGTACCAGAAATTAAAAGGACGTGCATTTCACAGAAATGAATATTCGTTTCCCCTTTCCACCAAAACCGTGCAGCGATATTCCTCTTTAGTGAACGCCGCGATAAGACGGCCGCACTTCCCGACCATGCGCACAACACTCCAACACTCGCGACTCGCCATTTCCAGGGGTGGCCAGCCGTCACTGCAAGCGCCAAGCAGGAAACACAGCCATGTTCGTGATTCTTTTTTAGGGACTTCCAGTTCATGTCAGCAGCTACAATTTTGCAAACGGACCTTTTGCACAGTTAAATAACAGTGCTAAAAAAATCAAGACATGTTTCGGCATGACAAATCTGACCATTCCCTTGTAAGTCATCTTGTATTCTGCTATAGTTACTCAATGACGACGACGTGCCGTACGTCACAGCGTCATCGGCAAACAGCCACAAACTGTTGCTCACCCTGTCCGTCAGATAATTTCTGTGTGTAGAGAATAAGCGCAATCCTATCACATGTCCCAAGGGAAATTACGGACGATACCCTTGTCTCCGATAAACACTCGTCGTCGAGGACAATGAACTGCGTTCTATTGATCAAAAGGTCTTCGCCCTACACATATATTTGAGAACCTAAACAGTATGCTCTGCGCTTCATCAACAGTCGCTTTCCGGAAATCTAGGAATATGGAAAACGCTACAAATAGTTCATATGAAAGTGGATCCGCAAATGAAAGGTATGAAAAGAATGCCCTATAGTGGCTCTCGGTTGTGTAATTTACCTCAGATGTGCATTTTTACTCACTTACTTGTTTACAGTTGGTCATGGCATTTGTTTTATTTTGTCTGATAGTCGTTTGTTCTGTTTTAGATTAACTGCCATTAAACACACGAAAACAAAGTTTTCTCTCTCTGAAATGAAGAAAATGCAGTACGTGTACGACCTTATATTGGGATTGCGAACGCAGCACGTCAACTTTATGTTGAACGTTACCCTGAGAGACAGTTAACTTGTCCGAGAACGTCCGTACGCCTCCATCTACACTTGCGAGAGGCAGACTCGTTTGAGAACAGAGTTGCGCGGGAAGACGGGCTCTTCGTGGAAAAGGAAAGGAAAGCACCGCCGTTCTGGCAATAGCTTGGCAAATCGGGCCCGACCAACCGCCGTGTCGCCCTCAGCCAATAGCGCCATCGATATACGGCATAGGAGGGACGTGAGGTTAGCATACCGGTTTCCCTGCCGTTATCGGATTAGCAGACCTGGTGTAGCCACTACTCTTCAAGCAGCTCCTTAACTGGCATCACGAGGCTGAGGGCACGCCGTTCCAGTCTTCCCAACGAGGAAGAATCCGCGGCGGTACCGGGAATCGAACCCAGGTCTCATGCATGGCGGCCAGTCGCGCTGACCGCTTTTTTTCAGCTACGAAGGAGGACAGGTTCTTCGTACTGTGGATGAAACACCATCAACCAGTACAAGGAGAACTGCGAAAAGGGAAGGCATTAATCAGATGACGATCAGGAACATTCTGCATGAAAATGTTCTTTACCCTTTCCACCTTCAACGAGTGCAAGCATTAAATGACACACGCTTTCAGCTAAAAATAACATTCCAGGGCACTGTGCTGCGTTTCTGCAGTTTTTAACATGCACCTTATTCAAGGATGAGTCTGGCTTTGCACATGATGTGAACTTCAGTTATCATAACAACCACTTCTGGACTTATGAAAACCCTCGAGAAGTGCGGCCAGACCAGTATTAACAGAGGTTCAGCTTCAACTTGTGGGGTGCAGTCACTCATAATCATCTCATTGGTCCTTACTTCCTTCCGCAATGTCTTACTCGAAAAAAGTATTTACACTTTCTCAGAAATGAGTTGCTTTCTTTACTTGTTGAATTACCTCTTGAAATATCCAACGAATGTCGTTTCTGCACGATAATGCTTCATCTTAACACAGATAACCAGCTTCCGAACAGATGAATTGATAGACGGGGATCCACTGGGTGGCCTGCCAGATCCCTATATTTAAATCCAATGGATATTTTCCCTTTGGGGACTGTTACATTCTTGGTTCATTCAGCTCCCACATCCAATGCCATTCTGAGGAGGCGTGACTGAAATAGATTTGAACAGCTACAGAACACAGCGGGAATTTTCCACAACGTACAGCAAAGTAAGGTACGAAGGCTCAGGGAACGCATGAAAGCAGGAAGTGTTTCACTTCGAGCAATCTTTATAAACGTAAATGTTTCTGCTAACGTTATCGTTTTTGTGCCATGAATAATAAATCCTTTCATACATCTCTAAAAAATTTTCGATCTCGAGTTCATATTAACTATTTATAATGTTTTGATGTCAACATCAAAACTCCTAAGTTTCCGACGAATGTTATTTTTTTTACTTCCTTTATAACTATTACCCACGCAAAAACAAAATTATTAAGGGGAGCCGGAGGTGGTCAAATCCAAAAAATTACGATTTTTTTTTTGCTACCGAAAATTAATTGGAACATTCCTCTTTAATGTAAACTTTGAATTATTGTTCTACTCGCCCTATAAGTGGAGTTATTACCATTTTCCTCCACGCCTGCAGAGGAAATAGGCGGCCGCTGAATGCATCTAACACCCTCTCGTGACTTCCTGGCGAACTGCTTGGGATTTTCTCGGCCTGTTACGCATACAGCGCCTTGTCTTACGCATACAGCGAGTGTGCAAGGGTTGTCTACATTGTTTTCTGTGACAAATGAAGCGCTAAGAGCACGGAACTTCGTCTCTTTGCTGTTTACCGTTTCGAATTAGTTCAGTGTTGCGCCTGTTGTTGGTAGTATTATACTTCTTGTGTAAAGCGTTGTTCTGGTTACGATGCCACGTTTTAGTAACCGTGTATATAAGAAGAGGAAGAACGTAGGGAAAAGAAAATTAACACAAATACCAAGTTGCGATACTACAATTACTGAAACAGTGCGTTCTTCTGCTAAGCAACACATGGCCGGCCATAGTCCTGTGACATCTTCTAGCAAATACTACCTTGGGGATGGTGACTCCAAAGGTTTCAAGACTATAGAGGAACTTAAACCATATGGAAATGAAATTGTAGTTGAAAAGTTGGAATGCATTGGGCATGTGCAAAATCGTATGGGTGCACGGCTTCGAAGGCTCAAACAAACTTTGGGTTCAAATAAGCTCAGTGATGGAAAGACAATAGGAGGGAGAGGCAGGCTTACTGATGAGGTGATTGAACGTCTACAGAGATAATATGGGTATGCTATAAGGCAAAATACTAGTAACGTTAGTGACATGCGAAAAGCAGTGTGGGCATTGTTCCTTCATACTGCCTCTTCCAATGAATACCCTCAACACAGCCTGTGCCCAAATGATTCCTGGTGCAAATATAATGCAAAAAAGGACTATGATCACAAACATGGTTTGCCAGCAGCTGTGATAAATGCAATAAAACCAATTTTTCATGACTTAGCACAGCCAGAATTGTTAAAAAAAATGTCTACACGGAAAGATGCAGAATCCTAATGAGAGCGTAAACAATTTGATTTGGAAAGTGATTCCTAAAAGGGTGGTTGTAAGCATAAAAACACTGCACTTTGGCATTTATGATGCAATAGCAACCTACAACCAAGGGAACAGTGTGAAGTGTGAAGTTCTGAAGGCATTAGGATTTACAGCTGGGGTGAACACTGAACGAGCACTAAGAAATATTGACAGAGAAAGGATAAGAGGAGCAGAAAGAAAAGAAAGGCATATGAAGTATGATGGAACAACAGGCCAGAAAAGAAGACAGAAGAGGAAGCTTTTGGAGCATGAAGAAGAAGACCCTGATAATCCATTGAGAAACTTTGATAGCCATTTCCAGTAAATTAGAATTTTTCGAATATAAGGAACATTTTCTCAAAATCCACTCAAGCTAGAGAGATGAAATTTTTATACAGCACTCCTAGTGGTCAAACTTACATTGCAACACAGCCATTTGGCAATATGTTCAGTAGTTTCATTTCAGTTTAATTATAAAGCAATTATTTGTAAAAAAAATGGGTCATTAATAAAAAAAACAATTGGAAGGAAACTAGAAAAGATACTCCAAAATCCCTCTGTCATAACTGCAATACTAAACCACTCTATATGTAAAAAAATTTCAAATGTTTCTATTTGGTAGTTTATTCATAAATGTTCCTCAAACTTAGTGATTTTAACATGGGCAGCATAGGCACCTCCGGCTCCCCTTAAGTTTTTGTCAGAACGTGGTCTAGCTTCACGTGAGAGAATCTGTAAAATGGTAATGGCCTCCGAATTCTAGAATTACTCCCCAAACACGACCATTTCTTATCAGAAAACATAACGAGTTGTGCAAACAAATGAATAATCATAGTTAATACACTGTAACTCAAGAAGTGACGCACCACGAAGGAATCATCCGAATGGGACGGAAATCTGAAAATGTGATCTATATTTATAGACAAACAAATGATTTCAATTTTAGAAAATTGGATAATTTATTCAAGAGAAAGAACTTCACAAGCTGAGCAGGTCAATAACGCTTTTGTCCACCTCTGACACTTACGCAAGCAGTTATTCGGCTTGGCATTGATTGATTGATTGATTGATTGATTGAGTTATTGTGCGTCCTCCTGGGGGATATTATGGCAAATTCTGTCCAATAGGTGCATTACATCACAAAATATCGAGCTGGTTGGAGAATCCTCCCCATAACGCTCCAAATGTCATCAGTTGAGGAGAGACACAGCGAAGAAGGGGAGAGTTTGGCAAGCACGAAGACAAGCAGTAGAAACTCTCGCCATGTGCCCAGGATGGCTTACCATGAAGGGTAACAAAATGGGTCGTAGAATATTGTCGACGTATCACAGTGCTGTAAGGGTGCCGCAGATGACAACCAAAAAAATAGCACCCCAGACCATCTCTCCTGGTTGTAGGGCCGTATGCCGGGTGACAGTCAGGTTGGTACCCATCGTTGTTTGAGGTGTCTCCACACATGTCTTCACTGGTCATCGAAGCCTGGAATCTCATTGACTGAAGCACAACTGTCTTCAGTGATGAGTCCCACTTCTATCTGAGCCCAGATGACCTGTTTTGCAACAACTTGTCACCTGTTCCGGATTCTTCTCTGGTCGTATAGCTCGTTCTGTTTCAGTTGCAGTGATCTTTCCCAGACCTGAGTGGCTGAGTGTCGACTACTGTTGTCAGTGCTTGTCAGCCGATGACAAACCCATCATCTCGTGGTCAGATCAAATACGTCACGTTGTCTGGAGGGCACAGGACGATGCATCCCAGTTCTGTGAGCATAACTCTTTGAAGTTGCGGCTTTTAATTTTTTAGCATATGTAAAATGAACTGTGTCAATATACCGATTTCTACAGGGTGGTTACAAATAATCCGAAAAGTTTGTGAGGGTGTTGCAGAGCAGGTTGTGCAGAGAAATAATTGTTAAGAAAAAGTTCACTATGTTGCCCCGTTTACGAATTAATATGCACTGAAGTTACACCTAAAATCGAACAAGAAACGGCATTGAGGATCGATAGCGAATATAGGGTTGAGTAGCCTGGTGCACTATCATCCACGTCGTGGGAAGAACTGCCACTAATTTTTTCTGCCGGGCGGCTTGGATTTGCGCACGCACCGTCCTTACTGGCTAACTTCACTGCTAATTAACTCGGACACTGCGCAACGTATCGAATTTTTTTAATAACAACTATTTCTCAGCACAACGTACCCTATTACACCCTTAAAGCTTTTCAGGTTGCTACTGGAAAACTTTATATTCTGCCCTACGGCAGATCTTGTTATGGGGGAAGCCTCGTCAGAGAGGTCCACCGCATGAGCGTCTAGGGAAATGATTCCGGTGGTGGTTTCCTGTTGCCTTTCACTGGTGATGATGAAATTATAATGAGGACAACACAACACCTAGTCCCTGAGCGGAGAAAATCTCCGACCCAGCCGGGAATCAAACCCGGGCCCCTTGGCGTGACAGACCGCCGCCCTGACTACTCAGCTATCGGGGCGTACAGGTTGTTACTGAACAACCTGTATAATGCAAAGTCTGTATTTCATTTCTGTACTTGTACTCTTTCAATATGCGTGTTTCCAAGACAGGTCGAGCAGGTTGCAAATCAGTGCGACATAATTAGACAAGATTTCGTAAATAGATACATCGAATTCGTCCCTAGCTTAAGGATTTATCGAATACGACGGGCAGCCAAAAGGATCGTTTCCCCCACCAGCCTAGAGAAGTGGCAGGCTGGTTACCCTACTCTGTCTCAGAGACACAGCAGTTAAAACTAGAAAGTGCACAGCCCCGAGTGCACACGACTTGCAGACAGGCCGCGTACGTGACTTCCCTTGCCGTCACAGGTTAAAGAGGCGTGTGGCAGCGTAAACAGCATCTCGTCACGAAAAAACATAATGATAAATCTGGTAAAATAATAACCGATAGGCCATTGCAGGACTGACTAGAAAAGAGAACTGGCTGAGCGCAAAAAGCAGTGACTGCATCGATTCGTTTGAAATTATGTATGCCACATTGTGGTAGCTTTAAACATTGCGCCGAAACACGTGCTATTCCAAAGGTAAGATATGAATCCATACAAGATTTTATTAAAATCGCCAATACACGAACGAAAAAAATGTAGAGTAATGAAATTACGTGAATACATTTGTCTAGATACTATATTTAACCAAGGCAACATGTCGACATTTTGTAGAGCTTTTTGGGTTACAATAGCAACATGTGGGGAAGCGACATCCTGTTGGAAAACACCCACTGGAATGTTGTTGATGAATGGCAGTCAGGGTTGCGTGGGATAAGCACCAGAGTGCTAGTGCTGTCATAGGATATCGCACGCCAGACCATAATTCCAGGTATCTAGTATGCTTAGGCTGCAGACACGTTGGTTCCAGAATCTCACCTGGCCTCCAAACCAACACACGGCCATCACTGGCACACAGGCAGAAACGGATTTCATCAGGAACACAACAGACCTCCATGGTGTGCTCCAAGGACCTCTCGCTTGACACCGCTGAAGGCGCGAATGGCGGTGGTTGGGGTTAGTGGAATCCACACCATAGTGTGTCTGCCTCGGAAATATCCTTGAAGTAACCGATTTGTAACAGTTCGTCGTGTCACTATGGTACCAGTCGTTGCTCGAATTACGGCTGCAGAGGTAGTAAGATGCGCCACAGCCATACGGCGATCACGACGGTCTTCCCTCTCGGTAGTGGCACATGGTCGTCCGGAGCCCGATCTTCTTGTGATCATACATTCTCGTGACCACCGCTGGCAGCAATCATGTACAGTAGCTACATTCCTGCCAAGTCTTTCTGCAGTATGGAAGTAACTCCAGCTTCTCGAAGCCCTAATACGCAACCTCGTTCAAACTCAGTCAACTGTTAATAATTGTGCTGTCATCTTGTTAAAAGCATTCTTAATTAACAGCAACTCATTATGTCCAATCTCAAAGGTAACTAACGCCCACGACCGTTACAGCGCGTATTTAAAGCCTGATTTGCATCCTCATAGTGGCGCTGCTAGCGTCACTCTAATGCGACTGAGTTGAAATCTGAATAGAGGTCATCTTTCAGATGTAGAAACAAGTCTATCAACTATCATTCATCCAGCACAACTCCTTGGTGTTGAGATTTTCTTTCCGTCAGTGTATTTAACTACCTAATCTCTGAAGATGTTCACGTGTGAAGAGTGAAACGTGTTAATGAAGGGGAGTTGCGCGCAACTTATTGATGCTCTACAGTTTTCGTTTCTAACAGTAGCTTCTCCCCCTCAGGCTATCCCTTGCTAGCTGATATTGTTTATCGCTGAAAAAGTGAAGTATCCCACAATACCAACCAATATACGAATCATCATCTTTTAGAGATGACATTTGTCGCCGGCCGGAGTGGCCGTGCGGTTCTAGGCGCTACAGTCTGGAGCCGAGCGCCCGCTACGGTCGCAGGTTCGAATCCTGCCTCGGGCATGGATGTGTATTGTGTCCTTAGGTCAGTTAGGTTTAATTAGTTCTAAGTTCTAGGCGACTGATGACCTCAGAAGTTAAGTCGCATAGTGCTCAGAGCCATTTGAACCATTTTGACATAAGTCATTAGTCCAATACTATGTACTACAGCCTAATGCCCTAATCTATTATCGTGAGCGTATTCAAATGTCATTTGCAAACTGTGCAAAATACACACTGTGAGCTAAATTGCACTTCTCGTAGCTGGATGCTCCTGTTAAAAACTGGCACTTGTGCAAAAACTATGTGGAACGCATATACGGTAGGCCTTCTCCCCGTATAAGACAGTCAAATCGAAGCTCTGAGTTGGACTTGTAAAACAGTTTAAGAATGTCAGATCTAATGAAACAATGAGGACATACACTGAAGAACCAAAGAAACTGGTACACCTGCCTAACATCGTGTAGGAACCCCGCGAGCACGCAGAATTGCCGCAACACGACGTGGCATGGACTCGGCTAATGTCTGAAGTAGTGCTGGAGGGAACAGACACCATGAATCTTGCAGGGCTGTCCATAAATCCTTACGACTACGAGGCGGTGGAGATCTCTTGTAAACAGCACGTTGCAAGGCATCCAAAATACGCTCAATAACGTTCATGTCTGGAAAGTTTGGTGGCCAGCGGCAGTGTTTAAACTCAGAACAATATTCCTGGAGCCACTCTGTAGCAATTCTGGACGTGTGGGGCGTCGCATTGTCCTGCTGGAATTGCCCACCTCCGTCGGAATACACAATGGACATGAATGGATGCAGGTGATCACGCAGGATGCTTACGTACGTGTCACCTGTCAGAGTCGTATCCAGACGTATCACGGGTCCCACATCACACGCCCCACACCATTACAGAGCCTCCACCAGCTAGAACTGTCCCCTGATGACACGCTGGGTCCATGGATTCAAGAGGTTGTCTCCATACCCGTACACGTCCATACACTCGATACAATTTGAAACGAGACTCGTCCGACTAGGCAACATGTTTCCAGTCATCGACAGTCCAATGTCGGTGTTTACGGGGCCAGGCGTGGCGTAAAACTTTGCGTCGTGCAGTCATCAAGGTTTCGTTGAATGGTTCGCGCGCTGACATTTGTTGACGGTCCAGCATTGAAATCTGCAGCAATTTTAGGAAGGGTTGAACTTCTGTCGTGTTGAACTATTCTCTTTAGTCGTCGTTGGTCCCATTCTTGCAGGATCTTTTTCCGGCCGCAGCGATGTCGGAGATTTGGTATTGTACCGGATTCCTGATATTCACGGCACACTGGTGAAATGGTCTTGCAGGGAAATCCCCTCTACATCGCTACGTCGGAGATGCTTTGTCCTATCGCTCGTGCGCCGGCTGTAACACCACTTTAAACTCATTTAAATCTTGGTAACCTGCAATTGTAGCAGCAGTAATCACTGATGATAATATTAATGCTGCTATGGTATAACGGTGATTCTGGTGGTGCATGAAAATGATTATGGTCATAATGAAGGAAGAAAGACGGTTATCACCAAGGGGCTCTGCATAACCTCGGGTAGTGATTAAAAGTCACTGAGGTGGAGGAAGGGACGAAAGTGGGAGGTGGTGTGAGGTGGAGCGTTGAGATTAGGGCTAAAAAAAAGGGTGTATAACTTGGGACGGAATTCATCACTGGGTAATGGGTGTTGGTTGAAGTTGCGGTGGGAGAGAATGGATAAGATATGAAATGCATAGAAAGTGAGATATGGATACAGTGCCGTAAGAGAGTACCCGAATTGTTGATTTCAAATCCGAGGCTGGTCTATGTGGTGTATATCTTCACGAGTGAGAGATTAATTCGTCAGAGAAGCGCGATGTCGACAAAAAGTATAGACCAGCTGCAACTGAAGAGTCACAAATGTTGTTATATTTAGTCTCCTCTGCTCGTATGGGAGTGCTCTAACTGTCAACGAAGATAAGTTTCGCACACTCATCCAACATCACTTCACTCCACACCGGGACATTAGAACCCGAGAACTGGTCTCTGTTCACAAGGTTCCTTGTACTTGCCACCACTTTCCTTCCAGGCGAATGCGCGATGGGCAGCGATCGGTAAACTAAAGCGAGATCCACTTGTAAAGATTACATTCTTCCTTTTGTTGACGGTCAAATCTCGACGCTACTAACTCAATAATCTCTTTACTGCCATGGACGTGAGGTCTGGCACACAAAGTTTATTCCGACCTTACGATGTGCGGTTTGTCGGGAAACTGAAACTACTGTATGCTCTATACACAATTGTATACGGACAATATAATTGTGCAGTTTAAGCCCTATTATAGTTCTACTGTGGACTGTTACTGTTGCTCACCTTTCACTGGCCTACGACGAACATTTCCTGCGTCTCAGTCCGTCGCCGAAGCCTTCAAATGACACTGCGTAGACGCTCAACACTGCCGAGACTCCAGTCCATGTTGACATACTTCAAGGCGTCACTGAAGTCCAAACAGCAACGCATGACCAAAATGGCCTCATGTAGCATCACGTTGTCAGTTTCACCAAGAGACTGCACTGTACTCCCAAACAAATTGCAAACACACTTAAGACATTATGGATTTCATTTTATGAAACTCGCTAAGTTTGGATCACGTGGTTGTGTGATCACAGTTAGAGATGTTAAGTTTTATGATACGTAGTTCAGCACATGACTAGTTTAGTTCTTATTTAAGAAACAGAATGTGTTACGTTACGCTAGGTTGTCCGAGCAATACAAAGTGAGTCGCCACATCATCTGCATGAGAAGAAATTACAATTACAGTGTTCGATCACTGGTCCAGTACTGTCTTCAAAAAATGGCTCAAATGGCTCTAATCACTATGGGACTTAACATCTGAGGTCCTTAGTCCCCTAGACTTAAAACTATTTAAACTTAACTAACCTAAGGACATCACACAGAGACATGTCCGAGACAGGATTCGAACCTGCGACCGTAGCAGGAGCGCGGTTCCGAACTGAAGCGCCTAGAACCGCTCGGCCACAGAGGCCGGCCAGTACTGCCTTCACTTTATGTTAATCGTCTACTATTTTATTTGAATCAAGAGGCACAATTAGTATTATTTGCAGATGATATGAGCAGAGCTGTGAAGCTGAACAAAGAAGCACCATCAAATAAAATAGTAAATGACGGTTATGTGAAAGTTACTGACTGGTTTTCCACAAATGGACTACGCATACACTTTGATAAACACGGTTCATCCAATTTTCTGCTGTCAAAAATATCCCATCTCCTGTTAACCGCCGGCCGCGGTGGTCTAGCGGTTCTAGGCGCGCAGTCCGGAACCGCGCGAATGCTACGGTCGCAGGTTCGAATCCTGCCTCGGGCATGGATGTGTGTGATGTCCTTAGGTTAGTTAGGTTTAAGTAGTTCTAAGTTCTAGGGGACTGATGACCACAGATGTTAAGTCCCATAGTGCTCAGAGCCATTTGAACCATTTTTTTCCTGTTAACCTAATATACTAATAAGAAATAATAATTCGAATAGAAAGTTTCAAGTAATGAGATGTGTTTATTAATGAAAACGTGAACTGTGAATACCATACAGTAGAACTGCTAAAATATTTTGGATCTGTCATAAGAATTTTTGCAATCTTTGGGGTTACAAAAGTCAGTAAGTTAATATGTTCTGTATATTTTCATTCACTGACGGCTTATGGAATAATATTCTGGTGTACCTCCTCATTTAGGCAACACGTATTCGTTGCTCATATGCCGATCACAGTATCTTTGCTGGCACGGAATGTCGACAAATTTTACAATACACAACGGTGACATTGGAACTTATAGGTATTCGGCGTTTGTAACACTGTGCGAGTATCCAAGTCTCGTCACATAGGGCGTACACAACACTGAGGACTAAAATTCTCAGTTGTAGGTATAGATTCACGTCACGCAGTCGTAGTATTGACTGCCGGCGTGGTTACTGTATGCAGATGTTAATTCATGTAAAGCTCTCAGCTCTACTACCATGCATCCAAAGTAATTAGATTTGTCACTCTTTTTTATGTTGTAATACAGATATAGTATATTCTTATGCACGCACAGCTGAGTTGTTTGTATATTCTTCACTTTTATTTTAGAGATACTCAACCATATACTATATTTTTTTCGCAAACACTTATCGCTTCTGCTGGTAATCTTTGGTCCACGAACTTTAAAGCCAAATTTATTCATTTTTCTGTGGAATAGTGTCCACCACCATCTGTAATGCGAGAGCTCGCCTAAAATTAAATAATCTGAAAAGATACTGAACTCCATTTATTTATTATTTCCTAGATTTTTTCAAGTTTTGGACGCTGTATAGCCTGAAAATTTCCCAGAGCAATATTAACCTTGACTAGATACTAGTTATTCCTTTTTTAAAGATTGTTTTCTCAACGACAGTATTTGAAGCTTAATCGGAACTAAATAGTGTTTGTCGACAAGTTTTAATGATCGAAGTTGCCAAGTTAAGCCAAAGCAAGCAGCAGGCAAAACAGACGTTAATACTTGCACCTGCACGAGGCAGAAACCGGATGTAAAGTCGCGTGAATACGGCTCCTGCGGAAGTCCATTTTCAACGAAGGGAGTGTTACGTCATAGTGTATAGATACGTGGCTCGATAGCGCAGTGGTCACTGCAGCACGCCCGTCGCCCAAATGGCGCCGGAAACTTACTTGCTCAGCAAGCGAAAATAGGTCTGTGGTTCACGAAAGAAGTTTGACAACTAGACAAATAACTGCATTGTTTTCTTTACGTTAAATTTGGACACACTACACTGCTGGAACTAGGAAAGAAAAACTTATTAATATCATCACTACGCGGCAAGCCTGTGCATAGAAAATTACGAGCAGAAGTGGATGAAGCATAGGCAAACATCGAGAAAAACTTATCGTATTGCACAGGGCATAGTGGAGGAGGTCCTGAATCTCGCTTTAAGGACGGTACGATTAGATAATTCCTTCATGAGCACTGCGAATGACATTTGGTGTACTCTCTCACGGAGAAGTCTGTAGTGTAGCGTGAAAAGTGATTTATTCGTCGCATAACGTACACGTATTAATCATCAGATTATGATACAGAAGACATGCTTAAAATTAGCTAAACAATTCACTGGGATTCAGTGATAAAAATTATAGGTAATGAAATGGAGAATAAAGATATTTACATAACAATGCTAACTATCAACGAAATCTTGCTTAAATTATTAGATCGTCCTCGTTGAACTGTTCCACCGAGTAGTAGTATTTCTGATACAGAGTATCATGCAGCTTCTTTTTCAGTAGGACTATTTTCATGTTCAGTATGTTCTCATTTTTTCGCCTGTTGAAGATTTTCATTCCCATATATTGGGGAGTCTGAGCGTACAATTTTAATCTATGAACATGAAATGTAAAATTATATTTATTCATTGTCTTATAAGAGTAATCAAAACATTTTTCGTGAATAGTTCTGATTTGCAGCATAGAAATATTATTAACTCATAAATGTGTAGAGAGCGATTTTAAATGATGGACGACATGATTCACTTAGATGTGCAGCACATATATTTCTGAAGACTTGTTTCTGGAGCTTCACCATACGCGATATATTACTAGACCTTCCACAGAAAGCAGCTATGGTACACAGTTTTCCATATATCCATGTCAGTGGCACTGGAAAATATTTCCACTGCAAACACAAAGCTGCATCTTTTATCTGATAGGTACTCGATATGCTACCTAGATTTGGTCTAGCATATTTTCCGACTTCCACTTCTGCTGTGGCCATATTTTTATTTCTTGGTATTTTGACTGTTTAGTCCTGAATTTTATCATATGTGCTTTTTGGAGATTCAGAAATAGTCTATTTAGCTGGAACATGTTTCTAAGATGTCGAGTGTAGTAATGATGCAGTTAAGGATTTTTGTACGCCACGAATTTCAATTAATACAGATGTCTCGTCTGCAAAAACATTTAACGGAGTGTTGACACTATCGCAGGATCCGCTTTGGGAATGCGGATGGATATGGGCTTGGAAAATATCTTCTGCGTCATTTTTTAATGTGTGGTTATACCGTGATCGGTAAGGCACTGGACTGGTATTCGGAAGGGGCGGTGCTCGAATTATTGCCCACCATCCTGGTTTAATTTTTACACAGTGTACCTAAATCATACGAGATGAATGCTTGAGTGACTAATTTAAGAAAGCCACGACCGATTTCCTGCAGGAGCCAATGCAACTGACGGGATGTAAGCCCTAATCTTTCTTCCTTTTGTCAGTTCGATGTACTCATTTTAACGTCTCGATTTATAAATGTCAATCATATAGCATCGTGAGTTGTAACAATTGACATTAACGCCTTAAAATTAGTCACTGGGTCTATTCAACATTGCCAGATGATCTCCCAGGGATACATCGCACCACGGAGTCGCTTCATCATAAATTGAAACGATGAGTTGCGATTCCTCGAAAAAGACGTGTTGCTGCCGATCAGCACGTCATCGTCTGAACTTCGAGCCCCGCTGCTGTGAGAAGTAATGTGTTGGAGGGTTTGTGGCAGTGGGGCGAGATGACTTTCGCCTGGCCACAGACACCTCCCATTTCCGCATGTCCGCTCTGGCATCTCGTCCTGCACACGTCACAGACTAGATGGAAAATAAAGCCCAAGAGTTAATATTTCACTGTTTATTAGTTCTTTTTTCCCTTTATATAATGATGGCTGCTGAAAGGAAGGATGGTGATCAGCGTTCAACAACCCGTCGCAGAAGATTACGTTAGGGACGGAGCACAAGTTCTGACTGGTGGAGGTAATCGGCCGTGTCGTTTACAACGGAACCATCCTGGAATTTGCCTTAAGCGATTTAGGGAATCCACAGAAAACCCAAATATTCATCGCCAGGCAGGGATGTGAACCGCCGTCCACCCGAATGTAAATCCACTGGCTTAACACTGCGCCACCTCGCTCGATCAGGGTGGGAGCTGGATTGATGAGACCTGCTAAATTCAACGAATCTGACAAGTGCGTGGATCGATGTACTACGGTTTTGGGGCTACTTGACCTACCAACAGGACGTCCGTGACCGATGACCTCGCTGTCTGGTCTCCTACTCTAAACAACCCAACCCAGATCGTCTGTGTCACGTGAGCACACTGGTAGCTTTCTGTTGGAGGCGCAGTTTGATCCTCAGTCTTCCAATTTGTCTTCTTTTTTTACATGTATGTTTTTGGGTGTTCTGCATAATTCCGTTGGGACTTATCTCTTTTCCCTCTTCTTCGTGTTCCTATAACTCATACATACAGGGTTATTACAAATGATTGAAGCGAGTTCACAGCTGTACAATAACTTTATTATTTGAGATATTTTCACAATGCTTTGCACACACATACAAAAACTGAAAAAGTTTTTTTAGGCATTCACAAATGTTGGATATGTGCCCCTTTAGTGATTCGGCAGACATCAAGCCGATAATCAAGTTCCTCCCACACTCGGCCAGCATGTCCCCATCAATGAGTTCGAAAGCATCGTTGATGCGAGCTCACAGTTCTGGCACGTTTCTTGGTAGAGGAGGTTTAAACACTGAATCTTTCACATAACCCCACAGAAAGAAATCGCATGGGGTTAAGTCGGGAGAGTGTGGAGGCCATGACATGAATTGCTGATCATGATCTCCACCACGACCGATCCATCGGTTTTCCAATCTCCTGTTTAAGAAATGCCGAACATCATGATGGAAGTGCAGGGGAGCACCATCCTGTTGAAAGATGAAGTCGGCGCTGTCGGTCTCCAGTTCTGGCATGAGCCAGTTTTCCAGCATGTCCAGATACACGTGTCCTGTAACGTTTTTTTCGCAGAAGAAAAAGGGGCCGTAAACTTTAAACCGTGAGATTGCACAAAACACATTAACTTTTGGTGAATTTCGAATTTGCTGCACGAATGCGTGAGGATTCTCTACCGTCCAGATTCGCACATTGTGTCTGTTCACTTCACCATTAAGAAAAAATGTTGCTTCATCACTGAAAACAAGTTTCGCACTGAACACATCCTCTTCCATGAGCTGTTGCAACCGCGCCGAAAATTCAAAGCGTATGACTTTGTCATCGAGTGTCAGGGCTTGTAGCAATTGTAAACGGTAAGGCTTCTGCTTTAGCCTTTTCCGTAAGATTTTCCAAACCGTCGGCTGTGGTACGTTTAGCTCCCTGCTTGCTTTATTCGTCGACTTCCGCGGACTACGCGTGAAACTTGCCCAAACGCGTTCAACCGTTTCTTCGCTCACTGCAGGCCGACCCGTTGATTTCCCCTTAGAGGCATCCAGAAGCTTTAAACTGCGCATACCATCGCCGAATGGAGTTAACAGTTGGTGGATCTTTGTTGATCTTCGTCCTGAAGTGTCGTTGCATTGTTGACTGATGTGAGTGCATTTCAAGCACGATATACGCTTTCTCGGCTCCTGTCGCCATTTTGTCTCACTGCGCTCTCGAGCGCTCTGGCGGCAGAAACCTGAAGTGCGGCTTCAGCCGAACAAAACTTTATGAGTTTTTCTACGTATCTGTAGTGTGTCGTGACCATATGTCAATGAATGGAGCTACAGTGAAATTATGAAATCGCTTCAATCATTTGTAATAGCCCTGTATTTGTGAAATAATCGCACGCTTTCCGCCGCATTTGACGCTCGCGGTCGGTTTTGCTGTCGCTTTCTCAGTTGAGCGTGCCGGTATATTTAACACAGTCAGGAGATTCGTTAAGTGCCCCGACTGCTGGCAGATGACGTAGTGCGGCGATGCCGATTCACGTCGTCGTGGAGAGACCATTTGCTAGAAATACGAAAACTCGTGTTTGAAAATTCATTTGTTTCTGATAAAACTGTGGGGCAAATGGATTCTATACCTCATCAGATGTTATTGATAAAAGTAGTGTTCTACAATTCTGAACGTACTCACACATGTCGAGACGTAGTATCATGTAATGCACCCGGGAACATAGTCGAACATGATCGTTTTGGTGGCCCAGGTGTTGTGTGGGAAGGCATGATGTTGCAAGGGTATACTGAAATCCAAATCTTTGAACACTCACCGCTCAATGTTATTGTGCATCTTCTCAGAGGTGCATTCGAACTTTTTTAATGGATGACAATGCGCGACCGACCGCATTGAAGAGCGCAGATGGAGTTCTTGGAGCGAGAGCATATTCGGCAAATGGACTAGCCCGCTCGTTCCCTCGACTTAAATAGCATCGAGCACGTGTGGAATGCGTTGGGGCGATGTATTGTAGCACGTCGAAATGGCCCAATACAGCACTTGTCAGCCGCGCTCGTTGAGGACTGGAACGTCCTGCCACAAGAATCCTTAGCAACTCTGTGGCCAGCATGGGAGCACATAGCAGAGTGTGCATTGCCGTCCGTCGTGATCACTCACCCTGCACACCCTATTAAGAAGCGTGTCTCGCCTTTTCTATGTCCATGGGACCCTCATGAATCGCGATTACTTCAGTGTAGTTATGACCTTTGAATAAAAGTGTCATTTCTGTCCGTCTCATTGCATATTTCTCCAGTTACCTTCTGTACTATACTGTATCAGTTCTTTCTCTGTCTGGTTCTAAGTTTCATTCAGCTATGTTCCTTCGCAGTGACACATGATGCGGAAGTTACTTTCGTTCTTAGGTTTTGCACGTCATCATATAGGACACGATCTGAAAGAATGTAGTGTACTCCAGAAGCAAGTGTTACACCCTGAAAGAATATTGTGGAATGAAAGTCATGATTTGTTTGTTGGTTTTTATCAAACGTAACATTTTTTTTACCAACTCCTAATTCGTGGTATTTAAGTAATCCTTTATTGCATAGTAAAGTATTATTAACGAGGGTCTCTGAAACTGCCTTTTCGAACATGATGATTACAGGTATTCTCTTACATTTCCTAGGGCTGTCTTACAGTTTGGTTCCCTGGTACAAGATTCTATTACCAGGCCTCTAATTTTTCTTAGTTTGTGTAAGTTAAGTCTGGCTTGTGTTTCATGATCGTAAATAGATCTGTAGAGCTGTTAGTATAATAATTACTAAAGTTTTCTTAAGTATATAATGGAGAGGTACTCTTTGGTAGTGCAGTTAGCATCCGCAACTTTTTAAACTGATTTTTACGAGTCCGAGTATTGTCATTATTATCATAGTCTTTTTCTTACGATCGAATAATGTGGCCACATGTTTTACACTTCGCCTAGAAAACATGAAACCATAGCTAAAGAAATAAGCAATATTTTTACAGAAATACGAAGCAACTTCCATGACACAATGACGGCAGGATTCCAAGAGAAAAATGTGCTGATGAAGCTCTCTTCGCTAATACCTTTTAGTGCTCGTTCCACTTCAACCTACAGTGAGTACTCGTACCTAAAAATGTTATGTTTCATAATGTATGGAATTGTTGTCTATATTTAATGGGATAGACTATTTTCCCCCATTAAACCGAAATTCATACTGCTTGTTTTCTTTGTGTTCAGTGCTATTTTTTAGTTTACTGACTATTTATAAAAATTCCAGGCGGTTTCATTTACTTTCCCTACTAGGAATTCTAGTGGTTTCTCTGTAATTATAAACTTTATGTAACCTGCAAAGATGTGTGTGAAAAGATACTGATGTATATCGAAAAGATCAGTGGCCGTAGGATCCTACTTTGAGGATCTCTTGTGTTAACGGATTTTGGATCTGATAAATGTATTACTAAACATTTCGCTATATTAGAGGCCCGTAATGTTTCTATCCTCCTTAACCTTCTTTTCAGATACGATGGGAACGATTTACTTGCAACTCCTCTTATTTCTAATTATTCTCAATTTTTTGATCGACAGTGTCAAAGGCAGTGGATAGATCTAAAAATATATCTACCGTGCAGTTAAAATTGTCTAGGACACAAAGTACCATATTTGCAAACTCCACGACGGTCGATTCTCTACTTCTCCTACTTAGAAAACCACGCTGCGCTTCGTTGAAGAGGCTGTATCTGTTCAGGTAATTCATTAGGCCGTTTTTCACAACTCTTTCTGTAAACACAGCAGAGCGACAGGTATGTAATTTTGTACGTCTTCTATATTACGCTTCCTTACTAGATATAGGAAAGTAGGAGTTAGGATGAGTACTGACTTGCTGTCATTCTGAGAGTTCTTTAACTGACAGTGAATTTCGAAATATCCCGATTGTTCTCATTGTCTACAATTTCAATGTTTTCAGTTGAGTAAGTCACGCTTAGTCTTCGCCCTTACTATGGACTTTTCGTTTGAATGCTGCCTTCTCATCTACGTCGGCCACTGTGATATCGGCAGCCCTCTCCCCCACGTTGTAAAGAAGTATGAGCACAACGAGACGCGCACAGAGCTCGAGTTGCGAGGCACTTTCACCTACAACCCTACTCTTCATACCCATTGACAGCAACCAACAAGGTGAGGACCAGTTTCAGACTGTGATCATATAAATGTGTAAAACCATTGCAGATCATAGGAATTTTTGAGGAAATGTACAAATTATGAGATTTGGGCTCTTTAGAGTGTTCTAGCTCTTCCTAATTCCACAAATTCTGTGCTGGTGTCGGAGGCCGCAAAACTAGCAGTAATTTTTAATGTACAGTGCAACCATAAATTTTAACCTCGCTACCCAGAAATCAGTAACAAGAGATATCACTGGTAATACATGTAGTCACTTGTGACATAGAAAGTAAGCAAACTGAAAGGGCCGAAGTCTCAGTTATTGAGTAAGTAAGGTGTATATAGTTAAATTTATTCCGTAAGTAGTGCTATCGAGGAATTAGGAAACCATGTGTGAAATGTCATTTGTCTGAAAACAGTTATTACAAAAGCTCATAGAATAATATTTATTATAAACAATGAAAAATAACGTTCTACTTTGGTTTCTCGACAGCAGAACTACATGAATAACTGCGGTGAATAAATACGGAGCATCGATGTTTTAGTGTCTCCATTTGTAGCTTTCCATATTAGAAACATACTTGGTACATCTCATCTAGTCGATGCAGTTTTCATAAATAACTGCGTAACAAAATAAGAACCATACACATCAAATAATTTAGATACAAATTACGACTGATACAAGCAGATATTTTCCTGTAGTAGTATTCTACCATCCGCGCTAAACAAGTTTAGTCGCTTCGATTATCCCGTTAATGATGCAAATATCTCCCTCTCTATTCTCCTTCGAGGAAAAATGGTTCAAATGGCTCTGAGCACTATGCGACTTAACTTCTGAGGTCATCAATCGCCTAGAACTTAGAACTAAATAAACCTAACTAACCTAAGGACATCACACACATCCATGCCCGAGGCAGGATTCGAACCTGCGACCGTAGCGGTCGTTCGGCTCCAGACTGTAGCGCCTAGAACAGCACAGCCACTCCGGCCGGCCCTTAGAGGAAAACTTAAAAAATATTTGCAAATAATACCTTTTTTCTTTTGGGATACTGATGCTTCCTCACAGTTTCCTTTCCAATATTTCGAAGTCTGTTTCTTCTATGAACACTCAGCGCCCTTCTTTGGTAATCTCGTATTCACACCTGAACTATCAGTGTTATACACCCTGCAAAACCACGGCCTCTTCTCACTTTCTTATAAGAATTTCATTCTAAAAATGTTCAAATGTGTGTGAAATCTTATGGGACTTAACTGCTAAGGTCATCAGTCCCTAAGCTTGCACACTATTTAACCTAAATTATCCTAAGGGCGAACACACACACACCCATGCCCGAGGGAGGACTCGAACCTCCGCCGGGACCAGCCGCACGGAACATGACTGCAGCGCCTAAGACCGCTCGGCTAATCCTGCGCTGCAGTTTCATTCTTCTCAGCAACAATTCACTGGGCCCGTGGCCTCTTTAGCAATGCACCAAATCCCTAAACGTTTCAATGTGATCAATTTCATCCTTTTCTTAATAAATCGCTTATGCGTTAATATCGTGTACCAGCTACTTCGCCGGCCGGGGTGGCCAAGCGGTTAAAGGCGCTACAGTCTGGAACCGCGGGACCGCAACGGTCGCAGGTTCGAATCCTGCCTCGGGCATGGATGTGTGTGATGTCCTTAGGTTAGTTCGGTTTAAGTAGTTCTAAGTTCTAGGGGACTGATGACCTTAGAAGTTAAGTTCCATAGTGCTCAGAGCCATTTGAACCAGCTGCTTCTTTTTCCCCGTTTGCAGTCTGCCGTCCTTTCCTTCAGATTATTGCAACATTTTGTCTACTTAAAGTAAAATAAATTGAAATTCGGTACGTTTCCGCCATTGTGGGATTATTACCCTGTCGGGCGACCATTTGTCTTCCTGTATTAGAAGACATGTGGGTATCACACAGTTTCACCGGCCGTTATTATCAGATATCCAACTCTAAGAAGTTAATTACATCTGCATCTACATCTACATGGAGACACAATTAAGTGCCTGGCAGAGGATTCATCGAACTACCTTCACAATAATTCTCTATTATTCCACTTTCGAACAGCGGGCGGAAAAAAAGCGAACATCTGTAGCCTTCTATGAGAGCTCTGATTCTCCTTATTTTATTATGATTTCTCCCTATGTAGGTCGTCGTCAACAAAACATTTTCGCATTCGGAGGAGAAAGTTTGTGACTGAAATTTCTTGTGGAGATCCCGCCACAAAGATAAAAGCCTTTGTTTTTATGATGTCCATCCCAAGTCCTGTATCATGTCTGTTACACGCTCTCCCCTGTTCCTCGACAATATAACAGGTGCTGCTCTTCTTTGAATTTTCTCTATGTACTCCCGTTAATCATATCTGGTAAGGATCCCACACCGCGCAGCAGTACTCCAAAATAGGACGGGTAAACGTACTGTAGGCAGTCTCTTTAGTAGATCTGTTGCATCTTCTAAGTGTTCTGCCAATAAATCGCAGTCTTTGGTTCGCCTTCCCGACAATCTGTTACATGTGTTCTTTCCAATTTAAATTGTTCGTAATTGTAATTCATAGGTGTTTAGTTACATTTACGGCCTTTAGATTTGATTGATTTATCGTGTAACCTAAGTTTTAGAACTCATGTGGACTACCTCACTCTTTTAATTATTTAGGGTCAATTGCCAATTTTCGCACCATACAGATATATTTTCTGAATCGTTTTGCAATTTGTTTCCATCTTCTGATGATTTTCCTAGACAAGAAACGACAGCATAACCTGCAAACAACCTAAGAAGTCTGTTCAGATTATCTCCTAAATCGTTTTTATACATAAGGAACAGCAGAGGGCCTTGGGGAACCTTGGGGAACGCCAGAAATCACTTCCGTTTTGCTCGATGATTTCCGTCAATTACTGCGAACTGTGACCTCTCTTATAAAAAAATCACGAATCTAGTCGCACAACTGAGACAATATTCCCTAGGCAACCAGTATGATAACAAGCCACTATTGATCTACAGCGTCAAAAGGCCTTCTGGAAATCTAGAAATACGGAATCAATTTGAAATCATTTGTCAATAGCACTCAACACTTCGTGTAACACACGTAGTATCTTCTCAGATGTCCTCGACATGCTGGTCCGCCGCTCGTGGTCTCGCGGTAGCGTTCTCGTTTCCCGAGCACGGGGTCCCGGGTTCGATTCCCGGCGGGGTCAGGGATTTTCACCTGCCTCGAGATGACTGGGTGTTTGTGTTGTCCTCATCATTTCATCATCATCCAGGAAAGTGGCGAAACTGGACTGAGCAAAGGTTGGGAAATTGTACGGGCGCTGATAACCACGCAGTTGAGCGCCCCACAAACCAAACATCATCATCATCATCGACATGCTGATTGGCCCCGTTTTAGTCCTCCTATAGAGGAGAATTCGCAGGTGACAGAGGAAGTCGACCTGCTTCTCGCGGCAACTAGACACAATTCTCACTCAACCACGGAGACAGACATTTTTGTTCATCCATGTATATAATCTGCAAACACTGGCACCTACATCAAAATAGTTTCATTTCAACTATTATGGCTATCTCTATGAACTGACCTTGTGTGTTTTATTACATACTTTTCGTGAAGTAACTGTGTGTGCTGTTTCCAAAAGTAGACGGAATTCATTGTGGGCGTGCTTACAGTGATACTATACGTGTCAAAATATTTAATCTGACTTTTTCGGCGTCACCAGGAGTTCTGTTGTTAAAGGTGCTTTACTTAGTCTGAAACGGATTCACCGCTGTGACTCCGGTACCGTTCCTTCCTATGTTCTCCGTTGCTGGGCGATGATGTAATTTGAGCGCTCAATTGGCTGGAAGTGTGGGCTTGTTGCACTCATCACCTACGCTTTTATAGCCGTGACAGAGCTTTCTGTGGCGTCTCTTTCTTTTTGTACCATCTCGCTAAAATACACTGCAACCCTAACTGCATCTTCCAGAAAGTGTCTTTCCTCAACAAGTACAATTCATGCTAATTAAGGAGCATCTATCCAGGCATTCTCTCATTCTTTCATTTCCTTTAAATACACTCGTGCTCATAAATAAAGGATAACTGCAGAATGTGGTGCCACACAACGTGGCACTACACAGAACTGGTGCTAATAGCATAGGCACATAGGGAATACACTCGCCACAGATCTGTAAGTCCCCGCTATTGGTGACAAGTTGAGAAAACCGTCCCGAAACATATGTGCTACAAAACGCCACTATTTCCCGCGCATGAACCCCACCACCAGTATGGGATATGATCACCATATACATGCACACAGGCCGCACAACGGGTTGGCATACTCTGGATCAGGTGGTCGAACAGCTGCTGGGGTATAGCCTCCCATTCTTGCACCAGTGCCTGTCGGAGCTCCTGAAGTGTCGTAGGGGTTTGAAGACGTGCAGCGATACGTCGACCGAGAGCATCCCAGACGTGCTCGATGGGGTTTAGGTCTGGAGAACAGGCAGGCCACTCCCTTCGCCTCATATCTTCTGTTTCAAGGTACTCCTCCACGATGGCAGCTCGGTGGGGCTGTGCGTTATCATCCATCAGGAGAAAGGTGGGACCCCCTGCACCCCTGAAAAGGCGGACATACTGGTGCAAAATGACGTCCCGATACACCTGACTTGTTACAGTTCCTCTGTCAAAGGCATGCAGGGGTGTACGTGCACCAATCATAATCTCACCCCACACCATTAAACAACGACCTCCATACAGGTCCCTTTCAAGGACATTAATGGGTTGGTATCTGGTTACTGGTTCACGCCAGATGAAAACCCGGTGAGAATCACTGTTCGGACTATACCTGGACACGTCCGTGAACATAACCTAGGACCACTGTTCCAATGACCATGTATTGCGTTCCTGACACCATGCTTTACAGACTCTCCTGTGACCAGGGGTCAGTGGAATGCACCTTCAGGTCTCCGGGCGATTGAACCATGTCTGTTCAGTCGTCTGTAGACAGTGTGTCTGGAGACAACTGTTCCAGTGGTTGCGATAAGGTCCCGAGCAAGGCTACCTGCAGTACTTTGTGGCCGTCTGCGGGCGCTGATGGGAGATATCGGCCTTATTGTGGTGTTGTACAGTGTGGACGTCCCATACTGTAGCGCCTGGACACGTTTCCTGTCTGCTGGAATCGTTGCCATAATCGTGAGACCACACTTTGTGGCACACGGAGGGCCCGTGCTACGACCTGCTGTGTTTGACCAGTCTACAGTCGCCCAAGTATTCTACCCCTCATAACGTCATCAATATGTGTTCTTTGAGCCATTTTCAACACACAGTCACCATTAGCACGTCTGAAAACGTCTGCACTCTTACTCGTTGCACCGTACTCTGATATGCACCAACACACCTCTGCGTATGTGGACTGCTGCCCGCGCCACCGTGGGGCGACCGCAGGTCAAATGCACCGCATGGTCATACCCCGAGGTGATTTAAACCCGCAAACCGCACACCAGAGCGTTGTTTCACCATGTGTCAGCATTATCCTTAATTTATGAGCATGAGCGTATAAACGCACTCTCCACATGCTGCAGCTTTGCGACATAGGAAACAATTCATTTTCCCTGAGTTGCATTTTTTGACGTGAAGGTCTTACGTCGACGTATCTATCAGACATTTTTGCTAAGGCTAGCAAAGTGTTTGCAATTGTCACTTGATCGAAGAAGCTACAAGTGTGTGCAAAACCGTTTCTAGATGGTCGTTTACATCATTTCTTGTTTGTGGAGATGAGATTTCAATAAAACAACACGATTAAATTGTTTTTAACGGGTTCTAATCTTATGTCCGAAGCCTTCGATCAATTCTACAATTGATCAGAGCGCCGTAGACAAAGGGGACTCGTTTTCATGCAGCGTTCCTTGGCTTCAGGATGCCATGCAGTTCCGCACTGTTGTTAAGTGAACAAAATACGAGTTAACCGATTATCGGATCGCATTCTGGCTAGAATCAAGATTTCCTAGAACTTAGAACTACTTAAACCTAACTAACCTAAGGACATCATACACATCCATGCCCGCGGCAGGATTCGAACCTGCGACCGTAGCAGTCGCGCGATTCCGGACTGAAGCGCCTAGAACCGCTCGGTCACCGCGACCGGCCAGAACTCAACATGTTGTTCTTAACGGGACAAAATCGACAGATGTAATATCCTGAGTAGACCTACCCAAAGAGAGTATCACACTGGTAATTGATCCAGAACATACATAAATGAAATGTAATGAGCGTAAATAAGAAAAGAAGCTCATCAGTGTTCGATAATAGTGTTGGCGACAACCCACTAGAAACGGTAACAACCGTAAGATACCTAATGCTAGCCGTCCGCATCGACCGTATGTGAAATTACTGCATAAAATTAATCATGGGAAAACCAGAAGATAGACTGAAATTCTTTGGAAGAACATTAAGGAAATGTAATTCACCCACGAAAGAGGTTGCTTACAAAACACTTGTAAGACCGCTTTTGAGTATCGCTCATTAGTCTGGGACCCTTGTCCGGGTGGGTTAATACACTGACGGAGAAAGATCACAACATCAAAAAGTAAGTAATGTAGAGTAATGAAATTTGGGGAATGCATTTGTCTAGGTAACATATTTGATTAACACTGCAAGATCACAGGTTAATGCATGTGAAAAAGTGAATTGCTGGTACTGTAATAACCAGTGTAACCGTCAAAATGTTCAATGTAGGCATGCATTGTGTTGTACAGGTGTCAGATATCAGTTTGAGGAATAGAGTTCCATGCATGTTGCACTTGGTCGGTCAATACGGGGATGGTTACGCCCGCATCTCGTGGTCGTGCGGTAGCGTTCTCGCTTCCCACGCCCGGGTTCCCGGGTTCGATTCCCGGTGGGGTCAGGGATTTTCTCTGCCTCGTGATGGCTGGGTGTTGTGTGCTGTCCTTAGGTTAGTTACGTTTAAGTAGTTCTAAGTTCTAGGGGACTGCTGACCATAGATGTTAAGTCTCATAGTGCTCAGAGCCACGGGGATGGTTAATGTTGTTTGTGGGTGATGTTGGAGTTGTCGTCCGATGATGTCGCATGTGTGCTCGATTGGAAACAGATTTGGTGATCGAGCACGCCAAGGAAACATGTCGACACTCTCTAGATAATTTTCGGTTACAACAGTGGTATCCGGCCGAGCGTTATCCCGTTGGAAAACACCCTCTGAAACGCTGTTCACGAATAGCAGCACAACAGGCAGAATCACCAGACTGGCGTACAAATTTGCAGTCAGGGTACGTGAGATAACCACGAGATCGGTTCTGCTTTCATGCGAAATCGCACCACAGACCATAACTGTAGGTGTAGGTCGAATGTTTCTAGCATGCAGACAGGTTTGTTGCAGACCTTCAACTGCCCTCCACATAGCCAACACACACGGCCATCACTGTCAACAATGCAGAATGAGCTTACATCAGAAAACACGATAGATCTCCACCCTGCCCTCCAGCGAGCTCTCGCTTGACACCACTGAAGTCGCAAATGGTGGTAATTTGGGGTCAGTGAAATGCACGCTACCGGGTAAGTAGCTCGGAGCTGTTCTTGAAGTAACCGATTTGTCAAAGTTCATTGTGTCGCTGCTACTCAGTTTGCTGCTCAAGAAGGAGTACGATGCACCAGAGCCATAGACGATAGTCCTCCCTCTCACAAGGGAACATCCCCATCGCACCCACCTCAGATTTAGTTATAAGTTGGCACACTGGATAGGCCTTGAAAAACTGAACACAGATCAATCGAGAAAACAGGAAGAAGTTGTGTGGAACTATGAAAAAATAAGCAAAATATACAAACTGGGTCGTCCATGCGTAAGATAGGCAATAGTAAGGGCAATGTGAGGCGAGGAGCGCCGTGGTCCCGTGGTTAGCGTGAACAGGTGCGGCACCAGAGGTCCATGGTTCAAATCCGCCCTCAACTGAAAATTTTGCTTTCTTTATTTTCGCAAAGTTATGATCTGTCCGTTCGTTCATTGACGTCTCTGTTCACTGTAATAAGTTTAGTGTCTGTGTTTTGCGACCACACCGCAAAACCATGTGATTAGTTGACGAAAGGACGTGCCTCTCCAATGGGAACCGAAAACATTTGATCGCAAGGTCATAGGTCAACAGATTCCTCCACAGGAAAACACGTCTGATATTTTGTATACGACACTGGTGACAGCATGTGCGTCACATGACAGGAATATGTTGTCGACCCACCTAACTAGTACACTTGGCGAATGGGTGAAAAGTTTCTTCTACCTTGCCCGATTTAGGTTTTCTTGTGGATGTAATAATCACTCCAAAAAAAGTGATGAAAACATAAGAGTTTTTCACATAAACTGAAAATAAAAAGTTAAAATTTTCGGTCGAGGGAATATTTGAACCAAAGACCTCTCGGTCCGCAGCAGTTCACGCTTACCACGGGACCACGGCGCTCTTCGTCTCACATTACCTTTAATATTGCCTATCTTACACATGGACGACCCAGTTTGTATATTTTGCTTATTTTTTCATAGTTCCACACAACTTCTTCCTGTTTTCTCGATCGATCTGTGTTCAGTTTTTCAAGGCCTATCCACTGTGCCAACTTATAACTAAATCTGAGGGGGGTGCGATGGGGATGTTCCCTTGTCAGTAGTGCCACGTGGCTGTCCGGGACTCGTGGCCACAACTGCGAACAATCCTGCACAGTGACTACATTCCTGCCAAATAATTCTGCGCTTTCGCAGAAGGAACATCCAGCTTCTCGCAGCCCTGTTGTACGCCCCCGAACTGGAAGCTCGATGATGTTTCCACGTGACATTCACCGTAAAGAACTATCGCGTTATCCCGTTCTGCACAGTGACGCGGCAGCTCTGACAGTAGTCAGAGCTTGTCGCGACCTAAGGAGGAAACAACTGGGTTGATTCGTGTTTAATGAAGAACGGCTCGCGGTGCCGGAGACCTCGTGCCACGATCCCAGAAAAGACTGCACTGCACAAGAGCTACTGCAGTCGTTGTGCGTCAAGATCGGTGTTAGTGACCTCCTGCCCGTACAAGTGTAAAAAGAAGGTAGTTGGAGTGCATGGGACATACACCGCTGGAAAAAAAGTAAAGCACCCTGAAAGGGAGGTGGAAAAAAGGAAATGTTCCGGATTGAGGGGGTGAAATCTGGTTTCACAGGATAGAGCGGATCTGGTTATGGGTGTGCACGGGACTGTAATCATTTACTGTCAGTTGCACAAAACACACAAACCTTTAATTTCCAAAGAACCACTAAATTACACATTGTCTTAAAAGGATCAAAATAAAACAATATGACTGAAGGCATAGTTAAAAGAACTCGAGATACCTCCTGCGCTGAAGGCCTAAAACCACACCATAAACAAGAACGGCTGAAGGCCTGAACACAAGTTATAAAAAATTGCTTTAAAGAATACACGTAGCTGAAGGCCTTACTTAAAAAAATATTTCACGTAAATACTCGCCTCAAGGCCACACACAAGACATTGAACAACTCAGGGCTTAGGGTCTGGATAACAAGAATTTAAGATAGAGCAAATTTTTTGAAAAAATGTTTTTGAACAAATGAATCTTCAAATTTTAAATTACGATGGCTGAAGGCCTTATCTAAAAAATATTTCACGAGAAAGCACGGCTGAAGGCCACACACTGGACACTGAACAACTCAGGGCTTAAGGCCTGGTTCACAAGAATTTCAGATAGAACGAACTTTCAAAATTTAGTTTTTAAAGAAATCAGTCTTCTAATTTTAATTTAAGTCGGCTGAAGGCCTTATTTTCAAGTTAAAACAAACTAAATTAATAGACGGCTGAAGGCCTTGCACAGTACTTCAGACTAACATGAAAATCACAATCTAAAACCAACAGAACAGTGGTTCTCAGAAGTGTTCCAAGGGTTGGCCTGAGCAGGTAGCTCTAACGTAAGTGAGGTGAGACAGGCAGCCAAGAGTAAGGTTGAATAATCAGATGGCAACCCGACACAGGGGCGGCTGAAGGACCGACCAACAACACAATCAATTCCCTTCCACCCGATCAACGGTACGAGAACGGAAAATATCAGCGTCAAAGATACTAGCAACACTACGTTTTCAAAACTGGCTTCCAAAAATAGCCAAGGCACAATAACCACTCTAAGAAAAAAATATGAACAAACTACTAAAAGACTGTCGAACTACACGCCGTGCCGGACAGCATTAACACGGTGAGGAAAAACACACTGCCGGAAAACTACGCTAACGACCAAGGCAGGTAACTGGGGCGTTAACGGCCACAAAGCAGAAAATACCGCTGGTGCACTTCACTGATAAGTAACAACCAATTTAATAGTTAAAATCATACCGGGAGACGGCTGCAAAATTTCGCCGACACACCATACGTTGCTGCTAGCCGGAACTACCCAGGAAGCAACAACCGGCAATGAACGAAGAGTTGTCACAGCAATTGAAGTTTCATAACAGGTTAACTGATCACTCAACTTCAGTGTCCAGGTTCGGTGGGCAACGAACTTTGTAGCTCTCGCAGCTAGCTCCTCACAATCCGACCGCTCGTGGACGCCGCCAGCGGTCCCAGCGTGGCCGTACGCCGTGGAGACTTCCACGCTGCTCTGTCCCAACCGACTACCTGCCACACACACCACCACACGCAAATATAGCGGTCACACCGAAGATGGTATAGCAATACTAGTACCGATAAACGCTGCTTCTGCCACTGACAGAGGTAACTCAGCAACTCGTTATGGTAGTAACTCAGGGAGAAATAAGATGCCACACCATTGTGACAAAATGCCAAAGAACAAACGGCATCAACATGAGCCGGCCATGGTTAAGGGGGTATGTGACATTATTGCGGTGTTTACAATATAGAGTCAAATTTACTGCGAACTTGCCAGTATAAGGCCACCTACTAGTATAACGTTGCACACTTCCGAGACTGGATGAGTGAAGTGATTCGGCTGGGAAGATCGTTACAAAGCTGTTGTATCCTCTCCTTAAGAAAGCTGGCTCACTGGTGCTTGATATTCTGGATACTTGCACTGGGACCAAGCTGACACCCGAGCTCGTCCACACCTATTCTATTGTGGTCAGATCTGGGATCTTGCTGGCCAGGGGATTACCTCAACATCATGCATGCAGTTCATAGAGAGACGTGCCATGTGCGAACGAACAGTGTCCTGTTGAAAAATGGCGTCACTATACAGTCCCATGACAGCACGAAAGACGCCTGTGAGGCACTGTTGTACCGTCAGAGTGCCCTCGATCGTTACCAACCTGACTTGAAGTCAAAGCTGGTGGCTCCTCCCACCACATCAAAAATTGGTTCAAATGGCTCTGAGCACTATGGGACTTAACATCTGTGGTCATCAGTCCCCTAGAACTTAGAACTACTTAAACCTAACTAACCTAAGGACATCACACACATCCATGCCCGAGGCAGGATTCGAACCTGCGACCGTAGCAGTCGCGCAGTTCCGGACTGAGCGCCTAGAACCGCTAGACCACCGCGGCCGGCCCCACCATATCGCCAGGACTATCGTCCGCCGCTCGTGGTCTCGCGGTAGCGTTCTCGCTTCCCGAGCATGGGGTCCCGGGTTCGATTCCCGGCGGGGTCAGGGATTTTCACCTGCCTCGAGATGACTGGGTGTTTGTGTTGTCCTCATCATTTCATCATCATCCAGGAAAGTGGCGAAATTGGACTGAGCAAAGATTGGGTAATTGTACGGGCGCTGATAACCACGCAGTTGAGCGCCCCACAAACCAAACATCATCATCATCATCATCGCCAGGACTATCGCCGCTGTGCCTCTCTAAAACATCAAAAGAACGGGAATTCTCCCCTTGCATGGAACCACGATTCTTCGCTGTAAATGCAGTGCCATCCATCTGCAGCACGGAACACTTAGCTTTTTGCGTTGTGTTGTTAACGATAGCCTACGCCTTGGAAGATAACTGCCTAGTCTGCCTGCTCCTAGTCTCTACCCAATGGTGCAAGATGACAGAATGGCCGCGCAGTCTAAGAGTGCCACGGTCGGGGCGGCTGTCCCCGTCGGAGGTTCGAGTCCTCCCTCGGGCATGGGTGTGTGTGTTGTCCTTAGCGTAAGTTAGTTTAAGTTAGATTAAGTAGTGTAGGCTTAAGGACCGATGACCTCTGCAGTTTGGTCCCTTACGAATTCACACACATTTGAACATTTGACACAGAATGCTGCAGGGAGGCCATTACTCGTTCTCAAACGGCAGGGGCAGATTTGAAGGGATTTCGATGTGCTTGATGCACAGTACGGCATTCCTCACTTTTGGTGGTTTGACATGTCCCACCAGAGACTTGACGACAAGTATGCCTGCCCTCACGTTGCCATGCAGTCCATGGTCGAGCCACTGTCAAATCCGAATGCCCCACAGTTCTGGACATTGCATGTTTCGGGGAGGTGTCCAAACGGAAACTCGCAATGAGGCCTGTTGTTAACTTTCTGACGACAATGTATTACACGAGTACGCGGCATCTCCATATTCCTCACAGAGATCACTAAACATCTGACGCTCTTCACGACCCTTGTATACTATACAAAGCCTAGTTACCGCACTAAACACGAACAACATTAATGTACAGGGTGTCCGAAAAGTCTTTCCCTGATTACATAAATTGATAACTCAGGCTAGAAGTAAGATACAAATATGAAACTGGTGTCTAATTGTTTGCAAACTATGAAAGTTTTTTCACACATCAGTAAACTTCCACATGAGCACCCTTGGTAGCACGTAGCACATCTAGGCGATATTCAGTTTCCGTCCACACATTAGCCAACATCACTGGAGGGATCGATTCGACGACTGTGGTTATCCGTTGCCGCAGGGTTTCAAGATGTGGTACACGTGTTCGGTAGACCTCGTCCTTGACATAACCCCATAAAAAGAAGTCTAATGGGGTTAAGTCAGGAGAGCGTAGAGGCCAAACCGTTGGCCCATCACGACCAATCCATCGCCCAGGAAAGCTCATATCGAGATAGGCACGGACGTCCAAACCCCAATGAGGGGTGCACCGTGTTGCTGAAACAAGACATCGGGGGGATACTGAAGCAGCTGAGGAACAGCATACAGTTGCCACATGTCCAGATACACTGCAAATGTGATGGTAGCCTCAGCGAAGAAGAATCGCCCGATAATTCGATCGTGCAATAGCGCGCACCAAACATTCACCTTTGGACTGCCTCTGGTGCACTCCATGACCTCGCCAGGGGGCTGTGAACTCCAAATGCGCACATTATGGCGATTCACTACTCCACTGACAAAAAAGGTCGCTTCGTCGGAAAATGCAATTCGTCTGAGATAACCATCATCGTCCTCAATACGTGATAGCATTTCGACCGCGAAGTCATATCGACGTGTACAGTCATTGGGCAACAAGGCCTGAACGATTTGCACTTTGTATGCACGAAACAATAAACGTTTGTGTAAAATGTTATGGAGAGAGCTTTTTGACATCTGTAATTCACGTGAGGCCCTGCTCACCGATTTCTTCGGACTTCGCAGAAAAGACTGCCTTACAGCTTCCACCCTGTCTGCTGAGGTTCTTGATCGACCAGACCTCGGAACGTCAGCAACCGATCCTGTGTTCTTGAACTTGGATTCCTTCCAAATGTTGTCTGGAAGTGTCTCTGCACTGTGGTTGGTGATCGTGTCTCATGGTACCACAGGATCGCCTAGATGTGCTACGTGCTACCAAGGGTGCTCATGTGGAAGTTTACTGATGTGTGAAAAAAACTTTAGTAGTTTGTAAACAATTAGACACCAGTTTCATATTTGTATCTTACTTCTAGCCTGCGTTATCAATTTATGTAATCAGGGAAAGACTTTTCGGACACCCTGTAGTTCCATAAAATTTCGGGCGTGTAGCCGGATAAATTTCACTTCCTCTTCTAATATTTCGGCTGTATATCGTCCAGCCATCTTCAGAGTGAACCGGGGTGACTGACGCTGCAGCACTTGCTCCGTCCGTTTAAACCCGCGGACCGCGCTACTGCGCATGCGGTGACGGATACACAAGCCGCCAGAGACGTTGACCGGCGGCAAAGAGATATAACATTTGCATGAAATTAGATTTATGGCTGCACGGTCGATCCACACGGCGATATCGATGTATCACTGCGAGCTGCACCGTCGCGACGTCTTTTTGAGTTTTTCACTGAAAGTGCCGGATTCCATTATTTGTCCAAGCTGAAACCGCCATCTCTGCTAATGAAATTCGTCACCAACCGAATTTCAATTGCTTCTTTCACTACTAAGTCCCAGGAAGATGAAGTCGAGGGTAAAATTTCGACATTACCGTACTCCGTAGAATGTCCAGTGTATCCGTGGCCGGGTTTAAAAGGACGGAGCAAGTGCTGGAGCGTCAGTCACCTCGGCTCACTCTGAAGATATCTGGACGGCATGCAGCCAAAATATTAGAAGAAGAAGTGAAATTGTATGCAACAGTCATTGCGCCGCGAAAATATTAAGATGGACAACACTAATGCATTCTGGCGGCTGTTCTACCAGTCACAGAATATCGCAACTCTTTAATCATTTACGTACCTGTCGGAGTGTGTGTGTACGAAGTTACACTGATATCCAACCATGTCTTCTGGTTGCTTCATTCTTTTTGTCAGGGTTGGTACATAGAACAGTGCAGCAGCCGAACACTCAGTTCGAGTACCCAGCCCAACAGTGTGGCATTGTGGATCAGAAGGCTGCAGAATCGCACATACCGCCTACTTTTACATATTTCCCTAGCAGCAAACATGCTACATGGCCGTTCCTTTGAAAATGTCCTAGTCTCGAACAAGGGCATGCAACTAAATGTTGACAACTGAAAGACTACATTGATGGCAAGTCACAACTTCTGCTGCTTACTGAAGATGGGCGAGCACATAAAGCGTGTTCACAAACAACTGAATTAGAGATACTACTATCTTAGAGAGAGAGCGTTCCAGTAACCACTGTGAATGGATTAGTTCGATGTGTCATGTGACTGGTTTCGGTGCGACCCGCCACGAATTCTTCTCTTACGCCAAACCCGAGATTAGCACTTGCAACCTAGTACCCTCTAGTATGATGGTTCCCAACTGGGGTTATTACCCGCTCAGGAGTAAAATGAAATTTTTGAGAGGTAAAAACTAAACGACTCGTTTTGTTTCAGCCATGAAACTAAATTATTTTCAAAAGATCGTTACTATTATGGCAATTTTGTAAGACTGTAATATTATTTCTCAATTAGTAGCATGAATGCAGAGGATATTACAGGTTCCTCACATAGTCCACTCACTACACACGCATGTTGTGCTTTTTCTTGTGCATCAATGATGATAAAAGTAAGACATATACATAAGAAATGCTAAATATCTCAAGAAAAGTTTTCTCTAAGTTGTAGGTAGTACCTGCAGTACTCCAGAAATTGCCTCATTACTCGCTTCGAAACAGATAAATGAATTAATTGACAACACGGCGCAGCAGTAACTACGTACCAGCTACTATAGTTCTGTAGACATTATTATTATTATTATACTTTCTTTCTTTTCTCAGACGTGATGTCTGGTCAAAAATGGAAAGTGACGCGGACCTTGATCAAGTGTGACTTCCTTTTAACTGTACGGTATATGAAACTTCCTGGCAGATTAAAACTGTGTGCCCGACAGAGACTCGAACTCGGGACCTTTGCCTTTCGCGGGCAAATGCTCTACCAACTGAGCTACCGAAGCACGACTCACGTCCGGTACTCACAGCTTTACTTCTGCCAGTACCTCGTCTCCTACCTTCCAAACTTTACAGAAGCTCTCCTGCGAACCTTGCAGAACTAGCACTCCTGAAAGAAAGGATATTGCGGAGACATGGCTCCGCAATATCCTTTCTTTCAGGAGTGCTAGTTCTGCAAGGTTCGCAGGAGAGCTTCTGTAAAGTTTGGAAGGTAGGAGACGAGGTACTGGCAGAAGTAAAGCTGTGAGTACCGGACGTGAGTCGTGCTTCGGTAGCTCAGTTGGTAGAGCACTTGCCCGCGAAAGGCAAAGGTCCCGAGTTCGAGTCTCGGTCGGGCACACAGTTTTAATCTGCCAGGAAGTTTCATATCAGCGCACACTCCGCTGCAGAGTGAAAATCTCATTCTGGAAACATCCCCCAGGCTGTGGCTAAGCCATGTCTCCGCAATATCCTTTCTTTCAGGAGTGCTAGTTCTGCAAGGTTCGCAGGAGAGCTTCTGTAAAGTTTGGAAGGTAGGAGACGAGGTACTGGCAGAAGTAAAGCTGTGAGTACCGGACGTGAGTCGTGCTTCGGTAGCTCAGTTGGTAGAGCACTTGCCCGCGAAAGGCAAAGGTCCCGTGTTCGAGTCTCGGTCGGGCACACAGTTTTAATCTGCCAGGAAGTTTCATATCAGCGCACACTCCGCTGCAGAGTGAAAATCTCATTCTGGAAACATCCCCCAGGCTGTGGCTAAGCCATGTCTCCGCAATATCCTTTCTTTCAGGAGTGCTAGTTCTGCAAGGTTCGCAGGAGAGCTTCTGTAAAGTTTGGAAGGTAGGAGACGAGGTACTGGCAGAAGTAAAGCTGTGAGTACCGGACGTGAGTCGTGCTTCGGTAGCTCAGTTGGTAGAGCACTTGCCCGCGAAAGGCAAAGGTCCCGAGTTCGAGTCTCGGTCGGGCACACAGTTTTAATCTGCCAGGAAGTTTCATATCAGCGCACACTCCGCTGCAGAGTGAAAATCTCATTCTGGAAACATCCCCCAGGCTGTGGCTAAGCCATGTCTCCGCAATATCCTTTCTTTCAGGAGTGCTAGTTCTGCAAGGTTCGCAGGAGAGCTTCTGTAAAGTTTGGAAGGTAGGAGACGAGGTACTGGCAGAAGTAAAGCTGTGAGTACCGGACGTGAGTCGTGCTTCGGTAGCTCAGTTGGTAGAGCACTTGCCCGCGAAAGGCAAAGGTCCCGAGTTCGAGTCTCGGTCGGGCACACAGTTTTAATCTGCCAGGAAGTTTCATATCAGCGCACACTCCGCTGCAGAGTGAAAATCTCATTCTGGAAACATCCCCCAGGCTGTGGCTAAGCCATGTCTCCGCAATATCCTTTCTTTCAGGAGTGCTAGTTCTGCAAGGTTCGCAGGAGAGCTTCTGTAAAGTTTGGAAGGTAGGAGACGAGGTACTGGCAGAAGTAAAGCTGTGAGTACCGGACGTGAGTCGTGCTTCGGTAGCTCAGTTGGTAGAGCACTTGCCCGCGAAAGGCAAAGGTGCCGAGTTCGAGTCTCGGTCGGGCACACAGTTTTAATCTGCCAGGAAGTTTCATATCAGCGCACACTCCGCTGCAGAGTGAAAATCTCATTCTGGAAACATCCCCCAGGCTGTGGCTAAGCCATGTCTCCGCAATATCCTTTCTTTCAGGAGTGCTAGTTCTGCAAGGTTCGCAGGAGAGCTTCTGTAAAGTTTGGAAGGTAGGAGACGAGGTACTGGCAGAAGTAAAGCTGTGAGTACCGGACGTGAGTCGTGCTTCGGTAGCTCAGTTGGTAGAGCACTTGCCCGCGAAAGGCAAAGGTCCCGAGTTCGAGTCTCGGTCGGGCACACAGTTTTAATCTGCCAGGAAGTTTCATATCAGCGCACACTCCGCTGCAGAGTGAAAATCTCATTCTGGAAACATCCCCCAGGCTGTGGCTAAGCCATGTCTCCGCAATATCCTTTCTTTCAGGAGTGCTAGTTCTGCAAGGTTCGCAGGAGAGCTTCTGTAAAGTTTGGAAGGTAGGAGACGAGGTACTGGCAGAAGTAAAGCTGTGAGTACCGGACGTGAGTCGTGCTTCGGTAGCTCAGTTGGTAGAGCACTTGCCCGCGAAAGGCAAAGGTCCCGAGTTCGAGTCTCGGTCGGGCACACAGTTTTAATCTGCCAGGAAGTTTCATATCAGCGCACACTCCGCTGCAGAGCGAAAATCTCATTCTGGAAACATCCTCCATGCTGTGGCTAAGCCATGTCTCCGCAATATCCTTTCTTTCAGGAGTGCTAGTTCTGCAAGGTTCGCAGGAGAGCTTCTGTAAAGTTTGGAAGGTAGGAGACGAGGTACTGGCAGAAGTAAAGCTGTGAGTACCGGACGTGAGTCGTGCTTCGGTAGCTCAGTTGGTAGAGCACTTGCCCGCGAAAGGCAAAGGTCCCGAGTTCGAGTCTCGGTCGGGCACACAGTTTTAATCTGCCAGGAAGTTTCATATCAGCGCACACTCCGCTGCAGAGTGAAAATCTCATTCTGGAAACATCCCCCAGGCTGTGGCTAAGCCATGTCTCCGCAATATCCTTTCTTTCAGGAGTGCTAGTTCTGCAAGGTTCGCAGGAGAGCTTCTGTAAAGTTTGGAAGGTAGGAGACGAGGTACTGGCAGAAGTAAAGCTGTGAGTACCGGACGTGAGTCGTGCTTCGGTAGCTCAGTTGGTAGAGCACTTGCCCGCGAAAGGCAAAGGTGCCGAGTTCGAGTCTCGGTCGGGCACACAGTTTTAATCTGCCAGGAAGTTTCATATCAGCGCACACTCCGCTGCAGAGTGAAAATCTCATTCTGGAAACATCCCCCAGGCTGTGGCTAAGCCATGTCTCCGCAATATCCTTTCTTTCAGGAGTGCTAGTTCTGCAAGGTTCGCAGGAGAGCTTCTGTAAAGTTTGGAAGGTAGGAGACGAGGTACTGGCAGAAGTAAAGCTGTGAGTACCGGACGTGAGTCGTGCTTCGGTAGCTCAGTTGGTAGAGCACTTGCCCGCGAAAGGCAAAGGTCCCGAGTTCGAGTCTCGGTCGGGCACACAGTTTTAATCTGCCAGGAAGTTTCATATCAGCGCACACTCCGCTGCAGAGTGAAAATCTCATTCTGGAAACATCCCCCAGGCTGTGGCTAAGCCATGTCTCCGCAATATCCTTTCTTTCAGGAGTGCTAGTTCTGCAAGGTTCGCAGGAGAGCTTCTGTAAAGTTTGGAAGGTAGGAGACGAGGTACTGGCAGAAGTAAAGCTGTGAGTACCGGACGTGAGTCGTGCTTCGGTAGCTCAGTTGGTAGAGCACTTGCCCGCGAAAGGCAAAGGTCCCGAGTTCGAGTCTCGGTCGGGCACACAGTTTTAATCTGCCAGGAAGTTTCATATCAGCGCACACTCCGCTGCAGAGTGAAAATCTCATTCTGGAAACATCCCCCAGGCTGTGGCTAAGCCATGTCTCCGCAATATCCTTTCTTTCAGGAGTGCTAGTTCTGCAAGGTTCGCAGGAGAGCTTCTGTAAAGTTTGGAAGGTAGGAGACGAGGTACTGGCAGAAGTAAAGCTGTGAGTACCGGACGTGAGTCGTGCTTCGGTAGCTCAGTTGGTAGAGCACTTGCCCGCGAAAGGCAAAGGTCCCGAGTTCGAGTCTCGGTCGGGCACACAGTTTTAATCTGCCAGGAAGTTTCATATCAGCGCACACTCCGCTGCAGAGTGAAAATCTCATTCTGGAAACATCCCCCAGGCTGTGGCTAAGCCATGTCTCCGCAATATCCTTTCTTTCAGGAGTGCTAGTTCTGCAAGGTTCGCAGGAGAGCTTCTGTAAAGTTTGGAAGGTAGGAGACGAGGTACTGGCAGAAGTAAAGCTGTGAGTACCGGACGTGAGTCGTGCTTCGGTAGCTCAGTTGGTAGAGCACTTGCCCGCGAAAGGCAAAGGTCCCGAGTTCGAGTCTCGGTCGGGCACACAGTTTTAATCTGCCAGGAAGTTTCATATCAGCGCACACTCCGCTGCAGAGTGAAAATCTCATTCTGGAAACATCCCCCAGGCTGTGGCTAAGCCATGTCTCCGCAATATCCTTTCTTTCAGGAGTGCTAGTTCTGCAAGGTTCGCAGGAGAGCTTCTGTAAAGTTTGGAAGGTAGGAGACGAGGTACTGGCAGAAGTAAAGCTGTGAGTACCGGACGTGAGTCGTGCTTCGGTAGCTCAGTTGGTAGAGCACTTGCCCGCGAAAGGCAAAGGTCCCGAGTTCGAGTCTCGGTCGGGCACACAGTTTTAATCTGCCAGGAAGTTTCATATCAGCGCACACTCCGCTGCAGAGTGAAAATCTCATTCTGGAAACATCCCCCAGGCTGTGGCTAAGCCATGTCTCCGCAATATCCTTTCTTTCAGGAGTGCTAGTTCTGCAAGGTTCGCAGGAGAGCTTCTGTAAAGTTTGGAAGGTAGGAGACGAGGTACTGGCAGAAGTAAAGCTGTGAGTACCGGACGTGAGTCGTGCTTCGGTAGCTCAGTTGGTAGAGCACTTGCCCGCGAAAGGCAAAGGTGCCGAGTTCGAGTCTCGGTCGGGCACACAGTTTTAATCTGCCAGGAAGTTTCATATCAGCGCACACTCCGCTGCAGAGTGAAAATCTCATTCTGGAAACATCCCCCAGGCTGTGGCTAAGCCATGTCTCCGCAATATCCTTTCTTTCAGGAGTGCTAGTTCTGCAAGGTTCGCAGGAGAGCTTCTGTAAAGTTTGGAAGGTAGGAGACGAGGTACTGGCAGAAGTAAAGCTGTGAGTACCGGACGTGAGTCGTGCTTCGGTAGCTCAGTTGGTAGAGCACTTGCCCGCGAAAGGCAAAGGTCCCGAGTTCGAGTCTCGGTCGGGCACACAGTTTTAATCTGCCAGGAAGTTTCATATCAGCGCACACTCCGCTGCAGAGTGAAAATCTCATTCTGGAAACATCCCCCAGGCTGTGGCTAAGCCATGTCTCCGCAATATCCTTTCTTTCAGGAGTGCTAGTTCTGCAAGGTTCGCAGGAGAGCTTCTGTAAAGTTTGGAAGGTAGGAGACGAGGTACTGGCAGAAGTAAAGCTGTGAGTACCGGACGTGAGTCGTGCTTCGGTAGCTCAGTTGGTAGAGCACTTGCCCGCGAAAGGCAAAGGTCCCGAGTTCGAGTCTCGGTCGGGCACACAGTTTTAATCTGCCAGGAAGTTTCATATCAGCGCACACTCCGCTGCAGAGTGAAAATCTCATTCTGGAAATGTACGGTATATGTTATATTGCATTTAGTAACTTTCGGGTAATTGAACATGTATCAATAATTACGGTTTTCTGTAGTTGTATATATAAGTTTGGATGTAGCTGTATTGCATTGATGAACTGGTGGATATTGTGTGGTATTACTCCTGTAAATGATAGTATAAATGGTATAATGTCAACTTTATCCTGATGCCACATGTCCTTGACTTCCTCAGCCAGTTGGATGTATTTTTCAATTTTTTCTCCTGTTTTCTTCTGTATATTTGTTGTATTGGGTATGGATATTTCGATTAGTTGTGTTAATTTCTTCTTTTTATTGGTGAGTATGATGTCAGGTTTGTTATGTGGTGTTGTTTTATCTGTTATAATGGTTCTGTTCCATTATAATTTGTATTCATCATTCTCCAGTACATTTTGTGGTGCACACTTGTATGTGGGAACGTGTTGTTTCATTAGTTTATGTTGTATGGCAAGTTGTTGATGTATTATTTTTGCTACATTGTCATGTCTTCTGGGGTATTCTGTATTTGCTAGTATTGTACATCCGCTTGCGATGTGATCTACTGTTTCTATTTGTTGTTTGCAAAGTTTGCATTTATCTGTTGTGGTATTGGGATCTTTAATAATATGCTTGCTGTAATATCTGGTGTTTATTGTTTGACCCTGTATTGCAATCATGAATCCTTCCGTCTCACTGTATATATTGCCTTTTCTTAGCCATGTGTTGGATGCGTCTTGATCGATGTGTGGCTGTGTTAGACGATACGGGTGCTTGTCATGTAGTGTTTTCTTTTTCCAATTTACTTTCTTCGTATCTGTTGATGTTATGTGATCTAAAGGGTTGTAGAAGTGGTTATGAAATTGCAGTGGTGTAGCCGATGTATTTATATGAGTGATTGCTTTGTGTATTTTGCTAGTTTCTGCTCGTTCTAGAAAGAATTTTCTTAAATTGTCTACCTGTCCATAATGTAGGTTTTTTATGTCGATAAATCCCCTTCCTCCTTCCTTTCCGCTTAATGTGAATCTTTCAGTTGCTGAATGTATGTGATGTATTCTATATTTGTGGCATTGTGATCGTGTAAGTGTATTGAGTGCTTCTAGGTCTGTGTTACTCCATTTCACTACTCCAAATGAGTAGGTCAATTTTGGTATAGCATAAGTATTTATAGCGTTTGTCTTGTTTCTTGCTGTCAATTCTGTTTTCAGTATTTTTGTTAGTCTTTGTCTATATTTTTCTTTTAGTTCTTCTTTAATATTTGTATTATCTATTCCTATTTTCTGTCTGTATCCTAGATATTTATAGGCATCTTTTTTTCCATCGCTTCTATGCAGTTGCTGTGGTTATCCAATATGTTATCTTCCTGTTTAGTGTGTTTTCGCTTGACTATGCTATTTTTCTTACATTTGTCTGTTCCAAAAGCCATATTTATATCATTGCTGAATACTTCTGTTATCTTTAGTAATTGGTTGAGTTGTTGATTTGTTATTATTGTTATTATTACTATGAATATTAGTGACTGTACTCAGACACAAAGCATTAACAGCCTGATGTCTTCCAATTTCTGCCAGTTCAGAAGTAAGGAGTGCACCAGTCACATGATTTACGAACAGTAATATTTTAATTTGGTAGATTTTAAATGGGGTTGCAGTCTGTAAGTCAAACAAGTACAGCAATGGAGAGGAGTAAAGCAGGCGAAGTATGTTTTGTAACAAGTGTCTGGCCTCTCAGTGGATAGTTAGCTCGCTAATCTGAGAAGGAGTTGTGGGTACCACCTGCAATGCGCCACGAATTTCTTCCTCATTCAAACACACACACACAAACTAAATATCATTCATCTTTCATCATTTTAAAAATAAAAGTGTTCCAAGAAAAGTCTTTCATTCTACAGTTTAGTTAGGTGCTAAGGTTGGCAATAATATGGGGGATTTGGGGGTTCAAAATGGTTCTGAGCACCATGGGACTTAACTTCTGAGGTCATCAGTCCCCTAGAACTTAGAACTACTTAAACCTAACTAACCTAAGGACAAGACATACATCCATGCCCGAGGCAGGATTCGAACCTGCGACCGTAGCGGTCGCGCGGTTCCAGACTGTAGCGCCTAGAACCGCTCGACCACCCCGGCCGGCCGGATTTTGTTTTTGGGGGGGGGGGGGGGGGAGCGGCAGCAGATGGCAGGTGGAGGGCGTGGGTACTAGCTAATACTGTATTTGATTGCACTCAGGGGTAATGGTCTAAGAAAGGTCGGGAACCACTGCTTTAGTACGATGGAAGTGTTCCCTGTTGTCTCAACAGAAGTCCTTTCATCCTGTCCATTTCTCTTGTCAGTATTTTCGATACATCTATATCACCACATCTAATCGTGGCTAGATCATCAGTGACTGCGCCTAGGATACCTCATCTCACTGGACGTGCAAATACTAGGCTTTTGATGTACCACTGTGGCAATGGCGCTCCGTGCGTACCGCCGCTAGATTTGACTGACTGTGCCAAATACGTCTTAATGGCAGAGGTCTCCTTCGACTATCGGCGATTATTGAAGCGGATAGATGGACTGCAGTGCAGCAAATCACTCACATTAACCGAGACCCCATCCTGCTGCCCTACACAGATAAGCGCTTAAATTTAGTATCAGTTTGCATAAAGCTAGAATATGTAAAGGATACTGACTAGAAGTATGTGACCTATGATCCATTTGTCCTGAAATATCAAAACTATTTCGTCATTCACGGCGAAACTAACATAAGTTGCCCCCTCTAGCCACATCCAACTCGTGATCATTCCGCAGGATGTAAGATGCAGGAAATAATATGCTTCTCAAGTTGTTTTGAAGCGTGGACCCTGAATTTTGAGAGTAAACATCTCCGACTGAGAGTGTTTAAAAATTCATTATAAAAAAGTAACCTTTAATTGTGAAAAGGGTAAAATGTCTGATACAGCACTGAATACAGTATATCTCCAAGTTTTATTTCGGCCTAACACTATTAGTTCCCGACGTTCTCGCTAGGTGGCATGCGCGTATGAATTATTTGAACAGTCATCATGGAGTCGTATAGGTGTAGAGGGTGCGCGGTGTTGTTTATGGTTTCATGAATCCATACCTGCTAAACTAGTTCAGAGACAATTCAACACTAAATAAGCAGAAGCCGGGATGTCAAATACAAACTGTTATAAATTGGTGCAATCGTTTCACCGAAACTGGCTGTGTATCGCATAGGACGCCGGGTCATGGTCGACTAGCACTCTCTGACGCAGCAATTGAACAAGTTTAGCGTCTTACAATCGTAGTCCGGGCAAATCAATGAGATATGCCAGCTTAGAATTGAATTTCTTTAGTGTTACAGCGTGAAAGGTATTACGGAAACGCCTGTCATTCAAACGCTACAAATTGGAACTGGTACAAGCCTTAAAAGAAAGTGACAAAGAAAACGGAGCTGAGTTTTGTGTAGAAATGTTTAACGAAATGCAGACAGAAGATGATTTTTAAATAAAATTGTGTTCACTGATGAATCCACCTTCCACATAAAGTGAATAGGCATAGTGTTTGGATATGGGGTGAGCAGAAAGCATGTTACTTAATTGAAGATGTACGGAACTCGCCTAAGGTAAATGCTTTTTGCGTTGTAAGCTGATTTACGGTCCTTTATTTTCTGTCGTGTGAACCGTAACTGGCATATCTTACCTGGACATGCTTGAATAGTATCTCTTGCCTCAATTACAGCATTATATGGGCAGAGAACTTATTTTCGAGTAAGATGGCGCACCGCCATATTATCGCCGGCCGTGAAATTGTGGCGTATCTCTATCTTTGTAGGAATGCTCCGGCTTGCACTGGAGGTGATGGAACAATATCCTAACCATCACGATCACCTAATTTAACTCGAATGGACTTCTTTGCACGGGGTTACATTAAAGACACAGTGTTTCTTCCCCTGCTTCCGAGAAACATCTACGAGCTGCGACAACTGATAACACTAGCAGTTGCCACCATACATCAGTGTTTGCTTCAAAATATTTAGCAAGAAATTATTACAGATGGGACATTTGTCGTGTTACAAAAAGTAGCCATATTGGAAATTTGTAAATAAAACAGAGATATATTGCATTCAGTGTTGTATCAAATATTTCTGTAAGTTATTTAAGTTTTTCACAATTAAAGGTTACTTTTGTACAACTAACACTGTATTTTCGTTACCCTCCCGCACTAACTAAACAAGCCAGATCCTCACTGATAATCTCTGAATCTTTTCTATTCCACTTAATCCAACTTGGTAAGGATCGAACAACACCCAAGAATAGGCCGGTCGAGTATTTTGTAACAGACAGCTTTCGTCCGTGAATTACACTTCCCTTGAATTTTCCCGATATAACTGAGATTTTCAATCGTTGCGTCGGCAGTTATGTGGTCGTGCTAATCTTTGCACGAAAAGTTGGCCATTTTAAAGTCTTACTTGTATTGGTACCAGCTTTCAATTTCGATACGATATGACGGTATAAATGATGTACGAGCAATCTAAGGGAACTGCGAACACAAGCCGCCATAAAAGGGTGGAGGGTAGGCAGACCCCAACATTAATGTCCACTAATTTGTGTACGGATACTTTTGATCGGTATAACTATCAGTTTAATAAGTCACGGCTGCAAAATACTAATGCGAATTCTTTACAGACGAATGGAAAACCTAGTAGAAACTGACCTCGGAGGAGATCAGTTTGGATTCCGTACAAATATGGGAACACGTGAAGCAATACTGACTCTACGACTTATCTTAGAAGGTAGATTAAGGAAAGGCAAACCTACGTTTCTAGCATTTGTAGACTTAGAGAAAGCTTTTGACAACGTTGGCTGGCATACTCTCTTTCAAATTCTGAAGGTGGCAGGGGTATACAGGGAGCGAAAGGCTGTTTACAATTTGTACAGAAACCAGATGGCACTTAAGAGTCGAGGGACACGAAAGGAAAGCAGTGGTTGGGAAGGGAGTGAGACAGGGTTGTAGCCTCTCCCCGTTGTTATTCAATCTGTATATTGAGCAAGCATTGAAGGAAACAAAAGAAAAATTTGGAGTAGGTATTAAAATCCATGGAGAAGAAGTAAAAACTTTGAGGTTCGCCGATGACATTGTAATTCTGTCAGAGACAGCAAAGGACTTGGAAGAGCAGTTGAACGGAATTGATAGTGTCTTGAAAGGAGGATATAAGGTGAACATCAACAAAAGCAAAACGAGGATAATGGAATGTAGTCGAATTAAGTCGGGCGATGCTGAGGGAATTGGATTAGGAAATGAGTCACTTAAAGTAGTAAAGGAGTTTTGCTATTTGGGGAGCGAAATATCTGATGATGGTCGGAGTAGAGAGGATATAAAATGTAGACTGGCAATGTCAAGGAAAGCGTTTCTGAAGAAGAGATATTTGTTAACATCGAGTATAGATTTAAGTGTCAGGAATTCGTTTCTGAGAGTATTTGTATGGAGTGTAGCCATGTACGGAAGTGAAACATGGACGATAAATAGGAGACAAGAAGAGAATAGAAGCTTTCGAAATGTGGGGCTACAGAATAATGCTGAAGACTGGATGGGTGGATCACATAACTAATGAGGAGGTATTGAATAGGATTGGGGAGATGAGAAGAGAAGTTTTTGCCCGCATCTCGTGGTCGTGCGGTAGCGTTCTCGCTTCCCACGCCCGGGTTCCCGGGTTCGATTCCCGGCGGGGTCAGGGATTTTCTCTGCCTCGTGATGGCTGGGTGTTGTGTGCTGTCCTTAGGTTAGTTAGGTTTAAGTAGTTCTAAGTTCTAGGGGACTGATGACCATAGATGTTAAGTTCCATAGTGCTCAGAGCCATTTGAACCAATTTGAAGAGAAGTTTGTGGCACAACTTGACTAGAAGAAGGGATCGGTTGGTATGACATGCTCTGAGACATCAAGGGACCACCAGTTTAGTATTGGAGGGCAGCGTGGAAGGTAAAAATCGTAGAGGGAGACCAAGAGAGAATACACTAAGCAGATTCAGAAGGATGTAGGCTGCAGTACGTACTGGGAGATGAAGCAGCTTGCACAGGATAGAGTAGCATGGAGAGCTGCAGCAAACCAGTCTCAGGGCTGAAGACCACATCAACAACAACTTTTGATCGGTATAGTAAATATTTTAGGAGCTGGCAGCATAGACTAGCACGAGTAAAACGTTCCACATAAAACGTGTCCAATTTTATTAATTACAGAGATACGTCTGATTGCAGAGAGAAATTTTCGCTTCGCGTGGTGGTACTCTAGTTGCTGTGGGTTTATTTACCGACTGTCATTTCTGTTTCGTAGTCCATGTTGTGAAGCTGTGCTTGAGATTAAATAACTGAAATTTTCGAGTGTGAGTTGTTGACCTGTTCTAGTGTATCGTTTACTTATTGTAATGTATCATTTAAGCGTGCCGCGTATTTATAAATTCTGAGTGTGCTGATGTAGTACTTGTGCACGAGTTCCGTTATGGTAACGCTGATGCTGCCTGCACAAAATGCGTTAGGCGATTTCCCAACCACAGAGTACCAGATCCAAGAGTATTACTTGTGTATTCCCTAAACTGCGTGTGAGTGGTGCAGTGCGTAGGGTCATCCGTCACGTGACGTGCAAATGGACAGAGTGTGGTTTGAGTGAAAGACATTATTTAGTTGGTACAACTTAGCCCTTTAATAAGCACGAGCAGAATTTCTACACATATCGGTGTTCCACTTACAAGAAAACGGCAGATATTACGTATGCAGGGCCTCTATCCTTATCACTTACAGGACATTCAGCACTTTCGAGAAGGAGATGATGGAAGACGATTGGAATTGTGTCGTCGGCTAATTGCAGATCACCGAGTGATCCCATTTGCTAATGCAGCCACTTTCACTCGTGGCGATATCAGTAACACTCGTAACTCACATCGGTGGTCCGGTGAAAATGCGCATGCCTGTGCGGAGACACATTTCCACGAACACTTCCTCTTAAATGTGTGGTGTGTAATCTATATTACTAAAGGGCTAACCTAGTTCATGGCGCACACCAGTTACAGGTCGTCGATCTAACGGCTTCCAGGGGTAACATGAAGTGGATTTTCAATTTAATTATTGACGAAATGTAAAATACTCCCATAATCCGCTCATTAGGAGATATAATTTTATGTTAATGGTGTAAGACAGCAGCACAAATATTACAGTTATAAACGGTGTACATGTCTCGAGACAAGCGTAACTCAGCGCGCGCAAATCAGCCAAACTTTACTACACAGTACTTGAGAATGAGAGAACTTAGCTGCTTCCAACAAACTTAAAATATTTAAACTTTAAATATTTATTTCAGAACCTTCTCACCATCTGTCTCGCTAACACGTTTAAAGTAAAATATTTAATACCTTAACTCATCCGTAAAGCAATCAGATGTTTGAAATTGTTTCATACATGTGAGTTCGATTCTTTAAAGAATGGGCGGGGTGGGGGGGTGGGTTACTGTAACACAATAAGTTGTTTGGGCCTATTGCCTTAGCTCATTGTCTCACAGGGATCCGCTATCGAGACTTTCTTGAAAATGAGCTTCTAGCATTATTGGAAAAGATCCCTTTGGCTTCAATGACGAGTATGTTCTTCCAACATGATGGGACCCCCAGCACATTATAGGAATCAAGCGGTATATCGTTGTTGCTGTTGTGGTCTTCAGTCCTGAGACTGGTCTGATGCAGCTCTCCACGCTACTCTATCCTGTGCAAGCTTCTTCATCTCACGGTACCTACTGCAACCTACATCCTTCTGATCTGCTTGGGGTATTCATCTCTTGGTCTCCCTCTACGATTTTTACCCTCCACGCTGCCCTCCAATACAAAATTGGTGATCCCCTGACGCCTCAGAACATTTACTACCAATCGATCTCTTCTTCTAGTCAAGTTGTGCCACAAACTTCTCCTCTCCCCAATCCTATTCAATACCACCTCATTAGTTACGTGATCCACCCATCCAATCTTCAGCATTATTCTGTAGCACTACATTTCGAAAGCTTCTATTCTCTTCTTGTCTCCTATTTATCGTCCATGTTTCACTTCCATACATGGCTACACTCCATACAAATACTTTCAGAAACGACTTCCTGACACTTAAATCTATACGCGATGTTAACAAATTTCTCTTCTTCAGAAACGATTTCCTTGCCATTGCCAGTCTACATTTTATATCCTCTCTACTTCGACCATCATCAGTTATTTTGCTCCCCAAATAGCAAAACTCCTTTAGTACTTTAAGTGTCTCATTTCCTAATGTAATACCCTCAGCATCACCCGACTTAATTCGACTACATTACATTATCCTCGTTTTGCTTTTGTTGATGTTCATCTTATACCCTCCTTCCAAGACACTATCCATTCCATTCAACGGCTCTTTCAAGTCCTTTTCTGTCTCTGACAGAATTACACTGTCATCGGCGAACCTCAAAGTTTTTATTTCTTCTCCATGGATTTTAATACCTACTCCGAATTTTTCTTTTGTTTGCTTCACTGCTTGTTCAATATACAGATTGAATAACATCGGGGAGAGACTACAACCGTGTCTCACTCCCTTCCCAATCACTGCTTCTCTTTCATGCCCCTCGACTCTTATAACTGTCATTTGGTTTCTATACAAATTGTAAATAGCCTTTCGCTCCCTGAATTTTACCCCTGCCACCTTCAGAATTTGAAAGAGAGTATGCCAGTCAACGTTGTCAAACGCTTTCTCTAAGTCTACAAATGCTAGAAACGTAGGTTTGCCTTTTCTTATCGTTATACCCAACATTTCCCGACAAATGGATCTGCATAAATGGTCATGTTCCTTTGCCACCAACGTCCCCAGACCTTACCTGAGTTTTGCCTGTGGAGATGGCTGAAAGGCGAAACCTCCAAAGATCGTTCGGTTATGAATGGTGCTGTCCCCATAATAAGACCGCCAAGAAAATGTCTGAAAATTTACTCGTGGTATTGTCAAGAGAATTCGAAACTGCATTGAAGACGGAATTGGAATTCATGACAATCAACTCTGAACTTACTCATTTGCCTTTGCAGAACATCTCCTGTGAGTTTGTTTTGTTCACATTGTAAACAGTTGTAGCTCTGTAATCAATAAAAAGCGGACGCAAGTGCTATGGAATGTTATACATGTAAACACTCCTTTTGAATTTGGCGCAATGAAATAAATGCAATCGACCGCACAACAGAATGTGAATCTTTTTCAAAGCCACGCCTGAATTGGGAACAAACATAATGTACTACTTATCAACAGCACGTAGCTATCGGATATGAAGTGGGCATCAGCACGGACAGGAGTGATCACTTTGAAATAAATAACAGGCGGTTCATCGAACTGTGGTATTTCCTGTTGCATCCAAGTGTTCCAAGGAGCATTACTGCCAATATCTCTGTTTTCGACGTGGAAATATCCGAGAATGGAGCAGACTGAGCTGCCGCATGTGCCCTCGTTCCGCATTCTGCTTCCATTTACGAGACGTGGTCGTTAGCTCGGAAGACAGACCGTGGCTGCTCGGACCCGCACAGGATGTGAGTAAGCGCGCGCGCCGGAAGTCGGTCATGTGAGCCTATTCGGTCGTCAGCCGCTGCCGATGGTCGTACTGCGTAAGGTTTCCTAGCCTAGGCTTAAGAGGGGGGAATGGGGGGGGAGGCAGGGGGCTCGTTTCGAAACGGCATCGCCGGCCCAACAGATGTGACAGTAGTGGCGTAACATTAATAAGGCACCATAAACACCGCTTCAAATGCGCACGTGAGTCTGCGTACTGCCTGTGTGTCCAACAGCTGCCTAAACGGTTAACGAGCCGACCAGCTGTAGCCGAATATAGATTTGCTAACACCATCATCAGATCCACGCAAAACAAAGTGACTGCTAATTGGTTGAAATACGTGCAACGAAACTAAGGAATTACTTCATGTCACCAATTATTCTATATAAGTTATTCACGCTCGAATAATGAGTGAGTAGGTCACTTGATACTGATAAATTATGACTTAGGAGTCTGTTATTTGCGTACTTCGATCCCTAGATGGTTCGCTGAATTATATTGTAGTCGTACGATTTTGACTGTCTTATTATGTCCAGGACGTCAAGCAGAAATTATCACTGATCAGATTGTTAGGGAAATGAAAAGGATTTGTCAAACTGTCATAAAGTGAAGACCTGCAGCGTACAGCAGACTATAGACATATGTAAAAAAGCGAACGTAGTAGGCCGTTGATGATTGTGACATTTGCTAAAGGTTCAGTTGCCTGACTGGAATATTTCCCTTATATCCGACAAAATCTACATAGATCGTTTTGGAGTGCGAGTGTTGTGTGTTAACTGTAGAAGTTTTTTCCCTCTTTTTACGTTAGCGGATAAAACTTCTTCAGCTACCACGCTTTCAGCTTTCTATGCCCACGTCGAGTGCCATTGCACTAGCATCCTTCAGCATTCTCTGTTATGGAGATGGATAATAAACATTTCAAAAGAAAGGGTGTATGATATGCAGCACCAATATTTCGCTATAAAGACGTTCAAATGGTTCAAATGGCTCTAAGCACTATGGGACTTAGCATCTGAGGTCATCAGTCCCCTAGACTTAGAACTACTTAAACCTAACTAGCCGAAGGACATCACACACAACCGTGCCCAAGGCAGGATTCGAACCTGCGACCGTAGCAGCAGCGCGGTTCCGGACTGAAGCGCCTAGAACCGCTCGGTCACAGCGCCGGCGGTATGAAGACGTCATGGGCACACAATTACTCGTACTTTGTCAAAAACAATGTTAAATGGCCACTTACCAGCATATTTTGGATAAGCTGAGCTCAATACAAGTAGGTTTTGTGCTGTAATGTCACTATTTATGAAATTTGAATACATTAATTCCAATATCGATGCTTGAGTCAAATTCCACACGTGTTTAATGTGGTGCAAGTCTGGAGAAAACGCTGGTCACGGCTTTCGACTGAGCGATGCAATTTTACACGCACAAAAATACGGTCCTTCTTCTCATTCCACGTCTAAACGTGATCGTAGTCCGTCGCAAGAACATAAGTCTCTTCGTACGAAAACAAAATTCACAGAATTATCCATCATGTTCCTCCAAGCAATGCTTGGGACACTAAGGCGTCGTTGGGGACACTCTTTATGAAGACAGTCAAGGACAATTTCCATTTATAATCTGTATGCTGCTGCTGTCGTTGGAGTTGACTCGCAATCCGTTGCTTAGACTGACAGGTCATGAGGAAGAGACCACTGTGACACCTGGCTGAAGTTGTTCGTGACCAGCCTTGTACTGCCGTCTTCCAAGATGTACCTTTGTTTGGAGTTGGACCCGCTATCACTGTACGACATTACAGAGCCGTTTGACACTTCACGCAGTTATTTTCAATCTTCTAAATCAACAATTATGTAACTTGGAAGAGACCTGAGGACACCGGAAGGTTTCAGGCTGATTATGTAATGTTAAGACAGCGATTTCGAGGTCATGTTTTAAACTGTAAGACACTTTCAGAGACAGACGTGTACTGTGATCACAATTTATTACCTATGAACTGCAGACTGAAACTGATGAAATATAGCAAGGTAGGAAATGAAGAAGACTGGATCTGGATAAATTGAAATGACTAGAGGTTGTTGAGAGTTTGAGAATGTGCATTAGGCAACAATTGACTGAAACAGGGGAATAGAATACAACATAAGGCGAATGCGTAGTTTTGAGAAATGAAATAGTGAGGGCATCAGAGGACGAAATAGGTAAAAATCAAAGCCTTATAGTAATCCTTTGATAATACAGGAGGTATAGAATTTAATTGACGAAGGGAGAAAATATAAAAAGTTAGCAAATGAAACAAGCCAAAAGGAATAAAGACGTCTAAAAATGAGATTGACAGAAAATGCAAAGTGGCTATGCAGAAATGGCTAGTGGACAAACGCAAAGATGTAGAAGCAAGCATAGCTAGAGGAGAGAGAGGCGCGCCTGTAGGAAAATTAAAGAGAAATTGAGAGAAAAGGGAAGTAGTTGTATCAATATCAAGTGCTGAGATAGCAAGGCAGTACGAAGCAAAGAGGAAAACGCCGAAAGTGGAAAGAATATATGTACTTGAAGACAATATTATAGAAGTTGAAGAGGACGTATATGAAACTGAGATGGGAGATATGAAACTGAGAGAAGAATTTGACAGTGCAATGAAAGACCTAAGCCAAAACAAAGTTCGCTGGAGAAATGATATTCCCTCTGAATTACTGGGATCTTTGGGAGAGCAAGTCATGAGAAATCACAGGTATCTACCTGGTGCGCAAGATACGGGAGGCAGGCGAAATACCCTCATATTCCAGTAAGAATGTAATATTTACCATAATTAAGAAGACAGATGCTGAAGTTGTGAATATTTACGAACTATCAGTTCTATAAGTTACGGTTGTATATTGCAGTTTCCAGAAAAATGAAAAAAAAACCTCACAGAAGGCGACCTCGGAGAAGGTCAGGTTTGGTTCTGGAGAAATCCAGCATCTCAAATACTTGAATGCTCTCACCTCTTCTATAGTTTCTGTCCCTATCTAACAATTCGGTCTTCTTTTCTTTAAGCTTATAACCATGCCTTTCGTTTTCTTTTTGTTTGTTTTCATAGCGTGTGCTACACAGACATCATCGAGGTCATTTAGGTTTTGACTCAGTGTCTCTTCAATTTCTAAAAGAACTACCATATCGTTTGGAAATCTTATTCATTCTGAACTGCGCAACAGAATTAAAGGATCACTCTCTCTAAACCCCGTAACTGGTTCCCACTGCGACGCCTAACTTTGAAATTGGCTCAAAAGTGTTACATTGTTTTCTTACGGGTGGCCGAGGAAAACATTTCAGCCACATCACCTCTCGGAATAGACACGAAAAGGTCTCGCGTCATGGGGTGACATAAAGTGCGTCAAAGAAACCACCTCTTTCCCTGGAGCATTGATTCCCACACACTTTGCGGTCGATAACGATAGTACGCAGTGCGATGAGCAACAACAAGTTCTTCTTGACGACACTGTTCACACTGTCGGACGTTTCCACCCTTCTCTATGAACATTGTGGGGCTGCATCCCCATTGAATGGGATCACACCCCTTTGGAGTGCAGGGCGACCGCAATTTTTGTCCTCGTGTATAGGTTGGCGCGACAAGGCACCATTTAAAATGATTCAAAGAAATTTGAACGTATCCGAAGCAGCGAAGAATGTTGGAAACGAAAAGCCCTCGGATACTTGCCAAGAATCGCAGAAAAATAGATACCTATGCTTGCCCATAAACAGAACTACACTGGTGTCAAAAACTAAAGTAACATACGAAAATTTTGCAAGGTTGCGTTTATTTTTGCACAAAACAGTGTAAACATGTGATAGTAAAGTAGAAACAATGTAAAGAATGCAGAACGTAAACGACTTCAACAACAGACAAAAATGTTCTTCGCTTTTTTTTTGCTATTTAAAGGATTTGTACACACATTCCGGCAAATGGTTAATGTGCTCAGTTAGTGTGTGCCCACCCCCGGCAGCAATACAGGCATTACAACGACGGGGCATGTTGTGAATAATGTCATCAATCCCATGTTGAGCCAATAACGCTCATTATTCCTGCAGAGCTGCTCATTAGAGATTGGCGAACTCGTTCATCCTTGGGAACTAGTTCACTGGTGATCGCTCTTTTTTGGGAACTGTTCGTTTTTACTCATTCATGGTTCATATGTGCTTGGTATACGGTTCTTATGAAAAATGGAAAATTATTAGCATAGGTGACTGAAGATAGAATGCGCCAAGAGGGGGCACTTGCCTCCGCCCTGGATTATAGAATTCCCACACACTTGTAATTTTCGTGACTCTGCAAAACTTCTCGTTTAGCCAACTGTAGCGTTATGTGGCTGATCGCAGTGAAATAATATAAGGTGGCGCACGAAAAACCGGCCCCGAGTACAGATTGCTCGACAGTTACGCAGGATTTGTTGACCGCTACGAGCACAATAGATAAACATGTAATAAGTAGGCAGTGAAGAAATAAATCAGCTAATGCAAACAACAACTTCGAAACAATAGATGACGACTGGTAGCCGACAATGAGGAGTCTAGTACTCGGGCCGATTTTTCGTGCGCCTCCCTGTACCACTGAAATATTGTAGAAGTTATCATATTGTCTTTACAAAATGTGACACCAGACACTCGATTATGGAACGCAGACTTAATTCGGTTGTAAGTCGGTCTGCCTTCCATAACAATGAAATTGCTCTTTTACCTTGGATCAAAAAAAGACGGAAAATGGGCACTCGTGTGTGCCGTGCCGACCTCCTTTGCATGTGTAATAACAAAAAAATGTAGCCTCTTTACAAGTATTTCTTCTGCTGTTTATCGAAATAGTGAAGTAAGCTGATATGCCGTTTTGTTTCCTGAAAAGATGTTTGTATTACATACCAATTAATTTTATGTAATTTACCTAACTATAAAATACATTTTAATTACCGGTCATGGCCGCTGAATGGAATACGAAAAGAACTAGAAGTTCAGAGTTCAAAAAAGGTTTGAAACAGATCTAGAATGGGCGTGGGGAGCGCACGAAACGAACAACTCTATACTGAACTAACTATGAGCTGTCGGCAGTGGAACTGCGATGAGTGGCCACGCGAAGAAGGACGAGTCCGGCCGAGCGAGACCGAGACAGATGGGAGCGGGACCGACGCTAGAACGAGACCGACCGACGTGCCGTTGCGGGAACGTTCCTGTTCCTAGAAACTCTGAGTAGAAAGCCGCGACCGAAACCGACGGGAACGGGACCGAGGCTTGAACGAGACCGACCGACGTGCCGTTGCGGAAACGTTCCTGTTCGTGGAAACTCAAAGTACAAAGCCGCGACCGAAACCGACGGGAACGGGACCGAGACTTGAACGAGACCGGCCGATGTGCAGTTGCGGGAACGAGTCCGACTGTTTCCCGTTTCCGGGAACTGTAAGTAGAAATCCGCGACCGAAGTGAACTACGGAAGACCGTTCCTTACAATTCGTTCATCGATCGTTCCGTTCATCTTGATGAACCGTTCCTTTGGACCCGTTAGTTCACGAACGACCCATCTCTACTGCTCACAAGTCTCGGGGAGAGGTTGGTGGATGCTGACGCGATGCAACCCGTCTCCCTAGTGCATTCCAGACATGCTCTATGGGATTCAGGTCGGGTGAGCGAGCAGGCCACACTATGCGTGCAATATCTTTCGTTTCTGAGAAAACGTCAACCACCTGTTCTCTATGAGGTCGAGCTTTATCGGCCATCAGTACGTAGTCTGGGCCGACACCTCGCAACAATCCCCCCTTGAGGCCCGAAGATCTCGTCACGATACCTGACAGCAGTTTCATTTTTGACACCAGTGTTTTTATTTGTACTGTAACAAATCATTCCAAGTCCGTTCCTTGGATCATAGCCTCCACCAGCTAGGTGTTAGCATCAAAGTCTAGAACAAGACTACCACCGTAAAGGTCTACAAATTTAAGCTGAAACACAGTGCCCCTCCAACGACCATTCCACTAAAACTATTGTCAGTGTGTGGATGTTACGTTGACGAGTTGCGCAATGGATTGATCTGACAAGTACCCTTTGGCTCCTGCAAGAAGCAATTTCCACACCACATTACTACAGAAGTCAGACAGACGCTCCTAATGTACCAAAAAGAAATGCCTGAAAAACTTTCAGCAATAAATATCTTCTGGAGTCGACCGCTGCAAAGAAAAGACACAAAAATATTCTATTTTCTTACGTAACTAGTGGGATACTTGGGTACTGGAGTATTGCTAGTTAGTGTAAGAAAAACATTAAACGAACGGAAAATGTTATTTATTGCAAAATTTAAGAAAAATCAAATGAAACTTTTATTTATAAACTGTTACACAAATTTCCTGGTTCTTTTCGGAATAGGAGGTTACCTCTTATGGATATGAATCCTGTGAATGACATTTATATACGAAGTGTGGGAGAGCTCATTTATTCCTTTTCTTTAAGAATGTTATTTACTTGACAGAATGGCTGAGAGCTGCGCCTACTCAACTTGAATAATTATCTGACTGAAGTTTTCTAAGTACGGTTGAAAGGTGGCTACACTGAGCCACAGCGCCAGAGATCGCGCCAGAGAGTATTGTTCCGCCGCCTCCACTGCCAGTGATTATTGAGACGTAGCGGCAAGCAGTTCTTGCCGAGAAGTTGTGGTGGACACTGCTTGTCGTGAAGTCGGAGTGAGATGTGATAGTGGAGAGTGTTGTTCCATGTTTTATGCAGTTATTTGATGGGAGAGATAGCAGATGTTATTCTAATGGAGATATTGTAATGATCAGAGTGCATTTCGTCAATATATATGAAGGTAATAAAACGCTATGTTCTTTTATTATTTGTGTATCGCAAATAATGCATCATTACAGGTTCAGTCAACAAAGCATCTGGCTTGTGTTCTTGTATTAGAGTGTAATTCTGCTTTCCTTACGCAATTATAGTATTTCTAATTTTCTTTTATCACGTCAGTTAATTGGTATTTAAAAATTCTTGTCTTGTTGAAGAAGAACCGTGCCAGATGTGCGTTGAGTCATACTACCACATACAGAACAGCTACACTTGTGCTTGTTGTGGCGTTGGTTTTATAGTTGCTGGGGACTTAATTAATTAATTGTGTTAATGAAAATTTTCATTTCATTCTTTGTTGTTGTTCCATGCAGTCAGATTGCGTACAAAAACTAGTCAGGGCCAGCCGTTTACGAGACTTGCGTAATCGGACTTACAGCTACCAAAAATATTTGCATTTTATATTTTAATTAAGCCCCTATGCACGTGGCGACCGCTGCTTCGGATCGTCCCTTGGAATTCTTCTGATTGTAAAAATAGTAGACAGTAGTATTGTAGTAGTAATTTGTAGTTTAGTAATTGTAGTCTATTTTGCATGTGTATATTTGGTAATTGGCATTCTTCTAATGGTATTTTTCAAAATTTAATTTTTATTGCCTTGTATACGCGTTTGACGATTTGGTGCAATTATTTGAATTGTTCGATTAATCGTGTTTGAGGGAAATATTTCGTGTGAATGGTATTGTTGAAGATGAGGAGTCATTGTGTGTAATTTTCGTACAGTGACGAATTTTTTATGTTTTGTAAATGATTACGCGATCGATGAAAAAGGCGAAAATGATGAATAGTGAGAATGACGAAATTGTTGACATGGCGAACTCGCCAACACAGGACAACAGTATGATGAATAATGAAGTGGAAAACAATGTAATAAGTCGGGAAAATAGTCCGGAACCATTTCAAAATTTTTCTCAATCAGAAAATTCACAGAGTACGAGATCAACGATAGAAGATTCTGAAATAGTATCGAACACAGATAGCTTTATGGCTATGCAGAAGGAAGTTAGTTTTGCGGGAAATGTTAGGGGCGAAAAGAATTTCGAACCGGCTAATATGGAGCAGTTGATGGGTGCAATATTAAATCTGGGATCACAGTTGGAATCTAAGTTTAAAACAGAGATGGGAACTTTGCGATCTGAAATTAAAACTGATATGGGAACAATGGGATCACAGTTACGATCTGAATTAAAAACAGATAGGGGAACAATGGAAACACGGTTAGACTCACTGGGATCACAGATGGAAACTTTGGCAACACGATTAGAAACTGATATGGAAACAATGGAAACACGGTTAGACTCACGAATAGGGACATGTTTCAAAAATATGAAAGATGAATTAAAGAAAGAAATCAGAGAAGAAGTACAACCGATTTTGAATTCTCACAATAATAGATTAATTGCAGTAGAGATTAGACAAAGGGAACAGGATAGAGAACAGGAAGAAAGAGATCGCGTGATAGTACAGAAATTTTCAGAGTTAAATTTACAACGTGCAAAGGATAAGGAAGAAATATTTGAGAGAATCGAGGAATCCGTACCAAATGACAGATTAAATAACCTAACACAACAATATGAACAGCTAGCTACCAAATGTGTCAATACTGAAACCCGAGTCGCGACACTTACGGAAGACGTAAATAAACAGAAAGAACAATTAGGTGACTTATCGGAAAGAGTTGAGGAAATTTCAGATAAACTGACAAATCTTAGTTTACATGGGGACAGAGATTCGGATGATACAGCACCATTGCCATTTGCAGAAACCGAAGAGTATCAGAACATAAATAAACATGTTGAAAATCAGGGAAAATTTAATGAACGCGTTAAAAGGGAAGTTGAGGCATTACGAAAGCAAGTCAAACAAATTGAAGGCGAAATCGTAGGAAAAGACGGCAAAAGAAATTTAGAATCACAGATAGCAGAAGGGTTTGAAGAAAGTAATTTGTTTCATTTACGGGATGCAACAGGAGAGCGCCAGGCGCGCGAACTTGACAATAATCGACATTCGTACTGGGACAGACGCGGTAGGTCTTTGTCGCCACGAGGCGAAAACTTTGACTATAAACACCTTTTGACTGTTCGGAAATTTAAGATCTTCCGCAATTCTAAGAATGACATACATCCATGTGCATGGTTAGATCAATTTATGTATGCACTTCCACCAAATTGGCCACTAAGTCACAAACTGGAATTTATGTGTGGATATTTAGAAAACGAACCGGCGACGCGGATGCGCGCACTCATTAGAGATTGTAATAGCCTAAATGATTTTTATCATGCATTTCTATCGGCATATTGGTCCGAAAACACGCAAGACAGAGTCAAACACAGTCTTATTATGCAGCGTAATTTCAAACAGTCTGAGTTCCGCACGCCAGCGGAATATTTTGAAGACATGATTCGAAAGAATCAGTTCCTTTCCAACCCTTATAGCCCGACTGAATTAATTCGCATTTGTTTAACTAAGCTGCCACAATCCATAAGACAAATTGCTTTAGCTGTAAGATGTAAAGACGACATCGAGACTTTTAAGACTTTGTTGCAAGAACTTGAGTATGACAACGACGACGGGACTTCTTGTAACTTTTCCAGTAACAGTAATTACAATAGATTTTCAGAGAAAAGGGATAGTGATCGGAACGGGCGTTATATGGGTAATTTTGACAATGACAGACGTAACAGACAGGACAATAGATACCAGCCTTATGACAATAACAGACGTTCTAACAGAAATTACACAGACAATTATAATAACGGTAATTCGTACCGGAATGATCAATCATACGGAAACAGTAATTGGTATTAGCAAGACAGAAATTGTTCAAACAGTAATAGAAATTCTTACTACAGAAATAATCAGGGTAGTAGATACCACAATAATTTCAGAAGTGACAGTCGAAATTACACAAGAAGTAGTTATGCAGACAGGAAAACAGAAATTTTAATAACAGACACAACCAAGAATTTGTATCAGACCTAATTGGCATCCTCCACGTGACAGAACTTCAGAGAGACAAGTGCAAATCGTAGAAATGGATCCGCGAAATGACGCGAATAATCAAAGACGTGACGCAAACAATCGACAATGACTAGCAGCTTCGGCTTCTGGCAGCAATATAGACGGTTCAGAAAGTAATGACACTACAGCTTTACACTACGTACGCCTGGAAGACATGAGAAACATTTTGTTAGACGAAAAGGAAAATAATGTAGACGCATTTTTACATCTTGTTATTGAAGTATGTGTGGGTAAGAATAAGTTCACTGCAGTTTTAGATTCTGGGAGCCCATTGAACGCCATTAGTGAATCAGTTTTTCGTATATGTGAAAGGACTATTGCCTGTCCTGTGTTACCTATTTATAAAACTACAAATCGAGGAGCGATTTCTGGAAAAGGTGTAGAAGTTAAACAACAGACCAACCAAAATTTCAGTTGTCAAGGATACGAATTTTCTGCTAATTTTATTATTGTTCCATTACTCAGTACACAAATTATATTAGGTATGGAGTTTCTTAACGCACATAAGGCAATTTTGAACTTTAAAGAAGGAAGTGTGAATTTGACTGTTGCCGGAATGCCGAAATGTTTGAAATTTTTCGAGTGTTTAACAAGATCTGAGTCAGATACAAAATGTTTAAGGTTTCTTACTTCTGATGTTTTCGTTGAGCATTATGACGACAGTGTGTTTATTCATGACAATGACAATAGATACAGAGACGCGATGGATGATATAATTAATAGCGAAGAATTAATTAATGAAAAGGTTAAGAAAGCTGAAGTGCCAGATGACGTTGCAAGAGAAGAGCTGCACCACATTTTGACTTCACATGCTACAGTATTTAGACATCACACAGGAACTATACAAGGCTTACAATATTTATTTAAGGTAAAAGAACACACACCATTTCGGGGGAAAACGTACGCAATTCCTTTGGATTACAGAGACAAGGTTAAGAATGAACTTCAATACATGTTAGGTCAGGGCATTATTGAGCCTGCAGTCAGTCCTTATACTAGCCTATTACACGTTGTTCTTAAAAAGGATGGGTCAATTCGTTTGGTTCTGGATTCCAGACAGATAAATAATATCATCATTCCTGAAACTGACCGCCCACAAAATTTAGATGAACTTCTTCAACATTTCCATGGAATTAAAGTTTTATCCACGATTGACATGCGCGCAAGTTTTTGGCAAATAGAACTCCACCCTGATTGTAGAAAATACACTGTCTTTTTAGCCTTTGGTAACTGTTACCAGTTTCGGAAATTACCGTTTGGACTTACTGTATCTTCTGCAGCATTCATTCGTAGCTTAAATGAAATTTTACCTGTTTATCTTCGTGACAATATAACTTCATATGTTGACGATATTCTTATTGCTAAACATTCTTGGAGTGAGCACAACAAAATTTTGGATTCATTATTACGTATTTTTGCAAGAGTTGGCATTACGGTGAACTTAGAAAAATCTGAATTTGGTCGTTCTCAGATGAAATTTCTCGGTCACATTATTTCTACAGAAGGTATTCTTCCTGATCCAGAAAAACTAGACGCTATTCGTAATTATGCTGTTCCTACCACAAAACGTGATGTTCGTAGTTTCCTTGGTGTCTGTAATTTTCTTAGACGCTTTGTTAGATTGGACAATTTGGCCACACCTCGTTTATGTGAACTATCTGGAAAGAAATCTAATTGGTGTTGGGATGAGGAAGCTCAGTCAGAATTTGAACAACTCCGTGATGCTTTAGTTGCTGCTCCACTTCTTTCACACCCGGATTTATCTAAAGATTTTTGTTTGGCGACGGACTCATCATACAAAGGCCTAGGTGCACATTTATTTCAAGAGATAGAAGAAAACGGCGTTGTAGTGCAGAAGACTATTGCATTTGGAAGTCGTGTTCTTCCTAAATCAGAAAAGAATTATTCGATTATGGAACTTGAAGCTTTGGCGGTTGTTTGGGCTTTTACAAAATTTCGGACATTTTTGTTTGGCAGACATACTAAGGTTTACACCGATCATCGAGCTCTGGAATTTCTTATTTCGACAAAATTAACTCATGGCAGATTGTCACGATAGGCGTTGTACCTACAGGAATTTGATTTTAGTATTGTTTACATACAGGGTTCTTCAAATATTGTTGCTGATGCTTTATCACGTGCACCTATGGGTTTGAAACAAAGTGCTGAAGAGGACTGCAAGGAAAACAATTATTGTTTGATGTATATTCAAGGTGTTGCGTTTGAGAACTTTATTTCGTCTTCGCTCCAGGACGTCGCTAAGGAGCAAAATAAGGATCCAATCTGGAAGGACATTAAGGAGAAGTGGAGGAGAAAGGAAAGCGTAGCGATTAGACAGCATTATTTAGTTCGCAATGACATTCTTTTTAAACGAAAATCGGTCGACAACTCTGTTTGGTTAGTTTGTATTCCTGATGAGTGGGTTAATAAGCTGATTTGGTATACGCATTTCAGTTATGCACACTTTGGTCCCAGAAAATGCTTTCATAAATTACGAGAAAATTGCTACTTCAATAATATGGAAAAACGTATTCGATTTGTTCTTGCCAAATTCAAATTATGTCAAAAGGCTAAGCCGCCAACAATTTCTCACAGAGCACCGTTGTTTCCTATCATTCCAGCGAAATTAAAGGACATGGCTGCAGTTGATTTGTTCGGTCCAGTGGTTCGATCTACTAATGGTTTTGCGTACATTTTCATAGGAGGGGAGTTGACATCAAAATATGTGTGTTTTACACCGTTACGCAAAGCAACAGCTCATTCAGTATCTAACGCTTTCATCAAACATTTTCTTAAAGAAGTGGGTCATGTTGATAAGGTTATATCAGATAATGGATCACAGTTTCGTTCTAAAATTTGGCTTCGTACTCTACAGCGTCGTAAAATTAAACCAATTTTCATTTCACTTTTTCACCCCCAATCTAACGCTTCAGAGAGATGGATGAAGGAAATCAATAAATTGTGTCGTCTTTATTGTCATCAGAATCACAGAACGTGGGATCAGTATCTTCATATTTTTCAAAACATTCTGAATGAACTTCCTAATGATTCAACTTCTTTACCACCTTTACTGATATTAAAAAACAAAGCACCGACAAATCGCATTTCTGAAATCGTTCCTTTTCCGCCTACACGGAAACTGCGGCATTCTGAAATTGTCAACCTGGCTCTACGAAATATTACATCTGCGGCTGCTAGAAGAGAGAAATCAGCTAAGCGTCCTGGTCGTTTAAAAATCTTGTCAGTTGGTCAGAAAGTGTTAATTAAGTCTCATCGTTTATCCCACAAAGGAAAAGGCTTGTGTCGCAAATTTTTTCTGCTTTATAATGGCCCATATATAAATCGCAAAATTATTCATGATAACACTGTCGAAGTAGAAACTCTTAAATCTCGGCGCTCTAAGGGAATACATCATATATCTAACGTTAAAATTTTTGTGGAATGACGTACTTTAGAGAAACTGACAGCTACACGTAAACACGCAGAGAATACAAGGGTACCGCGCTGTGTTTTGGCGGCGGCATATACTCAAAGCAACAGTCAAGTCTGCGCGCCGCACAGGGCAGTCGTTGACCGCAAACAATTGCTTCCTACGTCACGCGCCTACAGCTGATCAAGAGCTCAGTGCGAATGCACTGACAGCCGTAAACAATTACACAGTGTTTAATTTCTCCGATTAAATTCAGTATAAAGCTATAGTGACTTGATGAATTATGTTATTAACATTCAGTATTTTTCAGGATACGGTTCTATAAAATATTTAAGAACTTCAGGTAAATTCTGTGTGTGTCCGACGTTAAGAGGACTTGCTACCGAGAAAATTTCAGAAAGAATGTAATTTCGAAGAAGAAACTAATAAATTAAAAAAGGTAACTATTAATTGAGTTCATTTTTCAGGTAACATATTTCCATTTAGGTATGTACTTTAGATGTAATTTGCTGCTCGCGATTACATGATTCATACTTTGTGCTAATTTCATGTTCTATGAATTTACTTGTGAAGCGACGTGCTTGCGTACGTTAACTGATTTTGACAATGATTATTAATGAACTGAGTTGTAACTTGTGTATATTATGCATCGCTTGGCTGCTATGCTTTTTCACTGATGTCATATTTTTTAATTATGTGCCTGCTGTGCTTATTCATTTAAATTATAATTGTCACCTGATTAGTCGTGCTCATATGGTTATGTATGTAAGTTATACTTTGTGATTTATCTGTTTGCGCCTTCATGTTTACTTATTAAGATTACATATGAACATTTATTTGCTTGTGCTGATACGATGCTAATGACCTGTTTATTATGTAAGATACATATTTGTTGCATTGCGTATGGATTGCATATTTACACATTTCTGCTTGTTGTCATAGCTATTCTTTAATTTGGTATATAGAAATGCTGATATACTGTGTATGAACATAGAGTTTAGGTCACATTACTGTATTAATTATAGATTGTTCGCTTGGCAGAGCCTCGTTGTAAGAATTGTGCTGCATCCACTTGTTGACATTCTGTTCTCCACTGGTATATTTACTCGCTATTGCTTGTTTTGCTTACGCTCAGTGCTTTATATTTTAACATAAGAAAATGAACTGCAGTAATTCGACGATTGACTTTAGTACAAGAAACGTCATAGAAGTCACATGAGCTGGAGGTTTTATGGAAGCTGTATAAATTTATGCTAATAGGAAGGAAGCTAACGACATGACATACTAAAATTAGGTTTAGACCATTGACAGTTATTACACTGCATTTTTTGTGAGCAACTGAAATAGGAAGTGACACTTGACACAAGAAATACTCCACATGTTTGCTTCTGTTTGCCATAATTCTTGAAGTGGTGTACACACTGTGAAATATTATGATCATTCACACTCCGTAATCGTACTTAATTACTGAGAGTTATTCGAACTAAGTCTGTTAGAGGTCATGTATGCATTTCTTTGTTTATAATTCATAATGAGTAGAAGATTTTGGCTCAGATGGATTACACAGAGGTTGTGTGTTGACAGTGTGTCTTCGGATTGTATGGGATGATGAGGTTTGCATTAGGATTTTATCCGTACTTGTTCGAGGAGACTGACTAGAGGAAAGAGTTGTTATGGAAGTGAAATGATATTGGCGATAAGGTTTATATGTATCGACGTATTGAAGAGATATTATTGAGGTATTGAGATTGTGTGAAGTTGATGATTGTTGGAGTTTTGGTGGATAAGAGGTAAAGTGAGTGAGGTGCATATTTTTTTTGTTGGTCTATATGGAACAATGAGGATGAAGATAGCAGACTAGAACACTAAAGTGGAAGGAAGAGTGTCTACACACACTTTGTTAAATCACTAAGCAGTACATTTTTTTTTTTTTTTTTTTTTTTTTTTTTTTTTTTTTTTTTTTTTTGGAGAGGGGAAGTATTTGCATATCTTGGCACACTGACAGTTGTTCAGCAACCGTACATTTTGATCTGGCTTGGCAAACATTGGTCTTGACATGATGACTATGACGTTGACTTAACTATTATTGACTGTTATACATTGCTGCCACTACCACTTGATACACATGATGAACATCAAATTTTGACAGAATTGCAATTACACAGTTAACTCTATTCAATTACACAGTAGTACTTAATGTGGATGAAAGATGAGTGAGTGTGTTTTGTGTGTTTTCCTTTCCTAATCCTACCCACCTATCTCCTAAATATTATTTTATTTGTTTGTAGTGGCTTGCACTGACACCCATAAATATTATAGGTTTACTGATGTTTGTGTACTTGTAATAGTTAATATGACAATTATCTGACATCATTTGTGTGTTTGTTATGATTTGTATGTTTAGTATAAAAGCATTTGTATGTGTATTCAAACTATTGTTCATGCTTGAACTGTCTGAGTAGTGATGGTGAATATTATGAACTGTTACCTGCACTTTTCAACATGATGTGTGACACTTAGAAATGTTTAATTTCTGCTGATGAACTGTGTGATCAGTGATAGTAAATATTATGGACTGTTGCTTGTACTTTTTCTACATGATTGGTGCCACTAGGACATGTTTAATTTCTGCTGATGAACAGTGTGATCAGTGATAGTGAATATTATGGACTGTTACTTGTACTTTTTCTACATGATTGGTGCCAATAGGACATGTTTAATTTCTGCTTATAAACTGTGATGAACAGTGTGATCAGTGATAGTGAATATGATGGACTGCTCTCTGCACCTGCTCATCATTGCTGGGTGCAACTGATGGAACTGCTTTTATTGAAATGATGTCACTTGTTGCTCTCTGCACCTACTCAACAATACTGGGTGCACAGATGGAGCTACTTCTATGGAAATGATGTCATTTGTCGGTGTCTGCACCTACTCAACATTGCTGGGTGCCACTGATGAACTGCTTCTGCTGAAATGATGTTACCTGATGCTGTCTGCACCTGTTCCACAATGCTGGGTGCCACTGATGGACTGCTTCTACTGAAATGATGTCACCTGATGCTGTCTGCACCTGTTCCACAATGCTGGGTGCCACTGATGGACTGCTTCTACTGAAATGATGTCACCTGATGGTGTCTGCACCTACTCAACATTGCTGGGTGCCACTGATGGACTGCTTCTACTGAAATGATGTCACCTGTTGGAGTCTGCACCTGTTCCACAATGCTGGGTGCAACTGATGAAACTGTTTCTATTGAAATGATGTTACTTCTTGCTGTCTGCACCTACTCAACATTGCTGGGTGCCACTGATGGACTGCTTCTACTGAAATGATGTCACCTGATGCTGTCTGCACCTGTTCCACAATGCTGGGTGCCACTGATGGACTGCTTCTACTGAAATGATGTCACCTGATGCTGTCTGCACCTACTCCACAATGCTGGGTGCCACTGATGGACTGCTTCTACTGAAATGATGTCACCTGATGGTGTCTGCACCTACTCAACATTGCTGGATGCCACTGATGGGCTGCTTCTACTGAAATGATGTCACCTGATGCTGTCTGCACCTACTCCACAATGCTGGGTGCCACTGATGGACTGCTTCTACTGAAATGATGTCACCTGATGGTGTCTGCACCTACTCGACATTGCTGGGTGCAACTGCTGGAACTGTCAACTACTTGTTTCTTGAACTATGGAAAGGATTTATGTGAATATTTGTATAAACTGATTTTTTGTGTATTACTGTTTGTGAAAAGTTATGAGACTCTTACCTGTACATATTCGTCATTGCTGACGCTATCGATTGAATTGTTTAACTACATGATATTTGTGTAAACTATTATGTAAAGTCATATGTATGAAAAAATTTGTATTCATTACTGTATTTTATATATTAGGCTATTGTAAGGTCAGTGCAAAGCCAAAATTTTATCTAGTTATATGATATTTACGTATTAATATTATCTTTTATTTTTGTCTGTATTTTTTTTTACGAATTTGCTGGTATTTTCACCACCAATGCTGGCAAAAATACCATCAAATTCTAGCCCGTGGTGGAAGGGCATATGAAAGGTGGCTACACTGAGCCACAGCGCCAGAGATCGCGCCAGAGAGTATTGTTCCGCCGCCTCCACTGGCAGTGATTATTGAGACGTAGCGGCAAGCAGTTCTTGCCGAGAAGTTGTGGTGGACACTGCTTGTCGTGAAGTCAGAGTGAGATGTGATAGTGGAGAGTGTTGTTCCATGTTTTATGCAGTTATTTTATGGGAGAGATAGCAGATGTTATTCTAATGGAGATATTGTAATGATCAGAGTGCATTTCGTCAATATATATGAAGGTAATAAAACGCTATGTTCTTTTATTATTTGTGTATCGCAAATAATGCATCATTACAGGTTCAGTCAACAAAGCATCTGGCTTGTGTTCTTGTATTAGAGTGTAATTCTGCTTTCCTTACGCAGTTATAGTATTTCTAATTTTCTTTTATCACGTCAGTATAATTGGTATTTAAAAATTCTTGTCTTGTTGAAGAAGAACCGTGCCAGATGTGCGTTGAGTCATACTACCACATACAGAACAGCTACACTTGTGCTTGTTGTGGCGTTGCTTTTATAGTTGCTGGGGACTTAATTAATTAATTGTGTTAATGAAAATTTTCATTTCATTCTTTGTTGTTGTTCCATGCAGTCAGATTGCGTACAAAAACTAGTCAGGGCCAGCCGTTTACGAGACTTGCGTAATCGGACTTACAGCTACCAAAAAATATTTGCATTCTATTTTAATTAAGCCCCCATGCACGGTCCAGGCTGTCACGTGAGAAATGTAATGGAGTGACGTGAATGAAGTACGTTATTTCTAATGGAGGAAAGATGGGACTCGCCTATGCTGTAGTGCACAATACTGTGAGCTGTGATGACTGCTGCCTGCATCGTTCGCCACTGAAAAATAACAAAACTATCTCTTTCTATCTGGATTTACCTTCGCCAATCGAACTTTCACCTCTCACTACACCTTGATGAAGTCAAGGACTCCTATCTGCCCCTAGTCCAACTATTGGTGTGGTACACCGGTCAGGTAACCAGTCCACCATAATGCCACTCAATGTTCGCTTGCAGGTGCTAACTAATACTCTGTCTGTGTTTACACCGCACATTAAGTGTCGCGGCCAACGCAGTGAACAAACACTTAATTGTGAGTGACTCATTATAGAGTACCAATCCGATTCACTAGCGACAGAGATGCTCTCTCAGGGCAGTACTGTGTAGAGACTTTGTTCCTCACTCTTGCGTAAAAGCACAAGCGCACTCGCTCCCGCTACATGTTCCCGATACAAGAGCATCACCTGAACGATTTCCCTCCACGCAAAAAACGAAGGGTATATCATCCGCTGTCTTTCTTTCACTCCTCCAGCTCATTGCGTCAGAAGTAGTCCACCAATCAGCATTATTCTTACAAATGGGAGAATGGCTAAACCGACGAATCTGGAAATATATAACATCTACATTAGGCGATTACTGTCAACTTGTGAGAACTCTGCAACTGCGCATAAGGTTCATTAAAAAAAAAAATGCATATGCTATGGCTCTCCCAAACAATAGAGTGGGTTTTGCTTTTAAGGTGAACACACAGGCCATTATCCCTTTTCTCTGGCAAAAACTGTTTTGGTCTGTGGGCAGCCGGCCAGCCGGCCGGCGCAGCTGCGTGCTAACTCACCCTCATACGGACTTTCCAGTGGGCTGGTTGCCTCTGCCGAACAAAACCTCCTGTGGTCATCATGTCTTGAATGTTTGTGTACGCCAGCCTCGACTTTTTCATCTCAGTGTGCACTTGCGATTTATTTATTAGATTTGCGTATCGATTAAATGGAAATATGTAAAATGACTACCCAATCGAGTTTGGGCTCGAATGAAACGTCTTGATATGCAGAATACGATGGTGAGGTCGGAATATGTAAGAAATGAAGGTCAGGAGACCATGCCACCTTACACTATCTACAAACAAAACATAACTGTGGTTACTCACTATCTCTCCAAATACGAAATATAACTCCATGGATTAATGAGGAACATTATTTTCGCCTTAATAAAATAAGATAAAAATGAAACTCCGCTGCAGAGTGAAAATCTCATTCTGGAAGATAAAAATGATTACCCTCATCCCTCGTATAACAGGATGTAAGATCCTGCTTTCTATGCATCAAGAGGGTACATGACCCAACTCCCTTATTTAGATTGACCCACGAAAGTATAAAAAGCTGTAGCCTTGCAGAAAATCAGCTCTATACACTGAGGTGACAAAAGTCATTATGCACGTATAAAGATGGCGGTAGTATCGTGTACACAAGGTATAAAAGGGCAGCACATTGGTAGAACTGTCATTTGTACTCATATGATTCATGTGGAAAAGTGTTAGACGTGATTATGGCAGCATGACGGGAATTAACAGCCTCTGTATGCGGAATGGTAGTTGGAGCTAGAAGTATGGGGCATTCCATTTCGAAAATCGTTAGGGAGTTCAATATTCCGAGATCCACAGTGTCGAGAATGTGCCAAGGATACGAAGTTTATGGTATACCTCTCGCCATGGACAACACAGTGACCAACAGCCTTCTCCTATCGAACGACAACAGCAGCGTTTGAGTCGAGTTGTCAGTGCTAATAGAGAAGCAACACTGATTAAAATAACCGCAGAAATCAATATGCGATGTACGACAAATACATCAGTTAGGACAGTGTGGCGAAATTTGGCGTTAATGGGTTATGACAGCAAACAACCGTCGCGAGTGCCCTTGTTAACAGCATGACATCGCCTGCAGAGCCTCTCTTGGGTCTCGTGACCACATCGTTTGGACCCTAGACGACTGGTCAGCCGCGGCCTCGCCAGATGAATCCCGATTTCAATCGGTAAGTGTGGCGCAGACCCTACGAAGTCATGGACCCAGTTTGTCAACAAGGTACTGTGCAAGCTGGTGGTGGCTCGATAACAGTGTGGACTGTGTTTACATGGAATGGACTGGGTCCTCTGGTCCAAGTGAACCAATCATTGACCGGAAACGGTTATGTTCGGATACTCGGACACCATTTGCATCCATTCATGGACTTCATGTTCCCAAACAACGATGGAATTTTTATGGATGACAAAGCGCCATGTCACTGGGCCACAATTGTTCGCGACTAGTCTGAAGGACATTCTGGACAATTCGAGCGAATGATTTGGTCACCCAGATCGCCTGGCATGAATCCCATGAAACATTTATGTGACTTATTCAAGGGGTCAGTTCGTGCACCAAATCCTGCACTGGCAAGAATTTCGCAATTATGGACGGATATACAGGCAGCATGGCTCAATATTTCTGCAGAGGAGTTCCAACGACTTGTTGAGTCCTCGTCACCTCGAGTTGCTGCGCTATGATGGGCAAGTGGAGGTCCGATACGATATTATTCGGTATTCCATGACTTTCGTCGCACCAGTGTAATTGACTTTAGCTTTAGACATGGGCAGTCGAATTGGTTCTGCTGACTCTTTCATCGATCAGCATCTTGTGTTTGGTATTATTCCTAAAGTATCTCTTGTACCATTGCATATTCTCTATGAGAATTTCTGCTAATATCAGCCTACATCTGAAGAGGTACCAAATTCCGGATCCTAACGTCTGGGGTCAGTCCTCGATCGATCTATGACTTTTTTCTGTTGTTAATTGCTTCTTTTCCTTCTGGAAAAGAATTGTTAATAATGTGCTAAATCATAAGTGATTATGAGTCCACGTCAAACTGTGGGACCCAGTAGATATGTCAACATTACATACTCAAATACCACATCCGATAATAAGACTTTATGTTGCGGCGATGTAAACCTATGATAAATGAGAGAATCTTTTTATTTTTATTTTTTGATGAACAGTTCTCTTAATATCGCATGAAAAGGGCAGGATAGCAAAGAAATCATTTAAAGCCAAAAACAGTTTTTTGATGCAAAAAGTAAAATGTTACCCAGAAAAATATAGCAGCCACACTAGATTCACATCCGAGAACCGAGAACCTCACGGATACAGCAGACTGCATTGTTGAAGCACAGTTTCTTAATTACTTGTTTCATGGATGACCTGGACGATTCTTTTATCGAAATAATATGCAACGAGTTCGTTTACGGAATATGTATACATGATTAGTGTTAACGTCAATGAAGATTTTTTTTTTAGTCTTACTGCTGTAACTCATACATTAGGTGCCCCTAGCTGCTATAACAAATTGCGTGTGACGAGGGCCTCCCGTCGGGTAGACCGCTCGCCTGGTGCAAGTCATTCGACATGACGCCACTTCGGCGACTTGCGCGTCGATGGGGATGAAATGATGGTGATTAGGACAACTCAACACCCAGTCCCTAAGCGGAGAAAGTCTCCGACCCAGCCGGGAATCGAACCCGGGCCCTTAGGATTGACAGTTTGTCGCGCTGACCACTCAGCTACCGGGGGCGGACCCCTTAGCTGCTAAGCTTTACTCTTAAAGTTCTCGAGTGTGGATTCGATTGTTTTTTGTTGTCGAAAATAGAGTTCTCTTTCTGGCCATTGCTAGCATACCACCGCCAACAGTACCATACCAAGTTAAGAAAGGTGGTTTTCAAATCAACCTCCAGGTTGAGGACAAATTTATTATCACCTCTAAATTAGCACACAGCCAGGTGATTAGAAATTTGTCGTTGCCATTTCTTCTTCGTTTGTGCACTACGTGGTCGTACGGGTGCAAAACATTTCTAACAAGGACATATCCCAGTTCGAACAGCTGAAACCGGCTGAAAATTACTTTAAAATACACATAAGTATCTTTTCAACACCCATCAACCTCATTTACGAGTAAAAAATTCTTCAACTGTGTACAATCGATGTTGAAGGTTGACTAATTTGTAGACTACAGAAGTGCAGGTCGCTGAAGAAACAATACCGTGTGAAAAGCAGTTGTGATAGCAGATTCAGAAGAGTCATAAATGAGGTATTATTCGGCAAAAAGCTAGGCACGTGTTAGAAACCGTTTATGTTAGCACCCGCGGTACTTACAGGCATATTTCCCAAAATAGGAGTAGCTAAGTTGTTGTAAATTCTTACTTTATCTGTCGCCGAAGTGCTGATGTGAAGTTTCACTGAAGTGATTAACACACTGCGCATTGGAACAGCTCGTGGTGAAGATGTGGATAATATGGTCACTGAAGCTTTTGATGTCGGACTACTGCAGAGCGGAGACGCCGAAAGTCAGGCAGCATGCCCAAGTGTTTGACTTGTCGAATGCGCATACTGTTCCATTTCGCTTAGTTTAATTACTACAGTGACACTCGACATTTGATAGTAGCAGTGAATGTTCGTGCAGCAGATGTTATTCACTACTCCTTCCTGTTAAAAGAGTGAATGCTGCAAAATACTGTACCTTTCTGATGTTAGCCTTATCGAGTGTGCATACTGTTCCATTTCGCTTAGTTTAATTACTACAGTGACACTAGACATTTGATAGTAGCAGTGACTGTTGGTGCAGCAGATGTTATTCACTACTCCTTCCTGATAAAAGACTGAATGCTGCAAAATACTGTACCTTTCTGATTGAAACGCGTACGAATATTTTAAGTTAAAAAGCCTAGGCAAATTCAGGGAAATGAAATTTTGGTGTCACATGGTAATATGCTTAGTGTAACAACAAAAACAACTTCTGTTGAGTTCTATTGTGGGATTTATACATTCTTTATACCCACTATGCATGTCAACACCGCAAAGCAAATACCGCGTGCTTTGTGAATTACAGGGCGGGTCAAAATTCCGTTTATTTATTTATTTACTCGTGTCCAGAACATAACATACATATACAGCAATTTACAAACAATATAAGTACATGTTTAAATTCTATATGACATCAGTTTACAGTATAAGTACATGATTAAATTCCATATGACATCCAAAATTCCGCTGTTTGAACTGCTATATCACTGGCGATAACCAGATCGCCCATCGGGCATGGGGCTGGGAGGTTTCTACATTTGAGCAGGTGTTGATGATCTTGCTGTTCGCCACATCTCCTGGAGACAAACCCCATTTCTTGAAATTGACCTTCCATCGGGATACACCAGTTCTCAGCCTGTTGAGGACCTTCCATGTTTAATATGGGAGGTGACGTCCTTTAGCAAGCTCTTCTTTAGGATTGTTCCAGTACCTCTCTGATGGTGAGTTACGCCACAGATGTATTCAACGATTTGCAGGTGACGTTAAAAGTGGTTATGTTCAACGGAGGGAACTCTTTCTCGATCTTCATCTTGGATGTTGGTATTCACATCCGAACAAGGGGTGTCTTGGATCTGTCTCCTGTTTCCGCTTATCTTTTTCTGCTGCTGTTCTTCTTCTGATATGTGGGGGTGCTATACCCTCGAGATGATATATTTTATTAATAGGAGTTGCCCGCAAGCAGCCAGTGACAATGCGTCCTGCATATTCAGCAGCGGAGAAGCATAAGGACAATGCAGATGTGCGAAGAACATCTGATTGTGATCCCCAATTGTTGCCTGTAAGTTTCCGGATGATGTTGTTCCTACCACATTCTTTCATTTTTGTGTCCATGCAGTGGACTTTGAAGGTGAGGGAACGGTCTAGCTTTACTCCTAGGTACTTTGGGGATTCTGTTATTATGGTACCACAGATTTGTAAAGAAAATGGCGGAGCGCTATAGAAGCTCGCTTAAAGTACAATTTAAAACATACGTATAGCATATTATGGAATGAAATTTCATTCGTTTTCATATTCTGGAGCACAAGCATACACTAGTTATGTCGATTCTGATGACTAACGAGATAATTGACCATCACAGATTGTGTTCAAAATGACCACCGTCAGCGGCAATACACGCTTCCAGTCTAGTATGGAACGACTGATCTACATGTGTTAGCATTTCAGTGGAGATGTCCGAGCAGACTGCAGAAGTACATCGTTGCATATCGTCGGGTGTATTTGGTATGTCTATGTAGACAGCTTTTTTCATCTTTCCCCACAGAGAAAAGACTACAGGCACAAATCCTGGGAATGGGCCGGCCTAGATACAGTTCCTCTACGTCCAACCCAACGATTTGGGACAATTCGTGGAGATAAGCTGTAGTATTTCGTGCACTAAGGGTGGACAGCCATCATGTTGGTACCACAGATTTCCTCATCGCCATCAAACGAACGTCTTCTACCATCTGTGGAAAATGGTCTCTTAGGAAGCTCCGACAGTAGTGTACGTTCAGTGTTCAGGTCATGAAACACGGGCCTATGAGCTGATGGTTCACTGTCCCATTCCAAACGTTTACACTACATGGACGCCGGCGTTCCACCTGACGAAGCCAACGGCGATTGTCAACAGATCAATAGTGCATGTTTCGGCGATTTACTTGGCCATAGTTGGTAAATGTGGCTTCATCGCTAAACAAGTTACATGACACACCTGGAGTATCCTGCCTTAATGCCCATGTACAGAAGTTAACATGATTCTTATAATTGTTTCCATTCAGCACTTGATGGAGAAAGGATGGAACCTATGTCGATGGACAATGCTTGCCTGCCTCATGCCACTCCTTGTGCGACAGCTAACGTGCGGATCAATTGCAACAGCAGCAACAACATTAATTTCCCCTTCTTCTGTCGTCAATTGTTTCCTTCTGTAACGTTGTCTAAGTGCTACACTACCATTTTCACGTAACTTGTTGAAGAGGTTGATAACTGCTGAGATAGTTGACGTCTATTCCCATATCTTGCCACATACACCATACAAGAACGAACTGCATTCTTCCTACATCCTCCATACACTATGAGCATGTCGGCTTTTTCTGCACTGGTAAGTCCCATCGTCCACTCACGACCTACTGCTTGGTCTGCCACACACTAACTGACTAGCAAATCGTAATGCACTCAAAGAACATACAAGTACACTGTAAGCAAACATCACAGCATTATACCTAACAACTACGCAGGTTTTATGGCACAAACAGGCGTCGGTTCAAATGGTTCAAATGGCTCTACGTACTACGGGACTTAACATCTGAGGTCACCAGTCCCTTAGACTTAGAACTACTTAAACCTAACTAACCTAAGGACATCAGACACATCCATGCCCGAGGCAGGATTCGAACCTGCGACTATAGCAACAGCGCGGTTCCGGACTGAAGCGCCTAGAACCGCACGGCCACAGCGGCCGGCAAGCGTCGGTGAGGAACCTTTTCAAAATACGTTATCTCGTTAACGATTCGCATTAGAATCCTGCAACAAATACCACTGACATTCTAATTTACTCTGCTTTTCGTCTGTTAATGTCAATAGGCAGTGTTTCATTTAGAAAGTGTATGTTTGCACAAAAGTGTACTTTCTAAGTATTATAATAAGGGCCCTTGACTACCGATACATTCTGTGAAAACCGCACGTCGATAGTACTTTCAATTTCCGCAATATTTGGGGTGCAAGTTTTAGGTGATTCACCCTGTACATAGTTCATCCCTCCTAAGGATCTCGATATCGATAGTGGCAAGATATTGGTCCCGGGAATTCCAAGACCTTAACAAAACCTCAGACTAAAACGGACATACAAAAAGAAGCGAGTAGAGGACTTTAGTTTATACATCTAGAGAGAGGAGATTGAATAAAACATTTTTTTTAATTTACTTACTAAACGATGACTGCAACTTACATTTTATGTTTACTTGCAGTAATGTTCGTCTGGTTATGCTTTTGACGAATGAGGAACGCAATGAACATCCAAATGGCAAAAGATTTTTTTAATGTGATACAATTACGATTGAACAATTTTCAGGTTCAAATGGCTCTGAGCACTATGGGACTTAATATCTGAGGTCATCAGTCCCCTAGAACTTAGAACTAGTTAAACCTAACTAACCTAAGGACATCACACACATCCATGCCCGAGGCAGGATTCGAACCTGCGACCGTAGCGGTCGCGCGGTTCCAGACTGTAGCGCCTAGAACCGCTCGGCCACGCCGGCCGGCAACAATTTTCAGAGTTTTTACTTTGCTTGTAGTGTGAAACCTTGCTTCGTGCCAAATTTAATTATTCTAGGTAAACGGGAAGTACCCTACATGTTTTGATGAGTGAGTTAGCGAGTGTCTTTTAGTGACACAAATGACCGAACCTTCTGATTGCATTAATTAAGACGTTTACATTTTTTATACCGCCAAGAGACCATAGATTTCAGCATGTGACATAAATTTGAACTTGATACGCCAAGCAGTTCCAGAGAAAAAGAGTCTTAAGATACAGACAGACAAATGCGTAAAACAAAAATTGGCCAGAGTGCGAGTATGACTCGCCACGATAATGCGTTACCTGAGGGAGAGAAGGAGCGCGCGCCATCTGTCTGTGTGCCGTACCAATTTTGTCCTTTGTCGCAACTTAACTTTGTGTATCGCGTCTTCTGACACAGTATTTGACTAAATGAACGTGGAAAACCACCTATTAGTCGGCCACAATATTAATGCACCTGAAAGTGATGGCGCTGCGGTCGGCTTGTCGTGAGAGTTTATCGTGACATTTCACAGGGACGCGCTGTACCACTTGGTAGCATAAGCACGTGTCCTAAAAGCAGTGTGCAATGCGTTTTCCTTAATCACCAATGTACTTGTTTACTATTACATCACCGCCTGTTTCCGGTGCCAACGATATATACGGCCCCTGCAACGGACTTGTGACGTCACACTAGACGGCTTGTCAGCCACACTTCGCGAACAGTCTGCTCCATGCAAGTCCCATGGGAAATCAATGTTTAATTGAAAAGGAACTCAAGAAATGTATTAATTTGTCGCGAACTATCGAGAATTTGCGTGCATTTAAACACGCAGTCAAAAATTATTACACTCGTATGAAATAGTTGCTACTACCGGAGACCGCTTTTGGCATTCGTAAGTACTGCAGTGTCGCGTGCTGTGACGTACGAGCCACGGCTTCTCTTTCTCCTGGGCCTCGATGTTTCCGATAACGGCCACGGGAGGGCAAGTGCAATAATATCGTGATCGGTTAGTAGAATCTACGCTCAGGCTGGCCGGTATATTAAAGGAACGATCGTTAATCCACTGTGCGGTTTCAATACAACAGTTGGTATTACACCACCAAATTTTCTTTGACAAAGATATTTGTCGTGGCACGAAAGGGGCATTACACTGTCATCAAATATTTCGTCAAAGTTCCTGCAGAATGGCCGACGAAGACTGCAGCTGCAAGTCGAGGCCGTGAAGTCGTATGAAAATTACTTGCGAATGGACTAGAGTACGTCTCAATATGTGCTCAGGAAAGTGGCTCCTCATATTACGAAGCGGAGCCCTTACCTCAGAAATGCTATATCCGTTAAAGACAAACTTATCGTAACGCTACGATTTCTTGCACCAAGAGAAAGTATTCTAATGTACAGAACAGCACTCGAATACTGCATTGTACATTGACCAAAATAATATCAGAAACGTGTGGCGCTACTAATACAGCACTGAAGAAGGAATATCTGAAAGCAAATTACTATTTAGTACATACTATAGCCATGAAGAAATATTTTTGTATCCACAAAAGTTGTAGATTTTCACCTTCTGTATCTAGGCTACATCCTGGCCGTACTTCACGGCTAATGGCCTCTGCATAATATTTATGGCTCTCGCTTTTTCTTATTCTATTTTTTTATTTGGGATTCCGCGAATTATACAGTGCTTTGCCAACCTCGTACATTTCTATAAATTTCGTTGTATATTTGATTCATCATAAGAATAAACCTGATGTAAACAAACACAAATGCGATGATTGGTCAACAACCATAGCACACGTACACAGGTGTTGTTAGGTTCTTGCAAATAGGTTCTAGTTATATACTACATAACTTATTACTATTACGATAAACGAAATTTTAAAATATTCTAAAGTTTTAACAGCCATCAACGTTTTTCTTAAAAAATTTTAATTATGTAGTTTTTATTTGAAAATCGTGTACAGTTGTCGTCTCTGTGCTGTTGTGCTCTGTGCTCTGTGAGATTAACAAGTACTGTGAAAATGGCTGACGCTGCTGCCTGCTCTGTAATGAAACACGCACGTGGAACACCGCTAGAAAGCGGCGAAAAACAGGTGGTTCTTATTGTTTTTCACAAATTTACAGAAAAAATCAGCTTTGAACTTTTACGAGGAACTTTATTTACTAAAGATAAGGACTTTTTTGTTAGTAAAAGTTGTTTAAATTAAGAAAACATAGAAATTAAATTTTTTGGACAAAAATGAAAAATCAAATACTCCTTATTTGGTCTATGTTAGCCTTTTTTGCCACATATGTGATCTCACGCGAGTCAGAGGGGTAAGCGTCGTGGAAACATGGACAACAATAATTTTCATAGCATTGAGCACACCATTAAAATGCTACATTTGTACATCTGCCACCGTACCGCTGTAATTTGAATCCAACAGAACTGATCTGTAGTCAAGTTAAAGGATTTGTTGAAAGAAATAACGAGATCTTTAACCAGCCAGACATACTGGAACTAATACCACGAAGGTTTGTCATACATCACCGCCCAAGGCTGGCGGGATACAGAATGGCAGGCTACGTCAAAAAAAAGAAGAGAAAATGCGGCGCTTGGCTGACGTTGTGGATCCGTTGTGGATCCACTCGTTATTAATGTAGCAGATGACAGTTTCAGTATTGAAATGTGTTTCTTGGATTCCGATGTGGAAGGAACTGAGAGAATACAAGACGACTGACTGTTAGCAACACCTTCAGAGGCTTCAGTATTCAACTTTACGGTGAAATCCCCGCAACATCCTTTTGCATCACACATAATTCGCGCAGACCAATTACCCTGTGTTTAAACTAGAAATTTTCATCATACTTATTTTTAATTTCAATACTATGTTTGCTCAGAACGGTAGCATGTTGTGCTTTCCATCTGGTCTCCTAAGAAGAGTGCGGTATTGCTGGAGTGTTGCTGAATGTTATTTCATTCTCTTTAAATATTAAATAACATTCGGAGTTGTATTGTTTCTTTGCTCATCTCTTTTTACGTCCTATCTGCAACTTCTGACATCACTGCAGGTTACTTGCACCAGGTGACTATCCAGTGTTGTTCAAGTTAAATGCGCCTGTAAAGCCGTTGTTTCGTACTATCGCTCAGTCGATGTACACTAACTCACAAAATAAAACGTATTCTTCTTGTACTTGACTATACTCCAGTTAAATGCGCCTGTAAAGCTCAGTCGATGTACACTAACTCACAAAATAAAACGTATTCTTCTTGTACTTGACTATACTCCAGTCAGTTGGGCTTCCGCTCCACGTGAAACGAAATCCAATGAGATTCCAGTAAAGGCTGAAGAATGAGAGGTCTGTTCAAAAAATTAGGGAACATTCTTAATTTCGCGCCAATGGCATGTTGGAGCGAAATGCGGTTGGCATCCCTGCACATGCCTGTTTTTAGTGTGTAACTGTCGGAAGATTCATTGTTGTATGTTTGTTAGTTATTGTTCAGTGTTGTATTGAATAAAACGTTGTGTCGCACAACTTGCAGATTTAGAGATGGCAGAGTTAGAGGATCAACGCGCCTGCATTAAATTTTGCTGAAACTCAAGTAAACCTTTACAGAGACACACTAAATGATGCAGGAAGTCTGCGGTGATAAGTGCTGAACCCGTGCTCGATGTTACGAATGGTTCACACGGTTAAAAATGGATGAATCTACGGGCATTAAAGACGCCCTTCTGCATCTACCGAGGACGATCATGCTAGGATCATCATCATCATCATTTAAGACTGATTATGCCTTTCAGCGTTCAGTCTGGAGCATAGCCCCCCTTATACAGTTCCTCCATGATCCCCTATTCAGTGCTAACATTGGTGCCTCTTCTGATGTTAAACCTATTACTTCAAAATCATTCTTAACCGAATCCAGGTACCTTCTCTTCGGTCTGCCCTGACTCCTCCTACCCTCTACTGCTGAATCCATGAGTCTCTTGGGTAACCTTGCTTCTCCCATGCGTGTAACATGACCCCACCATCTAAGCCTGTTCGCCCTGACTGCTACATCTATAGAGTTCATTCCCAGTTTTTCTTTGATTTCCTCATTGTGGACACCCTCCTGCCATTGTTCCCATCTACTAGTACCTGCAATCATCCTAGCTACTTTCATATCCGTAACCTCAACCTTGTTGATAAGGTAACCTGAATCCACCCAGCTTTCGCTCCCATATAACAAAGTTGGTCGAAAGATTGAACGGTGCACAGATAACTTAGTCTTGGTACTGACTTCCTTCTTGCAGAAGAGAGTAGATCGTAGCTGAGCGCTCACTGCATTAGCTTTGCTACACCTCGCTTCCAGTTGTTTCACTATGTTGCCATCCTGTGACTTTGTTCCTCCTATTTGGCACTCAATCCGTTTATATTTCTTTCCCACTGACATTACTTTCGTTTTGGAGATGCTAATCTTCATACCATAGTCCTTACATTTCTGATCTGGCTCTGAAATATTACTTTGCAAACTTTCAATCGAATCTGCCATCACAACTAAGTCATCCGCATATGCAAGACTGCTTATTTTGTGTTCACATATCTTAATCTCACCCAGCCAGTCTATTGTTTTCAACATATGATCCATAAATAATATGAACAACAGTGGAGACAGGTTGCAGCCTTGTCTTACCCCTGAAACTACTCTGAACCATGAACTCAATTTACCGTCAACTCTAACTGCTGCCTGACTATCCATGTAAAGACCTTTAATTGCTTGCAAAAGTTTGCCTCCTATTCCATAATCTTGTAGAACAGACAATAACTTCCTCCTAGGAACCCGGTCATATGCCTTTTCTAGATCTATGAAGCATAGATACAATTCCCTGTTCCACTCATAACACTTCTCCATTATTTGCCGTAAGCTAAAGATCTGGTCCTGACAACCTCTAAGAGGCCTAAACCCACACTGATTTTCATCCAATTGGTCCTCAACTAATACTCGCACTTTCCTATCAACATCATGTTAGGAACGTCAACAAAATTCTGCGTGCCAATCGTAGACTGTCTGTCCGAGAGATTGCAGAAGGCTGTAACATTTCAGTTAGATAATGTCATGAAATCCTGACAGCACCTTGGAATGCATAGTGTTGGCGTCAATTTCGTCCCACGGCTCATGAGTCAAGACCAGAAAGACCTTCGCCTCGCAATCAGTGGAGAGCTTTTGGATCGCGCAAGTGAGAACGAGATGTTACTTAAGAGAATCACAACTAGTGATGAGATGTGGATATACGATTATGATGTTGAGACCAAGGTTCAATCTTCACAATGTGAAGAAAGGTTTTCCAAGACCAGAAAAAAGCTCGTTAGCTCAGGCCAAATATCAAAGCCATTCTAAATGGTTCAAATGGCTCTGAGCACTATGGGACTTAATATCTGAGGTCATCAGCCCCCTAGACTTAGAACTACTTATACCTAACTAACCTAAGGACATCACACACAACCATGCCCAAGGCAGGATTCGAATCGGCGACCGTAGCAGCAGCGCGGTTCCGGACTAAAGCGCCTAGAACCGCTCGGCCACGACGGCCGGCAAAGCGATTCTAATTGTTTCCTTTAACTTTGCAGGACTAGTTCATCATGAATTCGTGCCACAGGGACAAACTGTTAATCGATGGTACCGTTGCGACGCCTGCGGAAAATGTGTGAAGGAAACGGCTTGACATGTGGAGAGACATGGTGTAAATAAAACTTTTATTACAGCCGCGAAAGACGGAATATTTCTCAATATTACATATGACACCTATGTGGTACTTAAATTAAATGAGATATTGTTATAAAGTAAATTTTATATGAAATTTATGTATCTTGTCCACATTTCATTCTCAACATTGTGGCAACTAAAATCGACCATACGGAAAGTATACGGTATGGACTTTCACCTGCAAACTCTTCAAAATTTCGTGCAATGGTTTACTACATTTAATGCTGCACAATAACTGCGTTGAACATCGAAACAAAATTAAGTCATTTATGGGGGGAAGGTATCAGTAAAGACGTGTAAAAATCAAATTTTTGGGCCAAATAGTTTTTGTGAAATCGAATGATAAGTGTGTCAAAGCAGTGGGAACACCATGTGTCTGCACAGGCGAGCAGTGCAGTGATGACGAAATCGCGCACAGCGCGGGATGCGGGGAGCACGTGTCTGCAGCAGCGAAAGGGTTAGTGAAGAGACAAAGCACTAGAAATTTCAAAAAATTGCATTCAAACGAATAAAATTCGTGAAATACGGCACTTCAATATTGTTTTTAAATAAAGAAAATATTAAATACCACACAAGGTTTGAACTCACAACCTTTCATTTACCAGCCCAACACCTTAACCATTACACTAATGCAAATCGTTTGACAACAGAACTACATGAGGAACACTTACGCAAAATACTGATAAACACTGTTGATATGACTATGAATTACTCACGCTTCGTCGAAGTACAATAGGAAATAAACAATTACCGCTGTTCTTTATTGCGAAAAAACGGTTCGTGAGATTGATACAAACAGCTTTCCTTGCTATCGCCTGAATTTGGAGTCTTATTGCTTGTTTGGTTTAATTAATTAATAGAATATGAATTGGTATAAAGAATGCTTTTTCCAAACATTCTATAAAAGAAAGTCTGCTATCAAGACATTGCTTTCGTTCTATTACTTTATTTGTAACTGAACGTTTCTAAAACTGAGGACACTCGTCCGTGCTCTGCACTGCAGTCGAGATGTGGCAAAGTCGTTCTCTGTTCATTGGCTGACTGTGTTTTGTGACGTCAGATGCGCAGAATGAACCTAAACTCGGCCGCCAACATAAATGACGCGCACTTTAGTTATTAATCTGATTGCAAAAGTTGCTGAACTTAGTCGCTTTAAGAGATCCAAAAAATGTTTTTTTTCCAATTGAGATTCTCATCTGTATGAACACCCAATGAACTTAGTATCCGCTACTCTGGCTACTAACTTCCGTCGATGTGTTACATTTATTGAAGGAACTGGACTCCTCGCAGTAGAAAAATGGATATACTGCGTTTTTTTCAAAGTTCAAAGCAAGTCCATTTGCAGAAAACCAATCAATAACTTTTCCAAAGACATTATTTGTATCATTTTCTAATGGAGTTTCTTTACAGGATTAATAATGATGCTTGTATCATCAGCAAACAGTGTAAATTTATATTCTTGTTTCAGATAAGAAGGGAGGTCATTCAAATATACCAAGAACAGAAGGGGACCCGTGATCGATCCCTGTGGAACGCCTAATGTAATTTCACCCCAGTTAGATGAAGTGGGAAACTTCCTTAAATCACTTAAACCATATAGAGAAACTTTTTGCTTCCTGTTCTATAAATATGACTTAAACTACTCATATTCTGTTCCATTTATACTGCAGAATGGTAATTTCTGAATCATGCCATGGTTCACACAATCAATTGCTTTGGATAAGTCACAGAAAATTCTTATTGGTGACATTTTACTATTTAAAAACTCTATTATGTGGGAAGTGAAATTGTATATTGCTATTTCAGTCGAACAGCATTTTTAAGCCAAACTGTGATTTACTAAGTATCCCATTACTGTTAAGATGGATAACCTCTCTAGAACACATTACTTTCTTGACTGTAAACAAGGACACTATCCGGTAATTATTGACATCTGTGGCGTCCCCTTTTTTGTAGAGAGGCTTGACAATGGCGTATTTTAACCTGTCTGGGAAAATACCTTGAGTTAGTGACTCATTGCAGATGTGACTCAGAACATCAGCTGTAACTGCTCCACATTGCTTTAATATCTTGTTGGAGATGTCATCTACTCCAACAGAACATTTATTTTTCAAAGATTTGATGATTTTCCTTATTTCACAAGAAGTTGTTAAATGAAAATTATTCTGACAAGGATTTCTCAAAACTGACTTTTCCATGAACTGCTTGGCTTTTTCTTTTGAACTATTCTCATCGATTTTTTCACCTACACTTAAGAAATTGTTGTTAAATACATTAGCTACTTGTGTACTGTTGGTTAAGATGGTCTCATTCTCTTTAATAGTAAGTATCTACCCCAGTTGTTACTTTTCTTGTTTCTCTTCCAACAACATTCCATACTGATTTGATTTATTGCACAAGTTGTTTATTTCACCTCTAATATACATATTTTTTATTTTCTGACAACTTTTCTCAGTATGTTACAATACTTTTTACAGTGTAAAATTACTTCTGGTCTTTACTAATTCTTGCTGTCTTATACAATTTTCCTTTTTTTTCTGAAGACACTTTGATACATGTACTAATCCAAGGTTTCTTTGAAAACTGTTTGGTGTTACATTTAGTAATTTTTTGGGGGCAAAAATGTTCAAAAAGGGATATAAATTTATCAAGAAATATGCTGCATTATCATTAGCATTTGGCTCATTATATACATCTCTCCAATTAACATTTCTTGAACTTTCTCTGAAGTGCTCTATAGACACCAGGTTGACCATCTTTACACTTTCACTTAATTGTTTCTGAACTGTACACCGTGCCAGGTTTTTTAAATTAATCAATTATGCATCAGGGTCTGATAATCCATTTACCACAGGGAAAGCAAGTGTTAGCGTTACATCCTCTTGCTGCACGAATATATTATCTGTTAGAGTGCTACTGTCTTGAGCTATACGTGTAGGGAACTTGGTGAATAATTCTGAGTTTATTAATAACACTTCTAGTTCACTTGTCCTTGCTTAAAAAAATTACATTGAAACCATCACAATTTAATAACTTCTTCGTTTTGCCTGACAGGCAGTATAATAGGGAATCGGACTTTTTTATGAATAGCTCCCAATCTCCTAATGGGGACCTATGCACTGTTGCTATATCAACACTACATTATCTAGCTGTAGTTCACATGCACAAACTTCATGGTGCTGATCGACACAAGATTTGCTTACTTCTACAGTTCTGTACTTATACCCTTGTTTTACGTAAATGGCAACTCCTTCTTTATCCAACTCTGCTAGTGTAAGATGCTAAATTATACCCATTTATACTGTCACTTTCCATCCCCACCGTTACAGGGTGTTCTGACAGACAAAGTATATCAACCTCATTCTTACTTTTGAATCATCTAAACACACTAACAGCTCATCTACTCCTTTTTCATTCCCCTGATATTTTGATGAAGTAAATTGATACTGCCCTTTGCTTTATCCCTATTTAGAGTACATGAAGCTTTTTTTATTCTATTTTTCTTGGATGTTGTCTGTCTGGACTTTGGGTTTAACCTAAAAAACCTTGGTCCCATTAGCCGCAGGTATCATCCCTTGTGTGACTGTGGTCCACCTTACAGTATCGGATAGTAGAGAAGCTAACTTATCTTTGCCCTTCCTATTTAGGTGCAGGTCATGTGTAGTGTATTCCCGCTTACCAATAGCATTAACTGGAGCAACACTTACGTGAGATTCTGTCGGTGTCTGGAGCATCCTGTTGAGCTCACTATTAACATGCCTTACAGCAGTGTTTACCCAGGGCCAATCATGTCGCTGAAAGACCTCTACAAATCGCACATTTTTGTGCCCAGTTTCTGCTTCTATTTTGCCCAGGTCACTCCTAATACTATATCTTGGATTCATAGCCAGGCTGTTTCCTACTCCCCCAACTATAATTACCTGATCTTCCTTCTCAAAGTCCCTGCACAGCTGACAAAAGTTTTCTCTCACATGTTTACGGCTAGCACTTGGTTTCACAAAACTTGTCACCTGGTACAACAAAACTTGTCACCTGGTACCTTGCACCTAATTTCTTCTGAAGCTTCTGACCTATACCGCTCCCATGACTGCTATCTAGAAGCAGAATTCTTCTTTTCCTATTCGGATTTGATCCAGTTTACATTAGGTTTATTCTTATGATGAACGCAGTATAGATGCGCCGCGGCGTGTAAATTTCAAAGCTATGTTGATAAACACTGGATGTTAGTCAGATAGCTGCAGCGATGATAGCACTCCAGGCGGTTAGCTTTCTTCATGCAGTAAACAGAATATGAACGCTTTATTTGAACAAATCTAAAGCGAGGCGGTAGATTTGATCAACGAAAATTTGACCAAGGTCTAACTTTGACAAAGTTCCTTATTACACTTATTGCACTACCAAATTTTATTTGACAAAAGAAACTTTGTCAAAGAAAACTCGATGGCGCAAAACCGTCCTTACTCACCTCCTTGTTCCGTAAGCTCGCGCCTTATCGGTCAGAAAAACAGCTGCCGTTGTAGTACTCATTGGAATACAGTGTGTGGGACAAGTTGTTCGAAACCGCAGATGTGGTTGTTCATTGGGAACTGATGGTTGATCTTTTATCACCATTTCTTCTTTTTCCTGGTCTTTTTCCCGTATCTTCACGAGGGTCGGCATGTTAATCTGCGTTTGGCAATGTTAGTGGTAGGAGAAAACCGGATGCCTTTGCTTTCTCTACCCCTTCCTCCCGAGACGGACTGTATGTACCCCATATGCGTCTAGTATTATTCGATGTGAAATTGTGAGAAAGTTTTCGAAGTGTTTGCGAATCGTGTAACTGATGTGCGACTAGTGACCAGTCAGATGTGGTAAACTGCCTAAAGACCACATCAAGGCTGTCCGGCACACCAAGCCTCGTCGTTAATCGGCCGGAGCAGATTTGATCCCAGGCAGACGCATCGCCCAGAATCCAGAAAACAGCGTGCTAAGGAAGGTGGCTATCCTGGCGGGTCTGGTTCTTTCATCACTATAAAACTTTATCACGTCTGTCAAAAACTTGCAGCAAGTACTTGTATCTATATTTAATTACTAGTTCTTGAACACACTTCCCACAACCCCGACTCTCACGCGTGTCATTAAGCTTCGTTTTCACAAGTGAAGACTTGGCTGCACAGATAACGATTAGCCAATAATTTGAGCTCCTGCAGACGTTACATTCAGTGCAGACAATTGCCAAAATACGTAAGTAAAAACAGTTTGGTGAATGGTTTTGAGAAATCTCAAACTCTATTAATTTATTTTATATAAACTGTGTTATTTTTAAAAGAATGTCACGTGTATTTGGTACGTTATTTATAGATGTGAATGTAAATGAGATGTCGCCTTTGTTTCGCCTTAGAAATGCAATTTGCAAATAATAATTGGTGTTCCAGTCACTGCCACCGTATGAGACTTGCAGAAAGCAGACTGGCTTGCATCTAGTCTGTTTCGTAACCCGTGCTCTTTCTAGTGCGTGCAGACATGTTGATGCTGGGTCTAGTCTGTTTCGTAACTCATTAGAGCTTACCTAGTTCTCAGGCAATTAAGTGGTGGCGAGCGGCCTTCACGGCATGGGCTCGTTTTTCGTGTCCTCAGCTTGCCTTGTGACGCGGACCTTTGCCAATCGCTTGTTTCTTCCGCATGTTTTCTAATACGAAGGAACCTGTCTAGTTATTATATAATCAACTGGAGAAGAAGTGACATGTGACTATCCGCCCTCTATATTACATCTCAAGAAACTGATAACTGTGACGCAACTGTTTATCTGCGAACGGCTACACGGGGTGCAGGCAACGAATTGAAACTCTCCGGGTTGGCTACGCGAGCGCTCAGAATATAATGTCGTCATCGTAGCGTCACTGGTGTGACGAAGCGTCCTTGTGCTCGAAACGCGCCGCTCTACGCGAGCGAACTTTCTCCTACGTTCCAGAACACCGCCCTGAATACCGAACCCTCCTGATGTCATTCGGTTACGTGGCCCGCTGGGCGTTCATTAACCCCAAGTCACACGTTTTACTGAAAGACCAAGCACCGTTTTACGAGTAGAATACAAGCGTGACGTTGTTCATGAGACCCAGAAAATATTAGATACAGGCTCCCAGGTAGATGCTATTTTCCTTGACTTCCGGAAGGCGTTCGATACAGTTCCGCACTGTCGCCTGATAAACAAAGTAAGAGCCTACGGAATATCAGACCAGCTGTGTGGCTGGATTGAAGAGTTTTTAGCAAACAGAACACAGCATGTTGTTATCAATGGAGAGACGTCTACAGACGTTAAGGTAACCTCTGGCGTGCCACAGGGGAGTGTTATGGGACCATTGCTTTTCACAATATATATAAATGACCTAGTAGATAGTGTCGGAAGTTCCATGCGGCTTTTCGCGGATGATGCTGTAGAGTACAGAGAAGTTGCAGCATTAGAAAATTGTAGCGAAATGCAGGAAGATCTGCAGCGGATAGGCACTTGGTGTAGGGAGTGGCAACTGACCCTTAACATAGATAAATGTAATGTATTGCGAAAACATAGAAAGAAGGATCCTTTATTGTATGATTATATGATAGCGGAACAAACACTGGTAGCAGTTACTTCTGTAAAATATCTGGGAGTGTGCGTGCGGAACGATTTGAAGTGGAATGATCATATAAAATTAATTGTTGGTAAGGCGGGTACCAGGTTGAGATTCATTGGGAGAGTCCTTAGAAAATGTAGTCCATCAACAAAGGAAGTGGCTTACAAAACACTCGTTCGACCTATACTTGAGTATTGCTCATCAGTGTGGGATCCGTACCAGATCGGGTTGACGGAGGAGATAGTGAAGATCCAAAGAAGAGCGGCGCGTTTCGTCACAGGGTTATTTGGTAACCGTGATAGCGTTACGGAAATGTTTAGCAAACTCAAGTGGCAGACTCTGCAAGAGAGGCGCTCTGTATCGCGGTGTAGCTTGCTCGCCAGGTTTCGAGAGGGTGCGTTTCTGGATGAGGAATCGAATATGTTGCTTCCCCCTACTTATACCTCCCGAGGAGATCACGAATGTAAAATTAGAGAGATTCGAGCGCGCACGGAGGCTTTCAGACAGTCGTTCTTCCCGCGAACCATACGCGACTGGGACAGAAAAGGGAGGTAATGACAGTGGCACGTAAAGTGCCCTCCGCCACACACCGTTGGGTGGCTTGCGGAGTATAAATGTAGATGTAGATGTAGATGTTGAAGCCGCCTTCGCATGTCCTCAGGCGCATATTCTCTTGTCTTTCGCCAGATACTTACAGTTTCATTTTTCCAATGTGTAGTTGGAGTCAACACAAACAAATACTGCTCAAGTCTTTCATACTATTGCCAGCGTCGGAGAAAAGCTTAGTTTATTTGCCGTTACAAAGAAAATGATTTTTAAAGAGATCCCAAATTACACTACTGACCATTAAAATTACTACACCACGAAGATGACGTGCTACAGACGCGAAATTTAATCGACAGGAAGAAGATGCTGTGATATACAAAAGATTAGCTTTTCAGAGCATTCACACAAGGTTGGCGCCGGTGGCGACACCTACAACGTGCTGACATGAGGAAAGTTTCCAACCGATTTCTCATACATAAACAGCAGTTGACCGGCGTTGCCTGGTGAAACGTTGTTGTGATGCCTCGTGTAAGGAGGAGAAATGCGTACCATCACGTTTCCGACTTTGATAAAGGTCGGATTCTAGCCTACCGCGATTGCGGTTTATCGTATCGCGACACTGCTGCTCGCGTTGGTCGAGATCCATTGACTGTTAGCAGAATATGGAATCGATGGGTTCAGGAGCGTAATACGGAACGCCGAGCTGGATCCCAACGGCCTCGTCTCACTAGCAGTCGAGATGACAGGCATCTTATCCGCATGGCTGTAACGGATCGTGTAGCCACTTCTTGATCCCCGAGTCAACAGATGGGGACGTTTGCAAGACGACAACCATCTGCACGAACAGTTCGACGACGTTTTCAGCAGCATGGACTATCAGCTCGGAGACCATGGCTGAGGTTACCGTTGACGCTAAATCACAGACAGGAGCGCCTGCGATGGTGTACTCAACGACGAACCTGGGTGCACGAATGGCAAAACGTCATTTTTTCGGATGAGTCCAGGTTCTGTTTACAGCATCATGATGGTCGCATCCGTGTTTGGCGACATCGCGGTGAACGCACATTGGAAGCGTGTATTCGTCATCGTCATACTGGCGTATCACCCGGCGTGATGGTGCGGAGTGCCAATGGTTACACGTCTCGGACACCTCTTGTTCGCACTGACGGCACTTTGAACAGTGGACATTACATTTCAGACGTGTTACAATCCGTGGCTCTACCCTTCATTCGATCCCTGCGAAACCCTACATTTCAGCAAGATAATGCACGACCGCATGTTGCGGGTCCTGTACGGGCCTTTCTGGATACAGAAAATGTTCGACAGCTGCCCTGGCCAGCACATTCTCCAGATCTCTCACCAACTGAAAACGTCTGGTCAATGGTGGCCGAGCAACTGGCTCGTCACAATTCGCCAGTCACTACTCCTGATGAACTGTGGTATCTTGTTGAAGCTGCATGAAGCTGTACCTGTACACGCCATCCAAGCTCTGTTTGACTCAATGCCCAAGCGTATAAAGGCCGTTATCACGGCCAGAGGTGGTTGTTCTGGGTACTGATTTCTCAGCATCTATGCTCCCAAATTGCGTGAAAATGTAATCACATGTCAGTTCTAGTATAATATATTTGTCCAATGAATACCCGTTTATCATCTGCATTTCTTCTTGGTGTAGCAATTTTAATGGCCAGTAGTGTAGTCTATTCGTTTGATCGGTATGTATTAACTGTAAAAGACTCAAACAAATACTGCTCACACGTCTTTCACACAACTCCCAGCGTCGAAGAAAAGCATCAATTTGTTCCCCGTTACAAACAACGTGATTTTTAAAGAAATCCCAAATTAGTCCCGTGCGATATTGATTTTATTGGTACGTATTAATAGAGAGAGTAAAACATGAAGTATAACCAGCATTCCTGCTACCCATTGCAAAACTGAAATGACAACTACACTCCTGGAAATTGAAATAAGAACACCGTGAATTCATTGTCCCAGGAAGGGGAAACTTTATTGACACATTCCTGGGGTCAGATACATCACATGATCACACTGACAGAACCACAGGCACATAGACACAGGCAACAGAGCATGCACAATGTCGGCACTAGTACAGTGTATATCCACCTGTCGCAGAAATGCAGGCTGCTATTCTCCCATGGAGACGATCGTAGAGATGCTGGATGTAGTCCTGTGGAACGGCTTGCCATGCCATTTCCACCTGGCGCCTCAGTTGGACCAGCGTTCGTGCTGGACGTGCAGACCGCGTGAGACGACGCTTCATCCAGTCCCAAACAATGGGGGACAGATCCGGAGATCTTGCTGGCCAGGGTAGTTGACTTACACCTTCTAGAGCACGTTGGGTGGCACGGGATACATGCGGACGTGCATTGTCCTGTTGGAACAGCAAGTTCCCTTGCCGGTCTAGGAATGGTAGAACGATGGGTTCGATGACGGTTTGGATGTACCGTGCACTATTCAGTGTCCCCTCGACGATCACCAATGGTGTACGGCCAGTGTTGGAGATCGCTCCCCACACCATGATGCCGGGTGTTCGCCCTGTGTGCCTCGGTCGTATGCAGTCCTGATTGTGGCACTCACCTGCACGGCGCCAAACACGCATACGACCATCATTGGCACCAAGGCAGAAGCGACTCTCATCGCTGAAGACGACACGTCTCCATTCGTCCCTCCATTCACGCCTGTCGCGACACCACTGGAGGCGAGCTGCACGATGTTGGGGCGTGAGCGGAAGACGGCCTAACGGTGTGCGGGACCGTAGCCCAGCTTCATGGAGACGGTTGCGAATGGTCCTCGCCGATACCCCAGCAGCAACAGTGTCCCTAATTTGCTGGGAAGTGGCGGTGCGGTCCCCTACGGCACTGCGTAGGATCCTACGGTCTTGGCGTGCATCCGTGCGTCGCTGCGGTCCGGTCCCAGGTCGACGGGCACGTGCACCTTCCGCCGACCACTGGCGACAACATCGATGTACTGTGGAGACCCCACGCCCCACGTGTTGAGCAATTCGGCGGTACGTCCACCCGGCCTCCCGCATGCCCACTATACGCCCTCGCTCAAAGTCCATCAACTGCACATACGGTTCACGTCCACGCTGTCGCGGCATGCTACCAGTGTTAAAGACTGCGATGGAGCTCCGTATGCCACGGCAAACTGGCTGACACTGACGGCGGCGGTGCACAAATGCTGCGCAGCTAGCGCCATTCGACGGCCAACACCGCGGTTCCTGGTGTGTCCGCTGTGCCGTGCGTGTGATCATTGCTTGTACAGCCCTCTCGCAGTGTCCGGAGCAAGTATGGTGGGTCTGACACACCGGTGTCAATGTGTTCTTTTTTCCATTTCCAGGAGTGTATTTGTCGAAACATCAGAGAAACGGGCCTGACGGCTCTTAGGAGGGGAACGCTGTATATGTAGCATTCGGTCGCTTTCTCATTCCAGTTGCCCAACAATCCCTCATTATACGTTCTTATCAGCCCGCTAAGACAAACGTTACCACAAGCGCTGAGTCATACGTTGAAATTTAGGAGAACTCTTGCTCATATTGGAATGGTGCTCCTGTCAGCATTTTTTAAATTATTTTACTGCCCTATGACACTATTCTGCGAGAATGTCAGTTTCCCATATCACTTAAACCGTATCGTTCCAGATAAATGTCGAAATTCGGACAGTTGCAACGTCAGCTTAAAAGTTTAAGTTGCAGTTGTAACATTTTTGCGGCAGCTGACGGATGAAACTACAGGCAATACAGTGAACGACAGAACAGTCAAGACATTCAACAAAAATGTATATCCTTTAGTGCAACCAGTAAAGAATGACATGAATTGCAGATTCTTTTTAACATGCTGTTGCAGAATCTTCTGAATTTCGTGATACACACTTAATTAGCTGTACAGCAAACCTTCATTTTAGAACCAGTTTCAGTCATGCAACTTGACCATCATTAGATATTTGCGCAAAAATGTCATCTAAAACAAGATCTTTCAGGTCTTTTCGGTTAACTGATTATTAGGGTGCTTTCGGGTGTTCAGTCAAGTTGTTGATTCCATTTCATGCACAATATTCCTATGACCAGCGGAGAAATGTTCTTCAGGTGCTGCGAACTGTGTTTATATGCGTACTCGCTGTATTCAGTCCAACCAGACTATGAAATATTGTAAGTTCTGACATCATAGGGTGAGGGAGACACAGCCATCTGTTTTACGGATTATAAATGTTTATGGTCGATCGCAAAAATATGTAAGCACAACTTGATGATTACCGATCTTTGCTAACTAGGAAGCATTCGCAGACGGTGCTTACACTACAATTGCTACCTTAGCGGAGACCTTTTAATATTGACAAGTTATACTAATGATATTGTCGTCAATACTGTTCGATCCAATTCTAGGGTAAGCATGACCTGACGAAGGTTCAAGTCAACTGAAACGGGAAATCACCAATCTGTAATTACATTTTATTGCTATAAAGATTATTAAAATGTATAATATCTGTAAAATATTGTTGGCGTCGTGCCGCTGGTTACAGCTGAATCGTGAGGGAATGTACTTTTCACGGAATAACCATGGAGTATTAGTGAGGAAGAAGGCGCTACAGGCTACATTGCTTTGAAGCTGGTGCCGCCGTGTTAGATGACACAATACATTAGCAGACTACTATGTACGATTGCTTATTACACTAATTTTCTGTCGTATGCACACAATTGTTTTTAAACAGAAAATGTCACAGGTGTTTTCGTGAACAAAACACCGTCAGGAAGGTGTTTTCAGACATTTTTATAGCCTTAAACGCACATTTAATCCAATAATATGCTAATACGACGCAATTTGCATTGTTAATGTAACTTTCCTTTTGCTACAAGTTTCGAATAACCAAGAAGAAATGTATAGGTATGAAACAGCTGCTTTCGTAATCCAGCATTTTTCTCAATGCGGCCTGATGAAACTGAAGTTCGGTCTACGTCTTCTTCGCTAAACTGCTGAGAACATTGCTCTATTTTGTCGGTTTCCAATCTTTTCCTCAAACAGCGTTCACCCAGTGAGCTTTTCGAGTTGTACTGACTGGAAATCTAAAGTCAAATGACAGAACCACTACGACAAAAGTAAATAGGGCAATAAAAATTCATGTACCGTAGATAAAAAAATATTTCTCTTAAACGAGTTGATTTAAAAATATAATATAGTTCTTTTACGCTTCAGACTCTAATCAGAATGATTAGTACACTCGTAAATGACACAACCTGGTGTTCTTGGTAAAAAGAAAAAAAAACTTCCACCAGAAGCTAATATTTGGAGCAAGTAACATGGTGGATGCTGGCTTCAAGTTTGTGACGTCATGACACCTCTCCATATTCTATATCCATCGGAATAGAATAGAACAGAAATTTCATTCACACATAACATGTCATACATAATCAAATAATTGGGACATATGTGATTCGTCAGATTAAAACTACTTTCTAATTGTAATAATGCAGAATAATTTACAGCTGTTTTGTAATTCTAAGAACTACAAAAGATTTAATATAATCATGTTGAAAATAAAGTAAAATCAAGAATAAATGTTTACTTAAAGTACTTTTTAGCATGAAATGGAATAAAATTCAACATTAGGCATAGTTATCTGTGTCGGTCATAAATACTTCTACACTGTAATAATATTTACTTGCTAGGCATTTTTTTAAAATGAAGACCAAATTATCCTTGCTTACAATTTTTAAATCTTTCACGTATTTTATTTCACAGCCTCATACCCATGTAGTTTTTCAGCAGTTTTAGCCTAGGAGTTTGTAACTTATGATGAGACTGTTTCTTGTTTCATAATCATGCTTAAACAGGTTATTCTCAAAACGTTGTGGCTTTTGTTTAGAAAACTTAATTGTGTCATAGATACAGAGGCCAGGAACAGCTATAAGCTCAAGGGCCTTGAACAGAGGTTTGCATGAGTGTCTTTTTTCTGCACCTGCTATTGCTCTAACGATTTTTTCTGTAGCCTAAAGATTCTGTGTAAGTTTGTTTTCTCTGATCCCCCAAAAAGTATACCATATCTAATCACAGACACAAAATATGCGTGATATGTAACTTTTTCAACTGGTGCTATACTACTTATAACATTCATTACAAATATTAAACTATTTAGACAGCGACACATGGCGTCTACATGGCCTGACCACGATAAATTCTTGTTCAGCATTACACCTAGAAATTTGGTACAGTGAGTGGTGGCAAGATGATTGTCCTCATATGCTATTTCAAGTATATCCTATACAGTTTGTTAAAGTGAATGATTTGTGAGTTTGTTAGATTTAGTTTGAGGCCATTATTTCTGACCCAGGTCTCGATTTCAGCAAAAGTCTGGGAAGATGGCTAATTAAATTTTCACTTTTCTTCTAACAGGCTGTGGCTTTTTAGCACTCTGCGAAAAAAATCATGTCTGATTTTATATTAGCCGGTATGTCGTTTATATAATACAAGAACAGTATTGGCCCAAGGAACGTTCCTTGTGGCACACATTGTTCTGTCTTTTTTCCAACTTGAGAAGAATCTCTTACCATTTTTTTGTATTGCAACTCTTTGTTTTCTGTTTAATAGGGCAGATGACATCCAACTCAGCGAATTTTCACTAAAACTAATGCTTGTTGCTTACAAAGTAGTAATTTGTGTTCGACTATGTCAAAGGCTTTAGTTAGCTCACGAAGGATGCCGGATGCATTCATTTTATTATCTAAACTACTTATAATTTTTGTAATAAGTTCATTGATGGCTTGCACAGACAGTGTCCTCTTTGGAGACCATACTGATTGTTCTGGATAATATTATGCAGATTACTGTAGCTAACTATCTGGTTAGATGCTACTCATTAAAAAATTTGGGAAAATATTGATAACAATGAGATTGGTCGACAGTTACCCTCTTTTATGAATGGATCCTATTTCAGTGTACTTCACTCTATCGGGAAGATATCCTTCCTCGAAAGATTGACTGATTGTAAGGGACAGAGGGTATTCAATACTATGGGTGACTGACTTTATTATTTTTGTAGGAATTTCATCCCAGCCTACAGAATTTAAATTCTTCAAGGACTTTAGGATCTCAGCTACTTCAGAATAGGGTATACGGGTGAATTTGAATTTAGTGGAGTTACATAAAGTGGAAACAGGATACGTGCTTGAAGGTGAAAGTTCATCAGTTTTACATAGATTTGTGAAGTGGCTGTTAAAAGCTTCACAGATCTATGTAGGGTCCAAAACAATTTCACCTGCAACTACTAGGTCAAGTTTTAGTTGCCTGCTTTTTTTGATACCTATTTCATTCTTTACAGTGGACCATACTGCCTTAGACTTATTTTTAGCATTTTAAATGTAGTTATTATGCGCCAATTTTTGCCTTGTCAGACTAACTTATCAAAGATTTTAAGTATTCTGGATCTGGACTGACTTTTGCCTCCACATGGAGTTCTCTTTTCTACATGCTTGAAATCTAAATACCCCTTGTTATCGATAATCCCTTCTTAGGTATGTCAGATTTTACCGTTATAAAAAGAAAACATTCATTGCACACCATCAGGTTCTTGAAATTTTCATTTACTGAGGACTGGGCAGTAAACAGGCATGAGATGAGGCTGATTGTATTTACAATTATTTCTATATTTTCTTGTCTAAAATTTCTGAAAATAAAAGTTCAAATGTGGGTGAAATCTTATGGGACTCAACTGCTAAGGTCATCAGTCCCTAAGCTTACACACTACTTAACCTAAATTATCCTAAAGATAAAAACACACACCCATGCCCGAGGGAGGAGTCGAACCTCCGCCGTGACCAGCCGCACAGTCCATGACTGCAGCGCCTCAGGCCTCTCGCCTAATCCCGCGTGGCAGTTCTCATGCACAAACTTCAAAGTGCTGATCGACACAAGATTTGCTTACTTCTACAGTTTTGTACTTATATCCTTGTTTTGTGTAAATGGCAACTCCTCCTTTATCCATGCTAGATCTGCAAGTGTAAGATGCTAAATTTACCCATTTGTACTGACACTTTCCATCCCCACCGTTACATGTTGTTCAGACAGACAAAGTATATCAATCTCATTCTTACTTTTGATCCATCTAAACAAACTAACAGCTCATATACTTCATTTTTAATCCCCTGATATTTTGATGAAGTAAATTGATACTGCCATTAGCTTTTTTATGAATAGTCCCCAATCTCCTAATGGAGACCTATACACTGTTGCTATATCAACACTACATTGTCTAGCTGTAGTTCTCATGCAAAATGTTCAAATGTGTGTGAAATCTTATGGGACTGAACTGCTAAGGTCATCAGTCCCTAAGCTTACACACTACTTAACCTAAATTATCCTAAGGACAAACACACACACCCATGCCCGGGGGAGGACTCGAACCTCCGCCGGGACCAGCTGCACAGTCCATGACTGCAGCGCCTAAGACCGCTCGGCTAATCCCGCGCGGCAAAATTTCTGACGTGCCTATTTGTGCGCTTCGAGTTAAGACAGGGTAATGGCACTAATAAAGAACTGTGGTCTGAGATCCCCAGGTTTATTATACATTTTTCTCTTACTCTGTAATTTAAGCTACTAGCAATGTTATTTATGAAGGATGCAGGCGAAGCAGTTACCCTTGTTATTTCTACAAAATTTAGAATAAAAACACGTGTGGACACCAGCTCCTTCATCTTAAAGGCAAATGTGTCATTTTTCTCACATCTATATTAAAATCACCACAGGCAACAACTTTCTAACGTAAATTTTCGGTTTTGAGTTGGTGGAGTAAATTTGCAAATTTGATCACAAAACTGGAGGAGAGTGTGTAACTAGGGTACGATATATGCTGAATATCAGCATGTTATAATGCTTCAGTTCTATGCAATAACTCACAAATGTGCGTTCATCATTCAGATTGTTGAAATTTTGCCTAATCTGGTATTTTACTGATGAATTAACCAGAATACATGAGCCACCATATCGATTATCTCTACAGAAGCTAGCTGCTACTTCATAATTTGTAAGTTTGTTCAGTAAATTTATATTTTCATCTCTGAGCAAACGCTCACTTCAGCAAATAACTGTTACAGACAATTTCGTTCTCTCTAGAAATATTTCCAAGTCATGAAGCTTACTGAGCAGATTACTTCATAAACCTCCAATATTTGAAACACATGATAAAATTATTATTTGCTGTTCTAGATGTGATGTCGTCAAATTTATCTACTGTAAACTGGCCAGGCACAACTTTTTGTACGTTTCTTATCTTACTACTTCTTTCATCCCAGTTTCTACTAAAAATCCTTAAGATGGTATGGCGGTGATTTTCTCTTTTTATGGGTATGAGTGGCTCCTATAGCTTCTTCTGATGTTGTTTCTTCTGTTGATGTTATTGGTTCTTCTGTTTTTGCTGCTTCTTCCCTTGTTCCTTGTTTTTGTGATGATAATGGTCTTGATCGTGGCAATGCTGATTGTGCTTCCATCGGTGACAGTGGCTCTGTTGCTGTCATTGATGGTAATGGTTCTGCTGTTGACTGAGATGATAATGCTGCTTTCGCAGTTCCTCCCACTTCTGAGGAGGATTGTTTTGCTTCAATTGGTGGTGGTTTTTCTGCCCCTGGTGATGGCTACGCTGTACCACCTGGTTATGATGGTTTTGTTGCTGATATTAATAGTGCTCTTTTTTTGTTGCTGTGATTTTTGATGGTAATAATTGGCAACCAATGCTATACAATCGCAATAAAGTCATGAGATGTTCAATTGACTCTTTTATTAGAACATGTTACGCGTTTCGGGATTACACACATCTTCAGACATCACAAACTTCAACTTCTTCGTAACCAACCAGGCGTGCAACCTTGACAACTCGAAGAAAGTGTCGAATAATATATGACTGCGACATAAACAGTCTTGAAGCAGTATACGCTCTGCTTGTAAGCATTGGTTGCCAATTATTAACATAAAAATGATCGCAGGCCTCAGACGGGGTTTTATGCCGTATATATCATTTTTGATGGTTTCAGTACTGTAGTTGGTGGTGGTTGCTGTACTATTATTTGTGGCTGGCATGATAATCTTCGTTCTGCTGTTGCCATCAACGTTTCCATAACTTTATAGCTAATAAGTATCTTTCCCTTTGCGTTTAAGTTCATTCCATGTCTTGTAAAACTGTCGCTCTCTAGGTAGTCAACGGGTAAAAATTGAGCGTTTTCATACATTTTGCATATGTTCTCGTACTGTTTGTTTGCCTTAATGATTTATTTATTTACACACGAATCATTTGTGAGGTCACGTCTATATGGTATTCCAGTGATGACCATTGTTTTGCTATGATTAATATCCAGTATCACCTTCCAAGTTTTCGACAGCAATCGATAATCCGTTTTTGTAAACATTGTAGACTCCCCCCTCCTTTCCCCCACTATTACTGTGCATTCACTTGCATTTGAAGAAGTTCCGGCTTTTAAGTGTTTTCGCAATTACGTGAATAGGTGCCCCTGGTTTCCCATAACTACATGCGTTTGTACAATGTTCACAACGTAAAATTTTTGCGAGTCCACGCCCGTAGCTACCCGAGTGTATGTTTACTTTGGAAAATTTCTTTCCTACCTTTCTCGCCGTAATAATGACGCACTTTGGAAAATTTCTTTCCTACCTTTCTCGCCGTAATAATGACGCACTTTTAGTTGTGTTTTCATTTGCACATATTTCGTCTGGTCTTTTGTCTGCTTCTAAAACACTGAAACTGTTTTTGAATGGCATCTCGCTCACGTTTGCACATTGTTTTCCAGGAGTAATTGTTCAGGCCTAACAGACTCGACTCAGCTTTTGTTTGGCAAAAGGATCTCGTTTTTGTTTCTCCGCAAAAGTCGGCGTTTTGCGAATTGTCACTGTCACTTTTACTTACACAAGGATTTGCTTGTTCTTTTCTTCTAGTGTTTTTTATTATTATTAAGATATGACACAGCACACACATATTTTCATACACTGCACTATACTTCTCGCACAGAGAACACCTGCGCACGCGTTTTTCACTATTGCGTGCGGAGCTCACAATTCGAACATCAACGACCTTAAAGTCCTGTGGCCAAACAGTTCGTTAGAGCGGAGCCACACTCTGGAGAAGGGCGGTGGAGGAAAACAGCTGTGCCCTTTCACAGTAGACACCTCGACATTTGTCTTAAGCGATTTTCGGAAATCCTCAATCAGGATTGCCTGGCGAGGATTTTAACAGCCGTCCTCCAGAATATGAGTGAATGGCCCTACCACCGCGTCCCCTCACTCTGTGTCGGGAGTCGAACTCTTGTTATAAATAGCGGCGCGGCACGAATAATAATACTTAACAGTGTGGCTGGAGTCCGCGCAACGAGTGCCCTTGCAGCACGGCTCACAGCACGCAAAGCAGACGGCTGTGTCGGTCGTCGGATTATGCAGCAAACAAATGGTATCGGCAGAGGGGTGAATACCCGAAAGCAAACGATTAATCTTCTAAACTAAGCTGTGGAATACTGCAGTACACACAACAGAGATTACCCTTTCAAAGCACTTTTTATAAAGAATGAATATTTACATCTGCTCTCGCAACAAAATGTTCCAAAGGTATATGCGACAACAAAGAGTCAAATAATATCGCACATCAATTTACAATATCCCACGCGTCGATGTAACAATACGTTTCAACAATAATTATCTGAAGTTGGTGACATACGTAATTTTAACTGTTTATGTTATACACATTTATTCTTGTGTCTTTCAGAAATCAATTACTTTCCTTAAGTCTCTCCTTGGGATGCCTACAATGTAATCAACTGTCCCAGAAATCATGTATGGTCAAATGTAGCACAGACAAGTGATTCATACATTCATATGTATACATTTTCCATATACAGGACGGGGCAGGGAAATATCCCTACTTTCAAGATAGCGCTGTGAAGCGAGGGGAAGTGCTGAAAGGATGGTGATGGGCTCTAATGACGCAGTAGCTGTGGAAGTTCCCGTTAGTGCCACTTTCAGTTATAAACACCGTTTGGTCGAATGAGGAACGTGCTTTTGCGTGTCGAAATGCACTTTTCCCAAAACCGTTCTATCGTCGTAGTACAGCGTGCAGCGCGTTCTCGTTACCAAGTACCCCTCGAAAAGCTGTTTCTGATCGGAAATCGATTTTGATATGGGTGTAGAACTTTTGTGTGTGTGGTAGTGATGTGAAGAGAGTTGGAACACAGAAGACCAGTTGAACAGATAGTGCTGTTACCATCAATTCTGAGTGATGCATCAACAAGCTCCAAACTTTTTTGAGCCATAACTCTGACAAATGGATTTGGAACTATCGTGGTTTCAGCAGAATGGTGGCACGGCCCTCACGAAAAAAATTAGATAAATGTTTTAAGTAAAATCTTAACCAGGTGCTTGATCTGGGGATACTGTGACATGCCATGGTCCACGTGCTCGCCGTATTTGACCCCATGAGACTGCTTTTTATAAGTCCGCCTCAAGAGAGACGAGTATAGGCATCCACCCAGGACCCTACGCCTTGACGTAGGACACATTCCACAACAGATGCTTCATAATATTAAGCAGAACTTCAGAAGTGGCTGCAGTGGTGCATTAACAATGAGGGACATAATTGCAAGACCTTTTGTTTGAAACGTAAAGAAATTAACTTCCAATTGTATCCTACTGATGTCGAAATATAATTTTCTTCTATAATGTTTTTTTTTATTGACCTTCAAACTGTAAAATAGAAAGTTTCTGTTAGTATAAACCGTTGTGCATAACGCACGTTAGAAGGTTTATTAGAACTGTTGATCATAGTTTTCTCCAAGCAATGGAGACATTTCCAGTCAGCACTTGTTGAATATGCAACCGCGAGAAATTTATTACCTCGAAGATATTCACTACGCTTTTTTTCTTCCATTGCGACATACCTAGAGTTAACTGATCAATAACTACGGCAAAAAAGACGGGTGGAACATGATATCCCGGTTATATTGCATATAAAGAAAGGCAGGGACTGCAGGAACTAGGTAGTGCTATTTTTAGCAGTGTCCTCATTCTTTTCTTTTATTTTCTTCGCAGACAGAGCGCTTATGAATAATTCTCTACGTGCATCAACTAGTCAACTGCCATGTAGCTTTCTCATCGAACTTTTTTTTTTATTGAGTCATCAGTCTTCTGACTGGTTAGATGTGGCCCGCCCCGAATTCCTTTCCTGCGCCAACCCTTAATTTCAGAGTAACACTTGCACCCTACGTCTTCAATTATTTGCTGGGTGTATTCAAATGGCATAATATTCATGAGGAGCGTAACGATAAAACAAATCCAAATTACATAGTAATGGCCAAAACCACAGTATATCCCGTTGCACTCAATAGAATCGCAGACAATCATTCTAAAAATCCGTGAGAATTTTGTAATAAATCAAAAGTGTATCCCCAGTTTCCGGGACTGATAAGTGTCTTTTCTTGTTGTCTCTCTCCCCCCCCCCCCCACCCCCTACGCTTTTGCGGACGCCTATATCAACCGACTATATCGACTAGATCAAAAAATATGTGAATAAGTCAGAAGGTGCATGTATTGAAATAGAAGAAAACCAATGCAATGTACTTCTCACAAAGGTGTTTTAGCTATGGGAAATCAAAGCATTAGATGCAAAAACTGTGAGAAGATCTGCCCTATTCAGTAAATTTTCTGTTTTCTGCCCATTCACAAGCTCAAATGCACTAGAAATTGTTAAATATTTTGACTCCGATGAAGATGCTAAGTCAGCCATAGGAGGATATTTTCAGATCTTCCATAATCGCAGTTCAGACGTAGAATCTAATTGCGCAGATACCGTTATGGCAAGTAACTATCTCTAAAAGAAGACTACGTCGAGAAATGAATGCATTTCTTTTACCTTAAAAACAGTTTTCCTCTGCCAGGCCAAGTAATTTTACACCTTGCGCTCGTATGTTATGAATGGTTAATTAACTTCACAGATAGTCCTGAGCTATAAAAACACACCTCAAATTTTATTCTGCGTGGGAATTTAGACACAGAAAATACACAGCTCTACTTTTATTCTGCGTGGGAAATTACATACAAACATTATATGAGAGGAGTTGAAGGTCGCTGCTCAATCACTGGATTCTTTCTTCCGCTTTTCCATCTGGTATTACATAGGACTAAGTAAACTGAAACAGAAGTACATTCTGCTAGCAAGTGGAAATAGTCGACATCTTTTACTTCTTAGCTTACAACACCACCAGTTTAATTGAATAGTTAGTATGAACTGGATTAAATAAAATGGTTAAAATGGCTCTGAGCACTATGAGACTCAACATCTGAGGTCATCAGTCCCCTAGAACTTAGAACTACTTAAACCTAACTAACCTAAGGACATCACACACATCCATGCCCGAAGCAGAATTCGAACCTGCGACCGTAGCGGCCGCGCGGCTCCAGACTGAAGCGCCTAGAACCGCTCGGCCACATCGGCCAGCTGAACTGGATCATCCACATGATATACGGAGTGGATTACACTGGATCGTTCAAAGAGTACAAATTTTGGACTAGTTTTCAGTCACTAAATCAACTAACAAACATATTTCTGGAAGAAGTACAACTGGATATTATAATAATAATGGCGTGTGACGAGGGCCTCCCGTCGGGTAAACCGCTCGCCTGGTGCAAGTCTTTCTACATATTTGACGCCACTTCGGCGACTTGCGCGCCGATGGGGATGAAATGATGATGATTAGGACAACTCAACACCCAGTCCCTGAGCGGAGAAAATCACCGACCCAGCCGGGAATCGAACCCGGGCCCTTAGGATTGACAGTATGTTGCGCTGACCACTTTTTTTTTAATCTCATTTTGTTCGTTTTTGTTCGTTGAATCTGATCGGGACGGACGTCGTAAGACACCCTTTTAAGTTCGTTGTTGATCTATTAACTCAGTTTTTTTTATTACAGAGGGCAGCTAACCCTCTGACCGAACACGCTGAGCTACCGTGCCGGCTGACCACTCAGCTACAGGGGACTGACACTGGATATTATAGAAAGCCGAGGCTGCGACACAGAGGGCTCTGTATTATTATTACCTAATCGACCTGCACTATCTTATCAAAAAATCGGAATATCTACTGGTGGACATTAATATGGGATGTGTCCTCCCTTCGCTTATTTTATGGCCTGAAGTCTGCTGGGGACACTTTCAATGAGGTCTCTGATTTTATGTGACTGAATGTCAGCCCGTTCTTCCTTAACATACGAATCCAGAGAAAGCAGTGATGTCGGGCGCTGGGGTTTGGAGCGAAGACGACGTTCTAATTCGCCTCAAAAGTGTTCCATTGGGTTCAAGTCGGGACTCTGGGCAGGACGCTCAATTTCAGAAATGTTATTGTCCACAATTGTTGTCTCATATTGTCTCTTTATGACAGGGTACATTGTCATACTGATAAAATCATCTTCTCTGAACTGTTGTTCTACTGTACACATTGTTTGCACTACAAATTATGACAGGTAGTATTCTCCAGGCATTCGCCATACCCAAATTCATCCATCGGGTTGCCACACGGTATAGCATGATTCATCACCCAAATATGTCATTTCCAGCTGTTCACACCTATCGAGGTGTCGCAGTGGTTAGCACACTGGACTCGCCTTCGAGAGGACGACGGTTCAAACCCGCGTCCGCCCATCCTGATTCAGGTTGTCCGTGATTTCCCCAACTCGCTTCAAGAAAATGCCGGGTGGTTCCTTTGAAAGGGCACGGCCGACTTCCTTCCCCATCCTTCCCTAACCCGATGGGACCGATGACCTCGCTGTTCGGTCCCCTCTCCCGAATCAACCGACCAACCAACCAGTCTTTCACCGGCCAGTGGCATCGCTCTTTACAGCACCTCGAGCGTCGCTTAACACTAACGACAAAAATGTGTGGCTTCTCAGGATCTGCTCAACCGCTGTATCCCATTATTTTTAACCCCCTAGGTACAGTAATTGCCAACGGCTAGTGTTAACATCGGTTCCCATCAGATCACCGAAGCTAAGCGCTGTCGGGCTGTTCCAGCATTTGGATGGGTCTGCCGAGCGCTGTTGGCAAGCTGGGTGCACTCAGCCCTTGTGAGGCTAACCGAGGAGCTACTTGATTGAGAAGTAGCGGCTCCGATGTCGTAAACAGACATACGGCCGGGAAAGCGATGTGCTGACAACATGCCCCACCATATCCGCATCTAATGACGCCTATGGGCTGAGGCCTGTTCGGACGGAGTTTCGTTTTAGTTTAGGTGCAGTTATTGTGCTGGTAGCACCTTCGAATTCACGAGTGATTCCTTCTCACTGCTTTAATGCGATTTTTTACAACCCCCGCCCCTCCCCGCAATGCTCGACAGTCCTTCGCCATGAGTACATGTTGTCTCCCTGGTCTCGACTTGGGCAGCCTTAGAAGGCTTAGCTCTTGATGGATTTGTTACTCAGGTGACATCCAACGACTGCTCCACATTCGAAGTGACTGAGCTCTCCGACTAACCGACCCACTCTGCTTACCTACTGACAATCCAGTAGTTCCCTCCTCCTTTTGTACTGGCGGGTTCGCCCCTCGTGACGTGTCACGGTCAGTTCGCATTACACAGGGCTATCCTGAATGGCTCTGAGCACTATTGGACTTAACATCTGAGGTCATCAGTCCCCTAGAACTTAGAACTACTTAAACCTAACTAACCTAAGGACATCACACACATCCATGCCCGAGGCAGGATTCGAACCTGCGACCGTAGCGGTCGCGCGGTTCCAGACTGAAGCGCCTAGAACCACTCGGCCATAACGGCCGGCAAAGGGCTATCCTGATACGTCTGTTCAGAGAGTGTACATCATTTTTGTTTTGTCAGCTCAAGTTGTTGTCACTTTAATACGATAAAACCTGACAATCAGATGTGATTAATAATGGAACAATACAATAATTCACTCAGTATCGATAGCAAGATACCAGGGAGGTTTCTGCCGTACACGACACATCTCTGGGATATAATTAGCCTAGATTATGAAGAAGCAAACACTTTCGTACGACGTGACGCTGGGAAGCACTTGGTTAGAGCCCGGATTTTATTTAATTACATATTCTGTTCCTTTATATTTATTTATAAGAGAAACTAAAATATTAACGAACTGCACTGAGGGACTGAAAGGACCCTTCCTTCAGAGTACTAAATTACATATTTTTACATATTTTGAGGTATAATAAATATTTCACATTATACAACATAATGTTACATATTTTAATATTCTTAAGGAACTGTGCATTTTAGTAAGTGCCATACATTTTCCTTAAATAGCACAAAAGGAAAAATGTTTTATTATTACGTTTCTAATACTGTCGTCAGTACCCTTACACTCAAGGCTAAATTGTACAAGTACGCCGGCCTTGTGACCGAGCGGTTCTAGGCGCTTCAGTCCGGAACCGCGCTGCTGCTACGGTCTCAGGTTCGAATCCTGCCTCGGGCATGGATGTGTGTGATGTCCTTAGGTTAGTTAGGTTTAAGTAGTTCTAAGTTCTAGGGGACTGATGACCTCAGATGTTGTCCCATAGTGCTTAGAGCCATTTGAAACATTTGCACAAGTACGATGCGAGCAACAGTGATTCGTTATAAACGCTTACCTTTCTTGTCCTCAAACGCTTCCCATGTATAACAGTCTGTTGTATTTTAGTCAACCATGGAATCAGTTGCGTTTTCGTTGTCGTTAAAGCTAAATACATGGCTTTCTATTGACAGTACTTTGACCACCGATGATGAAATACTCGGCTGCCAAACTTGTGATTAACTTATAGGAGGTACGATTAAATCTCAAAGTGATAACGTTTACGAAGCAATCTGCATGTTGGGAACAAACAAAATATTTGTTCAAAGAAACAGTTCTACTTACGCAGCTGCAGGAACAGCCTACATCATATAACAGTGAATTATACAGAGAACTGTGCTTTGCAGTGATTGCAGCGATCATACCCTGGAACAAATTTCAGGTACAAGATTTTAAACATTTCTTACAGGAATATTACAACCGCAACATTCCCGACGAGTCCTCTCTCAGGGGAAGAATTACCTGAATTCTTCCTATGTTGAAGTACCGAAAAATTAGGGCTGACATTGGGAAAACACCTATAGTGATTTCTGCTGAAGAGACGACGGATGCTGTAGGCTGTTTCAAGGTGCATTTAAACCCTGTTTAATTTATTGTAAACCTTTTGGAGCAACAAATAGATCAACAATTGGCAGATTCGTTAATGATGGACTTGAAGTACTACGGCCAGATGGCGCATAAGAAGGCAGGACCCCACTGATGTACACAAATGAAGCTTCACACGTGTTGAAAGTGGGGAAATCGCTTAATGTACGGTATTCTATCGAAACTTACTGCATGTTACAAGTACGGCTAATGCAGTGCAGCGAGTTTCAGAGACAGACATCAATTCGCAGAAGAAATACACTGACGTCAGCAACGAAGAAGGTTTTCCTGAGTTGTCCTTATGGTGCACAACGCTACAAGCAGCAGCAGCAGCCACCTAATGTTCCTCTGCCTCCGGAGCCAGTGATAACAAGTTGGACAACATGAGCTGAAGCTGTTATTTTCTACAGTAAACACTTCGAAGCTATGATCTCAGAGGTGGAGAACTTTTATTCTGATCCTGTAGCCCATAAGTGAGTACTTGTCAGCATTCAATAGCTCTAAAGCGCTCAGTTCAGTTTCATACCTCGCAAGTCACTTCAGCTGGCTTCCCGAAAGTACCAGGAAACTGGAGACTTCAAGTATTCCGGAGAGTTCAAGTATTCCTCTCCAAAAGGTTGTTGGAATAACAGAAAGATGCAGTTCGGAAGTTCAGTGTTGTACCAGGTGAAGCTGGAGTTGTAGATTCCAGTAAATTGCAATCTGTGCTGAAGAGAAACATGGGTACTCAGATCTAGTTATTATGTCTCGCTTATTTAATAATGAAGTTGTAGAACCCTTTGAGAATATTAGTCTTAGCACAATACCTCTATATAAAGATGCACCGTTGACTTCTAGCGAAGCTGAGCGATCTTTCTCTATTTACGAAAATCTGTTGTCAGAAGACTATGCATGGCAACAGAAAATTTGGAAAAGTACATTATAATCAATTGTGAATCCCGCTCCAGAACGACTTAAATGCGAGTAGGAGACGTTTGTAGTTTAGAATTTTGTAGCAGAAGTAAACTGATTAAGAATTAACACATACGAGTATTTGACTAGCCTACTTGTTAACCTACATACAGCGTTAAAAAAATACTTTGTAGGCGGTAGTACTCAACGAATCAAGAGAAATAAGTCCAATAAAAATCAGTCCGGAAACGCATACTTTCCTAGACAAACAAATGTTTATAGGGAAGGCTGCGCGACGCTTAGTTGCGATATTAGCACAGTTGTTGCGTTGGCGCTCCTTCAAATGTGTCGGCAGGATATTGTGATGTCTTACTCACTGTACTCTACCTACCTTTAGGTGGTCTGCTGTCAGTTGTGTGGTTCAAGTGGTGTTGTAGGCTACGTTAGTTTTCGTCGTCTTTGTGTGCCGTATTATACAGTAACTGTCAACCTTGGGTACTTATCATGGTGTTTTACTTTCTTCCAAACGCGAATCCATTTATGTGTTTACTCTTATTGCGCTGTTTGTACGTGCAAATGGTGTAGTACATTTACACTTTCTCTCTTCCACCAGTTGCTAGCAGTACAAGCCTACTACTCGACAAGTGAAATGTCGGCTATGATATTCTGCTACGGTAGCGTGCGAGCTCGGGTCCTTTACGCTGAAAAATATCCACAGCGCAGAGTGCCCTGTGATAAGCTCTTCAGCAGACTTTTCCAGCGTCTGAGGGACACAGGTATCCCTGCACCTCGCAAGACTGACAGTGTATGAACCCGCACAGTCAGCACGCCTGACGTGGAAGAAACCCCTGGGACCAGCGTGCAGCAGAGCACAGGAGCATACGTCTAAGTTCGGTTTCATCATTTAACAGCGGAAGATGGAAACGAGGATATAATCCAGATAACATCTTTGTCTCCGAAAAGGTATCCCTGCAAACTGTAAAGCAAATCGAGGACCCAATTCCAAGATCGCAACACAGAGCAATAACTTGCTGCATTACTGCAGTAATCAAATCAGATGTAATGCCCTTTAAGAGACGCTTCAATTTCAAAAAAGCTCATTGGGAACTTTTTACAGAGGACCTTGATAAGGAGATCTTGGAAATTAAACCAGAGATACAATCATATGAAACTTTCATAGACCTTGTCAAGAAAATCTCTCGACGGCGCATACCTAGAGGGTGCCGCACCCAGTATATCGCTGGACTAAATGGTAGCAGCAAGGAAGCTCTGAAAAAGTATGAAGAACTGTACAATAAGGACCCCTTCTCAGAGGAAACGATCCAGGCAGGTGAGGTACTGATGTCTGGTATCTCCGAAGCGAGAAAGGAAAAGTGGTGCAACCTCCTACAAGAGACGGACATGAAGCACAGCAGTGGGAAGGAAGCGTGCAGCAGCACAAGGTGAGTCTCATTCTCTTATGTGGGGAAGGAGAGAGGGGAGGGGTGTACTTCAGGAACAGTTACTGTACTCATATCATCTACAGCGCGTTCAGGCCCTAAGGCCACAGGATCATAACGGTGGACGGCGGTTCTGTCAATGGCTGTTGCAGAAGTGTGCCGCAGATCCACTGCTCACATCCAAGATTTTATTTACCAATGAAACAGGATTCACAATATATGTTGTTGTGAATTTCCATAATGAGCATGTATGAACAGATGTAGATCCCCAAGTAATCATGGTTCAAATGGCTCTGAGCACTATGGGACTTAACTTCTGAGGTCGACAGTCCTCTAGAACTTAGAACTACTTAAACCTAACTAACCTAAGGACATCATACACATCCATGCCCGAGGCAGGATTCGAACCTGCGACCTTAGCGGTCGCGCGGTTCCAGACTGTAGCGCCTAGAACCGCTCGACCACACCGACCGGCAGTAATCATGGAAAGAGGACATCAGCACCGATTCTGAATCAATGTATGGGTAGGCGTACTTGGCCATAGATTAACAGCGCCAGACGTGCAACCATAAAGGTTGAAACTTCTTCATTTAAATGTGTGTGCCTGTACGTAAATTGCTGAATGACTGAGAAGATGAAACTTCTACGTTATTTGATTCTGAAACAGCTGAGTAAAACTGAACGTACTGAGCCTACTTTCTCTTTACTTTTTCTTATCATCTCAACACTGACCCACAATATTCTAGCGCAACGCAATCCGACTGCTCAAAAAAATTACAACCTGACTTCAAATAATTAATCCAAAAGAATGGTCGTGACTAAAAAGAAATCTTAATAATAACCTATACATATCATTAAGTACTTACCTCACAAAAATCTTCATTACGCGAACTACTGCAATACAGCGAGCGTCAATACTGCCAGCTAAATAAAAGATTCTAACTACTAAAGCCACTAACTACTAACAGGCATGTGGTTAGCAAAGGAAAGAGATTGTTACAAACCAAATAATGTATTTTTGCCCTTAATAATGTTACATCCAGTTCAAACACGAATATAAATCGTCATTGACACCCAGTACAAAGATATATAATCATGAATAATTTTCAATCTCCAAGTCGGATACTTCCAGATCGTTAGCCTGCGTTAACACTTCAGACCTCTACCCTCCATCAATGCTAACTTCTCACATTTAACATCCATCACTGCTGGCTGTTCACCTCCAACTGCCCAACAGTACTTCCATCACTGCTGGCGACTAACTTCCATCAACGAGTTCAATCAGCCACAGAGTCTCTTACAAAGAAAGCGCAGTCAGAGATCCAATGTAAATCGCTACACAGCGCTGCCAACACGGAAGTAGCCCACTTACAAGGTTAACTGGGGCGCATTATCTGGACTTTCTCATTCATGTATTGTCTACCTTGCTGGAGACTGTGCCATTGCCATTGCAGCAACGAATACAAATGTGGTTCATGCATCGTGGCACACAAGCACACTTTCGTAAGAATGTGAACGAACATGTGATGCAGACATTTCAGCCCCACTGGATTGGTCGGGGGTGGGGGCACACCTTGACCTGCTCGTTACCCAGACCTCAACCCCCAAGACTTTTGGTTATGGTGACACTTAAAAGGAATTGCTCTATGCCCCGCCAATCAACGATGTGCGAACACTACAGGGTCGCGCTTTCAATGCGTGCCAGAAGATACAACAATCGGGTATATTTCAAAGAGTGCGTCATTCCATGCGCCAGAGGGCAGAGGGATTCACTGTTATGAATGGATGCCACCTTGAACACCTCCTGCAAAGAAAAAAAAAATTCTTTTCCGGACCACCGTTTGTTGGACTTTTTCTTGTTTCGATGAGTACTACCACGTCTCAGGGTATTCGATGCTTTTTTGAGCACCCTGTATTTTGTAGCAAAAATAAATAAAATTTTGGATTTTACATATAACTCCTTTAATATATATTTATTTAGATATTTCACCAATTTGGTTTATACGTTTGTGTACATATTTCTTAATTTGATACTACATAAAATCCGGACTCTACGTATAACACATATCAACCCTCCGACTCCGTTGTTCGCCACGTCTGGAGCATATTTCCTCATCACGTCATAAAGGAAACCCTTGCGACAAAGCAGATGCGCAATATATGCGCGTCAGGAGGCCAACTTTTGGAAATGTAAAAACAGACTGTGCGTTATAGTCTCACGGCAAAGGGCAAAAGTGAAGTAAGCCGTGGTCGGGACGATGCTTGCATTCTCAGATAAGCTTTTCTCCCAATTACAAACCTGAAAGCCTGATGGAAAGTTCAATAACGTATGTTTGCAGAGAGAAGTGGAACCATTTTCCTCAGTTCGTCTTCCTCACAACTCTCATGACCAACAGTAATCCTCAGAATACACAAAAGGAGTTAACAATGCTCTTATACTTCGCTTAAATGTTGCTGTTAAACGTCATTGAAAAGAGGCTTTACAAGAAAGATTTCCATGGGAAAATATCGTAGACAAATATTAAAAGAAAAAACATGTAATTTTCTTTTGTTTCATAGCCTAACATTACCCACTTATATCTTATCCGATGCAGAGTTTTGAATGTAGTGGAAAAGCAGGGTGGCAACTCTTCTTAAAAACCTAGAATTCTCAGGGAATTACATTTTACCTGGAAATAAATCAAGGAAATCTCTAGATATTTCATAAAGTCTCAGGGAATCCCGTGTTTTTAACATAGCATTGAAACTGAATTTTATTAAGTTTTATGAAGCACAAATTTTAAAATACTTCATCTCAGTGTGTTAATTGACTAACACAATGCCATATAAATTATCGATGTTTAAAAACAGCGGTTAAACTACTAGTTATAGCTGGTATACAGTGATCAAATGGCTCTAAGCACTATGAGACTTAACATCTGAGGTCATCAGTTCCCTAGACTTAGAACTACGTAAACCTAACTAACCTAAGGACCTCACACACATCCATACCCAAGGCAGGATTCGAACCTGCGACCGTAGCAGCAGCGCGGTTCCGGACTGAAGCGCCTAGAACCGCTCGGACACAACGGCCGGCTATACACCGATCAACCAGAACATTATGACCACCGACGTACTATCGATATAAACCTGTCCAGACGATAGAAGCATCACCCGCCGAGGACTTACTGCTAGTGAGACGCACGCACGGTGTGTCTAGTATCAGGTAGAGTGCTGTCCGTGTGTATAATGGTGAAGGCGCGCGATCTGAGTTGACCTAGGGAAGATTGTGATGACCCGGAGGCTCGGCACGAGCATTTAGGAAACTGCACGAATTGTCGGGTGTTCAAGGAGTGCTGTAGTATCTTCAACCCGTGCCGTGGGGTTAGGCGGCCACCTATCATTATAGATGCCGGACAGGACAGGTGGCGAATTGTGGCGGAACTAACATCAGGTATTAATGCTGGAGAGAGTACAAGTGTGTCTGAACACACACTGCACCGAACACTCCCAACGATGGGCCTTCACAGCCGCCGACCCATGCATTTGCCAATGTTAACACCACGACAATGGCAGCTTCGACCGAAATGGGCATGTGACCACCGGTATCGGACGTTGGCACAGTGGCAGAGCGTTGCATGCCCTGATGAATCCCGATACCTTATTCATCATGCTGATGAAAGGGCACGAATCCACCATCTTCCAAGGGAAGAGCTCCTTGATGCCTGTTTCACGGGGTGGAGATAAGCTGGCGGCGGTTTCATTATGCTCTGGGGAACATTCACTGGGGCATCCATGGGTCCAGTGGAGCTAGTTCAAGGCTTCTTGACGGCCAAGGAGAATCATACACCTCTGCATGACGATCATGTTTCCTGACGGCAGTAGCATTTTTCAACAAGATAATACGCCATGTCACAAGGCCAGGAGTGTAATGGAGTGGTTCGAGAAACACAGTGGCGAGTTCCAATTGATGGGCTCAGCCCTCAGCTCGCCAGATCTGAACCTGATCGAACACATCTGGAATGGGACTGAACGTCGCGTCAGACCTCATCGCCCCCTCCCCGGAATTTACGGGAATTAGGTGTGCAGTTGTGGTGGCAGTTCCCTCCAGCGACCTACCAAGGCCTCCCTGCCTCCATGCCGCGACACGGTGCCGCTGCTGTCCGTGCCAAAGGTGGACATGTCGGCTATTAGGTTGGTGGTCATAATGTTCTGGCTGATCAATGTATAGCTCAGCTGAAAGGAAAGAAAAATTATTATTGAGGTATGCTGCCCCCACCTCCCCCTCCCCCAGTCCCGCTCATCGTTAATTTATATTCCTCCTCAAACCTGGAATTCACGGGGAATTTTTTTTCCAAAGTTGAGTAACCACTCTGGAAAGTATCAACAGTAACTGAGACTCTAAATCAACTAATTGACCATTCCTCAAAGCTATGTACCTGAATACCACTAAGAAAATAAAATAAGCATCGAGACATAAATACTTTCCTCTGAATAATTCGAAACTAAAGGAAGTCGCGTAGGTTGAATGCGCCTTTCTCAGTGCAATTTTCATAGTTTCTTCAAATCACATCAACCACACATCCTATACTTGCAAATGAGTAATATCCAATAATATTTAAAGAATAAATATTTTTTGTTTCACTTTTCGCAGCCTCTCGGTTTCGTTTCTGCACTAGTCTCAAGTGTCTCTGTTACAGATATTGAAATAATAAGGGGAATATCGTTCAAAGCCGGTCATTAACGTTCTGTTCACTTTGGATGGACAATAACGTTATTTCAATGAGGTTGACAACAGTGTCTTACAATCTGGGCTAAGACATTTAAAACAATATTGTCTGAGCTATTTCGTAATTTTCCGAGCCTCCTAGGTTAATGTGGAATGAATGTCTTTCGACGACAGTTCATGGATGGGCTTCAAGAAATTTACGATAACGCGACTATAATTGTAAAGGAATAAAAAAGCAGTGCACATATTGAGTGTGATAAATCGACCGGTGGCGTTCGTGTGTGTCGTATAAATATGTACTTCTAATGTGTCATTTGAGTTTTCAGTTGTATTTGTGTTTGTAGTGTACTGTGTCTACGGCGTGGTAGCAACAATGAGTAACACAGAAAACGATATGCCTCCGATATTTGACAAAGCTGTGGTCTTCATTCTACAAAGTAAACGAACAGATAACAAGGCCTATTTTACACTAGATGAGTACAATGAACAAATGGGACTTATGAAACAATCTAAGGAAACGCTGAAAACTTTTGTAGCCAAGAGATTAATAAAATACTATGAAAGGATACAGAAATATGTTATGACAGTACAAGAGAGAAACTTATAAGACCACTGGAAATGAATAACGATAAGGTGCTTTATTATACAATAAATGATGGATTATTTGATATTCTTCATGCAACACATTCGTCTGAAGGTCATTATGGAAGAAATAGTATGGCACTTGAACTAAAGAACAAGTTTTGTAACATCACCATGGATAGTGTCATGATTTATTTACGTCTTTGTGTGCACTGCCAAAAGAAATTGAGTAATTTGAGAAACGGGACAGTAAGCAGATCTACTCTCCATTCATCGTTTAACTCTCCAGCGCAGGTCGATTTGATTGATATGTAATCACAAAGCTACAATGATTTTTCGATTTAATGTGGTTTATCAATATCATCTGACAAAATTAATTATTTTGAAACCATTAAAAAGTTTGCGCGCAGAAGAAATGGCTACTGAATTGCTTGACACTTGTAGAACTTTAATAGCTCTCGTAATCTTGCATTCCAAATTGACTGAATTAAGCACTATGCGGAATGAGATAAAAATCGTTCATGATAACCAAGAAACAGCCAGTTCATCCAGTGCTCTTCACTTGGGTAAGGATTGTAGGTCTAATATTTGAGAAGAAATCAGTGAAAAGTTGTCTCTGAAGTTAACGGTGCTTATTGCACAATTGCAAACCTTCATATCTTTGTTAATTTGTAGGAAATGATCGCTAGCCGTATGAAGCTATGTTTGGATGTTCTCTTAGAGTTGGGTTGTTATCGGCTGGAATTTATCACGACGAAATTACTAATGTACAAATAGAAGAGGATATTGAGAAAAATGGTTCAAATGGCTCTGAGCACTATGGGACTCAACATCTTAGGTCATAAGTCCCCTAGAACTTAGAACTACTTAAACCTAACTAACCTAAGGACACCACACACACTCATGCCCGAGGCAGGATTCGAACCTGCGACCGCAGCAGTCCTGCGGTTCCGGACTGCAGCGCCAGAACCGCTAGACCACCGCGGCCGGCAGGATATTGAGACTTCATCATGATAATCATGGAGAGGAGAACGAGCAAGCACAAAACGAGGATGGAACAGACGTAAATGATTCACAGACTGTCAGTATAAATACTCTAGATGAGCAAATTTTTAATTGTCTTACATTTAATTTACGTTACGATGTATGCTGAAATATGTTGTACTTACATTAAAAGCTTGCTGTGCTTTTTTTGACGTTGACTATTTCAGAATCTTCGAATGCCGCAAATAGCTCGGTTGGTTTTCACAGGTCTCTCATTCATGACAGAAGAGAGAAAATTAACGTAGAATACGAAAAATCCAGAGAATATTGGCAGAAACAAGTAGCGAAAACTATAAGACGGTTTTCAAGTAAGTTTCCAGTAGTTACCAAAGGAACAACTGTACGTGAAACCCATGCCAGATGTAGATCGTGCTCGAGGCTCAGCTTGAAATCTACTGGTTATGGCCATAGAGGTTGTGAGTGACATGTGTAACCTCTGTAAGTATAAGTTTCATTACAACTTCTTTTAAAGATGCATAATATATACAAAAAATATAAAATTACAGCACTATTTGACCTAATGTATATTTGAAGTAAGTTTGAAAATAGTTTTATACTATAACACTTTCAGTTCACTATACAGTATATTCTACAGAATCTTTGTGCTACTTTAGGTAAGACTTAATTTGAGGAAGAAATTTCTGAGGATGTACGTCTGGAGTACAGCATTGTATGGTAGTGAAACATGGACTGTGGGAAAACCGGAACAGATGAGAATCGAAGCATTTGAGATGTGGTGCTATAGACGAATGTTGAAAATTAGGTGGACTGATAAGGTAAGGAATGAGGAGGTTCTACGTAGAATCGGAGAGGAAAGGAATATGTGGAAAACACTGATAAGGAGAAGGGACAGGACGATAGGACATCTGCTAAGACATGAGGGAATGACTTCCATGGTACTAGAGGGAGCTGTAGAGGGCAAAAACTGTAGAGGAAGACAGAGATTGGAATACGTCAAGCAAATAATTGCAAGTGCTACTCTGAGATGAAGAGGTTAGCACAGGAAAGGAATTCGTGGCGAGCCGCATCAAACCAGTCAGTAGACTGATGACAAAAAAAGGGAAACTCTCCCCGTCGCAGCCCCCTAAGATTTAGTGCTAAAATGGCCAGTGGACAGCCCATCAAAAACTGAACGCAGATCTAGTATGAAAGCAGGAAGAAGGTGTACTGAATTGTGAAAAAAGAAGCAAACACGAAACAGTGAATGGCCCAGGCAGAAGATGCGTAACGTTGAATAGTTCCTAGCTGTAGTGGCGTCGCGGTTCTGAAGTCACGGTGTTGGACTTTAAGACGAAAGATCTGTGCTCAAACTTCCGTTGTTACCGATTTCTTTTTTCACAAATTTATGAAGTTCCCGTCCGGTCATTGACTTGTCTGTTGTCCTTGTGCAGTCTCGACAATTGTCATGCTACACATTGGTTATGAAATATGAGTCACGTGGTAAGAATATATTACCGTCGGAAGTACGAGGTGCGATTGGAAAGTTTTAAGAATGGGCTTGTAATTGTACAATGGTGGTATGCATCGCCTTCAAAATAGTCCCCTTCTGACTGAACACACCAACTCCAATGGTGCTTCCACTTTTGGAAACATTCCTGGAAATCTTTTTCCTGGTGTTAAGGACGCTCTCCGCCTTTGCCTGGATGTCTTCAATCGAGTCAGATCGCTTCCCTTTCAGTGAAAATTTCAGTTTCGGAAACAGGTAGAAGTCCGCAGGGGCCAAATCAGGGGAATATGGCAGTTGTGGAAGCACAGAAATGTTAAATTTGGTCAAAAATTCAACCATGCAGAAAGCACGATGAGCCGGAGCATTGTCATGGTGTAGCACCCAACTTGTCTTTCCACAATGTAGGCCTTTTCTTCCACACCTTTTCGCGCAAACGCTCTAGGACACATTTTTAGTATTCCTGGTTAATTGTCTGTCCTCCATGGGTAAATTCATGATGCACAATAACGGTAAAATCGAAACAAAATCAACAACATTGTCTTCACCTTCCACCGACTTTGCCGTGCTTTTTTCGGTCGTGGTAAACCTGGAGACTTTCACTGCGAAGACTGCACTTTGGTTTCAGGATTATTTCTATATATCCACGATTTGTCACCTGTAATTACCATATTTAACAAATCTGGGTCATTTTTAGTCCGAAAATCAGTTCTTGGCACACTTAAAGTCGGTATTATCTCTGGTCACTTGACAACACTTTTGTAATGAATTTTGCGGTCACTCGACGCTTGTTCAGATCTTCAGTTAAAATTGACTGAAATGCATAGAAAGTTAAGTTCATCAGCAATCTCCCTAATTGTAAGTCTACGATCAGAGCGCACTAAGTCGCGAACTTTCATAACATTTTCATTCGTTTAAGAGGTGGAAGTACGGTCGGACTGTGGTTCATCTTCAAATGATTCGCGGCCATTTTTAAATCTGTTGAACCAGACAAAAACATTTGACTGGCTCATAAAATTATCTCCAGAAGCTGGTTTTAATAGTTCGTAAGTCTCAGAAGCTGATTTCTCAGTTTTAAAACAAAATTTCACACAAATTCGTTGCTCCGTTTTTACGCCCATGTTCATGCAGACAGAATCCGGCAACAAGCCCTAACAAACCCTCACTCAACCAGCTGCCACAACGAATTGAATAAAGGAAATGCAGTTTCCTGTCAAGATGGCGTTCAAGGACAAGGCAATGACACACTCCCCACTCTCCGTGTACCTGCCCGCCAAATGAGCAAGCATTCTTAATAAACTTTCCAATCACACCTCGTAAATGTAATGAATAGTGAGAGCAGGCGAAATGCCTTACAGAACTCGCACAGAAATGAAAACAACAAATAAAAGGGTTGTTTGTTGCTACAACAAAGGAATTCAGGAGTCAAAAATCCCAAATCGAACCTGGGTATCCCCATGCGCAGTCCAACAGCGTGACCACATAACCACGACGCCAGATTACTTCCAGTTCGCTCAATGTTGCACATCTTGAGCTTGGAGTGTTCACTGTTTTGCTTCTTATTTCACAGTGCAGTACACCTTCTTCCTGTTTTCATGCTTGATCTGTGGTCAGTTTCTGCAGGACCCATTTACCACTAAATCTGAGGGGGCTAGATCCTTAGGTGTACACTCCATTTATTGTTATTGTATTGTTTTAGGTACTCCTTTAGGTATATTAAGGCATAGATATACCAGTTCAGAAAACAAAAACTGTACTGAAAAATTTCTAGAACTGGAGAAAACAGTGAAGTCGGCAAAAGATAGAAACATAGATGTAAGAGAGACAGCTTCGGCTAAAAGTATATCAGGATCACAGGGTTATCGGAGATGTCATTGCAAAAGCAGGTGTAAAAGCAATAAGTGCAAATGTAGTGCACTGAAAAATTTGCATAATTCAAAATATCATGGAAGTTTGTGCTGTGACTACAAATAAAAGCAATTGTCGTGCAAGATAGTGTAAAAAAATAGTTAAAATATGCTATATACCGAAAAAGAGGTCCGTCCCTGGTAGCTGAGTGGTCAGCGCGTCAGAATGTCAATTCTTAAGGGCCCGGGTTCGATTCCCGGCTGGGTCGGAGGTTTTCTCCGCTCAGGGACTGGGCGTTGTGTTGTCCTAATCATCATCATTTCATCCCCATCGACGCGCAGGTCGTCGAAGTGGCGTCAACTCGAACGACTTGCACCCAGCGAACGGTCTACCCGACGGGAGGCCCTAGTCACTCGGCATTTACATTTTACCGAAAAAGAGGAAGTGTCGTTTTTTTAAAATAAATGCTACATTTTGACATAACTTTTTGGTTTTTCAGCGTTCATATGTCCGCGAAATAATGTTGTTGCCCATTTTACTTTATTGGCTGTAACTATAACAACGAAATGAAATAGGGCCCAAGTCTAAAAATACAAAATCTCTACAGCTAACCTGGCCGCATCATCCTAACATAAAACCAGTGAAGCACTATGTTACGACCCTGCAGCCAGTTTAGTAGTACTACATTTTATATTTTTTGAACAGCAACCTTTTCCAGTTATTCGATACGCTATAGATGGGCCTGAGAATGACGCAAACGCCGAAACCGTCGGTGGTGAAAAACAAATTAAAGATCTAGTACTCTTCCTTTTAAGAAACATAAACGGCCACAATATTTCTGTACATGAAAATATATGAGTATTCTTGTATTGCACAAATAATGTTTAACGAGTTGGGCCTCCATTTAAATGTAGGAGTGCTGTACTACGTAGAGATTGACAGATTATGTTCATTTCTAAAGATAGAGGAAGCCGTAAATGAATAAAGCTGTCGATTGATATTGGCGGATACAACAGCTGGAAATCTGACCTTTTTACTTGGCTAACAAAACTATCTGCCTTGAGGCAAGTTGTAACGAGATTATTCACGGAGGAAAGGGACATGATGCTCCATTAATGTAAACGATTGGTGACCGATGTTAATGGAAAGTAATCCGTACAGAAAAGAAGTGAGGAGCGTCCATACTGATTGCCGAAATGTATACTTTAAATTTTTGTTTATTTATTTAATATGTGTAGAATGATGATGATGAGGTCTCATAATCCGAGGAGCGTAGGGGACGATGTGGGAGATCCGCTCCACCGACTAGGCAAGGTCCTAGCGGAGGTGGTTTGCCATTGCCTTCCTCCGACCGTAATGGGGATGAATGATGATGATGACACCCAGTCATCTCGAGGCAGCGAAAAGTCCCTGACCCCGCCGGGAATCGAACTGGGACCCCGTGCGCGGGAAGCGAGAACGCTACCGCTACCGAGTAGCGGACATGTGTAGAATAAATAGTATTAATTATTTGCACACTTTGTAATGGGAATTTCCTTATTAGCTCCAGACGGCAATATGTAATTTTTCATAACGGTGAGCAGCTGCAGCGAAATGCAGCATCGCCTAGCTTGAAGGTAAGGATGTGTTTGATCAAACGCTACTTCGACTGACAATGAATTGAAGAAAGACGATTGCAAGAATATGGAATTGGGATACAGTTGTGGCGTGAAGTTAATGCAACAAAGCTCATAACATGTACTAATGACCACCTAAAACATCATATTAAAAGGAGAGAAAGCGTGAATTGGTGCACAGAGCGTAACTCGTTTACTGGTTTTTGCTTCTGTTACCGACCATTTTTAACCGTCTCTCTTCTTTGCTTCTGTTGCCGCGTATTTTTAACCGCCACTCTTCTCGCTATTAATTATAATACACCCTGTTAACTTGTAGGCGACAACGTCAACTACTCGCAAGCGTACGATCTCGTCCAACGCCGTCACGTCATGCACCGTGCTACATTAATGTTGCACATGATTCAGCCAAGCATTTATAAACCTTGCGGTCATTATCCAAAGTAGGTCCTACACGAGCGTTAGCAGTTACGGTGCTGATCTAAGCTCAGCTGAGCCCTTGCCAGATTCCTACCTCTACCATCTCGGAAACTCGAAAGCTGCCGTGATCGCTGTTCTCAGAAACGCTTGGTGTCCTTGGAGCAGCAATGGCTGGCTATTTATACACAGAGAGAGACTGTGTAAGCTATACAGAGACACACCGATACTTTTCATGTGCACCTTTTCCGGATATGAGTCATTGTGATAAAAACCATGCAGATCTGGCCGGGGGGGCGTAATCAGAAACTTCCTTGTACTGAAGCAATACTGACAGTGTAGTGCAAATATGTACTCATCCGCAAACGAAGATAAATTTAAAATTCGACAGCAGAGTAATGTGACGTACAAAACTTCAATGCAATTTTAGATCAAAAGGACGCGAATGAAGCACTTTGGGAAAATGACAAAACTGTTGCAGAAAGGCATATTGAACGTCGTTAAATTGCTACTCCATATACTTTGGATTTCATCATTTGCCAGCACCTTCAATTCACAAAGTGGTGATTGTTTATAGCTGTGTTTTGTTTGACGTGTTTTTTTCTTATAGAATTAATTTTACAGTGTTTTGCATTGTATGTATACGAGTACGAATACATTTCGTACTCACAAGCCACACACTTTTTTTTTCCTAAACAGCCTTAAAAAGCAGAAAGTTAGGTCAGTTAGTCATCTTTGCATGGTGCTTGGTTAATATATGCGAAAATTCGATACGGTATGGAATGTGTCGGTAAGTTTATAAATAACATACATTTTCTCTATGGAAACATGGCTACATAGTGGTCATTTACATAAGTGGATTTCTTTTTTAATCTAGAACGTACTGATGCTACCTAATCAAAAATTAATCTATAGAGTATAATAAGTTGTCAAAGCAGAAATTAATTCAGTTTTCTCAAAGGTTTCATCATTTTCCAGCACCTTCAATTCAGAAAGTGGTGATCGAATATTGTTATGACTGCATACTTTGCTGCTTTCCGTGCAAGGGCGAAGTTAAGTTGTTGATAGTGGATTTTGAGCTTTGATTTGATTATTGTTTTGTAGAAGTGACTTATAGATTTAACGAATGAGTTAAGTTGGTATAATTAAGAAAGATATCACCTGAAAAGGAATTTTTTAAATGAAAGAAGAACTGGACTAAGGAAAAGCCATACAAAACTTTTTTTGCAAAATTATATGACTCTCTAGTAAAAGTTTAAGGAAGGAAAAAAATAGGGTACCAGAAAACCGTGCCACGATGGTTTAAAAACTTCACTGCAGAAATTTTATGTGGGGTGTACGTAAAGTTCTGGAACACTTTCAATTATTTATTGTACAAGGAGTAAACATTGTACAGATGTCATGCATTTTGAAGAGAAACATGGAAATTGTTTCTACAAACATTCAATATGCGACCCTTCAGTGACCCGGCAGACGTCAATACGGTAATCGAATTCTTGCCACACCTGTCCCAGCATGGCAACTTCGACTGTGGCAGTCGCTTCCCGCATTCTGTCCTGGAGCTCTACTACATCTCGTGGTAGGGGCGGTACAGATCCATGTGTTTAATGTGTCGTCACAGAAAAAAGTCACACGAAGTGAGATCTGGTATTCTTGTCGAACTCTTAACACACAGAAATCTCGCTCCGCACTTGAACTCGTCATGTTTGCGACTAGCACTGACTATCGGCAAATAACCAAACAACGCTGTGGCGGTATACATGAAAAAAAAAACTTTCAGGGTTTCTCTTCAAAATGACATATGTATGATATCTGTACAATGTTTCGTTCTTGTGCAATAAATAATTGAAAGTGTTCACGGACTTTATGTACACCCTGTACTACTAATGCGGACATTCTTCCAAAGTAAACAAGACTAAGACATTTGTCTTATAGCCCACATCGACCTGGTCTTGGATTCATCTACTTTGTGTCAGTAGCTGCAGCCTTAGGATCCAACTACTTTGCATCACAACTTTTCTAACTCAGTTTTCGCATGTCATAATGTAAATGAAAATGAAGACAGGGTTGTATGTGTTTCAGAGAGATATCAATGACTGCAGACGTTCAGTAGTAAAGTAAGTTGTTGAAAATAAGAGTGAGATATTAAAAAATAAAGTGCATAATTTTTATTTGCAGTTTTCCTAAAGTCTTCAGATATTTAGAACATAGATTTTCACAGCATTAGCGTATTGCATAGAAGCGATGTGCTCAAATATTTTGTAATTCCATAGAGGGGTAATAAGTGAGAACAAACTGTAGCCCGTTGTAGTACTTGTAGAAAACGAAGCTTTAAAAATTGATTAGGTATCCACAAGCCACTAGTGTGTAAATGTTTAAAACCCACAAAGAAAATAATTAAAGCAAATCCCATGAAGACGTGTTAAAGAACAAGCTATTATAAAACTCACTGAATACATATTGCGAGTACATGTCTAACGCTACATAATTTTAGAGGAGGAAATTGATGTGGAAATGTTCTTTAAGTATAGATTTATTTCAAGATCAGTTGTAATTGGTAGATGTGTGATGACAAGAAGATACAGGATTTACAGTAAGATTTGCACTATTCTGAGAACTCCGAAGAGCCTTACATTGGAATTTTACAGGGAAAAAACGTGCAGCTCATGGAAGAGTTTGGTTATGGTAAGGATGACTTATAGATGGTGCAACTGGTTTAAAGCTTTGTAATCTTCACATGGAATTCAAATTGAAATCATAATAGTGTTTGTCATGTGGTCGACCAGATATGCGAGTAATTAAGCTTTAAAATACTATTATTTGTGAATGACAAATGGTTCAAAAGTTCAAATGGCTCTGAGCACTATTGCTCATTTGAGGAAACTGTTGCAATTGCCAACATTTCCGTTTTTTGGAATAGTGTGTATAAAGAGGCGATTGAAACTAGGTTGGCTGATAATTTAATCAACAGGGACAATGGGTTTCCTCTTAGCAAAACCTGGAATCCTGTATTATCTCGCATCAAAACTGAACGTTCTTCGATGCGGCCTTGATTGCGATATATCGTTGCCAGCAGTGTTTCACTAAGGGCGGCGCCACCTCCCTGTTTTGGAAGCCAGAAACCGTGATGGGCGGCGCATGCGCCGTGTACTGAACGGTGGCGTATATAGGACGTCGAATTGCAATCTTGCGTCAGTTCTCAGCGGGACTCATCAGCAGAAGCAGCATTTCCTGAAGATGGCGAACAGTTGTATCGCCGAAATATCGAGTCAAGTTGATTTTAGGATCCGGCAGCAAACCCGAAGAGACTTTCAAGGTCCCAAATCATTCCAACTGCACACGGCTCACGCCATTACAGAGCCTCCACCAACTTGAACAGTTTCCTGCCAACATGCAGGGTCCATGGATTCAAAAGCTTGTCTCCACATCCGTGAACGCCCTTTCGCTCGGTACAGTTTGAAACGAGACACTCGTCCGACCAGGGAATATGTTTCTAGTGATCAACAGTCCAATGTCGGTGGTGACGGGCCCTGGCGGGGAGGGGGGCGGGGGGGGGGGGGGGAGACCAGACTGCGAGGTCATCGGTCTCATCGGATTAGGGAAGAATGGGGAAGGAAGTCGGCCGTGCCGTTTCTAAGGAACCATCCCGGCATTTGCCTGGAGCGATTTAGGAAAATCACGGAAAACCTATCAGGATGGCCGTACGCGGGAGCCCAGGCGAGGCGGAAAGCTTTGTGTAGTGCAGTCATCAAGTGTACACGAGTGGGCCTTCGGCTCCGAAAGCTCATATCGATGATATTTCGTTGAATGGTTCGCACGCTGACACTTGTTGATGACCCAGCATTGAAAGCTGCAGCAATTTGCGGAAGGGTTGCACTTCCGTCATTGTGAACGATTCTCTTCAGTCGTCGTTGGTTCCGTTCTCGGAAGATCTTTTTCCGGCCGCAGCGATGTCGGAGATTTGTTGTTATACCGGAATCCTGATATTCACGGTTCTCTCTGATATGATCGTACGGCAAAATCCCCACTTCATCGCTACCTCGGAGGTGCTGTGTCCCATCGCTCGTGCGGCGACTATAACACCACGTTCAAACTCGCTTAAATCTTGATAACCTGCCATTGTAACAGTAGTAGCCGATCTGACAACTGCGCAGAAAAATGGTTCAAATGGCTCTAAGCACTATGAGACTTAACATCTGAGGTCATCAGTCCCCTAGACTTAGAACTACTTAAACCTAACACACCCATGCCCGAGGGAGGATTCGAACCTGCGACCGTAGCAGCATCGCGGTTCCGGACTGAAGCACCTAGAACCGCTCGGTCACAGCAGCCGGCAGCTGCGCCAGACACTTGTTGTGTTATACAGGCGTTTCCAACAGCAGTGCCGTCTTCTGCCTGTTTGTATATCTCTGTATTGGAATACGGAAGTCTATACCAGTTTCTCTGGAGCTTCAGTGTATTAACTGCAATGCAAAATGATTCTCATTGTCGTATTAACTTATTACTACATACTTACGGTACACAGAGGTCTGCTCTGTTTCCTGGTAGAAATTCATTGTTTCAAAAATCATGAATTTAAAGAACAGCATGTAAAAAGCGCTTTTTAACATTTTTCATAAAGAATCTGAGACGTATCTTACTTTTATACATTATGTCATCTTAGTTGCTGAGCTTGCTTAAAATTTGAGGTCTGTAGATCTGAGAGAATCGAGTATTTGGTGCCTGTCTAATGGCTGGGAACACACTGCAAACGGTGATATATTTGGAAGTTTTACTGTTTAAGATACGTACGTCTCCATCTACGAAATGGGACTAAATTTTGTAATGGTCACCTTATCACTTCCTGCGAGATTTCACGGAATGACCCTATGGTACTCTCTAAGACAGAAGAAAAGTGTGTGCCTCGATTGAGTTATGCAAATTGGTCACAAGGTGATATCATTACAGCAATCGACGGGCAATGTAAAACTGAAAATTTTGGCGGCCGATGGATGAATGTCTGACGCTGGATTGCAATTTTACCGCACAGCTGTGAAGGATATCAAACACGGGACATGTCGGGACATAAAGTCTTTATGGATTTCATCCCGTGTACTGAGTTGGACAGTAACTGGTCTCACAGACAGGCACGTGAACAATATACACAGACATCAGCATTTAAAAGAGGACGTGTAGTTGGGCTCTAAGAAATCGGTTGAAGTAATCGGTAAACTGCTCGACATTTGAATAGGAGCGATGCTGCTGTTCGACGATGTTGGCAGGAATGGGAGAATCATGGCAGAACATAGCGTCAGGAAGGAAGCGACCGAGCAAGACATACATCACAACGAGAGGGCCGAGCACTCGCCAGAGAGGTTCTCTGATCCCCGGACTCGCATCATCATCGATGTGATGAACGCCTGGTGCTCCAGCGACCACGACTTGTAATTGGCGGTGCACAGGCTGACCACACGGCGCCCCTTGCGCTGACTGCCATTGACCTCTGTACACCAACAAGCCCGTTGAGGGTTGCTCAGAAAAAAATGCACCACATTTTTTTCGCAGAAGAAAACAATGCCACAAATGCTAAACGTTACGTATGTATTATTTGAAGTTTCCTGAGTGAGTGCACCAAGTTTCTGTCACTCGCGACAGATAGTGTAACTGCAGGACAGTTTAAAAATGGCGTCTGTAGGTGATGCACGTTACAGGCAACGTGCCGTCATTGAATTTCTCACAGAAGAGAAAGAAACTGTGTGGAATATTCACAAACGCATGTGCAAAGTCCATGGAGCAACTGCTGTCGACAGAAGTACAGTTAGTCGCTGGGCACGGAGGTGAGGTCGCCAGAAGGCGGTTCGGCGGAGCTCCACAATTTGCAGCGGTCGGGGAGACCATCCACGGCTGTCACATCTGGCATATTGCAGCGAGCTGATGTTGTCATTCGCGAGGACAGACGCATTACGACTCGGCGGTTGGCGCTGTATCTGGCAATCAGGAACGGAAGTGTCGATACAATTAGCTGCACTCTTGGATATTCAAAAGTGTGTGCGGGACTGGACCCGCAGTGTCTTACGGTGGATCACAAATCGCATAGAAAAACATTTGTTGTGATTTGTTGCAATGATTTGATGCTGAGGGGAAGGCCTTACCATCCCGGATTGTGACAGGTGATGAAACTTACGTTCGCCATTTTGAGCCCGAAACAGAACGACAGTCGATAGAATGGCGCCATTCCCACTGCCCACAGAAGAAAAAATTCAAAGCAACTGCTTCCGGAATGAAAGGTCATGATCACCGTGTTCTGTGAAGGTGTGATTCTCATGCCACAGCAACCCAGGAAATGTTTTGCTGCAACACGATAACGCTCGGCCCCACACAAGTCTAAGGACTGCTGAACACATCGCAAAAGAGGATTGGACAGTGTTACCCCATCCACCCTACAGCACTGACCTAACAAATGGTTCAAATGGCTCTAAGCACAAGGGGACTGAACATCTGAGATCATCAGTCCCCTAGACTTAGAACTACTTAAACCTAAGTAACCTAAGGACATAACATACCCGAGGCAGCGCAGTTCCGGACTGAAGGGCCTAGAACCACTCGGCCAGCAAAGACCTAGCCCCCTCGGACTTCCACTTCTTTGGGCCATTAAAGGATGCCATTCGTGGGAGACATTTTGAGGTGATTCACACAGTGAAGCACTGACTCCGCCACCAGGACAAGGATTGGTACCGACGGGGCATACATGCCCTTGTTGCATGCTGGAGGAAGGCCATAGAACGGGATGGAGATCAGGTGGAAAAATGCGGTGTGTAGATAAAACGCCGTTATTTCGTGTGTGTAATTCTCATTATGTTCAATAACGAACTGTTGAAGAAAAAAAATGCGGTACATTATTTTCTGGGCAACCCTCGTATATTTCAGCAAGATAATGCCCGCCCACAAATGGCGGAAGTTTCTGCTGTTTGCGTTCATGCTTGCCAAACCCTACCATGGCCAGTAAGGTCGCCTGATCTCTCCCCAGTTGAGAACGTTTGGGGCATTATGGGCAGGGCCCCCCAAACAGCTCGGGATTTTGTCGATATAATCCACCAATCGGACAGAATGTGCCACAGTATCCCTCAGGAGGACATTCAACGACTGTGTCAGTCAATGCCAAGCCGAATAACTGCTTGCATAAGGGCCAGAGGTGGATCAACGCTTGACTTGCTTAGTTTGTGAAGCTCTTTCTCTTGAGTAATCACTCAGTTTATCTGAAACTGCAATCATTTGTTTGTCTGCAGGTGAACATCACACGTACCGATTTCCGTCTTTTCAAATAATTTCTTCGTGGTGAGTCTTGTTTTTTGTCTTAACACACATCAAAAACGGTTTTCTATCACCTCGATTCCGGGAGTTACGGAACATGTACAGAGAATTGGAATAGAGATCAACATGAACATCATTCCCGCCCTTTTTATTGCTCATGAAAACCACACATTGCACATTGTACCACCATACAGCGAGACCTTCAGTGGTGGTGGTCCGGATTGTTTTAAACACCGGTACCTCTAATAACCAGTAGCACGTCCTCTTGCACTGATGCATGCCTATATTCGCCGTGGCATACTAACGACAAGTTCATCAAGGCAGTGTTGGTCCAGATAGTCCCACTCCTCAACGGCGATTCGGCGTAGATCCCTCAGAGTGGTTGGTGGGTCACGTCGTCCATAAACGGCCCTTTTCTATCTATCCCAGGCATGTTTGATAGGGTTAATGTCTGGAGAACAAGCTGCCCACTCTAATCTAGCGATGTCGTTATCCTGAAGGAAGACATTCACAAGATGTGCACGATGGAGGCGCGAATTGTTGTCCATGAAGACGAATGCCTCACCAATATGCTGTCGATATGGTTGCACTATCGGTCGGAGGGTGGCATTCACTTATCGTACAGCCGTTACGGCGCCTTTCATGACGACTAGCAGTGTACGTCGCCCCCCCCCCCCAATAATGCCACCCCAAAACAGCAGGGAACATCTACCTTGCTGCACTCGCTGGACAGTGTGTCTAAGGCGTTCAGCCTGACCGGGTTGCCTCCAAACACGTCTCTGACGATTGTCTGGTTGAATGCATATGCGACACTCATCGGTGAAGAGAACATGATGCCAGTTCTGAGCGATCCATTCGGCATGTTGTTGGGTCCATCTGTACCGTGCTGCATGGTGTCGTAGTTGCAAAGATGGACATCGCCATGGACGTCGGGAGTGAAGTTACACATCATACAGCCTATTGCGCACAGTTTGAATCGTAACTCGACGTCCTGTGGCTGCACGAAAAGCATTATTCAACATTGTGGTGTTGCTGTCTGGGTTCTTCCGAGCCATAATCCGTAGGTAGCAGTCATCCACTGCAGCAGTAACCCTTGGGCGGCAAGAGCGAGGCATGCCATTGACATTCCCAGTCTCTCTGTATCTCCTCCATGTCCCAACAACATCGCTTTGATTCACTCCGAGACGCATGGACACTTCCCTTGTTGAGAGCCCTTCCTGTCACTAAGTAACAATGCGGACGCGATTGAACCGCGGTATTGGACGTCTAGGCATTGCTGAGCTACAGACAACACGAGCTGTGTACCTCCTCCCTGGTGAAATGACTGGAACTGATCGACCGCCAGATCCCCTAATAGGTGCTGTTCATGTATGGTTGTTTACATTTTGGGCGGATTTAGTAACATCTCTGAACAGCCAAAGAGCCTATGCCTGTGATACAATATCCACAGTCAACGTCTATCTTCGGCAGTTCTGGGAACCGGGCTGATGCCTTCTCCAGACTTGGCCACATCCTAAAATGCCTACGTGATGACGCTGCCTTCCCCAGATTCAACAGCATTGTGTGGCACCTGCTCAGTGCTGCAACCACCTCCAGACTCAACTGCATCCTGCAACACCTATATGGTGGTGCGACCTCTTCCATACTCGACAGCATCATGTAACACCTTCTTGGTGGCACAGCCTTCTCTGAACTTGACCCCGTTGTGCGACATACTCACTGACGCAGATTCCTCCAGTCTTGAAAGCATGTTGCGACACCCGCAACAGACTCGACTCCATCCTGCGACACATACATGATAGTGCAGCCTCCCCCAGAATCGACAGCATCGTGCGACACCTGCTTGGTGGCGCAGCCTTCTCCAGGGTCGACTGCAACCTGCGACACCAACCTGGTGGCGCAACCTCCTCCATACTCGAAAGGATCATGCGGCACCAGCTCGGTGGCGCAGCCTTCTACATATCTGACCACATCGTGCAATGCCTGCTTAGTGGCACTGCCTTCTCTGGACTCTACTGCGTCCTGTGACACCTGTCTGGTGCCGCAATCTCTCTCAGACGTGACATTATCGTGTGATACCTACAGATTCAACTGCATTGTGTGACGCCTGCTTGGAGGTACAGCCCTCTCCACACTCGACTGCATTCTCTGACCTGGTGGCGCAATGTCCTCCCATCTCGGCAGCAACCAGTGACATCTATATGGAGGTGCAACCTCCTCCCATCTCAACAGCTTCCAGGAGCAACTGTCCTGCAGCACAGCATGCAGACTCACCATTCGACAATTCTATATTGCCACCAAGAACCTCTGCTGCACACGCCAAATCAGAGCATGTTATTCACGGTGATATACCATCCTCACCAGTTCCTTGCTCCTTCAGAAGTTCAGATAATACGATCTGAAACCAATAAAGCAGAATTTTCTGTTCCTGTTATGGCAATAAATAAATAAATTATTATGGAACATTAATATCAATTTTTTAAATAATATAGTCTGAACATACTATATTAGAAGTAAGAAATGCTGGCTGGATATTTGTTGTTGTTGTGGTCTTAAGTCCTGAGACTGGTTTGATGCAGCTCTCCATGCTACTCCATCCTGTACAAGCTTCTTCATCTCCCAGTACCTACTGCAACCTACATCCTTTTGAATCTGCTTAGCGTACTGATCTCTTGGTCTCCCTCTACGATTTTTACCCTCCACGCTGCCCTCCAATACTAATTTAGTGATCCCTTGATGCCTCAGAACATGTCCTACCAACCGATCCCTTCTTCTAGTCAAGTTGTGCCACAAACTTCTCCCCAATCCTATTCAATACCTCCTCATTAGTTATGTGATCTACCCATCTAATCTTCAGCATTCTTCTGTAGCACCACATTTCAAAAGCTTCCATTCTCTTCTTGTCCAAACTAGTTATCGTCCATGTTTCACTTCCATACATGGCCACACTCCATACAAATACTTTCAGAAATGACTTCCTGAGACTTAAATCTATATTTGATGTTAACAAATTTCTCTTCTTCAGAAACGCTTTCCTTGCCATTGCCAGTCTCGTTTTATATCCTCTCTACTTCGACCACCATCAGTTATTTTGCTCCCCAAATAGCAAAACTCCTTTACTACTTTAAGTGTCTCATTTTCTAATCTAATTCCCTCAGCATCACCCGACTTAATTCGACTACATTCCATTATCCTCGTTTTGCTTCTGTTGATGTTCATCTTATATCCTCCTTTCAAGACACTATCCATTCCGTTCAACTGCTCTTCCAAGTCCTTTGCTGTCTCTGACAGAACAAATAATAAATGCTGGAAGATTACTTATCTTAATTCACGCAATTAAGTTCGCACTTCCACAGCCTCTCGCTACGATTACCACTGTAACAGTCTAAATTGATTGATATATTAACTCTCTTTTGAACAGAACGATATCTACCTCTTCTTTTCTGAAGAAGAAATTGTGGTGTCCAGCTCTGTGATAAAGAATGCACTTCATACAATCATTAATAATGTTGCCGTATGCAGGGAAGTTTGCACCCTGCGGTGTATGCAGGTATCTTTTACAGGATGAAGCAATTTAGAAATAATAGAAAGTGTCACCCTTTCCAGAAGATACACTGTGAAAACTTTTAGACGCATATATATATACACTCCTGGAAATTGAAATAAGAACACCGTGAATTCATTGTCCCAGGAAGGGGAAACTTTATTGACACATTCCTGGGGTCAGATACATCACATGATCACACTAACAGAACCACAGGCACATAGACACAGGCAACAGAGCATGCACAATGTCGGCACTAGTACAGTGTATATCCACCTTTCGCAGCAATGCAGGCTGCTATTCTCCCATGGAGACGATCGTAGAGATGCTGGATGTAGTCCTGTGGAACGGCTTGCCATGCCATTTCCACCTGGCGCCTCAGTTGGACCAGCGTTCGTGCTGGACGTGCAGACCGCGTGAGACGACGCTTCATCCAGTCCCAAACTTGCTCAATGGGGGACAGATCCGGAGATCTTGCTGGCCAGGGTAGTTGACTTACACCTTCTAGAGCACGTTGGGTGGCACGGGATACATGCGGACGTGCATTGTCCTGTTGGAACAGCAAGTTCCCTTGCCGGTCTAGGAATGGTAGAACGATGGGTTCGATGACGGTTTGGATGTACCGTGCACTATTCAGTGTCCCCTCGACGATCACCAGTGGTGTACGGCCAGTGTAGGAGATCGCTCCCCACACCATGATGCCGGGTGTTGGCCCTGTGTGCCTCGGTCGTATGCAGTCCTGATTGTGGCGCTCACCTGCACGGCGCCAAACACGCATACGACCATCATTGGCACCAAGGCAGAAGCGATTCTCATCGCTGAAGACGACACGTCTCCATTCGTCCCTCCATTCACGCCTGTCGCGACACCACTGGAGGCGGGCTGCACGATGTTGGGGCGTGAGCGGAAGACGGCCTAACGGTGTGCGGGACCGTAGCCCAGCTTCATGGAGACGGTTGCGAATGGTCCTCGCCGATACCCCAGGAGCAACAGTGTCCCTAATTTGCTGGGAAGTGGCGGTGCGGTCCCCTACGGCACTGCGTAGGATCCTACGGTCTTGGCGTGCATCCGTGCGTCGCTGCGGTCCGGTCCCAGGTCGACGGGCACGTGCACCTTCCGCCGACCACTGGCGACAACATCGATGTACTGTGGAGACCTCACGCCCCACGTGTTGAGCAATTCGGCGGTACGTCCACCCGGCCTCCCGCATGCCCACTATACGCCCTCGCTCAAAGTCCGTCAACTGCACATACGGTTCACGTCCACGCTGTCGCGGCATGCTACCAGTGTTAAAGACTGCGATGGAGCTCCGTATGCCACGGCAAACTGGCTGACACTGACGGCGGCGGTGCACAAATGCTGCGCAGCTAGCGCCATTCGACGGCCAACACCGCGGTTCCTGGTGTGTCCGCTGTGCCGTGCGTGTGATCATTGCTTGTACAGCCCTCTCGCAGTGTCCGGAGCAAGTATGGTGGGTCTGACACACCGGTGTCAATGTGTTCTTTTTTCCATTTCCAGGAGTGTATATATATATATATATATATATATATATATATATATATGTCTGATATGCATGCAATTCTTCCACCCAGAACCACGGATGGGGAGAGGCCCCGATAGTTAAATAGTGAAAACATTTGATATTGGCTTAAGGATACATTGGAATACAGATATACGTTCAGCCTTCTTTTCATACATATCTCTTTTTGGCGCGGACATGTTTATATTTCATCTTTGCCCTGCACAGGGTTCAGATATACTCTGTTGCTAAGCCAAAATAAGATCTCTCAATATCTACATATCTTAATAGCAAAATCACCAAATAGCACCGTCATAGCTGTAACAATGTTTCATAAATTAAGGTTTGAAGGCTCATTGGTGTATTCCTGTGTCTAGCACCCATTTCCCTATTTTCATAAATCTAATACCGAGTGATGAGTTGAACCTACAGACCTCATTTTTTTCATGCATTAAATACGTAGGCCACTTAGGTTATATAATGTATAAAATGTAGGTTACATGATTCAGTTTTTTATGCAAAATGTTGAAAAAAACCTTTTATATGCTGTGTTTTATTGTTTTAAAGAGAAACACTATAGACCTCAGTTTGTGCACTGCAACTTCTAATCCTATTATTAGGTGTAAACAACAATGAAAATAATTTTGCGTTGCAATTAATAGTTCATACATTCACTTAAAGATGACTACATCGGAAAAAAGCATAAAATTTTACGAACTTCAAAGTCCTGTGGGCGGGCGGGCGGTGATGAATACATAGACGAATGAATATCACCTTGATGTTTTTGTTGAAATGTTTACATACTTTTAGAAACCTTATGTGCCAAGAAGAGTATCCTTACTCGCTTTATTTATTGGCAAAAAAAAACATGAAAATGCTACTTACACATACCACTCACATTCAACACTGCAGGGAATTGTCAAATTAAAGCCTTATGTTATCCTTGAAAAATCGGCTCTAAAATATATGTGGTTGACCTGTAGGTCAGACCTGTAAATGGGTGAGGGCTGAAAGCAGTTATCAACAATGTTTTTTTGACGTATATTTTGTATTTCACTGCTAAATGTCTTTTCAATGCAAAGAATTAGAGACAGCTTGGATGCACAAATGCGTTGGTATATCATTATTCTGTTTCAGTAAATTAAGCAGACGGCAGTGAAATGAAATAGAAGATGCAAGCAGTAATAAAAGACATTAATGTTTTTATGTATAGCCGTAGATATAGACGCAAAGATTCTGGAGAGAACACATCCATAACCAAATTCGAATGTGAAGAAGGAAACTGTATTTCTCATCCTCTTCCATCTTGCATATAACATTGTTTTCCTTGACATCTTGATCCAAAAACGTAATAAGTTCACTTAAAAGAGAGAGATAAGATCTTTTTATAGCACTTATTGTCAAGTTTATACAAGTGTGCACTGTGACTCTGGTAACGGTGGGACATCAGATTTGCACGTAACAGTGGTGAAGAGGACATAAACAGCGTCTTTCCTACTGGGCCACGAAAGGAAATGTGACTCAGGGGGACACATGCAGTTAATCTCAATACCTTTAAATTCACGTGATAACGAATATGCTGCACACTAGTTTTCATCATATTTGGAAACCATGGACTGCCACACTTGCAGCATTACCGATCTACTATAGCAGCAGTGGTCCGATTTGCATCTGTCGTAAATATCTTCATTGGAATACTGTCAGTTCCAGTGACTAGAAATGCACGGATCAATCATGTTCCTTGAACTATCCCCACTTTACTGCATCACGTACAAAGCCTTACAAACGTGACTTACCATCACTAACAGTTTGAAACTGAAGCAACATCTTACCACAAGAGCCAGCTAGGAAGCTACATCACCATACAGTTACAATTTGATTGCTGAAGACCTGTACACCTGGGCACTCCACAAAATACAGAGTGTTAATTCGAGTATATTCTTTGTTTCTTCACAGTAGAACAAATCATATGAAGGTTCTTTGGAACGCAGGTGCAGTACAGTGCGAACAGTTCCTGGAACACGATTGCTCCACGCATTTCTAGTCGTTGCTACTGTAATAGGATGACCGGAGCGGGTGACGTGGTCGCGATTGTAGGGCGTGGCTGGGTAGAAGCAGGTGGCTGTTTTTAGCGATCTTCCTCTTTATTGTTGGTTCTTCCAATACATTTTCCTGTAGCTCAGCCCCACCCTCGTGTCATGGTGGAGACGTGCTGATGCACGCAGCCCAGGGAACACGACGCCGTGCTCGGTCAGCGGCTACGCAGGTGGTAGGAGGTTAGCAGCACGAGGCCTGGCCTAGGTCACCTCTTGCAGACGCTGCGGCTCGTGACGATGCTGGGAGTCACCAGCGCAGCAGCGGGCAACACCCTCCGCCGGCCGGTCCTTGGGGGGCAGCATCACTGATGACGACGATGTAACAGCGACCGAACGCCCAATCGGTCGAACTGATGCCGGCGCCTTTTTTTTTTTTCTTTATTGTTATTTTCAAACCCGTACAAACAGGCAGGCTGTCAGCAGCATGGTACGCCGCTCTTCAGCCGTAGAGGAGATAAAGAAAGAACAGAAAGAATACACAAATGTGACATAACGGTGGGTAATAAAACTGGAGACACATAAAGACAAACACGGAGCCGTTCACACTCGACGATAATTCACTACAAACTGTTGTCACGACGCACTAACACTGAAGATGGCGATGGCACAGGTGAACGATGGAGTATGACGGGAACACTGAACACTAAACATGACGGCACTCACGAGACACTGATGGCGATGATCTCCGGCGCGCGAATGTCCACTCAGCGTGTACGAGTCCGGGGACCTGCCAAGAGAGGAGGTGGAGGAGGAGGAAGGGGAAATGGGAGAGGGGAGAGCAGAGATGCCATGGGCAAAGGAGAGAGGGGGAGGGAGGAAGGGGGAGGGGAAGCCCGGAGGAGAGGGTAGGAGGGAGGGGGAAAGGAAAGAGAAGGGAAGGGAAAGGGGGGGGAGGGAGGGTGCCGAAAGGAAAGGACACAGGAGGTGGGGGGGGGAGGATCAAAGTTGATAGGAGGGGTAGATGCAGGGGAGGAGGACATCATCAGGGAGGGGGAGCTGGCGGAAGCCACCTTGGGAGAGGGTAAGGAGGGTGGAGACGTGGGAATACAGGCGCGGCAATGGGCGGGGGTGGGAGAGGATCGGGGACACGAGTGGGTGAGGAGGATCAAGTTTACGGGAGGTGTACAGGATCCGTATCCTTTCAAGGAAAAGGAGGAGGTGGGGGAAGGGGATGAGATCATACAGGATCCGCGTGGGGGAGAGGAGACGAATGCGATAGGCAAGGCGGAGAGCATGGCGTTCAAGGATTTGGAGGGATTTATAGAAGGTAGGGGGGGGGGCGGAGATCCAGGCTGGATGGGCGTAACAAAGGATAGGGCGGATGAGGGATTTGTAGGTGTGGAGGATTGTGGAGGGGTCCAGACCCCACGTGCAGCCGGAAAGGAGCTTGAGGAGACGGAGTCGGGAACGTGCCTTGGCTTGGATCGTCTGGAGATGGGGAGTCCAGGAGAGGCGACGGTCGAGGGTGACGCCAAGGTACTTAAGGGTGGGAGTGAGGGCGATAGGGCGGCCATAGACGGTGAGATAGAAATCAAGGAGGCGGAAGGAAGGGGTAGTTTTGCCTACAATGATCGCCTGGGTTTTGGAGGGATTGGCCTTGAGCAACCACTGGTTGCACCAAGCGGTGAACCGGTCAAGATGGGATTGGAGAAGGCGTTGGGAGCGTTGCAGGGTGGGGGCAGGGGCGAGGAAGGCGGTGTCATCGGCAAACTGGAGGAGGTGGACGGGGGGCGACGGCGGCGGCATGTCCGCCGTGTACCAAAGGTACAGAAGGGGGGAGAGGACGGAGCCTTGTGGCACACCGGCGGAGGGGAAAAAGGTGTAGGAATCTGTGTTACGGATGGTGACATAGGAAGGACGGCGGGAGAGAAAGGAACCGATCAGACGGACGTAGTTAATGGGAAGGGCAAAGGTTTGGAGCTTGAAGAGGAGACCGGAATGCCAGACGCGGTCATAAGCGCGTTCGAGGTCAAGGGAGGGGAAGATTCCGGAGCGACGGGAATTAAGCTGTTCGGAAAGGAGATGAGTGAGGTGAAGGAGAAGATCGTCGGAAGAGAAGGACGGCCGAAAGCCACACTGGGTGACGGGAAGGAGGCGGTGCTGGCGGAGATGCTGGTGGATGCGGCGGGTGAGGATAGATTCCAGGACCTTGCTGAAGACCGAGGTAAGGCTGATGGGACGGTAGGAGGAGACGGCGGACGGCGGTTTGCCAGGTTTAAGGAACATGAGGATACGGGAGGTTTTCCACAGGTCGGGGTAGTAACCGGTGGACAGGACTACATTGTAGAGCCTGGCCAGGGTGGAGAGGAAAGAGACAGGAGCTTCACGAAGGTGACGGTAGGTGGCACGATCGTGACCAGGAGCGGTGTTGCGTTTTGTGCGGAGTGTAGCAATGAGATCCTGTGTAGTGATAGCGGCATTGAGTTCCGTGCCGACGCCCACCTCTGATGCCCTTAAATAGTGCAGAACGCTGCTGAATCCGCCGGTTACGCGGCGCCGTATTTATTAGAAGGTTCTCGATGAGTTGGCTAATGCAACCGCGCCACACGCGGCCCACACCTGCGCAATTCTGCTAATGCTTCGTTCTGGCTGTTGATGGCTGCCGCGCACGTACACACATACCGACGCAAAACTGTGTCACCTGCATAACGCGCCGGCCAGCTTTCGTCCGCCGTCTGCCGTAAGGCTGGCGCATCACGTACTGAAACACACTAAATCACAATTTTGCACCACATTTCCTAAAAATAACCCATTGTCCTCTACACTGCGAACACCATTCCAGAGACTTTCAGCAGATGCAAACAGGACCACTGTTTCTGTGGCAGATCGAGAAAATGCTTTGTTCGAAAATTTGCAAGTGGGACAGTAAGTAGTTCTCAAATACGACGAAAACTAGTTCTTACGACATATTTCTAGATATCACTTGAATTAAAAATGTTGAGATTAACTGCATGTCTCCTGCTGAATCACAATTCCTTTCATGGTCCTCTAGGAAAGATGCTGATTGGGTCCACTTCTCCATTGTTATATGCAATGCCTCTGTCCCGTCATTACAAAGTAACAGTGCAAGATTGTATAAATTTGACAGCAAATGCTATGAAAAGATCTTATCTCTCATCTTGAGGTGAATTTATTTCGTTTTTGGATCAAGACTGGTCGTCAATCTGGGCCACAGAATGCATGCGGCTTGAATTGTGTGTTAATGTGGCTTACGGTTTTCAGCGTATGTTATAAAATTATGCATCTAGCAACTAACAGCTGAATCTGAAGACATCAACTAACGTTAAGAGGTTCTTAAAAGTTTTTCTCGTCAGTAATAAACAAAAATATTTACATAAACAGTAATGTTTTAACATGTGATTCATTTTAAATGACACTGGTGATGTCGAAGGTGACCTTTAGCTAAGTAAAGTTGGGTGCTTACCTCAGTAATAGAGGAGAGGTAGCACAGCTATATCTGGGTTGGTGGAAGTGATAGGGGGAGTATTTCATTGTTTGCTTTCCAGTACTGACAAGCATGTGTGCGACCCATACCGATCGGGTGTATAAATTTCATACAGAAGAGACATGTATTTGTGACTGCTCATTACAGAAATGGCCATCGTCAGACGTGGTACATATCTGTAGCAAGGTATGTAGAATTAAGTTAGGCTGTTGTAATACAACGCAGTGGGTAGTAGACCACACAGTGCCCGAGGTGCAGCTGTTGGAACGAAGCATTTTCTCAATACGCCTTAGCAACAGTGGTCCAATTTGCATCTGTTGAAAGTCTCTTTATTGGAATGATGTTTGTAGCAGTGACTAGAATTCCACGTTGCAACCGTATTCCTGGAACTGTCCTCAATGTCCTGTACCTGCGTCCCAAGAAACCTTCATAGGATTTGTTCTATTGCGAAGAAACAAGGACTATAACACCCTGCATTTTGTGGAGCTGTACACCGGTCTTCAGGACTCAAGTGTAGCTGTACGTGACACACTGAAGCGACAAAGTAAATGGTATAGACATGCGTATTCAAATAGAGAGATATGTAAACAGGCGGAATATGGCGCTGCGATCGGCCACGCCTATATAAGACTACAAGTGTCTAGCGCAGTTGTTAGATCGATTACTGCACCTACAATGGCAGGTTATCAAGATTTAAGCGAGGTTGAACGTAGTGTTATAGTCCGTGCAAGAGCGATGGGATACAGCATGAAAAGAAACTAAAAAATGTTGTAACTTAATCTCAGAGATACAAGAAGAAAATTTGTTCGACTGTCATACCAGAGGAATACTCTAAAAAACTGTTTTATCCTTGATAGACAAAGGACTATTTCGAGATTCTTTTATTACTTCTAGTATTAACTACCCTTTTTGTTCTGATATTCTGGCGTAAAGACGTACTGTATAATTTCATGTCTATGTGTGTGTTAAATGAAGGTGTTAAATGATGAAGATCAAGCCTAAATCCCATACCAATGGAGCACAAATTATTCTGTTAATTCGAGAAGGCGAATTTTAGATGGAGGCGACGGTCTTCACGACGGCGCTACTCAACAATAGACGTACGTGATTGTGCTCACTACCTTCCTTTGGCGGCCGCTAAGATTAATTCCGGTGCGTTTTTGCCGAGACATTCAGAACCTGCAATCTTCCTTTTCGTATAAAAATAGGAATCCAATAGAAAAAGAAATATTCTTAAATTTACATAATTGCAATTCTTTTACCCAAGCCACGGGGAATGATATAACGTACGTGCCTCTACCTTGATTGTACGTTCGCAATCTCCGAGTGTGTTACGACGTAATTATTTTACGAAAAAAAAATTAAGATAGATCTTTCTCATCAGATCGCAACCATTCGCACGCGAATGTACGTACCCTCTGAATGTGTCTAGTCAGTCGTGCGCATTGTTCTAAAGCTTTTCTGTTAATATTCAGTGGATTGCATCTCCGCAATAAATTTTTGTTTATGCCGCAAATCGCACTTCACGCGAAGTATCTACACTCCTGGAAATGGAAAAAAGAACACATTGACACCGGTGTCAGACCCACCATACTTGCTCCGGACACTGCGAGAGGGCTGTACAAGCAATGATCACACGCACGGCACAGCGGACACACCAGGAACCGCGGTATTGGCCGTCGAATGGCGCTAGCTGCGCAGCATTTGTGCACCGCCTCCGTCAGTGTCAGCCAGTTTGCCGTGGCATACGGAGCTCCATCGCAGTCTTTAACACTGGTAGCATGCCGCGACAGCGTGGACATGAACCGTATGTGCAGTTGACGGACTTTGAGCGAGGGCGTATAGTGGGCATGCGGGAGGCCGGGTGGACGTACCGCCGAATTGCTCAACACGTGGGGCGTGAGGTCTCCACAGTACATCGATGTTGTCGCCAGTGGTCGGCGGAAGGTGCACGTGCCCGTCGACCTGGGACCGGACCGCAGCGACGCTCGGATGCACGCCAAGACCGTAGGATCCTACGCAGTGCCGTAGGGGACCGCACCGCCACTTCCCAGCAAATTAGGGACACTGTTGCTCCTGGGGTATCGGCGAGGACCATTCGCAACCGTCTCCATGAAGCTGGGCTACGGTCCCGCACAGGGTTAGGCCGTCTTCCGCTCACGCTCCAACATCGTGCAGCCCGCGTCCAGTGGTGTCGCGACAGGCGTGAATGGAGCGACGAATGGAGACGTGTCGTCTTCAGCGATGAGAGTCGCTTCTGCCTTGGTGCCAATGATGGTCGTATGCGTGTTTGGCGCCGTGCAGGTGAGCGCCACAATCAGGACTGCATACGACCGAGGCACACAGGGCCAACACCCGGCATCATGGTGTGGGGAGCGATCTCCTACACTGGCCGTACACCACTGGTGATCGTCGAGGGGACACTGAATAGTGCACGGTACATCCAAACCGTCATCGAACCCATCGTTCTACCATTCCTAGACCGGCAAGGGAACTTGCTGTTCCAACAGGACAATGCACGTCCGCATGTATCCCGTGCCACCCAACGTGCTCTAGAAGGTGTAAGTCAACTACCCTGGCCAGCAAGATCTCCGGATCTGTCCCCCATTGAGCATGTTTGGGACTGGATGAAGCGTCGTCTCACGCGGTCTGCACGTCCAGCACGAACGCTGGTCCAACTGAGGCGCCAGGTGGAAATGGCATGGCAAGCCGTTCCACAGGACTACATCCAGCATCTCTACGATCGTATCCATGGGAGAATAGCAGCCTGCATTGCTGCGAAAGGTGGATATACACTGTACTAGTGCCGACATTGTGCATGCTCTGTTGCCTGTGTCTATGTGCCTGTGGTTCTGTCAGTGTGATCATGTGATGTATCTGACCCCAGGAATGTGTCAATAAAGTTTCCCCTTCCTGGGACAATGAATTCACGGTGTTCTTATTTCAATTTCCAGGAGTGTATACGTAGAGAATCTTGAATCAGTGATAGATAGTGTACAGAAGCTGGAAGGAGTGATAGACCATTCAAAGTGTAGTGAAACGGTTGTTAACGAACAAAACGGTAACTTTATTAGGCCTAAAAAGTTTTATCGTGTTAATCGTAACGAAAACAACTTTCCTCTCCCAGAAGCAAATAAGTTTGAATTTTTAACGTGTGATGAATATGAAACATGTCAAAAGAGCCACTGAAAGGAAGTCCTTTCATCAAATGCAGCGACCACAAATCATTTCAGTGGGCCTACGAAGTCCTGTAATAACAAGCACGGAAATACCAGAAAATACATGGAACATGCTTATCATGCACACAAGATCACTACCGATACAGGTAAGAAGAACAAAGAAGATATTTTCATACTTTCAGACAGTCATGGAAAGGGCTTAGCCGACATTATGTGTAACATGCAAACTATGTTCAAGGTTAGTGGAATAACGAAACCGGATGCCCCTTTACGCGAAGTTTTAAAAAACTGTGAACATTCTTTGGAGCCGGGAAGCAACTGTTTAATAATAGGAGGTGCTAATGATGTTTATAGGAACGAGGGCAAACTCGCCACAAGAGCTCTAAGAAGTACATTACAGAAAATTACAGATGTTAACTTCTTCATTGCCAGTATCCCACAAAGACATGATCTTATAGAACAATCCTATGTCAACAAAGAAATCACAGTTACTAATAGGAAATTTGAGAAAATCTGGCGAAGCCTCCCAAATGCCACGTATGTGGACGTACCATCTACAGAGAGAAGTCATTTTACCATGCATGGGCTTCACAGAAATAAACTCGGAAAATCATTCACTAGTCGAGAAATCCTTAATGCAGTGAAGGTCGTTAAGGACAAGAATAGCATGACCATACCACTTCCACCACTAAACACAGCAACTGAAAATTTCCAACAAGAAAATGAAACTGAATCATTGGCAACAGGTCCAGCACTAGAATCTCCACTTTCCTCAAAAGTAGCTGATGATAAATGATTCAACTAGGACAGAAGTTTCCAAAGCAGCTTCAGCAGAAGCATCTACATACTACGCAACTGCATCATTAACAAGGAAAAAAAAAAGAAAAAAGCCTGATGTGCCAGCAGCCAACGACCTTTCATCAGTATTGGTGCCTCCTCAGTCTTCAACAGTGACAGACTATTCACCAGCTTCACCATCATCAGCAGTAGCAGAAGCAAACAGAAGAAGCACAAGAACCAGTAAACTTACAACTTTGCAGGATTTTTGGTACCCGGCCTCAGTTACAAGACTAACATAAGGCAGATACCTTCAGATACGCCAACTTCCAAGTCTAACTGGCAACATACTCACCTCCACTGTCATCAACAGAAGAATAACCGTGCTACCAGCTCATCTAAAGGATTTTTTAGCATCAGGTCTAAAGGGAACGACGCCACCAAGATAAGTGAAAACAAATGCCTAACAGTGTTTCACCAAAACATTCAAGCCATAAAGAACAAAGCACAACAGCTAGAAGTAGAATTGGAAACTTTTGATAGCCAAATTTTGTGTATCAACGAACACTGGTGCAAAGGGAAGGAAACTGAACACATTGCATTAGCCTCATATGACCTTGCATGTTACTATGGCAGAATCTCAATGAATGATGGAGGTTCATGTATCTATGTAAAAAAAAAGGTATGTCATTTAAAGTTAGATATGATCTTTTAGACCCAGGTGAGGACAGACATTTTGAACTTTCCACTGTTGAAATAATAGGACCTGGCATAGCAAAAAAATTAGTCATATTTTGTGTGTACTGCTCTCCCAGTGGAGACATTCATATATTCTTCTCAAAACTGAATCAAAGCTTAGACAAGGTTTCTGGACCAAAAGCAAATGTTATTATCTGTGGTGACCTAAACATTAATATGATGAAGCCTGATAAGGCTAGCAACATATATGTGAATATTCTAAGCTGTTATGGAATATCCTCCCTTGTTAATTGTCCAACTAGAATAACGAAAGAATCTTCCTCATCTATAGATCATGTAGCTACAGATACTGATAGTAAAAAATGTCATATTGTTGTCCAAAACCTGGGCCTATCAGACCACCTCTGCCAGATCTTAAAAACTAACATTCATGTAGAAACTCCTCCTAAACTGTGTACATACAAAAGAATGTTTTCCAAATCAGCCCTGCATGAGTTTAAATCCCAGCTAGAATATGAAGAATGGGGGAAGTCTATGCAGAAACTAATGCAAATCAGAAATTTATCAAGTTCATGTCAATTTTTAAACTCAGATTTGAAGAGATGGTTCCGAAAACTCTTTATCAAATTAAAACTACAAAGAGAAATCAATGGGTGACTACAGGTATCAAAAAATACTCAGAAACTCTTAGATATCTCAACTCCATAAAAAATAATCAACCTAACACAGAAGTTATGCAATTCTACAAAAAGTACAGGAAAATATACAGAAAGGTGCTGCTAGCCGCAAAAAAACTTTCAAACAACAAAATGTAACTTCAAGCTGAAAACAAGAGCAAAGCAGCCTGGAACATCGTCAAACAGGAAACATCTAACTCTGCTAAAAAGGACCTCAATTCACATATTAAAAACACAGATGTACCAGTAGGTAACCCTAAAACATTAGCTGATTTTGTAAACTCATATGGCAGTAGTATTGCAAAAAAATTACAGCGGAAATTTCCAGATATGTATGATTTACCTCCTCAGAACCAGCCAACAAACTCAATGGTGCTCTTGCCAATTACAGAAAGGGAAGCGGCACTAGTAGTACACCATCTAAAAAATAAAACTTCAGTAGGACTTGATGAAATTCCAGTCTGTGTAATTAAAGAATGTATATACTCCATAAAGGGCCCATTAACAGACATAATTAATGAATCTTTCGAATCTGGATACTTTCCGGAGTACCTACAACAAGCAAATGTTATACCTATCTTTAAAAATGGAGATGTGGAAAATATAGAGAACTACAGGCCGATTTCTATACTGTCTATCATTTCTAAAATAATAGAAATACTAGTCAAAAAGAGACTGCTAAATTACCTGAATAAATATAACCTTCTTTCCAATGACCAATTAGGTTTTAGGCCCAGAAAAGTTCACTAAAGTAATTTTAGAAGCACTAGACAAAGGTGAAAATGTAAGTGGTATCTTTTTAGACTTGTCAAAGGTCTTTGATACAGCTGACCACAAAATCTTACTTCATAAATTAGGGCAAATAGGAATAAGAGGTGTGACAAAGAAGTGGTTCAAATCATTCTTGTAAAACCGAGTTCAACGAGTTGAGATGTCACAAGTTTCAAACAATTCCCTTGTAAAACACCTGTCTGACCCAGAACATGTGAATATAGGCGTCCCACAGGGAAGTGTATTAGGCCCAATATTGTTTCTTATATACATTAACGACTTCCCACAAAGTATCAGACATGGAGAAAAAATGCTTTTTGCTGATGACAGCAACATAGTAATAACATGTGAAAATCCAACACAACTGTCAGAAAGAGCAAACGAGGCTCTCAATGATGTCCACAACTGGTCATTAAAACATAAAGTAACCCTAAATGTAAAGAAAACTAACTATATTAACTTCCAATTGAACAAAAAACACAATGCCACTAGAATAAAAGTTAATATTAATGAATTAGAATGTGTAACAAGTACCAAATTCTTAGGGATGAATGTAGACAGGCAATTGAAATCGACAAACCATGTCAACATTTTGGCAAAGAAATTATCCACAGCATGCTATGCCCTTAGAATCCTTGCACCAGTATGCAATAATACCTCTCTTAAAATAACATATTACGGATATCTACACTCAGTCCTCAGCTATGGGATTATGTTTTGGGGAACAAGTGCCAGTAACATAGAAACTGTGTTCAAAGTACAAAAAAGAGCCATAAGGATAATAACAAACAGCAACAACAGGGCCCACTGTCTAGTATTATTTAGAAAGCTAGGCATTCTAACTGTTTCTTGTGAGTATATCTTTCAGAACATAATGTTCATTAAGAAAAATCTCAACATGTATAACACAAACAGCCTAATACATGACCATGAAACAAGATCTTGTCACCACCTCCATCTAGATAGAAAGAACAACGCAAAGACGCAAAAAAGTATATTTTATAATGGGATAAAACTGTATAACAAATTATCACATGAAATTAAAGAAATAAATGAGCCCCTCACTTTCAGACAAAAGCTTAAATCCTTCTTAGTAAGTAAAAGTTGTTATACTGTAAAAGAATATTTAACATAGATGTAGATTATTAGCAACATATGACATTATCACCAAAATATGATGTAATTGTAAATATGTGTATGACTAGTTATAAAAACTACACAAAATATGAGAAATATGTTTCATTGTAAATGTAAATGTGTGCTCATGTATTATAAACTGACGACATCCATACAATATTTATTGTTCCATGGATGAATAAATAAATAAATATATAAATAAACGTACCCTCTCTGTTATGTTATTGTCGTTTTGTGTTATTGTAGTTGTAGAGATATGGCTCAAATGGCTCTGAGCACTATGGGACTTAACTTCTGTGGTCATGAGTCCCCTAGAACTAAGAACTACTTAAACCTAACTAACCTAAGGACATCACACACATCCATGCCCGAGGCAGGATGCGAACCTCCGACCAGTTGTAGAGATATGAAATTATTGTAGCGGTTTGCTTAGTCAGCCGTACTTCGGAATTTTTGACATTAAATGGAGCCTGAAACTTGCGTAATAAATACTTCGCGTGTAGTGCGATTTGCGGCATAAACAAAAATTAATTGCGGAGATGCAATCCACTGAATGTTGTTGTTGTTGTGGTCTTCAGTCCTGAGACTGGTTTGATGCAGCTCTCCATGCTACTCTATCCTGTGCAAGCTTCTTCATCTCCCAGTACCTACTGCAACCTACATCCTTCTGAATCTGCTTAGTGTATTGATCTCTTGGTCTCCCTCTACGATTTTTACCCTCCACGCTGCCCTCCAATGCTAAATTTGTGATCCCTTGATGCCTCAGAACATGTGCTACCAACCGATCCCTCCTTCTAGTCAAGTTGTGCCACAAACTTCTCTTCTCCCCAATCCTATTCAATACCTCCTCATTAGTTACGTGATCTACCCACCTTATCTTCAGCATTCTTCTGTAGCACCCCATTTCGAAAGCTTCTATTCTCTTCTTGTCCAAACTAGTTATCGTCCATGTCTCACTTCCATACATGGCTACACTCCATACAAATACTTTCAGAAACGACTTCCTGACACCTAAATCTATATACGATGTTAACAAATTTCTCTTCTTGAGAAACGCTTTCCTTGCCATTGCCAGTCTACATTTTATATCCTCTCTACTTCGACCATCATCGGTTATTTTACTCCCTAAATAGCAAAACTCCTTTACTACTTTAAGTGTCTCATTTCCTAATCTAATTCCCTCAGCATCACCCAACTTAATTTGACTACATTCCATTATCCTCGTTTTGCTTTTGTTGATGTTCATCTTATATCCTCCTTTCAAGACACTGTCCATTCCGTTCAACTGCTCTTCCAAGTCCTTTGCTGTCTCTGACAGAATTACAATGTCATCGGCGAACCTCAAAGTTTTTACTTCTTCTCCATGAATTTTAATACCTACTACGAATTTTTCTTTTGTTTCCTTTACTGCTTGCTCAATATACAGATTGAATAACATCGGGGAGAGGCTACAACCCTGTCTCACTCCTTTCCCAACCACTGCTTCCCTTTCATGCCCCTCGACTCTTATAACTGCCATCTGGTTTCTGTACAAATTGTAAATAGCCTTTCGCTCCCTGTATTTTACCCCTGCCACCTTCAGAATTTGAAAGAGAGTATTCCAGTCAACATTGTCAAAAGCTTTCTCTAAGTCTACAAATGCTAGAAATGTAGGTTTGCCTTTTCTTAATCTTTCTTCCAAGATAAGTCGTAAGGTCAGTATTGCCTCACGTGTTCCAACATTTCTACGGAATCCAAACTGATCTTCCCCGAGGTCGGCTTCTACCAGTTTTTCCATTCATCTGTAAAGAATTCGTGTTAGTATTTTGCAGCTGTGACTTATTAAACTGATAGTTCGGTAACTTTCACATCTGTCAACACCTGCTTTCTTTGGGATTGGAATTATTATATTCTTCTTAAAGTCTGAGGGTATTTCGCCTGTCTCATACATCGTGCTCACCAGATGGTAGAGTTTTGTCATGACTGGCTCTCCCGAGGCCATCAGTAGTTCTAATGGAATGTTGTCTACTCCCGGGGCCTTGTTTTGACTCAGGTCTTTCAGTGCTCTGTCAAACTCTTCACGCAGTATCTTATCTCCCATTTCATCTTCATCTACATCCTCTTCCATTTCCATAATATTGTCCTCAAGTACATCGCCTTTGTATAAACCCTCTATATACTCCTTCCACCTTTCTGCTTTCCCTTCTTTGCTTAGAACTGGGTTGCCATCTGAGCTCTTGATATTCATACAAGTGGTTCTCTTCTCTCCAAATGTCTCTTTAATTTTCCTGTAGGCAGTATCTATCTTACCCCTAGTGAGACAAGCCTCTACATCCTTACATTTGTCCTCTAGCCATCCCTGCTTAGCCATTTTGCACTTCCTGTCGATTTCATTTTTGACACATTTGTATTTCTTTTTGCCTGCTTCATTTACTGCATTTTTATATTTTCTCCTTTCATCAATTAAATTCAATATTTCTTCTGTTACCCAAGGATTTCTATTAGCCCGCGTCTTTTTACCTACTTTATCCTCTGCTGCCTTCACCACTTCATCCCTCAGAGCTACCCATTCTTCTTCTACTGTATTTCTTTCCCCCATTCCAGTCAATTGTTCCCTAATGCTCTCCCTGAAACTCTCTACAACCTCTGGTTCTTTCAGTTTATCCAGGTCCCATCTCCTTAAATTCCCACCTTTTTGCAGTTTCTTCAGTTTCAATCTGCAGTTCATAACCAACAGATTGTGGTCAGAATCTACATCTGCCCCAGGAAATGTCTTACAATTTAAAACCTGGTTCCTAAATCTCTGTCTTACCATTATATAATCTATCTGAAACCTGTCAGTATCTCCAGGCTTCTTCCATGTATACAGCCTCCTTTCATGATTCTTGAACCAAGTGTTAGCTATGATTAAGTTATGCTCTGTGCAAAATTCTACAAGGCGGCTTCCTCTTTCATTCCTTCCCCCCAATGCATATTCACCTACTATGTTTCCTTCTCTCCCTTTTCCTACTGACGAATTCCAGTCACCCATGACTATTAAATTTTCGTCTCCCTTCACTACCTGAATAATTTCTTTTATCTCGTCATACATTTCATCTATTTCTTCATCATCTGCAGAGCTAGTTGGCATATAAACTTGTACTACTGTAGTAGGCATGGGCTTTGTGTCTATCTTGGCCACAATAATGCGTTCAATATGCTGTTTGTAGTAGCTAACCCGCACTCCTATTTTTTTATTCATTATTAAACCTACTCCTGCATTACCCCTATTTGATTTTGTATTTATAACCCTGTAATCACCTGACCAAAAGTCTTGTTCCTCCTGCCACCGAACTTCACTAATTCCCACTATATCTAACTTTAACCTATCCATCTCCCTTTTTAAATTTTCTAACCTACCTGCCCGATTAAGTGATCTGACATTCCACGCTCCGATCCGTAGAACGCCAGTTTTCTTTCTCCTGATAACGACGTCCTCCTGAGTAGTCCCCGCCCGGAGATCCGAATGGGGGACTATTTTACCTCCGGAATATTTTACCCAAGAGGACGCCATCATCATTTAATCATACAGTAGAGCTGCATGTCCTCGGGAAAAATTACGGCTGTAGTTTCCCCTTGCTTTCAGCCATTCGCAGTACCAGCACAGCAAGGCCGTTTTGGTTAATGTTACAAGGCCAGATCAGTCAATCATCCAGACTGTTGCCCCTTCAACTACTGAAAAGGCTGCTGCCCCTCTTCAGGAACCACATGTTTGTCTGGCCTCTCAACAGATACCCCTCCGTTGTGGTTGCACCTACGGTACGGCCATCTGTATAGCTGAGGCACGCAAGCCTCCCCACCAACGGCAAGGTCCATGGTTCATGGGGGGGATCCACTGAATATTAACAGAAAAGCCTTAGAACAATGCGCACGGCTGACTAGACGCATTCAGAGGGTGCGTACATTCGCGTGCGAGTGGTTGCGATCTAATGAGAAAGATCTATCTTAATTTTTTTTTCGTAAAATAATTACGTCGTAACACACTCGGAGATTGCGAACGTACAATCAGGGTAGAGGCACGTACGTTCTATCATTCCCTGTGGCCTGGGTAAAAGAATTGCAATTATTTAAGTTTAAGAAATTTATTTTTCTACCGGACTCCTATTTTTATACGAAAAGGAAGATTGCAGGTTCTGAATGTCTCTGCAAAAACACATCGGAATTAATCTTAGCGGCCACCAAAGGAAAGTAGTGAGCACAATCACGTACCTCTATTGTTGAGCAGCGCCGCCGTGAAGATCGTCGCCTCCATCTAAAATTCGCCTTCTCGAATTAACAGAATAATTTGTACTCCATTGATACGGGATTTAGGCTTGATCTTGACAGAAATTATAAAACACATTTTTCATCATTTAACACCTTCATTTAACACACACATAGACATGAAATTATACAGTACGTCCTTACGCCAGCACATTAGAACAAAAAGTAGTTAGTACTAGAAGTAATAAAAGAATCTCGAAATTAGTCCTTTGTCTATCAAGGATAAAACAGTTTTTCAGAGTATTCCTCTGGTATGACAGTCGAAAAAATTTTCTTCTTGTACCTTTGAGATTAAATTACAACATTTTATAGTTCCTTTTCACGTTGTTTGACTGTCACACAGACTCTTATACGTATGGAGGGCATAGTAATAGGCAAACCTGGCATGGAGAAGCAACTGAAAGGACTGAAAACAGGTAAGTTGTCAGGTCCAGATGGAATCCCAATTTGGTTTTGCAGAAAGTACTCTACAGCATTGGACCCTTAGTTAGTTCGCATTTATCATTTTCACTAATGAAATATTAAATGCTCTGAGTAACAGGAAGTCACTCGTTGGGATTTTTTATGATCTATCAAAGGCTTTTGATTGTGTAAATCATGGAATACTTCTAGATAAGCTCAAGTACTGTGGTATGAATGGGACAGTGCTCAAATGGTTTAAATAAATCAACAGTTTTTCAATTTTCAATAAATCAGTAAATCATACCTAACTGGAAGAGTGCAGAAAGTTGAAATAAACAGTTCACATAATATGCAAAAAACTGGTGATTTCTCAAACTGGGGAACAATCAAGAATGGGGCGCCGCAAGGTTCGGTCTTGGGTCCTCTGCTGTTCTTAATCTATATTAATGACTTGCCATTCTATATTCACGAAGATGCAAAGCTGGTACTTTTTGCTGGTGATACAAGTATAGCTATCACACCTGACAGACAAGAATTAACTGGTGAAATTGTAAACGATGTTTTTCAGAAAATCATTAAGTGGTTCTCTGCAAATGGGCTCTCATTAAACTTTGACAAAACACAGTATATACAGTTCCACACAGTAAATGGAATGACCAGAATTAATAAATATAGACTTCGATCAGAAATCGGTAGCTAAGGTAGAATATTCAAAAATTTTAGGTGCATGCATTGATGAGGGGTTGAACTGGAAAAAACACACTGAGGATCTGCTGAAACGTTCGAGTTCAGCTACTTATGCTGTTAGGGTCATTGCAAATTTTGGCGATATACATCTGAGTAAATTAGCTTACCACGCCTATTTTCATTCTCTGCTTTTGTATGGCATCATATTCTGGGGTAACTCATCATTGAGTAAAAGAGTGTTCATTGCACAAAAGTGTGTAATCAGAATAATTGCTGGAGCTCATCCAAGATCATCCTGCAGACACTTATTTAAAGAGCTATAGATCTTCACTGTAGCCTCACAATATACTGTATATATTCACTTATGAAATTTGTTATTAACAATCTGAACGAATTCAAAAGTAATAGCAGTGTACATGGCTACAACACTAGGAGAAAGGATGATCTTCACTACTCAAGGTCAAATCTAACTTTGGCTCAGAAGGGGGTAAATTATGCTGCCACAAAAGTCTTTGGTCACTTACCTAATATCATCAAAAGTCTGACAGACAGCCATATAGCATTTAAAAGGAAATTAAAAGAATTTCTTAATAGGAACTCCTTCTACTCATTAGATGAATTTTTGGATATAGTAAGTGGGTAATTTCTCAACGTCCACCACAAAAAAAAAAAAAAAAGAAAAAAAAATTAGTGTCATGTAATATTTTGTCTAATGTAGTATCTTGTATAGACACCTTTTATTAACCTGACACGTTCCACATCATTATGAAGTGTTGTATTCATGATCTATGGAACAAGTAATAATCTAATCTAATCATGAATCTCTCAGTCAGAGCCAAGTCCCAATTGAATGGAAAAAATGCAAATGACTCCTGTAAAAAAAGCAACCCACAAAATTACAGATCAACATCCTTAACATCAGTTTGCTGCAGAATTCTTGAGCATACTCTGAGTTTCAATATGATAAATTTCATGGAGGTGAAAGATCTTCTGCCCACAAATCAGCATGGATTTAGAAAATGTCGCTTGTGTATAACTCAATTTGCTCTTGTATCACAAGGTATCCTGTGAACCATGGACAATGGGAACATGTAGATTCCATGTTCCTAGACTTCTGGAAATCGTTTGATACAGTATCCCATTGTACCCTTATTTATTTGTTTGCTGTTTTCTCTTAGTTTGTTCTCTAGATAGAAGAACAGACCAAATATTGCACATGAATTGCCATTAATAAACACATAATACTTCAACATAATTTCAAATGTGTTAGTATAACTAATCATTATGGTGTTATAGTGGAAAAGTCTACATTAAAAAAATAATAATTAAAAAAGTCTGCATTCCACCCTTTGGCCATCTGGTGCACAGATTTTAGAATTGAGAAGGCAAATCCTACTTGTCTACTGCACCTCTGGATCATGTATTTTGTAATTTATAGTTCTGGACAACACTACTATACAACACTACACTAAACTAAAAGACTACACTACTGTACTTGATATCAGAACCAAACTAGATTTTCTCATTTGTTTGGATAGTTAGCTTCTGGCACACTGGTGTGAGATTGGGAGATGGCTGTCATAGTCTTAGGAAATCCTTCCTGATTCTCCCTTTGGATCATCTCATCGCTTCTTCCAGAAGGTTGTTGTAGGTGGATGCTCTGCCATAGAGTGTCTTGTTGTCATGATATATGTCATCTTCTTGGTTGTCTGTCAGCAATGTGGGCTTTCAGTTCATAAGCTAATATTTTAGTTGTCAGTGAATTCAGCTTAAATCAAAAGTTTCTCATTCCTTGTTATGTTATATTACCAGAGATATACCTGTCCTGAACTGAAACTCCCACTCTCTCTGTGGTGCATTTCCATATTGCCAGTAAGTAGCTGGTACATGGACCAAGTCCTAACAGGTAGTGTATACCTCCCCTGGCTTGAAGAAAATATGACATTCTGGTTCTTTCTTTTCTGTTAGGAACGAACTGGTAAGTCCTCCTCTCTGTTTCTGCTGTGTCCCAAATTTCTTGCCATTCTCTATCAATGCATGCCTTTATTTCCTTATTTGATGTGGCTCTTATGCCCAGTATCTCCTTTACCTTCACCCATATTGAGCCAATATTGTGCACTTTGTGACGTCCAGGGGCAGAAAGCCTAATATCAGCAGCAGTGCCTCAGTCAGTATATGTGCCTCTCATAGTAGCTCTACTGTCATTACCTTTCTTGCTCTATAAGCCGAAATGCTTGACCCCTAGCCCACGATAATGATTAAGATTATGTTGCACCAAATTCTTATTGCATTTAGTGGCATCTGAAAACTTCTTTGACCAATTTTTATTATTATGTTCATGATTTTAATGCCTCTCTGGCAGACAGTTTCTATACATGCATGAAAGTTTTGCTTTTTGTCAATATTTCTACTAAGGTATCTATATACTTCTTTTCTTTAACAGGTTCGTCATTTATTCTGATGGTGGGGTTTTTGATCTTGGTAATGTTTCTTTTAGTAAGACATAATTTTTTGTTGTTGATTGTATCGTTAGTTTGTTTCCTACATGCCAGTTACTTAGTCTTTCAAGAACTATCCTAATATTTTCCTCTAATGTAACCCTTCTGTAGTAACACAGTTCACGTTACGTCGCACTTCACTTAGCGTAGACCGGGACTGTGTCCTAGGCATGCCCGATGTTGACTGACTGCGCTCAGCCCGTCCTGCCGGAGTTGTTGTTGTTGTTCTTGTTGTTACGCAGGCAGAGGGCGCGTCCGAATTCTCGCGTGCCCTCTGGTGGACGGGACTCTACTTGCGGCAACTACTGTCCATGACGCGCCGTGCCAATGTGCGCCTCCCGCGAACTTTCTGGTGGCTACTACACTCCTCCTCCTTCGGGGGGTGAAGCCACTGTGATCCACTGCGTCGGAAGGTGGAGCGTCGGGCAGGAGCGATGACCTCCACATCCATGGGATGGCCGGAGTCGAGGGAATCTGCCAACCCTCGAGCCGGAACCTTCAAATACGGCTGGAAGTGACCCACACGAAGAGGCCCCCGTCGTCCCACAACCGGAGCCCGGGACAGAACGGGCGACAAGCTGTCGAACTCTGGATCCTGTTCCACCTCAGGAGGGGCAAGACCCAGTGGCGGGGACGAAGGGGAAGGGACGACCACAGGGGAACTAGCCCCCTGCGAAACCGGGCCGGCTAGGGGGGCCGGCTCTCGCTGGGGCAGCTCGAATGACGGCGATGCCGGTGCTGGAGCCACTGGAGGCTGCCAAGGCTGAGAACCATCACAGTGCGGCAGAGTCATAGTGGGGAGAGGAGGTAATGTCCCCTGTGAAACCAATACAGGGGCCGGCAATGGGGAAGCCGGTGTCCGAGAGGTCGGAGGGTGGGTGCCCGAACGTGGACGTAGCTGATTTTGGTGACGACGTACCACCCGGTCCCCCACCTGCAAGGTATAGAGCCGGCGGCCATGTCGGTGCAGGACCACCGCCGGTATCCAACGTGGATTGCGACCAAACCCACGGGCCCAGACTGACATACCCAGTGGAAAGCCAGGTACTCCGTTTTGGGAAGACTGGCGAGGACCAGGCTGGAGGAGGTGCAGCAGAGTCCTAGGTTGACGCCCATGGAGGAGCTCTGCGGGGCTGCGGTCTCCCATTGGTGTGGTCCGGTATGCCGTCAAGAAAAACGTCAATGCTTCCTCTGCAGGAAATTCGTGCACATACTTTTTCATCTGCGTCTTAAAGGTGCGCACCATGCGCTCAGCTTCCCCATTCGATTGTGGATGGAAGGGGGGAGAGCAAACGTGCCGAATACCGAAGCGCCTACAAAAATCCTGGAAGGTCTGCGAAAGAAACTGCGGTCCATTGTCCGAGACCAGGGTGATTGGCAGACCTTCCACAGAAAAGATTTTTGCTAGTGCCTGGATTGCAACTTCTGAAGTGGTTGAGGAGCAGCGAACCACATATGGGAATCGGGAATAAGCATCAATGACAATGAGCCAAAAGCCATTGAGAAACGGCCCCGCAAAATCGATGTGAACACGTTCCCATGCCTGGATTGCCGGCGGCCATGAAGAGAACGCTGCCCTGGGAGATGCTTGTTGGCTCGCACACTGGGAACAGGCGGCCACCAAGTGCTCAATTTCTCTGTCAATACCGGGCCAGTACACATGTCTGCGAGCCAAGGTTTTAGTATGGGAAACACCCCAGTGCCCCGCATTTTATAACTTGAGGACCTCCCGTCGTAAACTTGCAGGAACAACCACGCGAGGAGCTGTATCATCGGTAGCCAGAAGGAGAACTCCTTCCAAGACCGAGAGACGGTCTCGTAGAAGAAAATAATTACGAAGAGGGTCCGAGGCCCGGCCCGGAGGGCTGGACGACCACCCCTGCTGAATGAGGCGAACTACTTGCCGGAGAACCGGGTCAGCCGCCGTTTCCCTGGCGACTCGAGAACTAGTGATCGGGAAGCCATCAACCGCCTGGCGGGACGCCACATCCAAATGAAAACACATAATCTCCTCTCAATCAAATGTAGGATCCGGGCCCACCGGAAGACGGGAAAGAGCGTCGGCGTTGGCATGCTGGCCTGTAGGGCGAAAACGAATGTCATAATGGTACTTAGAGAGGAACAAGGCCCAGCGCTGTAGTCTGTGGGCCGCCCTATCCGGAATCTGAGAGGCGGGGCCAAATAACAATATTAACGGCTTATGGTCAGTGATTAACTGAAACTTCGTGCCATACAAGAAAGGGTGAAACTTGGTAACAGCGTAGACAATGGCCAAAGCCTCTTTTTCCACCTGGGAGTAATGGGCCTGCACGGGACTAAGCGTTTTCGACGCAAACGCCAGTGGTTGCTCGGAACCATCTGCGTTGCGATGGGCCAGGACCGCCCCCACCCCATACTGCGAAGCATCCGTAGCCAGGACCAACGGCTTATGGGGATCAAAAGTAGCCAAACAAGGGGCGGACATGAGGAGGCCCTTCAACAAGGTGAACGCTCGCTCACATGCAGGCGACCAATCAAAAGGAACACCCTTGTGCAGAAGGCAGTACAGGGGGTGGGCTATAGTGGAAGCCCTGGGAATGAACCGGTGGTAATAGGCTATCTTGCCTAAAAAAGCTTGTAACTCCTTCAGCGATGTGGGCCGAGGAAGGTTGACGATACCTTGGACCAAACTTCCTAGTGGCTGGATGCCATGCCGAGAGATGGTGTAGCCCACATACTCAATGGACGGTTGGAAGAAGGTTGACTTATGCAGGTTGCAACGCAAGCCCACAGACCTGAATTTGAGAAAGAGGGTGTGAAGGTTGTGCAAGTGGTCCGTCGTGCTGCGGCCCGTGACAATTATGTCATCCAGGTAATTAATACAATGAGGGATTGTCGACGTGACATGCTCAAGATAACGCTGGAATATCGCCGGGGCACTGGATATTCCAAAAGCCAACCGCTGGTATTGGGAAAGGCCAAACGGGGTGTTGACGACTGCCAGCCGTTTGGAGTCCTCATCAAGTGGTATCTGATGATAAGCCTCTGACAGATCGATTTTCGAAAAATAGTGGCCTCCCGCCACGGCGGAGAACAATTCATCAGCACGAGGCAAAGGATAGGTGTCCACCACCAATTGGGAATTAATGGTGGCCTTAAAATCGCCACAAAGACGTAATATTCCCGAGGGCTTCTTGACAATAACGAGGGGCGAAGCCTACTCACTGGAAGAAATGGGAAGAACGACCCCTAGGGCTGTCAGCCGGTCGAGCTCTTCCTTTACCTGAGGGCGGAGAGCCAAGGGGATCTGCCTCGCGCGTAGAAAACGCGGGCGAGCCGACGCCTTCAACGTTAAGTGAGCTTCAAAATCTGAAACACGCCCCAGGCCCTCCTCAAAAATATCTGGAAAGTCTGAGATCAAAGATTCCAATGAGTGATAGGGAACGTCTTCGGAGACCAACGGTATGGTGTCAGCGATAGAAAAACCGAAAGCTTGAAAGGCATCCAGGCCAAAAAGGTTAGCGGAGCTCGCATCACTGACAACAATAAAAGTAATAGGCCGAGTGACTGATTTGTAAGTCACGTCGGTAGTGAATTGACCCAGTAGGGGAATGAACTGTTTACCATAACCGCGTAGACGCCGGTAAACTGGCGCCAACGGGGGCGATCCAAGGTCGGAATACGTTTGTGCATTCAACAACGAAACTGCCGCGCCCGTATCTACTTGTAGTTGTAACCGGCGCGACCGAAATGACACCTCGATAAAGAGTTTGCGTGCTGATGCGTCGGGAGGCTGGCCCGATGAAACTTCCTGAATGTCAACGTCCACGTCCTCTGTACTTGCTTCCTTCGATTCTTTTGAGGCTGAGCGGCAAACTTTAGCAATGTGACCGTTTTTATTACATTTGCGACAAACGGCCCAACGCTGGGGGCACTTCGACCGATCGTGATGTATATAGCACGACGCACAGGACGGCAACAGGGGCCAGCGGCCGGAATTCTGTTTACGCGCCGCGCGGGAGCGGCCGTAACGGCCGGATTGTACCGCTCGCACGTCGTCCACCCCGGACACAGTGGACGCGGCCGCGTCGCCCTGAACCTCCGCGACGTCGCACCACGCTTCCAGCTGTTGACCTGCTGCGTGAGAGACTTCATACGATTGAGCAATGGACAGGACTTCTTCGAGGGAAGGGTCTTCTAACTGCAGGGCCCGTTGCCGGACCTCCCTATCAGGGGCCGAACGAACAATGACGTCGCGTACCATAACATGGGCATACGACTCCCGCGACTGCTCCGTGACAAAATGACACTTGCGACTAAGACCGTGCAGGGTTGCGGCCCACGCCCGGTAAGACTGATGGGGCTGTTTCTTGCATTGATAGAACTCGACCCTAGCCGCCACAACATGCGTGCGGCGGCGATAATATGAAGACAGCAATGAACACAATGCGTCAAAAGACAAGGACGAGGGTTCCTGCAACGGCGCTAGCTGCCGCAAAACTTGGTACAGCGAGGGAGATATCCAAGACAAGAAGAGAGCACGACATACCTCCGCATCGGCAACATGAAACGCCTGGAAATGCTGCCGAAGGCGATGTTCATATGCGTCCCAATCCTCCGCCGTCTCGTCATACGGGGGAAAGGGAGGAGGGAACGGCGCCGGAGCAGACGGCGTGGAGAGCAACGCCGGAAGCACTTGTTTCATGGTGGCCATGAGCTCCGTCTGCTGCGCAACCAAAACCCGCACCAAATCCTCCATGCCTTGGAGAAACTGCGAAACCGGAACAACGACGCAACACGCGAAAGAACGACCCTACTCGTCGCCAATTGTGTAGTAACACAGTTCACATTACGTCGCACTTCACTTAGCGTAGACCGGGACTGTGTCCTAGGCATGCCCGATGTTGACTGACTGCGCTCAGCCCGTCCTGCCGGAGTTGTTGTTGTTGTTGTTCTTGTTGTTACGCCGGCAGAGGGCGCGTCCGAATTCTCGCGTGCCCTCTGGTGGACGGGACTCTACTTGCGGCAACTACCGTCCATGACGCGCCGTGCCAATGTGCGCCTCCCGCGATCTTTCTGGTGGCTACTACACCTTCTGTTGGCAGATATTATAATTAGTAGATCACCTGCATAAGTGATGCAGCTTCTTGTGTTTCCTATTCGCTGAAGCTGGTTCAGTAATGGTTCTGTGCCAATATCCTGGAGCTCTGGACCACAAACAGAGCCCTGAAGGCTGCCTTTGGTGATATTTTTCGCAGTTTTGTTTCTGAGACATTCTTATTGCATCTGCCTGTCTCTGCAATAATCTCATAGGCTGTTTTAGAGACACTGGGAGTAGTCCATCTATTTCAACCTTTTGAACAGGGCAGACTACCATAAATTATTGAATGTCTCAGCTATATCAATCATTTTGCCCATAACATACTTATTGTCTGAGATATTCACCATGTTTGTTACATGAGTTTTCACATCCTCAGTGTTTTCCCTTTCCTGAAACCATACTGCAGGAGGCTTATGCCTGTAACATGCCTGTGATCCCTCAGGTAGTGGCACAGAAGATTTCTCTATACTTTGGCTACAGCATTTGCGAAACAGGCTGGCCTATAAAATTTGTCTCTTGTTTCTTTCTGTTCCCCATTTTTTTAGTATCATGATGTGTGAGAAATTCTAGATTCTGGGCACTCATGCCTGCAAAAGACATTGATTTAATAACACGAGAGGGTCATTCAATAAGTAATGCCCCACATTTTTTTTTCTCAGAACATATTTATTGTTAAGAGTCAGAATTTGGTGACAATGTACATCCACATGTCTCATCCATGTCCTATTTTGCTATGTAGTCTCCATCACATTCTGATCTGCAGCTTGTGGTCTAGTTGCTGCTTCTGGATCACTGGGTCCTGGGTTCAATTCCTGGTTGGGTTGGGGATTTTTTCTGCCTGGGGACTGGGTGTTTGTGTTGTACTTATCATTTCATCATCATTCATGAAAGTGGTGAGATTGTACTGAGTAAAGACTGGGAACTTGTACGGGCACTGATAACCATGCAGTTGAGTGCCCCACAAACCAAACATCATCATCATCATCCACCACATTCTATGGTCATATGCCAATGGTGTGGAAGAGCCTGTATTTCCTGCTAATAAAAGCTCTTGTGCTATAGGCATAGTCATGTTTTCACTGCATGACTGACACTCTCTTCATTTTCAAAGTATGTTTCCCATAGAGAATCTTTAAGTGGCCCAAAGAGATGGAAGTCCGAGGGTGCCAGGTCTGGACTGTAGGTAATGGCATCTGCACAATTCAGCATGTCTGGAGCAGTGGCTGTGACAGTGACATCCAGAGCATGGCTGATCACGGAGCTCTGTTCCTGCATTTCATGAGCCTGTAACTTTCTTTACCCCTCACCCAACTGTACTCCTATCAATGGCAGCATTGCCATACACTACACAAAAATGTTTATGGATGTTCACCACAGTTTCTTTTTCTGCACACAAGAATTCAATAACAGCATGCTGCTTGTAATGTGTCATCCGTAGATGCCATTTTGATGCTGTACTATGGCTCTGCCATCTGCCAGAATGGTTTGAAACTTCACCGGAGCACAGAACAAACACCAAATGTGAACCAGCAACAAAGATGTTTCCCTATGTATAGTAATGGCTTTTTTTTAAAAAAATGTGGGGCATTACTTCTTGAATGACCCTTGTATATGGTTCAATTAGGGCTACTAGCTGATGTAACACTTCTGCCATAATTCTATCAGGTCCTGGTACTTTCTTTTTTTAACTTCATTCTTGCCCACCTCACTGTGTCCTGAGCAAACGGAATCACAACAATATTATTCACATGCTGCTCTAGTAATTCAGAGTGAAGATGCTGATAGTACTAGTGTCTTCCATTGTCATATCATCCAGAAAAAGAGTTCTGCATAGCTGTTGTCCTGATGTCTCCCAGTCTCTTCATTGTTCCATCTGATTGTTTTAGGATTGATAACTGCAACATTCACACTAATTTGTCTGCTTTGGTGTCAACATTAAATGCACATCACTGCAGTGTTTGTAGCTTGAATTCTGCTTTTAAGGGGAGTTGGAATGCCCTATCTCGCCAATGTTAAATTTGCTAACTTTGTGTACCTTTTTCTTTGGAACTATTATCTTCAGAACTTTGAAATTCTGGCAGAGGTTTTCAGCATATATTGTGAGCCCACTGAACTAGAACCAATGTTTTCTTTTTGTTGGTATAGTATTTATGAATTTTTTACCATTAAGCCATTTTTTATTGGAAAAAGTATAACATAAACTTCCCTAGTTCAGAGAATAAGCCAGTTCTTGTCATGATTCTAGTTCAGTGGCCTCTTTGAACTGTTTTGCAGCATTTCTGAAAATTTGAATGTTGTTGGTTGAGTGGTTTATGAGATAAAGGTACATGTAACACTAAAAATGTCAAATGCCAGAAAATGCGATTAAAGTAATTTATTATGAAAATTCACAAATACCTTTTATTCTATTATCAAAAGTGTCCAGCAGAGTAATCAGGGTCATCTTCTAGTTCTTCTTCTTCACCTAGAAGCTTTCTTCTCCTTGCTGCCCTTGCTTTTTTTGTATTAAATTCAGCTGCATACTGAGCCTTCCTTACTCGCACGCTGTCCAGAAGCTGAAGACCTCTGATGGTGTTGATACCAGGAGCAATGCCGAGCCTTGCCATGACCTTTAGCCTACCCATATGACCATCATTGAATGAAATAACAGCATCACTGACTCCCCATTTCAATGTTTTTATCCCAACAAATACATTCTTAGGTACACGAGTCCAAATGAGGTTGTTGAACGACTCGTTTTGATTCTGGGTACAACCATGAAGACATTTTCGCAGAAGATCAGGATGCCCCAAGTCTCTATATATTGGTTTAATTACTTCCATAACAGCCAATGGAATATAATTTTTATGGTGATAAGGATCCCCAGTAGCTTGAGATTTTCTATAATTGCACCATGACTGAGGACCATCTGGACAAGCAAAATGTTGAGGATTATCATCAGTTGATGATCGATGTAAATATGTGGCCCATACAGCTTGTCTCATTTCCTGCAAATTATTTGCATTATTTCTTATTGCCATACCATAGTATTGTTGTAATTCATTTATAATTTTATCTGACAGGCGACCTCTAATGGTTTTACCATCTGACAAAATTTTGTCCTTCAGATTCTGTTTCAGTTTCCTTAGACGAGTGCCCATTCGTTTCTGAACATGACCGACACATTCTAGTTTAGTTATTGTCTTATTGACATATGGCATGGATTCTGTAACACTTTTGTATGCCTTGGAGTCCCCATCTCCAAGGAATTTTGTGTAAAATACTCCCCGTTCTTTTTCTGATCTGCTAAACATTTTCACAGCAGCGGCAGCCTCCATGCCTCCACTCGTACCTTCATAATTCTTGCTACATATGTGAGCTGCTTCTATCTTACCAGATGCACAATGGTAACAATGTTTAGTGAGCACTTCATAGTCCAAAACTTTACCGCTGTCCACACTAGTAACAGTAGCAACAGCATTTTTGGATGTGTGACCCCTTTTCTGCCAGGTTCCATCAAAAGCAACAGGGATATCTGGGTTTCCTTCATTTATATATTTTGCTTCACTGGCAGCAGCTTTCATTGATAAATCTGCTACAGACTGAACAGCATCTCCTATCACTTCAGTGTAATTGTCAATTTTAGCAGGTGGAGGTGGAAGATTCATTATGGCACAAAATGTTTGAGCAGCAGTATGTCCTTTACCAATTGCTCTCATTGCATACATTAGCCTGATATTACTCTCAAACAAATTGCTACTGCATGTTTTAGAGCTCCAAAAACAGGTCTCATTTTCACAACTGGCACAAACTATAGCAATTTTGCAGGAAAGTCCTATAGATTTTGTTATGTTCATATCAAAAGAACCTCCACAAAGATTACAACACAAACATTTCTTCATAAACTCAGTAAAAACAGGAAAGTCGACTAAAACATATTGTTCATTAGAAGCTTCATCTGTAATTTCACTTGCACAGTTTGATAACTTCTTTTTTGATGCACTGGTGGGCGTGTCTCCTTCACACATCTCAGCTGTACAAACGTCAGAACTTTCACCAGCATCAACAGGTGCTGAAGCAGAATCACTTGAACAAACGTTATTTGTAAATCTATTACCGCGAAACTTTCGCTTTTTAAATAATGATGCACTCCTAGGCATCGTAGAAACTACGCACTCACCACTGAAAGTCAAAACAAGACAGATAACAAACTCCAAATGAGCGACAAACTAAACTCGAGGCTCAAAACAAACACTCACAGATCAAAAACTGAACAATAAACACAGCTAGTCGTAAAAACAATGGTACCTATGGAAGGATCAAAGATTCTACAACTGAAGAGTGAAATCCACAGCCTTCTATATGTAATGTTTTCGGAAATGCGAAGATTTAAATGTGTACAAATCACAAGATGGGTAACTTTGCTGGGCGCACATGTAATTTTGAAAAATTAAATAAAAATACTTCCAATTGGAATTTCTTAACAAATTTTGCACCATTTTAAGCAGAAAATTTCAAATTAAGTTATAAGGTTAAAAACTGAAAATGTGAATTTTTTCCATTTTCCGGCATTCCAACTCCCCTTAACAGTTCTCATTTCACTTTGTGCTGATTGTATAGTCACTCTGGCTGGATGTTAGCTTCTAAGTCATTATCTGCATCTGTAATTGTGAAATAAATGAGATTATGGCCACTTGTAAGTCCATCACAGATCTTCCAGTTTGTAATGTGGTCACCAATTTTCTAGTTTGTAATGGTGATTTCTATATTTGTTGTCACATCTGTGCAATTTTGGAAATTAGGGAGGTTGAGAAGCCTGTTTATGACATTTAGGCCAAGTTCTTGAACAGCATCCTGAAGACAGTGTCCTCTTTCATCAGTTACTATGCTATGCCACAATTGTGACTTAACATTTGCGTCCTTTGTGAAAATGTGTCTGTCATGCCGACCTCATATTTATGCTGCTTTTCACTATTCTGTATGTGGTTGTATCCTCTGACTGTATTGAAAATGTTGATTAGTTAAGTAAACTTTTGTAAGGCAGTCATTGTTTCTATTGTCACTGCATGTTCATCAAATAATGATGTATCTTCACCTCTATTAAATCTTTATCTGGCACCATAATGGCAGCTGCTGGATGGTGACCTGATGTTATGATCTTTGCTGTAACTGGTATGTAGGGTGATGCCCCATTTGTAGAGTATGGCTGTTATAAACATAGTGTGTGTAGGTCCAACTCTTCTAACACTTGCCCGAGTTCTTCCATCACCATGGCACTGTGTATCACATTTATCTAACTGATTTTTATAATTTATCTACACTCCTGGAAATTGAAATAAGAACACCGTGAATTCATTGTCCCAGGAAGGGGAAACTTTATTGACACATTCCTGGGGTCAGATACATCACATGATCACACTGACAGAACCACAGGCACATAGACACAGGCAACAGAGCATGCACAATGTCGGCACTAGTACAGTGTATATCCACCTTTCGCAGCAATGCAGGCTGCTATTCTCCCATGGAGACGATCGTAGAGATGCTGGATGTAGTCCTGTGGAATGGCTTGCCATGCCATTTCCACCTGGCGCCTCAGTTGGACCAGCGTTCGTGCTGGAGGTGCAGACCGCGTGAGACGATGCTTCATCCAGTCCCAAACATGCTCAATGGGGGACAGATCCGGAGATCTTGCTGGCCAGGGTAGTTGACTTACACCTTCTAGAGCACGTTGGGTGGCACGGGATACATGCGGACGTGCATTGTCCTGTTGGAACAGCAAGTTCCCTTGCCGGTCTAGGAATGGTAGAACGATGGGTTCGATGACGGTTTGGATGTACCGTGCACTATTCAGTGTCCCCTCGACGATCACCAGTGGTGTACGGCCAGTGTAGGAGATCGCTCCCCACACCATGATGCCGGGTGTTGGCCCTGTGTGCCTCGGTCGTATGCAGTCCTGATTGTGGCGCTCACCTGCACGGCGCCAAACATGCATACGACCATCATTGGCACCAAGGCAGAAGCGACTCTCATCGCTGAAGACGACATGTCTCCATTCGTCCCTCCATTCACGCCTGTCGCGACACCACTGGACGCGGGCTGTACGATGTTGGAGCGTGAGCGGAAGACGGCCTAACCCTGTGCGGGACCGTAGCCCAGCTTCATGGAGACGGTTGCGAATGGTCCTCACCGATACCCCAGGAGCAACAGTGTCCCCAATTTGCTGGGAAGTGGCGGTGCAGTCCCCTACGGCACTGCGTAGGATCCTACGGTCTTGGCGTGCATCCGTGCGTCGCTGCGGTCCGGTCCCAGGTCGACGGGCACGTGCACCTTCCGCTGACCACTGGCGACAACATCGATGTACTGTGGAGACCTCACGCCCCACGTGTTGAGCAATTCGGCGGTACGTCCACCCGGCCTCCCGCATGCCCACTATACGCCCTCGCTCAAAGTCCGTCAACTGCACATACGGTTCACGTCCACGCTGTCGCGGCATGGTCTGAACATGTGTATTACATTCCCAGATATGTGAGTGACTTGAAGACTTCTTAAGTTGGTTTGATGAATGTAAAAAGTATGTAAGTCAATGCAGGTGAGTGGGAAAAACAATTCCATAACATTCAAATACAGCATTATTAGTGTGCTGCTTGAGACAGTCAGATAGGTTACATGTCTAAGTGTAACATTATAAAGCAATACAAAATGGAACAAGCCTGTAAGGATGGTAGTAGGAAAGGTAATGGCTGACTTTGGTTTATTAAGAGAATTTTAAGAATGTGTAGATCAATTTTAAAGGCAACCAGATTTAGAACAATAGTGGGACCCATTTTCGAGTGCTGCTCAAGTGTTTTGGATCCCCACCAGGTCAGATTAAATGAAGACTCAAGTGAGAATCCTTAGAGGGTTGATGATGTTCTTTTCACAAAACACTATTGAGAAAATTTAGAAGACCAGCATTTGAATTTGAGTGAAGAACAATTCTACTGCCACCACATACATTCCACATAAGGACCATGAAGATAAGATGTTGTTGTTGTTGTGGTCTTCATTCCTGAGACTGGTTTGATGCAGCTCTCCATGCCACTCTATCCTGTGCAAGCTTCTTCCTCTCCCAGTACCTACTGCAACCTACATCCTTCTGAATCTGCTTAGTGTATTCATCTCTTGGTCTCCCCCTACGATTTTTACCCTCCTCGCTGCCATCCAATACTAAATTGGTGATCCCTTGATGCCTCAGAACATGTCCTACCAACCGATCCCTTCTTCTGGTCAAGTTGTGCCACAAACTTCTCTTCTCCCCAATCCTATTCAATACTTCCTCATTAGTTATGTGATCTACCCATCTAATCTTCAGCATTCTTCTGTAGCACCACATTTCGAAAGCTTCTATTCTCTTCTTGTCCAAACTATTTACCGTCCATGTTTCACTTCCATACATGGCTACAATCCATACAAATAGCTTTCAGAAATGACTCCCTCACACTTAAATCTATACTCAATGTTAACACATTTCTCTTCTTCAGAAACACTTTCCTTGCCATTGCCACTCTACATTTTATATCCTCCCTACTTCGACCATAATCAGTTATTTTGCTCCCCAAATAGCAAAACTCCTTTACTACTTTCCTAATCTAATTCCCTCAGCATCACCCAACTTAATTCGACTACATTCCATTATCCTCGTTTTGCTTTTGTTGAAGTTCATCTTATATCCTCCCTTCAAGACACCATCCATTCCGTTCAACTGCTCTTCCAAGTCCTTAGCTGTCTCTGACAGAATTACAATGTGATCGGTGAACCTCAAAGTTTTTATTTCTTCTCCATGGATTTTAATACCTACACTGAATTTTTCTTTTGTTTCCTTTACTGCTTGTTCAATATACAGATTGAATAACATCGGGGAGAGGCTACAACCCTGTCTTACTCCCTTTCCAACCACTGCTTCCCTTTCATGTCCCTCGACTCTTATAACTGCCATCTGGTTTCTGTACAAATTGTAAATAGCCTTTCACTCTGTGTATTTTACCCCTGCCACCTTTAGAATTTGAAAGAGAGTATTCCAGTCAACAATGTCAAAAGCTTTCTCTAAGTCTGCTAGAAACGTAGGTTTGCCTTTCCTTAATCTTTCTTCTAAGATAAGTCATAAGGTCAGTATTGCCTCATGTGTTCCAGTATTTCTACGGAATCCGAACTGATCTTCCCCGAGGTCGGCTTCTACTAGTTTTTCCATTCGTCTGTAAAGAATCCGTGTTAGTATTTTGCAGCTGTGGCTTATTAAACTGATTGTTCGGTAATTTTCACATCTGTCAACACCTGCTTTCTTTGGGACTGGAATTATTATATTCTTCTTGAAGTCTGAGGGAATTTCACCTGTTTCATACATCTTGCTCACCAGATGGTAGAGTTTTGTCAGGACTGGCCCTCCCAAGGCCGTCAGTAGTTCCAATGGAATGTTGTCTACTCCGGGGCCTTGTTTCGGCTCAGGTCTTTCAGTGCTCTGTCAAACTCTTCAAGCAGTATCATATCTCCCATTTCATCTTCATCTACATCCTCTTCCATTTCCATAATATTGTCCTCAAGTACATCACCCATGTATTGACCCTCTATATACTCCTTCCACCTTTCTGCTTTTCCTTCTTTGCTTAGAACTGGGTTGCCATCTGAGCTCTTGATATTCATACAAGTGGTTCTCTGTTCTCCAAAGGTCTCTTTAATTTTCCTGTATGCAGTATCTATCTTACCCCTAGTAAGATAAGCCTCTACATCCTTACTTTGTCCTCTAGCCATCCCTGTGCTTGCTCTTCCTGTCGATCTCATTTTTGAGATGTTTGTACTCCTTTTTGCCTGCTTCATTTACTGCATTTTTATATTTTCTCCTTTCATCAATTAAATTCAATATTTCTTCTTTTATCCAAGGATTTCTACTAGCCCTCGTCTTTTTACCTACTTGATCCTCTGCTGCCTTCAGTACTTCATCCTTCAAAGTTACCCATTCTTCTTCTACTGTATTTCTTTCCTCCATTCTTGTCAATTGTTCCCTTATGCTCTCCCTGAAACTCTGTACAACCTCTGGTTTAGTCAGATTATCCAGGTCCCATCTCCTTAAATTGCCCCTTTTGGCAGTTTCTTCAGTTTTGATCTACAGTTCAGAACCAATAGATTGTGGTCAGAGTCCACATCCGCCCCTGGAAATGTCTTACAATTTAAAACCTGGTTTCTAAATCTCTGTCTTACCATTATATAACCTATCTGATACCTTTTAGTATATCCAGGGTTCTTCCATGTATACAACCTTCTATCATGATCTTAAACCAAGTGTTAGCTATGATTAAGTTGTGCTCTGTGCAAAATTCTACCAGGCGGCTTCCTCTTTCATTTCTTAGCCCCAATCCATATTCACCTACTACGTTTCCTTCTCTCCCTTTTCCTACACTCGAATTCCAGTCACCCATGACTATTAAATTTTCATCTCCCTTCAGTATCTGAATAATTTCTTTTATATCATCATACATTTCTTCAATTTCTTCATCATCTGCAGAGCTAGTTGGCATATAAACTTGTACTACTGTAGTAGGCGTGGGCTTCGTATCTATCTTGGCCACAACAACGCGTTCACTATGCTGTTTGTAGTAGCTCACCCGCATTCCTATTTTCCTATTCATTATTAAACCTACTCCTGCATTACCCCTATTTGACTTTGTGTTTATAACCCTGTAGTCACCTGACCAAAAGGCTTGTTCCTCCTGCCACCGAACTTCACTAATTCCCACTATATCTAACTTTAACCTATCCATTTCCCTTTTTAAATTTTCTAACCTACCTGCCCGATTAAGGGATCTGACATTCCACGCTCCGATCCGTAGAACACCAGTTTTCTTTCTCCTGATAACGACATCCTCTTGAGTAGTCCCTGCCCGGAGATCTGAATGGGGGACTATTTTACCTCCGGAATATTTTACCCAAGAGGACGCCATCATCATTTAATCATACAGTAAAGCTGCATGCCCTCGGGAAAAATTATGGCCGTAGTTTCCCCTTGCTTTCAGTCATTCACAGTACCAGCACAGCAAGGCCGTTTTGGTTATTGTTACAAGGCCAGATCAGTCAATCATCCAGACTGTTGCCCTTGCAACTACTGTAAAGGCTGCTGCCCCTCTTCAGGAACCACACGTTTGTCTGGCCTCTCAACAGATACCCCTCTGTTGTGGTTGTACCTACGGTACGGCTATCTGTATCGTTGAGGCACGCAAGCCTCCCCACCAATGGAAGGTCCATGGTTCATGGGGAGGGGGGGAAGATAAGATAAGATAGAAAAAAGTAGGGTTCGTACAGAGGCATATAGACAGTCTGTTTTCCCTTGATCTATTTGTGAGTGAAATGGAAAGGGAAATGTTTAGTAGTGGTACAAGGCATCCTCCACCATTCAAATCTCGGTGACTTGTAGAGTATGTATGTAGATGTAGAAGTAGATCTACGTTAGGAAGTCAGGAGGCTCTCTTTGGTTCTGTGAAGATTTTAATCAAATTATTACAGCTCAAGTAGGCATTGAATATTATCTCTTGCCTTGTCCCAACATTTTTCTAAACTGTAGAAGGAAAACTCTTTTCTAAAATTGTTCTAGTGGTGGTGGCTCTAGGAAGATTTTAGTCTTGACTACACTGCTGCAGCTGTATCTACAAATAGGCTGCCTTTTTATGTGGCTAGCAGCACCACCACATTCCACTGGCTTGTTGAACAGATGACTGCACTGATTTTGTATTGTATGAATTATGTAAATTATATTCTGGGAGTGATCACACAACAAAAGGACATTTGTGGTCCTTGGAAAGAAAGGCCTTAAGTGTAACGTTTCCATATCTGGCTTCTTTTGACCAGTGCTCACTAGATAAGGCTGTGACAACAGAAACAAAGAATGTATAGAAGCTATTCAGAACATTCCTGTACCTAAATTGATTAAGGTCTTCAAGTATTTGTAGGAAAAGTGAATTATTACACACATTTTATTTCCCGGGGCGCCTCCATAGCCCACCTGCTAAACTGTATCCATAAAAAGGCATTCCCCTTTCAGTGGCCAGAAGAGTGCCATCATACTTCACAAAAGTTAAAATCTGCTCTCCAACTTGCACCTTGCCTTGTGACTTACCAATCTCACTTGCCTCTGGTATTGACAACAGATACAGTCCAATAAAACAACAGGGCTTTTCTGTTTCATCAGTTAGAGGATGGAATGGGATGTCAGTCATGTGTGTGTCAAAGACACATACTCCAGATCAAGAATATTATTTACTGATTGAAAAGGAAGCATTAGCCATCACCTTTGATGTCCATGAATCTTATGTTTTTTGGGTGGTAACAAATTTCATCTTTTCATTGACCATAAACTACCCTTCACTTACTGAAGATATGGCAAAATTGCCAAACATATGGCACATTGTCATCAGCAGGCTCTCTGTTTGACAAATTTCCAAGAACCCATTCACTATCACACTTCTGCTCATCATTTTCATGTGGATGCACTTTCTCCCTTCTGGCAGGTCCATTTCCTGATTTTGGCTGCCCGGAGAAAGTTCTTTTATTTTTAGTCATCAGTCTTCTGACAGATTTGATGTGGTCCACCATGAATTCCTCTCCTATGGCAATATCTTCGTCTCATAGTAGCAGATACTGTGCTGGCATAACCTGTTGCCAGCACATTGGTTGGCAAAGAGCTTGCGAGAAGATCGATAATAAGTGCTGAATCAATTGTGCCTATCAGGAGAGAGAGATCAAAGACAGACTTGCAAGTAATGTGCCACCAAAGCCCTCTTGACTGCCAGTATTTAGGTCACTGCCACAGACAGGAGGGCCCAGTCAGTCACAGACAGCCACCCGGTCAGTCACAGACAGTCCGCCCAGTTGCAAAGAGAGTCAGTCTCAGCTCAGTCACTATTCTAGTTGGCATCTGTCAGTACATTGTGACCAGATTTGAGTTTATAGTGGGACTTGTACTTCACCAGCAGATGATTAATGAATCCTGTTAATGCATGTGTGCAGTTATGTTATAGAAAGAGGATACCTTCCACCAACAATATCCTTCCTTTTTCCCCTGATACAAGTGGCAACAATGACACAAAACCCCGCAAGAAAAATTCAGTGCAGATTGATATTAATCAACTTGTCCAATGATTTTGCTCCATTCTCTTGTGTTTAGCTTGCTGGGGTGACCATTTTACTAATATGTTGTTGTGTTCTTGCGTGTGTACCAGGAGGGGTGCTGTAGAACTAATCAGATTTGTCTTTTCAGAGACATTGCTTGCTTTTTTGCTATATCGCATTTGTGTAAACCATAGCTACCTCGCTCCCTCCAACCCATTTGTCTTTTCAGAGACATTGCTTGCTTTTTTGCTATATCGCATTTGTGTAAACCATAGCTACCTCGCTCCCTCCACCTCCTGCCGCCATGCCTCGGCCACAGATGACCAACGTGATGGATCTAACACAAATTTTCAGTTTCAGAACAAACAAATTGCTGCCTTGCTGATGATAGTAAATTAACTATGAGCTGCACTAGCTGTGTCGGCCGCACAACAGACAAACAAATAAGTCCAACAAGTGCCACTGACCAGCATACCACTGTTCCAGCAATTTAATGACACAGAAGAGCAATGGCTCGAATACCTGACACAGTTCCAGGCACATCGTCAAGTTCATTGTGTTAAATGTACTGTAAACTGCAATACTTTCTTTTGATTGTGGGATCCCCAGTGCTCAGGTTACTACAAGAACTATACCTATCTGCGTCTCCTGACAAACTCAGCTATGATGAAGTAATTCGTGCATTAACTCAGTACTATGACCAGCAAGTTCAAGTAGCTGTAGCCAGGTATTGGTTTGCTCACTTGCAGAAAAAGCTAGAACAGACATACCATCAGTGGTACACCGAATGAACAGGCATGACTAGGAAGTGTAAATTTAAGGGTTGTTGTGGAAATGTTTATGGTGATTTAATGATTAGGGGTGCAATAACATTCAGTGTTCCAGATGGTAGAATATGAGAACACATCCTAAATTACTCTGATCCATCACTTCCTCAAGTATTGCAAATGTTAAAGCAATATGATTCGGATGCTGCAGCGGTCGATATATTTGACCAGGCCCCGATTTATCGGGTCGAGTTGCCCCTTACTTGTGACCACTCCAAGCAGAAGCAACATTGAGTGTGTACACAGCCATGCAGGCAGCCACATAGACGTGTAAACAGGCCTGTGAATTTAGTGAAGTCTTGCCCTAGACGTTTTGCTTGGCATTAGACAGGAGGGCCAGCACATAATGCAACATGTTATATGTGTGGGAAATATGGCCACTTTCAAGCAGTTTGTTTGCAATGGCACAAAAATGCCAATTTTGCTCACTCCCAGAAAAAACAGGCTTGTGCACTTGTAGTGAACATTGTGTCTTCCAAATCTACAACAGGTTCTGACAAAAGTAAGATCAAGGTTGTGTCTCCTTCTAACTATAGTGCTGTGCAGTGACATTCTAACAAACTATTTGTCTCATTATGAATTGCTGGCCATTGTATGAACTTTCAGTTAGATGCAGGTGCCTCAGTAACTTTGCTTAATCATACCATGTATGAACAGTTAGGCTCACCATGCCTTTCTAAATCAAGCAAGCACCTTACTGCTTATAACAGACAGGAAATTCCAGTGCTTGGACAATGTAGTTTGCCTGCCACCTACAAATCTCTCTCTAGGACAGTGAATTTTGCTGTGTTGAAATCAAGAGACAGTGAGAACATTTTCATTTTAGATGTCTTTGATTTGTTTGGACTTAGCATCCACGAGAATGTACTTTCGATATCAGCTTTTTCACCAAAAGACATTGTTGTTAGCTTGCTTGGAGAATTTCCTGAACTATTTTCAGTTTTTCTGCCCCCCCCCCCCCCATTCCAATTGCTTTAAGAGACAAAGTAGCCAGTGAATTGAAAGAATCACAAGATAATGGTGTAATTGCCCCCATTCAGGCTAGTCAGTGGGCAAGTTCACTGATTTTATTGCCTAGGCCTTCGGATCACATTCGCATTTGGGTTGAATTCAAGTCTACAGTCAACCCACAGACAGTAGTTGACACTTATTCATTACCTCGTTCTGAGGAAATCATGGACAGCCTACTAGATGAGCTGATAATGTGTGATGATCTCAAAAATAATAATGAGATTGATATACTTTGTCTGTCTGTAGGGATGGAAAATGTCAATATAAATGGGTAGAATTCAGCATCTTACACTTGTAGATCTAGTATGGATAAAGGAAGAGTTGCCATTTTCATAAAACAAGGGTATAAATACAGAACTGTTGAGGTAAGCAAATTTTGTGTTGATCAGCACTTTGAGGTTTGTGCATGTGAACTGCAGTTAGATAATGTTGTGCTGATATTAGCAACAGTGTACAGGTCACCACTAGGAGATAGAGAGCTATTCATAAAAAAGTTTGACTCCCTATTGTGCTGTCTGTCAGACAAAACGGAGAAGTTATTAATCTGTGGTTATTTCAGTGTTAACTTTCTAAGCAATTCTGATAGAAAAAGTGAACTAGAAGTGTTGTTAACAACAAATAACTTAGAATCAGTGATCAATTTCCCTACATGTGTAGCTCAGGACAGTATTACTCTAATAGGTAATGTATTTGTACAGCAAGAGAATGTAGAACAAACATATGCTTTCCCTGTGATAAATGGATTATCTGACCATGATGCACAACTGATTAACTTACAAAACCTAACAGGGTGTATACTTCAGAAACCATTAAGTAAAAGTGTGAGGGTGCTCAACCTGGTATCTATAAATCACTTCAGAGAAAGTTTAGGAAATGTAAACTGGGAAGATGTACCGGTATATAATGACCAAAATGCTAATGATAAATGCAGCATATTTCTTGCTAAATTTATATCCCTTTTTGAACATTGTTTTCCAAAGAAAATTACTAAATATAACACCACAAACTTTTCAAATAAACCTTGGATTACTACACGTATTAAAGTGTCTTCAGAAAGAAAAAGAAAACTGTATGAGACAGCAATAACTAGTAAAGATCCAGAAGTAGTTTTACACTATAAAAATTATTGTAACATACTGAGAAAAGTTGTAAGGAAATCAAGAAATATGTATGTTAAAGAAGAAATTAACAACTCTAACAATAAAATCAAATCAATATGGAATGTTGTTAGAAGGGAGACAGGAGAAGTAACCACTGGGGTAGGTAGTATTACTGTTAAAGAGAATGGGACCATCCTAACCAACAGTAGACATGTAGCCAATGTATTTAACAATCACTTCTTAAGTGTAGGAGAAAAAATTGATGAGATTAATTCAAAAGAAAAAGCCAGGCAGTACATGGAAGAGTCAGTTTTCAAAAATTTTAGTCAGATTAAGTTTCATCTAACAACCTCTAGTGAAATAAGGAAAATTATTAAATCTTTGAAAAATAAATGTTCTGTTGGAGTATATGACATCTCCAACAAGTTATTAAAACAATGTGGAGCAATTACAGCTGACGTTTTGAGTCACATATGTAATGCTTCACTGACTCAGGGTATTTTTCTAGACAGGACAGGTTAAAATATGCCATTGTCAGGCCTCTCTACAAAAAGGGGGAAACCACAGATGTCAATGTTTACCGGCCAGGATCCTTGCTTACAGCATTTTCAAAAATCTTTGAGAAAGTAATGTACTCAAGAGCGGTTAGCCATCTCAACAGTAACACAGTTCGGATTTCAGAAATGCTGTTCCACTGAGACAGCAATATACAATTTCACTGTCCACATAATAGAGTCTTTAAATAGTAAAATGTCACCATTAGGAATATTCTGTAACTTATCTGAAGCATTTGATTGTGTGAACCATGACATTATGTTAGAGAAATTACAATTCCATGGTATAAATGGAACAGCATATGAGTGGTTTAAGTCATATCTACAGAACCAGAAGCAAAAAGTCTCTTTATATGCTTCAAGTGATTCAAAGGAGTTTGCCAGGTCATCTAACTGGGGTGAAATTACATTAGGTGTTCCACAAGGTTCGATCATGGGTCTCCTCCTGTTCTTGATATATGTGAATGACCTCCCGTCTTATGTGAAACAAGATGCTGAACTGACACTGTTTGCTGATAATACAAGCATAATTATTAATCCAGTAAAAGAAAGTCCAATTGAAAATGATACAAATAAGGTCTTTGGAAAAGTTATTAATTGGTTTTCTGTGAATGAGCTTGCTCTGAAGATTGAAAAAACACAGTACATCCAATTTTCTGCTGCAAAAAGTATAATTACTTCAATAAAAATAAAACATCAAAAGAAGTCAGTAGCCAGGGTAGAGCATACTGAGTTTTTGGGTGTACATATAGATGAGAATCTTAATTGGAAAATTCATATTTTGGATTTCCCAAAGCGAGTAGATTCAGCAACTTTTGCAATCAGAATAATTGCCAATTTTGAGGATGTAGAAATTAGTAAGCTAACATACTTTGCATGCTTCCACTCTCTGATGTCATACGGAATAATATTCTGGGGCAAATCAACACTTAGGCAAAAGGTATTCTCTGCTCAAAAGAAAATAGAATATTGTGTGGGGTTCATAGTCACACATCTTGTAGGCATCTGTTTAAAAGGTTAGGAATTCTTACAACTGCTTCACAGTACATTTACTCAGTAATGAAATTTTTTCTCAACAACTTGGACCAGTTTAAAATCAACAGTGACTTTCGTGATTGCAATACCAAAAAAAGAAAGACGTACACTATCCTTTACTTAACCTATCTTTGGCACAGAAAGGGGTAAAATATGCTGATATAAAACTTTTTGATCAATTACCAGATGAAATAAAATGTCTGACAGACGGCAGTAATAGTTTCAAAAACAAATTGAAATCATACCTCCTTGACAACTCCTTCTATACCCTAGATGAATTCTTGAATATGAGTAAATAAATCTGGAGATATAATATATGCATTTTGTGCCATTTAAGGGAACAGGATAGATAACAGAAATATTTGGGGGGGGGGGGGGGGGGGGGTTGTTTGGGGGAAGAGACCAGACTGCGAGGTCATCAGTCTCAACGGATCAGGGAAGGACTGGGAAGGGATTTAGCCGTGCCATTTCAAAGGAACCATCCCGGCATTTGCCTGGAGCGATTTAGGGAAATCAACAGAAAACCTAAATCAGGATGGCTGGACGCGGGATTGAACCGTCGTCCTCCTGAATGCGAGTCCAGTGTGCTAATCACTGCACCACCTCACTTGGTAAATATTTAAACTTGGTACAGGACATTACTTTTCTAAAATAGATTTGCATGATGCCTATTTGCAAATTCCACTGGATGAAGAATCACAGAAAATATTTGTTGTAAATACACTCTTAGGAGTGTTCCAGTATTTGTGTTTGCCCTTCAGCAGTGCTTCAGCATCCACCATTTTTCAACATTACTTGGAAGAGCTGATTGCAAAAGTTCCACTGTGTTCAAACTACCTTGACGATATTGTCATCTCAGGGCATACACCAGAGGAACATATTGCCAATTTGCAAACTCTGTTTTCAGTGTTATCAGAAGCAGGACTCAATTGTCGTCTCAAAAAGTGTGACTTTTTTCAAACTGAACTACAGTTCTTAGGTCATGTGATAAACAGTCAGAGTGCGCATCTCTTCCAATCTCATTTCTTTGCCATTGGTGACCTGCCTGTTCCTCGCAATGTGTCAGAACTACAGTCAGTACTAGGCAAGGTGACATACTACATTCAGTTCATATCAAATGCAGCTCAGATCACGGCTCCATTGCATCACTTGCACTGCAAAAATGTGCCTTTTGTGTGAACTAAAGACTGTCAAGTTGCATTTCAGAAACATGAAAATGCCTGCTCAGTGACAGATGATTAGTGCCTTTTGACCCTGCCAAGCTGGTAATTTGCTTTTTCCTAAGGAACTGTTGCTGTGCTTTTGCACATAATTGGTGCACAAGACAGACCTATTGCTTTTGCCTCAAAGTTGTTAACTCAAACTCAGTGCAATTATTCTCAAACAGAAAAAGAGGCTCTTGCTATTATGTATGAAGTGACCAAATTCCATCACTATTTGTATGTTTGCAAGTTCTATTTAGTGACAGATCACAAGCCTTGGTAGTCCTTTTTTCATCCAACAAAGCCAGTTCCCACACACACTGCTCAAAAATTGCAATGCTGGGCTTTGTTCCTTTTGCAGTATCAGTATGAAATTGTATACAGACCTATGGCAAAGCTTGGCAATGCAGACGCCCTATCTCGCCTTCCGATTGGTCCAGCATCTGATTTTGAAGCATCTGCAACATATTGTTGCCAAATCAACATGTAGGACTCTGAATTGTTGGAATCTTTTCCCTTGCATTACAGAAAAATTGCACAGGTCATGGAAGCAGACCTAGACCTCAAGATTTTGTTGCATTACATTTGAATGTCTTGGCCTTGTTCATTGAACAGTGCCCAGAACTCAGTTGTGTGCCAATATTTTGCACGTCAGCATAGCCTTCAGTACAACAGGGTGTGATTCTAGTTCAAAATGACAGTGGAAAATCGTGTTTGCTTATTCCCAAAGTGTTGCGAAAGGCTGTGTTGCGATTGCTCCACCAAGGACATTGGGGAATTGTTCGCACTAAACAGTTAGTGTGACTACACTGTACTTGACAGGACACAGATGCCCGTATTGACCAGATGACATCAGTCTCATGCATGCACAGCAAATCAGTCTGCTCCACCACAGACATTCTCAGCTTGGTCTAAGACTCAATTGCCATGGCAATGAGTGCATGTAGACTTTGCAGGACCATTTTGGAAGACCCATTGGCTTGTAGTGGTAGATTCTTTTATCGAGTTCCCATTTGCAGTACCTGTAGCTTCTACCACATCACATAGCACTATTCAGGCATTGTCCTCCATACTGTCAGATAACAGACCACAGTTCACTTCACATGACTTTGAACAGCTTTCAGAGCGAAATGGCATTCATCTTCTAACAAGTGCTCCATTTCACTCATACTCCAACAGAGAAGTAGAACACTTCATATGCACTTTTAAACAACAGATAGCCGAGCTTTGCACCACCCACTCACAGAAACAGGCGCTGCAACTCTTTCTCGCCTCAAATTGGTCCAACCCATGAGAAGGACCATCATTGGCAGAACTTTTGCATTGCAACTGCCATCGGATGCTGCTATGCTTGCTGCTATGCTGCTACACCCACCATAGCATCATCACCACCCTGCAATTATTGCTTTGTGCTGTGTGATCTTGTTCTTTTTTGGGTTTATAGCAACCATGGGCACTGGGAAAGAGGCGTGATCCAGGAACGTATTGGATCTTCTATGTACACTCCTGGAAATGGAAAAAATAACACATTGACACCGGTGTGTCAGACCCACCATACTTGCTCCGGACACTGCGAGAGGGCTGTACAAGCAATGATCACACGCACGGCACAGCGGACACACCAGGAACCGCGGTGTTGGCCATCGAATGGCGCTAGCTGCGCAGCATTTGTGCACCGCCGCCGTCAGTGTCAGCCAGTTTGCCGTGGCATACGGAGCTCCATCGCAGTTTTTAACACTGGTAGCATGCCGCGACAGCGTGGACGTGAACCGTATGTGCAGTTGACGGACTTTGAGCGAGGGCGTATAGTGGGCATGCGGGAGGCCGGGTGGACGTACCGCCGAATTGCTCAACACGTGGGGCGTGAGGTCTCCACAGTACATCGATGTTGTCGCCAGTGGTCGGCGGAAGGTGCACGTGCCCGTCGACCTGGGACCGGACCGCAGCGACGCACGGATGCACGCCAAGACCATAGGATCCTACGCAGTGCCGTAGGGGACCGCACCGCCACTTCCCAGCAAATTAGGGACACTGTTGCTCCTGGGGTATCGGCGAGGACCATTCGCAACCGTCTCCATGAAGCTGGGCTACGGTCCCGCACACCGTTAGGCTGTCTTCCGCTCACGCCCCAACATCGTGCAGCCCGCCTCCAGTGGTGTCGTGACAGGCGTGAATGGAGGGACGAATGGAGACGTGTCGTCTTTAGCGATGAGAGTCGCTTCTGCCTTGGTGCCAATGATGGTCGTATGCGTGTTTGGCGCCGTGCAGGTGAGCGCCACAATCAGGACTGCATACGACCGAGGCACACAGTGCCAACACCCGGCATCATGGTGTGGGGAGCAATCTCCTACACTGGCCGTACACCACTGGTGATCGTCGAGGGGACACTGAATAGTGCACGGTACATCCAAACCGTCATCGAACCCATCGTTCTACCATTCCTAGACCAGCAAGGGAACTTGCTGTTCCAACAGGACAATGCACGTCCGCATGTATCCCGTGCCACCCAACGTGCTCTAGAATGTGTAAGTCAACTACCCTGGCCAGCAAGATCTCTGGATCTGTCCCCCATTGAGCATGTTTGGGACTGGATGAAGCGTCGTCTCACGCGGTCTGCACGTCCAGCACGAACGCTGGTCCAACTGAGGCGCCAGGTGGAAATGGCATGGCAAGCCGTTCCACAGGAGTACATCCACCATCTCTACGATCGTCTCCATGGGAGAATAGCAGCCTGCATTGCTGCGAAAGGTGGATATACACTGTACTAGTGCCGACATTGTGCATGCTCTGTTGCCTGTGTCTATGTGCCTGTGGTTCTGTCAGTGTGATCATGTGATGTATCTGACCCCAGGAATGTGTCAATAAAGTTTCCCCTTCCTGGGACAATGAATTCACGGTGTTCTTATTTCAATTTCCAGGAGTGTATTTGACTGCAGGTCCCAATGGTTTGCAGCACTGCCACCAGAACCAGCTTTGCACATGTCATTTGCCCCATTATTCTGCTGCTTTTCTTCCCCAAGATTCGCGACCTTATGGGACCATGCGGCCTTTTCAACCGTCCACTTGTACTGCCAGGGAATTCCAGATGGAGCAAATGGGTGATGTGCCCTCGCCCCTGCTGTCCCACTCGCTAACCCAATGGACTTGTACCCCACATTGCCATCACCCCCATCATCCTAGGACATGCCCTCAAGCCGGACATGTGCCCTAGCAGCAGTTTTCCAGAGGATGTTGTTGTTGCCTCGCAAGCCAGATGGTGGGGTACGCACGTCAGGAGTATGCCATACTCCACAGTCATGGCTCCCAGCTCATCTCTACATCCAGCATTCTGCCTCCCTCCCCATTGTCATTGATAGCCACCCTACATGACAACAGCGCAACATTGTTTTTTGGGGGGGGGAGGGGGGAGAATGTGCTGGCAAAAGTTGTCACCAGCACACCATTCAGTAAAGAGCTTGCAAGAAGATCGATAACAGGCATTGAATCAAGTGCGCCCTTCAGGAGAGAGGACAAAGACAGACTTGCAAGCAATGTGCCACCAATGCCTTCCTGACCACCAGCGTTTAGATCGCCACCGTGGACTAGTTGGCCCCGTCAATCACAGACAGACAGCCAGTCGGTCACAGACAGTCAGTCCAACCACAGATGGAGTCAGTCACAGTCAGAGTCATGGGTCAGCTCAGTCACTGTTCTAGTTGATATCTGTCTGTACATTGCAACCAGATTAAAGTTTGTAACGGGACTTGTTCCTCACCAGTAGAGAGGCTAACACGGACTGTTACAGAAGAGCTTATACCACAACAACTTTTTTAAAGATAAGTAGCTTCTTGTACTTATGATTAAAGAACCCTGTTAATACATGTGTGTAGTTGTGTTGTAGAAAGAGGAGACCGGCCACCAAACAACATTCTTTCCTTTCTTCCCCTGGTACAAGACTCTACAGTGGCAATGATGACACAAATCTATTTACATTATTTGCTGGCTGTGTTCTAATCTCTTTTTTCCTTTACAGTTTTTATCTTCAACAGTTCCCTCTAGTACTGTGGAAGTTATCCTGTGGTGTCTTAACAGAAATTCTACCATCCAGTCCCTTCTTCTTGTCAATGCTTTCCATGTATTTCTTTCCTCGCTGATTCTCCGGAGAACCTTTTCATTCCTTGTCTTATCAGTCCACCTAACTTTCAACATTCTTCTGTAGCACCACATTTGAAATGCTTCGATTCTCTTCTGTTCTGGTTTTCTCACAGTCCATGTCTAAAATCATACAATGCTGTGCTCCAAATGTACATTCTCAGAAATTTCTGCCTCAAATTAAGACCTATGTTTGATACTAGTAGACTTGCTCTTTTTCCCATGCTAGTCTGCTTTTTATGTCCTCCTTGCTCAATCCGTCAAGGGGTGCCTTTGCTGCCTAGGTAGCAGATCTTACCTTCGTCCATTTTGTGATCACCAATACTGATGTTAAATTTCTTGCTGTTCTCATTTCTGCTGCCTCTCATTACTTTCACCTTTGATTTACTTTCAGTCCATATTCTATACTTATTAGACTGATCATTCCATTCAGCAGGTCCTGTAATTCTTCTTCACTTTCCCTGAGGATAGCAATGTCATCAGTGAATCTTATCATTGGCATCCTTTCGCCTTCAGTTTTAATTCCACTCTTGAACCTTCCTTATATTTCCATCATTGCTTCTTTGACGTATAGAGTGAACAGAAATAATGAAAGACTACATCCCTGTCTTATACCCTTTCTAATCTGAGCACTTTGTCTTTGATCTCCCATTCTTATTGCTCCCTGTTGGCTCTTGTACATATTGTACATTATTTGTCTTTCCTGTTGCTTACCCCAATCTTCCTCAGATTGAGATTGAAGGAGTATGATCTACACTCCGGAAAGAGATATTCGATTCTCATACTGTCTTGTAGGGTCGAATACAGGAAATTTCAAGTCTCATTCTGCTCTACTTAATAAGATTGCTGAATTTAGGGAGACACATAGGAATCTTCCTGAAGTGGTTAGTAATTTACGTGGTGAAGTGTCAGAATTAAGAAAGGTCATGAAGCCTTATCTGTTAGTGTTGTTGGTTTAACTAGCCAAGCTTCATAGTTGTCTCATAAGCAAGACCAGGCTCTAAATGAAATACCTACAGCACAGAAAGAGAAATTAGATGATATTATACCTAGCTAAGAGGTAAGGATAACCAATTAATGGCAAAGTGCAGGAGGAAGTCAACTGAGCTATAGAGATAATTATATCATGGAAAGATAATTTGAATAAAGAAATTACTGAGAGATTGAAGGAAGTCAAAACACAGATAGGAGATGATTTTGGCCAATGGTGGAATGAAGCAAATCATTGTCTGGAAGCAGTGAGTCATGAGCTGGTTGGGCTAAATGGAAAGTTGTGCAATAACCAGTTTGCTGTCAATGATAATGAAATAGGAAATTGACAACATTCCATAGCGTTTTCTCCACAATATCAAACCACTTCTAGCAATCCAAATTTGTCAGTCCAATGACACACAGTGTGGAGAGCATGGACAAATTAGTTACTCTTATGATGTAAGAGAAACTCATTAAACACCATCAGTTTTAAGTGTTCAACCCAGAACAGAAGACAATTCATCGCATCATTTTTATTTGTGCATGTAAAGTTGCATTGCCACACATGTGAACTAAAGCACAGAAGACTGGTTACATGAGTGGATATTTACATGGCGATAATGGACTTTGACTGTGGATGCAGCCAAGTCCTGCAATACCTGTGAACAATTCAAGAAAGTTTTTATTGTGAAGTATTTGTCAAATGTGACACAGTAGCATTTGCTTAAAGAAGTATTTGATCACAAACCTTTTAATGTTCATCAACGCAATTTACACAAGTGCTTTGAAAAATATGTTAATAAAACCAAATATTGGACAGAATCAATAGCAAATAAAGATTTTATATGGATTTTCAAGGCCAAACTGTCCATAGAAATCAAGGTAAAACTGATACGAATCTGGAAGAGTGCTTTTCTGTATTAGACACTCTTGATATGTTATATGAGGACCTGTAGGTGAATGGATCACAACCTCACCATCAAGTGAACTGTAGTAATCAGAACAACTATCACAGAGCTAGTGTACCACAGGACAATAGAAGGTAGCAAAAGAGGACTGGGGCAAGTTCACAAAATCCCACTGTAGGTAACTTGTACAGCAATGGCAATAGTTAAGGAAATGGTAACTTGAACAACCATAACCACTTCCCAGGTAGGAGGCAAGATAGGAGATTTAGCCCTGGTTATCAGACAAATCAAGGATGTAACAAGTGGCATCAAAACCAACCTACACCTCCTAACATCAATGATGGCTTACGCAATAATCCACTGATCATCACAGAAGTGGTGGTGGGCATTTGTCCTTGTGGACTACAACCAGTGTTAAACTAAATGCAACCACATCTTTCTCCAATATATTGGTTGACAATTGTTATAGAGGCTGTAGTAGTAGTAGTTGTTGTTGTTTATTGATATTATGGTATAATGATGAGAATGACAAATCTGTAGAACCCGCAATCTGCCATTTGTATTGAAAGAGATGGCTAAATTGTAAATGCTGTACTGGACATAGTATCAGTGGCATTATTCCAAAGGATAGCTGGGGCCGTTGGAGAATGTTTTCGATCTGTGAAATTGCAGACATGACTGAAAATAATACTAGGTAATGTAGCAAAATTTTGCACATGCTTAGTGGTGCCGACTTTAGTTGTCGACAGTATACTGGGGCTAGAGTGGCTGCAAGAAAAGGAGTCAACAATAGACTTTTCTTCAGGCACACTGGCATTTGCAATTGAGGTAGTCACAGATGCAGTTAACCTGCTTGCAAATGAACACATCCATGGGAAATACTGCCAAGGATTTGTCATTAAATGGATTAGTCGAGTAATTGCAGATAAGTCTAAGCAAATGCGTGGTCACAGAAACATTGTCCCTACATGAGCAGATCAAAGCCAAGATTGATGAATCAATATGTTGTTATTAACAACATATAACTTAGAATTAGTGGTCAATTTCCATACACATAATAGCTCAAGACAGTAGCACTCTAATAAATAATGTATTTGTACAGAAAGAGGATGTAAAACAAACACATGCTTTCCCTGTGGAGAACGGATTGTCAGACCATGATGCACAACTGATTAACTTACAAAACCTAACAGGGTGTACAGTTCAGAAACCATTAAGTAAAAGTGTTAGGTTGCTCAACCTGGCATCTATGGAGCACTTCAGAGAGAGTTTAAGAAACGTTAATTGGGGAGATGTATATAATGAGCCAAATGCTAATGATAAATGCAACATATTCATTGATAAATTTGTATCACTTTTTGAACATTGTTTCCCAAAGAAAATTACTAAATGTAACACCACACACTTTTCAAAGAAACCTTGGATCACTACAGATATTAAAGTGTCTTCAGAAAGAAAAATAAAACTGTACGAGACAGCAAGAACAAGTAAATTGTAACACACTGAGAAAAGTTGTAAGAAAATCAAGAAATATGTATGTTAGAGAAGAAATTAACAACTCTGGCAATAAAATCAAATCAAAATGGAATGTTGTTAGAAGGGAGACAGGAAAAGTAACCATTGGAGTAAGTAGTATTACTATTAAAGAGAATGAGACCATCCTAACCAACAGTACACAAGTAGCTAATATATTTAACAACCATTTCTTAAGTGTAGGAGAAAAAATTGGTGAGAATAGTTCAAAAGAAAAATCCAGACAGTACATAGAAGAGTCAGTTTTGAAAAATTTTAGTCAGATTAAGTTTCACCTAACAACCTCTTGTGAAATAAGTAAATTTATTAAATATTTAAAAAATAAATGTTGTGTTGGAGTAGATAATATCTCTAATAAGATATTAAAACAATGTGGAGCAATTACAGCTGATGTTCTGAGTCACATACGCAAAGCATCACTAACTCAAGGTAGTTTCCCAGACAGTTTAAAATACTGTCACGGCTCTCCACAAAAAGGGGGACACCAAAGATGTCAATAATTATTACTTAGTAAATCACAGTTCGGATTTCAGAAACGCTGTTCCATTGAGATAGCAATATACAATTTCACTGCCCACATAATAGAGTCTTTAAATAGCAAAATGTCACCAATAGGAATTTTCTGTGACTTGTCTAAAGCATTTGATTGTGTGAACCATGACATTATGTTACAAAAATTACAATTCTATGGTGTAAATGGAATAGCATATGAGTAGTTTAAGTCATATTTACAGAACAGGAAGCTAAAAGACTCTTTATATGTTTTAAGTGATTTAAGAAAGTTTCCCACTTCATCTATCTGGGGTGAAATTGCATAAGGCATTCCACAGAGTTCGATCATGGGTCCCCTTCTGTTCTCGGTATACATGAATGATCTCCCTTCTTATCTGAAACAAGAAGCTGAAATGACATTGTTTGCTGATGATACAAGCATCATTATTAATCCAGTAAAATAACTCCGACTGACAATGATACAAATAAGGTCTTTGAAAAAGTCATTAATTGGTTTTCTGCAAATGGGCTTGCTTTAAACACAGTACATTCAACTTTATGCTGCAAAAAGTACAGTTCCTTCAATAAATACAACATCAACAGAAGTCAGTAGACAGGCTAGAACATACTAAGTTTTTTGGTGTACATATAGATGAGAATCTTAATTGGAAAATTCATATTTTGGACCTTCTAAAGCGACTAGGTTCAGCAACTTTTTCAAGCGGAATAATTGCCAATTTTGAGGTTATAGAAATTAGTAAGCTAACATACTTTCACTCTCTGATGTCATACGGAATAATATTTTGGGGTAACTCAACACTTAGACAAAAGTATTCACTGCTCAGAGGAAAGTGGTTAGAATAATGTGTGGGGTTCACAGTAGCACATCTTGTAGGCATCTTTTTAAAAGATTTGGAATTCTTACAACAGCCTCACAGTACATTTAATCACTAATGAAATTTGTTCTCAGCAACATGGACCAGTTTAGAAACAACAGCGACATTCATGATTATAACACCAGAAATAAGAAAGATTAACACTATCCTTTACTCAACCTATCTTTGGCACAGAAAGGGGTAAATATGCTGCTATAAAAATCTTTGACAAATTATCAGATGAAATAAAATGTCTGACAGACAACAATGAAATGAATTGATCATATGGTATTTATCGGTTGGGATATCCCTTTCGGGGTGTGGCCACTGTATTGCAAGTCTTTTTAGCTGACACCACTTCGGCAACTTGTGTGTCAATGGTGATGAAGGACACACAACACACAGTCCCCTGCTGGGAATTGAACTTTGGCCCCCTTGCATGGTAGGCAGTAACACTACCGCTGTGCTATGGAGGCAGATACAGACAGCAGTAATAGCTTCAAAAAGAAATTGAAATCACGTCTCCTTGAAACCCCACCCCCCGCCCCCCATGAACCACAGACCTTGCTGTTGGTGGGGAGGCTTGCGTGCCTCAGTGATACAGATAGCCGTACCTTAGGTGCAACCACAACGGAGGGGTATCTGTTGATAGGCCAGACAAATGTGTGGTTCCTGGAGAGGGCAGCAGCATTTTCAGTAGTTGCAAGGGCAACAGTCTGGATGATTGACTGATCTGGCCTTGGAACAGTAATCAAAACGGCCTTGCTGTTGCCGGTACTGTGAATGGCTGAAAGCAAGGGGAAACTACAGCTGTAATTTTTCCCGAAGACATGCAGCTTTACTGTATGGTTAAATGATGATGACGTCCTCTTGGGTAAAATATTTCGGAGGTAAAATAGTCCCCCATTCAGATCTCTGGTGCGGACTATTCAAGAGGACGTCGTTATCAGGAGAAAGAAAACTGGCGTTCTACGGATCGGAGCGTGGAATGTCAGGTCCCTTAATCGGTCAGGTAGGTTAGAAAATTTAAAAAGGGAAATGGATAGGTTAAAGTTAGATATAGTGGGAACTAGCGAAGTTCAGTGGCAGGTGGAACAACACTTTTGGTCAGGTGAATATAGGGTTATAAATACAAAATCAAACAGGAGTAATGCAGGAGTAGGTTTAATAATGAATAAAAAAAATAGGAGTGCAGGTAAGCTACTACAAACAACATATTGAACACCTTATTGTGGCCAAGATAGATACGAAGCCCATGCCTATTACAGTAGTACAAGTTTATATGCCAACTAGCTCTGCAGATGATGAAGAAATTGAAGAAATGTATGATGATATAAAAGAAATTATTCAGATAGTGAAGGGAGACGAAAATTTTTAATAGTCATGGGTGACTGTAATTCAATAGTAGGAAAAGGAAGAGAAGGAACCGTAATAGGTGAATATGGATTGGAGGGGAAGAAATGAAAGAGGAAGTCGCCTGGTAGGATTCTGCGCATAGCATAACTTAATCATAGCTAACACTTGGTTCAAGGATCATAAAAGAAGGTTGTATACATGGAAGAAGCCTGGAGATACTGAAAGGTTTCAGAATGATTATATAACGGTAAGACAGAGATTTAGGAACCAGGTTTTAAAATGTAAGACATTTCCAGGGGCGGATGTGGACTCTGATCACAATCTATTGGTTCTGAACTGTAGATCAAAACTGAAGAAACTGCCAAAAGGGGCAATTTAAGAAGATGGGACCTGGATAATCTGACTAAACCAGAGGTTGTACAGAGTTTCAGGGAGAGCATAAGGGAACAATTGACAAGAATGGGGGAAAGAAATACAGTAGAAGAAGAATGGGTAACTTTGAGGGATGAAGTACAGAAGGCAGCAGAGGATCAAGTAGGTAAAAAGACGAGGGCTAGTAGAAATCCTTGGGTAAAAGAAGAAATATTGAATGTAATTGATGAAAGGAGAAAATATAAAAATGCAGTAAATGAAGCAGGCAAAAAGGAATACAAACATCTCAAAAATGAGATCGACAGGAAGAGCAAGCACAGGGATGGCTAGAGGACAAAGTAAGGATGTAGAGGCTTATCTCACTAGCAGTAAGATAGATACTGCATACAGGAAAATTAAAGAGACCTTTGGAGAACAGAGAACCACTTGTATGAATATCAAGAGCTCAGATGGAAACCCAGTTCTAAGCAAAGAAGGAAAAGCAGAAAGGTGGAAGGAGTATATAGAGGGTCAATACATGGGTGATGTACTTGAGGACAATATTATGGAAATGGAAGAGGATGTAGATGAAGATGAAATGGGAGATATGATACTGCTTGAAGAGTTTGACAGAGCACTGAAAGACCTGAGTCGAAACAAGGCCCCGATAGTAGACAACATTCCATTAGAACTACTGACGGCCTTGGGAGAACCAGGTGATGCTGAGGGAATTAGATTAGGAAATGAGACACTTAAAGTAGTAAAGGAGTTTTGCTATTTGGGGAGCTAAATAATTGATGAAGTGAAAGTTTGGCTTGCTGCACATAGAATTTTTAGTTCATGTAATCTCTTCTGCTGCTTTACTACCTGATACCAAAAAGATTAGTGCAATCCATAATGCACCTGTACTGAAGAACTGAAAATAATTTAAAGGATTCTTAGGACAGGCTTCATTTTTTTTTTGTCATTTTCTTTTAGATAAAGTTCTGAATGCAGAACCTCTGTTGAGTTTGCTCAGAAAGAATGTCCAGTGGAAGTGGACTAGTAGAGTTGATTGTTGTTTGAAGGGATCAAAACAGCTTCAGTCAATTAACCATTTATTGCACCATCCAGTTGTGAATATTAAATTTGGACTAATAACTGATGTAGATGCAAGCTGCCAATTAATTGAGTTTTTTTTATAGTGAGATACAGGAATGGCATAAACAATGTAAAGAAGAAAAATATTATGTATTATCTAGATAGGTTGTTGCAGCATACTAATCATCATGAAGTTTTATTAATTAATCTGTAAGTTTTTATCTGCAACTAGTCAGTTTTTGTGTAGTTACATCATTAGTGATCCATACATGAACTGTATAACAATAAATAATAATATAATAATGATGATGATGATGATGAACTACTGGCTGCAACATAGCCACATGAAGGTGTTGATGAGGGTATCTGGTTGAACGATTATAAATTTTTTGCAATTAGGTTTCAGAATCCAAACCTTGGTACTAGCAAACAGTCATGATCTGTGTGTGAAAATGTGCTTGTCTATATACTCAGCAAGCAGGTATGTAATGCTTAGGTTCGCAACTAATTCTTAAGTAATGTATCCTTAATGTTGAGAAGATGACTGAGTGGTTGTGAACTAAATTCTTAAGTCCTACAGAATGAGAATCTAATTTGATCTTCAATTGACTGGCTCATTGGTGCAATATGTTCGTGGATACATCTTTTAAGCCCTGAGATGTGCCATTTAGTTGAACAGTTAGCTAACAAGTGATTTATCTCAGAATTTTCTGAGCTGAATGATTAACATTTTGTGAGCAAGGTGAAGTATATAACGAATATCAAGTGTACCAAAATCACTACATGAACACTATTGTAGTATTACGTGATGAGTAAACACTTGAACCATCAAACTGCTAACTGCCATTAAGGAGGAAGGAAGACATTACAAATTAATTGTACTAGTAGTTGATGTAGCAGTATCACCTTGAATCTGAATATCTTCCGACTGTAGTTGAAGTGAAAGGGAGTGAATGATTACCCATATTGCTGAACAAATGGTCTTTTCCACCTCCTCATATAACTGTTCAGTTGTTTCATGTCTGCTACCAACCTTGATGATGTTGCTGGATGGAGTCCACCCCTACCTGAATGACAGTGCTGCCACCTCGCAGCGTCTTCCCACACTCAATCAGTTCCAAACTGGATCCATCCTCTTGGCTTCCTGACTCCTTGCTATTATCACCTCAAGTCACACCTTGAGTTGCAAATTTACAATCGATCCAAAGCTAACTTCAAGAAGAATGATGAACTGTATGTTAAAAACATCGTATAGTGTCTTTTTTTTTTTTCTTTAAGCCAACACACGTTCAACTCACACTCATTCTTAATAGTTCAAGTATAATGGATCAATATGACACTACAGTATGCATACACATCCAATACAATTATGTCCCTCAGATCTGAAGGCCCTGCTTGGGTTTTTATCTTGTTTTCCTTGAGCTGTGCCAAGATGGAGAGGCAGATTTTTTAATTCATGGTTTATGAGCCTTTCCAGTTCTAAGATATATAATAGTGAGTGGGAATGGGCAATAAAAGATATACTATAGCTACACAACATTACAAGAAGTGAATATATATACACACCACTGTATGACTATAGGAATGATTAAGTAGGAGATCCTTCATTTCACTTGTGGTGTGAAATTTCATTATGTAAGTGAACTTTCTGCCATGCCAAACCTACTGAAATAACTGTTACATTCAACAACTAAATAAAATGGTACAATCGACACATGTCATTTCATGCTTCAAGGATTTGTTCCCATTGGGGAGGGGGGTGAGGCTGTGTAGTATCCCCTTTCGTATCAGAAATGACAATTCAGCATGTGTGGGAGGATTTGTTAACTGTGGTAATTATGTGTATTGGCCAACAGTAGTCAACAAACAATTTTATATCTATTGCAAATGTACTAGATCCTCTTTGCACATGGGTTACTGCATGAATGTTGAAACAGGTTGTATACATGTATGGAATGTTGTTGATACTGAATTGAGAAGAAAAAGATGAATAAAATTCAAAATCATCATGATGAGAGATTCCAATTCAATTACATCGTCTATTCATTTTATTAATCACAAAGTCAATTTTCAGGTGGTATGGATCCTATAGGAAGTTGGACACTGCAGACAAGCCTGCAGTATGGTTGATGTAATGTGTTGAGGATGGAGCAGTGCTACAGGAACAGTCTAACTTTACTATTTGGGCCCACACTGCACATTGCGGAGTCCCTCTGACTGTAAATGCTCCTGGAGATTCTGTGGAGCATTATAGACTGCAGTAGAAACTAAATCTAATATTCATAATAATAGGCAACATACTAAGAGATACTTCTCAATTTAAATCTGTTGTTTCAAAAAGTTGATTTTCATTTAATTAATGTTGTTGTGGCCCTAAAGTGTGGGTTACAATACATACCCAACTTGATTAAAACAGTAGTGCCCTTACAGATACTTTATTCATACTAGGGATGTGCAATGTTGGTAAATCTTCTATGCTGATTTCAATTTCATCATTGACATGTAAACATCTATGATCGATAAGAACTGACATCAGTGATCAGTTTTATTGCATGGCATAAAAACAACATACAAATACATCTAATATACTTATTAAATAATGAATACTGCAATTATTAAACAACATTTTGTCTACAAAACGAACAGTTACATTTTTGAGAGGAGTTTCCCATTCAGTCTATTGCATTGTCAACAGAAAGCATATCCTACCTTCAAGAACATTCATTCAGAAGCTGATGATATGACTATACATCTCAAATATTTATGTGCGTTTTTATGTAGCTTAGGGTAGGGAGCACCAATGTTGTGACTTCATCTTCTTAACAGATCTTGTTGAAGCTCTGGAGAGTGATCTTTAAGATAACTGAATGTAATGATACAGCCATTTCTGTTCCTTTTTAAAAATTATTTTTTTCTTGTTTTATTTTATAAAGTTCACTCCATAATTTATATTTAGTTGCACCATTTTCGTGTAATGTGTTGAGGATTGAGCAGTGTTGATATGGCTAATTTGTTAATATGTCCAGCTGCTAGTAAGAACTTTTTCATTTCTAATTTTGTTCTTTAGTTTCTCTCAGTGGTCTGTATTTCTTGCATGTTAGATATTTTGATATTCAGTATATTAGTTATAAGCATTACCTTACTGTTTGTAACATACTTTTCTACAAAAATTTCTATGGGCCGCAGAATATCACAAAAATCTGCCAGATCTACAACATCTGGAGCTGTCAATATCGGTGGTGCACTAGCATAGCAATTGAGGATGTTATTAATCACTGGAGGCAGCTGCAAAAAATTGTTCAGTCGTATAAAATGTTGAAATCAATCCAGCAGATACTTCTCAGATTAATTTGAAGTCTGATCCTTTTTGTGACTCATAACATGCTACTATTTTTGTTTAATCCATAGTACAATCTTTTTCAAAGCAGTAATCAACTCAGGCAGTTTATGTTGGCAAAATGTATGGTATAGGATTTCTTTCATATGCTGTTTGCATGCCTTTAACCATATTGCTCCTGTTGTGTTACACTGTTTATGTTTTGAATTTTATTTTGAAGTAGTTCTTAGTATGTTTAAATTTATTTTCCAGGATTGTCTTGAATGTGTGACTTCATGGTACTTTTCCAAAAATGTGCAAAGGTTTTCAGAATATTAAAAAAGCCTTCATTTTCCAAATTTTGGAAAGGTCATGTATCTTTGCAAATCATGTACAAAATTGCCTTATACAAACATACTTTTCATTCCAGTTCTTGAACCATATTCCAAGATAGTCTGTTGTGAGCCCTAAAACACCAATCATCATCATCATCATCATCATCATCATCATCAATCATCATCATCATCATCATGCAAGATAGTCTAAGAACTTAAACACAGTGTTGGTTGAAGAGTGTTTTTAAGACACTAAATGTGAATTACTACTTTTACCTGATACACATTTATGAAAAATATTCCCGATCACCCCGCCCCCTCCCTCCCCTTCCCCGCTGCCCAGGTTTGACAAATCACAAATAATGTATAGTAGTAGTGTCATTATGAAATATATTCATTCAAATGGTGAGAAAATTGAAAGTGGTAAAATCAGCCTGATTTTTTGCCAACATCAAATGTTATTTTGTCTTCAGAAGTAATTTTATTATGTTTCCAGGCTTCAGGTTTTATATTGAAACAATGATATTTAAACTCACAACATTAAAATTTTCTAAATATTAAACATTATCAAATGTCCTTAACTCATACAAGTGGAAATCAAAGAAATAGTGCCTATCCTGAGATAAATGGACTATCAGATAACAGTGCATGGTCAGATACATTACATAACTTAACTACATGTACAGTTCAGATACATCAAGGAAGACATTGAGGATGATTAATGACAATACAACTGAAGAATTCAAAGTAGTTTACAATGAGGCTCATGCCAGCTCTTAATCTGACATATTTCTTAATGTGTTTTGTACCCATTTTTGGAAGCATCTTTCTTGAAAATATAAATGGAAGTTATTGAAGAAACCTTGGATTGCTAGGGATAACAGAGTTATCTTCACAATCAAAAAGAGACATGTACAAAACAGACACAGCAAATAATGCTCCAGAAATACTATCATATTGTAAACAGTGTGGCTTCAGCTGCCAGAGGTTGCGGTCATATGTGTGAGAGTTGTGTTTGGAGTTTGTGTCTGTGTGTGTGTGTGTGTGTGTGTGTGTGTGTGTGTGTGTGTGTGTGTGTGTGAAATCTGAATGGAATATTGTTCATAAAAAAGACAAGGAAAGCAGCAACAGAAATGAAATTATTTCTGTTAATGGGAGTGCTGTAAAAGGCTCTTCATGTGTAGCAGATATTTTTAATAATTATTTTTTAAAAATAGGCAAGAACATTGGTGTAAACAGCTCAGAATAGAAACTGGAATGGCACATGGAAGATGTGGTACAGAGAACATTTAGTGAAGTAAAAAGTAATCTCACATTCTCGTCTAAAATAGAGAAGAGCTTTGTGACTCTATAAAGTTAAAGTTCAAATAGTGCGAATAATATTTCCAATAAAACACTGAAATGTTGTGGCCCTATAATATTTAATGCTTTTAATCACATGTGTATCACATCATTAATTCATCTACATCTACATGGATACTCTGCAAATCACATTTAAGTGTCTGGCAGAGGGTTCATCGAACCATCTTCACAATTCTCTATTATTCCTATCGCGTATAGCGCATGGAAAGAACTAACACCTATATCTTTCCATACAAGCTCTAATTTCCCTTATGTTATCATGGTGATCATTTCTCCCTATGTATGTCAGTGTGAACAAAATATTTTTACATTCAGAGGAGAAAGTTGGTGATTGGAATTTCATGAGAGGATTGCTCCACAACAAAAAACACCTTTGTTTTAATGATGTCCATACCAAACCCTGTATGATTTCAGTGACACTCTCTCCCATATTTTGCGATAATGCAAAATGTGCTGCCCTACTTTGAACTTTTTCAATGTACACCCTCATAGATCTGTTACATTTTCTAAGTGGCCTATCAATAAAATGCAGTCTTTAGTAAGCCTTCCCCCACAACATTTTCTGTGTGATCCTTCCAAATTAAATTGTTTGTAATTGCAATTCCTGGGTATTTAGTTGAATTTACGGCTTTTACATTTGACTGATTTATTGTGTAACTGAAGTTTAACAGATTTCTTTTAGCACTCATGTGGATGACCTCTCACTTCTCATTATTTTCACACCATACAGTTATCTTTCCTAAATCATTTTGCAATTTGTTTGGGTCTTGTGATGACTTTACTAGTCGATAAATGACAGTGTCATCCGCAAACAGCCTAAGACAGCTGCTCAGACTGTCTCCCAAATCATTTAGATAGATAAGAAACAGCAAAGGCCCTATAACACTATCTTGGGGAATGCCATAAATTCAGGTTTTTGCCCAAGCATACTGGAATATGCCATTGTTAAGCCTCTCTGTACAAAGAATGACTTCACATCACTTCTGACCTCATTTTCTAAAGTTTTTGGAGAAGGCAATATACTCTAGGTTTGTCATCCATCTGTGTAGTAATGAGGTACTAAAGAATACACAGTTTTGATTTCAAAAGGCCCACTCTACTGAGAAAACTACTTCGGAATTTACTGAACACACAATAAAGGAGGGCTATAGGAACAGAGGCTATGTTGCATGAAGGCTTACCATCTGCACAATTCAGAAAAGCTGGTGTTGGTGGTAAGGATCCAGTGGCACAGGCTGTGAAGCTGTCACTGAAATGAAGGATGTCATGTTGGGCAGTGTGCCGAGCAACAGGGTGTTCCAGATGTTCTTCACCACAGTTTGTCAATGGCTATTCATGTGGACAAAAAGCTTGTTGGATGTCATACCTATGTAGAATGTAGCACAGTGGTTGCAGCTAAGCTTGTAGATCACATGACTGGTTTCACAGGTAGGCCTGCCTTTGATGGGATAGGAGATGTTTGTGACCAGACTGGCATAGGTGGTGGTGGGAGGATGTCTGGGATAGGTCTTGCATCAATATACCTACATGCAAGACCTGTCCCATACATCCTTCCACCACTAGCTACTCCAGTCTTGTCACAAACATCTCCTATCTCATCAAAGGCAAGGCTACCTGTGAAACAAGTCATGTGATCTACAAGCTAAGCTGCAACCACCGTGCTGCAGTCTATGTGGGCGTAACAATCAACAAGCTGTCTGTCCTCATGAATGGCCACTGTGACCAAAAAACAACTGGGCCACCCTGTTGCTGAGTACGCCATCCTTCCCATCAACACCAGCTTTTCTGAACTGAGCAGTTGGGAAATCTCCCTGCAATATATCCTATGTTCCCGTAACCCTACTGGCCTCAGCCTTCATTAGTCATTGTCCTTACTTATCTAGCCCGTTCCCTGTTCCCATACCAGCACTACACAGTCCTGTATTCCACCAATGTATCCAGTCTTTTTTCTTCTCTCCTTTTCCACTAATCTTGACCCGTCTCTACCCTGTCCTCTGTCTAACCTCCCAACTGTATTTAGCTGCCCCATCCTGAACACTCCCAGCAGCACTTTATGGTCCCCCACCCTTATCCTGCTATCCCTCCCCCTCCCCACCCCAACTTCCTCCTTACACTCAACTGGTTGTCTCTCCCACAATGCCATGCTGCTTGCAGTCTGACTCCAGTTGTCAGAGACTGTGGTCATGTGTGTGAGAGTTGCATTTGTGTGAGCATGTGTATGTTGTCTATTTTTGACAGAGGCCTTGTTGGCTGAAAGCTAACTTTCTGACAGTCTTTTTGTTGTGCCTTTCTGTAACTCAGTGTCTCTGCTATATGGGGAGTAGCAACTATTATTTTCATTATACTATTACATTCCATCCTGGATTTTCCATTGTTTCCTTCAGAAAATACCTCATTTAGTTCTTATTTAAGAGACAAAATGCAAAATGTTTCCCAAGGATACAAGAATACTAAGAGAATTATCTTCATGAGGAGAAATTGACTGAGAGTCTCACAGTGTTCAATCATTTGTCCACTACTAGCCTTGCCTTACGTTAACAATCTGCCATTTTATTTGAATCCGAAGGCAGAGGTAATCCTGTTTATAGATTATACAAATTTTGCTCTAGAGCTGAGCAAAGAACCTTCAACAGAAAAAATAGCAAATGATGTTTTTGTAGAAGTTATTGACTGGTTTTGCACAAATGGACTAGCTAGAAAGTTTCAAACACACAGCTAATTCAGTTCTGTAATGTCAAAAGTATCCCAGCTCCTAGCAACTTAGTTTGTCATCAAGAAATAATAAAAGTGGCAGAAATTTCTAAGTTCTTAGGCATGCAAAAAAAGTGAAAACTTAATTTGTAGAAATCAGATAAAAGAACTGTTAAAACATTTAGATTCACCTACCTTTGCCATAAGAATAATTTGCAATTACAAGGATACAGATGCCAGTAAGTTAACACACTGTGCATATTTTCTTTTGCTGATGTCTTATGGGACAATATTCTAGTGTAACTCCTCACGCAGGCAAAAAGTATACATTGCCAAAAGAAAGTAATTAGAATTACGTGTGGGGTTCACACATGTCATCTTGCAGGCAAATCTTTGAGAAACTGGGAATATAAATTACAACTTGACAGTACATTTATTTATGTATGAAATTTGCGATCAGCAATCTGTCTCAGTGTGAGAGAAACAGAAATATTTACAAGTGCAATATTAGAAGGAAAAATTATCTGTAATGCCTCTTGATAAATCTAATTTGGGAACAGAAAGATGTGAAATATGTGGCTACCTTTGACAATCAACCAGTGGGTATAAAATGTCTGACAGACAAAGCCTTTTCAAATAAAGAATAAAAATGTTTCTCCTGAACTACTACTCCTGTACCATACAGGAATTCTTAAATAGAAATAACTATGCAAGAAGTAACATTTGGAATCTTGGTAACAGATATTCAACAGAGGAATGTCATGTTTCATAGATGTACACTGGCTATAAATTTGCAAAATTCTCACATAAGCAGGCTACTGTGGATTTTAACAGTTGAATCCTTTCTTGAATTCACTTAATCACACATCTTTGTCAACTAGATATTGGATGTCAGACAGAACACACATTCACAACATAGATTCATAAGTAGCAAAACACACATTTACTGTGTAACAAACTTGCCTCATTGCCTTTATTTCACCAATATATCATGGGAAGAGGCTAAACTCAGTTTCACAAATAAAAATGCACAAATAATGTAAGCCTGTATGTAATAAATTACAAATTCTTTTTTTAAATTAGACACCAGGTACAAATTTGTCAAATAATTAATTGGCAACATGATGAATGTGTCGTACGCTTGTTCAGCATATGGCTACGACAAAACAATTCTGTTGTAATTCAAGATATGGATAACTACCCTGTACTTGTGCACATTAACAGTGGCAAATTTTGTGGACCCAAACATCTGTAGGACACAGCCAGTTAAGCTCTCTCATAGTATTAACAAATTTCCAAAACCTAAACTAAAGTTATTAATTCTCTTTCCCACAAGATATTATGTGCTGCATATTCACAATAAAAAATATTTTCTGCACGATCATACACATGGCTAGAGTAGATAACCAATGTGCAAGAATATTCATTCCCTGCACAAAGCACTGGTGGCAGGACTACCACAAATATAGAAGCTCACTGCTTAGTCATACTACACAATATGATTGTAATACCTTTTCATATACATACAGCTCACATATATTTAAATATTTCAGTCAAGATTGCCATTTTCTTCTGCAAGACATGCCTGCCAAATTAAAATAGACATTTATATTTTAATGAATTCTCAACAGTATCCTGTTAAGTAAACAACACGGACTCTCGTAAATAAAAGTAAATGAGTTACTTAAAGTAGAAAAGATGTGTGTGTTGAAGGATTCAAACAGTGAAATACATGTAGCATGTTCACAGCCCAAAGGGCATTTACAGTATATGAAATACATAACACTCCACATAGAGAAGCAGCACTATGGTGAGATAGTGATACACAGATGACAGCAAAGCTCAGAGAATTAATTCTGCTTAGAAGATGTACTTGATCTGTGCAAAGACTTCTACCAGTTGGGAAACCTCTGTCCTTGTTCGTAATGCTCTTTGATATACAGATGATAACATTTCAATGTCAATTTTGTTTTTATACCATGTTTAATTATTATGCAGGCTGTTTGTTAAATGTATTAGAAGTTGTATTTGATGAGTACAACTACAATATATGGATAAAAATAAAATGAAACAAACATTAGCAAATGAAAATGTAAATAGCTGCAATAAATGTTGTACACCTGATACGGGTAATGAAACTTATTACAAGAAAGAATAAAACTGTCCATTTTAAATGGATATATTTTTTAGCTCTTTGCCTATGACTATATACAAAGTGTACAATAAAGTAAAAAATATACATAAATAATAACAACAGTAATAAATACATGGCTGAACATACAAAATACTAGAGTTTATTGGGGATACATACAGTTGATTCTGAGAGTTGAAAAAGTTTCCAGCTTATTTACAGTTGACAACATTTATGGAACACAAATAGGGAACAGTACATATACATACATCACATGCATGGACAAATAAAAAATTACACCTATAGTAATGAGTATTGCTGTATCAAAATTCTACCCTGAGTTATACATGAGTACACAACAATATTGCACCAGTTCCACTGCTAACTCTTAATAAACCAATTGAAACATTTTCATAATTTTAGAATCTCCATGTATTCACCTTTGAGCATACATCCATATAAACTGCTTTCATAACAATGATAATTCTATCACAATATTTGCAAAATTTATAATGAGGATGTCATCCACAATCTGTGAGTATTACAATTAAGAACCTATGTGAGTTGTTGCATTTGATCTGTCTTACACTTCCAAGATGTGAGGAACTACCTTGCAAGAACTTAATATGCTAAATCTAAAAAAATTAATGGAAATTATTTTCCTTATTTGGCAAGTAGCTTGGTAAATGAAGGTAAATAAGTCATTCTATGTCAACCTACACGTGATGAACTTATTTTAACCAAAATAAAGAGTTTCATTATGACTACCCTCCTTCTGAAATAATGTGTCATATATATGTAAATCAATCTCAGTTCATTGCAGTTCAAAGCATTTAAATACTGATTGGTCTAAACATAAACAGGATACTGAAGGCTAAAGAGAGAGGCACAGCCTGATAAGCTAGTCAGCAAGGACAGCAATGTGACTCTGACTCCAGAGCACAATATTGAAAGTACACTGAAAGAATGGATGAAATTATGTACTCATCACCATAAACAATGCTGCAAACAAAGCGCCAGCAGCTTTTATGGTTTAGGCATTGTTTGTGACTGACCTTAATAAACATTAGTTCATCTGTAATTTACTAAGATAATGTACCTAACAAAATAAGGAGTATAATCAGATGAAAACAATAAGCAATATGCAATAAAAACAGCCACTGTTTCAGGAAGTTGAGTATTTTATTTCTATACACCAACACTCTGCATATTTTTAGGCCAAAAGATGACAACAATCTGCAGATAGAGGACTAATGGACCACCAATCTCTGCATACTGACAGTGTACTTCAAGTGAGTTGAGCAAACAATAAATATGTGTAAGACAGTTTAGATAATAATGAGATGGTATGAAACATCTAACACTATTGAACTCAAGCCCACCAAAAAAAACTTATGATAACATCACTTATTCCAAAACTACTTCGGTACACAGAGTAAGCCTACAATCGAGTTACTTCATCAATAATCCATGCCATTAAACCAACAGTGATATGTTATAACTGACTATGGACATCCCTGTCTGCAGCTTGTGGTCTTGCGGTAGCGTTCTCGCTTCTCGCGCACGGGGTCCCGGGTTCAATTCCCGGCGGGGTCAGGGATTTTCTCTGCCTCGTGATGACTGGGTATTGTGTGTTCTTCATCATCATTTCATCATCATTGACGTGCAACTCGCCAAAGTGGCCTCAACTAAAAAGGACTTGCAATATGGTGGATGAACTTCCCCGCATGGGGGCTCCCGGCCAACAATGCCATACGATCATTTCAGTTCATTTTCATGGACATCCCTGGCCTTTGGTCCATTAGCTACAGTGTAGAAACAGGTGTCAAGCAAAGGCAATTTGATAACACTCTAGATGATGATATTACGCAGAGTAGTGGAATTTGCCTGGACTGAAATTTGTGCTATGGAATTTGATATTTATATACCAATGTACTATTTTGAAAAGTGAATTAATTACTTTTTCCATGCACCATGCAGTTTACTATTTCCTCTGATGATCAAAGTTAAAAAGGTCTCAATTTCATACTGGTAACACTTCACTATTTCAGCTCAAACAACATACTCACTTTCTAAGAGTGTGCAGACTATACAATAATTTCTGACCTTATTATGAAAAGGATGGATTGCTACCTACCATATAGCAGAGATGCTTAGTCACAGACAGGCACAACAAAAAGACTGTCAAACAAAAAGGCCTTCATCAGATTTAAACAAAGTATCTCCACACACACACACACACACACACACACACACACACACACACACACTCATGCAAAAGCAACTCTCATATTCATGACCACAGTTTCTGGCTGCCGAGTGTGGCCTCTGTGTGACTGTGCTTGAGCGTGCATATATGTGTTGTCTAACGCCAATGAAGGCCTTCTTGCCCAAAAGCTTTTGTTTGACAGTCTTTTTGTTGTGCCTACCTGTGACTCAGCATCTCACTGTATGGTGAGTAGCAGTCTAACCTTTTCAAAATATTGTCATTATTCCATCCTGGATTTTCCGTTGTTAAATTTCTGAGCTCGTAATTTTGAACATGATTTAAGCCAAGAAGTAGTCATAATTATTAGAAGTCCCCAGCAGTTTAGAAGGCTCTACAATGAGACTGGTCATCATGCATTTGATGTTTTTAGTTATAGTGATCATACATTTGATGGCATTTTAGATAACGTCAGAACGGAAGAGAAAGCCAGTCCTTGAACAACACATCCATTCACTTACAAAGAAACCTCAATGATTCAAACTTTGGCATTGTTAAACCATAATAGCATGTATCATAAGGCACAGGTAAAGACAAATCAAAATTTAGGCCTATTATGCATATGCTGTAAGGAGAAGTAACTGTTTGAAGTTAGAAATGATCTTTCCCCAGCTTGCTAAGTCAGTTACTTTGAAAGGGCAGCTATTAAATTAGCAGTTCTTACATGCAAGAAATTAATTGAAAAATGTTTTATCTAGAGATGTTATCACAGGGAATTACTGATTCAGTCAGTACTATATTTTTTTGTACTCATGGCATATCGTAACTGGTGAACACTGCAAAAACGGCACTAAAACTATGGTGTTATCCAAATATAGACAACAATAATAGTGCCATATGTACAAAAGTTACTACAGTCAAGTTATAAAGTTGAAATTATATTCAGAAGAACCTACTAAAACCAAGGTTTGCAAAAAAAAAATTTAAAATCCAAAATGTTTAATACTGTCACAAGAGCATCAGAATAAAGTTGGGAGGATATATAAGCATGAAGAAGTGAATGACAAATTTCTGAAGTACATATTTTCAAAAGGCTTTTTTTAATGTTCTGTTTTCAGTTGAATAAAAAACTGTTCATATCATTTATAAATCCTAAAGTTTTATCAAAATTACACAAAAATATAAAGAAGAAAATCACTAAACAATAAAAACATTTATAATTCAGAAAACAACAAAAGATATCTGGAATGTAATGATGGAAACAAGAAAGGAGAATTAAATTATAACAAAAAATATATCAAAACAAGGGTAGAATCATGTCTGGTTCACTGAAGTTAATCTGTAGTACTGCAACATAGTTCCAAAAAGTCCCACATACAGACACAACACCTAGAAAAAATAAAGCAGCAAACAAGAGCTCATTATGACTTGTCAAAAGTTAGTACAGCAATAAAAAAATAAAGAACATTAATCTGGCTGTGTGGACAGTCTGTGTGCTGGGTGAATTAATCAATAGATAGCATGAAAGATTATTTAGAGGTATAACGATGAGCTGATTTTACCTACAGTGTGCAAATATGGTCTCATTTTTACTCGTGAAATATAGTGTTTAAGTCACAGAAAATTTAATCTCTGTCATCATCATTGTCCAAAATAACAGAATCAGTGGAACAATAAGTTTACTATTATCACTAACATTTTCATCTGATATCAATAACAGTAAGGGTAATGCGTAACCAAAATGTTTGTAGTTAAGGTAAAAGATGGACTAATTAACTATTTAAATGAACATAACCATCTCTGTAAACTGATAGAGGTATAATATACTAGTCATACTAGAATTACAAAGCTTGTACTTGAGGCATTGAATATAACTGGCTGTATAAAGAATATGCTACAGGTAATAAGAATATCTTATCAACATTTTTGTGATTAGTATGTCTTGCATTTACATTATTTCTAGCTATGGACTTATTTCTTTGGGATACCGTAAACAAAAGAAGAAGAAATTTTTAAGTTAGAGAAATGAATCTCACTGTAAGGACCCATTTAAAAAGTTATACACAAAAAAATTGGGATCAAACAATATTCAGCTGCAGATGAATAACCAGCTGCACAAGGGCACACTAAACAATCTCACAAACTTTTGAGTCTTCCTTCTTATGGTGTAAACAAGGCCCTACCCTCCCCCCTCTTCACCATCAACACGCACACTTACTTCTGCAAAAGAAGTATTTGTGAGTGTTGTGTGGTTTTTCTCATTCTTTAAAGTATGCTTATTTGTCACACAATTGACGAACAAATGACTAGTTGCCTGTCCTCGATTTTTATTCATTATTTCCTGGTTTGTTATTAGAAATGTTAGGTACAGAATCTTAACTATATCAACTAAACTGCAATCTACATTAAGAAAAGAAAAACATATCAATGCATACAATTATACATATTTCCAAAACAGATTAAAGATGAATTAGGTTCCTTAAGAAAATTAAGTGTTAAAACATCAAGGTATTACAATGAATTACATATTACAGATGAAAACCACTCATCAAAATCCAGAATGACACTGATCTTTCATGTCCAGGCACCAGCAGCCTAGTACACCCAGGATGTAACAGAAACATTGTGAACCTCATTTCCCTCTTGTTATGAAGAAATGGTGAAATATCTTAAATTTTTGTTCTGTCAATTTCATTACTTGAGTAAGAGAGAGTAGTTTTGATGCATACTCAGTACACAATGTGCTCAACCTGCAGAATGACTAAAATAACAATTTCAAACAATGGAAACACCAGGTAGGAATATCAACAATGTAGCAAAAGATAGATCAATACCTACTGTAAAGACGACGCATCAAGTTACAGACAGGGACAATTAAAATACACTTATGTAAAGCTTTCAGCCACAGCCTTCATTAGTAAACAGAGACATACGTCATTTACACACACAAGCAGGCACACATCACACACATATGATCGCCAAGTCAAGCATCTCGGGCCGGATGCTGGAGTTAGTGGCCATGTGTGCATGAGGTGTGCCTGCTTGTGTGTATGAATGGTGTGTGTCTCCCTTTATTGATGAAGGCTGTGGCCAAAAGCTTTATATAATTGTCTTTTAATTGTGTCTGCAACTTGACGTGTCTTCTTTAAGGTAGGTAGCAATCTATCTTTTCCTACATTCTTAAAATAATAATTTTCTCTTTTGTTACTACAGTTTCGTCAATCTTCATTGAGGACACACAAACTAATCGTATACACAGTACTGTACATCTCCATAAACTATATTGCCACATTTTGGTCAGACAGAAAAAATATATGATATGAGAAATGCAAGTCATTAATTTCTATGAAAGTAAATTAAATACCTATACCTAATAAGTTTTTTACTATGTGAAATGATAGGCCTAATCAGATTTACTAGTTTCTCATTCAGATGATGCAGGAAACAGTAGTTAATCATTTAAAGGGAAATTCTATAAAAAATATGATGCTAAGTATGAGTATTAACAGCTAACTAAATAAAAAATTTACATCCAGTGAGAAACTGTGCAAACTCATAATGTTTCTGTTCCATTTGTATAGTTGTTAGTAAAAACTGTGTGTTTTCATTCCACTGTTGAATGTGTAATCCAGACTAGCAGATATGTCGAAATGTACCACACAGTAGTAGTTAGCATGTTGTTTTTCAAATTCAAAGAAATGGACATGACAACAGATGTATATTTAGCTACCATTGATTACCCAACATTACAGCATGAAAAATAAGGATGCAACAGATAGAAGTAATGAATACAGAAACAAGAGAATTGAGCCATGATAAAACTGCCAAACACAGCCATATGAACGAAAAGTGTGGTTAATACTATCCTGCAGATTTGTAATGAGGGGTGTGTTTGACAACACTACACAACTTACAGTAAAAATTGCAACATAATTTTTTCTTTTGAAGCCCCCATAATGCATTAGTTCACACGAAAGAGAATTTTTATCTACAAATTAATTATGATGCTGGTGGTCGTGGTAGTAATAATTATAGCAGTTGTGGATGTTCATATTCCTGAACTAATTCTGTTGGCAATAGCCTGTGTCTCTAAACAATTTGTATGTCAACACACTGTTATCTAGTGCACAACACTCACTCCTAAGTGCACAGCTATTTATTGTCTTTAAGGCATCATGTTTATACTTCACTGGTCAGCTAATTACTGTTATGAATACCACAAGGGGACACAAGATTGTAGATGACTTCCTCACCTGATATGCAAAAACAATTTAATGCTGACACTGACAGCTTGCTACAGTTAAAGCTATTGTGGTTTTGTATAAATTGAGAACAAATGTTTATAAATTCAAATAAATCTCGCACACAAAAATGTCATAGTTTGCAGGCACAGTTATAACTTTTGTCAGCTGATATTCACAGAGACACATGAAAATGCTTGGTTCCTCTCCATATCAGCACGCAATATCAAATAACGAACAACAGCACCTTCACATCCTGCTGCTGCACAAGTGGAATGTTAAGAAGCTCATGCTTTCTTAAACCTAAAACAGCCTCTGCAAGGTTCATGTAGAAGTAATACTTAACATCATTGTCCATCATGTAACAGCCAGATGAACTAACATGCTTGTGAGACTACTTCATTTCCTCACAATGTTACTGGCTTTCCATTGTTATATAATGATTCACTGATCTTATTGCATTGCCTTACACTTGCAGTCTGACTAGCAAATGTGTGCTGGAGATCATTTATTGCTTTACTGCTAGTTTTCTTTTTCGTTTTGTCGCATACACAGGTAAGAGAAATACTGCAAAGGATGAAATGCACTCACATGTGTAATAAAGCATTACCACAAGGAGCACATTACTAGCTATAACGTATAAATACAATGCATATATATAATTGAATACTCATACAATAACTGGATTACAACAGTCTAAAAACAACTGTACAATTCACTTACAATTCAGTCAAATAACCTCACTGCACACTTTGTGAAGTTCCCTATAGCAATGTAAATCTCATTCAATGAAGACAAAACTCCTAGTCTTTTATTTTTCACTTAATGTTATTTGATGTTTAGGAACAGGTCACCACACCAAATATATGATGGTGTAGCACAATATACGATTAAACACTGGTCTAGTATAAAAATACATTTACAACATTTAAATAATAAGACATAATAATCACAGTTACAAACTATGTAATGGTCAACAGATAACACGGTGAAAATGAAACCTATTTATTGCAGGGATTCATTAACAATACTGAAATTTATAGAAGAGGAGACTTATCACAGATGACTCATGTAATTTGTACAAAAAAATCTCTCTCTACTGGGCAAAAAGAACAACAAAGTAAGAACTCACACACAAATTTCATTTGAGATTTCCTTAAAAGAACTAGAACTAGAGGTATGGGATACGGATAGGGATGGGTGGTGGGGGAAACAGGGAGGTACAGAGAGCTTGCTTATCAAAAACATAAGCAAATGAAGTCATCCTTGCATAAAAAAGTATACAAGTTTCAGGGGTGATACCAAACACTATATCAAAGGCAGAGAGATAGTTTCCGCCTTTAATGGAAGATGTCAAATGCCAAAACCTGAGAATGTAACATATACATTTTTGTCTCTTATCATGATGTAAGCCCACAGAAACAAACGTTCTTCATAGTCTCATATGTTAGCAACATCTACAAGTGCTTGCCAAGAATTGGCAATTTGATAATATCAGCTGGCTTAGTATTTCATCTGAAGGAGCAGTGCTGGCAGCAGGCTCCAGTCTCAGCCTCTCTTATGTACTGCCTGCTGATTTCCTCGGCAGGCCGCAGCAGGGCCTCAGAACAAAAGGAAAGACACCCTGGTACGGCGCGCGTCGCCCTTGGCCCTTCGGGCCATCCCGAACTGTCAGATGGAGGGATCGGAGCCAGGGGCACCACCCATCTTGCCTCCCTCACCCCCAGCTCCGGCCCCTGTCCCATCCTCGTCGCGGAATGGAGACCCGGATGTGCCACGGGAAGACAGGCCTCGGAAATCCAAGTTGTACTGCAACAAGAAATAGTATCTTATGTACTTCTCCTCAAGCAAATGCAAAGACATGCCATTACATTAATCAAGTAATACCACATATATGCTGCATGAAAATATTTAAGGAATTGTAAAAGAGCAATTGTGACAGTTGGTCCAGGTTAAAAAACACTTTATGCTACTGCAACTACTTGTATGAATTTTAAGTAGTTTTTGCACAGTGTGTGTCAAGCAAATGTAAAGTATGAAAAAGATTAGAAGATATTAATGGTGAGAAACAGATCAAATTATAGCACATCATTATTCCATATGATAGTTATTATGCTCAAAAACAGTCAATCTATAAATATGGGTTAAGTAAGCCAAATTTTAGTTACTGGATCCTGAAGAAACACTGTATCTACAGTCTCTGACAATGAGAAATGCAATTTATCATCCTCCACAACTTTCATATGAAGAACAGTACTTTTTTTGTGTCTGCAATGACATATACTGTCAATCACCAAACAAAAGGATATGGAAACAACATAAATATGTTCTTCTTCTTAGGTATATACATCCTAATTGGCAACAAAGCACAGTAATCATTTTTCCTCTTAACTTCTTTCAACAAAACATTCACTTATTTACTTGCATATGACAGCAGCGTGTTAGATTATCAGCATTCTATTAAAATTTTTTATTTGTTTTTCTATTTCCAACTTGACTGTCACATGAGACATCAGACCGATGATAGCAAAAGATGATTACCACATTTGTCACTGTGAACTTTTACAATGTCCTTGTAGTGATGGAACTAAAAAGCTTGGAAAAACTGTGTCATCTGCTAATGTAGAAACAAAAATGATATAGTGGCTCCATGTAAGTGAGAATTGCAAGAAAATATGTGGAAGTTGAACATTTAGTGAAAGGTGACAGTGAAATATTTTTCTTGAAGCTCTATGGACAGAGTGAACATAGAAGAGCACTAATTTTGAGAAGAATATTATTCTTCGTTGAGGCTCACCCTCTGGGCAAAAGACCCCCCCTTTTTTTTTTTTAAGAGCACCAGTATTCCACATGAGTATGATATGCTCCACTTAACAGCAGAATTCACACATTATTATTCAAAATTTAAACACACTAGTTTGTCATATCCACAAATGTCTTCCTTTTACTTCTGCCATCCCGCCAGAGTTCCACCTCCATACATTTAAGCTTAATATATGTACTTTCATCTCTCAGTATCAAATATTATTCTGCTTAAAGTATGACTGTAAAAAGAGGTAAAGCTGCCATAAGCTCATATTTTGGGTTGAACAACACAGTGTTTTACTAGGCACAGTTCAATTATACGTGGTATGCTATTGCTTTCCTATGACCTTTGAACTGACTTACCCAGATAGCTTTATGGGGATCAAGAGTTTAATATGGATTCAGAACCATGGAGCAAATTGGCATTTTTCACATGAACAAAAATTATCAGAGGTGAAAGAAGTGAAAAGTGACTAGCACTGAGTGGAGACTGAACTGGAGATCATTTGCACTTTATCACTGTCAAAAATTTTACATCTGCTGAACTTCAAAATGTCAAATTATACAAAAACAAGGGTTATTCATATAAAATGAAATATGTAATTTAAAATTATACAAACAAGCATAAAATTTTTGTTAGTTCTCAAAAGACAGCTCTTTAAACACTTAGAAACACTTAGGAGATTTATGCTACATGACTAAACACGCACACACTTCAAGCAATAAGGGAAGATTTACACTAAACTTTTCACAGACATTAACACTAGTCACACATTATTAAAACACACACACACACACACACACACACACACACACACACACACACACACACGTACGACAACACAGAAGACAGCAAGCAATTACACAAACAAGCATGCACTGTGGGCCGTACATGTTGTTCTTGTGTCCTGTCACCTGGGAAGAGAAGAATAAGGGTTCCCAATGAAACGCATCATAGCCTGAGGACTCAGGAATCCAGGAATGTGATGATCAGCTAGTGCCCAGCTGCTGATTTCAACTCGCTGTGGCATGTACAGAGAAAACTGAAAAGTAAAACTCTTCACTAAAGTGCTTACAAATCTACATCCATTCAAACAAAAAGTTGTAGAAATTTCTTGAGACATTACATTATCTTACCTGCAAAACAAAATATACCGATTTTAACTGTACAATATATCCTAACTAACTTGTAATTACAGACTGAGATTTAATCAGTTAAAATAAGCTGGAACATCTTTCATTCATTTTCATTTCAAATGATGATGGTTCTGCACAGACTTTTAAGACAGTGACAGTACACCAGAAATCTGAATAATTTATAAGTCATGTGCAACAGATGGCTGTAAATTACTTGTATATTTTAAACATTGTTTTATGTAAAATCTGGTATGGGAGAGATTAGCACACTACACATTATGAGAGGAAGTAAGAAGAAATAGATATTACAATAAAATGTGCGCAAAGACACACGAAGAATAGAAATAACAAGTCACGTGTATAGTATACTGTGGAACATGGTAAATGTGGATGAAAGGAAACGTTATTAGGTACCAAGTAAGAGAAAGATGGTTAAACAAAGAAGAATCCAGTATAATAACTATGACTTAATAACCTACGAAGAAAGATATGACATAGTATCAGTATTAATATGGTTAGAACATAAGAAAGCAGGTAGCACAAAGCTGTAGGTTAATAAAGGCAAACTTTAACTTTATTAATCAGCCTGTGGAAACATTCAAACAATGTTTGCACACGAGTGTAGTTCACTGCCATTCTTGACAACTTCAGGCAAAAACAGTGTAGCCTCACTTGAAGAATTTCTTTGTAATGTCCATTTCAGACAGCACAGAATGTGAAACAAGTGCCAGATAAATACTGGATATAATACCTTCACCATCTTTGGCTTTTGCACATTATGATCTGACATCTTCTGCACAGCCCTTTTTAGGTTAGTGTAACACAGAATTAGTGCAAGCTAACAAAACTTACAGCACTGAACCTACTGAGTGCAATAACTGGATTACTACATTTCTTTTGTCCTACAAGATAAACAGAGCATGCAAGGAATTATATCTCAATATTCTCTTTTTTTCATAACTCACATAATTTTACTTCTTTAGTTACAGGAGATACTGTAAGTCCAAATTACAAAGAAACTGCCCCCTAAGTGCTGTTTCCTAAAGAAGTAATAAATATGTTTTATCTACACTATGAAAACTTTTCCTTGAGTCTGCATTTGTTATGATGTACATTACTAACGGTGTCCTGCTTGTCCCAAAAATAGTCTGCTAAGTATCCACTCTGTTTCTTCGGTGGTTGTCTCACTATAGCAAGATATACTAATAGAAGGCAATTGCCCTTACAAGACCTGACAATTATTTTGTTTTGATTCTGCAGGCTATACACCTCTGTCAACACAATTATCAGCTACATTAGATGTGGAAAGTCTCGTGAGCCACCTGTATGTGAATTATGAAGACTTTTTATGATTATATGTTGTAGGAAAGTTCTTGTACAATGTAAATACTTTAATATTAAAGGAAACCACTCACCGAAAATCAGAAGCATTACGTTGTTGATACACACACACACAAACACAAAAGAAAGAAAATTTGCTAGTTCTTGGAGTTATCTTTTGACGAGTTAGTGTAAAATATGCAAAACACACACACACACACACACACACACACACACACACACACACACACACACACACACATTCATAAACATGCCTACTCTTATATATGGTGCCAGCTAGACAACCTCGCCAGTACTGTTTTGCAGCATGTGGAGTGGTTGTGGTGTGGGTAGTGTCAGGTGGGAGTGGGAGAGGGAGGCAGGGGGAGATACTGAAGGTGGGTGGCTAGCGGTCTGGAGGGAGGCAGCTGGTTGCTGGCTAGGAATTCAGAAGAGAGGTGTGGCAAGTACATGGGCTGACACAACTGTAGAGGCCAGTACAAAGTGGCACACGCTGAAGGCAAGATGGGGACATGAACTGGGAGATGGAAACAGGATGGAAGAAGGGGAAACTGTTGCCTGGAGGGTGCAGGGACAGTGGGTCTCCTACGACTGAGGCCAGGACAATTGAGAGAGCAAAGGACTTGTTGTAAGGATGACTCTGATCTCCATAGTACAGAGAGGCTGGTGGTGGAAGGAACAATCCAGATGACTCAGGTTGTGAAGTAACCATGGCTAGGTATTCAGGAAGGAAGGTGGCAGGTATGTGAACTGGCATGTCTGTATTGGCTGGTGGGAAGTGGCAAACACTGAAGGCATTATGGGGTGAGAATTGGAACATCACAACCCAAGCCATCTGGATCCTTCACTCTGCCACTAGCTTCTCTGAACTATGCTTATCCTTAAGACACATTCTCCACTACTGTAATCGCCCTGGTCTCAATCTTCGGTAACCCACTGTCATTGCAGCCTCCATCCAATGGTTTCCCCTTCTTCTGTCCTGTCACCCCCTCCTAATTCAGGTCCACACATCGCCTTCAGTGTGTGAAACTTTCCACTGACCGCTACAGTCATGCCAGCTCATGTATCTGCCACCTCTCCCTCTACATTCCTAACCAGCAAACCAGCCATCCCCTCCAAGTCACACACCACCCAGTCCCTAGTCCCCCTCCCACCTCCCTCTCCCTTTACCCACCCTACCTAAAACTAGCCCACCACAACCAGTCCACCTGCCACATAATAGCATTGGCATGGTTAGTCTAGCTGGCACCACGCAGGAACATAAATGTATGTGTGTGTGTGTGTGTGTGTGTGTGTGTGTGTGTGTGTGTGTGTGTGTGTTTTTTACTCTAGCTCATCAAAGGACAATTCCAAAAGCTAGCATGTGCTCTTTCTTTTGTGTGTGCCAGTCAACAACTCAAAACTTCTGCTTTTCAGTGAGTGGTCTTCTTTTTTGTGTATTCATGGTGTCTCAGATCTTTTGGGTCAAATTGAAACAGGTGATAGAAGGTCCAGAACTGATTATGTTGATACAGGGAACCAACTAACAGAAATGTATATTTAGTGTGTTATGAACATACACAGCATACACTGCATAACAACGACAATACTCATAGTAATTGTTCAAGTGATGACTGCTAGTCTAAAAGCGTGTACTGCATTGGTGCATGCAGTTCTGCTGCGCTCTTGCAAAGATCCCAGGTGTCTGTTGAGCACTGGAACGGGCAACATACGATAAACAGTGTACACCTCTGCCCACTAACCAAACACTGTGTACAGAAGTTAGCTCATAGCATGAGTCATATGAAGCCCACATGCATCACATTGGCGCACACACACCACTGTCACTGGTGTCAGTAGTCCATTGCATCAGACAGCTAGTGACCAAGGTGAGGTGTGTTACTGTGTTCGTATATTCGTCATGAGAGATAGCAGACATACATTTAATGTATGGTGTGGCAGGATGATGTTCCTGTAAAGCAAATAAATGTAAAGAGGACACTTTCCCAACAGCTGTTATCCTAACTGGAAGAAGTTTATCTCTGGACCTGTCACCTTGCCAGAGAAATGCACACTTCGAGGGATACAGTGTGGAGAGTATTTATGGAACATTTATTATATCACTATCATAAAGGGCAGGTGCAAACTCGGGGACCAACAGATTTTGAGCCCTGCATTCACTTCTGTCAATGGATTATGCACTGCAGTGCTGCAGTGTCACACTTCATAAGTTGTTATTCAGAGTGTATACGACCCCGGAGATCCAGGAAAAACCCGGGAATTTTTTCATCCAGGAGAAAACCGGGAAAAACCCAGGAATTTTTTAGAATTCCGGGAATTTTTCATTGTTTTAGTTTTCAGTTAAATTTTTGTAATTTTGACTGGTAAGAACCAGTACTCTAACAAAGGATATTACTGTATCCCCCTACTGCAGAATAATACTGTAGCATTAAAACATAAATGAGAAAAAAAACGAAAATAAAACTTAAATTGCCAAGGAAATGTGCCATATAAAACAACGCAGTGCTCGTACAAGTGTCTGCCAACAGCAAAAAGTGTTAAAGGCTTTCGGAAGACTATGCAACATTTCATAACAACAAATTGCCTCCGATGAGCATGATGTCACAACTGTTCGTATTAGACTCATTTAATCAGATACAAGTGGGCTCATGCACACACGCAGTTGAGTCACATATGAGTAGTACCTCCTCCCGCTTCTGGCTACAGAAATGTGGCTGTTGGCTGTGTAGCAGCAGTAGCAGCAACCAACCAAATAGTATCCGGAAAAATTTTATTGTTGCGCCCAAGCTGCCAGATTCATGTGTGCGCAGCAGGCACAGATCTAGTGGGATTTGGAGACAAACCGGGGTATCTGAACCATGCGGAAATTTCAGAAGGAGGGGGCAAATTCATATGCTTGAGGGAAAAAACCTTGTTTCACAAAGCACCTAGCATCCAGCTCATGTCAGTCTCTCACGTCTAAGTTGATTTCTGAGTGAATTACATGTTGATTTTTGAATGCGTGCATTGTGTACATAATGTCTCTGTGTCTCTGCCAGGGGTATCCTCGTCACATCTAGAAATAAACTTTCCTGCAGACAGAATGGGACGGGGCTATATGAGCTGAACAGAATAAAGCCGAACCGGTGAATGCCAACTGCTGCTTGTTTATGTGGTTGATTCAGTTTGCGAATGTTCAGCATTGTTTTAATTACTAGTGAAATCCATAGATTCAGACTACCAGAGTGGAAATGAATAACTAACAGGAATAACAGGTAAGAAAGATTACATGTCATCTTCTCAATGTATCCAAGAAAGTGAAATGTTGACAGAAAAGTTTTGGCGAGATTGCCACACTAGACAGGGCCATTTGTAGTCCCCGGCTAGCAGCTGCTTATGTTCCATTCTGGGAGTAGCACAGAAAAAACATTGTACAAACATATAATAATGCCTAACTGGAGAGTATTCGCTGGACAACTAAACCGGTGATTGTGGCAGGTTTAGTAAAGTTAACCGGAGAATGAGTTTTGACAGTGGTAGGAATAGTTACAGAATTAGTGATGACAAGACTGTTTGTTATAACAAGGAAGGAGAAGGAATGGGGACATCACACAAATTATGGAAGAATATGATGATTGCAAATTTATACAAAAATTTTGTTCTAATACTTTTCGGTCTCGTGCATGAGAAACTGGAGAATATGACTGAAATGTGAAGCTATTTCCTAATTAAAGCTTTTTGCTTGTTTTAGGCCAAATAGGTATTTCCTATTGGTACTTAGTGAATTATATTCTGTCATATTATAAAAATGATCATTATTCCCAAAACAGTCACACTTATTTGGTGTGTGTTTAATTTCTGAAATATTAGAAAGGCCTATTTTGTTTTATCCAGCACACAGTTACAAAATAGATGTAATCAGATCAAGAAATCACACCAGTCTAGGGTACTATTTGTATTAACAGCTTTTTTAGTATTAGACAATGACATTTCTATATTTCATGTAGCAGAACTTCTGATGAACTTCGACAAGGTAATAGTTCTTTCGCAGAAAGGAAACCATGCCATGTAAAGCTGTAGCAAGATTAATGAGAAAAATAGCTAGGACCTAAGGATTGAAGGAATGTGTACTGTCATGCCTGTTCTTGTCTTTACTGGTTTTAGGTATCCTATATTTAATTTTATGTCACACAGAAGAGCAAGTTTTTTGCTTATAGGCAATAAAGAGTCCAGATTTTCTCAAGAGTTCTTGTTCTCCTGGTTGCAACTAATCCTATCCAGTATTAATTGCAAGGTTTGTGTCTTACATTTCCTCGAAGATATATGTTGTATGTATCAGACTCTTCAGAAAGATGTGTGCTACAAAGTGAACTTATTTTTTAAAAGTATTTTAACGTTCTGATGTGTGAGTCATAGCGGGGTGGGGGTAGTCTCCATTTGTCCCATGTTTACATTTAGCTTTTTTTCTGTTTCCTCTTCATTTACTGCTCTCACGTCAAATGAAAACAAGACGGATTTCTGTGACTGGGCGCTACCAAGTGAATTAAAATACATTTACATAATTATGGAAGGCTAAAGTATGTTATTAGTTTCAGATTTTATTTTAGTTCCACCTTTCTGACAGTCAAGCGTTAATCGCCTTGCAGAACAATAAAGTTATTTTTGTTGGTTTGATAAAGAAATTTGGCTTTTATTAAGCTTTCCTGCTGAGACAGTTAATTTATTTGAAACAAAGTGTTTTATTCCACATTATTGGCTAGTTTCAACTGTTCGCTGCAGTCCAAGTGCATGTTTTCATCTTCTATCACATATGGCATTATGCCATAATAAAGAACCAAACATGAGATATACAGTACTGGTACTCCTAGAAAATTTATGGCCCGAAAACCACACCGAAAAGTTTCATATCAGGTCGAGGCCTACGTCATTGGGAATCTGGACATACGAATGTGCACTGTAAGGCGAACTATGCATTTTAGTATGGTTCACGAAAGTCTGACACTCTTTGAGTATCCTATAATGTCTTGTTTCTTTTATGACATAATGTAAGATCTTTCAATAGGGCTTCCTATGTCACCGTTGCTGCGCAACCATGGTGACGCCTCTTATCTGGCACTCTCTGGCAACTGCTGAAATGACTCTATTTATAACAGGTTGCAGGAAAATATTGCGAATTGTTGTTGAAGAAGCATTATTTTCAAAGTAAACTTCCTTTTACGCAAGATGAACTATGTGAGAGAATGTACGATGAATTTCTTAAATCAGGGAGTGTTTGCTCTCTTTTAGAAATCAACTCTTTGATGATGAGCCATTTAGAAGAATTTCGAGCCCAGAAGATCAGAGATTTATGTCGGTATTAAAAATTTTACTGGTTTATTTGTGTGATGTTTCTTAAAATGTAACATGCACTAAACAGATCAACATTATACGTGAAAGCTTAGCTTCTCTTGTCGCTTATTACTCTTCAAAACAAATATTACATGTGAAAGCTTTTCTTTTCTTGTAGCATCACTATCTATATTAATTTAAACTATTAACTTTTCCTGTTGGTGGAATTCGATTTATACTTTCGTAATATGAAAATATGCAGTGTACTTGTTGCTGCACATCAAAGATCTTTCCAAAACGTGTTTTTCCCCCTGAATTTCATTTTCTAAAGTGCCGGGAAATTCTACACTGCTGTATAAAACCATATCCATTCAAAAGATAAGTTTCCGAGGGAAAGTATACTGTCAAAAAAATGGTTCAAATGGCTTTGAGCACTATAGGACTTAACATCTGAGGTCATCAGTCCCCTAGAACTTAGAACTACTTAAATATAACTAACCTAAGGACATCACACACACCCATGCCCGAGGCAGGATTCGAACCTGCGACCGTAGTGGTCGCGCCATTTCGGACTGAAGCGCCTAGAGCCGCTCGGCCACACCGGCCGGCAAAATATACTGCCACTTAACATGGAAAAAGTGTATTTTCACCAGAGAGAAAATGTATTTTTAACCAGGAGATCCGGGAAAAATCCGAGAATTTTTTGCCTTGTCCGCGTATACACCCCGTAATTGTTCACGGATAAGGTCTCATTCAACCATGATGATGTTTTCAACACCTGCAACAGCCATATCTGGAGTGGGGGCAATCTCCACGCTACCCACACTGGTGGCCACCAGTAATAATTCTCTGTCATCGTAAGGATGGGCACTGTCCAAGATCAACTAAGAGAACCTTATTTGCTGCCTCCCCACACTGGTGGCCACCAGTAATAATTCTCTGTCATCGTAAGGATGGGCACTGTCCAAGATCAACTAAGAGAACCTTATTTGCTGCCTCCCCATTTGACTGTTCCACATTATCTAGTGTTCCTGTGAGATGTGCCGCCACAATTCTTGAAGATTGTACTCCTTGCAGTCTGCTAAAGGATGTAATTTCAACATGACAGTGCACCAGCCCACTTCAATGTTAATGTCTGCAGGCACCTTGACATGTACCCTCATTGTTGGGTTGGAAGGGGAGGTCCTGTCCCATGGCCACCACAATTACCAGATCTCACACATCTGGACTTTTTCCTCTGGTGTTACATCAAGATGCTGGAGTACGAAATCCCTGTAGAAATGGATGAAGACCTTTGCTAGGGTCCAAGCCGCCTGTCTCCTCGTACAACAGACATGAGGGATCTTTGAGAGAATGCAGCAACTTCATGCACCTTTGCCATGCCTGCATTGATACTGGCAGTCCCATTTGAACAATTACTATGAATTATGTTGTTGTTATGCAGTTTATGCTGTGTATGTCTGTAACACAATCAATATTCATTTCTGATCATTTGTTCCATATCTCAATATAACTGATTGTCAACCCACTATTATCTGTTCAATTTGACCCAAAAGATTTGAGACACCCTGTATTTATTGTATAGTGTCTATGTATCAGATTTATGGATCAGAGATGATGAAATAACTCTAAAATAGCCTAGAAAAGTGTGCAAAACTACCTAACAATCACATATGAGCTAGCTACTGTACTAGACCAATGATCATCAATCCACCATGTGGATTTTATGGTTCAACTTCATGTTGCACAAGCTGGTGTGCTGTGCATGGGGGTGGCCGATAAAGGAGATGTAACAAGTATTACTATTTCCGAATATGTAAGTACCAGTAACAGCTCCCCCCCCCCCCCCCCCCCCCCCCAAACCAGTTCTTTAAGAATCAAACTCTAATGTATAAAACAGCATTGATGATCTGATTACTTCAAAGATGAGTTAATATGTTAAATATCCAATGTTAAGAATGTAAAACCTTTATGGTTGAAGAAACAAAAGCCAAACCTTGTCAGTGTCTTCAGTGGTATACGTATTACTGTCTGCAAAATGGGCAGTGAATAGAGTTAGTAGTAAAGAAATAATGCTTGATGCTTAAGTTCTACTGCATGAACAACGAGCATATAATAACTGATAAAATGGTATCCTTTCATTATGTTGTGGGGCTGTAACCCAGAAAAAGCTTAGAAAAGATTTGGAATTGTGTGTAAAGTTTGCTGGAATACTGGATAAATATAATGCTGTTAATTTGGGTGCCATGAGTTATGCTGCCTCAAGACATGTACACAGATTCTGACTTCAATACCTGACTTGTTGTGTTAACCTACAATGCAAGATTATACCTCTTAATGAGAATATTATAGCAACATTTAAAATTTTTAAATTTCAGCAATAATTATATGAAATACCAAAAATCACATTTTTGTGCCCCTGGAAATGACGATCTTCTAGCTATTCAGTAATACTGATTGCAAATAGGAGAAATAAAATAACTAACCTGTCATTCATTGAGAACAGGAAGAAAATTAAGAAATGAAAAGCTAATTGACATGATTTTTTGAGGTGAGATTGGATGATTGAGAAGCACTGTTACTGAGTGAGTCTGACACCAGGCAATGATTTTTTGAAAGACTGCAATTGAGAACACTAACAGGAATGGCTATGATGGACTCACCAAACAAACATGCAGATCATGAGTCTATGAGAGCTACAGCTGCATAACTCATTAATGTGAAAGCTAGTAAACTCTTGCTGGAAATAAAGTAATGAAGTATTATGAGATAGACAGTATGAGGTTGGGGATGAAGAAGATAAAAGGACACAGGAAAATAAATGAGAAACTATCTTATAAAATACGTATGCTATTTTTTTTCATTACATCTTCTATATCTTTATAACTGAAATATTGTTAGTGGGGCAGGAAGAACTGTCAGGAAGGCACATCTTCAATTTGCTTGTCAAACACTTTCCTTGTTTGGGGAAATAAAATTTAATGAAAGGTAATTACAATTTTTGTCAGCAAGTTCTGTAATTATGAATCTACCATTTGACTAATGGGGTTTTATTTGCATAATATTTGATTAAAGAATATCTGTAGTTTAAAGACACAGTCCTTAACAGAATGAGATATCCTTTCTTTCAGGAGTGCTAATTCTGCTAGGTTCGCAGGAGAGCTGTAAGATTTGGAAGGTAGGAGATGAGATACTGGCAGAAGTAAAGCTGTGAGGATGGGTCGTGAGTCATGCTTGGGTAGCTCAGATGTTAGAGCACTTGCCCACGAAAGGCAAAGGTCCCAAGTTCGAGTCTCAGTCCGGCACACAGTTTTAATCTGCCAGGAAGTTTCATAGTCCTTAACACTTTTGCTTCTGTGGGCACACATACACACCTGCTGTGCAATTTCCCTGGTGTTGTGGATGTGTATGTGCACTCTTCTTGGTTTTTCTTGCAGTGCTATAGTTGTTTGAATGTGTCCCATGCTGCCGATCTCTCACTGTTGTGGATGACTTACTTCTTTCTCTCCATGAATAAATTTTTTTAAAAGTATTTATCATACAATATATGTGGCGCATTGCATTCCATCATTTGTAGAAAACCTCACTTCAGTATCTTGAACCATTTACAAGTTTTGTTATGACCACATCATTCATAATGTGCAAGGCCCTGGATGGGCACATTGTGCACAATCGTCCTTTGGATATAAAACCTAGTCACTCAAGAACAAAATGAAATATCCTTCTGCTCTCAATTTTAAATAAAATTTTTGATATCTTATCTACATTTCAGTCACTGCAATTTATGGGTTGAAATCAAGTGTATGCAAAGTTTACACAACGCATTTTTACATTTGAGAACTCTTTAAAATTTTGTAGAATATTAATTTGATACAGCACAATAAGTTTGATAGATAACAAAAAGAAATTCAGTTCTTTATTGAGTGAAGATATCAGACTGTAAGATGTACAAAAATCAATTTTTTCACCTAATAGCTTTCAAAAAATCTGATGATAAGTGTTTCATATCAGCCAGAATGTTGTTTCTCAACACAGGCACCAGCATATGGCGAGCAGTACAGCCATAACAAAAGCAACCTCAGCATAGGACACAAGGTGTTCATCTATAGCAGCGAAAGGGTTAAATGAAGTTTCTTATCCAATGGTGATAAGATATTACAAAGAGAATAATGACTGGGGACTATACTGTATTATTAAGTCAGGCATAACTAAACTAGACGTGGACAGTGGCTGCTAGAGCTATAAGCTTTGGAAGTACAGTCCTCCAGGCAGAGTTCTCAACAACTGAACACTGTCCACTATAAAGGATAGTTCACTTGCAGTATTCAAGAAACGATCTTTTCATTTGCAGTGTGGAATTGGTCCCTGCTCACAGCCTGTGTGACTATCATCAGCCACAGCAAACAACACCACATTTATGTACACTGGCAGTCATCTCCCTGTTTCACAGAGCCTTCACCAAATGGCAGCTAACAGCCTTTATTTAAAAGCTATAGTGACATGTAACAAACATTATTTGACAAGTAATTTTAATGAAGATCTTAAGGAAATGCTTATAGAATAGTTTTGGGGAAATAATTCTTTGGTATGGATAGTTGATTAATGATTTAAAATACTTGTAAAAAGTAAGCATTTACTCTACAGCCCACTATGATTTATTATTGTTTCTCCTGTGATGATGTTAGTTATATTAGCTGCCTAACAAGTAAAACAGCATTAACTGTTGCTTAGTGTGATATTCTATTACTTTTAATTAACTAACAATAAATTCCATTTTACTCATTAAGCAGCTGTTAACTTTCCAATGCACATGGGCAAGTTATCTGCAGAAAGTACATTTAATTTGAAGGCAAAAATTCCTGTTCCAGTTTTTTTGTCTGGCCAGCAGTTTAGTCAATAATTAATGTCAAAGTTTGCTATTTATACAAATGGCCTCCAGAAATGGCCTTTACCAGAACAGGCAGCCACAGATGAATGACAGAACAAGCACCTACACAGTTCTTGTTGAAAATACATGGCAATACATAGAAGGAAAAGCATACCATAATTGCTTATGATAACTGATCACCAATTCTTTTGAAATTTGCTTTTATAAAAAGCATGTTCTAATGATTCAATTTTTCATAACTTTCAAATGACTCATTGTCTTTTTCGAATCTTTGTTCCATCAAATGCTTTTCATAGAAAACACTTTTTACCTGAGACAGGAGCCAATAGGCAGTTTGAAAAAACTTTTTACTTCAACTCATGCACTTCTGTAGCTGCTTAATATGTCTTAAAATTGGATTTCTTGATTCTACATCTACATCTACATCTACATCTACTATCTCTCTACCATTCCACTCCCGAACAGCGCGCGGGAAAAACAAACACCTAAACCTTTCTGTTCGAGCTCTGATTTCTCTTATTTTATTTTGATGATCATTCCTACATATGTAGGTTGGGCTCAACAAAATATTTTCGCATTCGGAAGAGAAAGCTGGTGACTGAAATTTCGTAAATAGATCTCGCCGCGACGAAAAAAGTCTTTGCTTTAATGACTTCCATCCCAACTTGCGTATCATATCTGCCACACTCTCCCCTCTATTACATGATAATACAAAATGAGCTGCCCTTTTTTGCACCCTTTCGATGTCCTCCGTCAATCCCACCTGGTAAGGATCCCACACCGCACAGCAATATTCTAACAGAGGATGAACAAGTGTAGCGTAAGCTGTCTCTTTAGTAGACTTGTTGCATCTTCCAAGTGTCCTGCCAATGAAATGCAACCTTTGGCTCGCCTTCCCCACAACATTATCTATGTGGTCTTTCCAACTGAAGTTGTTCATAATTTTAACACCCAGGTACTTAGTTGAATTGACAGTCTTGCGAATTGTACTATTTATCGAGTAATCGAATTCCAACGGATTTCTTTTGGAACTCATGTGGATCACCTCACACTTTTCGTTATTTAGCATCAACTGACACCTGCCACACCATACTGCAATCTTTTCTAAATCACTTTACAACTGATACTGGTCTTTGGATGACCTTACTAGACGGTAAATTACACAATCATCTGCGAACAACCTAAGAGAACTGCTCAGATTGTCACCCAGGTCATTTATATAGATCAGGAACAGCAGAGGTCCCAGGATGCTTCCCTGGGGGACACCTGATGTCACTTCAGTTTTACTCGATGATTTGCCGTCTATTACTATGAACTGCGACCTTCCTGACAGGAAATCACGAATCCATTCACACAACTGAGACGATACCCCACAGGCCCACAGCTTGATTAGAAGTTGCTTGTGAGGAACAGTGTCAAAAGCTTTCCGGAAATCTAGAAATACGGAATCAACTTGAGATCCCCTGTCGATAGCGGCCATTACTTCGTGCGAATAAAGAGTTAGCTGCGTTGCACAAGAACGATGTTTTCTGAAACCATGCTGATTACGTATCAATAGATCGTTCCCTTCGAGGTGATTCATAATGTTTGAATACAGTATATGCACCAAAACCCTACTGCAAACCGACGTCAATGATATAGGTCTGTAGTTCAATGGATTACTCCTACTACCCTTCTTAAACACTGGTGCGACCTGTGCAATTTTCCAATCTGTAGGTACAGATCTATCGGTGAGCGAGCGGTTGTATATGATTGCTAAGTAGGAAGCTATTGTATCAGCGTAATCTGAAAGGAACCTATCGGTATACAATCTGGACCTGAAGACTTGCCCTATCAAGTGATTTGAGTTGCTTCGCAACCCCTAAGGTATCTACTTCTAAGAAACTCATGCTAACAGCTGTTCGTGTTTCAAATTCTGGAATATTCCATTCGTCTGCCGCTTTAGCGGCACAGTCATCGGTAACAGTACCATCGGCACTGCGCAGTGAAGGTATTGACTGTGTCTTGCCGCTTGTGTACTTTACATACGACTAGAATTTCTTGTACCAAATTTCAAGACAATGTTTCGTTGTGGAACCTATTAAAGGCATCTCGCATTGAAGTCCATGCCAAATTTCGCGTGTCTGTAAATTTAAGCCAATCTTCGGGATTTTGCATTCTTCTGAACTTTGCATACTTTTTCTGTTGCCTCTGCAACAGCGTTGGACCTTTTTCGTGTACCATGGGGGATCAGTTCCATCTCTTACAAATTTATGAGGTATGAATCTCTCAATTGCTGTTGCTACTATATCTTTGAATTTGAGCCACATCTCGTCTACATTTGCATAGTCAGTTCGGAAGGAATGGAGATTGTCTCTTAGGAAGGCTTCTAGTGCCACTTTATCCACTTTTTTAAATAAAATTATTTTTCATCTGTTTCTGGATTTGGAAGAAATGGTACTGAGCCTAGCTACAATGACCTTGTGATCACTAATCCCTGTACCAGTCATGATGCTCTCTATTAGCTCTGGATTGTTTGTGGCTAAGAGGTCAAGTGTGTTTTCACAACCATTTTCAATTCGCGTGGGTTCGTGGACTAACTGCTCGAAATAATTTTCGGAGAAAGGATTTAGGACAATCTCAGAAGATGTTTTCTGCCTACCACCGGTTTTGAACAAGTATTTTTGCCAACATATCGAGGGAAGGTTGAAGTCCCCACCAACTATAACCGTATGAGTGGGTTATTTATTTGTTACGAGACTCAAATTTTCTCTGAACTGTTCAGCAACTATATCATCAGAGCCTGGGGGTCGGTAGAAGGTGCCAATTATTAACTTAGTTTGGCTTAGTAGATTACTACCAATTCCTTTCCTACTCCTTAACATAGAAAGTAATCAGATTTCACATTGTGATAACAAAAATGGTTGATCTATATGGGAACAAAATTAGACTCTTTGCAAATATAACAAAGCCAGAATGAACTGCACAGGTGAGATTATTACATTCCCTGAGTAGTGTAACTTTGAGGAACAGAGCAAGAAAGAAAACTTTAGAAAACAACAGCATGTAGAAGAAACTGTACATCATGTGCAAATGTGTTAGTCTAAATGGTGTTGTCAACTTATTACCCAGAGGGAAGGTTGGTATGTAAAACACTAATATCAACACTTAGAATGGTAAGTTTAGGAATAGTATATTGTTGATGGATTGAACAGTTTGTGTCATTGCATAATGAAAGATGCTGAGGGAACTGATGATGAACAGAGCAACAAACTTTTGTATTGACTCAGTGACTCATATACGTACAGCTGTAGGTAACGACAACATAATTCTTTAACTGTCTAACAAATAATGCAGCCTGTATGCTCAGGAAAATAAAAAAAAATAATAATAATAAATCAGATGGTCTCCTTAATTTCTGAGTAGGGCATGTGTATGTCCTATCTGTTATTCACATTAAAAAAAACTGTACAGCACACTCAAACTTCCACATTCACTGCCAAAGAACAAATACTGATTATCTCAGACCAAGTTAAATATTGTCATTAAATCCAAAAGTAATATGCTACAGAAATTACAAGATTAATAAAACTGAAATAGGGTGAAACATAGGTAGTTTACCTTTGTGGCACAAACAAAGCAAGTTGTCACCACTTTAGAAATGCAGTCCATAAGACTTTTTGTTTCTTGGATAACATTATCAACCTTTGTGAACGTAGCGGCTTTGCCTACAGTTGGGTTTTTCACCGTGAACTGAAGCTGCTGCACATAGGTTGGTACCTTGTCTAAATTTTCAAGTAGTTCCTTCTTATGAGGACCACCTGGAACCTAAGCAGAAAAAATTACACATAAATATTTCAGGCTGGCAATAAAACTTGGGACTTTAGGTGTTTCTGGAATGTAATGATAAAAGACAGACCTTAAACAACAAAGCACTCTTCAAAAATACCCAGATCATCACTAATTCTTGGATAGGAGTTGCAGTGACACTACTTTAGGATCTTATGACACTTATGGTGCACACAGGGGTGACACTAGTGATTTCTAACATGCTCTAAATGAATCACCTTTATTGCTCAATGTATTTATATGCTGTAGATTCAACAGATTATATTCATATCACGTTTATTACCATGTAGGATTATTAATTTATACATTGAATTAACTAACAATCCCAAATTCATTCCATGTAGGCTTTCACGGCCAGCGTCTTTATCAGTAAACTCTTCCGGGCTAAGTTGCCGTGGTCGATCTGTAGAACTTCTTCTCCCTGACGTTTCGTTCTCAACTACGGAGAACATCTTCCGAGGTGAGTCGACGACTGGCTGCTAGGAGCTGGGGCCGCCGCTTATATAGAGATCGTAGGGGGCGCCACCACACGTCACGTGGCGTCGATGTGCAGCTATCTCTGGCTATCGTTTGTTCTCTCGATTGCAGGCAATCGATTGTCACGTGATTGATGCAACGTCGACCGCCATATCTTATCCAATTTTAATCCTTCTTCTTTATGATTAAAATTTTTAAGGATGGAGATCACAAAATAAAATTTGGTGAAACAAGTGTGCTAGCGAGGACGTCGCACTATTATACACGTATGTATAGAGAGGCAATTGAAATCCACAAACATCAATACAATTTTAATTGTAAAGAAGAAGGATTAAAATTGGATAAGATATGGCGGTCGACGTTGCATCAATCACGTGACAATCGATTGCCTGCAATTGAGAGAACAAACGATAGCCAGAGATAGCTGCACATCGACGCCACGTGACGTGTGGTGGCGCCCCCTACGATCTCTATATAAGCGGCGGCCCCAGCTCCTAGCAGCCAGTCGTCGACTCACCTCGGAAGATGTTCTCCGTAGTTGAGAACGAAACGTCAGGGAGAAGAAGTTCTACAGATCGACCACGGCAACTTAGCCCGGAAGAGTTTACTGATAAATCCCAAATTCAGTTACATTCCCCCCTCAAAATTGTGTATTAAACTTTTAGCAGAGTTTCTGTATGAAAAACAATTATTATAATCAATAAATACACATAAGTGGGCTAATTTATTGGTTATGATTTAATATTGCAATAATTAACTATTTTAATTAAATCAACTGTGGGTTCTTGGTGAAACATTGTAAATTAGCTAAACAAACACTGTTTTTTGCCTTGTTTCACAATTTTGTTATTAATGTTACTTATGCTATTTGATGTTTTACCTATAACAGGTAATCGGGACCATTTATTTTCCAGTTTGTCTCTGTTTTTCATTGGGGACAGTAGGAACCTGGCTTGCTTCTTCATCTTTTTATCTAAAATTTTATCAGTGACGTTGGGGCTAAATTCATTATTTGTGGCTACTGTTTTTACTGTGTTAAGTTCCTGGTCAAAGTCTTCTTGGGACATAGGGATAGAAAGGAGGCAGTGGATCATATGGTGGATTGCTGCATGTTTGTAAGTTGTAGGATGATGGGGGGAAGCCAGGATGAATGTGTCAGTGAAGGAGTCTTTTCGGTAAATTTTAAATATTTATGGTTACTGTCTTTAAGGTAATGTCCAGGAAATTTATGCCCCCCCCCCCAAACACCATCCTTGTGGGACAAGGTAAAAAACAATGTTTGTTTAGTTAATTAACTATTTAAGAAATACATCTAGAAAATGGTACCAAACCTAGGTAAGTGAAGGGAGATTTATCTTTGGACATAGAAAAGACTTCAGTGCCCTCTACTTTGTGTTAGAATGCAGATGTGTGCATGTATTGTGTTTAATAAATAAATCATTTTTAAGTCCAGCTGTTCTGATTATGTTATCAGTATGCTTCCTATCACCCAGCAGGGAATTCTACTACAGTGATGACCCTGTATAAATGACAAAATGCGTCATGCAAGTTATCGTGATGATCAGCCTACTAAGCATTTGCAATGCAGCCATCTGGGATTAATACGTGTAAGCCATCTGGGATTAATACGTAAGTGTATCAATAGCACAATCATTGTGTGGAACCAGTGATAAAACATCAGTGTACTTCAGCTACATGTGGAATGTTGCCAATCAACACAACACTTACTATGTTATGAGAAAGGCGGTCAACAAACAACTTGTTACTGGACTTTGAACAAGAGTCTACAATGGAAACACAACAGTGTGCACAAAATCAACAAATACATCTTAGTTCTAATGGTGAAACATTTCACAAGTCACCTTTGCTGCATTGTGAGAATGGACATTTGCTCATTCTGCTCATTCTCACTCAAACATTTGAACACTATTCACCAATACCAGCTTGGCTGATCATAGACATGACATGTAATAGCCTTTATTTACCTTACAAGCTCAGCCCACAACCGAAAGTGCCTCCGTTCAGACTTGAGCAGCCTACTCTACGGTTGGCCACCAACGAATGTGAATTTACTTCATCAGACATCCTTGATGATGACACCAAATTTGTCATTGTCATTTGACATCTGGCAGAACAGTCAGACTTAATCAGTGACATCATCTTGGCAACACTTCCCCACAACAAGTATGATGCAACCAAACCAGCACTGCTGAGCAACAGTTAAGGCAGGCTACCTATGATGAACAACTGGGTGATAGAATGCCATCTCACTTTTTGTAATGACTTTGATCTACACTGGACACTGACCTCATGCTGGATGCTGACCTGTGGACGCTCTGGATCATTAAACTCCCACCACAAGTACAACTATGAATGACGTCACATGAAGCCTAATCTTCTGCGAGATGTTTCACTTTAATGGACAGGGCATTTACACTACTACAAGATAGATGTCATAGAAAATTACAAAGGCACTGCACCTTCGCAGCACATCAGCACAAGGTCACCCACCTCAAGTGCCCACCACCCTAAGCAGAGCTGACGACAGCCCCCTGACAGTGACGTCAGCACTCTGACTCAACACACTGCACACAGTACCACTCCTGCTGTAGGCAACACTATAATGAGCACCACCACCACTGACTCATGATCACAGCCCTGCTGGTATCATGCACAGTCTGGAGAAACTGCAAGCAACTTCTGCTCCCTTTATAGATTCCCAAACTTCAAACATGGGCTGCCATAGGTACACCAGCCTGTACAGAGAAGCAAAGAACCCGACAGACACTACACAGGACTCAAGTGCATGCCCCCCAACCGCACACCTGGGCAGCTGACTGTTCATCTTCAATTGTAATTTGAAAATGCGCTTTCTGGAGGACACTGGAACTGACATTAATCAATATCACTAGAGAGCAAACTGACATTTGACAAAACATCAATATTACAACTTCATGGAGCAAACAATTCAAAGATCAAGATGCATGGATCCACCATGCACACATTATAACTATCACCTAAGTACCAACTCACATAGAACTTCTGTGTCACTAACGTCATGGGACTGGTAATTGGAATAGACTTGCTTTGTCACTTCCACCTCTCACCAGACATCTAACATGCTTCACTCCTGCAGCACAATATAGGACATCACATCACAGGGCTGCCCATCTGGGGAACTGTATGATGATATTAGGTTTGACAACACATTTAAGTGTATCATGACAGCAGAACAACTGTTATCCGCTCACAAGCTTTATGCTGTCAGCTGCGCAGCTTCCAACACACTCCATGCTGGAACGTGTATCTCCTACAAGGCTTCAAGGACACACTGGCTGCACTCGTGCTAGTAGAGGAGCAGTTCAAGGCCATCTCATACACTGCCACTCTGATGAACACAGACATCACTCTCATTGACTGAACACTTTTGCATGTGCAGGTGTTGGTGTACCTTTAGATGTCTCTTAATTGAACACTCCTGCTTACAGCTTGTTTAACAACTGTGAATGCAAATGATTTACCAAAGCTAAGTAGCTGAATGCCTTAAATATCTTCTTCAATTCAGCATATAACACACATTTTGTTACTTCCATTTCTTGTATTTTCGTCTCTTGGTTCTCAGCTGCTTGATACATCTTATGTATGTTACATCAACTTCCTAATGTAGTATGGCCAAATCTCTAGCATTTCATGCACCTTAAAGTACTTGGATAAAAGGCCTTACCTCCAATTAAATGGAACCATTCTTAACATATTTAGGTAACACTGGCATACTTAAAGTTACAACAAAAGTAGCAGTTTTCTTTTGCTATCATCTACCTTTTCCGCTACATTGCATGATGTCTTCTAGTTCTCTCTCTCTCTCTCTCTCTCTCTCTCTCTCTCTCTCTCTCTCTCTTTTATATAGATTAGCTGTGGCTATATCCATTATATCTTGGCAAGTAACAACATCTTTACTTGAATTACATGATAATTCTTTGACTACTTCAGATGTGTGTGCCAAATACTGTCTAATCTGTCAAACTGCTCAGATAGTTTTAGCCACTACCAAATGTTGAACTACTCAAATGATCTAACTTGTCCTGTGCGGAATATTTCTGGAGAACTTCAAGTAGTGGCTCTTGTCTGGGTTTTACCACTGTCAAAAGAAACTAAATATAGCAACTGCAAAAAATATGACTTGGAAAAATCTCTATCAGTTTATTATTGTAAATGGAAAACCATAGAAGTGTTAAAATTGTACTTTTCTCTAAGAATTACATGTTTATTGGCAATTCTGCATACAATTTGTCTATGCCAAAAGTGATTTGCAGCTTCCAGCTCATATACTCATTAACTGTTGCTTCCTCATTACGAGATCATAACAGCTGCTGTTCTGCATTTATTCCACAATGTACTAAAGAAATGAACGAATTTGTTAATAGTGAGATGGATGGTTTTAGAAATACTCATCGTAGTCCACTGTTTGATGGATTGGAAATTATGTGATTTACTATTTTGCTTGTGAGGGACAGGAACCACTCTTATCCAGACAATCATTAGAGGGTTTCTGTGGTGCAGAGCATCTTATTATGTCATACAGTGAATGAGATGTTCAGAAATTGAGTTAGATGTTCTGAAATTTCTGTCGCATCAGCATTCATTGTGATCTTCAATAATGACTTTTTTTACTAATGAGACATGTTTAGTAGATTCACATGCAATTTGTTCCTTAGACAGTGATCACCTGAGTGTTTCGTCATTAGAGAAACATGCATTATTTACCTCCAACATGTACAGTATGTACACAGTGTGACATTGACAAAGATTTCAATGTCCTGCTTAGTAAAATATCAATGGGTTTCTGAAGTTTCAAATAATTTCTTGTGAACAAGGTTAGAAGCCTGTCTGCAAATGAGTTACTGAGCATTATGTCTAGCCTTATTTTGAATCCTTGCTGCTATTCTTAACTGTTTGCAGTTTTCCATAAGTTAAGAAATAAATGTTGCAAAATCTGAAATGTCCAACTTTTCTGTTCATCTGCTATTGCAGCAAGTCATCCAAAGATAATCTTCAGAGTCAAGGTGCCTGTATTTTCACACAGTTAGGCCATTTGGAAGTGTACTGTTAAATTTTGTGAGCATAAAAGCACGTGGCACTTCTGCTACAATGAGATATTCAAATGTTTCAAAAGTATTCCTTAAATATTATTGTGCACCATCACTAAGGTGTACCAAGATGCCTGTGTTTAGTTTTTTGTTCAATATATACAGAAACAGTGAGGTGAGCTTCACTCAAAGCAACAAGAAACTTGTCAATGGTGGAAATTCTAGGACGTGAATTTAAACTGCAAACCTTTCTATTGTATTAAACCTCTACACTACGTAGATAAGATTATAATTTTTATTGATTTGATTAAATAAGTAACTTACTAATTTTTTGTAAGAACATGAATCACAGAAGGGATTAATTTATTAAAGGAAAGTACCAATGTCAAAAGCCACCAATCAGAATGTTTCTCATTGGGTGCTGAGGGATGAAACTGATTCTGTGAGAAGACTGAAGATAGCCAGAATGGTTGGATAGTGTGACAAACTTACAGGAACCAGTACCAGGATGCTGACCCTGCCAGAACAGCAGAGGAAGGCTGCCGTGTACAGCAACTGATGGGGTGCATTCGCTAGCCTGCCTTTTCTGAGACTAGAATGAAAACTGTGAATTGTTGCAGCTCTTTAACACTTTAGGTCACAATAATTAGACAGGTGTTAATCTCAGAGACTAATCTGGCTGCCGTTTGCAACACTGTATAGATGAGGTCTACCACAACAACCTTAAAAAATTGCCCAAGTAACTTCAAAGACATTCTGGGAGGGCATTTTTAATTGCTCATAAATTTGTGGAGATGGTTCCTCATTCTATTTCAGTACTTTATGGTGACAGTAAATTATAACTGACTTCGCACAAAAATTCATGAAACCTTAATTTATTAAAATGACCCCCCCTCACCCCTAAAGCCACTGAGCCATTGCTCACATCACAGAGTACACTCCTCTATGTACATTCTTCCCAGAAGCTTAGCTGGGCACAATTTCAGGCTAGGCAGGGAGCTGTTGGAGTCAACTCACTGAAATCAGTATTAAGATTATGTCAATAGTTTTACTTCTTTTTCCATTCTTTCTTTAAACATGGCAGCTTGATATTTGCAGTAGAATGGCAGTTATTTCACATGGCTACTGTAGTATGTATTAGGGTGAGTCAAATGAAAAACCTTAAATGTTTTTTTAAATATTATTTATTGTGCGAAAGTGGTACAAAGCTGTATTACTTTTCAACATAATCTCCCCCACGCTCTATGCAAGTCCTCCAGCACTTACAAACTGCATAAATTCTTTTAGAAAAAAATTCTTTTGGTAGTCCGTACAACCACTCATGCACTGCGTGGCATACCTCTTCATCACAATGGAACTTCTTTCCTCCCATTGTGTCTTTGAGTGGTCCAAACATACAGAAATCACTTGGGGCAAGGTCTGGTGAGTGTGGTGGATGAGGAAGACACTCAAAATGCAAGTCTGTGATTGTTGCAACTGTTGTACGCATTGTCATGTTGCAAAAGGACACCTGCTGACAGCAATCCATGTTGCTTTGATTTAATTGCAGGCTGCAGATGATTTTTTAGGAGATCTATGTACGATGCACAGGTGACAGTGGTCCCTCTAGGCAAGTAATGCTCCAAAATGATGCCTTTTTCGTCCCAAAAGAGAGTCAGCATACCCTTCCCTGCTGATGGTTCTGTTTGAAACTTCCTTGGTTTTGGTGATAAGGAATGGCGCCATTCCTTGCTCACTTTCTTCGCTTCCGGTTGATGGAAGTGAACCCAGGTTTCATGCCCAGTAACATTTCTTGCAAGGAAGCCATCACCTTCTTGTTCAAAGTGCCGAAGAAGTTCTTCACAAGCATCAACACGTCGTTCTCTCATTTCAGGAGTCAGCTGCCATGGCACCCATCTTGCAGACACTTTGTAAAACTGGAGCACATCATGCACAATGTGGTGTGCTGACCCATGACTAATCTGTAAACATGCTGCAATGTCATTCAGTGTCACTCGGCAGTTTTCCTTCACTATGGCTTCAACTGCTGCAATGTTCTGTGGAGTCACAACTCATTGTGCCTGACCTGGACGAGGAGCATCTTCCACTGAAGTCACTCCATTTGCGAACTTCCTACTCCATTCATAGTCTTGATGCTGTGGCAAACATGCATCACCGTACCGAACCTTCATTTGTCAATGAATTTCTATAGCTTTCACACCTTCACTATGCAAAAACCGATTAACAGAATGCTGTTCTTCCCTGGTGCAAGTCGCACGTTGGGTGGCCATCTTTATGCTGATACTGCGATGGTATGTGTGCATCTGCACTATGCTGCCACCTACAGGCTATTCTGCACACTGTTCGTAGCACGCTTACCAACTTACAGGATAACAGCGTGAAATTTCGATTTGTTGTTACAAATTTAAGGTCTTCATTTGACTCACCCTTGTAACAAGGTTCTATGTACTTCAGAAGAAGACATAATTGCATCTACATCTATGCTTTGCAAACCACTGTGACGTGCGTGGAAGACTGTACGTCCTAATCCACAAGTTATTTTGGCTTATTCCTGCTCTATTCAGATATGCAGCATGGGAAGAATGATTGCCTAAATGCCACTTTATGTGCTACAATTAGGCTAATCTTCTCTTTGTGATCCCTATGGGAGTAGTACATAATGGTTGTAATACATTCTAAAGGTCTGCAAGTTGTACTTCCTCAAGTGCACTGCGCAAGTACAAATGCTCAAAGTGGGGCAGCCTCGGGTAGAACAAGATGCCACAGGGAAGGCAAAGACCACCTGGTCTGGCGCACTCACCCCACTGCTGTTGCGATGGTTATAGTAGTAGCTTGGTGTGTCTGCAGGCTGTCTTCGCTTGTGTCATACTCCCACCAGTTGATGAATTAACACCGACATGAGTTTAGTTAGAACATAGCACTGTTCTTATTAACAACAAATGCACGTAGAAAAATGTAAGTTAATGTGGATGAGTAGGAAAAACAAACCGATAATGTTCGGATACAGCATCAGTACTGTCCTCCTTTACACAGTCATGTAATTTAAATGTCTGGGCATGACGACTTGAAGCGATGTGAAACAGAACAAGCAAGTGAGGATTGTAGTGGTAGGGAAGGTGAACAGAAATGCTTGGAGGGAAGAAGACATTCATTTCAAAGAACACTACTGAGAAAGTTTAAAGAACCAGCATTTTAAGCTGACCACAGAATGATCCTACTGCCATTAACATACATTTCACATAGGGACCATGAAGATAAGATACAACAAATCAGGGCTCATACGGGGGCAGACAGACAGTTGTTTTTCCCTTGCTCTATCTGTGAGTGGAACAGAAAAGGAAACTACTAGTTGTGGTACAAGGTACCCTCTGCCACACACCATATGATGACTTGTATGTAGATATAGACATAGAACTGCATTTCATGGACATGTTTGTCTTTGCACATTACTCCCCCAAATTTCAGGAAAAAAGTAAGTTGTTGTAATTTTGTTCCAGCTTACCTGAAACCTAAATTTTATTACAGATTTGATGAACAGTAATGAACATCTCTTCTCTGTCAAAACAGATGTCATGTTTAGTAACTGTAAAGGTGATTACACAAATGTTACTATTCTTTGCAGTGGCCAAATTTCAACTTTCTCCTGAATGAGATGGAGACAGTGCTATTCCAGTGCTTTTAGTATCCACAGTTAAAAGACGATAATACAAGAGCTGTACCATACTGCCAAAATACCAATGACACTGCAAATTGCATTCTGCAATTAATTGCAATTTTCATTTGCTGATTACACAGCGTAGTTCATGGTGTGGGTTCCTGTAGTCATGTCCTAGTTCATGAACCACGGGCAATGTATGAGTGGCCAAGTAAGTGGTCCCGACAGGCGGGATACCAGTTACTTTGGAATAAGGCTGGGCATCTCGGACATATTCTGAGTCGTGGTCACCTTTGTGCTCATACGGCAAAGACTATCAAATCCACCGGTTAGTCCCTCAGCCGTTAGGGGTAAAACCCAATGGGACGCGGGGCAAGTAAGGCTAGCAACCTGCTTCCCTGGTACTTTAAATATGATGCTGGCAACAATCAGAGCAAAATGCCTCGGACCTTTGGAGGTGACGGAGTCCCACCTCTAACTGACAAACCAGGGACTCCTAAGATACGACTTGGCAAACAAATGGTAATGAGATGGGGAGCTATTAATATCAATGGGGGGTACTCTGGGAAGAAGGTAGAGCTGGCAGAGGCTGCAAGTAAGATGGGGCTGGACGTTTTAGCTGTTAGTGACATTCGGGTAAGGGGTGAGAAAGAAGAGGAAGTGGGAGAATACAAGGTCTACCTGTCAGGAGTCAAAGCAGGAATAGCACAATGGGATGTAGGGCTTTACATCAGGAAAGAAATGGAACCCAGCGTAGTTGCAATAAGGTATGTAAACGAACGACTGATGTGGATAGATTTGACAGTGTCTAGCAAGAAAATTAGGATTGTGTCAGTATATTCGCATTGTGAAGGGACAGATCAAGATAAGATGGATAGTTTTTATGAGGCACTCAGTGATGTAGTTGTTAGAGTAAAGGACAAGGACAGTGTTCTGCTCATGGGTGATTTTAACGCCAGGATTGGAAATCGAACAGAAGGGTATGAAAAGGTTATGGGTAAATTTGGAGAGGATATGGAGGCCAACAGGAACGGGAAACAACTCTTGGATTTCTGTGCCAGTATGGGCTTAGTAATCACAAACTCCTTTTTTAAACATAAGAACATTCACCGGTATACTTGGGAAGGCAGGGGAACCAGATCTGTCATTGACTATATAATAACAGATCAGGAATTCAGGAAGGCTGTGAGGGACACACGTGTATTCAGGGGATTCTTTGATGACACTGATCATTATTTAATCTGCAGTGAAATTGGGATTGTGAGGCCGAAAGTGCAGGAGGTCAGGTCCATATGTAGGAGGATAAGAGTGGAGAAACTTCAGGATAAGGAAATCAGGCACAAGTACATAACAGCGATCTCAGAAAGGTACCAGTTAGTTGAATGTAGTCAATTACAGTCATTGGAAAAGGAATGGACAAGGTACAGGGACACAGTACTAGAAGTGGCTAAAGAATGTCTTGGAACAGTAGTGTGTAAAAGTAGGATGAAGCAAACAGCTTGGTGGAATGATACAGTCAAGGCAGCCTGTACAAGGAAAAAGAAGGCGTATCAAAAATGGCTACATACCAGAACCCAGGTAGACAGAAAAAGTTATGTTGAAGAAAGAAACAAAGCCAAACAGATAATTGCAGCATCCAAGAAGAAATCGTGGGAAGACTTTGGAAACAGGTTGGAGACTATGGGTCAAGCTGCTGGAAAACCATTCTGGAGTGTAATTAGCAGTCTTCAAAAGGGAGGTAAGAAGGAAATGACAAGCATTTTGGACAGGTCAGGAAAACTGCTGGTGAATCCTGTGGATGCCTTGGGCAGATGGAGGGAATATTTTGAAGAGTTGCTCAATGTAGGTGAAAATACGATCAGTAATGTTTCAGATTTCGAGGTAGAATGGGTTAGGAATGATGATGGAAATAGGATCACATTTGAGGAAGTGGAAAAAATGGTCAATAGATTGCAGTGCAATAAAGCGGCTGGGGTGGATGAAATTAAGTCGGAACTCATCAAATACAGTGGAATGTCAGGTCTTAAATGGCTACACAGGATAATTGAAATGGCTTGGGAGTCGGGACAGGTTCCATCAGACTGGACAAAAGCAGTAATCACACCAATCTTTAAACATGGAAACAGAAAAGATTGTAACAACTACAGAGGTATCTCTTTAATCAGCGTTGTGGGTAAAATCTTCTCAGGTATTGTTGAAATGAAAGTGCGAGTATTAGTTGAGGACCAATTGGATGAAAATCAGTGTGGGTTTAGGCCTCTTAGAGGTTGTCAGGACCAGATCTTTAGCTTACGGCAAATAATGGAGAAGTGTTATGAGTGGAACAGGGAATTGTATCTATGCTTTATAGATCTAGAAAAGGCATATGACCGGGTTCCTAGGAGGAAGTTATTGTCTGTTCTACAAGATTATGGAATAGGAGGCAAACTTTTGCAAGCAATTAAAGGTATTTACATGGATAGTCAGGCAGCAGTTAGAGTTGATGGTAAATTGAGTTCATGGTTCAGAGTAGTTTCAGGGGTAAGACAAGGCTGCAACCTGTCTCCACTGTTGTTCATATTATTTATGGATCATATGTTGAAAACAATAGACTGGCTGGGTGAGATTAAGATATGTGGACACAAAATAAGCAGTCTTGCATATGCGGATGACTTAGTTGTGATGGCAGATTCGATTGAAAGTTTGCAATGTAATATTTCAGAGCTAGATCATAAATGTAAGGACTATGGTATGAAGATTAGCATCTCCAAAACGAAAGTAATGTCAGTGGGAAAGAAATATAAACGGATTGAGTGCCAAATAGGAGGAACAAAGTTAGAACAGGTGGACGGTTTCAAGTACTTAGGATGCATATTCTCACAGGATGGCAACATAGTGAAAGAACTGGAAGCGAGGTGTAGCAAAGCTAATGCAGTGAGCGCTCAGCTACGATCTACTCTCTTCTGCAAGAAGGAAGTCAGTACCAAGACTAAGTTATCTGTGCACCGCTCGATCTTTCGACCAACTTTGTTGTATGGGAGCGAAAGCTGGGTGGATTCAGGTTACCTTATCAACAAGGTTGAGGTTACGGATATGAAAGTAGCTAGGATGATTGCAGGTACTAGTAGATGGGAACAATGGCAGGAGGGTGTCCACAATGAGGAAATCAAAGAAAAACTGGGAATGAACTCTATAGATGTAGCAGTCAGGGCAAACAGGCTTAGATGGTGGGGTCATGTTACACGCATGGGAGAAGCAAGGTTACCCAAGAGACTCATGGATTCAGCAGTAGAGGGTAGGAGGAGTCGGGACAGACCGAGGAGAAGGTACCTGGATTCGGTTAAGAATGATTTTGAAGTAATAGGTTTAACATCAGAAGAGGCACCAATGTTAGCACTGAATAGGGGATCATGGAGGAACTGTATAAGGGGGGCTATGCTCCAGACTGAACGCTGAAAGGCATAATCAGTCTTAAATGATGATGATGATGATGATGATTACACAGCATATATTAAACACGAAAACTGGATCTACAGTAATCTGAAGGTACCTCTTTATCTTTGGGCACTGTATTACAATTGCATTGCTTTGTGCGTTCATAATAAAATAAATTGAACTGTTGGATACTTCTCACTTTGGAGCACTTCTGTTGCATCTTTCAATGGCTCTAAAAATGTAATGAGTTCTTTTGGAGTGTTGTTGTCATAAGCAGTTACCTTTCCATAATACACCTTTTTCAAGAAGCATTTCGATGATTTTATTGTACTGTCCAACCACAACTGTTGTACTCTAAACAAGCTGTTCCATCTAATCTTGATTTCATGGTTCAACTTTGTCTGTACTGAATTCACATCAGCAGTTTTCTTCATGAAATGGACACTATCTCAGGCAGCATAGGCTCTGAAATAAACTACTTGGACCCCATTTTTCAAATAATTGTCATCAACAATGTGTGTCAGGGCTGTGTCCAAAACAAGTGTAAGGCATGCATAATGCTGAAAGAATTGCAATGCTCTGCATTTATTAACACCTTGGTAAGTGAGAAATGAAATATTATTAAAATGCTGGAGATTTACTCTCAAGCTAAATAAAGTTTTTCATTGTAGTTCTTACAAAGTCCCCAAATTTTTCTTCTCAAGAGAGTGATTTATCACAAATACCATACTTCACGATAAACAAATGCACAGTAATAGATAGGTATCATGTTTTCCAATATATATTAGTCGAAATATTCACTATACATCCAAAGACATTCATGCCTATGGCCTGGTTAATGCTGTGCATCATACTCATCCATATTTCATCGGCTTGTCTTCCAGTGTTTCATATTTGTATCATAGAGTGAGGCAAAATGTTGGAGACATCTATATATCCCAATTCTGAATTGGCATTTACAAGCTCCGGACATAAAATGTGAAGTCCCACACCTGATATTAATGTAAATGGACAAAGATCTGTGGCACACATTTCTAAGCACCTCCTAACGTGGTATGCTGTCACCCACCCAACCTCCACAACATCCTTGTCCATCCCTATGCCACTCCCAATCCCAACCCCTTGCCACAATTATCATATCCCAGGTGCAAAACCTGCCCAATCCACCCACCCAGCATTTCCCATTCCAGTCCTATCACAGGTTTATCCTACCCCATCAGGGGCTAGGTCACATGTGAAAGCAGCCATGTCATTTGCTAGCTCTGCTGCAATCATTGCACAGATTTTTATATTGGTGTGACTATCAATCAGCTGTCCACGAGGATGAATGGCCACTGCCAAATTGTGGTCAAAAGCAAAGTCTGCTGAACATAACACACTTGATTTCAATTGCTGCTTCACTACCTGAGCCATCTGGATCCTTCCCTCCACTACCAGCTTTTCTGCACTGGGCAGATGGGAGTTATCCTTACAACACATTCTCCACTCCTGTAATTATCCCACCCTCAACCTATGGTAACATACTCTCCTAATAGCCTCCATCCAACAGTCACCCCCTCCCCCCCCTCCCCCCCACTCCCTCTGTCCATCATCTCATCCCCATTCTCATCTCTCAAATGTTCAAATGTGTGTGAATTCCTAAGGGACCAAACTGCTGAGGTCATCGGTCCCTAGACTAACACTCTACTTAAACAAACTTATGTTAAGACCAAAAAACACACACACACGTGCGTGCGCCCAAGGGAGGAATTGAACCTCCGGAGGGAGGGGCCGCGCAATCCGTGACATGGCGCCTGATACCGCGTGACCACTTTGCGTGGCTCTCACCTCTCACCCTGTGTATTTGCATCTCTCTGCAACGCATCCGCCTGTCTTTCCCAGCTCCTCTCCTTTTTTTCCCACCTCCCTGCCTCATAATGTTCTGATGCCGTGCTTGTTGGCAGTTTAGTCCCTGCACACTCAATCAGAAAGCGTTCGTCTCTCTCCCAACCTGTACACTACTATCCTTTCCCCTACTACATCCCCTCCAGATTGCCGCTTGCATCCCACGTGACGTTGTATACCAGCCCGAGATGCTGGAGTTGGCGGCTGTGCGTGCGTGAGGTGTGCTTTTGTGTGTGCGAGTGCTTTTTGTGTGTGTGTGTGTGTGTGTGTGTGTGTGTGTGTGTGTGTGTGTGTGTGTGTTTACAGATGACGGTTGTGGCTGAAAGGAGTGACTTTTAATTTTGCCTGTCTGCAACGTGATGTTTTTTCTTTATGCTAAGCGCAACCTGTTTTTTACTACACTGATAATAGTCCTACCTGGAGTTTCCATTGTTTGATTAACCAACATGTGAGATAGCGTTAACTCTGTCCCCTTATTGTTTAAGCAGGATTCCATGCAGAATTGAAGCAAAAACATCCATCTCAATTTATAAGACTATGTACTAATTTAATTTCAACTGCTTCCTTAATAACACCACCCTCAAAGCTGGAAGTCCATGCCAGAATCTTCATGTTGTTATATTTCACAGGATAACTGGTGCCAAGGCAGTGTTCTGTAATAGGAGATTTGCTTGGCTGTTTCAAGTGTGTGTGAGACATTTATGTTCAGTACACCAATGGTCCTTATGGTCTGCCCAATATATGAAAGGCCACAATGGTGAGGAAGATGAGAGACACACAAACCAAGATCATTCTTTATGGGTCCAAGAGTAAAACAACAGCTAAGAGGGCTGCTTTGTGGTGACTCAGTGTGGACCCTGATATCATTATATTACCTGCAGGCAATGGTGATGCCACAGCTGTGTTAGATAAGCTGGGTTATGTTCAAAAGATATATGTTTACAATCTGATTCAGTGTATTGTAAAATCAGTGCTGATCCAACAAAGAGTATTGAGAGAATGACAAACGACCACCTGAAAAAAAGTTCCTTCCTGCAGGAGACTATCAACAGTCTTACTTTTATGCTACTGTGCCCCTAATATTGTATGGCCTTCTGAAAATTCACAAGACAGGCGTTCCTCTTGGGCCTATTGTTAGCACAATTAGTGCTTCGACATACCATGCAGCGAAACACCTTGTTATTCTGGGAGCCCCTAGCAGGTCAGCGTGTGCATCACATTAAGAACACATCAGATTTCTTACACTGATGGGGGGGATTGTGTTGAATGACTCCAGTATTTTAGTAAGTTATGATGTGGTCTCTCCACTCATGTTCCTCTGTTGGATCCACTTTGGTTAGCTGAGTTTAGGTTTCGTGTTGAATTAATGAAACTATTTTGACACTTGTTAACTTACACTTCCTTTTTATTCAATGGCCAGTACTATGTCATCATCACTGAAAACTGTGTGTTTTTCCTGATATGTTGATGATACTTTTGTTGTGTGGCCCCATGAAGTGAGAATTTAAATTCTTCTTATAACATCTGAATTCAATATACCCACTTATTCACTTCACAATGGAAAGGGAAAAGTATGGCTGCCTTTCTTTCCTTCATGCGCCAGTTAACAGGAAGGCTAATGGTATCTTGGGACATGCCATTTTCCGAAAGACTCATAGTTGTCACCCTCTGGCGCACTGTGAAGAGGTAATAAATACGTCGGTTCACAGGCCCCCTGTAATCCAACAACCTTAAAGTTTGTCAGCTAAGTTAGCTCATCTTGAAGACCTTTCATCAGATTGGTTACTGTGAAGGAAGCTTATATGTGCATTGTGCTATGCACTAATCATGAACTGGCTGCATGATGATGATGATGATGATGATGATGATGATGATGAGGTGGCACCAAAGTCTGTGGCTTGTTTGCCTCATACATGAAGTATTTCCAACAGGATTGGAAATATGGAGTAAAAAGTGTCTTTCGACCACCATCTAATATTAAGGCTGAAATTAGGATCTGTAAGAGATGATCTTGGGTTGCCTAAGGTAGGTGTCTATAGTATTTCTTGCACTTACGGCATGTCATTTATTCATCAAACAATCACAACTGTGGAGGACCAGTATATCGACCATAAGCATAACACACACTTACACAGCCAAGCAAATCACCTATTGCAGAACATTGCCTTGGCACTGGTCATTCTATGGAATATACAACACAGACATTCTGGCATGCATTCCCACATGTTGGGATACTGATATTAAGGAAGTAGTTGAAATTAAAACAGCAAGTGACCTGATAATTAGGTTTTCACTTAAATTCTGCTTGGAATCCTGTTCTCTTGGTGCCACTGACAGCCTCCACATATGGCTAAAATTTTGTCAGCTTTCACGAGTGGTCTTTCAATATGATTCTGCTGTAGTAGTCATCAAAGGATTAATACATTGCTCTTTTGTTAGCCGTCTCATTCATCATTTCTCTATCTATAGTCCTGCGTTTTTTGTGCAATAGCCACTGTTTTTTTACAGAGACTGTATACTGTGGAAGGTGTCTCATGTCATATGCCTAAGCAGTGTTGGCAACAACTATAATACTAAGCTTGAGTCACAGTTCCTCTACGTGCTTCTGCTTTGAGCTACATGTTTTGAGATCCTCCTTGCAGTGTGACACTAATGTCTCTTTATCTAGTTTACTTACACACACACACACACACACACACACACACACACACACACACACACACACGCTCTCGCTCTCTCTCTCTCTCTCTCTCTCTCTCTCTCTCTCTCTCTCTCTCTCCCCTCCCCCCCACCCTTTCTCTCGGAATTTAGTTTTTGAATAATCTATCCACAGTACCATCTTCATTAAATATCTACAATGCAACATTGATGAAATGGAAGCCACCTGTAATGCTGTAATATCCAACAAGGCTGTTTGATGATTGGTTTGTACAATACACTTTTGAGTTCATTGGTCTCTATCACTTAATTTATTAAGCCTACAAGAACAGTGACTGAATTTAGTTACTATCCAAAATTTCCATTTCACAATACCACTATTAAAAATAACCTTCAACACCTGTAAACTTGTAAAATATAGATGACATTATTGTTGAACCTGGATGTCCTTGCAGTCATGATCCATTTGATTTTACCCATTTTTCTTCACTGATTCATTCTTACAGAAAATGTGTCTATGGCAATGATAATAGCACTTACATGTGCATGTCCTCAATGCATAGCTCAATGATGTACAAAATACATTCATTGGAGTGTCTGGGTGGTTTTGGCAAAATAGTGTACATCTAAAAAATTTAATAAATGATCTAGATGTTCTCTTATTGGTTGTTATCTTCTAATAGATGATTTATACAACAGAATAAAATTAATTAAGAATGAAAAATTTACCTGGTACAGTGAACCATTTTTATTACATGTCTTAACCATGAGCAGTAACTAAAGCAAATTTTGATATGGAAAACAGGAATTCATAATTTTTAAAAAATTCTATATTTTTTACTATACCTTCATTAACATTTACAGTACATTTTATTTATAACCCTTAAACAGTGTTGCCTCATTAGATATTAATCAACATTTGATATGTGTCTCAAAAGTTAATGAAAAACATGCAATAACTTATGAAATTAAATTAATTAAAAAAAGTTATTACCTGGTATGAAAACTGTCTTACAACTTTATACAAGCGATTTGCCTCCTCAGCAAAGTATTCTGCCTGTGTGAAGAGGTCCTGTGTTGTCTTTAACGCTCCTTCACCTCTTGTGAACTGATACATGGAAAATGCCATGGAAGACATATTTTTGGCACGCTTTACAATGTCGTTGTTCTCTTCCAGCGCTGATCCACTTTCCTGCCACTTGTCCGTCTCAGCATCCATCTCCGATGATATGAGTTTCATTTCCAAACCAGTTTTTGCTATCTTGGCCTGTTCCTGAAAAATTTGAATGACATTTTAGTATTATGCTTCCCTATACTATGCACAAAAGGAGAACCACACAGAACAGCATCTGCATGATGGATAGCAAAAGCGAGGCTACATTTATCCTACTACACTGAAAGCTGGCATGCTGTTGCTAGTCTACATTTCCTGCATTAACTAATGGATCATGTATGTAATGTGAGAGAAACTGCTCCCTTGAAATAGTACCAGCATGTATATTTGGGAAAATGAATAGCTGTCGATTTCAGGAAACACTACCCAAATGATTCTGACAGAAAAAAGAAGAGACAGGCTGAGAGACTTCTGGATATCTAAGCTATTGTGACAATACTGGTATTCAACAATATACACTCCTGGAAATGGAAAAAAGAACACATTGACACTGGTGTGTCAGACCGACCATACTTGCTCCGGACACTGCGAGAGGGCTGTACAAGCAATGATCACACGCACGGCACAGCGGACACACCAGGAACCGCGGTGTTGGCCGTCGAATGGCGCTAGCTGCGCAGCATTTGTGCACCGCCGCCGTCAGTATCAGCCAGTTTGCCGTGGCATACGGAGCTCCATCGCAGTCTTTAACACTGGTAGCATGCCGCGACAGCGTGGACGTGAACCGTATGTGCAGTTGACGGACTTTGAGCGAGGGCGTATAGTGGGCATGCGGGAGGCAGGGTGGACGCACCGCCGAATTGCTCAACACGTGGGGCGTGAGGTCTCCACAGTACATCGATGTTGTCGCCAGTGGTCGGCGGAAGGTGCACGTGCCCGTCGACCTGGGACCGGACCGCAGCGACGCACGGATGCACGCCAAGACCGTAGGATCCTACGCAGTGCCGTAGGGGACCGCACCACCACTTCCCAGCAAATTAGGGACACTGTTGCTCCTGGGGTATCGGCGAGGACCATTCGCAACCATCTCCATGAAGCTGGGCTACGGTCCCGCACACCGTTAGGCCGTCTTCCACTCACGCCCCGACATCGTGCAGCCCGCCTCCAGTGGTGTCGCGACAGGCGTGAATGGAAGGACGAATGGAGACGTGTCGTCTTCAGCGATGAGAGTCGCTTCTGCCTTGGTGCCAATGATGGTCGTATGCGTGTTTGGCGCCGTGCAGGTGAGCGCCACAATCAGGACTGCATACGACCGAGGCACACAGGGCCAACACCCGGCATCATGGTGTGGGGAGCAATCTCCTACACTGGCCGTACACCACTAGTGATCGTCGAGGGGACACTGAATAGTGCACAGTACATCCAAACCGTCATCGAACCCATCGTTCTACCATTCCTAGACCGGCAAGGGAACTTGCTGTTCCAACAGGACAATGCACGTCCGCATGTATCCCGTGCCACCCAACGTGCTCTAGAAGGTGTAAGTCAACTACCCAGGCCACCAAGATCTCCGGATCTGTCCCCCATTGAGCATGTTTGGGACTGGATGAAGCGTCATCTCACGCGGTCTGCACGTCCAGCACGAACGCTGGTCCAACTGAGGCGCCAGGTGGAAATGGCATGGCAAGCCGTTCCACAGGACTACATCCAGCATCTCTACGATCGTCTCCATTGGAGAATAGCAGCCTGCATTGCTGCGAAAGGTGGATATACACTGTACTAGTGCCGACATTGTGCATGCTCTGTTGCCTGTGTCTATGTGCCTGTGGTTCTGTCAGTGTGACATGTGATGTATCTGACCCCAGGAATGTGTCAATAAAGTTGACCCTTCCTGGGACAATGAATTCACAGTGTTCTTATTTCAATTTCCAGGAGTGTATGTTTTTAAAATGCCAGCTTCCTCCACTGTAGGTAATGTAATTCTCAAATTGCAATAACACTGGACTTACGACAAGAAATATATTTAATTGACTGTAGAAGAGAGTCCTGCAATCGATGAACTGACCATTGTATAATGGGCAGTCAGTATCTTAATAGCTGAATTTGGATTTTCACCCATTCTTCTTTTATCTGTTTTTTAAAAATTTGACACGTTACCTACAATTATGAAGGATAGATTGCTACTCACCATAAAGATGACACATCGGGTTGCAGACAGGTACAATGAAAAGATGGTTACACACTAAACTTTGAGTGAAGCCTTTATGAGAAAAGAGAAACACAATCACATTCACACCAGCAAGAACACCTCACATATACATGACTGCTATTTCTAGCTATTCAGACCTGACAAGCCAGAGATAGCAATCGTGAGCTTAGCATATAACAGCCTTTTTGTTGTGCCTGTCTGCAATTCAATGTGTCATCTTCATGGTCAGTAGCAGTCTATTCTTTATGTAATCATCAATATCCTGACCGAGTTGATTGGTTGGTTTAAAAATGGGGGGGGGGGGGGGGGGGGGGACACCAAACTGCTACGTCATCAACCCATTGTTCCAATTAAAATAATTCCACAAGGGTGGGAGTAAAATAATTGAGGCATACAAAACACAGTGGGAAGAAAGGAGAAAACCACAAGAATGACAGAAGGCCAAAAAACACTAAAATGGACAAAATCACACAGAAAACCACAGAGAGATGCAAGAAACCCGTAGAAGAGATCAAAACAAGAGAGCAGGTTACCATGGCTGGCTGACCATGAGAAAAAAAAGGAGAAGCCAGCCACTCCTCAGCACATTAATACCTCCACCCTAGTGCCTTTAGGGTGGACAAAGAGGGACAAAGGACATGCGCTAAAACTTAGACCACATTATAAAACCCACCCTCACAAATAAAACATAAAAATAAAGCTGCTGTTGGGGCATTGTTGCCCAACACCGAAGGCAGGGTGCTGGGAAAGTTAAAAGTCTGCCGCAGAGCAGCTAAAAGTGGGCAGTCCAGCAAGAGGTGGAGCCACAGCAACACCAAGGTGGGTCCTTGCGACACAGGAGGTAACCATGCGTTAGCCACGAATGGCCAATGCAGAGCCAGCAGAGGACAACTGATTCCCTGTGAGAGGATAGCATGGAAGACTTCCACACATTCATAGTGGAGGGACTCCAGCCTCCACCAGGACACTGGTCACCAGACTCGTTCTAAAAGCTCCCATCGCTAGGCGAACGCCACAGTGCTGCACTGGGTTGAGGAAACGCAACACTGAGGGTGCCACCGAACTGTAGACCAGACTCGCATAGTCAAGGCAGGATTGAACATGGGCTTTGTAGAGCTGCAGCAGTGTAGAGCGATCTCCACCCCAGTCGGTGTCGCTCAGGCAGCAGAAAGCATTGAGGTGCTGCCAGCACTTTCGCTTAAGCTGACGAAGGTGAGGTAACCAAGTCAATTGGGTGTTGAAAACCAGTCCTAAGAATCGATATGTCTCCACTACAGTGAGTGGATCATCATTAAGGTAAAGTTCTGGTTCTGGATGAATGGTGCAATGCTGACAGAAATGCATGACACACGACTTTGTAGCTGAAAACTGGAAGCTGTGGGCTAGAGCCGAAAACTGCGCCTTGTGAATGGCTCCCTGTAGGCACCATCAGTACTGGAGGAGCAGTACAAAATGCAGAAGTCATCTGCATACAGAGAAGGTGAGAGCGACGGCCCTACAGCTGCTACTAGAGTGTTAATGGTCACTAAAAATAGAGACACACTCAATACAGAGCCCTGCTGGACCCCATTCTCCTGCATATGAGGGGCAATATGGGAAGCACCAACTTGGACATGGAAAGTACGAAGTGACATGAAGTTTTGGATAAAAATCGGGAGTGGGTCCCAGAAACCCCACTCATACAATAGGGCAAGGATATGATGTCGCCAGGTCGTGTCATATGTTTTATGTAAGTCAAAAAAGGCGGCAACCAGATGTTGGCATAAGGAAAATGTTGTTCAGACAGCAGACTTGAGGGACACAAGACTATCAGTGATAGAGTGACCCTGTTGGAAGCCGCTCTGACATGGAGCCAGTAAGCCGCGTGACTCCAGGACCCTACCTAACCGCCAACACACCATATGTTCCAGAAGCTTACAAAGAAAGTTGGTGAGCCTGATGGGCTGGTAGCTATCCACATCAAGTAGGTTTTGACTGAGTTTGAGCACTGGAATGATGGTGCCATTTGAGGATGTGAGAGGCTGGGTGGTACGTCAAGCATAGTGCTCAGCAAAACGTTCGGCAACTGTGTGTGCATCGGTAAACACGCCATTGACGTTAATGCCAGGGACACCTGTTGGGGTCTGGTACCTAAAAAGACATCTGATCTACATCCAGATTTGGGAAAGTGATGTATGGCACCCAATGGTCAACAAGCACCTCTCACAACACACCTGTTTCCATTGTTTTATAAGCTGGTGAACGCGAGCACGAAGCCGCTTAAAGACTATTAGGTGCCCTAGGGGAGGGTGCTGCTTATGTCACTGTTGAGCTCAATGATTTGGGGTCACATTTATTAGCACTGAAGTTTGACCTTGACCGCTTAGAGACTGATGGTGTTTGACTACCAGCAAGAGATGATGTACTACACTTCATGGTGTGTCATCCATGCTGATGCCACCCACTCCAACCAGGTTCCCTCCCCATGGGCGTCACTCAGCAGCAGCAAAGGCCACCTGGCAGGGTGTCCATTGCTGGGAGTCCCAATGCCCCAGGGTGACGGGCATCTACTCCTTGGCATACATGGTAAGTTAATGGTGCAGGCATCAGCAGAGTGATCCCTGTGTGGTCAGGGAGCTACTGCAACCAACAGGGTACATGGTGGCCCCACCACAATGGACTGGATACCGTACTGGATATCAGGCGCCAATGAGCTAAGAAGTCCATTATCGTCGGCAGTGCAGAAAGCGATATTGCAAGGAGGATGGAGGAAAACACACGCAGGAGAGTGACCTCGCCCAACAGTTGGAGAATGAGTGGCAGTGCAGATCCATGTCAACAAAGGATGCCAGAGGTCCTAGCGCATGATGGACACTATGCACCATGTAAGGCACCCTTCCCCAATTGGCTTGCACTTTGGGAAAATTTTGAAAAATGGAGGTCAAATCCTACAGGGACCATCACATAAAGGCCAAAATGTCTGAGACTTCTTTTAGTCGCCTCTTATAATAGGCAGGAATACCTTGGGCCTATTCTAGCCCCCAGACCCGCAGGGGGGATTTCCGACCTGCACTTTCCATTATTTTAGCACATGGTTCTATCTTGGTTTTGGACAAGACCATTTATGCTACATTTGTACTTATTATTTTTCAGAAATTTTATATGAGAATGTATTTCACTTCACAGACACAATACTTTGATAATCTTTAGGAGAGACAATAAATGTTAAAGGTGCCCTAAGGTTAAGAAATTACAGAAGAATACAAGAGATTTTGATACAAATGAAATTTCAGTTACTTCAAAACAGAAACACTGCAATTATTTTCAAATTACACCAGATTCTATTTGGAAGTTTGATAGATAAATCTTAACACTGAGATTCCTGCACAGATATGAAGTACAAAACAATTTTCAAGAGACTGAGTAGTGCACATTATTTTTTTGAAATTTTTTTAAAGCACTATCAGCTACTTCTTGACATTGCTACACCATTATGATGTTCTTGAAATGTAGCAAGTTTAAAATTAATCAATTAATAATCTCAGGCAGCAATGTGCAGATCAGCGGGCACATCCTTCTACAAGCCATAGTTAAGATACCTTTAACACTGTAACTTCAAATGAAAATGATAACATAAAATAAAATCACTGAATTATTGAAACAGTGCTTAGTAAAGACCATAAAGCACCTATTTATTGCTAAGCTGAAACAGTGATTATTTGTGCAAAATAAGCTTTGTGCCGATCTGTGACTGCCAGCTGAGAAGACGCCATGGTGCAAACTAGAGCATGGAAGCAACATGCAAATGAAAGGTCAGATATGGACTGTAAGTGAGCTGTTAGCATTAGAAACTACCTGTAAGGCCAGACAAATCTCGAACTGAATACTTTTTCAGTCACCTCGTCTGGTAAGAAATCTGCAAATGTATATTTTTACGAACAGGTTGGTAAGCACAGAAGAAGATGATGGTGGTGATGAGAAATTCTATAAGTACTAATAGTGGTGGTAGTAGTGGCAGTGGTAACATCAGTAGTAGTAGTAGTAGTAGTAGTAGTAGTAGTAGTAGTAGTAGTAATAGTTGTAGTAGTAGTAGTAGCTAGGAAATGGCCAGTGAGTGGACCATTTATCCTCTGAACACTATTATAAGTAACTTACCTCTGAATCTAACCTCACAGGTTTTAATGGTTTGCTGGTTGTACCATGTTTCTGCAAACAAATGAAGCACTGTTAGAAGTTGGTACAATTTGTCGTCACAACACAAAATGATGTAAAATTTGCACACTATTTACAAAATGGAAAGTGTAATATCATCTAGATATTTCAAAGCAATGTTTCCCACACGGCTGGACACAAACTGCTTCCAGTTAGTTTATAACTTGCAAATTCTCACACAATGGTAAAAAAATACTTAATACCAAATCACAGTTTAAGTTTTCCATAAATAAAAAATTTCTCAATTACCTGTGAATAAGTTCTTATGTTTTAAATTTACAGACATATTATGACAGACAACAAAATGTGGAAACAAATTATAATCTATAGACTACAGAGCTATACACTACAAAAAATTATGGTGCATTGTGCAGACATTCAGCATACCAAATTACAGTATGTGCAGTTACAAATAAGTCTGTTAAACAGCCGTATCTGCTGATACATGGGAAGATGTCAATGACTCAATTACTATTTGCTGTTGTCTGAATAGAACTTTTTAGTCAACAATGAAAGTTTAAGATACTTAAATTATAGTAGTCTCTATGCTGCATGTCAGTTGAGAGTATGACAAGGCATAGCAATATTGTTGTGAAGAAAGTTACCTCAGGTGATGCTGAAAGTAAATTCTCTAAGGAGAATGATTTATTGCCTGTTAGTGAACAATTCCACTCAAATTACCGATCTGAGAACACACATATAACAAATTTACAATTTTATAAAGTGGTAATGATCCTCAATGGGCACCTGCTCTTCTGTAAAATCTGATATCAAGAGCACCACTAATAAATGAATGTAACATGTACATGAAGTAACACAGATAAAGTGAATTTTGGGCACTAACAATGAACTTTACACAAGACATCCTTCTCTCTTCACACACATGATGAAAGAGATAATTCTAACTAGACTGATGATTTCAAAATATGCAGGGTTATTAAAAAAACTGGACCCAATTTAATCATTTTATAAAACATAAATTACAAACACAAGTCACAAATTTAAAGCTTCCTGGCAGATTGAAATTGTGTGCCAGACTGGGACTTGAAACTGGGATCTTTGTCTTACATGGGTAAGTGCTCTACTTACTCAGCTATCCAAGCACGACTCATAACTTGCCCTCACAGCTTTGCTTCAAGCAGTACATTATCTCTTACTTTCCAAATTCCACAGAAGTTTGTCTCCATAAGATGTGGGACTAGCACTCCTGGAAGAAATGATACTGTGGAGATACAACTCACCCACAGCCTGGGTGATTGTTTCCAGAGTGAATTTTCATTCTGCAGTGGAGTGTGTGCTGATTTCAAACTCCCTAGCAGATAAGCACTGTGTACCAAATTGGGACTTGAACCTGGGATTTTTGCCTGATACAGTTATGTGCTCTACCAAGAGAGCTATCCAAGCACGACTCGTGACTTGACCCCATAACTTTGCATTTGCTAGTACCTCCTCTGTGCAATATCCTTTCTTCCAGGGGTGCTAGTTCCACAAGTTACACAGGAGAACTTCCCTGAAGTCTGAATGATACAAGATGAGGTGCTGGTGGAAGTATAGCTGTGAGGGTACCTTGTGACTCATGTTTGGACAGCTCAGTCAGTAGAGGTTTTGCCCACATAAGGCATAGGTTTTAGGATGGAGTTCTGATCCAGCACACAGTTTTAACCCTCCAGGATGTTTCAGATCAGTTCACAATCTGCTGCAGAGTGAAAATTCATTCTCCTCAGGCTGTGACTGAGTCAGGTCTCCACAACATTCTTTCTCCCAGGAGTACCAGTCCTGCATGAATGCAGGAGAAAATCTGTGAAGATTGGAATGCATGAGATGGGATACTGGCAGAAATACAGCTGAGGGTGGGTCATGAGTCATGTTTCAGTAGCTCAAATGGTAGAGCACTTGCTCATGTAAGGTAAAGGTCTGGCACTGTTTTGATCAGCCAGAAAGATTCAAAACATGCAAACTTTGTTGCTGAGTAAAAGTAATTCTGGAGATATGTTTTAATGTTTAATGTGTCTCCCTCTTGCTGCACAGCAAACATCCAAGTGGTAGCCAAGCTCACCTGATGTGAAGAATCACCTTTTACGTCACCAAGTTCACCACAGCTGTGATTTGATTCCACAAGCTGACCAAAATTGTTGGTAGAGGTGGGACACAAACTGCCTTTTTTAAATAAATCCCCAAAAGAAAAAGCCACGTGGCATGAGATCGAGAGAACTCAGTAGTCATAAGGTAACTGCCAGGTCCTTTTTTTCCCCTGCAACTTCTACATATATACTCTGCAAACCAATGTAGTGCATGACAGAGGGTATCCTGAACTACTACTAGTCATTTCCCTTCCTGTCTCACTTGCAAATAAAGTGAGGGAAAAATGCTGTCTATATGCCTCCTTATGAGCCCTAATTTCTTGTATCTTATCTTTGTTGCCCTTATGTGAAATTTATATTGGTGGCAGTAGAATCGTTCTGCAGTCAGCTTCAAATACATGTTCTCCAAATTTTCTCAATAGTATTCATCAAAAAGAATGTTGCCTCCCTCCAGGGGTTCCCATTTGTATCCCTGAAGTAACTCTGTAACACTTGTATGTCGTTCAAACTTACCTGTAACAAATCTAGCTGCCCTGAACTGCTTCAATGTCTTTCTTTAATCCAACCTGGTACAGATCCAAAACACTCAAGCAGAATTCAGGAATAGGTCGCACTAGTGTCCTGTATGCAGTCTCCTTTACAGATAAACCAAAGACAACCATTTTCCTTTGCTATCACAATCCTCAAAAGAACTTCACCACAAAATCATCAGCAAACCACAGCAGGTAACTACCAACCCTACGTGCCTGACCATTTATGTTATAGAAAATAACAGCAGTTCTATAACACTTCTCTCGGGCATTCCTGATGACACCCTTGTCTCTGACGAACATTTGCCGTCGAGGACCAGGTACTGGGTTCAGTTGCTTAAGAAGTCTTGGAGCCTCTCGCATGTCTGGGAATCTATTCCATATGCTCACACCTTCATTAACAGTCTGCAGTAGGGCACTATATGAAATGCTTTCTGGAAATCTTGGAATATAGAATCTGCTGGTTGCCCTTAATCCATAGTTCATAGTATATCATGTGAGGAAAGGGTAAGCTGAGTCCAGCACAAGCAGTGCTTTCTAAATCTGTGCTGATTTGTGGAGAGAAGCTTTTTGTCCTCAAGGAAATTTATGATAGTAATTGTTTATGATAGATTTATATAGGTCCAATAATTATGCAGCAAATTAATGTTAAGGACATTGCTCTGCAATTTTGCAGGTTCCTTCTATTACCCCTCTTATATACAGGATTCACCTGTGCTTTTTACTAGTCATTTGGCACTCTGTGCTGGACAAGAGATTCACACGCAATTTAAGTGAGGGGCCAATGTCATAGAGTACTCTCTGTAAAATGAAACTGGGATTCCATATGGAACCGGCAACTTATTTGTTTTCAAATCTTAACATTTTTGTGCACTAGGAATGCTTGTTAATATGTCATCCAGACAGGACTCTGTGTGATGGTCATACAACAATATCTTTGTATGATTCTCCTGCATGAACAGTTTCTTAAATTCGAAATTTAAAACTTCAGTTTTCATTTTGCTACCTTCTACTGGTACATCAGACTGGTCCATAAGGGACTGGATAAAGCCTTAGACCTGCTCAGCAATTTTACATGGGACCAAAATATTCTCACATTCTTGGCCAGATCTCCTGCTGAGGCATGACAGTGGTAGTAGTCATATGGTTTGTCATAGATCATTTCATAGACGCATGAATCTCTACTAACTTTAGTCGGTCATCACTTGCACATTCTCTCTTGAACTGAAAGTGCAAGAGCCTTTGCTTCCTCAGCATTTTTTGGATTTTGTTGTTAAACCACAGTGGATCTTTTCCATGTACTTAATAGTCACATACTTCTCCAGAGTACGATTTACAATCTGCTTAAACTTTGCCCATAATTCCTGTATGTACATCATAACAGAACTAAATTATGCCACTTCATTGTCTAAGTGAGATGCTAACAACTGCTTATGTGCTCTTTCTAGCAAAAGCACTGTCCTAGCCTTCTCCACTGATTTATCAACTTTTGTAACCACAGGCACTATGACGACACCACAGTCATTAAGCACTATCTATATAATGATGCCATTGTTAAGGTCCTGCCAATTTGTGGCTACAAGGTCTAAGATATTTCCATTGTGTGTGGGCTGCCAAACTAGCTGGTCAAGACAGTTTTCGGACCACGTGTTCAAAAGAACTTCACAAGACTGTCTGCCTGTATGTCCTGTAATGAATCCACTGATGTCTCTGTTTATGCTCAGTATATTGAAGTATTGCATGATTTGGGCACAGACTTTCTTTGAATGATTCTAGCATTATCACAGCATTAATTTTCACTCATTATCTTTGTTTTATGATGAGGCATAACACACATTTAGCTTCATCAAGTCAGTATCATGTTGCTATGTTTCACAGGCATTTTGTGAACCCCATATGTAAACATGGTGATCTATTCAGCTTTCCACTAGCATGACAAATAAATTTTGCACTAAAATTTATGTATAGCAGAAATGTTTCTTACCATGTCACCACAAAATTCAATACACTTTTCATTACAATTCTGCAAAAGAGCTTGCACCAATTGTACATGGTACATCTTGTACAGCAAAATGGATCTCAAAATTCATCATAGAATTGGTTGAGGTTTTCTTGATTCCCTACTAGCTCTATTGATGGACTTATCTGGACTATGCAAGACACTTTCTTCAATTTGTCTCATGTCCTCATCTAAAACATGCAGTCATCTTGTGCTTCGTACTTTGTAGAGACATCCTATATGTTGAAATTGCTTAAACAAATGGTTTAAAGTGGTCCTAGTTGGTGGTTCAAAGCATTGAAACTGTTGACTCTCTTCTGAATTCAAGAATTCAGAAAACATTATGCTGCTTGGTAGTCATCTTACTCACAACTGCTGTGAACTGGCTGTCTGTTAGCAGAAGCACTCTAATGATCTTAACACAACTGTCAGCACTCTAGCAGTAAGAAACAAAAACTTTAGATCCTCTTGGTTCCAAAGGATTGAAGATTATTCACTTCCAATTTACATTTCATGAAATAAAAATTAATTAAATTGGGTCCATCTTTTTGAATAACTGTACATTACAGAGTACTTACAACACAAAATAAATTTCAAATAATCTCAACAACTGATCAAAAAAAGAATGATATAACGCATTTATGATAAAATAAACAAAACATCTGTAAATGGTAAGTAAAAGAAATAAACAGGAAAACACAGTCAGGATATGTCTGGCATGTTATGTAATATATCACTGCAAATAGGGAATTCCCCCGGTGAGATGACTGTTATGTAACAGGAAAGGGTATATTCAAAGCATTGGTTTTATTCTGACTACTGTCAAACTGATGAACACAGTAGAATGTATACTTCCTGGTGTGCAGCAATTTTGAAAATTTCGTTTTTCATTGCAATATTTCAGTGTCTTTCCTAATTGTCTTTGCATGCTGCAAGCAAAGAATTTTGATATGCTTTTGATCTGGTGTGCAACTTGACAATTATTAGTGCGTATCTCCATCACATATAGATTAGCGGGTGATGAAGCTTGACAGAGAGAGAAGCCATATGGAAGACAAACCAACAAAATGAGATTCATCCAGCGTTCCAATAACAATGCAGAATGAAAAGGCTGTGTTCGTGGAGAACATGGTGGCTTTCTACCACAAAAAGACGAAATCTGTTATCAAATATCTGCATTTCTTGGCTGGGCAATGAAAGAAAAACGATAAATTTGATATGCACCTGTACAAAGTGTCCCCTGCCCTGTCTCTTGGAAAGCTGCTACTGTGAATTAAAATATTCCAGGAAACAACAATGTCAAATTATGTTTTTGCACATAATATATATCATAAACACTAAAAAATGTGTACGTGCTGTTGCTGTAGAAGGCTTGAGATGAGCAGATATATTCCTTTCCTAATTCATTTCCTACATGCATTGCAGTTAGGATCTAAGTGCCATCAAAGCTTCTTCTTTTTTCTCCGTCACTACCTACATGTTCTTCAACAATCTGTGGTTAAACATTTCATCTTTTTTGTCATTCATTGCATTTTTAATGTTGCACAATTTTACTTTTTTCCAATGGTGTCTACAAAAATAATTTAAAGCTACATTTCTTGTTTACAAATATCAATAACATCGCTAACCTTTAAAATTTATAATAAGATGGCAGTATTACAAGAGGTGATCACAAATTTCTGTTTAAGGGTGTTTCTGCAGCACATATGTAAAGTAGCATGACTCACATGTGGGTATATAAGCACCGACATGTATGCAAGGTATTAGTATGGTATTCGTGTCTTTCCGATGTGCATATGGTAAATGCTGAAGGGCGAACACCAGTAGACATCCACCAGTTTTAAATTGACCCTACTTTTAATGTGACCTTTTAGCACTATTGCTGCTAGCTATTAATTGGCATATTACTTTCTGACAGTATAGACTGTAAGGTTTCACTCCTTTCCTTGTTGATCAGTAATGAGCTCGTAAATAGGAGTGGCACATGTGTATGTTCTTTCAAATGATGACTGTGACACGTTGTTCCTCATTGCCACTTATATATCCCCACTAAATTAAAAACCTGTTAGCCACTCATATAAAAGTAAAGTTTCATTGCCCTTTATAGTTTATATAATAATTTTATATCGCATCTTCCACTCAGTTTTACCACAGTTCTGTACCGACCTGTTCAATACACTTCTTTACTACGCATAATGCACTTTTAACTTATTTCGTGTATTTTTTATGTAATTTTTTTGTTTTTTCTTCATTTTAAATGTAAACGACTAAATTCATATTGTGAACGGCTGGGCTAGTGGCCCCACGTTCTTCTCTCCGTCACTAGATGGCAGCACTTTTGCCACTTTGGTTTACCAATTTGCCTCCACTTTCGCATCCACTACTCCCTGTCCTGTGGTCATAGGCAGCACACCGCACCTGGTACAAACAATGCTCAGGGACCACAACACAGTGCAAGTGTCATGACATCATTTGAATATTTCCCTACCCAGGCAGTTGTCCTTAGTACTGTCTGATGCCACTTTCGTACTGACATAGGTTTCACAGCACCTAGCCCGACCAGCGGTTTTGAAATGTTTTTTAAAAGTTTATAAAACTTTTTAGCAAAATTTTTGTTTGTTTTTATGTGTGTTGCGGCATGTGAAAATTATCTCCCGCCTTTTGCTATTTCCAGTACGACACCTGAAGATGGGCTAACAACAATCTGAAATTGGTCATGTGAAAATAAAGAAATTTACAACTGAAGCAGTATTTTCAACCTCTGCCATCAGAGAATGAAAAGTATGTCTCTTGAAAACCACCATCATGGAATGGTGCACCAAAGGATGCTGCTGATTCATGAAAATACATGTCCCTGTATCGCAAATGTCATAATGCAGACATTACACCAATTCAAGTGTGAGATACTTGAGCACCTGCCCTATAGTCCTGTTCACACCTCACATGATTATCATGCCTTCAGTCCCTTAAAAAAAGGCCTTGAAAATGATGATTCCTATTGGACGAGGACATGCATCAGGCAGTTCTTTACGCAGCACTACATGGTGTTTTCCAAAACAGGTATCTTCAACCTGGTGTTTCAGTGGGCTGATTGGCTCAATGCTCATGGGGATTTTGCCTGATTGCATACCAATTCTGGACTGTATGGACTACAAATGGGAACTTTTTGATAGCCCTCATAATTATGGCATTTTTAATAACTGTCATCTGCTAAATTATGAATAATATATACAACTACAGCTCATTTAACTGAATATTAAACATTTACTGTAGTATTTATATAAAACAAATACTACATATTGTAAAATGGTTCTTAGTGCACACAGTAAAAGAAGCTACAGTATCAAGTTAGCAAAAAAGAGATGAAACTTTCCATGGCAGCAGCAGCTTTTAAGCAACTTTTAACAAGGACTGATAAACATTAACACAGACACACTTTGACAAAGGAATGAACATTAAGCATGCAATATCAGTTACTGTTAGCAAATAACACTGTAGAAATCAAAACTCGCATCAGCATTCTTCAAGGAATACTATAGCATATGAAATATGCATAAAAGGGTAGTGTAGATATGATAAAATATAATTTGAGGAAATATTCACAAATTTGGTGTGGCAGTGTGTTGTACCTTCCATTTTGCTAAACAGATAGAAGGCCTGAATCTGGTAAATCACTTGATTTTTAACTTCATACCTCTATATTCAATAAGTGACAAATTAGGGAACTAGATTCACCACAGGAGCATATAGATTTGTAACAAGTAATGGAAAGACTTTTGTGAATTTTGTTTCATGGGCATTAGGCCATGGTACAAGTCATATTTCTGAGCCTAATGTTTCATCTCCAAAAGCTCAGATAACAGTTTCAAACTTTAAAAAATCTCAGCAAAACAAATTGTTTATATGTACCCGTGCAATGGTCAGATCATCACATCATCAGACTGCTGCCTACAACAGCAGAGTCATACCAACATAATACCAACATATGTTATGGTGTAAATTGAAGGGGGAGGGGGGGGGGGGAGGGGGGGGGGAGAAGGAAAGGGATTCCATGTAACATGACGGCAGTGACACCCTCCCTTTCCTTACTTTTCTCCCCCTCTCCACCTTCAATTTACATGTAATGTATCACAGCTGTGGAGCTGCATGGTGTCTGTTCTTTCAGACACATTAAAAAAAAAAACAGACACCAAGCATTCATTTATATAACTGATTCGTATAGCTGGGCAATGGATCCACCTTCTTCAGAGCAGAATCACAAGTATGTCTGACCTCCTGTGGGAATCTCAGTGTAGCAAGCATGGAGGAAATGGACTGGGAATGCAGATAGGTGGTGCTCGATGGGATCAGCTGTGAGGCATGCTGAGATAGTCTGCACAGTTGTGATAATACTGTGTCCTGTATGGTGCAGTGGTTTACGCACTTGCCCCGTAAGTGGGAGATTCCAGGTACGAATCCCGGACCGGTACACATTTTCACTTATCGCCACTGATTCCACGTAATGTCCCACTGGAGTTGACAGCAGTGATCCCCTCCCTTTCCTTTCCTTTCCTTTCCTTCCCCCCCCCCCTCCCCCCCCCCTCCCCCGTCTCCACCTTCAATTTACATATAACGTATCACACTTGTGGATGCTGCATGGTGTCTGTTCTTTTGGACATGTTCAAACGAACATACACCACACATTCATATATATATAATCTGTTATGATGCTTGTAGTGCAAGAGAGTTGGTGCTGCTTGATTAATTTATCACTTAATCACTTCCTTTACCAATTTCCTTATCACTTTTTCTTTATTTGTCACTTGTCTAATTTCAGTCCTCCTCCTTTTCTGTTAAAGTTATTTACGTGCATTTGAATTTTTATGGCCCCTTTGTGCATCTTAGCATAGTGATTGGATCTCGATAAAATCACAGTATCAGAGAAAGAAATTTGGTAATTTCATTTTCCCAATGCATCATCTTCCAATTTATCTGTGTTTCCCAGATGACAATTGCTCTAGTGTTCCTTAAGCCAGGTGTTTATGCTTCTTTTTGTAGTTCCTCTGTAATTTGGCACATATGCAAGAGACTTTATATACAGGGCTATTACAAATGACTGAAGCGATTTCATAAATTCACTGTAGCTCCATTCATTGACATATGGTCACGACACACTACAGATACGTAGAAAAACTCATAAAGTTTTGTTCGGCTGAAGCCGCACTTCAGGTTTCTGCCGCCAGAGTGCTCGAGAGCACAGTGAGACAAAATGGCGACAGGAGCCAAGAAAGCATATGTCGTGCTTGAAATGCACTCACATCAGTCATTCATAACAGTGCAACGACACTTCAGGACGAAGTTCAACAAAGATCCACCAACTGCTAACTCCATTCGGCGATGGTATGTGCAGTTTAAAGCTTCTGGATGCCTCTGTAAGGGGAAATCAACGGGTTGGCCTGCAGCGAGCGAAGAAACAGTTGAACGCGTGCGGACAAGTTTCACGCGTAGCCCGCGGAAGTCGACAAATAAAGCAAGCAGGGAGCTAAACGTATCACAGCCGACGGTTTGGAAAATCTTACAGAAAAGGCTAAAGCAGAAGCCTTACCGCTTACAATTGCTACAAGCCCTGACACCCGATGACAAAGTCAAACGCTTTGAATTTTCGGCGCGGTTGCAACAGTTCATGGAAGAGGATGCGTTCAGTGCAAACTTGTTTTCAGTGATGAAGCAACATTTTTTCTTAATGGTGAAGTGAACAGACACAATGTGCGAATCTGGGCGGTAGAGAATCCTCACGCATTCGTGCAGCAAATTCGCAATTCACCAACAGTTAACGTGTTTTGTGCAATCTCACGGTTTAAAGTTTACAGCCCCTTTTTCTTCTGCGAAAAAAAACATTACAGGACACGTGTATCTGGACATGCTGTAAAATTGGCTCATGCCACAACTGGAGACCAACAGCACCAACTTCATCTTTCAACAGGATGGTGCTCCACCGCACTTCCATCATGATGTTCGGCATTTCTTAAACAGGAGATTGGAAAACCGATGGATCGGTCGTGGTGGAGATCATGATCAGCAATTCATGTCATGGCCTTCACGCTCTCCCGACTTAACCCCATGCGATTTCTTTCTGTGGGGTTATGTGAAAGATTCAGTGTTTAAACCTCCTCTACCAAGAAACGTGCCAGAACTATGAGCTTGCATCGACGATGCTTTCGAACTCATTGATGGGTACATGCTGCGCCGAGTGTGGGAGGAACTTGATTATCAGCTTGATGTCTGCCAAATCACTAAAGGGGCACATATCAAACATTTGTGAATGCCTAAAAAAACTTTTTGAGTTTTTGTATGTGTGTGCAAAGCATTGTGAAAATATCTCAAATAATAAAGTTATTGTAGAGCTGTGAAATCACTTCAATCATTTGTAATAACCCTGTATTGCCACTGAGGAAAGTGAGAGGTGTACATCATTTCAATTGTTCAAATGTTCATGCACCTTTAAACTAAACACTATGTCAGTATCTGTCTCTTCTTATTACTCTGTTGACACAATCTCTAGCTGCTGATACAAATGGGAGAAAATTTTCCTTTATTCGATTTTGTCCAATAAATGCTCCAGATCCTTTAGGATGCAGTGCCCTGTTTATCTCTTTGTCAGAGTAGCTGTTTCTTCTGGAAGTACGCATTAAATGATCGAGCTTTTCTTTCACATAGTGTAGTTTACAAATATTTTTAGCTGGCTACAAAAACGTTTTAATCACTGCTCTTTTCTACCATGCAATTTATGTCAATGTGTCTATGCATAAGAGTGGGCTTATGCAAGACTTTGTGCCCTAAAGTTTAAGTTTTTTAAGTACCTTTATACCCAAAAATGAAATTTTTGTGTCCTTTTACGGTGGCAAGGGCAGTGGATCCCACTGACATCTATAATGGTTTATTGCACAAAGTTAACAATGGCATGTCATATGATATTACAATACAGAAAGCTCTTCTGGACTTGGGGTGGAGCTGGCATGGTGCTGTGGTTAGGGTGTGACTGGTGACTGTTGATGCTTGGCATGGCACGGCAGGATCCTGGCAATTGACCCTGTGGTGACACGAACACAACTGGTGACTGGCACCTGGCGAGGCTGGCAGCATCAGAAGCCCAACAAGTCAGCAGCAGAATTGGTGGGTGATGTAACTATTGGTGAGACACAACTCAATAAGTGCCAACCACCCTCGACATGGTGAGGCCACTGGACTGGTGAGGATGATGTCACTCTGGGCAATGGTGGTGTTGGCAACAGCTGGGTGGTGTGTGTGCAGTCGAGTGGAAAACGAGTGTCTCTGGAGAGGAAATGCCTGCATCCCAACCACTAGACAACATGCAGGATGCGGGAGGGGGGGGGGGGGGGGGGTAATGTTGGTGCTTGTTGTGTCTCAGTTAGTAATCAGCCACAATAAAAATAAGTCCCACTTTCCCTTTTTTCACAGTGAACTTTATGTTATAATTAATGTCATTTGGAAAATTTAGAAATTCAAGCCAATGAAAAAGGTATCACCAACATCCAAAACCAACAAGGAAGTTTCTTTTGAACCATCTCAAGGGCTCTTTCTTCTATTTCCCCTAACAGAAATTTTATTTAACTGGTCTGAGTGGGGCCCCACCATAGCCACACCATCAGTTTGCTCATAAATGATTTTGTTCCATTGAAAGTAAGTTGATGTGACAGAACATTTAAGGAGATTTGCTATTTTCTTTCTGAAAATTCGTTCCAACTGTGACTTCACCTCATTAAGAGAAACCACAGAAAACTGTGTTACAACATCAACACTGATCATATCATCTTTTGGACTCAATCTAAAAGTTTCTATTTTCTTTTATAAAATGATCTGAACATTTAATATATGTGTCCATTTTTCCTAGAAATGGCTGTATGAGAGTGGCCAAGTGTTTGCAGTCCCATAGATCAGACAATCAGTAGTGATAACAATAGGCTTCTATGAATGCTGGGTTTGTGAATTTCTAGTGAATCATATAATCTTGGTGACAGTGCTTTTGATTTGATGAGATACACATTGTACATGGGAGAAATTGAAGGGACTTTAATTTGCTTCTTCATTAGTGTAAAACTAGAAATTGTTAGACCTCCCTTAAGCTATACGTATCTTCCAGGTTCTATTATGTCCTCAAGTTTACTACATTTGACATTTTTATATCACTTAGTATTGCCAGAAGCTACTGTAAGAATTATAATGTGTTTATCAGAATTTAAATCTCAGAGAGCTTTCTTCTCAATTTTTGCTAAGGTGATTTTCGCCTCAGCAACATCCTGGCTGATTCAATGCACGATTCCAGCTTCAATATCAGCAACAATGTCCTCGCTGGTAGTCTTAAACAGAACTATGTCACACCTATAAATAACAATATAACCCACATCTGAAGATAGGAAAGTCACACTCTTTTTTTGCAAACTATCCAATTTCTCCTTCTGCCTATTACTTGATACTGCTGAATATACCTCTGTGGACTGGTATATTCAACTATCTATTTCTCTCAAATATCACATCACAACTTATTACCGAGGAAAATACATAGCTCCAGTTGAGAAAGCCAAACCACATCATTTGTGTGATGGATGTGCTCTCAGTGCAGTGCTGACACTCTGCATTAATAGATTCAATGTACGAGTACAGTGGCCGAAATGAAATTTTTGCATCACCTCAGAAATTTTGGATAAGACACCATCACAAAATTTCAATCATTATTCAAAGCAGAACAGAGGAGTGATGAAAACATTTATCTACTGGGGTAAAAAATGTGTGATACACAGTATCTGTAAGAAGACCTCAATCATTTAAGAACAGCTTTTACAAGATACATCTATTCTGACAAAGAGATAAAGAGGGCATTGCATAAAATAAGATCTGAGGCTGGAAGCAACAAAAGGAAAGTATTCCTCCTATTAAAAAAATTACAGGTTGCAACAGCTGAGTAGACACAGTACTGACACAGTTTTTCAACTAACAAAGGAAGGTGCTTGAATATTTGACAAATGCAAAGGACTATACTTGTCATTTGTCACAATAGCAATATACAAAGCCACTTGTACATGTGTCAAGTGTACAAGGAACTACAAAAGAAGCATTAAGACCCAGTTTAAGGAAAAACAGATAAATTGCCAATAGCAGATGATGCACAGCAAAAAAGGGAACCTCCAAATTTGGTTCTCTAATACTATGGTTTTCCCGATCCAATCACAATGCCACGACAAACAGGAAGGCTACAGAAATTCATGAGCACAAAAATAGGTTTAACAGAAAAGAAGGATTGAAATTTCACAAACTGTTGTCCTTAGTGATGAAGCAAACAGTTCCAACTCTTCCCCTCTACAAGCTCCATAACATATGCTGGCACTCCTTTGCAACCTTACACAGCAGTTTGACAACATGACAACCATACCATTGCATGCATACATATAAACAGTTTGATTGCTGAGCTTATTTAAATTCAAAACAGCTACTTGAGACAGTAGAGCCTCCAATGATACTCCAACATAAGGAGATGAAATATTAGGCACAGAAATATGCATTGGACCACGGCCTAATCCCCACAAAACAAAGTTCACCAAGGACACAAAGCCAGTATTGTATGATCATTGTAACACTGTATCAGAGTGTTGACTTGATGGAGAAACATGCACAAGGTTAAACAACTGATTCAAGATTATGGCTCCTGAGGCAGTCCATCATATTCACATACAACGAAAACCAGAATAAAATGTCTCCTATGAAATGCTGTTAAGAGTTTCATTTGTGCTTGATACTGAAACAAATGCACATCTTAGTTAGCTATGAAATGCACATGCAAGATTGAACACTGAACATTATATAACATTTGATATTAATCCTTGCCTCCCACATGTGAAAATACTTCTCTCTGTTTCAATATTACCAGCAGCCTTCTTGTGGAATAGAAAACACATAGCAGGCACACACATTATGGGGCTCCATAACACATAATAAATTATAATTCACAGAGCATGCTGATTGCTTCCAAATGTTGGGTACTCAGTTTAATATCCATGCCAACAACCAATATCAATAGTGGCTCAGAGACACTACAGATTGCCACAGGGTGTGTGCAGCGTGTCACATGGCCTGAGCTGCTGCAGGAATGGGACCAGGTAGGCTGTTGTGATTCTGCTTATTGGATTTTGACACTGCATTGTACTTAGATGTTCTTGTTCTTATTGTCTGGTTTCATTTAATGTTCTGCTGTCAGTGAATTTAGCTCTGTTTATGCATTAATGTTCATGTAGGTAGCCAACAGAAAACTTGTGCATATTCAAAGTGCACAAAAGCTGGCATAATTGTGCTTAGAACAATAAGTAACCCATTACATAAATCAAAACAGCAAAATGTGATACTTTTTTTGAGTGTTCAAATTGCAAAAATATCTGATCAAGTTAAACATGTTAGAAACTGGTCTTTTCCCATTGCAGTAATATATGCACATCCATTACACAAAAAACTTTCTTTTCCTTTGAATTCATTCCTACATCATGACCCATAAATCTCTTTGTGAAGAAGAGCTTGAAGGATGTGGAATGAGTCAAGTCATAATCAATCATTACTCATTAACAGCCAGAAGCAACTGCTGTGGGCCACTTCTGTAAAGTATACAAACAATAAATCACGACTAGTGCTAATCTACTGACACTGATTATTATGGGTATTATTTTTACATTAGATTTAAATATATATTAGAAGAAAAAATAGATACTTAAAAAAGCCACTGCTCCTTCTCTAGTACTTCTCGACTGTTATAATACTACCCAGCTGTTGCTTTTTTTTCTAGTACCTTAAAAAGAAGCATTAATGCAACTTTATACAGATCACTATTGGCTCTCTATATACAGGCAAATATAAAGATCTTTCTAACAGAAATATGAAAGTTATGCAAAATTTACACCCTCAAGTTAAAATAGTCTGGTAAATTGTAGTATGTGTGGTTTATGAGAAATTCTTTTACTTGGTTTTTTTAATATTTCACTATTTTCAGTTTTCTGCATAATGTCCACTATCTACTGTTACAGGCTTTTGTGCCAGAGTATAAAACTCCATTCTCAGTCCTAGGCAGGAATGCATGGTCTGTGTGAAAACTGTTTTATTTCATATATTGATGTTGCGAATTATAGAGTTCAACCTAAATTAATTCCTGTCATTAAACACAAAATCACAATGGAGTGTACATATTGGCATGTTAAGTGGAAGGAGCCCCAAGTTGCTGAAGAAGCTTCTTCAAGATGTTTGGTTCTTTTAGCACACTTATGTACAGTAAATAGTTTTAGCCCAGTTGTTCCAGAAAAGTATGCTACAGGTCAGAATGTATTGAAATTATGTGAAGTATGCTAGCAATCCCATCTTCCGGGGCCACTTCAGTTTATTATTCATTTGCATGCTCAAGAATTTCACACATGTAGTCTCGTCCAGCACATGCCCATTGATTCCTGAGGTTTTGTATGTATAAGGGTTAAGCTCTTGGCTGTAAACCAGTTGGAAGCCTGTTCCATTACTCTCCTGCCCATGTCTGGTCTGAATATGCTTGGGCCCTTTATCGATATACGTGTGCCATCAGCAGACACTACAGTTTCTGAAGATTCCTCCAACACCCAACACCAAGAATGAGAGAGGATCAAGCACCGAATCATGTGACACATCATCACTCTGAAATTAATATAATTTGTTACTGTGACACTTTGTTTTGTATTCTTATGATAAGACCCCATATATGCAACAGTACGGCCCTTAATGACACACCATTTTAATTCACCAAGTAGGACTTTAAGAGCTGCACAATCAAAGGCCTTGGTAATATCATAGAAAATGCCAATTCTTCTTTAGTTCTACTTGAATTAACTTTGTGAGGTGATATTTTGCTTTCTCAGTTAAAAAACCTAAGTGAGTTGTTGTTAAAAAGTTATTACCAGACAGATGTTCAGATCACTGTTTGGATCATTAGCTCCAGTAACAATTTTTATGACATCACCAAAACACAACTTTATAGAGAAGCTTTGAGAGCTCTTTTCAACACTACAAATGTTTACATGTTCCCATTTTCAGTTCTGAAGTCAAGATCATTTTCTCCATTTTCCAATTACAGTTTGCCTGAAATGCATTTTACCAGAAAAATATTAGTAGCACCATTTCTGAGAAGAAATACCTGCACGGGAGGTCTGAAGAACCCTATATATAGATGTTCTTCTTTGATCTGTTTACTTTAGGTAATCAGAATATTTATGATGAGTGAACACACTTTCATATGCCCACTGCTTCCAACACAAGATACAGCATGAGTGATACAGTCCACAAACTGCACAGTATCCGGTCTTCATACTATCTAAATATATGATGCCTCACAAACACATGCAGCCCAACTCATCTCCAAAATATCTCTTGATATTCTTTTCAGCTGTCAATAACATCTATTGACAAAGTGCCTAAGATGTCTTAATGTTATTTTCTACACATTACAAATGGAGATTGTCAACTTCTTTACATGTTCTTATAAATTTAATTAAAGCAGTGCACAGTTTTTGAATCAGAATTTTTTTCTTTGTCTAATTAAATGGATGTAGTGCATTTTTGTTGTCATCCTATGGTGTCCATATGATTGGATTACATTACATCATATCTTGCTATGTTGTTCATGCAGCATATGTCACTTATGTGATGATGGTGATAATTATTCCTGGCCGAAAGAGAATAAAATGAGTGCAATATGATAGACTGGATACTTATTTTAAGTAAAATCATTTACTGATATTTACTGTTCATTTGTCTCTGCTGGCACCCTGGCACAAATAAATCAATGCTACACTTGCAAATTTCAGAGATGTTTATAATGAAGTAACTGGGTTTCATTAAAGTTCATAAAAATTATAATGTAACTTCAACTAACTGCATACACTTGTACATAAACAGTTATACTGTGACACTCATTTTACAAATTATTATTTTGGCTTTAGTAGAATATACTGAACATTGTTTTTAATATATAGTGTTCCACGATCCATTTTCTTGTCTGTCATTTTTTTGTCACATATGAGAGATGTCTCAAAACATTCTTAAGCATTTCATTGCTAGGCCAAAATCTTTTCAGACGATTCTTGTAATGCATCATTAATCAAATTTTCATCTTTTAATAATAATCAATTTTATACTTTGTTCATCTGCAGAAATCTAAGTAAAGAATGGCCTGCTTGTTCTCTGTGAGTAGTTTGTGAGCTCCAGGATAGTCAATGCTAACTACCCTAACAACTCGCATAGAACTGTGCAGAAGTCAGTGATGAATGTGTATCCATTGACCTAGAATGAAATTCTTAAACATTGTTACACACTTTTTCCACACTTCAGCACAACTTTTGACTCTGATGTGACATATATAGATTTTGCATTTGAACCAAATGCACCCTCCTCTGGTCAAAGGTAGTGCTGCTTTTATTACTTCACACGTGAGTGACTAATATTCACAAAAAATTATTTCGTTTTCTTTCAGACCCTCAGTGTGGTAGATGTCTTGTAAAACATTGTAGTAATAGCACTGAACCAGAATGCTTCTATAATTGATGATGTCTTGTTGCCGTAGATTATACAGTAACAATAGGCCTATTTCATCCTTATGGGCATCTTCAGGCTATCTGCAGGCAAATGTGCTTTGTTAACAGGTGCAAAATTATAAATAATAACAATTTTGTTTCTTTGTGTGTTGGTACTTACATCCATATTCCATCATGACATTATCACTGTCTTATAATTTTTTTTGCTGTGTAAAGAACACCAATTGCAGCCTATTTTTATTTCTTAATCATTTACTTTACTTGTGACTGCTATTGTTGAGAAGTGTCAGCTTAGGTCTCTTATTGATGGTATATAGTGTTGCAGTTTTGACAGCTACGACTGACAACTAATCCAAAGATGCTGCATGGTTACAGTTTGATTATTTGTCTGCATATTGTAAAGATCTGTAGCACTAGTATTATCTTTGCTGTATTTTCATACTGTATACATCTTTGTTTTTATTTTGTTTGAATTATTTAGAATCCAGCTGTACAAGTTCAATTAAGTTGCCTATATAACTTTTATGTTTCAGGTCCATTTGTTCATTTAGTATTTTATCAGGGTCTGTCTATGAGATATACTGGTTCCAGTTTCTTCCACAACATTAATTGTGTGTTTGTTATGTGATCAGCCTAAGTTTTTAAGTGGTTGAAAAATGTGGATTAGTTTGTGTTGCTATTAACTGTGTGTTCAAAATATTCAAATGTGTGTAAATTCCTACGGGCCAAACTACTGAGGTCCCTGTGTGTTCTCTGTACCTAGTTTCAAAGTTTCTGCCTGTTTGTTCCATACAGAATTTTTCACAGTCTTTACAACTGATGTTATATATGCCTGTTGGTGTGTGTAGTGGTGGTTTTGCTTTATCAGAATGGATCAGTGCTTTGAGGTTGTGTCCGGATCTGTATATGAACTTAACTTTTGTTTTCTTTAGTAATGTGTTCGGTTCATTTGATATATGTCCTATGTAAGTTTGTGGTATGTATTTGAACTGTTGTTTTGTGTGTATTTCTTTTCTTAATTTTAATTCATTATGGATCTTAATGTGTTTAGATTTATTGCGTTTTTTGTATAGTTTTCTCTCTATGCTTGGATTGAAGTCATTTTGTTGAGCTACATAAGTAAGGATCACTAATTCCTTTTGTATGGCTGCATATTCTCAAAATAGATTTATTAGTTGTTAATCATTGTGTCAAAATATGCATATTTGTATGTTTTCAGGTGGCAAGAGTTTGTGTTGTTATTGGTTTGCTTGTGAATTTGATTTTAGCTTGTAGTTCATTCAGCATTTTACGTAACAGTTGTAATATGATGTCAGATCCGTCTGTTAGTAGCAATCATCCACATACCAGAAATAATGTGATTTTCTTTATTAGTGGGTTGGTTAGATTTAAGAATTTTAACTAGAAACAGTTTAGCCAGATGTCAACTATTGTTCCTAAAATGCCACATCCCACAGTAACACCATCTTCCTGGGTGTAAATATCATTGTTAAGTTCAAAGTAATTTTGTTTTAGTAGATCTATGATCTCATGTATTCCATTCATAGGTAGCTCCCTATATTGTACTAAGTTCTCTTCTATGATGTTATTGTTTCTTGGACTGCTGTGTTTGTAATAATGTTATAAATGTTGAAGGACACGAATTTTCTATTCTGTGAAATTTTTATGTTTTTCATTTGATTGGCTAGTGCTCTTGAATCCTTTATTGTGAATTGTTTGTTATTGAGCAATATTTTTTGAGCCAGTTGTTCAGTTTTTTATTAATTACATATGTGAGACTATCAACAGAGTTTACTGCAAGACACATCAGTATTAAATTTTTATGTATCTTTGGTCGTCTGTGTAGTTTGGGTGTTTTTGGATTCATGTTTATTTATGCTCTTTTTTTCAAAATCAGTTAGTAGGATGTTACAGCTTTTTTTTTTTCTTTTGTAGTTTCTGTTGTGTATTTGTTTGCTGGGTTCCTATTCATTTTGGTTATGTGGTTTGCTATAAAAAAAGTCTTGTAGTTTGTTAATATAGTCATGTTGTATATTACCACTACATTATTACCAATGTCAAATTTGATTACTACCGCATTGTGTGTAAGCAGCCTGTAGGTTATGTTTTTAAGTGCGGCATACTCTTTCTTTGCTAGTTTGTTATGTATGCTTTTGGGTTAGAGCTGCCTGCACTGTTAATTTTGTTATCTTGGTGAATAAACAATTTGACTGCATCAATAGCTTGTTGCTATTAGGTTTTCCATTACTTTCATATGCAGTTTTAGTTGTACAATGTGCTTTATATAGAAATACTTGTTCATAATTTCTAAAGTTAATATTGTCAAACTTTTTGTTCTTATATGGAACTGGAACAGAGATGTGTATTTCTGTATTGGCTGTTGGCCAGGTAGATTGTGGAATTTCTTTTTATGGTTTAGACATATTTGTTTGATTGTGTACACAACTTTGTCTGTAAAACTGGACAACTGATGAAATATTGCCGGACTTCTATTAAAACTAAGAGCAATCGTAATCAAATTAGACAAAGATAATAGTCTACTGGTAATAAACAAAAATGACTATATTAACAGTGTATAGGACTTACTTTATAGCAAACCACATTTGTTAGTTACTTACATGTTCCAGGGATAGCTTTGCACGACAGATTGCAATGATGTGGAATGAGTCATTTTACACATCATTATAATGATAGAAATTCTTCTACACAAGTTGCAGACAGGCACAATTAAAAGACACTTACATATAATATAAATGGAGAAAGGAGGAGTTGCCACATTCATCAGGAACTGTCATAAATTTAAGAACATAGACATTCATAAATTTTGCCTAGAACAGCATATGGAAGCATGTGCAACACAATTAGATTTTCACAAAAAATCTTTAATAATATTAAGTGTATATCGAGCACCTGCAGGTAACTTTAATCTGTTTGTAAACCACCTTGAAGCTGTACTGGCACATTTAACAACCAAAAACAAAGAAATAGTGGTTGCTGGTGATTTCAATGTAGATTTCCTTAAAGACTCTCCCAATAAGAACTTATTTGAGTTAGTAACACTATCATTCAACTTAATTCCCACAGTAAAGTTCCCCACTAGGATAGCCACTTGCTCACAAACAGCCATTGATAATATCTTTATAGAAAAGTCCAATGAACAAAATTATATTACAAAACCAATAGTCAATGGCCTCTCAGACCATGACATGCAGTTCCTTCTGTTAAATGTTAATACTGAACAGGATATAAAATCTGTTAAATCTGAGCTCAAGAGGGTAATCAGTAAGTCAAAAATTGATTATTTTAGGACACTCCTCTGAGACATTCACTGGACTGATGTTTACAGTGCTCAGGGCATGAATGAAAAATATAATATTTTTGCTAATAAAGTGCTTACCTTATTTGAACACTGCTTTCCCCCAAAACTTACCAAGGTTAGAGCAAAGTCTACAAAGAAGCCATGGATTACTCAAGGAATAGGGGTATCTTGTAAAACAAACAGAAAACTGTATCTGTCAATCCGAAACATTTCCAATGTTGATGCTATAGCACATTATAAGAAATACTGCAAAATATTAAAGACTGTAATACGGATGTCAAAGCAAATATATTACAAGGAAAAGATAGTCATATCAGATAACAAAATAAAGACAATATGGGATACAGTGAAGGAGGAGACCGGTAGAACCAGACATGAAGAGGAACAAATAGCATTAAGAGTAAATGATACATTGGTGACAGATGTGTATCGTGTTGCAGAACTTTTTAACAAACATTTTATAACTGTTACTGAAAAGATGGGGTTGTCAGGTTCGGTAGATGCTGCTATGGATTACCTTAGACCAGACATTTCAAGTAACTTCCATAATATGAATTTGACCCTCACTACCCCAACAGAAATAATGTCCATCATAAAATCTTTAAAATCAAAAACATCTAGTGGGTATGATGAAATATCAACAAAGTTAATTAAAGAATGTGATTCTGAGCTAAGTAACATATTAAGCTATCTGTGTAACCAGTCGTTTATCAGTGGAATATTTCCTGAATGGCTGAAATATGCTGAAGTTAAGCCACTGTTTAAGAAGGGAGATAAAGAAATAGCATCAAATTTCCGTCCAATTTCACTGTTGCCAGCATTCTCAAAAATTTTCGAAAAAGTAATGTACAGTCGTCTTTATAACCATCTTACCTCAAATAACATACTGTCAAAGTCACAGTTTGGATTTCTAAAAGGTTCTGATATTGAGAAGGCTATCTTCACTTACAGTGAAAATGTGCTTAATTCATTAGACAAAAAATTGCAGGCAACTGGTATATTTTGTGATCTGTCAAAGGCATTTGACTGTGTAAATCACAATATCCTTTTAAGTAAACTAGAATATTATAGTGTAACAGGAAATGCTGCAAAATGGTTCAAATCTTATATCTCTGGCAGGAAACAAAGGGTGTTATTAGGAAAGAGACATGTATCAAGCTATCAGGCATCATCCAACTGGGAACTAATTACATGTGGGGTCCCACAAGGTTCCATTTTGGGGCCCTTACTTTTCCTTGTGTATATCAATGACCTTTCATCAGTAACATTACCAGATGCCAAGTTTGTTTTGTTTGCCGATGATACAAACATTGCAATAAATAGCAAATCAAGTGTAGTCTTAGAAAGATCAGCCAATAAAATATTTGTGGACATTAATCACTGGTTCCTAGCCAATTCTTTGTCACTAAACTTCGAAAAAACACACTACATGCAGTTCAGAACTTGTAAGGGGTGTCCCAAGAGTATATGTCTAACATACGATGACAAGAAGATAGAAGAAGTGGACAGTGTTAAATTCTTGGGATTACAGCTTGATAATAAATTCAACTGGGAGGAGCACATCACAGAACTGCTGAAGCGTCTTAACAAATCTCTGTTTGCAATGCGAATTTTGTCAGACATAGGGGATATAAAAATGAAAAAGCTGGCATACTATGCTTACTTTCATTCCATAATGTCATATGGGATTATTTTTTGGGGTAATTCATCAAGCCAAGCTAAAGTTTTCCGGGCACAAAAACGTGCAGTAAGAATTATATGTGGTGTGAACTCAAGAACATCCTGCAGAAACCTGTTTAGGGAACTAGGGATACTAACTACAGCTTCCCAATATATTTATTCCTTAATGAAATTTGTCATTAAAAATATATCACTTTTTCAAACCAACAGCTCAATTCATGGAATCAATACTAGAAATAAGAATAATCTTCACAAGGATTTAAAGTCACTTAGTCTTGTACAAAAAGGTGTGCATTATTCAGGAACACACATTTTCAATAACTTGCCAGCAGCCATAAAAAGCTTAACAACCAATGAAATTCAGTTTAAGAGAAGCCTAAAGGATTTATTGGTGGCCAACTCCTTCTACTCCATTGATGAATTTCTTAGTAAAACCAACTGATTTGTACATAAGTACAACATAACTTCTGCACCATTTCAGTGCAGTAATGTGTTCATTGTAAATAAGTATTACAGTAGTTGTATTACATGTTTATTACCTTATAAATAAATAAAAAACTTTTTTATTTTAAATTCAGTGCATTAGTATTTGTAAAATGACTCTTAGTGTTCATTAAAAAATGACGATCATTCCACTTGGGATCTGTGGAATGGTACATTAGCTTATTTGTTTTAGTTGTAAATATTTGTCATGTATTGTTGTTTTTCTGACATGTTCCACATCCTGGAGGACCTCCTCACTACGGATCAATTGGAATGAAAGTAAATCTAATCTAATCTAATCTAATCTATAGCTGTCAGCCACAGCCTTTGTCAGTAAAACAACACACACACACACACACACACACACACACACACACACACACACACACACAAAAAACCACAAACTCCAGCAAATCGGGCCGGCATTCCGACCGAGATGCTGGAGTTAGTGGTTGTGTGTGTGTCTTTTAATTGTGCCTCTCTGCAATTTGGCATGTCTTCTTTATGATAAGTAGCAATCTGTCTTTTACTATATTGTTGATATTCCTATCTGTAGCTCCCATTGTTAGAAATGTTATATCACCAGATCAGTGATCAAAAATTTTTGTTGCAGCATTGTGCACCCTTATTGTTATAAACACTGCTGACCAAACTGAATACAGACCCCACAAACAATTACACAGCAGAAACTACAAAAGTAATAAAAAGCTGTGACACTCTAGTAACTAATTTTGAAAAAAAGAGCATATATAAACATGAATCCAAAAACACCCCAACTACATGGACAACCAAAGATACTTAAAAATTTAATATCAGTATGTCTTGTAGTAAACTCTATTGATAGTCCCACATATCTGATTAGTAAAAATGTGGGCAACTTTCTCAAAAAATATTACACATATATCAAACAATACATAACAAAAAATTCAAGAACACTAGCCAATCAAATAAAAGATATAAAAATTCCAAAGAATGTAAATTCATGTCCTTTAACATAACTAATTTCTACAGAAGGATACCAAACCAAGAAACAATAACCACCACAAAAGAAAACTTATTACTATGTAGGAAGCTACCTATGACAGAAAGACAGGTGATCATAAATCTACTAAAACTGGTACTAAAACAATATTACTTTGAATTTAACAATGATATATATACACCCAAGAGGGTGATGTTGCAATGGGACATAGCACAGCAGGAACCATAGCTGAAGTCTTGCAAAACACTTTAGAGCTAAAATTCTTCAGTCTAACCAAGCCACTAACAATGAAAATCACACACTATTTCTGGTTCACGGATGACATTCTACTACTAATAGATGCATCCAACACTGACTAACAACAGTTACATAAAATGCTGAATGAACTACACACTAAAATCTAATTCACAATGCAATCTGAAATCAATGAAACAATAAATTTTTTGGACCTGACAATCAAAAATAGTAATAATGAGCGAAAATTTGAAATCTACAGAAACACACTGTGTCAGGCAATAATGTTAATGCAATCTGTTACCACCCGAAAACATATGAACACACATTTTAACACAGTGATTAAAAGACTAATAAATCTACCTTTAGAACATAGAGGTGTACAAAAAAAGTTGGAAATCTTTACTTATGTAGCTCAAAAAAATGACTTCAGTGAGAAAACAATATGAAAATTGCAATAAACCTAAACACATTACGATCCTGAATGACAAAAGTAACAAAAGAAATACCCACAAAACAAATAAAAACAAAGATACATTACAAAAACATGGCAAAGATTATAGTCCCATGACCTAGACCATTACGATACACAGACAAATAAATGAACAAACTGCAACCATACAGCATCGCTGGATTTACTCTCAAAACCACAACAGTATACAGGATGAATCACCTAAAACATGCCCCACAAATATTGCCAAAATGGAGAGTGCAATTTTCACACAGTGGATTGGTAATCAGGGCTCTTATTGTTAGCCAATAAGTAGATTATACTAATACTTAGAAAATGTACTTTTTGTGCAAACATACATCTTTTTAAATTGAGCAATGCCTATTGACATTAACTAACTAAAAGTAGGGTAAATTAGAATGTCAGTGGTGTCTCTTGCAGGATTCCAGTGTGAGTTGTTTATGAGACATTGTATTTTGAAAAATTCCCATGCTGACACTTGTACAATAGCTGAGATAGCACTAACTAAAAAACAGTATAAGTGCATGCACTAGATATGTGGATTCTAACCAATTCACCATCACAGGTTTTGCTCAAAATGACCACCAGCAGTGACAATACACACTTCCAGTCTGGTATGAAATGACTGCTGCACACATACTAGCATTTCAGCAGGGACGTACATTGCGCATCTCATGGGGTGTAATTGGTATGACCTTGTAGACAGCTTCCCTCAGCTTTCCTCACAGAAAAAAAGTCTACACGCATCAAATCTGGGGAATAGATCGGCCAAGCTACAGGTCCTCTGCATCCAATCCAATGATTTGGAAACAATTAGTGAAGACATGTTGTAGTACTTCATGCACTATGGGCTGGACAGTAATCATGTTAGTACCACAGGTTCCTCCTAATCTGCAAATGAATGTCTTCTAACATCCATGCAGGATGGTCTTTTAGGAGGCTCCCATACCTGTGTACATTCAGTGTTCTGTCTATGAAAAATGGGCCTATGAGCTGATGTTTCACTACCCCACACAGCACATTTATACTCCACTGACACTGACGTTCCACCTGAGGGATTGTCATTAGACCAATAGTGCATGTTTCAGCAGTTTACCTGACATGATTGGTAAATGTGGCTTCATCTCTAAACAAGATACATGATATATCTTGAGTATTCTGTGTTGATGCCCATGTACAGAAGTTAACACGATTCTCATAATATATTCTACGCAGTTCTTGATGGAGAGAGATGGGATAAAGATGGTCCCTATGTTGATGGAGAACTCATAGGACACTTGCCACTCATGCCACTTCCTTGTGTGATTGCACGGGAGCTAACGTGCAGATCAACTGCAAGAGCAGCAAGAACATTACTTTTCTCCTCTTCTGTCATCACTTGTTTCCTCCTGTTATGTTATCTAGGTGTTACACTATCACTTTCGTGTAACTGGGTGCAGGGGTTGAAAAACAATTGCCACAATGGTTGACATCTATTGGGATATCTTGCCGCACACGCCGTACAAGACCGAACTTCATTCTTCATACACTCTCCATAAACCATGAGCATGTCAGCTTTTTCTGCATTGGTAAATCCCATTGTCCACTCACAATCTACTGCTTGGACTGGACACAGATTGCCCAGTAAGTCACAATGAGTTCTAGGAACACGTAAGCAAACTGAACATCATCATACTTTACAACTATGCAGGTTGAATGGCACACACAAGTGCTGGTGTGGAGATTTTTCAAAATACATTATCTCATAAATGAATCACACTAGAATCCTGCAACAAACACCACTGACATTCTGATGTACCCTACTTTTAGTTTGTCAATGTCAATAGGCATTGTTCCATTAAAAAAAAAAGTATGTTTGAACAAAATGTACACTAAGAATTATTACATGCTGTTTATTGGCTAACAATACAAGCCCCTGAATATAAAACCATTCTGTGAAAATTGCACATCAATAGTGCACTTCATTTCTGCAATATCCGTGGTCCAATTTTTAGGTGATTCAGCCTGTATACCATCGATAGAAGACCTAAGCTGATATTTTCCAAGAACAGCAATCATAAGTAAAGCAAATGATTAGCAATGATTAGCAAGTAAAATTACGGTGCAATTATCATTCCTTATGCAGCAATAATATTATAAGACAGTGACAGTGTCACAATGGAATACAGATGTAAGCAACACCATACAATTAAACAAAATTGTTATTAGTTATAATTTTGCAACTTTTAACAAAATGTATTTGCATGCAGATAGCCTGAGGATGGCCAAAGAGTTGAAATAGGCCTACTATTATACACAGCAAAACAGCATCTATAATAGTAGCATTTTGGTTCCATACTATTATTGCAATTCAAAAAATATCCACTGGTGTATTAGCCACCTGGTATTGGTACCTCATCCACTGTGGTCATTGTACATCATTATTTAAAATCGTTATGCTCTTCTCTACATTAAAAGATAGAGAAACTACAACTTACACATATCGAGAGTGGAAAGGAAATTAATCTATATTGCCTCACAAGTTATTGCTGATTTCATCTGATTGATTGTGCAATAGCCACTGGTATGTTCAGGACAATGTTTGTCACAATCTCTCCCAACAGTGATATGCTGATCTCCCCAGATACGAGATGTTGCTGTATGATGCTTCACAGTTAAGTGAACAACACATCATTCCTTTTGTGTGCTAGTTGTGTGGGGCTTTGAGATCCTAAATGCAGCAGATATCACCCTCCTAAGCCCACCGGTCATGGGAGCCCATCCAAAGGAAAGTATCAATATCACAGAACAATAAACAGTGATTTGATAGGCCACCATTCCATTGTTGTCGAATTCTAGAACATTTTGGTAAATGTTACACATTCCTACACAAGGCATGACACGTTATTCTCACAAACAACCAAAATTCACATGCAGTTTCTGAATATGGCTCCTGCTGTGTAATTTTTCAGACTATTGATGGCTGAAATGCTATTCATTGACATATTTAACCCTGACTATTGATGGCTGAAATGCTAATCATTGACATATTTACCCCTTTCCACTCCAATGGTGAGTGGTGCTCGACATAGCGAATTTTGTTTTCCACTCCTATGATGAACCTCATACGACAGAATTTCTTGTAGCTCTCACATGCTCCGATCTCAAATCTGAGTGTACTGGGCATCAATGCTGCATAATACTGATATCTAGGGAAGTCTGTGTTAACTTGATGGTAATTTGTACATTTAAGTTAGTAGGAGCAAAATGGCTAGTTACTCATGCATCTTCCTTTCTGAGGAAGAGACTGTAGAGCTTTTAGAGGGAATTCTATGTGAAAATGAGTGTGACAATGATTTTGATAATAATGATTTTGACAATGGAAGTGATTCATTTGTCACCATTTCAAGTGAAGCGATGATGGAAACAATCCACCCTGAAGAGCTTCAAAAAATATACACTGAAAAGTCTTGTATTGAATGCTTACATAAATATATTTGAATGAAAGTGCAACTTTTGTTTTAATATATACCATTATTGTTGGTCAGTGACCTTATTGTTTCCACAAAGGGACTCGTGCAATTCCCTGCGGTGTGCTCACCGCCCAGGCAGCAATGATTTAAATAAGAGCACATAGAAACACCCTGTGTCCACATTACGGAGTGCAAAGGGTTAAGCATGTAGTACACTTGAAGCCAATTTTACATGTGTTGCATACTGCCTTTATGAGATCACTCTTTTAATGAACAGTAGCACATTTGTGATGATTTCCACACATTTTATGACCAGTGAAAGACAAATAGTAATTTAACTTTAATTTAATATTACAGAAAAATGTAAAATAATGATCCTGAAGAAAAATATCAAAAAAATTATGTACATCATAGTCTTAAGATAGAAATCAGGCGGCTAACATGATTTATCCAAACTTGTATTATGTTTACTACACTGTTATATCTATGAAAATTTTGGAGTGAAATTGTAGTTAATTATTGTGTTCAATTTCATCTTTAACATTCTATTTCCTTCAACATAATTATTACTTCAATTTAAACACTTTACTCCAGATCATCTTGACTGCGAGTGCTTCTATGTTTATTTCAGTTGTTCAATAGTTAAGTTTCTTAGGTTGTTTAACTAGTGGTATAAGTTACTGGTGGTCATTACATGAATCTAATAAATAAAATAATTTATTACATCAAGAACTCTAGTCCAAGCATAGCTTTCCAAGAAATTTTATAATTTACTTGCTTGTGACATAGCTTCTTATTTAACATTTTTTTAGAACTATGTGATATAAGTATTAGCAAAGTTCTTTCAACTTTTGCTATCAAACCAGCTACATACCTTTTATTAATGGATATACTCTGAATGCTGACAGTATTTATTTGAACCCAAAAATTAAAAATTAACTTTAGCTGCATATGTTAACTGCCAGGAATACTAAGTTTCTTTATTTACTTATTTTGTCACATATCGAATTTTGAGATTGTGAGCATCTTTCATTAATCACATGAAATGAGTTGTGAGAAAGACTTGGGGTAAATAGATGGATGCAAACCTCAGGCATATAAGAAACATTTTGCATTGCATACAAAACTATTTGTTTAGGTCTGACTGGATGAGATTTCCCTGCATGTCATACAGAACACGGCAACAGCTGAATGACAAACACACACATTAAATAACCAATTGCTACTCATACCAAGCATACATGCCATCATTTCACTGATACTAACAATAATATCAAAACAATCCACAAAGATGGTAAAATTGAGTTTTATGATGAACTTATTTACATTTTATTGTACAATACATGACTGAAAAATTATAAGCAATAAAACAGTAAATAGATGCACAGAAATATTTTTGAAGTACTCATTTCTAACTGATTACTCACAAGCATACCTAATGCAACAATATGAATTTATTTGTAGGCTATTAGTATTTTTTGTTGTTGATGAATTAACAGTTGTTTACCAATATCTCGCCATCTTTTAAGAATCTTTAGACAAATGAAGCCACCCCAGTGTAAACATTTCTGAAATTTTGCAGTGGGGAGAGGGATGCATGTGTCCCATTTGTCATAAGAAGCTAATGTACTTGTACCACATGTAAATATATTATTTGAATTCATGTAGTTACCCAAGCAAGCACTAATTCATTTTATTATTTACACATTATGTTAGTTATGATTAGGGGGAAACATTATAAGTTCAAATAGACTAAGCATTACAAAGAGCAAAAGGACTGCAGTCAACAAAATTGATGACTTGCTAATGCTTAATATAATATTATGTATATATAAGCATGTGATCATGGCAGAATACTAGCACACAGTGTCATACTTGTTTACGTGATAAATAAAAAATGCACGCATTAATGAAGAGAGTATTCTACACTGGTATCAACATGTTAGACAATTTCATGCTTCCAATAAGATAATGATGGCTAAGAAGACACTGGGATGGCTATATGCAATGGCATCAACACAGTCAAGAATAGTCTGACAACTATAAGGTAAAAATATGTGATGAGAGAGAGAGTTAGAGGGAAATAATATGAAAGGTAAAAGAAAACTGCATGGAATAATACTAAATGACACCATCAGAATATATCTTGCTGTAACTACAGAGTCTGTTACACAGTACAAAGCCACGCATTTCTAATCTAAAGCAATCAGCTGAAGTAATAAAACTCACCCCTGGTCTCGGTAAGGACATGTACACCTGTTTTCCAGATTGTCGCCCCTGGCACTGCTCCACAATTTCTTTTGAAACAGTCTGGACATCCGATGCTAAAGCCTGCCACATATCTGCAAACACTGTGGACAACATCATCATCTCAGAAGAGAACAGAGCAGCTGCATGAGAGTAAGTTACAGATGCTAAAATGTGTTGAATACTAGATGAGCAACCACAATTAACTAATTGCACATCCTTGAGGGTTCTGTCTTATGGTGAGGTGTACAAAATGCTGACAATGAATGAATGAATGAATTATTGATTAGTTAATTAATTAATGCTGCCTCCTGTTTTATTTGCTGGTAATAAAATATAATTTCTGCTTTATTTCCTTACAATGCACTTACAATATGGGGGGGAGGGGGGGGGGAAACATTGCATAATGACTGCAATATGCTAGCGGAGAGTGTCTCCACTGCATCAAATGAATTGGTTGCTGCATTCAATCAGATGAATTTCAGAGCATGGGTAACCCCTGCAAATGATGTCTGCAACTTCCATCCAACTGGTGAACGAAATGGGGTGGGCTACCCCTGTTGTTGTTGTTGTTGTGGTCTTCAGTCCTGAGACTGGTTTGATGCAGCTCTCCATGCTACTCTATCCTGTGCAAGCTTCTTCATCTCCCAGTACCTACTGCAACCTACATCCTTCTGAATCTGTTTAATGTATTCATCTCTTGGTCTCCCTCTACGATTTTTACCCTCCACGCTGCCCTCCAATACTAAATTGGTGATCCCTTGATGCCTCAGAGCATGTCCTACCAACCGATCCCTTCTTCTAGTCAAGTTGTGCCACAAACTTCTCTTCTCCCCAATCCTATTCAATACCTCCTCATTAGTTATATGATCTACCCATCTAATCTTCAGGGCTACCCCTATGAACAGTATAATGTAATACACCTAGCATCACCAACTGAAGTATACAATATGTCTTTTTAATAAACAACACTGATACACTGTAACTTCATTGCATGAACAAATATACTGCCCAACAAAAATGTGAAGCACCTAGAAGACATGGTCAGATGTTAATGTAGCTTTGTACGCATACACAACATCAATGGGTATTTAAATGATTAAGAGCTGCAATTCTCTGTGACAGGTAGAATGGTCACCAGAGAGCATTTGTGTTCTCTGTGTTTAGCATTATTACCACACTTAGTAGAGTATATAAGGGGTGTGAACAGCTTTGGATGCTGAATGATCACTGTGAAAGAGATGGAGCTGTCAAGTACTCATGTCAGATAGAATTGTTATCAGTGCCTGACAGAGTTTGAAAGGGATCTCACTGTGGGTCTCCATTTGGTCGGCTGGCTGAATCGTGCAATATCTAGATTTGTAGGGCATTTGGACATGGCAGTGGCTCAATGTTGCACTGCATGGTGTAATGCCCCTCCCTTGATATAGCAAATAGAAAACTGTTCTTTTTCTTCACAACATTGTGAAATAATGTGTACCACTTTTATGGGAATGTACTTACTATCTTAAGGAATGTAACATCACACAGTGTATTAAAAGTTTTGCTTAACTTCCAGATGGTGATAACGGCTCGAGTCTCTTCTGTAGGTGTAGTCCTAACATCAGTTGTTACATCCAGGGTATTTAGTGAAAAGGCGTGAAACAAATAGTTGTCATTACACAAAAAACTGTGACTTTATTGACAATTGTGTCGACCTGATCCACACTCACATTCACAGATTCAAAACACAAGAATAACACACACAGCTAAAGATCATTTACATTGTTCCATATTTCAAACAGCTTCACACATCTGTACATAATCAACTCTAAAATTGCTCTGATGCAATTAGTGCCGGGGATCAATAATATAAGACATGCTATTTTTTATTGAACCTTCCAGAACATCCTATGAGCCAATAAAATGCTAGTGTCACATCCAGTTTGATATTATACATCAGGTTTAATTTATTAAGCATCTCTTGTGAATATGTATTCTTTAAATATTTTTAAGAATGGCAGTTGTTGATAACATAGCTAATATGTTCGCAATATTCAGCCTCTAGACTTCCTGTCAAACTGGTCATGTCAGTTACATATCCATATTATAAAAATTAAAAATATGAATAGTAGCATATGTTTTGTTTGCATTTAAAATTGCATAATAAAATAATAACAAACAATATAGTTTTGCTTTTAGAGCATTTGCTGCTAGTTATTTGCAAACCAGTCTTAAAGTGTATTCTCACATTATGTGAACATATAGATACATGAACAAAAAAATATATTTATGGCAAAATTGCACCCAATGACAGGAAAACTATGTGAACATCCACAGTTATGGATAATCAAATCACTGTATTGGAAGTGGTGCCATGATCAGGAAGCTTGGACTGCTGATGAATGGTGTCACATTGTGTTCAGTGATGAACTGCGGATCTGCACTAATCTGAATGATCATCATTGGCAAGAATGGTGGTGATACACGGAATGGCCCCATTCTTCCAATGTTTTGGAGAGGCCCAGCAGTGTTACTCCTCGCATGGAGGTGTGGGGAGCAGTCGGGTGTAACTTTACATTGTGGCTGGTTGTGATTGAGGGAACTCTAATGGCACCACAGTACATCATCGATAATATGCATCATCATGTGTTTTCTCTCATGCAGGAGTACTGTGGTGCAATTTTTCAACAGGACAATGCTCCTCCACACATGGCCTGTCTCTCTTCAAACACTCTGCATAATGTTAAGGTACTCCCATGGCCAGCAAGACCTCCAAGATCTGTGCCCAATAAAACATGTGTGGGACCAGTTCAGAAGTCAAATCCACCCCAGTACCAATATCCAGGATATCAAGGACCAGTTCCAAAAGTTGTTGGTCAGCTTGCATGAGGAGAGGATACAACGGCTTTATGAGAACCTTCTCAAGGGAATCAGTGCAAGTGTTCCAGCTGTGGGGACATCATTCTGATAAGTGGGTTCATACTACAAAATTCTTCGTAAATTTGACACAACTATTTGTATAAAATGATAAAAGTTAGGGATTCTAGGTTATTAGAAAGTTAATTTGTTTTTGATGTAATCTTAATATATTTGTATATTAATTATTAAAAGGATTTACTTTACAAAATTTATTATATGAAAGATTTTTGCTTTATAAAATATTTCATTTAAAAATCTGTTATTCTTTCCACCTGAATAGGTTGTCATTTTTCAATGAATTTGAACAAACTTATTTTCATTGTAACTAGTGATACATTGAAATTGTAACAGTAAGAAAATAATATGTTTGTCATGAATGTATATAAGGGCTGGTGTTTGGCCAAAGCAATTTGTGCAGTTGTGAGTTTTAAGTTGTTGGAAACCAGAGGTTGTGGCCACTATGTGAGATGTTGAAAGTTAAAATTGGTAGTAGAAGGAGATATTACCTACATTGAAATAAAAATTAATTTGAAAAATATAAAACCTGTTCCACATCATGTATATAATTAACAAAATTAAAGACTTTTGCCATGAAGCAGAATGAAGAACAATCACAATCAACTGTTGGCAGCATCAGTCTTCTCCAGGCAAGTATACAAGATATCATGGCATGTTTCCTACTTCTAAACTTTTAAGATATTACAATAACCTTATTTAATTACTTGGAAGAACAGCAATTTAGAAGGGTAAATTTTTTGTGACAAGTTTTCATACATACATGGTGATTCAGAAGGAATGCCACATAACTTGTGAGGTGATTCTACATGTGAAAAACTAAAAAAGTCCTACAAACATGTGTCCAATTTTCTATTGTCTTGGAACCCGCGAGGGAACAGGTTGAATACTACACACATCCATGAATGAATATTATGAAGACAAGTGCGAATGTTACTTACTGAAATCCCGTGCAGGTGCTGTGGTGGACAGAATAATGGTGGGCAGAATGACTGATCCATCCTACAACAGATGTGGGGGTTCTCCTACAGATGGCAGTACTGTGATGTTGCACTGAGGCAACATCTGCAAGTGTACCCAGTGTTCAATCATGAAATGGATCAGTTAGCAGCCATGATGCCATGTGTGTGTCGTGCTAAAATGTTGTTTAATTGAGCAAAACCAACATCTTTTTGAATACCAACATGTCGCATATGTTTACCTATGCAGAATATGCAGACATGTTGTTTGTGTATAGCTACTATAATGGCAGTGCTCATGATCTGTGACAGAATACCAGAGATGTTTCCCTGATCAATGGACCCCCTGGGCCAGGGTACTTCCCCAGGTTTTTTTGAACATAACATGAATCCATCCAGTGTACATACAACATCAGAATGTGAGGCCATCCAGTCAGTTGAGGAAAGGGAAGACACTACTGCAATAGTACAACAGAGTCCTACCACCAATACACAGCGGATTAGCCATCAGTTTGATATTCCACAAATGCAAGTGTGGCAAACACTACATTCCGAGCATTGTACCCATTCCATGTGCAGCTCATGCAACACCTGCATCCAGGCGATTCAGGAAGCGGACAACAATTTTGTGAATGGTTGGCTGTACACAGGGAAGTCATACAATACACTTTATTTACACATGACACTACATTTATATGCAATAGTATCATGAACACCTTCAATTCTCATACACTGGTGATGGAGAACCCACATGACACTAGGAAGACAAGATTTCAAGTTAGGTTCTCAGTGAACATCTGGTGTGGTATGACCTAGTGACAGAGCCTGTGTCCCTACCAAATCGCATGAAAGCCACAGCATACTCACATTTCCTGACAGAGGACCAACCAGTACTTTTGGAAGAGATGATTTACAGTAACGATTACATATGTACATGTGACATGGTGGATCAACAATTCACTGTACCTGACAGGTATACCATAATCTGGATAACACATTTCCTCAATGATGGATTGGCTAAGGCAGACCCATTAACTGGCATGCCATATCACCTGACCTAACCCCACTAGACTTCTATTTCTGGAGCTGGTTAAAGAGAGATGTGTATGCTACAAATATGAATACACATGAGGAACCTGTAACTCCCATCACCCATTCTGTTGGCCGCATTAAAACCTAGTGAGATGAGGTTTGATGTGCAACACAACACACCCTCCATCATGTTGACAAGTGCAATAGGTGGGTTGGGGTCTTTCTGAAGACCTTGTGTAGGATGGATCAGTCATATATATGCCCACCAGTATCTTCTTCTACATGGATTGCGTTTGAGTTCAAAAGGCAGCACATGTGGTGGTTACATGATTCTCTCATGTAAATCATAAAAGGGTGAAGTAAAAATTTAATATTGAGTCCCAAAGGCACGTGACTGATGATACAACCCACCTGTAAATCACACCACACATTACGTCAAGACAGCATTGCATCTGCTGATAGTGCATGCCCTCATTGCCAGGCATCCAAACAGTTACTGTGGCGTTACTTATATATGCCGATCAAGCCACTAGTAGGTTGGAACTGGTGACCATAATCAGACGGCAACCACACCAGCAGCCCTACCAGCATCCAGCAGACAGCTGACATCATTGTCAGCCTGCCATTCAAATGTGGTGGCCCCAAGTTTGGGGTGCCAGCTGCTCCACATTCCCATTGCTGCCTTTGTCCAGCAGTCACCAGCTGTGCTAAGCCCAGTTGATATGGACTGCAAGAATGCTGTTAGCCTCAGCTGACCACCAGCTGTTTACTTGGGATTCAATGTGTCGCACTGCAGAGCCACGATGCTGCTGTCCTTGCCACATGCGACATCGTAGGTCACTTCACGTGAGCCAGAGACAGACACCTGACTACATCCGCAGGACGCTCTGGATTGATGCCAGACTGCAACTACTGGACAAAGGCATCCATCTGTATCTGATCTAGCTGATGAACAATAATGAGTTCTCCTGAACACTGTCAGTCTTGCTGCAGCCACCTCCACCTCCAAAGGATTCCTGTAGTCTATCTTCACACCACTGAGCCCACAATGCTCAGGTGAGAGAGCTGACAGCCATTCTGACAAATCTAAAGAATGGCTTCTCCACAATCCCTCCACTGCAGTCATTGCACACCAGACTGTTGCATTTTGGGGTCAACAGTGGGGTCAATGTCATCATGAGTAAGCATTCCTTGTGTCTAGATTCTCTCTGTCCTCCTACGTATTTACTACAGATGTATCACATTTACGTCAGGAATGAGGGAGATTGTGTGTTGGGGGAGGGGGGGGGGGGGATGCCAGAGTACGCAAGTGTAAGTAGGAGTCAGTCATATAAATAAAAGGCGAGCATATACATAATGTAATTTATAAATTTAAGAGCCCTTCAGGGATCACTGAGCGAGGTGGCGCAGTGGTTAGCACACTGGACTTGCATTCGGGTGGATGACAGTTCAGACCTGCATCCGACCATCCTGATTTAGGTTTTCCTTGATTTCCCTAAATCACTTCAGGCAAATGCTGGGATGGTTCCTTCGACAGGGCACAGCCAATTTCCTTCCCTATCCTTCCCTAATCTGCACTTGTGCTCCGTCTCTAATGACCTCGTTGTCAACAGGACATTAAACATTAATCTCCTCATCCTCCTTTTGAGATGTATGCTAGTAGACATATACAGAATGCCTGAGTCATATGGGGCTGTCCTCTTCCTTTCTGTTCTTGCGCTGTACTTCTTCTGCTTCTATTGGTGGAAGGTCAGTTGGAATGATAAATCAGGATCAGCCTAAGACTGCTGTTGGGATCAGTGTATGAAATAATGGGAGACATAATAGGAGAGGGTATTGGAGGAGGAGGAGATTAGTGTTTAACGTCCCGTCGACAACGAGGGCATTAGAGACGGAGCGGAAGCTCGGGTGAGGGAAGGATGGGGAAGGAAATCGGCCGTGCCCTTTCAAAGGAACCATCCCGGCATTTGCCTGAAGCGATTTAGGGAAATCACGGAAAACCTAAATCAGGATGGCCGGAGACGGGATTGAACCGTCGTCCTCCCGAATGCGAGTCCAGTGTGCTAACCACTGCGCCACCTCGCTCGGTGAGAGGGTATTGGATTTCAGGGAAATATGATGAGGAAAAGCTATTATTTGAGTAACAGGAATTGAAATAAGGTTGCATGGGTTGTAGCTGGTAGACCCCCTATCATTAAAGGAATAGTGACAAAGGCTGAGGATGAGGATCTCACACTGTCGGAGTCTGATAAGGCTGGAACATCACTGTCTGTGTGGCAGATATGGCTATATTAACTGAATACAGCACTGTAATTTTGGATGCCAATGGTGCACATTGAGAACTTATTTGTGCTTTATTGTTGATTCTATCAAGAATACTATGAAGGAGCAAACTAATCTGTATGACCACTGAAGCATAAGGACAATACTGAACATGAATTCCTCTTCAACTAACATACACCAAGAAAGTGGAAGTAGCCCTTGCTAAAATCAGAATGTATATTCATATGTACCAGATTTCACAATGCAAAGCTTCATATATGATGGTTCCAATCCTGTTTCTACTACATGTAAATGATTTACGTGTAAAAAATAGTGACAGAAAACTATACCATTTGCTGATGCCACCAGCATCTTAAATACAGGTAGCACCAAGGAAACCTTTGAGAACACATTAAAACTGTCACACTGAATATAGTAGAATACTTTATGCAAAGAGGTTTATTATTAATCTGGTAGAAACTCTTGCAATGGAAATATTCACCACCCAGTCCAGAAATGTACAAACAATTAGAAAAGAATGGAGAGTATACAATTTCATTGTGTAGGGCTACACTAAAACATGGAATGGGATACACATGCAGACTACATAAACAGAAGGCTGAACAAAACATGTTTCACAACATAAATATAAGAAAATGTGTATGATAAACTCAGGACCATATATTTTACTTATGATCACTTGGTATTGAAATATGGTGTAGAATTTTGGGGAAATCATGAAGCATGTTTGAAATCATTTAAATTACAGAAAAGCTTATTGGACTAATAGACAGGGTTGATCAAAGATCGTTATGCAAGCAGTTACTTAGAAAAAATGAAATTTTGCCACACTCATTTATTTAAATGCTAGAAAATGTAATTATAAGAAAAATTAAATACTAACAGTCCCTGCATCATACATAGTGAATCTATGTACAGCTACGACAAAAATGAATGGTCTACCTTTACAACAGCCATATACAGCACTACTATAAAATGGCATACACCATCCCCGCATCAAACTGTGTAACACATTACCCAAATCCACAAAAGTAATAATGGAAAGGAAAAATTTCAAATCAACCATGAACAATTACTTGCTCAAGCATCCCATCTATACAGTAATGGGGTATGCAGAAACATAAAAAGTGTAGCACCAATTAAAATTGTTTTTGTGAAGTGTATAGAGCAATAAAATAAGGTGTAACATTAATTTTTACTAATAATGATGAATGTGTAAAAATTTTATGAAATGCGGATAGTAATTAAGGAATGGCCCTCTCCTTTTTTGTTTACTGTGAAGTCCTAAGTTTAGAGGACCAATAAATAAAAATTAGTCCTAGAATCATGTTGTTTCATGCAATTTCAGTCCTAGCATTTTGAGTCATGATAATTACCTGTCTGTTCTCAGAAACTTTCATATAAATGATTATTATTTTGTCATGGAAAAAGGGGAAACTGCCTACAATACACTGAAAAGAGTGAGACTTCTTGTACAAATGGCGTCTGCTAATTTCCAAAGTGCATACATGCCATCTCATAAGATAACTACACGACACAAAATGTTAAATTTTGTGGTTACATGTATTTTAAGCAATACATGCCACAAAAGGCAAATAAATATGGTGTTTAACTAAACATATTATTAGAGCCAGATGCAACATATGTCTACAATTTTTATGCAGGTGAGAGATCTGACAGTGAATTTAGGGATAATATTGCCTGGGTATTTATCTAGAAAAGATTACACTGTATTTACAGATAGATGTTACATCAATACTACCATTATTTCAGAAATGAAAACTACCAAAACCAGTCTTGTGGGAGCTACAAGGACATCCAAGCCGAGATTACCTCATTCAGTAAAACATACAAACCTTCAGTAAAGTGAACGAATTTTTCGGTGTCAAGGGACTGTCTTAGCACTGTGTTGGAATGATAAATGAAAGGTACACATTGATAAGCACAAGGCATAACACTGAAATGGTCATCTTTACTGATAAGAGAGGCAGAGAGAAGTCAAGAGAGGAACACATCTACCAGCTTCTGGGTCTATGGCAATTGTCTGTGGAGGTCTTGATGAGAGCTGAAATTCAAAGCGCAACCTGGTACATAAAAACTCTCCAAGCTATTGATTAGATATACTTTTTTGAAAGAAGTGAAGTGGTGTAAGAAGAAAACAATATCAGGCATAAATATGACTGGAAAAGAATGACACAAAGCTACATGGTACCAGAGTAGTGAGTGCAAAAGATCCACACCACTGAAAACTGGACACACATTTACAACTAGGTAGCAATGATGTTAACACAGAAGCATTGTATCTCACTTTATGTTTGTAAACATGCAGAATGTACCTGTTATGGAAGTATTCAATGCACAGAAAAATAATTAAGGGAAGCATACAATCGGTTGAAAGAAAGACCTCACTGTGAAACAATTTCAAACATTCTCAATATAGGGTCAAGAGAGGATATAATAACATAGGAGTAAAACTTCAGTCTTTACCAGACCAGTTTTACTAGTCTTTATCACTAATTATAATTCAAATGACCAGTTTTTGGTTATTTAGACAGTCATCTTCAGGTCACATCGAAGACTGTAGTGATGTAGCATGTGCATACACTGTTTAAGATGTGTTACCTACTTTAATCAAGTATTTTGAATGACCTGAAAACCATTGCCTAACTCTAAAAATGGATAACCAGAATTATTATTTGTGATAAAGATTAAACACTTCTATTTGAATCATCAGATTATGTACTCAAAAGCTTAGCTACATCAAGCTCTATTCAATTATAAATGTGAAAGTAACTAATGTGTTCTAACCAACACAAAACATATATATAAATATAAATAAAAAATTAAAAAATTCAAATACAGTTCAGAAATAGAATGTCAGTTTGTTTGATCCAGTAACACTCATTTTACTTCCAGCTGAACTATGTGGTATTTCAGCTAAAATGAAAAATTACCTTCAAGATTTTCCTTTGCTATTTTTGATGTTGGGTGCAAAGATAAAGTGTGAGCAGCTGTTATAACTTGTGGTCCATATATCCTCAAATTAATTTCTGTGTATTTGGCAGAAACTTGAAGAGTGTCGGTAACTGCTATATGTCTGAGAAGCTTGCACACCTAAAATGGAAGGTGAAAATTACAAACATTCTGAATGAAAATTTGTCCACAGCAAATGGTTTCTAAATTTTTCATTTGAAGATGTGCAGGCAACACATAGTTGCAGTTTTCAGTTCAATGTGAGCAAAATATTGGTCATTTCAAATATCAGTCTTGTTAATGATACATATGGTAAATATGATTCACAACTATTGTTTGTTACTTAAGTTGTCCTCTCAAGACAATCCATATAACTGCTAGAATAAGACACAAGCATAAGTTTCATGTGCAATCAGAATCATGCCACATTTTGCCATGTTCTACATATACTATGCTTTACCAAAACTAAATCAAGAACCTTACTCAACATTTAAACTCTGAGCCATTCATTATAATGACAAAAATTTACAGTTTAATGATACTGAATGGAAAAGGATTTACTTCTCTACTTCATTCAACAACAGCTTCAATACCAATAGACAAACATAGACTCCTTTTGGAAATGATACTGTTTTAGAAGATGTTAATACTTATTTTTCAAACAAGTCTAGAGACTTTTTTTGGAGGTGGGAGGGAGGTACTGATAATCATCCTCAATTCAACTGGAAATTTAATTTATAGTTACAACAAATTTTTGACAACTATTAGCAGTGTGATAAGCAGTACAGTAAACTCCTGTTTACCCGAATTGCATTTATTCAAAATCCGCTTTAACTGAAAAAAAATTTTCCAATTTTCGCGGCTCACATTGGCACTGTATGATGCATCGCACAGCTATGCTTTTTGCTAGCTAGACTGACACTTGATAAGCTTCAGCTTGTCTCACCTGGAGCCATGCATTTGCCGGTGTTTTTTGGCAGTCTACTGCTAATCAGTGCACTGACATGTATCAAAAGTTCGAATGAAGCCAAATTTACGTGTGTGTTGGTTGAAGTTTTAGGTTGGTTGGTGCGATTTTTAAAGGGAGCAAACTATGTGGTCATGGGTCCCTTGTTCCATTGAATGAAGTCCATGGGATAAAATGGAAAACATACGGGACACACCACAGGAGTTCAAGATGGACATACAAGAAACAGGCAGAAGAGCTTACAACATTAGAGAAGATGTCCTGGGCTGGCTGATCAGGTTGAAGTTATAGCATGTTTTTTGTTCGTATTGTGTCGTTTCCTGCCACTGCCATCTATTGGAACTCCTTGGAAGTACAGTACATACAGTATTGTTCTACGCAGCATGATGTAGCCCTTTGAAACTGACAATGAGAGTGCGGCGCAAACACTTTCCGCCTGTTGTCAGTACATCAGACGAAGCCGAGCATTTAACAATTTTACAGTGAATGTACAATGCACTGTTGTGTTGCCACATGGGCTTGGGTAGGACAGGGGAGAGGGGATAGATGTATCCAATGTTTTCATTCCGTGGCTGCCACAGCCTGGTTTCAAAAGTCAAAAGCTTTGTCTAGTGCGTCTTGAGTGTTGTCAAGTCATGCGTCTGTGTGTTTTCGAATTAACGTTTTGTGCTCACACTATATGCTTTAAAATGTCCACAGATAAAAGTGGCCAAACGCCAAAAAAGAATCAGTAGTGTCAGTAAAAAAATTCTGAATGTGACTACGGACGCAAAACAAAGAAAGAGTGTGATCTCGCTGGAACAAAAGCTTCACGCTTTGCAGAGGTTTGATGCTAGTGAGCCACTTGTGAAAGTTGCTGCAGATTTGAATGTCGGTAGGAATATGATTACTGATTAGAAGACAAATTAATCAGAAACTGAAAAATTTTGTTCCATCCAATTGTCAGGCAGCACAATGAAATCTCCAAAAAGAATGAGAAAAGATGCACATCTTCAGTTAGAAGAGGCCTTATTTTTGTGACACAAACAAATAAGAGCCAAAGGTATGCCAGTTTAAGGTCCTCTACTTCATCAAAAAGCGATGACTTTTTGTGAGCTGATTGAAGGAAAGGAGCAAGAATTCCTCGGAAGTGATGGCTGGCTGCATCGGTTCAAGAAGCAGCATAGCATTTGGGAAATTGCCATCAGCGGTGAATCATTATCCATGGATGAAGCCACTATCATTGAGTTTAAGAAGAAAATGCACACAATCCTTGACAAAGGAGGTTATACTTGTGATCAACTTTATAACTGTGATGAAACCATGTTGAATTACAAAATGTTGCCAACAAAAACTCTTGCCTCTATAAAAGAAAAAAGTCATCCAGAAAAAAAAAGGTTACTGTCCTCACATGCACTAAAGTCACTGACAATCATAAAATTGAGCCTTACTTATATTGGCAACTCCAAAAGACCAAGAACATTTAGAAGGCAACCAGCTGATAAATCTTTGCCATTGTGGTACACGAATCAGTCTAAGGCATGGATGAATGATGCCATCTGCAAAGAGTGGTTCCAGGCAGAGTTTGTTCTAGCTGTAGAAAAATTTAGCAAGGAAAATGGACTTCCTTGAAAAGCACTACTTCTTGTGGACAATGCTCCTTCTCACCCAGACGATCTACAAGATGGGGATACCAAAGTTGTATTTCTCCCACCAAACATCATGTCTCTATGTCAACCAATGGACCAAGGTGTTCTTGGGGCGATGAAAAAAAATTACACCTGCAAGCTGCTGGAACACTTAATCGATGTGATTGATGCTGAAGATTTTGTGCAAAATCTTAAAAAATCAATGTTTTAAGTGTCATTCATTGGATTGTAAACACTTGAAATCCAATTCCTCCAATTTCTCTTGTTAGGTCTTGGAAAAAACTCTTAGATCATAAGGCAACTCATCGCTGGTGGGAAGAAGGAGGTAACACCGAAACTCAAGCTAATGTGCCAAAAACAGATGAAAATCACATAATTTTGGTGAATTTACTGAAGAAGGTACCGGGTTGTGAAGACTCGAACTTTGAAGACATTGAAGAGTGGATGAAGAATGACTTTTTTGATTTGACTGAAGAATAAATCACCCTAATTGCAACCAATTAGGAAGCATCGGAAGAATATGTCTTTGATGACGAAGCAGAGAAAAAGATTCCTCACACAGCCGGTTATGAAGCAATCCAAACCGTTCTGGAGTACATCAGCCAACAGGAGGAGGCAACTTGTCCCGAAATCATTTGTTTCCAATGTAGGAAAGATATTGCCGCAACAAAAGTTTCTCAAACCAAAAAACAAGAAACCATTGCACACTATTTTACCAAAAAAATAAATTCTAATCAAGCGTACTAGAACTTCAACATCCATAAGGTAAAAGTTTTTTGTTTTTTACTTTAAAGTTCCTCTAGACAAACTTTTTGTTCCTTTGAGTAATCTCTAGATTTGTTTCATAATTTTGTACAGTAGTTTATTTTTTATTGAAGAGAGTAGCTAATAAAATTAAAACTCCTGTTTTTTCTTGCTGCCAAATAAGGCAGATTTTTTCTGTAAGAACACAAAATAAATGAGTTTTGCTATTCAGCATTTAAAACTTTGAGTTTTCAATCATACTTTGGCACCTTTTTAACACGTCAACACAATTTTTTCAGTGAAAAACATGCAGGCTTATTCTCAACCATATCAATAACATTCTATGTACCCTACGCATGTTTTATGATCATATTTCACAGTACTGACACAATTAGGAGTGTTTCACACGTGAAAACAAAGGGACTTTGATTTATCCAAAATTTTCGTTATCTGAACCAGCTGCTGTCCCAATTATTTTGGATAAATGGGAGTTTACTATATTGTCTTTTCTTCCGATATCACCCAAAATTTGAATTTAAACCTTTCAGTTTCCAAGTACTCATCCTTAACAGGGAGGTTTGCAAAATTACATTCACTGTAAGATCATTCATCACGCATTTTACCAAATGTGATGTGATGCATCCATTCAGTTGACTATTTCTAGATTTTAGCTTCCATGTGAGCATCAAGCAGTTTGCTGCAGAATTCTAGAGCATATTCTGAGTCCTAATATAATAAATTTCCTAGAGTCCGAAAAGCTTATGTCCACAAAACAGCACAGCTTTAGAAAGTATCCCTCATGTGAAATCCAGATTGCTCTTTTTTCACATGATATACTGGAAACTACAGATGACAGGCAACAGATTTCTACATTTCCGAAAGGCATTTGATAAAGTACGCTACTGCAGACTGTTAACGCATGTACAGGCATATGCAATAAGCTCCCAGATATGTGACTGGCTTGAAGACTTCCTAAGTAATAGAACCCAGCATGTTGTCCTCAAACATGAATGTTCATAGGAGACAGGGGTAACATCAGGGGTGCCCTAGGGAAGTGGGACCGGACCATTGCTACTTTCTGTACACACAAATTATCTGGCAGACTGGGTAGGCAGCAGTCTGTGGTTGTTTGCTGATGATCTCCTGGTGTACAATAAGGTGTCAAAGGTCAATGACTTTAAGATGACACAAGATGACCTAGACAAAATTTCTAGTTGGTGTGATGAATGACAGCCCATTACAAACATAGAAAAATTTAAGTTAATGCAGCAGACGAGTAGGATAAACAAACCTGTAATGTTGCAGAGTGATATGAAATGGAACAAGCATCTATGGATTGTGTTAGGGAAGGCAAATGATCAACTTCAGTTTATTGGGAGAATTTTAGGAAAGGATGGTTCATCTGTAAAGGAGACAACATATAGGATGCTAGTGTGGCCTGTTCCTGAGTACTGCTCAAGTGTGTGGGATCTGAACCACGTAGGATTGAAAGAAGACGCCGAAGCAGTTCAGAGGCGAGCTGCTAGATTTGTTACCAGTAGGTTTGATCAGCATGCAAGTGTTACAGATATGCTTTGGGAACTCAAGTGGGAATGTCTGGAGGGAAAAAGACACTCATTTTGAAGAACACTATGAGAAGGCTTAGAGAACCAGCATTTGAAGCAGCCCTAATCCACGGCAGTCCTCCAACTGTGGCAAGGGGCCTGCAATTTTACATGTAATCTGAACCATTTGTCATTCCAGTCAACTCTTCACATCACTGAGAAGTGAAGGTTAGACGAAAAGCAGACTAAAATTTTCCATGGTCACACTGCACTTTGATCCTATGACTTCTCTGTTTCCAGGCTTGCGATTTACTGCTAGACCACCAGGCCTGACCCTGAACTTGATATTAGCCTAGAACATTTTAACACCTTTCAAAATGCTCAGAACTGTAATTTAAAAAGTTTAACTCATCTGGCATCTAAGAAAACCAATACTGAGAAGAAAGATTATACATTATTTAATCTTACTTAACATTACAAATATTAACAATAGAGCAAGAACACAGGACAATAATAAATTACAGCTTGTTCTGTACCTCAGCCAATAAAATCAAAGCAAACCAAAAAATACAAAATTATACACAGAATTATATAAGACCTATCATACTGCCCATTTTTCTGGAAAATGATGTGCACAATTTTTCAGGTTAAATGTCTCTTGGGTAAACCAATAAAGATGAACTGAATGGTGAACATACATGCCCTGGAAGCTACTAGAAATTGGCAAAAAAGAATCCAACTTCAGAATTTTAAATAGCTATAGTCCTTTTGCATAGAGTTTTCAAAACTGAAACTTTCTCTCCAAACTGTATTTTTGGGTTTTGTGTTGATTTTACGATATCATCACAACCTTACTGACAGCATACCAATTAACCAAACATTTGGGACTGCTTATGGTAGGTAGAGGAGATAACTGGAATTTCTTCACTGCTACTGCCATTAACCCGCATCTACTAACAGGCATTTTGGCGGTATGTTATCAAAGGTTTCTGTAGTGGTCTTTAATGAGCTTATTTGATTCATTCAGTAATGGATCATTCAATTTCAAAGCACATCTTTACACGGAAGAATAGCACAGGATTCCGAGGAGAGATTAAATACTATCTGAAAGATCCTACTCTACAGTGGTTACATCCATATCTTTGTCATGCCCATCAGGAATTAATGAAAATTATATCCAGATGAGAATCACCTGGTGCAACTGGCTCTTAACTCCCAATCTGGACTTCCCAGTTTATATACAATGGATTGATGAAGCTACTTTCAAATCCAATGGTGAGGCAAATATCTACAATGCACACTACTGGCAAGAAGAAAATCCTCACTGGTTGTACCATGACAAGCAACATAACTTGAGCACAAATACTGGACATTTTTACAAACTGCTCCAAAACTGCTGCAGTAAGAATGCAGTTGTTGATATGGTTGCAGTAAGTTGTATGCTTGGCACATTTTTCTTTTTTTGACTTGGTGTACTTTATATCAAATAGGTCCTGATCAATAGATTTGTAGAAGGCAGCCAGTGACTTGGCCATCACAGTTTCAAAATTTCATCAGTCTTGATTATATCTTTGGCACAACAAAGAAATAAATGGAAATATCAATTTTATGAAGCTTCTGGTCACTCCCAAATGCTCTGTTATAATGGTTGTTATGTTGTTTTCTGTAAGTGATTGTATAACAATCCATTTTGGTAGGAACCCCAGAAATGGTGGTAAACCCCCGTAGAAAGATATGTTTGACTGTACTTAGAGGAAGGCATGAAGTGTTGTGAACACCAAAACAAGAATACACGTTTCTTCTAATAATTTTTTTGAGTATATTGTTAATATTTGCAGCCATTCATCTCCAGTTGCTACTTCTATGCTATTTATCTAGTAGGTAAGAATAACTATTGCTTTTCCTTTATAAATGATACATATATTTTTGTTTTTAACTGAACATGTTTCTCATAAATGTTTTAGATATATTGGTCTATGTGGAAACAAAATCAATAACAATGTTTATAAGTGTCAAAATTTCCAATCAAGTTTATTGAAAGTTGAAAGTACATTTATCTGAAGATTTATCTGAGAAATATTACAAGTACAATTTTCCAGAAAATAGCATGGTATGCTTGGTTTTAAGCACTCCCTACATGAAATGAAGCTGCAATTTGTTTGAATGTGACCCTCATGTGTACTGAAGATTATTTGTCCTGCCCTGTTTCAATTAAATGAGCTTAAAACTGACATTGTAAAATACACAAATTTTCAGTAAATCTGAGTTGCACTTATGGGGTATGCCAAAAACAAAGTCCTCATTCAAGTCTACTATCTCAATTGACGTGTATCAATATACAACATTAGAGACAATGTTACTTTCTGGGGCACTTTCTATAAACTAAGATATAGTGATACACCACATATGAAATTATAATTTTTTGGTCAACACACTCATTTGTGTTTGCTATCATTTCAGAGAGGTAATGAAACAATCTGTTAATTGTCTTACTCATTTTTCATTAGTTTTTCAGTTCAGTACTTTTACATATGCAACCATACTCTGCATACCCCTGTGAAGAGCATGCCTGATGGTACTTCCCACTATGCCATTTATTTAGACTTATTCCCATTCCATTCACTTATGGAGCACAGAAAAAACGACTGCTTGAATGCAACTGCATGTGCTGTAATTGTCTTCATAATCGTTATGGGAGTGATATGTGGGGGTTCGTAATATATGCCTAGATTTGTTACTTAAAGTTGGTTCTAGAAACTTTCATGGGATAGGTTGCATATGTCTTCAAGCACCTGCTAGTTTAGTTCTCTCTGTATCTTCATGACACTCTGCCATGGGTTGAATGAACCTGTGACCATTCGTCTTTCCCTTCTTTGTATCTGTTCAAACATCTGCTGTCGGTCCTATTTGGTTATGGGTGCCACATACTTTAACTGTATTCTAGTATGGGTCTCATAAGTGTTTTGTATGCAGTCTCCTTTGTGGACTCTTTGCATTTCTGTAGTATTCTGCAATTGAACCACAGTCTACCACCAGCTTTACCTATGAGTAAACCTATGCAATTGTTCCACTTCATATCCCTAACAATTGTTATGCCCATGTATTTGTATGAGCTGACTGACTCCAACTGAGACTCATCCACATTGTTGTCATAGGATACTATGGTTTTTTTTTTCTTTTTGTGAGGTGCACAGTTTTACATTTCTGAACATTTAAAGCAAGATGTCAATATTTGCACCATTTGACTGAATGTTTGTGCAGCTTTTTTCAGACAATGCTTCACTGTAGATAATTGCATGATGTACAAAAAGCTTGAGGTTACTATTAATTTTGTCTGTCAGGGCATTAATATACAACTCAAACAGCAAGGGTTACAACACACTTCCCTAGGCTACAAATGAATTACTCCTACATTTGTTGTTGATGCATCCTCCCTACCAATAAATTCTCAATGCAGACAAAATTACACTTGATAGCCTATGTAAATGTAATTTCACTAATAAATGTTGCTGTGATACTAATTCAGAAGTAATACCAAATCTATCTAACTGCCTTCACTGAAGGCTTTCAGATTGCCATGCGAGAAAAGCACAAATTGTTTCAAATGCCTGATGGTTTCAGAATCTGTGCTGGTTGGCACAGAGACCAGTCTGATGAGATATCTCATAACATTTGAGCCCAGAATATGTTCCAAGATTCTACGATAGATGGATGTCGATGGTACTGGGGGACAGTTCCATGGATTATTTCTGCTACCTTTCTTCCAACTAATGGCCATACTGCTCTAGCTCATGTGTCTGGTATATTACAGTTAAAAAGGGGGACGATTCACTCACAAGTTCTACAGGGAAGCTTACAGGATTTCCATCAAGTCCTGGGGCTTAAATTTTTTAGTGATTTCAGCTGTTCCACAACAACCCTGACATTAGTATCTATATATTTCATCTCTGACATCTTACAAAAATGAAACTGGGGCTATTACTGCAATTTACTTTCAAAGAAAATTTGAAAACAGAGTTCAGCATTCCTGTTTTGCTTCGCTATCCTCAATTTCATTTTCTTTGTTATCTTCTCTATCCAGTGCATGGTCAAGTATTTTTCTAAACTCAAGCCATGTGCTCCTCCTCAGAGCTAAATGTATTGATGTCCTTGAAATAAAACACTATTACTACTTTATCTAGTTCATTGAACGTATAAATCTTTCTACTTGTTTTAGTTGGCCTTTGTACTTCAGTTATCATTCTTCCTACAACTGCATCACAGTCATAGTACCAGTTTCAATGTACACATCCTCAAAGAGGTTAGATGAAATCTATTTGTTGCCATTAGATCCAATAAATTTTTGTTGTGAGTATACTTTCACACTGTGTGTCCTAAATAGTGTTCCGCAGGTTGTCTTAGCAAGCCGGCTCTGACTGGCAGTAATTTTTTTTATTTTTTTGTTACCTAGCTAACAAATACTGTATGACAAGTATTCTCTCTGGTTATTGCCAACAGCGGATGTAACTTTCAGGAAGCTCATGACACTTGGCTGATTTGGAAAAATTTATTAATTTGCTACCAGTTTCTGTCAATGACCATCATATGGCACCTGAAGCCATGTTGGAAAACAGAAATGAAAACAAAATCTCAATGTACAAAATGTCATAAAGACATAAAATACAAAATGTAACATTTCTGGAGAAGTTTTAGCATTTTTCCTTGTCAAAGTTTGAGATCTCAAGGGTAAGTAAATACATACAATGACAAAAAATGTAAGGACTTCTGTATTTCTCCCCTGTATAAGCTAAACTCTTATGTACTAACATCAACATCTTTTGTAATGAACTTTTTACATGTAGAAAGGAAGCCAAATGATGTGTGTGTCTCATTAAGACCACTGTTGTTATTTTATTTCAATAAAACAAAACACATTTTGGGACAAAAATATGCATTTCCTTGAAGTCACAAGACAGATTTAAAATACCTTCAGTGGTTCCAGAAATAGCCTCAGAAAAATGTAGGTGTCTGGAAATAAGTGAATAAGGCAGGGAAGTGTTGTGAGAACCAGCACTATAGGTGACCACCAATAAAATGTTGGTTTTACCATGTTCATTATTGTTCATTATTACCCACTGTTTTATGTCTATTATTTTACAGGTATGATGTGATTTTTCTTCTGAGAAATACACGAGTACGTAGCGTACAAAATGCCAGGGTCTGCCACAAACTACTTCTTATCATCCATACTTTTTAATATATAAACTACTTTTGGGGTGCCAAAATGTACAAGAATAAATAAAATGTCTATAAAGCATCACACTGTACAATGTACTTGCTAGCCTCTGACCTGCTAAGGAGCACTGCAGTCTTAGGTCTATGGATAAACCACAAAAGTCCGCCACATTATGCCACATAAAACAGACCTGGCCTGCGGGTAGATCAGTGAGACTAGATCCAACAGGCAAGCCCTGCACATTAGTGGGAAATGATGGGCTTCAGATCAGCGGGCTCGATCCATTAGAGATACCCACAGAAATCGCCTGCGATATTGGCCCGCTGTGGAAATCCACTCATGTGGCCAGCAATTCATGCGTCACAGACACCATGTTGATGAAATGAGATCGCAATAGTCAATCCATGCAACAGACAACTTGCACAAATACTCTGAGAATCAGTACTAATGAGGATAGGTTGCAGCTCACTGTGAAGATGATTGCAGAGCCATAGGCAGGCATGTAGAAAAGACAACCACACTCTCACAACTAAATTTTCAGCTATAGCCTTTGTCAGAAAACACACATTCACACAATCACTCAGACAAAACTCATGCATGCATGACTGCCATCTCCAGCCGCTGCACCAACAGTCTCTTGAGAATCAGATCCAAACAAACACTACTCACGCATCACTGCCTCCTCTCAGCAGCTGCTAGGCTAGTGGCAAGAATTGGTGGCACTGACTGCAAGCTGAGGGGAATGTAGAAAGGGGAGAAGCAGAAAGAATGAGGGAGTAGGGAAGTGGCACCCAGCCAGTGACTATGTATGACATCTCAGTAAACAAACCATTTCATCTACTGAGACAGAAATGAGATTTTTCATTTAGTTTTCAAATTTCTCTGATTTCCCTGACACTTTTAAAATTCCCTGATTTCCAGAACTAATGGCAACCCTGGCATTATGAGACAATAACATAAAAAAATGTAACCTGTGACAAAAATCCTTCAAGCATTAATTAAAACAAAAGTGGCAAGTTCTGGGTACAATGCATAATTCAGTGTATCACATGTCCCACAGGGACAAAGGAACAAATGATTAAGATTAAGGTTTCCAGTATATTAATGGGAAGTTATGTCATCTCATGGATATAAGAAAAACTAATCACAGTTAAACGGTCCAAGGTACACAGTGTTAAACTCAGTAACTTCATAAAGGGTACCTTAGTATGCAGAGGACCTGTCAATAAAAGCATTAGTTCATCTCCATACAAGTGGCTAAAATGATGTAGACATGACACCTAACTTATAGTCAAACAGATACAAACAATGGAAAAACCAGGATGGAATAATGACAATATTATGAAAATGATAGATTGCTTCTCACTATATAGTGCAGATACTGAACTGCAGACAGACACAACAAAAGACTGCCAAACAAGTACAGGCATGCGTATGCATGTGTTATGCTTGTTGCTTGGGCGGATGTATGTTGTGTTCTCTACTTTAGAAGAAGACTTTTGGCTGCAAGCTCATTTGTTTAGCAGTCTTTTTGTTGTGCCTTTCTGTGACTCAACATCTCCACTATACGGTAAGTAGCAATCTACCCTTTTCATAACATTATAGTCAGACAGAAATTATATGGTTCTCATTCATAAGTTATATTACCCTTTGTGCCATTAACTCCCCCATCTTGAGAACATTTGAGATTTTGTATAGTACTTTTTATAGGACTGCTTTGCGATTATTCAAACTTGTCTGTTATCCTCTATATATACTACCCTCTTTGTAGTTCCAGATAACATTGTTGTTACATTTTATTTTGATACCATAATATATGGTCTATATTGTTAATTTATATTACCCCTTCATATCCCCATTCTGAAATACAAGACGTGATATTATTCTACTTAATGAGATTGCTTTGTGATGGCTGTAGGGTTCATGGGAGTTGAAGTATTTTTGTCTGTGCTGAGATATTGTTTCCCATCTTTATAGTACACCACTGTCTATTAGATATTTAAAAGTGTTAATGAGTTCTAATGGTTTAAAATGATGTTTTTGGTAACATGCTTCACCCCATTTAATAAAATGTTTAACTGCCTCTCTCTCTCTCTGTTTCTTTTTTATTTATTTTTTTATTAACCTTTATAAATATATTTGCTGTCTGTCTGACATTTCATATTGGTCTTACACATTTGGTTATTGTGTACTGATCAATCTTGTTTGTCTATAAACAATAATAGGAAAACATCAAAGAGACTGTTACGCACTATAGCTTTCAACCAAAGCATCCTACAGCAAAGAAAACAGATAAAGATTAACACAAACAAGTACATCTCTCACACACATGACTGCTACCACTGGCAGCTTCAACCAGAATTTGAATAGTGGATGGGTAAGGGGGAGGGATAGCAGAGTACGGGTAGGAGGTGGGGTCAGAAACTGCCAGGTGCAGCATCAAGATATGGGGTGTGTAGAAAAAAACGATGAGTGGAGAAGCAGAATAGGAGAGAAACAGGGAAGGGGAAAAATCGGGCATGTAAACTGGGAGTGGGCGGCACACAAAGAGGATGAGGGAATGTGAGAAGGGAGGAGATGATGGGACAAGAGGATGAAAACTGTTGGGTGTTGGGTGTGGAGACATTGCAAGGATAACTACCATCTGCGCATTTCAGAGTAGTTGGTGGTGGAGGATAAGATCCGATGGCCTGGGCTGTGAAGCAGCCATTGAAATCGAGCATGTTATGTTCAGCTGTATGTTGTGCCACTGGGTGGTCTACTTTGCTCTTGATCACGGTTTGGTGATGGTTGTTTATTCTCATGGACAAATGGTTGATAGTCATACAAATATAATAATTTGTGCAATGGTTGCAGCAGAAGTGATGTACAACATGGCTGCTTTCACAGGTGGCTCGGCCTTTGAAGGGGGTAAGATAAGCCTGTGACAGGACTGGGATAGGAAATGCTGGGTGGGTGGATTGGGCACATCTTGCACCTGTGTCTTGCATATGGATATGATTCCTGTGGCAATGATTTGGGACTTGGAGAGGCATAGGGATGGGATAGGATGTTGTAGAGGTTGGGTGGGTAACCAAACTATACTTTAGGAGTGGTGGAAAGGTTCTTAGTTGGGATGTCTCTCATTTCAGAGCATAACGATATATAACCAAAGCCACGACGTAAGATGTGGTTCAGTTGTTCCAGTCCGGGGTGGTATTGAGTGATGAAGTGGGCACTCTCTTATAGCTGGCTCTCAAGAGTGATTAACATTGAGGTTATGTTGTAATTTTTCTGTTTTCTAATGTTGATTCAGGTGCCAGATGATGGTCATTGACTGAAACTGGTAGCAAATTAATAAACTGTTTAAAAGCAGTAAAGTGTCATTAGTTTCCTGAAATACTGTGTGAGGTAGCAACTGTCTGCTGTGTTACTATTATGTGCTGCACTCTATTTCATACAGTTCCCTTTCTTTGAAGTGTACATTATTGTTGCAGTTAAGATACACATTATATCAAAACCTGATGGTTTCAGTTTTGATTACGAACATAATTTATGTCACCTTAACTTTTCATGCAGCTGCTGCTTTTGTGGAACCATGAAGCACAGAGTAAGAGGCTTGATTGCAAGACACAAGTGTGTTTTCTCTCCCCCCTCCCTTACTCCTCTCCCCACATGCCTCCTTATCCCATCTCAATCTAAGGGAGGGAAGGGGGGGAAGTTTACTTCCTCCACTTCCTACAACCCCCATATGGCAATTGGCCAACCACTGTAGAAAACTGTAATTATTCCAGTTTTTTGTGAGATGATCAAAGTCTTTCTCAACCTCCAATGTTGAGAGTATGATTGGGGAATGTATGTGTCACTGAGCTGAGTCCTCTATGATTATTTTGTCAGCATCTGGGTATGAGTCTGGTGGTTGATAGAAGGGGCAATTACAAATGTGTTTGGTGGATATGAGTTTCCTGTCTATTGCACTGAATACACCAACTCCTTTTACCATCAGATATCCTTTCGATACACACTTAGATTCACTCCAAAAATGTCAACTCTGTATACTATGGCTTCTGAACAGCTTTCTGTACCTAGTATTACGCTACCCACAATATTTTTTAAAAGTGCCTTAAACTTTGGGCTACTTCATCAGTTAATCACTAGAATTTTAAGACTCATTTATGGGGGGCATTTCTTTGGCTCTTGAACCATTTGGACCTTGTATAGCTATCACTACAGGACAAAGACTCACCTAAACTAGAACATCCTTTTGTGTACCCCACATATAGTCCACTACCGGGATGACAGCATTTATGTGTAGAGCAACCTGACCCATCTTGGGAGATTCTACAGTTCTCAAGCCAATGACTCAAGTCTAGGAAATTACAGCCCAGGTTGTCACAGAATCTTTGAAGTCTCTGGTTCAAGTAATTCATTGGCCTTAGAAACAGGGAGTTTTTAAAAGTTCAGGGACAATGCTGTAGACTGTGAGCTTATTGGAAGTGAGGCCAGTTTTCTCAGCCTTCTCTACCAGTTGCTGAAATGGTGCAAGTATGATCTTGGAGCCCAGATGGCAAGCGTCATTCATTCCAGTGTTCAATATGCAGTTGGCTGCATTGTGTTTCCTTAATGGCTGCTGGAACAACCTCTTCAACATGTTCAATGAGGCCTCAAACCATACACACCAAATGCAAAAGGTGCTCCTTCTTATACCACTGCTGCACATTCACTTAGGGATATCATTATTTTCTATATGTCTGAAATGGAGAACTCGAGTTCTATTAGAGTAAGGATTTAGATAGATAGATAGATAGATAGATGGGTGGATGGATGGAGAGAGAGAGAGAGAGAGAGAGAGAGAGAGAGAGAGAGAGAGAGAGGCATCACCCTAACCTCCTATGACGGGACATCCTCCTAAAGCATTACTTTTCCTCAGCAGTAATTGTTGATACCAGTATTGTTTTTCAAATTTCGAACACTTCAGTATTATCTCAGTTGGTTTTCTGAAAAATTTCATATAATTTTATAAACAGTCCACTATATTTCAAGCTAAAATTTATGAAAAGGAATTACTTTATAAAACATTTTAATTTGATGTTATAATCAATAAGTACTAGTTCTGAATGTACAATTATTATTATTATTATTATTATTATTATTATTATTATTATTATTATTATTATTTATTATTATACAAAAGCAAAGGGAGAATTGAAGCTATAAGTCTGCAAGTAAATCATCTTATTTTTCTGTCATATACTTAAGAAAAGTAATTGATATCTGCTGTGTGTTGATGTGTAGTTTATTCATGATTTGGATAGTACATCAGTATGAATAAAAGTATTCTACTTCTCTTTCTTTTCAAACCATCTGACATTCTTGGTCTATTAAGTCTTTTTTATACTGGTTTGAGAGATCAGACTGCACACACAATTTTTTTTTTTCAATCAATATATTTTTGAGCACTTGATAGCCTTTGTGTATCACAACTCATCACTTCAAGTATGACTCTGTAGACATTGTTCAAGGCTTTCTTATACATGTTATGTACTCACCTCAAGAATGTGGTCAAGGCATTCAGTGAAGCGATCAGAGCAGTCTTGCAGGCGGTCAGCATCAGCTGCAAGTGCAGCATTGCGTATCGCTGCAACTGTGTCGTGTGCACCCCGTAGTGCAGCTGGCAGTTCTGCTGCTTGTTCCAGAGTTGTCTGTCGCAACTGGTGTCCCATGTCACGTGCAGCACGAATTGCGCCACATACTGCACTCTCCATTTCACTTGTAGGTGAACTGCCTTCACATTGTTCCTGTGAGAGAAAGTATGAGAACCTGGTGCACACAAGACATTTAAGACAGTTACTGTTATCACTCATCAGGATAGACACTGTGACCATCAGTTTGTGCCTTCCTTTTGTACTTATATACTTTTAACAATTGATAGATTATTTATAATAACTAACTGAAAAGTTTTTGACAAAATGCAAGAATAATGGCCCATCAGAAATTGTCAGTTGCGGCTGTGCCCAACTTGTGCAACTTGTAGCCAACAATTACAACAATGACACAGAAGCAAGGCCACCATCAGCATCTGTGTGTGTGTGTGTGTGTGTTTTATCCTCTTCCATCAACATCACATTCTTCTACATAATGTTAGTTTTGCTTAAATTTGTAAGGGACAGATAACTATCTCTGTCTCCTTCATTATCGAATACCGGTAATACCATAAATATGCAGGGATTTTCACAATTACTGTCTGTCCATTTCTGAAGTACTTTACATTGCAGCTGTGCAAATTTTATATAGTTGTTATTTCTCCAATGAAACATTCATTAAAAACATCAAAATAATGTCTAAAAAGTAATTTTGCATTAATTGCATCTCACAGTGATATATTTCTTTACTGAGTGTAAATAAGAGTGATGGAACCCAGGAAATTTTCCATGAAAATATGATTCAACTAGATGAGAGTTATGCTACTGCTCCACAATTTTTTTGTTCCAGAAGTCAGAAGACTTCAGATCTGTAGTATTTATACAAATTTACTGAAGAAATTTTCCTCAGTTTTCCTAAGAAAACATCTGAGATATGAGAAATCATAAGTAACTCTTCTCTCAGCTTTTAATATTTCATGTTGAGAGTGCTTACCAGACTGACACCAACACGTAACAGCTGGTTGAGCTCAAGTTTTGCCCGATCACAGAGTAAGAGGATGCTCTCACGATGCTCATGACTGGTGTACGCCGAGTCCGTGAAGTCTTGCGTACGTTCCACGACTGCATCGAGTGCCGCTGTAAGGCGTTCCTTGCAGCCAGGTCCAAGCAGTGTCAGTCGCGTCATCTCCACCAGGTCCTCGAAGTGTTTTAGCGCACCAGACACAGTCCGACTAGCATCCCAGTCCTCCTGCAACACACAAAATCTACCATGCTGTTGGCTGTCATCTTATTCTGCAGTCCCATACCTCTATTTGCTTACTTTCTACGTCTACATCTACATCTACATCTACATCCATACTCCGCAAGCCACCTGATGGTGTGTGGCGGAGGGTACCCTGAGTATCTCTATCGGTTCTCCCTTCTATTCCAGTCTCGTATTGTTCGTGGAAAGAAGGATTGTTGGTATGCCTCTGTGTGGGCTCTAATCTCTCTGATTTTATCCTCATGGTCTCTTCACGAGATATACGTAGGAGGGAGCAATATACTGCTTGACTCCTCGGTGAAGGTATGTTCTCAAAACTTCAACAAAAGCCCGTACCAAGCTACTGAGCATCTCTCCTGCAGAGTCTTCCACTGGAGTTTATCTATCATCTCCGTAACGCTTTCGCGATTACTAAATGATCCTGTAACGAAACACGCTGCTCTTCGTTGGATCTTCTCTATCTCTTCTATCAACCCTATCTGGTACGGATCCCACACTGCTGAGCAGTATTCAAGCAGTAGGCGAACAAGCGTACTGTAACCTACTTCCTCTCTTTTCAGATTGCATTTCCTTAGGATTCTTCCAATGAATCTCAGTCTGGCATCTGCTTTACCGACGATCAACTCTATATGATCATTCCATTTTAAATCACTCTTAATGCATACTCCCAGATAATTTATGGAATTAACTGCTTCCAGTTGCTGACCTGCTATATTGTAGCTAAATGATAAGGGTTCTTTCTTTCTATGTATTCGCAGCACATTACACTTGTCTACATTGAGATTCAATTGCCATTCCCTGCACCATACGTCAACTCACTGCAGATCCTCCTGCATTTCAGTACACTTTTCCATTGTTACAACCTCTCCATATACCACAGCATCATCCGTAAAAAGCCTCAGTGAACTTCCGATGTCATCCACAAGGTCATTTAGGTATAGTGTGAGCAGCAATGGTCCTACGACACTCCCCTGCAGCACACCTGAAATCACACTTACTTCAGAAGACTTCTCTCCATTGAGAATGACATGCTGCGTTCTGTTATCTAGGAACTCTTCAATCCAATCACACAATTGGTCTGGTAGTCCATATGCTTTCACTTTGTTCATTAAACGACTGAGGGGAACTGTATCGAATGCCTTGCGGAAGTCAAGAAACACGGCATCTGCCTGGGAACCCATGTCTATAGCCCTTTGAGTCTCATGGACGAATAGCGCGAGCTGGGTTTCACACGATCGTCTTTTTCGAATCCCATGCTGATTCCTACAGAGTAGATTTCTAGTCTCCAGAAAAGTCATTATACTCGAACATAATACATGTTCCAAAATTCTACAACTGATCGATGTTAGAGATACAGGTCTATAGTTCTGCACATCTGTTTGACGTCACCTTCTTGAAAACTTTCACTTTGCACCATGTGAATTTCTTTATACTGATTTAATGTGTATGTTGTTCATGACTTAATGATACTCTTTTGGTTGCTATCACCACCACCACCACCACCACCACCACCACCAACCACCACCACATCAAAACAAGTGCTTCACTGCCCAGCCATGCCGTAGACAGTTCCGGGAGACAAACACCAAAATGTAAAAAATTTATGAGTGCAGCAGCATTTTTGGTTTCTCATGAATAAATAATACTTGAACAATTTAATTGTATCAAATTAACTTGTATTTAGCAAACTTCCAGTACTATGGCTTGTCTTAAACAACGTGTCAAATAGAAAATAGCTCCTGAAACCCATTTTTCAGTGAGTAATGTGAGATTAATGCTCAATTTCGTTTCCAGTAATCATTAAGAGCTGACAAGAATGGCTGTGCTGCCTTCCTTACAAGTCAGTCACAAAACGTGATAATTGCTCATTTATCTGTATATCTGAAGATATTTCAAACCATAAAAACATGAAGTGGGAGCAGGAGAAAACATATATGAATGTATTTAAAATTTGGAAGCTCTTTGAGCCAGTGGTTCTTTCTTCTGGCTGAAAGCTTGAAGGGGAAGGAAGAGAGTTGAAGAAAAAGTACTAGTAGGGTTTAGAAACTGGCAAGAGTTTGGAAAAGTTGCCTACAACCTTGGGTCAGAGGAGACTTACCTGACAGGGTGAGAAAGAAAGACTAATTCTTGGGGACTACACCAGATCAGATTTGAAAACCTGAGACCTTAAAGGTGGAAGATAGGGTAATACATGAGACAGACATTATTGACAAAACATTGGCATGTTGAAACTTCCTGGCAGATTAAAACTGTATGCCGGACCGAGACTCGAACTCGGGACCTTTGCCTTTCGCGAGCAAGTGCTCTACCAACTGAGCTACCCAAGCATGACTCACGCCCCATCCTCACAGCTTTACTTCTGCCAATACCTCGTCTCCCACCTTCCAAACTTTACAGAAGCTCTCCTGTGGACCTTGCAGAACTAGCACTCCTGAAAGAAAGGATATTGCGGAGACATGGCTTAGCCACAGCCTGGGGGATGTTTCTAGAATGAGATTTTCGCTCTGCAGCAGAGTGTGTGCTGATATGAAACTTCCTGGCAGAAGCAAAGCTGTGATGATGGCCGTGAGTCGTGTTCGGGTAGCTCAGTTGGTAGAGCACTTGCCTGCGAAAGGTAAAGGTCCCGAGTTCGAGTCTCAGTCCGGCACACAGTTTTAATCTGCCAGGAAGTTTCATATCAGCGCACACTCTGCTGCAGAGTGTAAAACTCATTATTGGCATGTTAATAAAAGTGGAAAGCAAAATGCATTGTATGTTATAGAGTAGGAGGGGGAGGGGCAATAGACCATGAATGAAATAGGACACTAAAAGGGTGTGAAGAAAGAAATAATTACCGTGAAGAAATGCTGAGACCAAAGAAACTAACATAAATTAAGGTGAAGTGCCTGGCGGGAACCAAGGGCATGTTGTAATGCCTGTTTCCACCTGTAGACTTCTGAGAAACTGGGGTCTCGGTGAAGATCCAGATAGCACATGTGGTGAAACAGGCACCAAGGTCTCTCATGCTATACAGGATATTCTGCTACATGATACTGTATGTTGCCAATCTCCTGACTATGGCTATTCATCCTAACTGAGAACTTGGTGGTAGTCATGTCAATGTAAACAGCCAAACAGTGTTTACGTAACAGCTGGTATCAGACAAAAGAACATTACATTTTCAAAAACTAGTTATTTTTGTTGACCACAAAATGTTAAAACATATCCAATGCTAGTGCAGTACATTCAGCCTACAACTGAAATTAACATCAAAATATTAGCTTTTCCCATAATTTACATGATTCTTTAATTGATATTCTAGAAAGCACAAATGTAAATAGAAAGTGACTGGATCTTGTGCAGATAATACCAATACAATTTTTGGCACAGTTCAGTATGAAGAACAGTGTAAAGATTTATTAAAACTTCCATGGGGCTTAGGAAGAAAAATAGTTGATGTGGGCTTTGCAGCACATGTTGCCCATAATGATAATCAAACATTGGCTGACCTGTTACCAATGGATGTCTAACATACTGAGTTATGAAACTTTATTTGTACTTTCAGACACACACCATGTGTGTAGAAGCTCTCAGTGATATTTGTGAAGAAATAGATGATGCAATGTAAAATAAAGTTGAGTTACAGTAGAACATTATGACTTGCACTTTTATCTGCAGCTGAGAGAATCTTGCAAATTTATTTGCCATTGAAACCTTACTTCAGTGGCTTGCAATTATCTTTTTGTTAGGACAATCATTTAAAACAAAATAAAATGTCAGTTTTAAATATGAAAGTACATTTCTTGTGAATTCGTTGATATTGGGTTGTAAAACTCCTACCTCAATTATTACAGGAGATCCTTCTTAATTAATAACAGGATTAAGTTTGAAAGCTATTCTTGAGAATGTAAATTATGTACATAGTTTTTTATGGCTGAAAAGCTTTTCTAAATTAAGGCACTGGATGTATGAATAGTTAAATTCAGAATTTTACAGTATACGGTCTGTAGCCCATTAGACAGTAATCTTCAACAAATCACAAATATTTTTAGGATCTGTTTTTCTGTAAATACACCCAACCACTAGTCGTGGTCTTAAACAGCAAAAAATAAAACTGATTCATAGCAGTAGAGTAGCACTAAAACTAGTGACTGTAATGCAATTTCAGAGTAACACTGCTCACATTGATCAATATTTTGTACATTTCAGAGTTCCAAAGTTATTGAATCTACCTTGTAACTCTGTGTTGCAATTGCCCCATAACTACGTCCAAAATTTTACAGTAGAGTCTTCACCAAAGGTTGTCTCCAAATTGACTGTAGTATTATTACAAGGTTGACTAGTTACTGGTTCATATATATGTTGCCCACGACTGACTCTTTCCTATATTCTTTCAAATCTGTCTTTCAACATTTCTTCAAATTTATTACTTTTGTTACACATTAGCAAATGTCATATCTCAATGTATCAAACAAGGTCTCAATGAGAGGGAAAATACCTGGGTTTCTGTAGAATGAAACTGAAACAGACATCCTCCATCGTGATTTCAAATCCACAAAAAACATTATAGGCCTTTCCGTCTCATTTATCTGGATCTATTATCTTTCTGGAAAGTGAGAACCGTTGACTGTGATGTAAGGTTTTCACCAAACAGGATGCAGAACTTCACCATGTAGCACTTCAGGCAGTAATTCTTTTACTTCCTCTTCTACAACCCTAGTTCTTTAGTCCAGCTTGAGGGAAAAAAAGTAGCACAACCATTCACAGTGAGGGAAACAATTCTGGATTCTTTGATCTTTGACATGGCTTGCAATAGGTCTGAATTCAGTCAATGAGTGAAGTGGTGAATGAACACTGCAGTAGAAAACATGTTTATCACTCTTTATTGCAGTCCATTCAGATGACCAGCAAATTACAGCTCCTACATAACTTTGAGCATCTTCACGAATTTTAGAAACCTTTCATGGATTGACCAACAGCTGTGACATAGTGAAATACTGACAGGACCTGTGAAAAACAATCCGTTGTTTCATGAAGAATAACCAAGACAAAAATTGAATCATTTTTCTCCTTCCTTACTTTATTAATGAGTGTGTTTGAAACATAAACATTCAAGTTGCTCTGTAATACATTTGAGACTCATTTAAATACAGAAGAATGAACTAAATGATGTTTCAGCTTTTTGTCATATTCAATGAAAATGTGTACGAGATCAACATAACAGCATTCCTTCAGGATTTACATATTAAAGCATACTTACATCCACTTGCTGCTGTTGCAAAGCTGTGTATTGAAATGCTGTATAGGAGATTTCTGGCTATTAGTATGACTCAGTTGTAGGTCTGCCCTCTTGTATTATGTTCTTGTCCTCTTAGAAACAGCAGGCAGAAAAGTTTGACAGCAGGGTCCCAGATATACACTCTAGTGCTGCCCTGCTCGAATCACCATGATTTCGCCACTCAGCGGTACTATAAGCAAATGGCTTGGTTGCTTATCATCTCTCTAACAGCAGCGTACCTATGTGATTGTTGTTATAAACTCTTAAGACTTGCATTAAACTATATCCTACATATTTAATTAGTAATCTTCCTTAATCTCAAGCATGTTTTCCACAGCACTAGAAAAGAAATCACAGCTTTTGGTTGTTACACTCAAGGCCAACAGTTGATTTACTGCAACACGTGGGGTAGCAGGTAGCCACACATCTCCCGAGTTCCAGCAATCGCTTGTACTGTGCACAAACATACAACTTATGTTGAGAATCATGAAAAATCAGCAGCTCTAATACAAAATTATTATATAATATCATATTTGTCAAACCATGTCAGGAATTACTTTGAACTCCAATGCTTTCATTAGCTTCATCATTGTTTCCAAGGTCATTCTGGGTAAGCAATGCTTATCTTGAGTGCATTAACTGCCTTACTTTTTGTCGCAAGAAAAATGTCTTGACGTACAACATGCACTCTTCTGTAATGAATGCTCACAGCTGTTGTTAAAATTTGTAAATGTTCAAGCTGCAATATGTAAAGATTTTGTTCAGATAATGGAAGGAGATAAAACTATCATATGGAATTTTCCTACTTATTTTTTATTTTAAAAGACAAGTACCATGCACAAACAATTTAGAAAATGGTTATACACCTCTGAGCAATGGAATGAGTTTTAAAAAAAGTACATCCATCTATACAATGAATTCCAAACATAAAACTAGGGTTCAGTTGAAATGAAGTCTAAAACAGGCTCATACAGAGCAGAATTACCAACTGTTAATGGTGCAAATATCTATGACTTTGGTCAAAGTTAGAGTGTTTGACCAAGTAACATATGTATCAAATTACATGGACCACTATGTTCAGAAGAGAGTGAGAGGAGATTAAGAACAATATGGAGCAACAATGGTTAGTGCCGTTCATATAACTGAATGAACAGCAAATATCACAGAAAAACTGCCTGGACATTGTTCACCACCTTCTCTGTCAGGGGTGGAGCAGCCACCAAATGAATATTTTTGTTAATGAGTACCAAGTGGACATCAGAACAATGATCATTTAAAGTTGAAATGATACATGCAATGATAATTTTAAAATTTAAAATTGGCAGTTGTGAAAATTTTTATGCAATTCTGGACCAAAACCCAGTATTAATAAAAAAAAACAACACTCCTGTGAAAAGCATGATTTTAACATTCAACATACCAATTCTGAAATAACATAATTTTTTTACTAATTTTAACTAACTGAAAACCTCATCTACGTCTACAACTACATAAATACTACACAATCCACCATATGGCGCATGGTGCAGGGTACCCTATACCACTACTAGTCATTTCCTTTCCTCTTCCAGATAGAGTGAAGGAGAAACAACTGTCTTTATAACTCTGCATGAGCTCTAATTTCTTGTATCTATTTTTGTGGTCCTTACATGTAATGCATGTTGGAGACAGTATAATTGTTCTGCAGTTAGTTTCAAATGCCGGTTCTCTAAATTTTCTCAGCGGATTTCCTCAAAAAGAATTGTACCTTCTCCTCAGGGATGCCCATTTGAATTCCTGAAACATGCCTGTAAAAGTTATGAGTTGTTTGAACCTACCAGTAGCAAATCACAAGCAGTCCACCTCTAAATTGCTTTGATGTCTTCCTTTAATCTGAACTGGTACAGATGCCAAACTCTCAAGTAGTACTCAACAATAGGCATCCTACATGCGGTCTCCTTTATAGATGAATCACACCTTCCTAGAATTCTGCTGAGAAACTGAAGTCAACCATTCACTTTCCCAGCCACAACGCTCATAAACCTGTTCCATTTCATATCGCTTTGCAACATCATGCTCAGATATTTAAACAATGTGGCTGTGTCAAGCAGGACACTACTAATGCTGTCTCTGAATATTACTTGTTCATTTTCCTATTCATCTTCATTAACTTTTTTTTTTCTACATTTAGAAGAAGCTGCCATTCACCACCAAAACTACAAATTTGGTCTAAGTCACTTTGTATCCTCCTATAGTCAATCTGTGGTTAGCATGAGCAACTGCGGAAGGAGAGGTCCTTGGTTCAACTCTTCCCTCGAGTGTAAATTTTACTTAACTTCAACACCTTATTGTACACCACAGCATCCCAGAAAATAACCACAGATTGCTGCCAACCCATCTGCCAAATCATTTATGTAAATAGAGAATAACAGTGGTCCTCTCACACTTCCATGGGGCACTCCAGACGATACTCTTGTCTCCGATGAACTCTTGCCTGTCACTTATCATGAAATCCCCACCCATAGCCACCAGAGAGTTCTGCTCTGACTTCTGAAGAAGCTAGCTGCCTTATGATACAGTTCAAAACACAAAGCAATACAAGGTTGGAAGTCACATTGCTTGGAACAACAATGCAATTTGTTTTCCATTATATAATTAAAACCAAATTGCTGCTGTAGGAATTTATTGTTTTATTGTAATGAATCCATTTTGGTTAGATTGTCATCTTCAGACCACATGAAAAAATTACATAATATTTTTAATTTATTTTATTATATTGTTAGTTATCATATTTTCAGATATACAAATTTTGTACTTATATTCATATATTATAAGTGGCCACTGTTACTCTGCATCATAATACAGTGTAGTGAAGATTTAGGACTCTTACGTTATAAGTTGTTTTGTGGTTTGTTGCTGTTATTAAGGACGATTAAACACTAAAACTCGTATAGCAGCAATTTAAATTTCATTACATAACATCTCTAAGGGATATCTTCAATTCTGCATGTGCACTGGTTCGTAAATTGTTTTCCACTGTTTTATTGATAGTTAATGAAAAGTCATAACAAACGAAAAACAGATACAAAATATGTCTCTATACTTCTGATGTATTTGGTTCACTTAGCACAATGAGAGTGCCTGCATCTAGGGGTTTGTTTATTGATTTATTGTTTCAACTGCTTCCCAATTCAGCAGTATCTGTGAAACAAATCACATCAATAATGTCAACAAAGTAGTGTATCATGTTCTGGAGAATCAAGTTGTTTTGCTGTAACACTAAAAACAGTTTTTTTGTTACAGCTTTTGGTAAAACTGCCTTTCTAACCTCCTTGGATCCTAATCTGATGTGCATTTCTTGAGATATTACTATTTTTCAATGGTTTGTAACCCATTTTGAATTTTGTTGACTACAGCTCCATCTACAACACAACAAAACAGAACTAGCCTTTTGTTGAAAACCAATTCATTTGGAAAAATCACTATGTAAACACAGTTACTGGATCCACTAAATGTGTTTACATAGTGATTTTGGGAAATGAATTGGTTCCCAAAACAAGACTACAAAACAAAATTACAGATGTCTCCTGCATTGACTGATCATATCAGGTAACCATAACTAAAAATGTCAAGTACAAAAATTACGGATTTTTTTCCACAGGATTTGTACTTGCAATAAAAAATAGCGATTCCTGTTTAAGATTTCAAAGTTTGCTCCCTTCCACTCCCTGGGGGCGGGGCAGGGGAGTCAAGATAGGTGTCAAATTGCATGTCTGACTTCAAGACAAACAACTTTTATTACAGAATTAGAAAATATTTTTCACTCTGGAGTGGAGGGTGCACTGATATGAGACTCCCTGGCATATTAAAACTGTGTGCCACACCAAAACTTGAACTCAGGACCTTTGCCTTTCACGGGCAAGTGCTGTACCAACTGAGCTACCCAAGCACAACTCACAACCCATGCCAATAACTGTACTTCTGCCAGTACCTCATCTCCTACCTTCCAAACTTCACGGAAGTCCTCCTATAAATTTCACAGGAGATGTTCTGTAAAGTTAGGAAGATTTGGAGATGACATACTGGCAGAAGTAAAGCTTTGACTATGGATTGTGAGATGTGCTAGGGTAGCTCAGTCGGCAGAGCACTGGCCCACCAAAAGGCTACGGTCTCAAGTTCTAGTCTCAGTCTGGCACACGGTTTTAATCCACCAAGAAGTTTCAACTATTATAGCCCTTGTTGTTAATCTGATTTGTTGTTTTCCAGATATTTCCAGAAACAATATTAAATGTCTCACCCTTACTTTAATTTCATACTTGTCTGGATTATTCTAATTAGAGACAGCAGTTTTGAAAACTGTAAATGTACACTACTGGCGATTAAAATTGCAACACCACAAAGATGACGTGCTACAGACATGAAATTTAACCGACAGGAAGAAGATGCTGTGATATGCAAATGATTAGCTTTTCAGAGCATTCACACAAGGTTGGCGCTGGTGGCAACACCTACAACGTGCTGACATGAGGAAAGTTTCCAACCAATTTCTCATACACAAACGCAGTTGATCGGCGTTGCCTGGTGAAACGTTATTGTGATGCCTCATGTAAGGAGGAGAAATGCGTACCATCACGTTTCTGATTTTGATAAAGGTTGGATTGTAGCCTACTGTTATTGCGGTTTATCGTATCACTACATTGCTGCTCGCGTTGGTCGAGATCCAATGAGTGCTAGGAGAATATGGAATCGATGGGTTCAGGAGGGTAATACGGAATGCCGTGCTGGATCCCAATGGCCTCTTATCACTAGCAGTCGAGATGACAGGCACCTTATCCACATGGCTGTAACAGATCGTGCAGCCATGTCTTGATCCCTGAATCAACAGATGGCGATGTTTGCAAGACAACAATCATCTGCACGAACAGTTCGACAATATTTGCAGCAGCATGGACTATCAGCTCAGAGACCATGGCTGCGGTTACCCTGGACACTGCATCACAGACAGGAGCGCCTGCGATGGTGTACTCAATGACGAACCTGGGTGCACAAATGGCAAAACGTCATTTTCTCAGATGAATCCAGGTTCAGTTTACAGGATCATGATGGTCGCATCTATGTTTGGCGACGCCATGGTGAACGCACACTGGAAGCGTGTATTCATCATCGCCATACTGTCGTATCACCCGGCGTGATGGTATGGGGTGCCATTGGTTACACGTCTCGGTCACCTCTTGTTCGCACTGACAGCACTTTGAACAGTGGACATTACACTTCAGATGTGTTACGACCCGTGGCTCTACCCTTCATTTGATCCCTGCGAAATCCTACATTTCAGCAGCATAATGCACGACCGCATGTTGCAGGTCCTGACGGGCATATCTGGATACAGAAAATGTTTGACTGCTGCCCTGGCCAACACATTCTCTAGATCTCTCACCAATTGAAAATGTCTGGTCAATGGTGGCCGAGCAACTGGCTCGTCACAATATGCCTGTCACTACTCCTGATGAACTGTGGTATCGTGTTGATGCTGCATAGGCAGCTGTACCTGTACACGACATCCAAGCTCTGTTTGACTCAATGCACAGGCATATCAAGGCCGTTATTACGGCCACAGGTGGTTGTTCTGGGTACTGTTTTTTCAAGATCTACGGATCCAAATTGCGTGAAAATGTAAACACATGTCAGTTCTAGTATAATATATTTGTCCAATGAATACCCGTTTATCATCCGCATTTCTTCTTGGTGTAGCAATTTTAATGGCTAGTAGTGTAAATGTATGAGTGGCAAAGGCCTCCCGTCACATAGGCTCTTCATGTGGTGTAAGTCCCAGACGACACCACTTTGGTGATTGGTGTGTCGGTGAAGGTATAATGATGATGAAGACAAGACAACACAACACCCAGTCGCCGAGTGAAGAAAATCTCTGTCTCTGGCTACAGTGGCATACCGAGTGGGGAGGCAAGGGGCCGAGAGGGTCTATCGTGCTCTGGGCACCACTTGCAGAGGGCGCCAAATGGTCTGCAAGACAAACAAGAATCTCAGGAAAATCACAAAAATTCCAACATTGTAAAATGATATCTGCAGCCTTCAAATTTTAGTATCCTCCAATCCATCCTCTTCTTTTTCCTCCTTTCCCTTGCATTTCTCAGTGTTTACCGCACTTCACGAAAAAGCGCCCCCACTGCAGGTTAGAGACAGCCGAGTGCTCACCTCGGAGGGCACGGGTGGCCCGACGGGCGAGGCGCCGGAGGCAGCTGCGCCGGCCCGCGCCAGCTGCGCCGCCGAGTCGAGCACGCCGTCTTTGACGACGTAGTGGATGAGGTCCATGGCGCGGCGCATCTGGCAGAAGACGGTGTCGCGGTTCTCGCGCGCCGAAGGGCAGTCGGGGTGCCGGAGGCACGCCTTGGACGAGGTGAGCAGCATCATGGTGGAGCGCTCGAGCACCTGCCGCGCGGCCGCCATCTGCGCGCGCCGCCTCTCGTCCTTGAGGTCGTTCTGGCGGTCGCCGGTCAGGTGCGCCAGCTCCACCATCTCGGCGCCGAACTGGCTGAACGCCTTGACGAACTCGGTGAAGTTGGTGACGCCCTCGAGGCGGCCGAGGCTGCGCGCCACCTTGTCCTTGGCGAGCAGCAGCTGCTTGACCACCACCACGTCGGCCAGCAGCAGCACCCTGGTCACCGACGCCAGCAGCCCGCGCGCCGCCCGCACCACGGCGCCGCGGTCCGCCAGCGAGTCCTCCAACACCGCCGCCTCGCACAGCTTCTCGATCGCGGCTCCTGCAACACCGTCGCACTTCGAATAACGCCACTCCGTCATTGATCCGTCGGTTCGAGTCCGTAACAAATCGGCATCGTAGCAGGCGCGGATCCAGGTTTTAGTTCTGGGGAGTTCAGAGATTGTTGATGTCTTTGTCTCCCCCTCTCCTCCACATGTAATTTGTCTTCATCCCCCATTTATAAAGTGCCACCAGATGTGTACCATTTCAATAATAGTAATTAAGAAATTACCATAAAATATAAGAAAATTTAATGTGAAGGTGAAAGTTCACGGGCTTCCCAGCCAGAACGCAGCGATAACACTCGCAATACGAAAAGGAGAGGGGGGAGGGGTTTACGTCGTGTTCCTCTTTTGAAATCGTTGTAATCTAGTCAGTTACCTTATATTTTAAAATTATGAAAATATATTTATTGCTTTTAACGTTTTATTCTACCACATTCTATACATGTTTTAAATTTTACAGTTAAACTTAACGCTAACATTTAAGTTTAGTAGCAATTGCCGCATCCTACAATGAAAATTATGTTCACACTTTGCTGGTTCACATCAGTACCTCTTTAAAGAGTATGTTGTGACTAAACGTCAACAACAATTAATCAAATTTGTATTATTTAAATTTTTTATGGTCATGAAGTACTCCAAGCTTGGTAATACACGTTACAGAAAATGTGGGATATTGCTAAGAGTAGCCGGCCATTGTAGCCGAGCGGTTCTAGGCGCTTCAGTCCGGAACCGCGTTGCTGCTATGGTCGCAGGTTCGAATCCTGCCTCGGGCATGGATGTGTGTGATGTCCTTACGTTAGTTAGGTTTAAGTAGTTCTAAGTCTGGGGGACTGATGACCTCAAATGTTCTCCCATAGTGCTTAGAGCCATTTGAACCATTTTTGCTAAGAGTGTGATACAAGGTACTTTCACGGTCTGGACCATACTTACACATCAATACCTCTTTAAAAAGTATGTTGTTAATGAAGTCAACAGCAATTAATGATTTATTTTTTACTTTTTTTAAGGGTGAGTATAAAGTAACCCCCTCTTGGTAATGTGCGTTATGGATAAATGCCTTGGTGTTGCTAAGGTTAATATACTGCGACCTTTCGACGAGTGTCGTAGTCAGCTTCTGGTGAATGTAACAATAACTATAATAATAATAATAATAATAATAATAATAATAATAATAACCCCCGTGGAGGCCCGGGAAAAGAATAGGCCTCCGGTATGTTCTGCCAGTCGTAAAAGGCGACGAAAAGAACAAACCACTAATAGGGCTAACCCCCCTTTTAGTGTGATTACTTGGTTCAGGACAGAACTAAAGAAGCCTCGGACAAGCGCCGTCATGGTCGGGGACGACGCTTGAACCCTATGCCCGCCCACAATGGTAACGACACTGCTAGCCACATGGAAAATGATTTAAATCTGAATAGAGGTGTTTTGCAGGATATGCTTCCTGCAACCACCCTAGAAGGAAAACAAAGACAGAGGATGAGATGGTCAGATGAAGTAAATCGACACCTCATGTTCTGTTATTACCAAGCAACAAACCTAGGAACCAACACAACTGGATACAGATCACAAGTATACACAACATTTATTACCAGATACCCGGAATTAAAATTTTTAACAGAACAACGACTAGCTGATCAGATCCGTGTAATAATCAAAAATAACAGGATACCCCAGTCAGAATTAGAAAACATCAAACAACAAGTACAACAAATACTGGAACAAAATAATGTGCAATCAGAAGAAGAAGAAAATACAGTAATGGACTCAAACATCCCAGAGCAAACAAACAAAGAACAACACGCATCAATTAAACAATCAGAGGAAAACGAAATCTTAAGACAGCCACCAGAACAAGCACAAATAGAACACGAAGAGACACACGTGTTAGATATAGAAGAGAAATTTCAGCTGACATATATAGAATACAAAGACACAAATACAGACATTAGACCATTCTTGCATAGACCGCCAAATAACCCACAAGTCGAAACAACAATAAAAACTATCAACACAATCATACACAACAAAATAAATGAAAACACAACTATGGAAGAGTTACAACTACTGGTTTATATAGGAGCACTCACTACACTAAATATACACACTAGGCAGAGATCAGAACAAACCAACACACAGAAGAAACGCACAAAACCAGCATGGCAACACAGGTTACAGATCAGAATAGAAAAACTGAGAAAAGACATCGGACAGCTAACACAATTTATAAGAAATGAAATATCAGACAAAAAACGAAAAAGGTTAGGTAAAATCTCACAACAAGAAGCAATAGAGCAATTAGATGAAAAAAAGCAGAAATTGCAAGCATTGGCCAAACGACTTAGAAGATACAAAAAAAGTGAAAATAGAAGGAAACAAAACCAAACATTCAACACAAACCAAAAGAGATTTTACCAAACAATGGATAACACACACATTAAAATAGACAATCCACCAAACATAACAGACATGGAACACTTCTGGAGCAGCATATGGTCAAACCCGGTACAACATAACAGGCATGCACGGTGGATACAAGCAGAAACAGACGCATACAAGATGATACCACAAATGCCTGAAGTGATAATTTTGCAACATGAAGTCACCCGAGCAATTAATTCTACACACAATTGGAAAGCCCCTGGAAATGATAAAATAGCAAATTACTGGCTAAAGAAGTTCACCTCAACACATTCACATCTAACTAAGTTATTTAACAGTTACATTGCAGACCCATACACATTCCCTGATACACTTGCACATGGAATAACCTATATGAAACCTAAAGATCAAGCAGACACAGCAAACCCAGCTAAATATCGCCCCATAACATGCCTACCAACAATATACAAAATATTAACTTCAGTCATCACACAGAAATTAATGACACATACAACACAGAACAAAATTATAAATGAAGAACAAAAAGGCTGCTGCAAAGGAGCACGAGGATGTAAAGAGCAACTGATAATTGATACAGAGGTGACATATCAAGCTAAAACTAAACAAAGGTCCCTACACTACGCATACATTGATTACCAAAAAGCCTTTGATAGTGTACCCCACTCATGGTTACTACAGATTTTGGAAATATACAAAGTAGATCCTAAATTGATACACTTTCTAAACACAGTAATGAAAAACTGGAAAACCACACTTAATATCCAAACAAATTCAGATAGCATCACATCACAGCCAATACAGATTAAGCGTGGAATATACCAAGGAGACTCATTAAGTCCTTTCTGGTTCTGCCTTGCTCTGAACCCACTGTCCAACATGCTAAATAATACAAATTATGGATACAATATTACTGGAACATATCCACACAAAATCACACATTTGCTATACATGGATGATCTAAAACTACTGGCAGCAACAAATCAACAACTCAACCAATTACTAAAGATAACAGAAGTATTCAGCAATGATATAAATATGGCTTTTGGAACAGACAAATGTAAGAAAAATAGCATAGTCAAGGGCAAACACACTAAACAAGAAGATTACATATTGGATAACCACAGCGACTGCATAGAAGCGATGGAAAAAACATATGCCTATAAATACCTAGGATACAGACAAAAAATAGGAATAGATAATACAAATATTAAAGAAGAACTAAAAGAAAAATATAGACAAAGACTAACAAAAATACTGAAAACAGAATTGACAGCAAGAAACAAGACAAAAGCTATAAATACTTATGCTATACCAGTATTGACCTACTCATTTGGAGTAGTGAAATGGAGTGACACAGACCTAGAAGCACTCAATACACTTACACGATCACAATGCCACAAATATAGAATACATCACATACATTCAGCAACAGAAAGATTCACATTAAGCAGAAAGGAAGGTGGAAGGGGATTTATAGATATAAAAAACCTACATTATGGACAGGTAGACAATTTAAGAAAATTCTTTCTAGAACGAGCAGAAACTAGCAAAATACACAAAGCAATCACTCATATAAATACATCAGCTACACCATTGCAATTTCATAACCACTTCTACAACCCTTTAGATCACATAATATCAACAGATACAAAGAAAGTAAATTGGAAAAAGAAAACACTACACGGCAAGCACCCGTATCATCTGACACAGCCACACATCGATCAAGACGCATCCAACACATGGCTAAGGAAAGGCAATATATACAGTGAGACGGAAGGATTCATGATCGCAATACAGGATCAAACAATAAACACCAGATATTACAGCAAGCATATTATTAAAGATCCCAACACCACAACAGATAAATGCAGACTTTGCAAACAACAAATAGAAACAGTAGATCACATCACAAGCGGATGTACAATACTAGCAAATACAGAATACCCCAGAAGACATGACAATGTAGCAAAAATAATACATCAACAACTTGCCATAAAACATAAACTAATAAAACAACACGTTCCCACATACAAGTACACACCACAAAATGTACTGGAGAATGATGAATACAAATTATACTGGAACAGAACGATTATAACAGATAAAACAACACCACATAACAAACCTGACATCATACTCACCAATAAAAAGAAGAAATTAACACAACTAATTGAAATATCCATACCCAACACAACAAATATACAGAAGAAAACAGGGGAAAAAATTGAAAAATACATCCAACTGGCTGAGGAAGTCAAGGACATGTGGCATCAGGATAAAGTCGACATTATCCCAATTATACTATCAACTACAGGAGTCATACCTCACAATATTCACCAGTACATCAATGCAATACAGCTACATCCAAACATATATATACAATTACAAAAATCTGTAATTATTGATACTTGTTCAATTACCCGAAAGTTCCTAAATGCAATATAACATATACCATACAGTGACAAGGAAGTCACGCTTGACCGAGGTCCGCGTCACGTTCCATTTTTAACCAGACTTAAGTCTGAGAAAAAAAAGTCAATAATAATAATAATAAATAATAATAATAATAATAATAATAATAATAATAATAACCTACATTATGGACAGGTAGACAATTTAAGAAAATTCTTTCTAGAACGAGCAGAAACTAGCAAAATACACAAAGCAATCACTCATATAAATACATCGGCTACACCACTGCAATTTCATAACCACTTTTCAACCCTTTAGATCACATAACATCAACAGATACGAATAAAGTAAATTGGAAAAAGAAAACACTACATGGCAAGCACCCGTATCATCTAACACAGCCACACATCGATCAAGACGCATCCAACACATGGCTAAGAAAAGGCAATATATACAGTGAGACGGAAGGATTCATGATTGCAATACAGGATCAAACAATAAACACCAGATATTACAGCAAGCATATTATTAAAGATCCCAACACCACAATAGATAAATGCAGACTTTGCAAACAACAAATAGAAACAGTAGATCACATCAGAAGCGGATGTACAATACTAGCAAATACAGAATACCCCAGAAGACATGACAATGTAGCAAAAATAATACATCAACAACTTGCCATAAAACATAAACTAATAAAACAACACGTTCCCACATACAAGTACACACCACAAAATGTACTGGAGAATGATGAATACAAATTATACTGGAACAGAACGATTATAACAGATAAAACAACACCACATAACAAACCTGACATCATACTCACCAATAAAAAGAAGAAATTAACACAACTAATTGAAATATCCATACCCAACACAACAAATATACAGAAGAAAACAGGGGAAAAAATTGAAAAATACATCCAACTGGCTGAGGAAGTCAAGGACATGTGGCATCAGGATAAAGTCGACATTATCCCAATTATACTATCAACTACAGGAGTCATACCTCACAATATTCACCAGTACATCAATGCAATACAGCTACATCCAAACATATATATACAATTACAAAAATCTGTAATTATTGATACTTGTTCAATTACCCGAAAGTTCCTAAATGCAATATAACATATACCATACAGTGACAAGGAAGTCACGCTTGACCGAGGTCCGCGTCACGTTCCATTTTTAACCAGACTTAAGTCTGAGAAAAAAAAGTCAATAATAATAATAATAAATAATAATAATAATAATAATAATAATAATAATAATAACCTACATTATGGACAGGTAGACAATTTAAGAAAATTCTTTCTAGAACGAGCAGAAACTAGCAAAATACACAAAGCAATCACTCATATAAATACATCGGCTACACCACTGCAATTTCATAACCACTTTTCAACCCTTTAGATCACATAACATCAACAGATACGAATAAAGTAAATTGGAAAAAGAAAACACTACATGGCAAGCACCCGTATCATCTAACACAGCCACACATCGATCAAGACGCATCCAACACATGGCTAAGAAAAGGCAATATATACAGTGAGACGGAAGGATTCATGATTGCAATACAGGATCAAACAATAAACACCAGATATTACAGCAAGCATATTATTAAAGATCCCAACACCACAATAGATAAATGCAGACTTTGCAAACAACAAATAGAAACAGTAGATCACATCAGAAGCGGATGTACAATACTAGCAAATACAGAATACCCCAGAAGACATGACAATGTAGCAAAAATAATACATCAACAGCTTGCCTTACAACATAAACTTATAAAACAACACGTTCCCACATACAAGTATGCACCACAAAATGTACTGGAGAGTGATGAATACAAATTATACTGGAACAGAACCATTATAACAGATAAAACAACGCCACATAACAAACCTGACATCATACTCACCAATAAAAAGAAGAAATTAACACAACTAATCGAAATATCCATACCCAATACAACAAATATACAAAACAAAACAGGAGAACAAATTGAAAAATATATCCAACTGGTTGAGAAAGTCAAGGACATGTGGCATCAGGATAAAGTTGACTTATACCAATTATACTATCAACTACAGGAGTCATACCACACAATATCCACCAGTACATCAACGCAATACAGCTACATCCAAACTTATATATACAACTACAGAAATCCGTAATTATTGATACATGTTCAATTACCCGAAAGTTCCTAAATGCAATATAACATATACCGTACACTTCATCAAGGTCCGCGTCACTTTCCATTTTTGACCAGACATAACGTCTGAGAAAAGAAAGAAATAATAATTACTATTATTATTATTTGTTTACATAAGTACATTGCATTCGCTTAACGTCCAAGAAATAGCAATTCACAAAAATAAAGCCTTTTGAAAAGCATAATCCGAAAATTTGAGAAGAATATACGTCACGCAATTAATTTAAGAGCCGTAACAGCAACAAACGTTCCCAGCTTTAATAACGTTATAATTTACCCAGTACAGATGATCCAAGAAGTATGGTCGATATTACGAATACATGTTACTGGACCATTTTTCCTCCATTTTCAGTCAGGAATCCATCCATGAAGTTTGTCGGTTTTATTAATGTTCACCCTGTACAATGAATAAATACTGTGACAGACAGATGGTATAAATTTACTATGAGAGACTCTTCGTGCATATTATTTATGTAGGTGCACAGAACATGTGATGGGGCGTCTGCTGTGTGTATTCTGGCTGTGTCAGCTCCTAGGCGCAATACTTGAACGAGCCGCAATACTTGAACGAGCCGCCGTGATGGAGAAGAGAGATTTGAGTAAAAAATTCAAATAAAATGGCTGTGGCGACCATGTAGCTCGTTCACTACTGTATACGTAGTGCCGTCGTTTAAGGAGGCAAGATTTTGCCTGCGATACAAGAGCCATTTGTAGCGGTCCTTTTGTAAACCATGGGCTGCTGATCCGGCTGTGCGATGCGTGCGTGTGTGTGTACACACACATACACACACACACACACACACACACACACACACAAATTATAGTAATTAAGATACGGCTAAATATACGGCCTGTTACGATAGTGGTCAGAGCACAGGTTAATGGCTTGTTTACATTAAAGTCGTAAATTAGACTTGGTTGAATATAACTTACGAGCACAAGTGAGCAGTTTGGAGACCTGGCAAGTGTGCAGTCTGCGCCAGTTCTTCTGACGAGTACGATAACGTTTTTAACCGCCGTTTATAACCTACCCAACTGGCCGAGAGGTGGAGGAGGGACGATATCTTCAATTTGACAGAAGTATTTGTTTGCACAAGGAGATGTGCCACAATGCATGCTGCGCCAGGACGCAGTCAGCCACACAACTTCTAAGAAGGTTTTGGGTTCCTTGCTGTTCACGTTGCATACTAACGACATAGTATACAATATTATTAGTAACCTCAGACGTTTCGCAGATGATGCTGATATCTACAATGAAGTAATTTATGAAAAACCTAAACTAGTCAGAACTTGATAAGTATTCACAGTGGTGGCCAGACTGGTAACTAGCTTTAAATGCTCAGAAGTTTAAAACTGTACACTTCACTTCACGAAACGAAGAAAAGCATAACATTCTACGAATGCAATATCAATGAACGCTAACTGGAATCAGGCGACTTATATAAAAATCTGGGTGTAAAAATTTGTTGGGATATGAGATGGAAGATCAAATAGGCTCAGGTTAGGTAACGCGGTTGGCAGAGGTCAGTGACTGAAGAGAATGGTTCAAATGGCTCTGAGCACTATGCGACTTAACTTCTGAGGTCATCAGTCTCCTAGAACTTAGAACTAATTAAACCTAATTAACCTAAGGACATCACACACATCCATGCCCGAGGCAGGTTCGAACCTGCGACCGTAGCGGTCGCTCGGTTCCAGACTGTAGCGCCTAGAACCGCACGGCCACTCCGGCCGGCTGACTGAAGAGATACTGGGAAAATCCTACAAAGGACGTTGCTCACAAAACACTCAAGTGAACCATCCTAGAACACTACCCAAGGGTGTGGGACGCATAGCAGATAGTTGTAACACGGAATATTGAAAGTATGCAAACGTATGCAAAAAAAAGGGGCAACATGAATGCTCATACACATTTTTAACTCCACTTCGAGCGTTTCTGACATCCCCAAAAACCCGAAGTGGCAGACGCTTGGAAGATAGTCGCCAACTATTCTGCGAAAGTCTATGTAAAAATTTTCCGGAACCAGCATTAAGTGTTGAATCTAAGAATGTACTACAACTCCCTACGTGCCGCTTCTGCAGCGACCGCAAGGATAAGACGAGACTAATTAAAGCCCGCACAGAGGCATTTAAGTGATCCTTCTTCCATATGCTTGCTGAAAAAGATGAGGCCCTAATGTATGGCACTGCTGGAAGTGTTCCCTGCCACGCTCTTCACAGTTGTTTTTAGATTATAGATAAAGATGTAAATGTTCATTAAAACCATTTACATAGGACCAAACCGTGTTCAGAAAGTTGGTGGCGGAATGTTTATTGCTGTTAGAAGTAGTTTACCTTGTGGTGAAGGCGAAGTAGATAGTTTCTATGTGTTAGTACGGGTTCAGATTATACTTGACAACCGGAATAAATTAATAATTGATTCCTTTTACCGATCCTCCGACTTAATTGATACAGCTGCTGAACAGTTCAAAGAAAACTTGAGTGTCATTTCAAATAGGTACACCATTCTTACAATTACAGTTGGTGGCATGTTTGCGAAAATACATGTTTAAAATCGGTTGTAGGCATAAACCGTCATCCAAAATAGCTCTGAATGCTTTCTCAGAAAATTATTTTGCACAGCTAGCCCAGGACACCATTATAAGTGTAAATGGTTGCGAAAGTATACTTTACCTCTTTGTAATAAATAAGCCTGAGCAAATATGAAGCATGACAGATACAGGGATTAGTGACCACAAGATTGTTGTAGCGAGATTAAATACCATAACCTCAAAACCCACCAAAAATAAACGCAAATGATATCTATTTAAAAATGCAGATAAAAATTCGTTGACGTCTTCCTAAGAGACAATCTCCACTCCTTCCAATCTATGTAAGTGTAGACCAGATGCGGTTTGCATTCAAAGAAATAGTATTGACGCCAATTGAGAGACATATACCAAATAACCTAATAAGGGATGATGTGGGTCCCCAAAGATGCACAAAACACGTCGGAACACTGTTGCAGAAGCAACGAAAAAAGCATGCCAAATGTCAAAGAACGCAAAACGCCGAGATTGGCGATGTTTTATAGATGCTCGAAACCTACCGCGAACTTCAATGCGAGATGCTTTTAATAGTTTCCACAACGTAACTGTTTCTAAAAATCTGGCAAAAAATTCAACGACAGTTTGGTCGTATGTAAAGTACACTAGCACAAAGACACAATCAGTACCCTCTCTTCGCGATAACAATGGCAGTATCGCAAATGACTGTGGCACTAAAACATAGTAAACACAGTTATCCGAAACTCCTTCACCAAACAAGATGAAGTAAATATTCCAGAAATCTAATCAAGAACAGCTGTCAACATGGGTAACTTAGAAGTAGATATCCTGGGTGCAGCGAAGCAGGTTAAATCATTTAATAAAGGCAACGCCTCCAGTTCACACTATACACCAGTCAGGTTGCTTTCAGAGTGTGTTGATAGAATAGCTTCTTAGAAATCATGTACAACTGCTCTCTCGTCGGAAGATCTGTATCTAAAGACAGGAAAATTGAACAAGTCACACCAACACCAAAAAAAGAAAATCAGAGTAATCCGCTAAATTACAGACCCATATCGCTAACGCGATTCGCAGTAGGATTTTGGAACATATACTGTGTTCGAACATTATGGGTTACCGCGAAGGGAACGATTTATTGATAAACAGCCAATAAGGATTCAGAAAATATCATTCTTGTGAAACTCAATTAGCTCGTTGTTCTCAGGAAGTAATGAGTGCTATCGACAGGGGAAGTCAAATTGATTCCATATTTTTAGATTTCCACAAGGCTTTGGACACCGTACCTCACAAGCGATTTATAATCAAATTGCGTGCCTCAGTATCGTCTCAGTTACTCGATTTGTGATTCCGTGACAGACAGGTCACAGTTCGTCGCAACTGACAGAAAATAATCGAGTAAAACATAAGCAGATCTGGCGTTCGCCAAGGAAGTATTATAAGCCTTCTGCTGATGTACATAAAAGATTTAGGAGACATTCTGAGCAGCCCTCTTAAAACTGTTTGCAGATGAAGCCTTCATTCACCGTCTTGTAAAGACATCAGATGAACGATACCAATTGCAAAACGATTTAGACAAGATGTCTGTATGGTGCGGTAAGTGGCAATAGACTGTTAATAATGAAAAGTGTGAAGTCATTCACACGAGTACTAAAAGGAATCCGCTAAATTTCGGTTGCACGATAGATCACAGTAATCTGAATGATGTGACCTCAACTAAATCAGAAGGGATTACCATTACGAATAACTTAAACTGGAAAGATCACATAGATAATGTTGTGGGGAAAACAAATCAAATACTGCGATTTACTGGCAGAACACTGAGAAAATGTTACGGAGCTGCTAAAGAGACAGCTTACACTGCGCTTGTCCGCCCTCTTCTGTATAACTACTGCGCTGTGCGGGATCTGCATCAGGTAGGATTTACGGAGAACATCGAAAAAGTTCGAAAAAGGGCAGCTCGTTTTGTATTATTGCGGAATAGGGAAGAGAGTGCCACGGATATGATATGCGAATTAGAATGGCAACCATTAAAGCAAAGGCTATTTTCGTTGTGCCAGGATCTTCTCATGAAATTTCGATCACCAACTTTGTCTCCAGAGTGTGAAAATATTTTGTTGGTGCCCACCTACATAGGCAGGAAAGACGTCATAATAATATAAGACAAATCATAGTTCGCATGGAGAAAGATTTAAGTGTTACAGACTGGAACAGTCGAGAAATAGTGGTCTCGCGGTCGCGTTCCCCCTTCCCGACCTCGGGGTCCCGGGTTCGATTCCCGGCGGGATCAGGGATTTTCACCTGCCTCGAGATGACTGGGTGTTTGTGTTGTCCTCATCATTTCATCATCATTCATGAAAGTGTCGAGATGGGACTGAGCAAAGGTTGGGAATTTGTACGGGCGCTGATAACCGCGCAGTTGAGCGCCTCACAAACCAAACATCATCATCATCATCATCATCATCATCATCATCATCATCATCATCATTATCATCGAGAAATAGCTTGGCGATGAACCCTCTGCCAAGCACTTATTGTGAATTGCAGAGTAATATGTAGTTGTAGCAGAGTAAAATTATTTAACATTTAAGGTATTGTTCGCAGCAGGAGGTTGCACATTCAAAGACAAAGTGGCTTCCCTCACAAGGCTGGGGTGATATGACGATTATGAGAATGAATTAAAACGTATTTCCTGAAGTCCATTTCTCCGTAATGGAATATTATAGAGACATTGTGGTCTGTATTAAAAAAATAATTAAGTTACCCTTTTTTTTGAGAAACGGAATAAAATTTCGCTGATCTCTATTCAAGATTTCTAAACGTTGTCCCGGGGAGGATGCTGACTGGTTGGTGAATCAAATGTGGAAACACGCGACAATTACGTTTTATTCCATATTTGTTCTTCAGCCTTCATACCGATAGGAAAGTATTCTCCTAGTTTTCTTCTACATCTGACAGCGTCTTTTGTGATGATTTCTTTATAGGAAAGTTATTCTGGATCTGACATGCCTATGAAGAAAGTACTTCATTTTTAAATATCTGTTTACAGATTTATTCGGCATCCTTTAACTGGCACACTTTCGGTCATACAATATTTTCTTTCAGACACAGAGTAAGAAGTAAGTTGTTGTTGTTATGGTCTTCAGTCTTGAGACTGGTTTGATGCAGCTCTCCATGCTACTCTATCCTGTGCAAGCTTCTTCATCTCCCAGTACCTACTGCAACCTACATCCTTCTGAATCTGCTTAGTGTATTCATCTCTTGGTCTCCCCCTACGATTTTTACCCTCCACGCTGCCCTCCAATACTAAATTGGTGATCCCTTGATGCCTCAGAACATGTCCCACCAACCGAGCCCTTCTTCTGGTCAAGTTGTGCCACAAACTTCTCCTCTCCCCAATCCTATTCAATACTTCCTCATTAGTTATGTGATCTACCCATCTAATCTTCAGCATTCTTCTGTAGCACCACATTTCGAAAGCTTCTATTCTCTTCTTGTCCAAACTATTTACCGTCCATGTTTCACTTCCATACATGGCCACACTCCATACAAATACTTTCAGAAATGACTTCCTGACACTTAAATCTATACTCGATGTTAACAAATTTCTCTTCTTCAGAAACGCTTTCCTTGCCATTGCCAGTCTGCATTTTATATCCTCTCTACTTCGACCATCATCAGTTATTTTGCTCCCCAAATAGCAAAACTCCTTTACTACTTTAAGTGTCTCATTTCCTAATCTAATACCATCAACATCACCCGACTTAATTCGACTACATTCCATTATCCTCGTTTTGCTTTTGTTGATGTTCATCTTATATCCTCCCTTCAAGACACCATCCATTCCATTCAACTGCTCTTCCAAGTCCTTTGCTGTCTCTGACAGAATTACAATGTCATCGGCGAACCTCAACGTTTTTATTTCTTCTCCATGGATTTTAATACCTACTCCGAATTTTTCTTTTGTTTCCTTTACTGCTTGCTCAATATACAGATTGAATAACATCGGGGAGAGGCTACAACCCTGTCTTACTCCCTTCTTAACCACTGCTTCCCTCTTATGTCCCTCGACTCTTATAACTGCCATCTGGTTCCTGTACAAATTGTAAATAGCCTTTCGCTCCCTGTATTTTACCCCTGCCATCTTTAGAATTTGAAAGAGAGTATTCCAGTCAACATTGTCAAAAGCTTTCTCTAAGTCTACAAATGCTAGAAATTAAGGTTTGCCTTTCCTTAATCTTTCTTCTAAGATAAGTCGTAAGGTCAGTATTGCCTCACGTGTTCCAGTATTTCTACGGAATCCAAACTGATCTTCCCCGAGGTCGGCTTCTACTAGTTTTTCCATCGTCTGTAAAGAATTCGTGTTAGTATTTTGCAGCTGTGGCTTATTAAACTGATTGTTCGGTAATTTTCACATCTGTCAACACCTGCTTTCTTTGGGATTGGAATTATTATATTCTTCTTGAAGTCTGAGGGTATTTCGCCTGTTTCATACATCTTGCTCACCAGATGGTAGAGTTTTGTCAGGACTGGCTCTCCCAAGGCCGTCAGTAGTTCCAATGGAATGTTGTCTACTCCGGGGGCCTTGTTTCGACTCAGGTCTTTCAGTGCTCTGTCAAACTCTTCACGCAGTATCTCATCTCCCATTTCATCTTCCTCTACATCCTCTTCCATTTCCATAATATTGTCCTCAAGTACGTCGTCCTTGTATAGACCCTCTATATACTCCTTCCACCTTTCTGCTTTCCCTTCTTTGCTTAGAACTGGGTTTCCATCAGAGCTCTTGATGTTCATGCAAGTGGTTCTCTTTTCTCCAAAGGTCTCTTTAATTTTCCTGTAGGCAGTATCTATCTTACCCCTAGTGAGATAAGCCTCTACATCCTTACATTTGTCCTCTAGCCATCCCTGCTTAGCCATTTTGCACTTCCTGTCGATCTCATTTTTGAGACTTTTGTATTCCTTTTTGCCTGCTTCACTTACTGCATTTTTATATTTTCTCCTTTCATCAATTAAATTCAATATTTCTTCTGTTACCCAAGGATTTCTACTAGCCCTCGTCTTTTTACCTACTTGATCCTCTGCTGCCTTCACTACTTCATCTCTCAAAGCCACCCATTCTTCTTCTACTGTATTTCTTTCCCCCATTCCTGTCAATTGTTCCCTTATGCTCTCCCTGAAACTCTGTACAACCTCTGGTTCTTTCAGTTTATCCAGGTCCCATCTCCTTAAATTCCCACCTTTTTGCAGTTTCTTCAGTTTTAATCTACAGGCCATAACCAATAGATTGTGGTCAGAGTCCACATCTGCGCCTGGAAATGTCTTACAATTTAAAACCTGGTTCCTAAATCTCTGTCTTACCATTATATAATCTATCTGATACCTTTTAGTATCTCCAGGGTTCTTCCATGTATACAACCTTCTATCATGATTCTTAAACCAAGTGTTAGCTATGATTAAGTTGTGCTCCGTGCAAAATTCTACCAGGCGGCTCCCTCTTTCATTTCTTAGCCCCAATCCATATTCACCTACTACGTTTCCTTCTCTCCCTTTTCCTACACTCGAATTCCAGTCACCCATGAATATTAAATTTTCGTCTCCCTTCACTATCTGAATAATTTCTTTTATTTCATCGTACATTTCTTCAATTTCTTCGTCATCTGCAGAGCTAGTTGGCATATAAACTTGTACTACTGTAGTAGGTGTGGGCTTCGTATCTATCTTGGCCACAATAATGCGTTCACTATGCTGTTTGTAGTAGCTTACCCGCACTCCTATTTTCCTATTCATTATTAAACCTACTCCTGCATTACCCCTATTTGACTTTGTGTTTATAGCCCTGTAGTCACCTGACCAGAAGTCTTGTTCCTCCTGCCACCGAACTTCACTAATTCCCACTATATCTAACTTTAACCTATCCATTTTCCTTTTCAAATTTTCTAACCTACCTGCCCGATTAAGGGATCTGACATTCCACGCTCCGATCCGTAGAACGCCAGTTTTCTTTCTCCTGATAACGACATCCTCTTGAGTAGTCCCCGCCCGGAGATCCGAATGGGGGACTATTTTACCTCCGGAATATTTTATCCAAGAGGACGCCATCATCATTTAATCATACAGTAAAGCTGCATGCCCTCGGGAAAAATTACGGCCGTAGTTTCCCCTTGCTTTCAGCCGTTCGCAGTACCAGCACAGCAAGGCCGTTTTGGTTATTGTTACAAGGCCAGATCAGTCAATCATCCAGACTGTTGCCCTTGCAACTACTGAAAAGGCTGCTGCCCCTCTTCAGGAACCACACGTTTGTCTGGCCTCTCAACAGATACCCCTCCGTTGTGGTTGTACCTACGGTACGGTTATCTGTATCGCTGAGGCACGCAAGCCTCCCCACCAACGGCAAGGTCCATGGTTCATGGGGGGGAAGTAAGTTAGGATATTAATAATAATATTTGTTATTTCTCGAAGTACACTCCTGGAAATGGAAAAAAGAACACATTGACACCGGTGTGTCAGACCCACCATACTTGCTCCGGACACTGCGAGAGGGCTGTACAAGCAATGATCACACGCACGGCACAGCGGACACACCAGGAACCGCGGTGTTGGCCGTCGAATGGCGCTAGCTGCGCAACATTTGTGCACCGCCGCCGTCAGTGTCAGCCAGTTTGCCGTGGCATACGGAGCTCCATCGCAGTCTTTAACACTGGTAGCATGCCGCGACAGCGTGGACGTGAACCGTATGTGCAGTTGACGGACTTTGAGTGAGGGCGTATAGTGGGCATGCGGGAGGCCGGGTGGACGTACCGCCGAATTGCTCAACACGTGGGGCGTGAGGTCTCCACAGTACATCGATGTTGTCGCCAGTGGTCGGCGGAAGGTGCACGTGCCCGTCGACCTGGGACCGGACCGCAGCGACGCACGGATGCACGCCAAGACCGTAGGATCCTACGCAGTGCCGTAGGGGACCGCACCGCCACATCCCAGCAAATTAGGGACACTGTTGCTCCTGGGGTATCGGCGAGGACCATACGCAACCGTCTCCATGAAGCTGGGCTACGGTCCCGCACACCGTTAGGCCGTCTTCCGCTCACGCCCCAACATCGTGCAGCCCGCCTCCAGTGGTGTCGCGACAGGCGTGAATGGAGGGATGAATGGAGACGTGTCGTCTTCAGCGATGAGAGTCGCTGCTGCCTTGGTGCCAATGATGGTCGTATGCGTGTTTGGCGCCGTGCAGGTGAGCGTCACAATCAGGACTGCATACGACCGAGGCACACAGGGCCAACACGCGGCATCATGGTGTGGGGAGCGATCTCCTACACTGGTCGTACACCACTGGTGATCGTCGAGGGGACACTGAATAGTGCACGGTACATCCAAACCGTCATCGAACCCATCGTTCTACCATTCCTAGACCGGCAAGGGAACTTGCTGTTCCAACAGGACAATGCACGTCCGCATGTATCCCGTGCCACCCAACGTGCTCTAGAAGGTGTAAGTCAACTACCCTGGCCAGCAAGATCTGCGGATCTGTCCCCCATTGAGCATGTTTGGGACTGGATGAAGCGTCGTCTCACGCGGTCTGCACGTCCAGCACGAACGCTGGTCCAACTGAGGCGCCAGGCGGAAATGACATGGCAAGCCGTTCCACAGGACTACATCCAGCATCTCTACGATCGTCTCCATGGGAGAATAGCAGCCGGCATTGCTGCGAAACGTGGTTATACACTGTACTAGTGCCGACATTGTGCATGCTCTGTTGCCTGTGTCTATGTGCCTGTGGTTCTGTCAGTGTGAGTATGTGATGTATCTGACCCCAGGAATGTGTCAATAAAGTTTCCCCTTCCTGGGACAATGAATTCACGGTGTTCTTATTTCAATTTCCAGGAGTGTATTACAAAACACTTATTGTTCCACAAGATTATAGACGACAAGATCAGAATAGTGACAAAAATCTATGGAAAACTGGAATGGATAATATTTCTATTTTCAGCATTTCTGCCTTCTAGACATTTGCGTGATATGACGGCGTTTAGTGAACGCAGTCCAAGCAATGTTACCCACAGTGCGTGCTTTAAATAACCGCGTTAATCTCTAATCTCGCCAAACGCAATCGATGAACTTCGGAGTAAATGTCAAGAAACATTCTTCGTGAAAAAGATGGGAGATAAATTAGTTACGGATAAGGAGTGCCGAGCACGGCAACACACAATCATGTTATGAAAATCAGGCAACTGTTATGGCGACCTTCCCTCGAGCGTCGAGGAGAAGATTGTTGGTCTGCGTTGTGACAAACTGCCACCCACGTCTGATACTCATATCGGGTCTCCAGCCGGAACATAACGTCATCTTGTCACAATACTTCGGCGGCCCACGTGGCCGAAATATTATGTCAAGATGATATGTTCCGGCTGGAGACCCGATATGAATATTATCAATTACTTCGGCGGAAAGTTTACTTAGCCATGTCACACGCGTCTGTCTCGTCAGATGACTAAGAATCGGCAACTATCGATACACTGACTTAACAAATTTAAAAGCGGAGACACGTTGTGATACTATATAAAATTCTGCATTTCGTAAGATTATACAACTTCGCACAGTATTAAGGAAAAAATTTCACTTTAGCCAGGAAAAGAGTCTATTTCGTTTTAGAAACGGAGAGAATACAATGGACCACTTGCACGTCTTGATTATACTGTACGAGGTACATTCAAGTTCTAAGGCCTCCGATTTTTTTTCTAATTAACTACTCACCCGAAATCGATGAAACTGGCGTTACTTCTCGACGTAATCGCCCTGCAGACGTACACATTTTTCACAACGCTGACGCCATGATTCCATGGCAGCGGCGAAGGCTTCTTTAGGAGTCTGTTTTGACCACTGGAAAATCGCTGAGGCAATAGCAGCACGGCTGGTGAATGTGCGGCCACGGAGAGTGTCTTTCATTGTTGGAAAAAGCCAAAAGTCACTAGGAGCCAGGTCAGGTGAGTAGGGAGCATGAGGAATCACTTCAAAGTTGTTACCACGAAGAAACTGTTGCGTAACGTTAGCTTGATGTGCGGGTGCGTTGTCTTGGTGAAACAGCACACGCGCAGCCCTTCCCGGACGTTTTTGTTGCAGTGCAGGAAGGAATTTGTTCTTCAAAACATTTTCGTAGGATGCACCTGTTACTGTAGTGCCCTTTGGAACGCAATGGGTAAGGATTACGCCCTCGCTGTCCCAGAACATGGACACCATCATTTTTTCACCACTGGCGGTTACCCGAAATTTTTTTGGTGGCGGTGAATCTGTGTGCTTCCATTGAGCTGACTGGCGCTTTGTTTCTGGATTGAAAAATGGCATCCACATCTCATCCATTGTCACAAGCGACGAAAAGAAAGTCTCATTCATGCTGTCGTTGCGCATCAACATTGCTTGGCAACATGCCACACGGGCAGCCATGTGGTCGTCCGTCAGCATTCGTGGCACCCACCTGGATGACACTTATCGCATTTTCAGGTGTCCACAGAACCCACAGAAATGCCAACTCTGGAGGCGATCTGTTCAACAGTCATTCGGCGATCCCCCAAAACAATTCTCTCCACTTTCTCAATCATGTCTTCAGACCGGCTTGTGCGAGCCCGATGTTGTTTCGGTTTGTTGTCACACGATGTTCTGCCTTCATTAAACTGTCGCACCCACAAACACACTTTTGACATATCCATAACTCCATCGCCACATGTCTCCTTCAACTGTCGATGAATTTCAATTGGTTTCACACCACGCAAATTCAGAAAAAGAATGACTGCACGCTGTTCAAGTAAGGAAGACGTAGCCATTTTAAGCATTTAAAACAGTTCTCATTCTCGCCGCTGGCGGTAAAATTCCATCTGCCGTACGGTGCTGCCATCTCTGGGACGTATTGACAATGAACCCGGCCTCATTTTAAAACAATGCGCATGTTTCTATCTCTTTCCAGTCCGGAGAAAAAAAATCGGAGGCCTTAGAACTTGAATGCACCTCGTAGAAGGAAGCAATATGTATGGACTACCACCTTTCATAGGATTCAGAGATTTTGAGAAACCCTTTGACTCATAGAATATTGAACAACATGCACGTCAGTTCTACAGCTTTCATTAGATTACATCACGATAGCAGTTACTTCATAACTGAAGAGAAGCCGGACAATGAAATTTCGTATCAGCAGTACTGTTGTGGTGAGAAGAAGAAGAAGGAAGAAGAAGAAGATGGAGGAGGAGGAGGAGGAGGAGGAGGAGGCGGCGGCGGCGGAGAATAATACGTGTGATTCTCCAATTTCTTCTGGCGTTGATCATGAAAGAATAATTGTCGCCAGGAATACGCGTGCCTGGCAGAGGGTTCATCGAACCATTTTCATACTACTTCTCTACCATTCCACTCTCGAATGGCGCGTGGGAAAAATGAACACCTAAATGTTTCCGTTCGAGCTCTGATTGCTCTTATTTTATTATGATGATCATTTCTCCCTACGTAGGTGGGTGCCAACAAAATATTTACGCATTCGGAAGAGAAAGTTGATGATTGAAATTTCTTAAATAGATCTCGCAGCAAAGAAAACAGCGTTTGTTTCAGTGACTACCACCTCCCCAACTCGCATATCATATCAGAGACACTCTCAACACTATTGCGCGATAACACGAAACGAGTTGCCCTTCTGTGCACTTTTTCAATGTTCTCCGTCAATTCTACCTGGTAAGGATCCCATACCGCGCAGCAATATTCCAGCAGAGGCCGTCTCTTTAGTGAGTTTGTAGCATCTTCTAAGTGGTCTGCCTACAAAGCGCAGTCTTTGTTTCGCCTTCCCCACAATATTAGTTTTTGGTAAACTAAGCACGGTTTTCCAAATTAAGTTTCCTATGTGTACGAAACAGAAAGCGCACACTCCCTATGTGTCACATGTTTCGACGTGTGGCAGTGACGCACTGATTTTTAATGCGACAACCAATCCGTGCGGTTAAAGGCGCTGCAGTCTGGAACCGCAAGACCGCTACGGTCGCAGGTTCGAATCCTGCCTCGGGCATGGATGTTTGTGATGTTCTTAGGTTAGTTAGGTTTAACTAGTTCTAAGTTCTAGGGGACTAATGACCTCAGCAGTTGAGTCCCATAGTGCTCAGAGCCATTTGAACCATTTGACAACCAATCAAAAATTTATAGTTTCTCAGCTAGAAATGGACAGTTGGAAATTACTAGTAGATTCAGGAACAGAAACAAGAGACCTAAGTGGGAGGTTTAAGAGTGTAATGAAAGTGAAACGGAAACGGGTAGAAAATGTATCCAGGTAAAAAGAAATACCGAGACGACAAACTCATGGCATGTGAGTAGACGACTTTAAACAACATGCAGCAGCAAAGAGTGTGTGCATAACTCAAGACTGTAATGTTGAAGAAAGATGGAGGAGGTCTTTATCAAGTAGTTAATGTCACACGACTCAAGATGATGATGATGATGATGATGATGATGATTTTGTCAAAACTTAAGTGCACATGTACTACGTCACTGTTTTGAAAGTATACGGAAATAAAACGCTTTACTATTACTTCTTTGAACATGAGCCGGCAATAGATTGATAGAGAGTATATCATTTTCATAACAGAGTGTACGTCATTTTCATAAATACCATAAGATATCACTACAATTGACACACTACAGAGATTTCAACACTTCTAAAGCTCGTTAAGTCGACTGTTGGTGGTGTGACTGTAAAATGGAAGCGGAAACAACAACAACTACTACAACAACAGTTAAACCAAGACCAGGCAGACATAATGGACTGGCGGTCAGCGACTTCCAAGCAATGTGGAGGGTGGTTGTGTGAGCTCGTGAGCTCCAGCCTCCGAGCAGAACGGAGGCCATCATCATCAGCAGCAGCAGCAGCAGCAGCAGCAGCACGAGGAGGAGCTTATCTGTTCTTGTACACAGTTTGTATACATTGTTTATTTTAGTGGTATCCAAACTTACACCATTGAATCAAAAGTATCCGGTCACCTGGCTTAAAATGACTTACAAGTTCGTGGCGCCATCCATCGATAATATTGGAATTCAGTATGGTGTTGGCCACCCTGTCTTGATGACACCTTCCACTCTCGCAGGCATACGTTCAGTCAGGTGCTGGAAGGTTTCATGGGGAATGGCAGCCAATTCTTCACGGAGTGCAGCACTGAGGAGAGGTATCGATGTCGTTCGGTGAGGCCTGGCACGAAGTCGGCGTTCCAAAACATCCCAAAAGTATTCTATTGGATTCAGGTCAGGACTCTGTGCAGGCCAGCCCATTACAGGGATGTTATTGTCGTGTAACCACTCCGCCACCGGTCGCGCATTATGAAAAGATGCTCGATCGTATTGAAAGATACAATCGCACATCCCCGAATTGCTCTTCAACAGTGGGAAGCAAGAAGGTGCTTAAAACATCAATGTAGGCCTGTGCTGTGATAGTGACACGCAAAACAAGGGATTCAAGTCCCCTCCATGAAAAAAAAACCATAACACCAGCGCCTCCAAATCTTACTGTTGGCACTACACACGCTGGCACATGACGTTCACCGGGAATTCGCCATACCCACACCCTGCCATCGGATCGTTATATTGTGTACCGTGATTCGACACTCCACAAAACGTTCTTTCACTGTTTAATCGTCCACTGTTTACGTTCCTTACACCAAGCGAGGCGTCGTTTGTCATTTACGGGCGTGATGGGTGGCCTATGAGCAGCTGCTCGACCATGAAATCCAAGTTTTCTCACCTCCCGCCTAACTGTCATAGTACTTGTAGTGGATCCTGATGCAGTTTGGAATTCCTGTGTGATGGTTTGGATAGATGTCTGCCAATTACACATTACGACCCTCTTCAACTGTCGGCAGTCTCTGTCAGTCAACAGACCTGGTCGGCCTGTACGCTTTTGTGCTGTACGTGTCCCTTCACGTTTCCACTTCACTATCACATCGGAAACAGTGGACCTAGGGATGTTAAGGAGTGTGGAAATCACATGTACAGACGTATGACACAAGTGACACCCAATCACCTGACCACGTTCAAAGTTCGTGAGTTCCGCGGAGCGCCCAACTCTGCTCTCCCACGATGTCTAATGACTACTGAGGTCGCTGATATGGAGTACCTTGCAGCAGGTGGCAGCACAATGCACCTAATATCAAAAATGTTTTTGGGGGTGTCCGGATACTTTTGATCACATAGTGTACTTCTGAGTACAAGTGAACAGTATCTGATAATTTAGCTAGTGCTGCTGTTTATTTTTGTTGAATGAGTTAGTCTCGTTTACGATAGTTTGTGTTGAGTGAATTTACTTCGTGGTTTAGCTTTCCGCAGCAGAAGTCGCTAGTGTAGCTCGATTCCGTGACTGTTGCAAACAGTAAATATTCAGCAGAGCACCAGGCTCCTAGCAGAGTGGAGATCGACAGCAGCAGCTTATCGGTTGTTCACAGTTAGTTTAGTGGTATCCAACCTTACCTCTGAGTAGACTAGTGGTTATTCGTACTCCAAGTTTTTTGGGTAACAGCAACTTCCTCGGGCAGCTTCCTACCGCAAGAAGCGCCACGTCAAGTGACTCCGTTCAAATTTCTTGTTAATACACAGCGTGTAATTTAGATCAATGCTTTAGAGTTTACGTAATTATTTCTTGCAGTAGCTTTCGTGTAAGCGGAGTTTCTATTAAAAAGGAGCGGTTGATACATCCATTTTCAGTAGGGAAATTCATTTTTGTTTTGCGAGCTAGCGGATCTTGCGACCTTAGACTATAATGAGAACTCTGCAGCGCAGATTTTCGTGTTTTTTTCTCGTTCTTTAAAAATTATAATTCTCCGCGTTTATATTTTGCGTACATACCAACCTCAGTTGCGCCATAATCGTGTGATTTTCTCTTTTGCTGAAGTCTGTTTGTAATTACAGTATGGGTAGGGACTGTACTTGTCGCGAGCGGAAACAATGAGAATTGGCTCCTGTACGTAACCAGCTGAAAGTTGTGTTGGCCACGGCTGACAGGCTTCTGTTTACTGCTCAAAGCTGCGGCGAAATCGGGGCGCCGTTGACGAGATCTGCGACATCTCTGGTGCTGTTGGAATCCTCTGGTGACCTGGTTGCTGCTGTATCTTCAGATATACAACAATGGCGGACAGAGGTGGATTCGCATGTGGCTGGGCGAAATAGAGCACGGACCGCACGACTGGCTCTTTATGCCTTAGCAACAGGTACGAGGTGATGCCTAGTGTTGAATGCTTCTCCTGTTGGGCCAGTGGCCGATTTTTCTGGCCAGTCAGGACAAGTGCAGCGGGTAGCTATGCTAGTCATTGGGAGCTCCAACGTTAGGCGTGTAATGGAGCCCCTCAAGGAAATTGCACGCAGGGCGGGAAAGAGTGCGGTATGTTGACGGGGAGGCCCTGTAGGCCGCTATGGGTGCAACCGGCTGCAAACAGTGGCACATGTCGGCACGAACGACGCCTGCCGCTTTGGTACTGTGGTCATCCTCAGTTTCTGTTGGCGGATGGCTGATTTGGCGAACACAACTAGCATCACACATGAGGTAAAGGCTAAGCTAACTGTAGCCTCTTAGCCAAAGTCTGTGGCTGTCCTCTGGTTTGTAGCACAGTGGAAATCTCAGACGATTCTGCTATGGTATCGGATGCAAATTTCTCGACCTACTAGTACTCCCTTTAATGGGTTACGCGTGCACAACACGGAGGAAGCAGGTACTAAGGTAGCAGAGTACGTGTGGCGCGCACATGGTTTTTTCCTTCTTTTACGTTAGAGGAACCGCCCCCCCCCCCCCCAATTCCTTTATTCCTTTGGGACCAGATACGAACTGCCAGCCAAAACTTAAGATGCATCAGCCACAATGTTCTCGGAGAATTCTCGTCCTCGTAGACCGGACATCGAAAAGATTATTATTATATTAGTAAATTGCAGGCGCATCCAAGAAAAGGTCTCAGAATTAATATCGCTTATTGAGAGATTTAATGCCTAGATAGTATTAGGAACAGAAAGTTGGTTGAAACCGCAAGTGAATAGGAACGAAATCGAAAGTTCAGATTGAAATATTTATCTCAAGTATAGGTTAGTCGCCAATGTCGGCGGCGTATTTATTCCAGTAAAGAATTCGGTAATATCTGGAAAAGTTCTCGAGGACTCTGAATGTGAATTAATCTGGGTGAAGTCAAGTATCAAACGCCAATTAAAAAAAATGGTAGTCGGATGTTTTTATAGACCGCCTGGAGTCAGAAGATGTACTAACAGTGTGCTTCAGAGAGAACTTGCCCAATATCGTTAGTAACTTTTCTGATAATGCCGTTGTAATAGATAGTGACTCCAACGTGCAAGGCTTATTCGTGTGACAATATTCTGAAGGTCTTGTCCGATAATTACAGAACGACGCCTGAAGATAATGTTTCAACCTAGCTAACAAGAAACAGTTCTGAACTTATCGAATCAGTTAACGCAGAGGGAGCTATTAGTGATCATAAGGCTGTGGTAGCAACTGTGACCACAGGTTTTACGATGAATGTTAAGAAAGGTAGGAAAACAATTTTGCTCAGCAAGAGTCACAGAATACAAATTGCAGAATATATGAATAATCAACATCAGATATTCAGTGCTGAGGACGAAGATGCGGACTACAAACGGAAAAAAAGCATCCTTTATTATACCTTAGACAACTATGTCCCGAGCTAGGTGTTAGAGAACAGGAAAGGGTCACCGTGGTCTAATAACTTTGTTAGGAAACTGCTAAGTAAACAAAGAAAGCATCACAGATTCAAGCGAAGTCAAAACCTAGCAGACAAAAAATGGTTCAAATGGCTCTGAGCACTATGGGACTTAACATCTGAGGTCATCAGTCCCCTAGAATTTAGGACTACTTAAACCTAATTAACCTAAGGACATCACACACATCCATGCCCGCGGCAGGATTCTAACCTGCGACCGTAGCAGCCGCGCGGTTTCGGACTGCACCGCCTAGAACCGCTCGGCCACCACGGCCGGCCTAGCAGACAAACGAAAGATGCAAGAATCGAAAATGACCGTAATGGACCATGTTCGCAACGGCCGTCTGCATATCCGGGTCCGCAGTATTCAGTTCACATCAACACCTTCCAACCAATGCAGCTGTTGCACAGTCCTGAATCAGCAGTCGGAGTGTGAAGACTATTTCCTGACCATGGCCGAATTAATTAAATTTGCTTATAAGATAATTATTGTGTCTAGTGCTATTATTTTTGAAGCTTTTGAAAGAAAACGATCAGTATGGAGAAGATGGACTAAAGAATGGCTTCTGAAAAGAATAACGCCTTCGCAACTTCTTTTGAAGGAGCTAAATTTTCGAAAAACTAGTTACTTTTTGTGTTGTTGCATTATATTACACAATAAGTGACGATAAATGACATTGTAATGAGCAAATTGATAAATGCTTATGAAAGACTTATACTAACACTAGCAGACGATATGCTGATCTGGAATTTCCTTATGTGATATCAACTTCACTCCTGAGCTAGATTATTCTGGAAACATGTCGTGCCATATATGAAGTACTACAGTTCTTCACCTGGTCTGATCATCTGGTCTGCATCAATTCAAGAGCCGCCAAGGCTTCTCACAGGCCGAACACAAACAGTAGCAGTAAGACATACAAACTTTTCAATCGGTGATTCATTCACACGCTACGATTTGTCTGTGCAAACACCTTCTGTACAGACGAGTCGTTGCAAATATCTGAGCGTGTCAAGAGCGCCTAAGGAGAGCAATGAGAGAAGCGTTCAATGACTTTGAAAATAAAATTTTGTCAGCTGATCTTATAAAAGTCCCAAAGAGGTATTGGTCTTTCGGAAAACCGGTAAGTAGTTCGAAATCATCTACTCAGTCACTCAGCTACCATACAGGTACAGAAATGGAAAAAAAAACAGAGAGAAGGCTGAAACGCTGAATTCGGTCTCCCGAAACTGTTTCACCACCGTAGATCGTAACACGGTCCCTACTTTCAATTGTCATACGAATGTCGAAATGGCAGATATTGAAATAAATAATTGCGGAATAGAAATGCAACTACAGTCGCTTAGTAGTGGCAAGGCATCAGGACGAGATGAGATACATGTAAGATTCTACAGAAGTTATGCGAGAGAACTTGTTCCCTTTCTAGCAACAGTTTATCGTAGTTCGCTGGAGCGACGGAGGGTACCTAGCGACTGGAAAAAAGGGCACGTCATTCGCGTTTTCAAGTAGGATCCTAAAACAGATGCACAGAATTGTAAACCAATATCGTTGACGTCAATCCGTCGTACTATTATGGAACGTGTTCTACGCTAAAAAATTATGCCGTTCCTGGAGAATGAAAACCTCCTATATAAAAACCAAAATGGATTCCGCAAAACAGAGATCCTGCGAAACTCGGCTCGCTCTGTTCTCCACGAGATCAACAGCGCCGCAGACAACGGCGCTCAGGCTGATGCCGTGTTCATTGACTTCAGGAAGGCATTTCACACTGTCTCGCACTGCCGTTTAGTGGAAAAAAATACGAGTTTACCTAGTATCCGATCAGATTTGCGACTGGATTCAAGACTTCCTTGCAAACAGAACCAACGCGTCGCTCTTAACGGAGCAAAATCGACAGATGTAAATGTAATTTTCGGAGTACCCCAAGAAAGTGTGATAGGCCTGTTATTGTTTGCAATGTTTATAAATGATCTAGTAGAAAGCATCGGAGGCTCTTAAGACTGTTCGCAGATGATGCGGTTGCCTATAATATAGTAGCAACGCCAGAAGACAGTATCGATTTGAAAAATGACCTAAAGAAGATTTAATGACTGATGTATCTGGCAGTTGACGCTGACCGTAAATTAACGTAACATACTGCACATGTATGGGATAGAAAATCCACTACTGTACAGCTAAACTATTGATAACAAATTGCCGGAAACAACCGCGTAAAAGATTTTTGACTCAAGTATCATTGACTACATATGTCATCAAACAAATCTGTATTCGAAGCAGTGTGATGTGGCCAACATCTTCAGTGTTACCTCTACTGAAATTGAACAATTTATTGGTATTGCATTCTACATGTCACTGATTGCTATACCTGGGAACAGAAGATACTGGAACAAGAAATGTGGTGTGAAACAAGTGTCTGATGTAATGACGCTTCGCAGATGGGAACAAATAAAGAGAGATTTACATTTTGCTGACAATATTCAGCAACTTTCTGCACCTGACAGACTGTTCAAGGTTAGAATGGTAAGCGAAATGCTGCGAAAACAAAAATACCAATTGAAGAACACCTTGTAGTGGACGAACAAATTGTGCCGTTCAAAGGTCACAGTAGCTTGAAGCAGTATAATCCCAAGAAACTAAAGAAGTGGGGCTACAAAATATATTGCGTAGCAGGTGCCAGTGGTATTATTTATGATTTTGAAGTCTATTCTGGACCCGTCAATCAACCCAGTCATCTTCCTAATGTAAACGCCAGTGGAAATGTAGTGTTTAGATTGGCTGAAAGAATACCAAAGTACAAAAATCATAAACTGTTCTATGATAACTGGTTCTGCAGTCCAGAGCTTCAAGTTGAGCTGGTAAAATGTGGTATTCACAGTCTGGGAACAGTACAGTTGAATAGAGAAAAGCAGGGAAGAGGCACATCTGTTGAATCCACTGCATCAGTTTCTGGATATGACCTGATTCTTGTGAAGTGGAAAGACAACGGGTGTGTCAGCCTTCTGGGCACCTTTTCAGGTACATACCCAGAAAGCCAGGTTGCAAGATATGCCAAAAATCAAAGCAACATATCCAAATACAATGCCCAAAGATTGTGAAGGAGTACAACAAGTTTATGGGAGGTGTTGACACTATTGACTCCTTATTAGCTCTGTACAGAACGAAAATCAGGTCAAAGAAATATTACATGAGACTCTTCTTCCATTTACTGGACATTAGTTGTGTTGTTGCTTGGCTACTTTACAAGAGAGCCTGTCATGAAAATAGTATTGAACAGAAAACCCAGATGGCTTTGTTTGATTTCAAGCTTGATATTGCTGAATCCTTATGCTGGTCAGGAAAACCATCCAAGAGACAATCGCTGGATAGCTCACCAGGCAGTGGCACCAAAAAGAGAAAGCAGCCAAATACAGCAAATGTTAACATCAGGAAGGGCAGAATCGATCATTGGCCTAACTATTGTGAAAAATCTGCCAGATGTAAATACAATAAATGCCAAAAAATAACAAAAGTAATGTGTACCAAATGCGACACCTATTTGTGTTTTGTATCAGATAGAAATTGTTTCTACAATTTTCCCAATGTATAAATTCTGGAAATATGTAAATGCAAAGGAGTGACATTTTGCTAACTGATGTATACCCAACTTTTATAATGTTTTTTATTTTCATTTTTTTAATAAATAAAATTTCCTTTAAAGTCTTAGTTTGTTGATGTACCATCAATTTTGAACTCTGTTTTCCAAAAATTTAGTACCTTATACGAACTAATATGTACGTACTCATTACACCCGTATTTGCGCAGTGTATATTTGAACATACAGAGTGATATTTTCCAAAATATATATACTAGAAAGTTTATTATCATCTATTTTTCATTCATGGGCACTATGAAGTATAATTCCAAAGTTGTTGCTGGAAAATTCTTAGTTTTACTGTTCTTGTGCAATAGAGGGATGTACCGGGAGTAACAATCCAGAACGACCTTAAGTGGAATGACCACATAGAACAAATAATAGGAAAAACAGATTCCAGACAGAGATTCATTGGAAGAATCTTAAGGGAATATAACTCATCGACGAAAGAAGTGACTTACAAGGCGCTTGTTCGGTCGATTCTAGAGTATTTTTCATGAATCTGAGGCACATACCAGGCAGGATTGATAGAAGAAATATAGAAGATCTAACGAAGTATGGCGTGTTGCGTAAAGGGATCGTGAAGTCGGCACAAGAGCGTTACAGAGATGCTCAGCAAACTCCAATAGCAGACGCTACAAGAGCGATGTTGTGCATTACGGAGAGGTTTGCTAGTGAAATTTCGAGACAGTACTTTCCAGGAAGAGTCGGGCAACATGTTGCTTCCTCCTACATAAGTCTACGCTGAGAAAATTCGAAAATTGAAGCTAATACAGAGGCTTACCGACAATCATTCTTCCCATGTGCCACTGGCGAGTGGAACAGGGAAAGGGGGGGGTCAGTTAGTGGTAACAGAATTACTCTCCGCCACGCACCGTTAGGTAGCCTTCGGAGTACTGATGTAGACGTAAAAAAAAAAAAAAAAGTCGTATATCCGCGGAGGGAATCACTTGTAAGTTCCAATGTGCTACCAGCAGTCCAGATAGCAAAATGACTGTGCACAGGGAGTTAAAAAGAATGGGTGCAATGGAAGAGGAGCTCGTCATATGCCACACTTTTCTGTAGTCTGTGTTAAAGAGGTGGTCTAAAGCGCGACGCTACTGGACAGTGGATGACTGGAAAGGAGTAACCTGGAGTGATGAATCACAGTCCTATAGCAACCCTGCAGAGGGGTTTGGGTTTGGCGAAAGTCTGGAGAACGTTAGCTGCCGTCATGTGTAGTGCCAGCAATGAAGTGTGGACGGAAGTAAGGTAGGTAGGTCAACAACGTGTGTTATCAGCGACAATAGTAGATGCCAATGCATAATGCCTCCACAGCAGTGTTGCCGCTGTCTAAGTTCCAACCCATGTACTTTTGTAATGAACTCGACAAAGTAACTCGTCACCCTGATTACAGGTTTACGTGCACGAATTTTCTCAAAATTCCGATTTGTAAAACTTATACTAATAGGGGTGCGCGTGTCGTCCTTAGCGTAGGTTAGTTTAAGTTAGATTAAGTAGTGTGTAAGCTCACGGACGGATGACCTCAGCAGTTTGGTCCTATAAGACCTTACCACAAATTTCCAAATAATTTGACATCAAACCTCACGTGAAAAAAGGAAATGTACTGTGAAGTCTATGAATGCGTCATCTACTAAATAGCTCGGCCGACAATTTTTTTGCAGATTTCCGTACAAAAGAATGAAATGTGAAAGTGTTGTAATGTGTATAATTATATTTAAAGAGAGTTTGTTTTGTGTTATTATGTGAGACTGTTCAATGGTAAATAAATATCTTAAAAAATTTCTTCCGTGTTGGTTATCAATATGGGACCCTTACCATGTCGGACTAATAGACGATATAGAGAAGTCTCAAGCGCTGTACGTTAGACCAGAATGTGTTGAGCAAGATTTGAGATATGTTAAAGACCCATCGTGAGTCAACAGCCACGTTAGAGAGCTACAACGAAAGTAAAGAGAGCATCACAGATTTAAGCGAAGTAGAAGTCTAGTTCGAAAACTAAAGCAGCCGCGCGGTCTTGGGCGCCTTACCATGATTCGCGCTGCTCCCCCCGTCGTAGGTTCGAGTCCTTCCTCGGGCATGGGCGTGTGTGTTGTCCTTAGCGTAAGTTAATTTAAGTCAGATTAACTAGTGTGTAAGTCTAGGGACCGATGACCTCAGCAGTTTGGTCCCTTAGAAATTCACACATTTGAACAGTTTTTGAATTACAAAGTAATATTTTGCCTACCAATCTGATTAAAAATGCAACGAAATTTTGGTCTTACGTAAAATCAGTAAACTGATCGAAATCATCCATTCAGTCGCTCACTGACCGTGCTGACATCCAAACGAACATGACCGAAAGAAGACCGAAATATTGATTTCAGTCTTCCGAAATTGTTTCACCGCGGAAGATTGTAACAAAATTCTTCCTTTCAACCATCGCGAACGTCGAAACAGTAGATACGTGATCGTGGAATAGCTAATCAATTAAAATCGCCTAAACGCGTAACTGCATCTTGGCCAGATGAGATGCCTTTTAGATTCGACAGAGATTAGACAAAGAACTTGTTCTCGTTATGGAGGTAGTTTATCTTAGAACCCTGGAGTAACGAGAGGTAGAGGTCTACAACGACCGAAAAAAAAAATGCACTGGCAATTCTTGATTTCAAGAAGAGTCGTCGGATGGGTGTATGTACGTACTTATACGAGGCGTTTCACATAACGTATTTTTCTCTGTAACTTAAAAAATAACAAGTGAAAGAAATATTCATTTATATAGGTAAACGTAAGAAACGTCATTCTTTCTACAGATGTACGAACATAATTTATTCAGTGCGTTTCAGCAACGAGTAATAATTTTTTTAAACAGAATTTTTGTTGTTGTATCATTTAGCTGATGTATTTAAACCTACTGTGTGCAGATCGGTTTAAATTACACGTTTGTAAATTGTAGCTACGGAGACAGCAACGTTCAGAGTTTTATGGGTCATTGTTAGTATCATAGTAAGACGTGATACAAACAGGCGATGTTCCACGTACTGCGCGACCACTGTGTCACTTGTTGCGCGGAAACCAGGACCGGTGAGGCGAGGTTCGGTCGCCGTATACACGCTGTGGCCCGCGTTCCGCGGACTCTTGGCAGCTACTGTAGCTGTTTTCGCTAAACTAACAAGCTCACCCTCTTGACAACTCTGCCCTCTTCGATTTTCTTCGTACGTATAAAATTCGCAGGTAATTGCCACAACATCAATTTCCTAAAGCGGGACGACGCAATTCTAGTAAAATTCGGAAAAAACTGTCTTTAAAGATTAGAAGATATCCGAGAGCTGTTAAATACAAAACTTTTACAAGTAAGTAACAGAATCGTCAGTAGCTAAGCACGTATCGTAAAGGTCTGATAATTGTGAAGTTGCTGGTTCCAATCTTGCCATTAGCAATATTTCTTTTTTACTTTTATATAAATTCCATATTTATTAACAAATATAAATTTTAATTAAGAAATAATGAATCCTATTTTTAATAAAATATCGCCTTGTTATTTTTCATTAAATTAAAATTTGGTACTTATATGCAAAATGTCTTATTGATAAATAAAGTATTACCGGTGCGTGCGATACATATACTTCCCAGTTTTAACATCTTACAACGATTTCTCTAGTATTTAAATACGTTTGCATTCGCTGAGTAATCTTTGCGTCTTAGTAACTGCCATAACTCGGTATGTCACATCGTTGATTTAATTTCGTTCTCTTTTGTTGAACTGAATGACAGAAAGAAGAATATTTTTTCTGTAACTGTAATGACTCTTGCTTTCTCTTTTGTTGGTCTGAATAACACAGAAAAGACTATCTTTTCTGTAACTATAATGTCATTTGGTTTCGATGAAGTAGAATGCGAGCGCGACGCCTTTGAATTTATTAAGCAATTTATAAACCGGGTGGTTATAACTGAACTTCCACTATTTAACACGTTATAACACGGAAACTAATTACCGTATGAGTACGGGGTGCACGATTTCCATGCGTCACAGCGCCACCGTCCAGTTCCAACTATGGCCATCGTGTCCCGTGTTCAGCCATCGTGATTCATAGTCTCACACACCTGACCAGTAGCAGTGCACTTGTTTGTGTTTCATCATGGGCCTGGACAAAAGGAGCAGGGCATTATTGGTGAAGCTCTGTTATCAAAACAATAGTAATGCTGCAGCTGCAGTTCGAGAATATCGCCGGCTGAAAGCATTACGGAAAGGTCCTCTTCTCCACCTGCTGTGCGGAGCATGATGATGTAATTCGAACGCACTGGAGAACTTGGCGTCGCTCCGGGAAGAGGCCGACGACCGGATGCACCACAGGTGGTTGACGAAATCGCTGTTGCTGTGGGAGACAACACTGCGCGCATTTCTCGATCGTCAGGCAGTGTGCGTGCTGTGTCGCGACAGTTGAACATCCCGTGGTCTACTGTACGGAAGGTGCTTCGAACCATCCCCAAATGGTATCCGTACAAGATCCATATCGTACAGCAGCTTGCACACAGGACGCACAACGACGTGTTAACTGCCCTCCCCACTTCCTAGCGAGGACTGAAGTTCATGAGGGCTGGCCCTGGGCCATCCCACTGACAGATGAATCTCATTTTTCTCTGACGGGTGAGATGAACACACACAGTGTGGGGATCTTCACCTCCAGACACTGTGCATGAAGTTCTTCTGTATGGTGAACGTGTCACCGTACTGTGTGGCTTCACGGCTACTTACACCATTGGCCCTTTTTTTTTTTTTTTTTTTTTTTTTGAATAGGTGGACCTGGCCAGTGTTATTGCGATATGCTTCGGCAGCATGTCACGCCCGCCCTGCACGAGAGAGTTGCATTGAACTCAACAGTTCTCATGCATGTTGGGGCCCACTGCACACCGCTCCCGAAGTTCACTTGCTTCTCCGAAACACATTTGGAAGCGAACGAATTACCAGCCGATCGTTTCCAAATGCTTGGCCGGCACGATAACCTGATCTCACTCCCTGTGATTTCTGGCTGGATTTACCAGGGGAACATTCACACATGTGCTGATCTGAAGCGCAGCATATCCAGAGAGGTAGCCAGCATACCTACGGACTTGCTTCGTTTTGCTGTGCAGAATGCAATCCGCCGCTTTCAGACTCTTCTTGACACTGACGGGCACCATACTGAGCCCCCTTGGTAGCAGTAATGGTACCGGCATGCAATGGTTCAAAATGGCTCTGAGCACTATGGGACTTAACATATGAGGTCATCAGTCCCATAGAACTTAGAACTACTTAAACCTAACTAAGCTAAGGACATCACACACATCCATTCCCTAGGCAGGATTCTAGCCTGCGACCGTAGCAATCGCGCGGTTCCGGACTGAAGCGCCTAGAACCGCTCGGCCACAGAGGCCGGTCATGTAATGGTATAATGTAGCGTAGCAGCACATTAAAAGTGTTTCAATTGACTTGATTCTGCGTTATCTCTCTTCCCCATGTCCTTGATGTTAATGCTACCAAGTTTGGTGCTCGTACGGCAATTCGTTTCCGTGTTATAACGTGTTAATAGAGAAAGTTTATTTATAACCAGCCGGTACAAGCAGGACTCCTGTGCTAAGAGTCTTCAGGCACATTTTCTCTTGTGTTTTCGGCAGATAAATGCGATTTGGTGTTGCAGTGCGTAGCTGGAGTCAGCCCAAACGAACACCACTCATCACGTGTTTCATGCGAAGCGTAGTATTTCCGGAAGCCTTCGGTTTGTTTCCCGTTACACACAAAATTATTTTTAAAGGGGAAGTCTACGTGTCTATTCGACAGGGTGGTCCACAATGAGTGTAGTGCGATGTTCGTTTCATCGACATTTATCAAAACAGACAGTAAAATCAAGAAGAGTAATCAGTACTCCAGCAAAGGCTGAGCAATGCTTCTGCACGGCGCTAGCAGTCAGCGTGTGCCACGGCGGTGATGTAGTTGCTGGAGTACCGGATTGATTGATTGATCGATTTTATCAGGGAACCAAAAACAACATTGGTCAAGCCCGCTGCTGTCCTCACCGAAACATGGTTTATTGTGCGGTATCGTTCCCTGTGTCTCTAGTAAAGCCAACAAATGCCCTTGTAACAGTGCAAGGAGATCCTTTACAAGTGTTTTGCTAGACACAATTTCTTCAGGTCTGGTTGATCCGAATATTCTGTGTATTTTTGATCTCCAGTGTCTCGCATTCGAAGATCAAATGTGATGCAGTTTCCTAGCTCATACCACACATCCTGCATTTTGGGTCTCCTTTTACTATCCCCACTGTACAGTATGTAGGTGGTTTTTGAAATTCCCACGGCCTGTCATAATCTGTGATCTTGTTGTAGGGGCTGCCAGTGCTTTCAGGGCTGCTTGGCTGTCTGAATAAATGAAAATGCTACGATCTCTGTAGCACCTCCGCAAATTCTCCTCCACGCACACCCTGATAGCGGATGTTTCTGCATTAAACACAGTGGCCATCTTTCCTACACAGATTGCACTCTTCAGCCTTGGCTGCACCTCGTATACCCCGGCCCCATCACCTTGGTCTGTTTTCGAACCGTCAGTGAACCAGACTTGTTTTCGAACCGTCAGTGAACCAGACTATGTCCCCAGTACGGTGTCGAAATTTGTTCTCCCAGAGCTCTCTACTTCCAATTACTACATTGAAAGAGTTGTTGAAGCAGCTGGGAGTTACTACATAGTGAGCCGGCAATTCCCCAACCATACATATGTCTACCTCACTCAGTATTTTAGTGTGAAATCCTGGATACCTGAGTGAGTACCAGTTTTTTCCAGTCTTTAACCTGTGTGCTCCAGCTGCTGCCTCCATCTTTACCCACAGGTGTAATGGGGGCATGTCCAGCATTGTTTCCGTCCCAGCTGTGGGTGTGCTGCTGCTAATTCCGCCAGCAACGGCTAAGCTGCACCTTAGCAAGCTCATTAGGAGCTGCCTGCTTTTCTACCTTTTTCCACCACACTGTAGCCCCGTAAGTGATCATAGGTCTTACTACCGCGGTGTATATTCAATACATGCTCTCCTGGTACTCATTAGAATACCTCTCGACTTGAAACAGGTGTTTCTTACGTGAGGAGTCCACGATAGTTTCTCATTCAGGGTTACCCCTAGATATTTCACTATCCCCTTCACTGGAATAGTTACATCGAGAAGCTTGAGATTCCAATATGTGTGTTGGATCTGCTTCCTCGTAAATGGCACTACAACAGTCTTCCTAGGACTGATCCTTAGACCCTGTTTCCTGCACCAATTTTGCACAATGTTCAATGCTCCTTAAGCCATGGCTCTGAATGTACTTTAAAATTTGCCAAATATTACAATGAGAAGATCGTCTGCGTATCCCAGTGTACCGGTTACTCTTCGTGTTTTACTGATCCTGTTAATACATATCGATAAAAGAGAATCGCACTAGACTAAATTGAGACTGCTCTGTTGAATGGGCATGTAAAATTCCGATTTAAAAATAATTTTGTTTGTAACGGGAAACAGACGCTTTCCGTCGACAGAAGCCGTCGCTTGAAAGATGCGATGAGCAATATTTGGGGTGACTCCAGCTACACATTGCATAAACAAAACTGCAGATATCTCACGAAACACCGAGGGAAAAGTGCCTGACGACTCTTAGGAGAGATACCTGGTATGTACCGACGGGGATACATGCTGAAAGTAGGTGTACGCCGCCAAGTGGTGTAGCAACTGAGCTAATAGCACAATGTGAAATTTTTTCATTGAAGTAGACTTAAAAGCTAAAAGCGCAATCTACTCCATTCATTATTAAGTCTACTTAACATTCTGTCATTATTATTAAGTGCACATGATTTCTAAGTTAAAGAATTTACTTTGTTGTGCCGTGTAAATGCTAGAGTACAAATTGGCAACAGTGCCGGTAGTTAAAACCTCGCATTGTCAAGGGTTTGTTATACTTCAAACAAAGCGTGCCTGCTCAGTTTCACACAATGCTACAACTGCTATGTATGTATATGAGCATACGACAGACGACCGACCCTCGGGGCACTATCAGTCACTCATGCGGCATGGAGTCACCACAAAGCACTCCCGTCCGTTGCCAACGTTTCGACTTTGGAGCCGCCAGCCCTCAATCAAGTAGCTACTCTACTGCCATCACGAGGCTGAGTGCAGCCTGCTCCAGCCCTCCCACCGTAGGAAAACCCCTGGCAGTACCGGGAATCGAAACGGGGACCCCTGCATGATGACGTCGACCACTCGGCCATAGAAGCCGACAGCGTCTGCGTACTTAAGTGCATTTATTTTGTACAACAAATTCTTATTATACGGGACATACGGTTCAAATACACCTATGAACGCTCATTTATTCAGTGGAAGCCACACAGTGACGCATAAAATCCTGTCAAAAGTTTTGCAAAAGAGATTAGAAAGTCAAACGCAGGAACAATTAGGAGAATACAGGGAAGGTTTAGTAGAGAAAGATCATGTGTCGAACAGATATTAAACTTAACGCTCTTAATCAGGTACAAGAAACTTTGGTGAGCTTAAAATCTTTATGAAGTCATTGTTGATTTAAGCAAAAAGCCTACGATTCCGTCGATAGAGATACACTATTCAGTGTCCTAGAAGAATTTGGAGCTGACAATAAAACGATAGCAAACTGAGTAATACAATTTCCAAAGTTAGATTTTTAGATGAAATATGTATATCTTTCGAATTTGAAACAGGTGTGAGGGCGATGGACTGTGTTCATTACTCAATCCGTTACTCAACTGCGATTTGGAGAAAGTAGTGCGGCAACTGAGAAAAAGAGCAGAAGCAGGAGTAAATCAAGTGAAACTTAGAAGAACGAGGGACTGACTATTTAGCTTTTGCCAATGTACACTCCTGGAAATGGAAAAAAGAACACATTGACACCGGTGTGTCAGACCCACCATACTTGCTCCTGACACTGCGAGAGGGCTGTACAAGCAATGATCACACGCACGGCACAGCGGACACACCAGGAACCGCGGTGTTGGCCGTCGAATGGCGCTAGCTGCGCAGCATTTGTGCACCGCCGCCGTCAGTGTCAGCCAGTTTGCCGTGGCATACGGAGCTCCATCGCAGTCTTTAACACTGGTAGCATGCCGCGACAGCGTGGACGTGAACCGTATGTGCAGTTGACGGACTTTGAGCGAGGGAGTATAGTGGGCATGCGGGAGGCCGGGTGGACGTACCGCCGAATTGCTCAACATGTGGGGCGTGAGGTCTCCACAGTACATCGATGTTGTCGCCAGTGGTCGGCGGAAGGTGCAGGTGCCCGTCGACCTGGGACCGGACCGCAGCGACGCACGGATGCACGCCAATACCGTAGGATCCTACGCAGTGCCGTAGGGGACCGCACCGCCACTTCCCAGCAAATTGGGGACACTGTTGCTCCTGGGGTATCGGCGAGGACCATTCGCAACCGTCTCCATGAAGCTGGGCTACGGTCCCGCACACCGTTAGGCCGTCTTCCGCTCACGCCCCAACATCGTGCAGCCCGCCTCCAGTGGTGTCGCGACAGGCGTGAATGGAGGGACGAATGGAGACGTGTCGTCTTCAGCGATGAGAGTCGCTTCTGCCTTGGTGCCAATGATGGTCGTATGCGTGTTTGGCGCCGTGCAGGTGAGCGCCACAATCAGGACTGCATACGACCGAGGCACACAGGGCCAACACCCGGCATCATGGTGTGGGGAGCGATCTCCTACACTGGCCGTACACCACTGGTGATCGTCGAGGGGACACTGAATAGTGCACGGTACATCCAAACCGTCATCGAACCCATCGTTCTACCATTCTTAGACCGGCAAGGGAACTTGCTGTTCCAACAGGACAATGCACGTCCGCATGTATCCCGTGCCACCCAACGTGCTCTAGAAGGTGTAAGTCAACTACCCTGGCCAGCAAGATCTCCGGATCTGTCCCCCATTGAGCATGTTTGGGACTGGATGAAGCGTCGTCTCACGCGGTCTGCACGTCCAGCACGAACGCTGGTCCAACTGAGGCGCCAGGTGGAAATGGCATGGCAAGCCGTTCCACAGGACTACATCCAGCATCTCTACGATCGTCTCCATGGGAGAATAGCAGCCTGCATTGCTGCGAAAGGTGGATATACACTGTACTAGTGCCGACATTGTGCATGCTCTGTTGCCTGTGTCTATGTGCCTGTGGTTCTGTCAGTGTGATCATGTGATGTATCTGACCCCAGGAATGTGTTAATAAAGTTTCCCCTTCCTGGGACAATGAATTCACGGTGTTCTTATTTCAATTTCCAGGAGTGTATTTGCAATCTTACCAGAGAACCTGCAAGATGCATTGAAGCACGTATCACATAAAACTCGAATATAAATTTCGTTTGAAAAAACATGAATACACGACTAACGTTAAAAGCGCATCACAATATACGGAAGCGAAATGTGGAAGATTAAAGACAGTCTCAGAATTAAAACAGCTGAGAGAAATAATCCAGCAAAATGCTCTGTAAAAAGCAGCTAACGTAAATAGAACCATAAAATGGAAAATGGCATTCCATTTAACAAAGAAAACTTACGACATAACACTGAGGCATTACATGTGGTTTTAAAACTGGGTGTCCTTATGCTTTAGAATGCCTCGCCCTAAACAGAACCAAACAGTTAAATTATTAGGAGAAATTATGAAAACAGGGATTCAAAACTGAGGAACAACAAGGCAGCCTACGAAAAAACTGAGGATATAATAAATACTATGATAAAGCGGAGGATATATTTTCTGGCCACTTACACAGAATGGATAACAAGAGGTTGACAAAAACATTTAATTCTTGTGACAAAAAGCCAAAAACCCAAATTTCATAGGTTATAGAAGTTAAAAAAGATTTACATGAGTTGGGAACCACAGCCAAAGATACAGGAAACAGGCGAGAATTCACGGAAAAAGTGCAAAAAGTCAAGAGTTTCTATAAGAGAAAACAAACGCAGAGAGGAAGAACATGGTTAAATGGCTCTGAGCACTATGGGACTTAACATCTGAGGGCATCAGTCCCCTAGAACTTAGAACTACCCCCAACCTAAGGACATCACACACATCCATGCCCGAGACAGGATTCGAACCTGCGACCGTAGCGGTCGCGACGTTCCAGACTGAAGAGCCTAGAACCGCTCGGCCACAGCGGCCGGCGGAAGGACATGTACAGAAGAAAGAACAAGAGAGAGAAAAAAAATGAAGTAGCAATAAGCCACAACAAACGAAAAGTATATGATATCATAAATCAGATGTTTCACGTTGCCCTGGGTTGGCCAAATTCGAAAATTAATTACTGTTCACCCTCGAGAAATAGAAACGTTATTTTCTATTTAACGTTTTGCATTTTCCATCAAATTTTAATTTATTGTGAATTCTGGCAGTTTCATGCAGTTAGTAACTAAAAATAAAATTAGTATGTTATTTTATGTGGATATCTTTTAATATTTGTTAATTAAACTTTCTATTTGTTAATGAGTTTTAAAGAAAAGTATAAGAAATGCTTCTGCTGAGGATTTTTCCGGGTTGTATGGCCATAGTCCATGGAACTCTTCAATCCCTGACGTTTCGTCCAAGGCTACGTTGGACCTCTTCGGAGGTGCTCCTCGTTGTGCTGAGTCTTGCCGACTGACGACTCGGACGTCGAAGAACGGCCTAAATAACGTAACGTTAGCGACAGCCCCGGACGGTGCACAAGTCCTGCCCAATTACCCCCCTTCACACCAATCCATATCCTAAGATCCGCCCATGGTCTGCCGCATGTTCCAACATCAAAGTTGTTCGTATCACAGATATGCCAGTCATAACAAGGGAGAAAATCAGTAGTTAGTACGAAATACAGTTTTTCCAGTACCATTGTGAAAAGAATTAGAAATATGTTCATTAATATGCGAGTTGAAAAATCATCAATAAGAAAGAAAAAGAAAAATGGTATCCACACTCTTTTTTATTTAATGAGCTTTCATCTGCACTATATAAAAAAATCTGATATTTGATAACTGCTGTGAGCGCAAATTTCCGTCACCTCGCGTAGTGTAAGAAATTCTGTTGGGAAATATTAATTGGTAGTATCGCCAAAGATGCTGTCCATTATCTCGATTGTCTAAAGTCAATGTTGCGCATAAACAAGGCAAAGTCGATGTCTTGGTTTGTTTCTGATAACCTCATTAAGAGTAAAGAATATAACAGTGGGATAATGTAGAAATGCGTAATGCAAGCAGTCAGATATTTATACAGTGACATTCTTCATTAATATTTGCCTGTGTAATGGGTGAATTTTTACTTGTGAACTCTTTATGACTGCTTGCTTATAGGAGACACGAGATTAATTTGAGTTGTTCTTCAGTGTTTGAGAGCTTTAGAGCTGCCTATTGTTAAACATATGTACATAGTTTCGTCAGTGTCATTCCAACACATCTTATCGTACTTTAATGTCTGTTAGATATCAGTTTTGACAGCAGTTGGCCACAACAGTCAAGATTAGGTACCTTGTGTATGATAATTATATTGAGAGTGCACATCTGTGTTTCATTTTGACAGTATTACACAAACTGCTAAGTAGTACTAACAGCACAACACTGCTAGTATGAACAACCGCGGTAAAAAAAGGCGAACAAAAACACGACAACGACGAGGACTACCAAAGATCATATTGATGCGCTCTTGGTTGGTGTGGCGGGCGTAGGTGTGGAGGGGGGTAAATGGGCGGGGCTTGTGCAAATGTCCGGGGCTGTCGCTAACGTTTCCTTCCTAAATACTGTGGAAAGTGGGCATGGTCTGGATTTCACGTGATAGCAGATATAACCTTTTCAAAGATAAAATGTTTTTAACTATCGATTGTAGTACGTCAAAGATAAAAACTCTCATCGATTCTGTAGCGCCACATTCCATATATCACTGAGTTTCATGGCTTCTTCTTTTCTGTTAAAATTATCCCCATGTTTATATATTTCGATGGCTTCTCTACACAGCCGTGGATAATAGTTCGTCATAGTACATAAATCTTCAGTTTCCGAAAATTTCGGTACGTGATCACCTGATTGAAGAGCATGTTCCGCCACGGCTGATTTTTCTGTTTTCTTAGTCGGCAAAGACTTTTATGTTCCTTCAACCGTGTATTCACACTTCTCTTTGTAGTTCCAATGTAGACCTTGCCACACGTACACGGAATCTTATATACACCACTTGCAGACAGAGGGGGACGTTTATCCTTAGTTGGTCTGAAAATAGGTCGAACGTCATGTTTCCTTAGAATCTTACCGATTTGATCCGTTACTTTTTTGATGAAGGATAGAGAAACCGTGTTCTTCCATCGCTATGTCCCATCGTTGTCCTTAGGCCTCCTGTTATTCGGTCGCAAAACTCTATTTATTTCCTTACTAGAGTACCCATTCTTCTCAAAAACCTACTTTAGATGTTTTAACTCGGCGTCCAGGTGTACCGGCGACCAAATCCTTTTAGCTCTGTCCACTAGACTTTTAATTGCACCTCTTTTCTGTTGTGGATGATGATTGCATAAGGATTCCAATCATCATCCACAACACAAAAGAGGTGTAATTATGTAGAGAAGCCATCGAAATATATAAACATGAGGAGGAGAAGGCTTGAAACCTAGTAACATATGGACTTTAGCGCTCGTGGTGTTACGGTAGCGTTCTCGCCTCCCGCGCACGGGGTCCTGGGTTCGATTCCCCGCGGGGTCATGGATTTTCTCTGTTTGGGTGTTGTGTGTATTTCATCGTCATCGACTCGCAAGTCGCCGAAATGGCGTCAGCTCAAATGGTTCAAATGGCTCTGAGCACTATGGGACTTAACAGCTGTGGTCATCAGTCCCCTAGAAACTAGAACTACTTAAACCTAACTAACCTAAGGACATTACACACATCCATGCCCGAGGCAGGATTCGAACCTGCGACCGTAGCAGTCGCGCAGTTCCGGACTGCGCGCCTAGAACCGCGAGACCACCGCGGCCGGCCGGCGTCAGCTCAAAAGGACTTGCAATTTCGGCGGCCGATCTCCGCATGGGGTCTCCCTGCCAAAATTGCCGTACGATCATTTTCGTTTTTTGTGGCACTACAGAATCGATGAGAAGTTTTTATCTTTGACGTACTAAAATCGATAGTTAAAATTTTTTATCTTTGACAAGGTTTATATCTGCTATCACGTAAAATGCAGACCACGCCCACTTTCCAAAGTATTTAGGACTTTCTTCGACGTCCGACTCGTCAGTCGGCAAGACAGCACAACGAGGGGCACCTCCGAAGATGTCCAACGTAGCCTTGGACGAAACGTCAGAGATTGAAGATTTCCATGGACCACGGCCATACAACACGGAAAAATTCTCAGCAGCTGAAAAATCCGATCGTGAAAGTCTTCACTGTATAAAAATGCTTCTAACGAGACTGGAACCAACAGCTTTAAGATTGGCAGATTTTCTCACCATGCACTTTGTTTTTAATAACTTTTCGCAGTGGTTAGCACACTGGACTCGCATTCGGGAGGACGACGGTTCATTCCCGTCTCCGGCCATCCTGATTTAGGTTTTCCGTGATTTCCCTAAATCCGTTCAGGCAAATGCCGGGATGATTCCTTTGAAAGGGCGCGGCCGATTTCCTTCCCCGTCCTTCCCTAACCAGAGCTTGCGCTCCGTCTCTAATGACCTCGTTGTCGACGGGACGTTAAACACCAGTCTCCTCCTCCTCCTTTAATAACTTTATCAACCGGAAAGCTTTATTACAATCCCAAAGGTCTACAGTTCTTGTTACAAAAACGTTTGCATTACATATGCAATATTCAGCGCATCAGTAAATCATTACAACATCGATACGCTACATTTATCGCATGATAAATAGTTCAGCAACACTTTATCTGACATCAATATAAATTCAAGCTCCAGTACCAGTGATTTTTATGAAACTTATCTTACTATTATCAGATAACATAAAGGAATCTGTCGTTAACTTTTCCTCAAGACAATGAGTAAAAAAGTGGCAAATTCTTATTTATGTAGTTTCTCGTCCGTTGACGAGGCTATGGTTGTTTTATGCGTGTGAAGTACCACTAGGGGTTTACGTGAAGTTGAGGGATTGGGGTTGTGAGCGTGTTTTCTGTGTGTAAGCTTGTGTTTGGTGTTTTATGTATGTTTAATTGGTCCCTAAAGAGGCGTGTAAGGGTTAATTTTGAGCGTTTGTGAGAAGCTTCTGTGGGTTCGTTTCTTAAATTTTGAGTGAGAAAGTGGGGCGAAGTTTGTGTTGTTTCGTAAAATTTTGTGTATTTGTCTTGAATAAGTGTGTAAATGGTGGGCTGGCCTAGGAAGTCTCTTATGTGTTTGTTGGGGACGTGCCTGCCAGCGCCTGAGATGACACGGAAACTTTGTTCTGGGTCCGTTGAAGTTTATGGCGCTGTTTAGTGAATTACGTCCAAAAATTCTGTTCACTGTTTTCTTCGTCCGCCTTAACCTAAAATACAGTATGACGTTTTAGCCAGCTCACTGCGTTTTGAGGAAAGGGACGTGGTGTGGGTTGATGAAGTCCAATGTTGTTATGGCGTGATGTGCAGTCGTCTTGCACTGGCCAGCACGGTACTGATTGTGGTCCGTATTGCTCTCGCGTTTAGATATGTAAATCTGTATTCCTCACTGTCGATAAGAGCATATACGGAGCACATGAGTAAGTCACTGAGGTGTATTGTGCGTAGTTTTGTATTCGTTGGAATTTTCAGATTGACCGCGGTGCACCGCATGCGTCTGTAAATGACAGTAATGAATGTTGTTTCGTATCGCTTGCCAGTCTGTGTCCTTGTATGTCTGCTATAATGTTCCTAGCATTGTGTTTCATTAATTTACAGCACAATTGTGTTACGTCTGTCAGTTTGTTATAGGGTGTTGTCACTTGCATATAACTGAATTCGACGAGAAAGCGCTTTAAATGACACGAGTCCGTTCGGTACGCGGTTGACATTGATTGGTGGAATAAGGTTAACCTGTGCTATTTCATTTACTAAATGTGCGGTGAGACTAGAAGGCATATTTCTCCACTGATTCAGCGAATTGCTGATGTACGAAGCCTGTGCTTTGTTGCAGACGATGGTGGGGCTGAGATCGTCTTTTTTGATTCCTACTTCAGTGTGTAATATTGGACTTGAAAAATATGACCGCGGCTTATAAAATGACCTACCGCCGACACAACTCTTTTGATGATGTCGTGAGGTGGTGGGAGGACCTGGATCACGTAGTTCATTTTGGATATTAGCTATACGTTCACCAGGTGTATTTTTTTGCATTTTGTCGAGTTTTCTGATGCTGTGATTCTATATGCAAGTGGGTTATTTCCTATTACACGAAGTTTCCGGATTGTGGCCAGCTAACGTCGACTTCTTGCCACGATATTTCGGCGGACAGCCATCTACCCATCTTAAGGTGAGTGTAAAGCACTGGAGATTGCTAGCTCACATCGCTAGGAATCTACCGAGCAGAACACTCACCTAAAGATGGCTGAATGATTGTCAGCCGAAATATCGTGGTAGGAAGTCGAAGTTAGCGGCTTGCAATTCCGAAACTTCTAGAAATACTCTTTACACAGGGAAAATCTCAAGAATCATAGGTGATTTCCTATTTATAATGGATATTAAAATGAGAACGAGACATATGGAAATGGAAATTAAACTGTTAATTCTTTCGAAAGTAATCGCCGTAACTTAATACATTTATCCCTTTGGGAGGCAAGACCGTCAACGCCTTCATGGGAAAATTGTTTGCGGTTGCTTACCGAACAATGATAGTACCCAGGCGTGCACCTCTTCATCCGAAGCAAATCGACGGCCACATGTTTCAACAACGTTTCAGAAGTTTCGCTGGGAAGCCCTTACACATCCTCCATACAGTCCTGACCCCTCCCCATGCTATTTACAAATTTTTGGAGCCTGGATGAAAGACACTCGTGGCCGTCGATTTGCTTCGAAAGAAGAGGTGAACGGCTGGATACTTATCACGGCTCGGTAAGCAACCGCAAACAATTTTCCGTGAAGGCACTGACCGTCTTGTCTCACAGTGGGATAGATTAATTAACGGTTATGCGATTACTTACGAGGGGCGTTTGAAAAGTTCGTGCAAAAATAAAAACTACTTAAGTGTTTAGGGTAAACGTTTTTTTTTATTTTTCGACATAGTTTGCTTTTAGACTTATACAATTCGTCCAACGCTGTTCTAATTTGTTGATCCCTTCCGAATAATAGGAATTGTCGAAGTCTGCAAAACAGCTATTAGTTGCTGCAATCATCTCCTCGTTTGAATAAAATCTTTGTCCCACCAGCCATTTCTTCAAATTGGGGAACAAATAGTAGTCCGAGGGAGAATCGGGGGGGGGGGGGGGGGATGTGAAACGAGTTGGAATCCTATTTCTATTAATTTTGCAACCACAACTGCTGAGGTGTGTGCTGGTGCATTGTCTTGATGGAAATGGACTTTATTGCGCTCCAATCGCCGGCGTTTTCCTTGCAGCTCGGTTTTCAAACGGTCCAATAACGATGAATAATATGCACCTGTAATACTTTTACCCTTTTCCAGATAGTCTATGAGGATTATCCCTTGCGAATCCCAAAAGACAGTCACCTCCCAAAAGACTGTCGCCATAACCCTTCAGGCCGGAGGAATGGTCTTCGCCTTTTTTGGCGCAGAGTCTCCCTTGGTAACCCATTGTTTAGATTGTTGTTTGGTCTCAGGAGAATAGGAATGTATCCATGTTTAATGCACAGCGACGAAACGACGCTTAAAGTCCTGCGGAATCTTCCTGAACAGCTGCAAACCATCCTTGCAACACTTCAGACGATTCCGTTTTTGGTCAAGCGTGAGCAATCGCGGAACCCATCTAGCGGATAGCTTTCTCATGTCCAAATATTTATGCAAAATGTATGTTCCCGTTCATTCGAGATGCCCACAGCACTAGCAATCCCACGCACCTTAACTCTTCTGTCATCCATCACCATATCATGGATATTATCAGTGATTTGTGGAATCATAGCGTCCACAGGGTGTCCAGGACGTCCAGCATCACTTGTGCCAATATGGCCACACCGAAAATTTTGAAACCACTTATAAACTGTTCTAATCGAAGGTGCAGAGTCACCGTAATGTTTATTAAGCTTGTTTTTAGTCTCCTGAGGCGTTTTGCCTCTCATAATGGAATGTTTAATCACCGCATGAAATTCTTTTTCGTCCTTTTTCGACAATCACTGGACTTCCTTGATTCACACGAATGCCTAACACAAAGAAATAGACCAATATGGCTGAAACTTGGTGTGAGTTCTTTCCAAATATGATACTAGCTAAACATGACCTAGATACGCGCCGGTGGTGCCATCTCTCGGACTTGGGACGGACTTTCCAAACGCCCCTAGTATGAAAGAATAAACAGTTTGTTTTCTTTTTCCACGTGTCTCATTTTCATTCGACTGCCACTTGCATATTACTGGAACGCTGTCCCGGAACCAGGTACTAGTTCCAGCTTAGGGGCAAAAAAAAAATCGATTTTAGAAGATTTCGCGAACTTAGAGATCGAATTTAAAAAGCTGTCATACTCATTAAGACGTCTAATGTTATGTTAAAAGTTTAAAACGCTAAGACAGGTATTACAGTTAGAAACTGTGGGCTTGTCTCGATGCAGCGTAACAAATGTTGCGCAAATATACGGATTTACTTCAACCAGTATTTGAGAATGAGAGCACTTAGCGACTTCCAGCAAACTTTACACATAATTTTCAATCTTAACGATCTTTTTTTCTCGCAGATAACCAACCCTGCCTCCCCAAAATGATGAGAGGAAAAACATGTATCGCTTACTACATTTTTGCTTTCATGCAGTCGAACTTTAGCGTCAGCATGGCGTTTTAATTCATTACTTCTTTACTACCGGCTCTATTCGCAGCCTGCACCCATACATACCACTGAATATACCCGCAAGATTATATCTTTGTACGACATACAGGTCAGGTGATATGAGGTAATGAACATTCAGACGCGTGAAAAGCTAGATTTTGCTTAAAATGGCGCGCAGTGCAACTTCCAACATCACGCATGACGTTTCTATGTATTACTTCTATTTGCGACAAACTTTGCAGACACTAGCCACATCTTTACTGAATGTACTTGCACAATTGTATCATAGTAAGACACGTACTTCAGGAGTTAATACGTCATAAGCAATGAGATGCGTGAGGAGCTAGAGTAAATTATACAGTTTATATTCATCCACTGTTTCATAATAAGAGAGTTAGCGAATTCCAAGAAACTTTGAGCATAACTTCAAACCGTCCCTAATTTTCGTCTCACTTACATGCTTAAAGGTAAGTATTGACCACATTAACTCGTTCGTAAAGCAACAAGACGTTTGGGAGTTCGAGTCCTTAGAGCAACAGGATTTCCTGGTAATTTTCGAGAATCGTTTGGCGTACATTTCTTCTGACGTCGATGCCCAGACACTGGATGCTGTTTATTTCTCTAAAACGTCCTTGTACTTGTGCGGTTTTTCATTTTCCCTGACTTCTTGTTATTCAATTTTGCGCCGGATGCTACCTCGTACTCCTTTAGTCCATCGCTGTATTGCTCGTCAAAACTAGGAAGCTTACCTCATCAGCAGAGCCTAAGTTACCGACGACTAAATTCATGTACTGCAGTTGTGTTGATCTTAACAGCTCTCGGAAACGTTTTACTCTTAATATGCGATTTTTTCGAGGTCTTCTCAGGGATCTGCGTCTTACTGCTTTAGGACATTGATCTCCTGGCACTGTCAGGTGCCCTCGTAAAACGACTTATGAGCGGCCTTGGAAAGCAGGCAGACAAAGTCGTTCCGCCATTTAGACGTTTAGAGTTTTGTGTCGGTTTCACCTGGTCACAGGGCTGTGCACAAACACAAAATTAAACTTTACAAACTAGCGGTAGCGCGTAGACTGGCCAGATATTGTTGCGCAGTACCACAGCTGGCTGTTGCAGTATGTGAATGGTACAGACGTTGAACATGAAATATTTTGTTCTGATGAAGCCTGGCTGCGTTTATCAGGACTTATGAACTCGCTGAACAATTGTGGTCGGAGTTCTGAAAATCGTTATCCGTACCAAGAACATCCGCGTGATGTGTAAGCTGGAGTATGGTGTGCAGTTTGTGAAACACCAATTGCTGACCCCATGTTATTCCACCAAACCCTACCTTCTGACAAAGTCTGAACAACACACTCCGGCATTTGCCAGCGAACTAACAAGTAACGAAAAGAGCAGCGGATATTTCTTGCGAGGTAAAGTTAAATTCACATGATGGATATCTGACTCACGTTTTCAAATCGCGCGTTTAGAATTCTAACGTTCATCTTACAAATATCACATGACCGCGCTTTAACGCAAAGTTTACGCAAAAAGTCTCCAGACGCAGACAAATGCGTTACATGCGGTTGGAAAGATACAAGCCATTGCACTGTTCAGTTGGCCAGGCGCTTCCGTCGTGACCAGACGTATTTTTTGTGTGCGCTTCTATTACTTTTGTTTATTGGACGCTGCGAAAAATGAGTGAAACCGAAGGCGAGATTATAGACATCGAGTTACTAATTGACATAGCAGACGAAAAAGGCCAGCACTTTGGAATATGGCGTCGCAAGCGTATAAAAGTAAAATTTTGAGACGGCGAGCTTGGGAAGAATTACTTTTGATTTTCTGTGAGGGAAATAACTCAAGAAAATAAATACAGGTAAGGAAAACTTTCTCGTTAACAAGTACACTTGCATTCATATCATACGGTCTGCATATTCAAAGCTACCTTCGTTAATAAAATAGCCCGAACGTTATCCAATGCGGAAGTGTGTCGTTAATTGAGGAAAGCATTTATGCGTTTGAGATTTCCTTCAAACGTCTTAGGGTTTAAACCCATCTCTCATTCCAACATACTTGTGAAGTATTGTAATTGCTTTGACACTGTGTTCGGCACAATCCACACTGATAACTAATGTGCAATGTAGTGTTCTCCAATTATTACACGCTACACCAAAAGTAAACTCAACATACCTACATGCTAATATTAGACAATAGTTAAGTAACACTTCGCTTATTAGTCGGCTGCTTTCCGTGTAGAGTCCCACTAAATTTTCCACATGCCTGATGGTTCATCGTTATGATCACGAAAGGGAGAGCCATGTCATGTTTTTCTGTTGAAGGTCTTTGTTTCGTTATATTCTAAGATTTTTCAGCGAGTTTTTCATACAGAACGAAATCTCTGAAAATTTCTCATTAGCTCTCTTTCCCATAAGCAGGAATGTCTGCTCAGTTAAAGCGATAGTAGGAGTCATATAGCGCCAACAGTACTAGAGAAAAATGTGTTTATAAGGGACTGTACGTTGTGGGTTTGTGTTCTGAAACGTTTACCATTGACAGCTCCGATGGAACGAGAAAACATCGCGTATTGTCCAAATCCTTGAGATATTTCAATCCATTTTTCTTCATACGGTGTCAGTATCGCAAGTCTTGATGACTTTGCTCCCTTGACCAATTATCCCTGCTGTAGTAGATTTTCCAATTTTATATGAATATTGTAGCTCCGCCGCTAAACAACTGCTTGCAACATCCGAAACCGAAACACAATGCAAGAGAGTAACTGGAGTTGCTAATGCGCTCTACCGCTCGTCATCTGAACTCCTTTGAAATTCTACTGCGCGACAGCATGCGTCAACGTGCGTTAAATCTGAACTTAGCCTTATGAAAGAGCACACACCGTCAATGTGTCTACGACATTATTAAGAGGTGTTTCTAATGTTAGAAACTATCGTCTTAGTGCTGAAGTACTAAACAGCCAAAATATTTTCTCGGACGTCTATTCATGGCTGCTCATACTCCACCTGCCAGAGCCTGAGGGAGCGAATGAGGCGACCGGAGCCAGCCTGCCTACCCACCCGCCCCAGCGACGTCGGGAGCACTCCGCGTTACGTCTGATCAAAAGCATCCGGACACTTATTAGTGGACTTTAATATGGGCCATTACGATGGCCTGAATTCTGCTGAGGACACTTTCAAGAGGTGACTGAATGTCTGTGGTGGAACTGGTGGAATGGCAGCCATTCTTCCCCAAGAGCCGCAACTGCAGAAGATAGTCATGCAGGAAGCTGGTTCTGGAGCGAAGTTGACGTTCTAAATCATCCCAAAGGCTTTCGATTAGGTTCAGGTTACGACTCTAGACAGACCATTCCATTTAAGGAGTGTTATTTTCCGCAAACCATTGCCTCACAGTTGGTACTTTCTCACATGGTGCATTGTCATGTTCATACAGAGAAACAACGTCTCCGAACTGTTCCTCTGCTGTACACACAGTACACAATGCTGTAAAATGCTTTCATATTATTCTGTATCTAGCATTTTCTTAAGCGCAATAACGGAACCACACACTAACCAAGGTAAACCACCACGCCGTAACACCACCATATCTGTACGAGTGGCGATTGAAAAGTCCGTGCAAAGTCCGAGAGATGGCACCACCGGCGCGTATCGAGGTCATGTTTAGTTAGTGGCATCTTTGGAAAGAACTCACACCAAGTTTCAGCCATATTGGTCTGTTCCTTTGTGTTTGGTGTTCGTGTGAATCAAGGAAGTCGAGTGACTGCCAAAAATGGACGAAAAAGAATTTCGTGTGGTGATTAAACATTACCTTATTAAAGGCAAAACGCCTCAGGAGACTAAAGAGAAGGTTGGTAAACATTACGGAGACTCTGCACCTTCGATTAGAACACTTTATAAGTGGTTTCAAAATTTTCGGAGTGGCCATATGAGCACAAGTGACGCTGAACGTTCTGGACACCCTGTGGAGGTTACTTTATCATTGATAAAGTCCATGATATGGTGATGGATGACAGAAGAGTTAAGGTGCGTGAGATTGCTAGTGCAGTGGGCATCTTGAATGAATGGTACATAATATTTTGCATAAACATTTGGACATGAGAAAGCTATCCGCAAGATGGATTCCGCGATTGATCGCGCTTGACCAAAAACGGAATCGAGTGCACTGTTGCAAGGAGGGTTTGCAGCTGTTCAGGAAGGCTCCGCAGGACTTTAAGCGTCGTTTCGTCACTGTGGATGAAACATGGATACATTGCTATACTCCTGAGACCAAACAACAATCTAAGCAATGGGTTACCAAGGGAGAGTCTGCACCAAAAAAGCGAAGACTATTCGATCGATCGGAAAGATTATGGCGACTGTCTTTTGGGATTCGGAAGGGATAATCCTCATCGACTATCTGGAAAAGGGTAAAACTATTACAGGTGCATATTATTCATCTTATTTGACCGTTTGAAAATCGAGCTGCAACAAAAACGCCAGCGATTTGACCACAAAAAAGTCATTTTCAATCAAGACAATGCACCAGCACACACCTCAGCAGTTGTGGTCGCAAAATTAATGGAAATAGGATTCCAACTCGTTTCACATCCCCCCTATTATCCACGGTTCAAATGGCTCTGAGCACTATGGGACTCAACTGCTGTGGTCATAAGTCTCCTAGAACTTAGAACTACTTAAACCTAACTAACCTAAGGACATCACACACATCCATGCCCGAGGCAGAATTCGAACCTGCGACCGTAGTGGTCGTGCGGTTCCAGACTGTAGCGCCTTTAACCGCTCGGCCACTCCAGCCGGCTCTATTATCCAGACTTGGCTCCCTCGGACTACCATTTGTTCCCCAATTTGAAGAAATGGCTGGTGGGACAAAGACGTTATTCAAACGACGTGGTGATTGTAGCAACTATTAGCTATTTTGCAGACTTGGACAATTCCTATTATTTGGAAGGCATCAACAAATTAGAACAGCGTTGGGCGAAGTGTATAAGTCTAAAAGGAGAGTATGTCGAAAAATAAAAAAAAAATGGTTTACCACAAGCAGGTAAATAGTTTTTATTTTTGCACGGACTTTTCAAACGCCCCTCGTACCACACTATTGGCACTACACATGATGATAGGTAAAGTTCTCCCAAACCCTTCTGTCGGACTGCCGTGATGTACAGCGTGATTCATCGCTCCGAATCACTCGCTTCCATTCACTCACCCTACAGTGGCGCCGCTCTTTACATCACCTCAAGCATCGCTTAACAATGACTACAGAAATGCGGGGCTTACGAGGAACTGCTCAACCGTTGGACCCCATTCCTTTAAACTCCCTGCGCACAGTCACTGTGCTAGCTGGACTGCTGTTGCCCCTTTCGAACTCACCAGTGACTGCTTCCGCTGATCCCAAGCTATTTTTTACAGCCACCCTCTGCTATGCTCGAAAGTCCATGTCCGGTCTTGGTTTAGCTCTGGTTGTTCCTTCGCGTTCCGACTTCACATTCCCATCGCCAACAGTCGATGTGGGCAGCTTTAGAAAGGCTGAAACGTCCGTGACGGATTTGTTACTCAGATGACATCCAATGACTCGTCCACCTTTGAAGTCGCTGAGCTCTTCTGACCGAGCCATCCTGCTGCTACTGGTTCTCTGCTTACAATGCCATACTCCCCGTCTCCTCCTGTACTGGCGGGTCCGTCTCTCGTGACATCTAGTGGTCAATTCCGCATTACATAGAGTGTTCGGATACTTTTGATCACATAATATATGCCTCACAAAAAGTTGTATATTCCCAACGCTCAGAAACAAACAAAAACTGCCAGATTCTCATACAATGATTCTTTGCAGTATTCTTGTGCAGCTTATCAAATATGTAAAGGAATAAAGTTGGAAATCAGAGATATTCAGAGCTGCAGCTGGAATTTAACTATGTCAAACTTTTACCTATTTTTAATATTAGTTTTGACTTTAATTGGAGGTTGCATACCTTCTCTCGAATATTGTTAGCTCATAACAGCACAAGCGAAGATACGCCTCCCGAAGAGTTCCGAGATTTTGGAACTACACAACTGGCCACTAAAATTGCTGCACAAAGAAGAAATGCAGATGATAAACGGGTATTCATTGGACAAATATATTATACTAGAACTGACATATGATTTCATTTTCACGCAATTTGGGTGCATAGATCCTGATAAATCAGTACTCAGAACAACCACCTCTGGCCGTAATAACGGCCTTGATACACCTGGGCATTGAGTCAAACAGAGCTTGGATGGCATGTACAGGTACAGCTGCCCGTGCAGCTTCAACACGATACCACAGTTCATCAAGAGTAGTGACTGGCGTATTGTGACGAGCCAGTTGCTCGGCCACCATTGACCAGACGTTTTCAATTGGTGAGAGATCTGGAGAATGTTCTGGCCAGGGCAGCTGTCGAACATTTTCTGTATCAAGAAAGGCCCGTACAGCACCTGCAACATGCGGTCGTGCATTATCCTACTGAAGTGTAGGGTTTCGCAGGGATCGAATGAAGGGTAGAGCCACGGGTCGTAACACATCTGAAGTGTAACTTCCACTGTTCAAAGTGCCGCCAATGCGAACAACAGGTGACCGAGACATGTAACCAATGACACCCCATATCATCACGCCGGGTGATTCGCCAGTATGGCGATGACGAATATACGCTTCGAATGTGCGTTCACCACAACGTCGCCAAACACGGATGCGACCTTCATGATGCTGTAAACAGAACCTGGATTCACCCGAAAAAATGACGTTTCGCCATTCGTGCACCCAAGTTCGTCGTTGAGTACACTAACGCAGGCGCTCCTGTCCGTAACGCAGCGTCACGGGTAACCGCAGCCATGGTCTCTGAGCTGATAGTCCATGCTGCTGCCAACGTCGTCGAACTGTTCGTGCAGATGGTGGTTGTCTTGCAAACGTCACCATCTGTTGACTCAGGGATCGAGACGTGGCTGCACGATCCGTTACAGCCATGCGGATAAGATGCCTGTCATCTCGACTGCTAGTGACACGAGGCCGTTGGGATCCAGCACGGCGTTCCGTATTACCCTCCTGAACCCATCGATTCCATATTCTGCTAACAGTCATTGGATCTCGAGCAACGCGAGCAGCAGTGTCGCGATACGATGAACCGCAATCGCGATAGGCTATAATCCGACCTTTATCAAAGTCGGAAACATGATGGTACGCATTTCTCCTCCTTACACGAGGTATAACAACAGCGTTTCACCAGGCAACGCCGGTCAACTGCTGTTTCTGTATGAGAAATCGGTTGGAAACTTTCCTCATGTCAGCACGTTGTAGGTGTCGCCACCGGCACCAACCTTGTGTAAATGCTCTGAAAAGCTGATCATTTGCATATCACAACATCTTCTTCCTGTCGGTTAAATTTCGCGTCTGTAGAACGTCATCTTCGTGGTGGAGCAATTTTAATGGCCACTAGTGTATACTGAGAAACATATCATGTCTCATAGCAGAAAAAATAATGGTATAAGAACTATTACGATTATAAACACCGGGAATTTTTATGCTAATTATTACGGAAATTCCCTGATGAAACCTAGTCCTTGGATTTTCTGCAGACTGTCTTGTGTGAGGGACAACCGCAGTCGAAAGTACACATCTTGACAAATAGCCACTTCGGTGTTCTTGCAAATAATTTTTTTATTGACCGATTTCGTAGCCTAGAAGCCACATAATTAGGTTAAAGATGATGCAGTTTTAATGCAATAATTCACCACATTTAACCTGATGATGTTGCATCTGGGCTACTAAACCGGTTGATAAATAATTTATTTACTGGATTTGCCAAACGGTTATTATTCAAGTTGTTTTGGATTTTGATTTTCTGTGGGTCATTTTAATTTCATCCTCATTCAACAGTCCTCTATTTTACGGCTTTGCTAACAGCCTCTCATCAAAATTACAAATTATCGCAGCTGGAGAAATCATAATGCAAGGCGGCAAAAGAAAATTAACCTGAAACGTGAACGGCAGCGTGAATGCGATGCGGTCGAAGCATACTAAAAAGATAATTTGCATCAGAGGGAAACTCTCGACGCTACAGATCCCTTCGTTAACTAGGAAGAGAAAGATTACAGGGGAAATGCCCCTTAAATGTAATGAGTACAACGTCACTTTGCTGGTCAGCACGGCATACGTCGCCGCTCCATCGACCACTGGTTGGCGCTCCAGCCCGACAATTTCTCTATCCAGAGTAACTCCGATTGTAGGCTTTAGCTGTTTTCTGATTTTAGATTTTAGGTAGTGTTCTCGTTCTTTTTTTCATTATTTATTTATAAACTTACTCGACTTCTCTTCCCCGTTACGTAAGACACATTTATGCTGTTTTCCTGCTCTCCTCATGATTTCAAAACATGGTTCAAATGGCTCTAAGCACTATGGGACTTAACATCTGAGGTCATCATTCCCCTAGACTTAGAACTACTTAAACCTAACTAACCTAAGGACATCACACACATCCATACCCGAGGCAGGATTCGAACCTGCGACCGTAGCAGCAGCGCGGTTCCGGACTGAAGCGCCTAGAACCACTCGGCCACAGCGGCCGGATGCTCATGACTTCCAGGAACAATTAATTTCACATTTTAGGTATGTTGTATAACGGGAATACAAGGTCGTTTGTACCTGTGGATATCTGTTGGTAACGTACTTATAAATTTAAGAATATCAAAGAACAAATCCATATGTGCACTATGTGATCAAAAGTATCCGGACAACCCCCAAGCATACGTTTTTCATGTTAGGTGCATTGTGCTGCCACCTATTGCCAGGTGTTTACCTCTTCGACATCAGTAGTCATTAGATATCGTGAGAGAGCAGAATGGGGCGCTCCGCGGAACTCACGGAGTTCGAATGTAGTCAGGTGACCAGGTGTCACTTGTGTCGTACGTCTGTACGCAAGATTTCCACGCTCCTAAACATGCCTAGGGCCACTGTTTCCGATGTGGTAGTGAAGTGGAAACGTGAAGGGACACGTACAGCACAAAAGAGTACAGGCTGGCCATGTTTGTTGACTGACGGCGACCGCCGACAGTTGAAGAGGATCGTAATGTGTAATAGGCAGACATCTATCCAGACCATCACACAGGAATTCCAAACAGGATCAATATCCACTGCAAGTACTATGACAGTTAAGCGGGAGGTGAGAAAACTTGGATTTCATGGTCGAGCGGCTGCTCATAAGCCACACATCTCACTCTGGTAAATTCCAAACGGTGCCTCGCTTAGTATAAGAAGCGTAAACATCGGACGATGAAACAGTGGAAAAATGTTGTGTGGAGTGATGAATCACGGTATACAATGTGGCGAACCGATGGAAGGGTCTGAATATGGCGAATGCCCAGTGAATGTAATCTGCCAGTGTGTGTGTGTGTGTAGTAGTTCAAATGGTTCAAATGGCTCTGAGCACTATGGGACTTAACATCTGTGGTCATCAGTCCCCTAGAACTTAGAACTACTTAAACCTAACTAAAGACATCACACACGTCCATGCCCGAGGCAGGATTCGAACCTGCGACCGTAGCAGCCGCGCGGTTCAGGACTGCACGCCTAGAACCGCTAGACCACCGCGGCCGGCAGTGTGTAGTGCCAACAGTAAAATTTAGAGGCGGTGGTTTTATGGTGTTGTTGTGTTTTTCAAGGAAGGGGCTTGCACCTCTTGTTGTTTTGCCTGGCACTACCACAGTACAGGTCTACATCGATGTTTTAAGCATCTTCTTGCTTCTCACTGTTGAAAAGCAATTCGGGGATGTGCGATTGCATCTTTCAACACGATCGAGCATATAATGCACGGCCTGTGGCGCAGTGGTTACACGACAATAGTATCCCTGTAATGGATTAGCCTGCACAGAGTCCTGACATGAATCTTACAGAACACCTTTGGGATGTTTTGGAACGCCAACTTCGTGCCAGGCCTCACCGACCGACATCCATACCTCTCCTGAGTGCAGCACTCCGTGAAGAATGGGCTGCCATTCCCCAAGAAACCTTCCAGTACCTGACTGAAGGTATGCCTGTGAGGGTGGAAGCTGTTATCAAGGCTAAGGATGGACCAACATCATATTGAATTCCAGCGGTAAGTCATTTTCAGCCAGGTGTCCGGATACTTTTGATCATATAGTGTACGTTATGAATAAACCATGAAATATAGCACTCCCCAACAGGCAAAGTTGACAAACAGAAATCACCAATTAAGCTTAAGTGCAAAATGGATAACGAAAGAGAGAAAGGAGCCGAGAGAAACATTTGTGAATTCACATTTACCATTTCTGCACAATTTTATCCTCTGTACACAGCAACAAATCACGGCTCTAGGGCCCGATGCAGATACTCCGAATATAATCGTGCAACCGACAGAGCGAAATAAAAAAATTAGGGCATAAACAAGTGGATTGAGCCCTGGAGATTATTTCCAGCAATTGAATGCAAAAAGAAGAAAAGGTTGCAGTAACTCATTACAAACTAAAGTGGCAATCGACCTCAGTAGAGCATATTCCTTTTCCGTGTTATAACACACCCTTGACTGGTTGCCGGTGGAAAAGGGGCATTCGAACTAGACCAAAAATCTTCTTCTAGAACTTTTCAGTGATCGAACAAGAGGGTGTACACCATACTATGTTAGCAATACATTTGAACAAATGAAGAAAATGAAGCATACAGTGCACAGTATGGATTGTCCCAAAGATCACATCAATACACAGTGTTTCACTCAGACAGCTCCGACGGCATACGTTATCGCAGCCAAATGATCGATAATACAAATGATGAATGTCATTCCAATAAACCATTCCAGAAATCTTGCACCTGTAGTTACAGTTCGGCATGCGTAGCACTTGCACTGGGACAAGTTGTAAATGGGGCATTCCCATTTTTTTGCTGATATGACAGCAGTTCTCGAGGAGACAAATCCAATGATATTACCCTTCCGCAGAGCTAACAAAAAGTCACCAGATACAAATAACTGAATGTAGGAATTCCTGAGCTGTTGTTTCGATCTTTGAACGACCCGCTCTCCGGAAATTTTCACCACTGTCCAACGAAACTTCCGCCACTGAGACAATACGTACGGGATGTTTATGCTACTCTCGATGGAAACCTGCTTCGTCAAGACAAGGGGTGAAATGTATGTTGCCTTCGGAAAGAGTTAACTGAAAAACTGGACAACTGTCTAAGTATCGTAAGAAAATGAAACGCCTACAGCTGCCCTTAAGGTCTGATTTACAATTTCTTATTCACAATTTTATGATTATATCTTATTTACCAGACCTCCAATCAAAAGGGTGGGCATACAAAAACTGCCTAAGTAGATCACGTTTGTTATGAGATATGCTGCAGTTCATTTACAATACAATGCATGTAAAAATTTCACATAGCCGAATCGTTCGTAATGCATAAATCATTTTCAGGAATACAATGCCATTGACTAGTGAAGCATTAGTCGACATGCTTAACTTATGACGAATGTTCCAAAAATACATCAATAACAGCAGTACTGTATTCAGAACGAACGATTCCCAAGCAATTGCCGTCCAACTCGTCCCATCTTAGTTAATTTCATCAAAAGACTTCGCGAGACTAAAGTTTTGCTCCAAGATAACGTATACGAAGGAAGACTGTTACCAAAAATCTGCAGAAGTAGCAGTTGTTGCACTAAATCCCCGCATGTCAGTTTTCGTCAAATGTAAAAAGAGGTTGATATGTGTCAAAGAAGTGTTTCTGTGTGTTAGTAATATACATAAATATCGACCGATAAATCAAGAGCAACAAGACAGTAATTTCCAATACTGTCAGTAGATTCTCCAGCTACAGAATAATTTTATGGAGAACCCACACTGGCTTCGTCAGGTGTACAACCAACGATAGTTGAGTGCGAATGCGTGGCGTGGCATAATCGGGCAGCAAGTGATCCGACACTTATTTCGTTGATGGTACGTTGAACGGGGAAAAGTACACGGATATTTTGATAAATTCTTTACCTTTGCTATTGGAAAATGTGTTCTTGAGAACTCATCAAATGACTGCAGTGGCGAACATGAGAGAGGGAGTTCTGTCGCGTGTAAAGCGATACTCCAGAAGTGTTGACAGCAGTGAGGTTATTTGTGATGCAGCGTGTACGATGCTGTCTTGATATAAATCGTTCCCTCTTTGAACACTCTCTTCAAAATACAAATCAACAACGCAAATGTGACGCCATATAATGATGTTTATTGTTTATGTTCACAATCCTGGTTTTAATTTATTTCATGCACTATTTTAATGCACGGCGTTTTACCAGTGTGTAAATGATACAGTATATGCCAAAAAAGGAAGAAATAATTTGATTTACAGTTAAAATAATAAATTTCATGCTGCGAATTCTAATACTTTTGTCACTAACAAACATTCCTTTGCAAGCATCAGACGTTTTTATAGATATTCTCGAATACTGTGGGAGGTATAAAAAATTGTCTAGGTTCCTTCGAGAAATTCGTAAACTTCCGGGTGGCAGACCAGTCTATGGCCGCAACAACAGCACAAAAATCCTCATTTTCCGTTTCCTTGACTTTTTGTTAGCTTTACAAAAGAGTTATACCACTGAATTAGACTCATCAATATCTTATAACCTGGCAGCAAAAGACAGGCATAGTCCCGTTTACAAAAATAAAGTTGATGCCTTTGGTTAATAACGAAACTACTAACACGCGCTGCTGTTTTTCATATGTTCCTGGAGTCCTGGTCACTATTCATCTTTAACAGGTCAAAAGTAAATTGAGGTGAAAAAATTGGGCATCTCGCCCTGTACATACTCACTCACTCTCACTCTCATACACACCACCACCACCACCACCACCACCACCACGCAACCTATGGATTCACCATCATGTCATAGGCGGCATTATTCTGGATGATGGTGCTCACTAAGTCAATACACAAACGACCTCCTTCTGGTTATAGGCTTATAAACTTTTGTCAGAAAAAGTCATTCCCGCTACATCACAACAGATGCCTGAGCAAATTAATGGTGAAATACAAGGCGTCATTAGAGATATTTTGCAACCAATGGTCTGTGCTGAGAAATTACGTGTTTCATTTGCTCAAAAATTTTCCCTGCTCCCTGTCCCTACGGCTAGGGTTGGTCGCCCAACAAATCCTAACTTAGCGTGCTCTTCCTATACCTAATTAACTAGTGTAGGATCGCCGCTCCGAAGTGTTAACCGATAGAAGATAACTAGCGAGTACAGAAATCTGCTGATGGGTCAGTCCAGCTTCTCGTAAGCCTATAATATAACCACGCTCTCCATGTTCAGTTGAATCCTTTTGTCCTATACATAACTGCAGCATTTTAGCGCACACCGGGCTCGTTTGTTTGAGAACCAACTGCCAACCTTTGCACAAAACGTCTATCCTCTGCAGGTTTCCTTGCACGTTTTTGCAATTTTCTATCGTTGCTGCCTCTCGTACACAACTACATCATTGGCATGATCGACGTACACAACTGAATCATTGGTATGATCATCGTCATAATCATCAACATCTTCCGATTGTAGAAGACTTTGACTGTTACACCAACTTATAGATATTCCATCTGGTTTTGGGTCTTGGTCTGAATTTAATTTTTAGTATTCTAACATTCTTCAAGAATCAGTTTCCCGCACACAGTGCTTTCCATGATAAGACTCAACGACGTTAAATTGGTGGCACGATTTGTAAAGCAGAAGACATAGAGTTTCTTGGGACTAAAGGTTGGTAGTATACTCTCGTGTGCACCTTTCTTGAGGATTATACACTGCAGCGACAAAGAAACTGGTATAGACATGCGTATTCAAATACAGAGATATGTAAACTGACAAAATACGGCGCTGCGGTCGGCAACGCCTATTCTATCAAGTGTCTCGCGCAGTTGTTACATCGGTTATACCTGGTGCAATGGCGGGTTATCGTGCTTTACGCGAGTTTGAACGTGGTGTTAGCGCAAGAGCGATGGAACATAGCATCTCCGAGGTAGCAAAGAAGTGGGGATTTTCCTGTACGACCATTTCACGAGTGTGCCGTGAATATCAGTAATCTGGCAAAACATCAAATCACCGACATCGCTGCGACCGGAAAAAGATCCTGCAAGAACGGGACCAACAACGACTGAAGAGAATCGTTCAACGTGACAGAAGTTCAGCCCTTCCGCAGATTGCTGCAGATTTAAATTCTGGGCCATCAACAAGTGTCAGCGGGCAAACCATTCAAGGAAACATCATCGATATGGGCTTTCGGAGCCGAAGGCCCACTCGTGTAACCTTGAATGTGCACCACACAACAGTTTACGCCTCGCCCGGGCCCGTCAACACCGACATTGGACTGTTGATGACTGGAAACATGTTACCTGACCGGACGAGTCTCGTTTCAAATTGTATCGAGCGGATGGACGTGTACGGGTATGGAGAAGATCTCATGAATCCACGGACCCTGCATGTCAGCAGGGGACTGTTCAAGCTGGTGGAGGCTCTGTAATGGTGTGGGGCATGTGCAGTTGGAATGATATGGGACCCCTGATACGTCTAGATACGACTCTGATGGTTGACACGTACGTAAGCATCCTGTCTGATCACCTGAATCCATTCACGTCCATTGTGCATTCCGAAGGACTTGGACAATTCCAACAGGACAATGAGACACCCCACACGTACAGAATTGCTACGGAGTGGCTCCAGACAGGTGTACCAGTTCCTTTTGCTCTTCAGTGTAATATGGCGTACAGCCAGCACTAATGATGCACTGAAAATTGTTTGCTTCACAGACTTTCCATATCCATCTGTTTTCGTCTGTTTTTCCATTTAGAGACATTAATCCTAACTCTTATCTTTGTATTTCACTTTCGATCTTGCCGTGTGTACCCTGCCACAGGTCAGATAAATTTCATTTCTGGTCTCTGGATTCTTAGTGTGTACGATTTTCTTGTTACTCAGGTTTCGCTTCCATACATCACAACTGGTCGGGACAGTGTTTTTGAAAATTTCAGAAGCGTGGCTTTCTTTAGTTTCCCTTGTGACATCCGTCCAGTAGCATCATTCATTAATTTAAATTTCTGTGTATCTTATGCTGAATGCCAATTTCATCTTCCTGTGGTGTATTGCATCATAATATGGAGAACAGTAACAGCCCTATAACAGTCGGATACTCCGCAAGCTACTTTCACATGCCACGATTCCGCCGCGTTAAGAGTACAGTGTTAAGTTCTATTAGTTAGGAAATCCTGAATCTAGCCACAACGCTGGTCCGATATTCCACAGACCTGCAATTTGGTCAAATGGTTGAAATGGCTCTAAGCACTATGCGACTTAACTTCTGAGGTCATCAGTCGCCTAGAACTTAGAACTAATTAAACCTAACTAACCTAAGGACATCACACACATCCATGCCCGTGGCAGGATTCGAACCTGCGATCTTAGCGGTCGCTCGGCTCCAGAATATAGCGCCTAGAACCGCACGGCCACTCCGGCCGGCCAATTGGTCATTACGCGACAGTGCGGAAGTAGACAAAATGCCTTCCAGAAGCCTTGGTAGTCCTCATTGACATCCGCTCCACCGTCTACTGGCATTTAGTTCCCTAGGACGAAAAGAGGGACATGAAATTAATAACATCACTATTAGCGGAATTAATACGGATTCTTATGGAGATGGGTTTCGTTTTTCAAAAAATAGTAAAATTTTTCCACAATGCTGTAACATATTGACTCCAGCGATATAGACATTAATTATTTTCATCTGTCCGACAACTGTTATTGGAAAGCGGACTGACGTGCGCCTCCCTCAATCGCTTGGAATCATTTGTTCATCCAGCGCCCTATGGTAACGTGCTGCTGTAAGAGTAGCATGTTCTCTCACATAATCTACAATGCCTAATAAAACATGTGAAACACCTAGAAGGGGCGGAGGAAACAAAATCATACTTCGCGTGGGGATCTATGATGTTATTTCAGTGAGTTTAACATCGAGTCAAATTTACAAAGAAATAGGCGGTTGAAACGCAATTATTAGTATGACGTTGCGCTCTCTCCTTTCTGGATGCTTGCACTGACTCGGTTGGTAAGGGTGTTATAATGCCATTGTATCCTGGTGCTTAATATCTCGGATACTGGCACTGGAACGGAGTTGCCGTTCGATCCGTTCTATCGGGAACAGATGTGGGGACCTTGCTGGTATCGGGAGTACCTCAACAAAAAAAAATGGCTCTGAGCACTATGGGACTTAACATCTATGGTCATCAGTCCCCTAGAACTTAGAACTACTTAAACCTAACGAACCTAAGGACAGCACACAACACCCAGTCATCACGAGGCAGAGAAAATCCCTGACCCCGCCGGGAATCGAACCCGGGAACCCGGGCGTGGGAAGCGAGAACGCTACCGCACGACCACGAGCTGCGGACGTACCTCAACATTACGCAGACAGTCCGTAAAGAGGTGCGCCATGGGTGGACGAGCGCTCTCTTCTTGAAAAATAAAGTGGTACCACCATACTGTCACTTCAGACGAAACATGCCAATGTCACTAACAGCCGTGACCTATGGTAATACGCTGTAGCTCCCCACACCACAATACCGAGAGTAGGCTAATGCGCTGTACCTCTCCAAAACATTGGAAGAATAGGGCCTGTCTCTCTGGGCCGCTGACATACTCTCCAACGACGATCATCAGGGGTCATGCAGAACGTTGATACATCGCTGAATACAATGCGTCGACATTAATCAGCAACCCATGCTTCCCGGTCCCGACATCACTTCAAACGCAGCATTCTGTGGGGTGATGTTAACGACGGCCTACTGTGGGACGGCAGTTCCCTAGTCCGGCTGCTGCTAGTTTCCGACCAATGGTGGTAAATGACATAGACTATTGCACACAAGTACTCGCCCCCTACGTGTCGTTCAAAGCTATCACTCAACTTCTGACGCGGTTTACTCCCATTATGTAACCTACCCGACCTGATAGCAAAACTAAAAACGAAAAGAAGTAATGCACTCTGGTGGCCATACTATCTCTCACCACGAGCGTCCGCAGGAATTTTTCCAAGGGAGAAAATTCCCAATTTTCATACAACCCATTCTGTACGTTTTAAAACTTAACATTTCGCAAAAGCTAAACCTGACAAGAAATACACAAACTTATTGCATCTCCAAAGATCGATAGTTTTCTGCTTCATATTTTTAAGGTACATTACTTTAGGACCTCAACAGTAAGCATATTCGGATAGCGCATGCAAAATACATCTTTAATGTTGTTAATATGAATATGGATGCCAGTTTTGATTCAGCGATCTGAAATTGTATACTCATGTGATTAAATCCAAGGATTTCAGTGAGCTAAGGAATAAAGCTACAGAATATTCACAAAAAAATTATTCCCGTTTCCCATTATGTTTGGTTAAAACAGAAAATTAAAAACTGAAAATGAGAAAAAACGTCAGCACGATTGAGAATATGCAAGGGCCTATTGAACCTTGATGCCATCTACAAAACTTTGCTTACAAAACTTCACATTCAGTAACGTTACTGTATTAATGGCATTACTTAATTTTATTTATTTTAATTTATAAATTTTATTGTGAGTTATTTAACCAAAGTTAAACAAAATATATTTTGAAAGGCCCATCTCTTTTTGGTTGGTCAGGTGAAGTGTAGCACAGTGCCATTATACGGCAAGAAGAGTGCGGGAAATCTCCCTAGATGATCCTCAAATTGGCCTAGCAGCCTAGGACTGAACCAAGGAAACCCTCGCCTCTCCAGTTTCCCTCATTATTATGCAGCATGAGAACTGGAACGCAGGATTCAGCTCTGTGACTGCATGTGGCGCTGTGTGGCACTTACACACTTCTTGGACAGGGCTTATTTTCGACCTTCAAATTTCACAGTTTTTCTCTCTTTTAGCGAAGAAAATATTTTCTTTTTTTCGACTGATGTATATGGAATTACGTGTAACTGTACACACCTACAGTACAGCATGGCCATGTTGTCATGAGTGTACTATAATAGCTCTATCGTTTAAAAAAAAGTGGAAAATCAGCAAGCCATCTTGGGTATTTTTTGCCTACAGACAAATGGTAAACTACTGCTGTGGAGGAAGGAAGGGGGGGGGGGCGTCCTTATGAAAACTGGGGAAGGATGACTCCCATGTATATTGCTGCCAAGTTTATGATGTGTTGCGAAATACCGACGGAATCCACGCGACAGGGTGTCGGAACGGCTCCTTTCTGCAACTTGGTAGAGGCTGAATGAGGAAGCAACAGAAAAAGACTGAAGAGACTCTTTCCACGTTGTTCTGTTCTGTTTGCACCCATCTTGACAACAGAACAGCGACGAAACCGCAGCCGCGCCATGGAATCAGGATAATTTCCCGTTAACTGAGTGGCAACTAAGGAAACCCAAGTTACGAGGAGCGTTCAATAAGTAATGCAACACATTTTTCCCCGCCAATTTAGATTGAAAAAAAGTGGAATTTGTTGTGGGACATCGTGGAATAATCCCGCTTCAGCCCCTATAGCTTCATAAAGTTCCGATACGTGATGGTGCTATACGTAGCCTTCAAAATGGCGTCTGCAGGAGAGGTGCATTCCAAGGAGAGAGCTGGTATTTTCTTCTGACGGAAAACCAGAACAGCGCAGATACACTCCTGGAAATTGAAATAAGAACACCGTGAATTCATTGTCCCAGGAAGGGGAAACTTTATTGACACATTCCTGGGGTCAGATACATCACATGATCACACTGACAGAACCACAGGCACATAGACACAGGCAACAGAGCATGCACAATGTCGGCACTAGTACAGTGTATATCCACCTTTCGCAGCAATGCAGGCTGCTATTCTCCCATGGAGACGATCGTAGAGATGCTGGATGTAGTCCTGTGCAACGGCTTGCCATGCCATTTCCACCTGGCTCCTCAGTTGGACCAGCGTTCGTGCTGGACGTGCAGACCGTGTGAGACGACGCTTCATCCAGTCCCAAACATGCTCAATGGGGGACAGATCCGGAGATCTTGCTGGCCAGGGTAGTTGACTTACACCTTCTAGAGCACGTTGGGTGGCACGGAATACATGCGGACGTGCATTGTCCTGTTGGAACAGCAAGTTCCCTTGCCGGTCTAGGAATGGTAGAACGATGGGTTCGATGACGGTTTGGATGTACCGTGCACTATTCAGTGTCCCCTCGACGATCACCAGTGGTATACGGCCAGTGTAGGAGATCGCTCCCCACACCATGATGCCGGGTGTTGGCCCTGTGTGCCTCGGTCGTATGCAGTCCTGATTGTGGCGCTCACCTGCACGGCGCCAAACACGCATACCACCATCATTGGCACCAAGGCAGAAGCGACTCTCATCGCTGAAGACGACACGTCTCCATTCGTCCCTCCATTCACGCCTGTCGCGACACCACTGGAGGCGGGCTGCACGATGTTGGGGCGTGAGCGGAAGACGGCCTAACGGTGTGCGGGACCGTAGCCCAGCTTCATGGAGACGGTTGCGAATGGTCCTCGCCGATACCCCAGGAGCAACAGTGTCCCTAATTTGCTGGGAAGTGGCGGTGCGGTCCCCTACGGCACTGCGTAGGATCCTACGGTCTTGGCGTGCATCCGTGCGTCGCTGCGGTCCGGTCCCAGGTCGACGGGCACGTGCACCTTCCGCCGACCACTGGCGACAACATCGATGTACTGTGGAGACCTCACGCCCCACGTGTTGAGCAATTCGGCGGTACGTCCACCCGGCCTCCCGCATGCCCACTATACGCCCTCGCTCAAAGTCCGTCAACTGCACATACGGTTCACGTCCACGCTGTCGCGGCATGCTACCAGTGTTAAAGACTGCGATGGAGCTCCGTATGCCACGGCAAACTGGCTGACACTGACGGCGGCGGTGCACAAATGCTGCGCAGCTAGCGCCATTCGACGGCCAACACCGCGGTTCCTGGTGTGTCCGCTGTGCCGTGCGTGTGATCATTGCTTGTACAGCCCTCTCGCAGTGTCCGGAGCAAGTATGGTGGGTCTGACACACCGGTGTCAATGTGTTCTTTTTTCCATTTCCAGGAGTGTATTTATAGGAACTTGCGGTATGTCTACGGAGACCTGGCAGTGAGCTAAGCACGGTGAATAGTTGGGCAGGGCGTCTATCATCATCCCAACCAGGTAGCGCAAACCTGTCCCATCTCCCGCGTGCCTGCCGACCGCACACGGCTGTGGCTTCTGCAATGTTGGCACGGGCGGACACTCTCATTCGAGGTGATCAGCGGGTCACTATCAAACACCTCGCTGCTCAACCGGACGCGTCTGTGGTAGTGCTGACACACTCGTCTAACAGTTAAGATATTCAAAGTTGTGTGCCCACTAAGTTCCCCTCCGGCTAACACAAGACCATCAAGAACAACGAAGGACCATCTCTGCGGAATGGCTTGCGCGGTACGAGGCTGATTGTGACTTTTTCTTGTCGAATATCATCACAAGCGATGAAAAATGGGTTCACCATCTCGAACCGGAAACAAAAGAGCAATCCATGTAATGGCCTCATCACCTCTCCTCCGGAGAAAAAGTTCAAAGCGTCACAGACGCAGCCTCAGTCGGTAAAGTCATGGCGCTGGTCTTCTGGGACTCTGAAAGGACTATTCTGTTTATTTAAAATGCTGCCGCGAGTAGTGAGTATAGTGGGCAGGGGCACTACAAACGTAGTGTGTGAACAGTAAGTTGGAAATGTGGGTCTCACGGGGATCGTTCCACAGTTAAGTCGCTGCAGTCGCACTATCCTCTGTGTCCTCGATGACTCAGTCGGATAGTGTGCCTGCCAAGTAAGCATGATATCCCGGGTTCGAGTCCCCGTTGGGGCACTCATTTTCAAATGTCCCCGTTGATTTATATCAACGCCTGTACGCAGCTAATGGTCAGGATTTCATAGTAAATTATTCTGTCTGATGTCCTCACTCATGGTGCAACGATCATCTCTGAAGTGTATTGTGCTACCGTCAGGAAACTGAAGAAACAACTTCAGTGTGTTTGTCACAAAAAAAAACAAAAAATGCAAGCGAACTTCTCCTTCTCCATGACAACGCAAGGCCTCACCCAAAAGGAGATCACAAAACTTCATTGGGCTGCTCACCCGCCCAACGGCTCAGGTATCGTACCTTCCGACTTTCATCCGTCTGCCAAATGAAGAATGCACTCCGCGGGTATCGGTATGTAGATGATGAGAGGGTTACTGGTTTATTAAGACATTGCCTCCGACGTCGACCAGTGGAGTGGTATCATAGGGGCCTTCCCAGTATGAAACCGTAAGACCGTCGCATTGAGCGGAGATTATGTTGAAAAATAGGGTTTTGTTGCCAAAAGAGAGGGGAATAATATGGTGCATTGGAATCCTGCATAAAACCGACCTGCTTTCAGAAAAGAAATGTGCTGCATTATTATCGAACGCCCCACGTATATAGCGACTGCTGAAGTTCCACTTTACCTCGTCGCGGTCGGCAATGTTGTATCTGCAGTTTAGTGGAGTCGCAGACAGTGACTGTTGCAATTTAGAGAGCATGTACGCAGATACCGGGGGGAGGCCAAGTGTTGCCATATTGCCGCCGGTACCCCCCCCCCCCCCCCTCCCTGCTACTCGCGGACGTCCACGTCTATCACAGAAAACTGCAATTGTAATTACAATTATTATTTACATGCCGTCGTGTATGAAGCTATCTGGGTGTTTCGCTTTTTTGTCACGCAGTGTAGAATCCTACAGGTATCACATATCACGTCCAGCTGCATCTTCTCTGCCGATCCATTTCGGTTGATCTATAAAACATCATTTATCTCAATATTTGCTATTTCGGAGTTCGTGCGATCGAGTACAATATTAACAATTTTCGGAGTGAAATAATTTCAGGAGGCACATTGCACTGTATATGACTAGATTCTGTCTTCTGTTTCGGTATTAGTGGGTGAATAAGTGATTTCGATCTGTTGAATGACTTGACGTAAGCCTAAAATTTCTTAATATTTTACGTCACATCTGTAGGTAAAACCTTAGTTCAGAATTAATTTAACGCTTCTCGCATTATTCTCCTTCTGTTTATTGTTCTGCAACCAAAGCTGTTAAAAAATCTAGTAAAATATGTAAGTACGTGTAATTGTTCTTGCGCTGAAATCCTGACTGTAAAAATTTGAGGGTTAGTTAGAGCGGCGACTTTGATTGATTAAAACATTTCCCTGCGATATCGATGTTGAAATTCCGTACCTCCCTGAACCAATTTTTGTTGTACGAGCAATTTTTGCTTTACTAGTTGTCATGGCCTTAAAATTTTAATTGCCATGTCACTTTTACTACTGATTATTCCATGCTCAGTTAGTACTGAAAAACGTGGAGGGCGTTAAAATGTATTCCATATTTTGAGAGGTCGAAGTGTGAGCCAAAACAAGAAAAAAAAGCTGCAGTAAATATGCGCTCTGAAACGCATATTTTATGTTTTACCACAAGTTCTTCTCGCTACTGTGAAACACATCTCTTCTACTGGAAAGTGCACATAGCTTTACTTTTTTTTTTTTACATTCAGTATACACGAAATTGTTGATTCTGTTGTTGTTCAAGAAGTATTGTTCAGCTGTAATACTCTGTAAGACAAACACTGCAGTTATGTTTTAAGTGAAATGCCATCGTCACCGTTTTCCATCATTAATTCGTGCCACAACGTTTATTGTGCGATAACATTGAGTATACGACATCTCTCTGCAGGAACATGCTTTTGATAACTTTCAATGGAATGCGATATCAAAAGACTTTGATAACAACGACGCATCATGTTTCGGCTCACACTATAGTAATTACGAACATGAAGCACGGTGTTACTGAGAAAGTAAAGTACAGAACCACTTTACACTGGAATTAGTAAAACAAGAACCGAAACGTGAATATTCTGGTTTGATCCACAACACATTCGTATTGAAATACCGCTACGTATTCAATTCATATTTTTACGAAAATTAAGGAATGAACAACTCTACATTTGTGTGAATGACGAATTCACACCGACGTAACAATTCCCAGGCGCACGGCAAAACTTTGTCGTACTCATAATCTTGCAATGGCAAACGGACCAGCAGCCCGGAAACCGCGGATAATAACGAAGATTTCCAAGGCTGGCAAGCGCCGGAGGCAGCTGTGATCGAGTAAGCCGTAATATAACAATTCAGTGTACACCATGTGATCAAAAGAATCCGGACACATGGCTGAAAATGACTTACAAGTTCGTGGTGCCCTCCATCGGTAATGCTGAAATTCAATATGGTGTTTGCCCACCCTTAGCCTTGATGACAGGCTCCACTCTCGCAGGCACACGTTCAATGGTGCTGGAAGGTTTCTTGGGGAATGGCAGAAGAGGTATCGCGGTCTGTGAGCCCTGGCACGAAGTCGGCGTTCCAGAATATCTCAAAGGTGTTCTACAGGATTGAGGTCAGTACTCTGTACAGGTCAGTCCATTACAGAGATGTTATTGTCGTGTAACCACTCCGCCACAGGCCGTCCATTATGAACAGGTACTCGAACGTGTTGAAGGATACAATCGCACATCCCGAATTGCTCTTCAACAGTGGGACGCAAGAAGGTGCTTAAAACATCAATGTAGGCCTCTGCTGTGATATTGCCACGCAAAACAACAAGGGGTGCAATGAATAACACGACCACACCATAACACCACCGCCTCCGAATTTTACTGTTGGTACTACACACGCTGGCAGATGACGTTCATTGGGCATTTGCCATACTCACACCCTGCCATCGGATCGCCGCATTGTTTACCGTGATTCGTACTCCACACAACGTTTTTCCACTGTTTAATTGTCTTATGTTTACGCTCCTTATACCAAGCGAGGCGTCGTTTGGCATTTACGGGCGTGATGTGTGGCCTATGAGCAGCTGTTCGACCATGAAATCCAAGTTTTCTCACCTCGCGCCTAACTGTCATAGTACTTGCAGTGGATTCTGATGCAGTCTGGAATTCCTGTGTGATGGTCTTCGATAGATGTCTGCCTAATACACATTACAATCCTCTTCAACTGTCGGCGGTCTGTCAGTCAGTCAACAGACGAGATCGGCATGCTTTTGTGTTGTACGTGTCCCTTCACGTTACCACTTCACTATCACATCGGAAACAGCGGACCTAGGCGTGTTTAGGAGTGTGGAAATCTCGCATATAGACGTAAGAGACAAGTGAGACCCAGTCACCTGACCACGTTCGAAGTCCGTGAGTTCCGCGGAGCGCCGTACCCTGCTCTCTCACGATGTCTAGTGACCACTGAGGTCGCTGATATGGAGTACGTGGCAGTAGGTGGCGGCAAAATGCACCTAATATGAAAAAGTATGTTTCTGGGGGTGTCCGGATACTTCTGATCACATACTGTGCTTCACATTTCCTAACGCGACCTCGGAACCCTTTTCCGCTGGAGAATCTTACATTAGAGTGATTTGAAACAAAATGCCTTAGTATATTTCTTTCTGTCAACGAACAATTATGAGGCCCCCCCCCCCCTTTCCCTTCCTCCTCCTACCACAACAAAGCCACTCACAAGGAACCCCTTGAGTGCAAGTTTGCTAGTTCATTAGAAAGGCTCATTTGAAAGAGTTGTGTTAACAACTATGACAGGAAAAATATTAGCTGCTAATGACTCAAAATGTGCAACAGGAGGGCGACAGAAAATGAATGGCCAGGAGGTGCAGAGATCGCCCTTCTATGTGACGTATTTATTACTCTTCACAAAATGGACGTTAACGCTCAAAAAATGTTTGAAACAACTTGCACCATGAACACTGAATTAAAAATGGCACGCCACAGTGATCACAAAAGTTCGCATCATCAAGATCGAAGGCAAACTCCTTGAAATTTAGAAATAGTGTAGGACATTCTGGTAGGTATAAGCTCTAAAAAATGCATATACAATCATATTGCTGTAACAGGGTGATCAAAACTGATGGAATGTGATAGCATGCAACCGAATGCAGAACAGTCTATCGCGGAACTTATCGTGAAACTTGCTATCTTGTGAAACGTAGCTGCAGGTAGTGTGGTAATATGTTTTATTGGCTCGGAAAAGAAAACAAACATCCAGAGGCTGAATTTGTCCAGTGGTTCCAGGTGGTATGAACTTCAATGCCATTTTTCAGGAGGGAGTGTGACTTTTATTCACAGACCAAGAATGAAGCAAAATTAAGTTATTTTGACCAGCTATTGGCCAAAAGCAGTGCTCGTACCATAGTTGTAGTTCTCTTATGCCCATTATCCCACTCGTGCTAGCTGTGATGTAAATATTCCCTACTGCCCTTGCAAGATCACATACGCGAGAAATAATAGAAGACGGCCGGAGTGACCGAGCGGTTCTAGGCGCTACAGTCTGGAACCGCGCGACCGGTGCGGTCGCAGGTTCGAATCCTGCCTAGGGCATGGATGTGTGTGATGTTCTTAGGTTAGTTAGGTTTAAGTAGTTCTAAGTTTTAGGGGACTGGTGACCTCAGAAGTTAAGTCCCATAGTGCTCAGAGCGATTTGTAACTTGTCGCAGCACAATAAATAACTTTCCAGCCAATTTACCATCCTGATTAACAGTCGCTTAATTGTATACGAATGCCTTAAAGCATTGATGTCAGTCTTGATACAACTCTCTTGGTATCTCTAATTTCAAGGGTTCGTTTTATGTGTATTTCATCTTCAAATCCCGACATGTCAGAGTTGAAAACAATTTTTATACAGAACGATGGAATAAGTGTGCTTATCTCATCTGCAATTTTTCAGGTCGATTCCGCAGTTTGCCCTGAAATTTCATTTTCTTATTTCCTGCACTTCTGTAGCACTGTTTGAAGTTTTGCAACCACCCACTGCTTTCCTTAAAATCACTGTAATCTATGACGCGGGCAACTTTATGCACGCAACAAAGTAGGTCACTATCATGCACATTCTGTAAATTACATCGAGCATCCTTGAAATGCGCAAACACAAGTGCATCTTGTCCTCCATTACCATCCGTAGTTTTTCTTATGCACTGCACGGTCATATTGCTGCGGACTTATCCGAAATCTGTTTATGATCGTTTGTTTACTATGCTGTGGTGACCTTCCATGTACGTAACTGAGGAGTGCCGGAACAAAAACCGATAAATCCGCATTTGCTGTTAATAAGGAAAGTAACAAATAGTGATCTCTAAATGGCTCCACAAGCTAGAAAAAGAAGAAACACACCATAAAACACTTGATGTCGCGTTGTGCTGAAAATTGTTTTGTGGCAGCATGTATTATTACTCCAGTATCTCCCTCCTACAGCTCAAACACGCGAATACAGCAAAAGTGTATATATCGGGTTTAGTTCCGGCGCTCCCCAATTATGATTAGTACCCACTCCTTGGTCAATTATTGTGCTTTACAACATTTCACTGGAGACGGGATTTGTGGCTTCCTGTCCGACAAGGATAATTAACTACATGGCTGGACACCTGTTTCACTTTCACTGTTAAGCACGTATCGTCATCACTGTTCTACTCCTGTACATTGTCCGCACTGTCGAGCGTACAGGACACCACACATTCCACTGACTCATTTAGGGAGAAACGCTAATATTTCATCAGCCATTTCTTTCTCACTCTGCGGAATTCCTTGGGTTCCTTTCTGACGAAATGTCAACTTCGGCAACTGTTGCTGTAGATGCAATGAAATGCAATGTTTTCTTTGTTTATCGTTGCCACTCCTCTACTTTGTATCAACATCTCTGGCACTCTTGTGAGTTTCTCGTCGACTAAGCAGTTCAACTACGCAACAAAGCCTCAGGCTGTGCTCACCACTAGATACCTCCAGTCCCGCCCCCTGTTTACATCAGCAGCCAATATTGTGGTTGCACGGTGTACAGTAGGCAGGGCGTCGAATGCCGTTAACACCATAGGCCTTCTGCGATCTAGAGCTCAATGAGTTCCTCGTCAGAACACCCCGAATCCTTCAGAATTCTCTGATATCTTTAATAAATCAGTTCCCGTAAGAATTCCCAATTTTCCAGGTTTTCCAGACAAATTGCCAGCCTGTAAGTGACTACTGCTGTAAATGAAAGAAACGAACCGCTGCTGCATGCGTCAAATTCTTAACGGATGGATTTGTTGCGGGTATCTCACCGGCGGCGCGCGCCTCCTTGCAGGCGTCGTACATGTCGGCCTTGATGTCGGGGTTGTCGTCAGCGATGGTCTCGCCGACGGTGACGAAGCGCTCGACCGCCAGGTTGACGGCCTGGCCGACGCGCGCCACGGCCCGCACGCTGCGCTCCGAGCATAGCGGCCGCTCGCGGTCGCGCTCCCGGTGCGCCACCAGCGTCGAGATCTGCAACAGGCGGGGGAGGCGGTCCATGTAGCGAACTCCGTCACAAACTCACTTTGTACAACAGGGGGTGACGGGCTTCCTAATACGGTACTATAACGTGGTGTGTTCTTCATGGTTCGGTACCAGGGTCACTTCTTTTCCTGAGACGCATCAACGACTGGCAGAATTTCCACTTAGAAGGAGAACACAGCAAGTGCCATCACTTGATTTCCCAGGTACTTCGCCCAATGGAAGAGGGGTCAAAATAAGCTAATTCATGTCTCGGCTTATCTGTAGATAGTCGACCGTTTCTGAAAAATTGGCGGTCAAAGTTTTCGAGGAATTTTCCAGGTACTTGACGTCAGTTTTACTGCATCCTGTAATGATACGAAATGGCTAGCGTCGCTGCTTCTTATTTTGCGTCCCGTGTTCAAAACCCGAGTCTTTTTCATTTATATGCCTATACCTGTAGATTACTAACCCGCCAGGGTAGCCGAGAGCGCTAACGTGCTGCTTCCTGGACTCGGGGAGGCGCGCCGGCCCCGGATCGAATCCACCCGGCAGATTAACGACGAGGGCCGGTGTGCCGGCCTGCCTGGATATGGTTTTTAGGCGGTTTCCCACATCCCGCTAGGTGAATACAGGGTTGGTCCCCACGTTCCGCCTCAGTTACACGCATCGCAGACATTTGAAACGTGTTCGCACTATTTCACGATTTACACTAGACGAAGACAGCTGGGGTACACTGATTCCCTCCCTGGGGGTACGGGGTGGCGGCAGGAAGGGCATCCGGCCACCCCTAAAACTAACCTTGCCAAATCCGTTCTAACCTCGCCGACCCTGCGATCGTTGCGGGACTAGGGCGTAAGCGGAAGAAGAAGAAGAAGAATCTGTAGAAAATTACTACGCGAATGTTTTCCAGTATACACTGACATGATTTTGTCTTTATCAACCTACAGACCGTACGTCATATGAATGAACTAAAAAAAAGTATGAGAAAATAATTTCGAATTGTGTTCGGTGAAATTGTTGTAGTGTAATAATCATTCATAATCCAATGGAAGAGCCAGTTTTCATAAAAGTGATCCGTTATGCATGGTTTCTTGCGAAATTATTGCTAACCCGCGAAATCTTCACCAATGCTAACGACATTTCTTTCCCGAGTGAGATTCATATCAAGAAATGTCACTGTGACAAATCTGTTTTCGCCGCGATGCTCGTAATGTTCGGATTATCTCTGTTTCGAATGTTTCTACGATCCGTTTCATGCAAGGGAATGGGCAAAATCTTTCTGAAGAATAGACATGTGAATAAAATATAAGAACTGATATGACAATGAAATATCAGAAAATGAAAATTTATAAAGATTCTAACCCCTCAACGCAGCACCCACACGTATTATACAGGGGGATTGTAATCGAGGTTAAACTTTCAAAACGCTGTAGAAATAACACCACTGGTCAGAATGACGCCAAATTGCAACGGAATATTATCGGAGAAGGGGGAAAACGTATGGCAGAAGAAAAAGATTGTGTGAAAATTGATCAATAGATGGCGCAGTATGTGTCAGAATACGTAAATGCAAACACCTGTCATGCGCACGACCCACTGAAGTTGGTATAAACACGCCTGGTACACGGCTTTTCCTCCTTTCACCTCTGCGCCGTTCGCCATGAGTGTCTCAATGCAGGATAGCGCTCTGCTTGTAAAGCTGTATTACAACATTGATGACTGTGCACACGTCGCTGTGCAGGAGTTCCGGACACTGAAGGATTTGAAAAAAGACGCTGGTCCGATGACTGCCAAGGGTCTGGAGAAAATGATTCGGAAATTCGAAAAGACGGGTCCTTTTGGTGTGCAACCTGAGAGGAAACGAATTGATTCGACGTCAGTGGAAGCAGTGGCCACAGCAATGCAGGAGGAGACGAGTGGTGGTGTGCAAACGTGTAGTGCACGGAGAACTACCCGAACACTGGACATACCTGTGAGCGCGGTGCATAAAACCCTACGAAACATCCTTCTTTCCCCATTCAAAATTACCCGTGTGCACGAGTTGCTTCATGTTGACCTGCCAGCAAGAGAGACCTTTGCTTTAGAATTTCTTGCTCGCATGGAAGTGGATAACGACTGGCCGCGGAAGATTTTGTAGACAGACGAAGTCAACTTCCATTTGCCAATACACAGAATTGTCTAATATGGGCAACGGAAAACACACACGCACTTCATCCTGAAAAGGTCACTATGTGGTGCGGGTTTAAGGCTTCATTTATCATAGGCCCATATTTTTTCGAAGAGACAGGTACTTCCGGTCCTGTTACCTATACCGTCACTGGTAAGTGCTACGAGTCTCTCTTGAGCAACTACGTAATTCCAGCTCTCCAACAGGGTGGACGTGTGGATGGAATCATTTTTATGCAAGATGGCGCACCTGCGAACATTGTAAATCCAGTTAAGCAGCTGTTGAAGCGCCATTTCGGAAATGCTAGAATTATCAGCCGCCTTTTCCCTGCAGCATGATCGTCCGAATCACCTGATCTTAATTTGTGTGACTTCTGGCTATGGGGCTATCTGAAAGATATTATGTTCAGTGTTTTGATTACAAACTTAGCTGCATTGAAGGTACGCATTGAGCGACACATTCTGAACCTGACCCCGGAAACAGTTCGATCAGTTGTGGTACATGCTGATTCTCGAATCCAACTTGTAGAAAACGTTGGCTAAGTTATGATGCGAAGATTCTGAGAAATCAGGTGATGACATTACCCGTGTTCTTCTCGTTAGTGTAGTGTGTGGCACCCTTCTTTAAAGGTGGACAAAGAGAAGGAACGTAACAGTACCCAATTAATGGCGAACATTTGGAGCATTTAACACCGCATAAATATACGCCAAAAGAAAAAAGAAAAAGAAACGGACCATGGAGGAATTATCGAATGGGACGGAAATCGGTGGATGTGATACATAGAACAAACAAATGATTACACTTTCAGAAACACTGGATGATTTATTCAAGAGAAAGAGCTTCACGAACTGAGAAAGTCAACAAGGTGTTGGTGAGCCTCTGGCCCTCTTGCAAGCAGTTATTCGGCTTGGCATTGATTGACAGAGTTGTTAGAGGTCCTCCTGAGTGATGTCATGCCAAATTCTGTCCAACTGGCGTGTTACATCGTAAAAATCCCTAGATGGTTGGAGGGCACTGCCCATAATGCTCCAAACGTTCTCAATAGTGGAGAGTTCCGGCAATCCTGCTGGGCAAAGCAGGGTTTGGCAAGCACAAAGACGAGCAGTAGAAACCCCCACCTGTGCGGGCGGGCATTATCTTGTTGTAATGTAATCCCGGGATGGCTTGCCATGAGGGGCAATAAAAGGGGCGTAGAATGTCGTCGACGTACCGCTGTGCTGTAAGGGTGTCGCGGATGAATCAAAAGCCTGCTATGAAAAGAAATAGCAGCCCAGACCACTATTCCTGGTTGTCGGGTCGTATGGCAAGCGACAGTCAGGCTGGTACCCTATCACTTTTCGGGGCGTCTCCAGACACTTCTTCGCTGGTCATCGGGCTTAGTTCGAAGAGGGACTCGTCACTGAAGACAATTCTACTGCAGTAAACGAAATTCCAGGCCGAAGACGTGTCTGGACAGGCCTGAAAGTGGGTGATATTGCATGAAACCAATAATTTTGAAATAAAAAAAACAGTGTTCGTAATCATCGAATTCCAGGAAAAAAATTAAAATCTTTATTGCTGAAGAACCTTTTACTGTCGCCGTGTATGTAACGAAGAAAGAAAGGACGATTGGGGTTTAACGTTCCGTCGACGACGGACCCCGTATATCCGTGCGTGTTAAGGCGCCAATTCCGGGACGGGGAGACGCACCGGCTCCGGATCGACTCCACCCTAAAGATTAACGACGAGGGTCTATGTGTCTGCCAGCGTCTGTGTGTTTTTTAGGCGGTTTCTCACGTGTCTCTAGGTGAATATCGGCCTGGAACCGAATTCCCGCTTCAGTTACACGTTTCGCAAATATTTATCAATTTCTCGCTCACTTTCGCATGACTTACACAACGCGCAGACATTTGGGAGCACAATCCGTCCTGGGTGAGGGAGGGAGGGGGGAGGGATGGAGGGAAGGAGGAGGGAGGGAAGGAGGAGGGAGGGAGGGAGGGAGGGAGGGAGGGATAAGGCGTGTTGACAGGAAGGGCATCCTGCCGTCGCTCAAACTAATCATTCCAAATCCGTACTGGATGTGTGTAGTGTCGTCCGACGAGTCGCAGTTTTGCCTTTTTCAAATGACGCAAGAGACGAGTGCACCGAGATGTTTAACCCGTGGTTTGTGGAAGGTGAAGTTCACGCCGGTAGTTGTTCAGTGATGTTTCATAACTTGACTTGGGCACTCTCATTCAGGTTCCAGAATCATGAATGTTTTAACAGTGTCGGTGACTTAAGTGTTATCCTTTGTTTATGCCCTAGTGATGAGTATGCTGCGGGCACTAACGTCTTCCAAGCTGTGTTCAAAGGGCTGCACGCATATGTTACTGGTTTTATGAACACTCAGGCACCATATTGCTCTTCGTCTTGCCAGCTATATCGCTCGATCTTAAACCTCTGCTTACCAGAGAATATATGTATATTTGCCTACCTCTCGGACCCGTGTTGTTTAAACTGACACTATTTTGACTATTTATGACATGAACCACCTTTTAAAATAATTTTATTTATTTGAAGTTTATATTTTAAACAACACGATTTTATACTTCTACTGGTAGCTTCTTAGGTCCACAGACAATAGTAGAATGTTGCGAGCATACGGGTTTTCTATCTTTGGTCTTTACACAATATGAAACTATTGACTTTTTCTTAGTTGATTTCGCAGCTCTTCTTCTTTACCTGTCAGTTGCTTTCCCAAATTGACAATGAAAGCCCGACGTCTCATTTTTTGTTGGTAGCCAGTATCATTCAAGTTACGTATTCATTCATTACACATACATCAATCATGTTGAAGAAAACCACCAATGGCCAGTGTCTTGTTTTTCTCTTCATACTGTATCATCTCGTCTTATGGTCCACGGCGTGAACGCCACTTTCATGGCATTGATCGTCATTATAACTTCAGGTTTTATTACTTCTGATGGTGATACCGTTGGCCGGTCATGAAGAGAGCTAAGTACGGTAACAAATTTATTCTTTTTAGGAACATAACTGGCTATCATCACATATGTTTGAAAAATAAATAATGTACACTATACTTCACATCTTTCAGATGTAACAAAATTGGCGGGCAGTTCACCTTTGTTCTTTCACATAGTACCGACTAGAGATGGGCAAAACTGTTCTTTTCAGAGATTGGATCAGAACTGTTCACTCCCTGAAATGAATTAGCTCTTTCTCATGACTCACCACTCATTTACAATAGAAAATAAATGGAAGCCACATTGCCCTTTAAACTTGGTTTATTCCAGTACTATACTTGTATTTTGATCTTATTTGATCCTATTTTGAAGTAACACAGATAATGAGTAAGAATTTTGTATTGTTTATTGAAATTTCCACGATATGACAAAGTTTTTGATTATTGATTTATTTTGCACTATCGTGGTTTTTTGGGTGATCAGAAAATGTTGTAACTTGAGATTTACATTAACAATATATTTGGCTACAATGTATTAAAATTTCATTAACCTCATACAAATACATCGCAAGCCATATATTTTTAAAGTGAACGTTTCCTTCCGAAGAAGCCTAAAATCGCAAAATCCGTACCAGAATAAGAAAAAAAATATAAATTTGACTGTAAAACGAAAGTGCTGCATATAGCCTTACGCAGAATAAAACAAGGAAAATATTGGTGTATCACATTTTGCGATAGGTTTATCGGTTCGCTCGTAATTAAAGCGTAAATTCGAGTGTCCATAATAAAAATCCTATAGTAAGAGGAGTCATCAGGAACCTAATCTAATCAGTTTAAACAAATAAAAATAAAATAAAAACAATTGATGTATACATAACATAATAATGTAATATACATAGCTGTATTACTACGAAGAACAATATCCAGTGGGGACGAACTCCGATGCAGAGGCGCTGAGTCAAGCAGGTCGAGCCGCGAGCTGTATTACTGCATGAGCTGAGACCGCAGAGACCAGAGTGACACCTGAGTCGCTTTGCTCAACGCTCTGGCTAGAGTCGAGACGGTGGGGTGAGCGTTGAGCGGGCGAGTTCCGAGAGTGGGGGGAGCGGTGAACTCACCCGCTCCGAGACAAATCGTCCGTTCCCTTGCGAGCAAGTTTTTGCAAGTAGTTCCTATGTTATCCGCTAGGTGGCTCTCTGTCCTGTTGCTTGCATCAACTGCCCAGAGGGCAGGATGTGCGACTGAAACGATCGCCGACAGAGTGCGATGCGAAGTTAAGCTGCGCCAGACACTGCACACGGCAGACGACGCACAGAGACGGCACGGCATATGTGAAACACAAAATCCAATGGGGCACTGCACAATGCAGGCAGCCAAGGTAGAAGCAGGGCAGAGGCCGGCGCTGGCTGTGTTGTGTGGCGTGCACTGTGCTCTGACCAGCAGAGGCGCTGCTGATATGCTCCGTCTCTCTCTCTCTCTCTCTCTCTCTCTCTCTCTATCTATCTCTCTCTCTCTGCTGTGGGAAACGTTTGGAGCTACCGTTCTTTTTTTCTGAATCACTGATTGTTCACTCCTTTGAAAGATTCAACTCTATGGATTAGTTCAAGAGCGGATCCCCCATCTCTAGTACCGACTACTGTCAGATCTCTTGACAACAAACAATGAGATAAATCCAGAGACGTAAAAGAAGTATCGCAGGTGATGTTACGTCCAGACTTTTCAAGTTCAATCACCAGAGTTTCCACAACATTCTGTTCGAGACGCACGGCTATGGTTTGTTCCTCTCTCTACAAATACCCTTTCATCTTCTTGCAATAGCTTGTTCCACTGTCACAAATGGCCCAGAACTTTGTTTCGTATCTACCAGGTTTTTATGGAATATGTTGTGATCAACTGTCTATCCACGGCCATGCACAATCCTGGAATGTAGGTATATCTCAGTCAAGTACGATCATAAGAATACGTATTATGCTCTGTTACACGCACATAGACTTAGCGATAATGCAGGACAACAGTACCCCACATCTCAAAAACTTCTCTGACGGGTTCAAATTTGTCACTTGATCTAAGCTCAAGTCGGGGTGCTGCACTGCCAAAGCGCAAAACCCTCGGAATAGCATGGGAGCGGTGGTGAGACAATTTTATGGAACCGTTATCGGACATTCTCTCCACTCAAAGCTGACTGATATCTTCATTTATTGACTTGTAAATACACTTAACGATCAGAACACTACGAAACTTTTTCATTTCGTTCAAATCTATATCCAGTCAATTCTTGTAAACGATTCGACCATCCTTGCTGGACCACAGACACACTATTTCTCAATGTGGGGTACAGTAAAGAACAACACAAAACAAGACTCTTCATTATCACAATTCCTAATCGAATACGTTTTAGGTTCTTGATCTTCTTTTAATGAATACTTTTTGCTCCGGCTACCAGAAGTTCCAGATGAGAGGCCGTAGCCATATTTCATTTCCATTATCAGAAAACAGTGAGCCACACTCAACAGAATTTGCACTGAATTGTCCTCCTCCTTCGTAATGGGATTTTCATAATAATAATCATCATCATCATCATCATCATCATCATCATCATCTTGGTGTTGTCCTGAGTTTTCAGCGATGTCTGCCTCATTATCACAATCATCGGAAAATTCAAATTCAGTAAATATATTTCCAAAACCGGCATTCTGGTCCAACAATTCCCATGTCTCGTTATCTGACAGTCCTCTTCTCCATAACATTTATAGTTTGTAGAACAGACAACTGCTATGAATAATGCACCACAATAAGTGCTTATCACAGGATGGACTGCTGAACACTGAAAGAACAACGACGCGAGTCAACAAAAGCAAATGACGCAACAGACGCTGCGCAAACATACATATGGTTGTATAAAAATTGATTCCAACCGCACGGGATTGCGAGGCCCATGCGGTAGGAAACGTAAACCAACACTTCACAACAAAGCCATAGGTAAATTTTTATGATTATTTTCCTAAATTATGGCCAAAAAACAATTAGGAAAAGTCCTAAAATTTCATTAAAATAAAATGTATAGTTTATAATAGAGAAGATAATAAAAATCGCAGACTGGCGTCAGAGAGGTAGTTAGAACGTTAATTATAAGAAAATTACTGGGATGTTTGGATTAGTGTATGAAATGAAGCGATGAACATACAAATTTTGTAATAGGTCCATCTATGGAATCTGGTACATCTACAGAATCTAATCATTAACGAGTGGGTCCTGCTGGACTTAGCGTACCTGAAGAAACTTGTGGTTTCTTCCTCGCCGAAATGAGACCATTACCAAGGCTATACTCCGTTCATCACAAGACTAAACCTGATGTAACCATTACACCATGTATTCTTCCGCGTTTGCTTGAATCTCATGCCGCGCGGGATTAGCCGAGCGGTCTTGGGCGCTGCAGTCGTGGACTGTGCGGCTGGTCCCGGCGGAGGTTCGACACCTCCCTCGGGCATGGGTGTGTGTGTGTGTGTGTGTGTGTGTGTGTTTGTCCTTAGGATAATTTAGGTTAAGTAGTGCGTAAGCTTAGGGACTGATGACCAGAGCAGTTAGGTTCAAATGGCTCTGAGCACTATGGGACTCAACATCTTAGGTCATAAGTCCCCTAGAACTTAGAACTACTTAAACCTAACTAACCTAAGGACATCACACACACCCATGCCCGAGGCAGGATTCGAACCTGCGACCGTAGCAGTCCCGCGGTTCCGGACTGCAGCGCCAGAACCGCTAGACCACCGCGGCCGGCGAGCAGTTAGGTCCCATAAGATTTCACACACATTTGAATTTTTGAATCTCATTGGATTTCGTTTCGCGTGGAGCAGAAGCCAAACTTTGTCCACTACAGTCAAGTACGATCATAAGAATACGTATTATGCTCTGTTACACGCACATAGACTTAGCGATAATGCAGGACAACAGCTTTACCGGCGCATATAACAGCTGCAGAGAAACAATATAGCTTCTAGTGTCATTTAATTTTTAAAGAAAATGAAGTAATATTCCAGTACTACCGAACGCTTCTTAAGTGACCAGACGGAAAGCGAAAAATGCTCTCGTTCTCACGTAAGACAGTATTCTAATTACAAACAAGAGTGATGAAAATTATTAACTTTTTAAAGACAGGGTAATTTTTCTGAGCTAGCTCAGTGTGATGCAAAAGCACACTGGAGGGATTTCACCATACTGTTGAACACTGAAGTCACTGAAAGTATTAATTACAGTCAGTCGTCTGGTAATTTCTTAGCTCCTTCCTTATCCGAATCCGAGAAATACATTTCAGTTCTGGAACTGTAATCTGCTACGATGATAACGAGCCGATGAACAACAGAATCCACTAAGCCACCCAGGCGCCGCATTTTCTCCTTTTCTTTTATGATGAGCCGTTCTGTATCCCCCCGGCGTTTGGTAGTGATATGTGAAAAAGCTACGTGCGTTAGTTCAGGTATGTCTAGCTACTTAAGTCTTGTTATTTCTCACGACATATTGCTTAACTTGGCTCCAGATCAGTTCTGTTGGGTTCATATTGTAATGATACAGTGGCAAATGTAAAAATGCATTTGTATAGCGTGCTTGCGGCTGTGAAAAAGATTGTTTTTTCACATTTCTGCTAGACTTATCACTCTGTTTCGTGTGAGACTAGATCTGTGGTGTAAAACAACGGACATATACCGAATAAAAAGTATTTGGCTTTTCATTTTGTCGTAAAAAATTAAATTCTTACGTTTTCTTAATTTAAGCAACCTTTATTAACAATCTTTCACAAAATATCGATAATTAAGAAATGAATTTTACAATGATGACATGTAGGTAATACACATTGAACGAAAAAAAAGCATGTCCAAAGCGGGGTTCCAACCAGCGATCCGTGAAATGCACCCGCACATTAATCCATCACGCTACCGGCACCAGCACATCAATCTATCAGGCTACCGGTTACGCTACACGTCCAACGCACCAGCAAAACTCTGCTGTATCAAATAGAGTTCCTCGAAAAACTTCAAAGCCGAACTTTTTCTGCAAATTTATGAAAAACATTAAGAACAACCTATTTGTCGGCACTTTTTAACCATGTTCCACTCGCGTGTTTCACTGCGGAGCAGGAAGCAGCCTCATCCATTTTCATAATGCGCATAACAGCGCGATAATCAGAGCACAACAGCACAGACAGTGACTGTACACGATTTTTGAAACAAGGATTACAAAGCTAAAGTGTGATTAAGAAAAACGTTGATGGCTGTTAATACACAAGAATATCTTAACGTTCCATTTAACATAACTTAGTAATAAGATATGCCTTTGATTGTGGCACATTACACTATCATTAACGCGACTCCAGGGAGGCAGGGTCCCCTTCCCCATACCTCCACTGGGGTCTGGCGCGTCCACGCCGCGGGAGTGGGCATCCTACACTTCAGTAGGCCGGAGTGGCAGGATGGCTGAGTTCAGGCAGGGATCTAATCCCATGAGCTATAACACTAAGGGAGACAAGCCCAGCAGAAAACCCATCGTCGCGTTAGGCCTAGCAAGCCAATATATTCATATATTCATATATTGCTTTCAAAACACAGACGAGCCTCGGAACGAACCACTCAGGATCTGACTTCACTGCTTCAGGTACTGATGCGAATGATGGGAGACCTATGACATTCATCAGTACAAGAAAATGGCCAAATGGACTAAAAAATAACCTAAATATTGGCACCCTTAATATATCAACCCTCAATGGAAAAATGGAAGAAATGACAGATGCACTAACAGAGAGAAAGTTAGATTAAGTGTCAGATATATATCAGACAAAATCATATCTTGAACCTGAGATTCCAAAAAGAAACACTAAAAATTATCCAGATTTATGCACCTCAAGTGGGATGTAGCGAAGAAGAGAAGATGGACTTTGAAAGTGAGTTAGAGAACCATATAGAGTGTGCTAACATAGTGATGGGTGTTTTTAATGCACAGATAGGTAAGTACAGCAAGGGATTTGAGCAAGTATTGGGATGTTTTGGATATGGAGGCAAAAATGAAGACGGGGAAAGACTCCTCGATTTGTGCCAGAGGAATAGAATGAAAATAGCAAACAGCTGGTTTATGAAGGGAGGAGGTCATGTTATCACCAGATACAGTTGGGATGGAAGAAACAAGAGCGTAATTGATTATATTCTAGTAGATAGAGAACGGGGAGAGAAAGTAACAAATGTGAAGGTAATTCCAAGTGTGAGTGCAGATGGAGACCATAGATTACTGGTGGGACAATGAAAAATGAATCAGTGTGTGAAAAATAGAAAACAGAAGAGTCATGAGGATACGTGATTGGAAACTGAAGGAGAGTGATAGTGCTGAGAAGTATAGAGAATTAATCACACAAAAATTTCCAAAATAAGTTTTCTGCGATGTAGAAAAAGAATGGAGTTTATTGAAAGACACTTTAGTCGAAGCAGCACAAAAAGCATGTCGTAGAACATCTGGAAAGGAAAAAATAAGACACGTTGGTGGGATGATACCACAATACAAGCAGTTTGAAGAAAAAATGGAGCGTGGAGAAAGTGGTAGGAAACATATATAGAGGAAAGGAAGAAGTGCAAAGAAATGTGGAAACAGCAAAGAAAAAGGCATGGGAAGTGTTAAAAAAAAAAAAAAAAAAAAAAAAAAAAAAAAAAAAAAAACTTGAACATTTGAAGAGCAATAAGAAAACAATCTATAAAATGATGAAAAATAAAAGGAAGGCTTCTGGCCGGCCGTGGTGGCCGAGCGGTTCTAGGCGCTACAGCCTGGAACCGCGCAACTGCTACGGTTGCAGGTTCGAATCCTGCCTCGGGCATGTATGTGTGTGATGTCCTTAAGTTAGTTAGGTTTATGTAGTTCTAAGTTCTAGGGGACTGATGACCTCAGAAGTTAAGTCCCATAGTGCTCAGAGCCATTTGAACCATTTGAAGGCTTCTGAAGTAACACTAAAGATGGAAACAGAGGATGGTACTGTGATTGAAGATCCAGGGGATATGAAAGATCTCTGGAGAGAACATTTTAAGAAACTGTTAAAAGCCGAGGAGAAGGCACACGAAGAAACAACAAATAATGGAGAAAATGAGAGAAGTTGGGAAGCAGAATTAGGACAAATTACACGGGAAGAAATGGAAATAGCTGTGAAGAAGATGAATGGGGGGGGAGCCCCAGGACCTGATGGAGTATCAGTGGACATGATAAGAGCAGCAGGTCCAGTGGGAATGCAGTGGCTGTATAGAGCACTGTCAAGTATGTGGAGAAGTAGTACAATACGTGACGATTGGAGAAGAGGGGACATTGTTCCCATCTTCAAAATACGCAATAAAAGACTTTGTAAAAACTACAGAGGAATAACCCTTATGAGTCATGCAGCCAAGATTTTTGAAAGAATTTTACTAAATCGAATAAGTGAAAATATAGAAAAGGAGCTGAGTGAAGAACAGCATGGGTTTGGGTAAGGAAGAAGCACAATCGACCTGATATTTTCTATCCGTCAACTGATTACAAAAAGTTGGGAGTATAGCAAAAGGGTGATAATGGTTTTTATAGACATAGAAAAGGCATATGACTCAGACTCTGGGAAGAAATGAAGTAGACAGATATAGAAGATGGATACATTAATGTAATAAAGACAATGTACAGAGGACAATTGTAGAATTAGAACACGACTGGGGAACCCTGCATACTTTGAAATACAAGGGCTTAAACAAGGAAGTATTCTATCTCCTGCACTTTTTAATGTTGTGATGGAGGGAATGAATAGGGCAGCTAGAGATACAGTAATTGACAAAGACAAAAATATGATTTTTGCAGATTATATGGTAATATGGGGAGATAAAGAGGTAGATGTACTTGCGTGGAAGGAAATAATGAAAATATATGGATTAAAAATAAAGATAAGAGTTAAGTAATGGTATTTGGAAGAGAAAAAGGAATCAACGGGAATATTACTTTGAATGGAGAACCCCTCAAAGTGGCAGACAGTTTCCCTTATTTAGGGAGTGAAATATCTGGTGATAGAAGAATAACCAACGAAATTAATAGGTTACAGGAGGGAGGCAATTTCTACAAAACATTAAAACATCTGATTTGGAATAAGGAAGTTTCAGAAAAAGCAAAATTCCTTATGTGTAAGAGTTATTACTTCCCTATTGTCAGCCGCGCGGTGTAGCCGTGCGGTCTTGGGCGTCTTGTCACCGTTCGCGTGGCTCCCCGCGTCGGAGGTTCGAGTCCTCCCTCGGGCATGGGTGTGTGTGTTGTCCTTAGTGTAAGTTAGTTTAAATTAGATTAAGTAGAGTGTAATCCTAGGAACCGATGACCTCAGTAGTTTGGTCCCATAGTCCTTACCACAAATTTCCAAAAATGTTTCCCTATTGTCACCTATGGACGAGAAACATAGACAATAACAGAAAGGGACTCGAGCAGACTAAGAAGGGGAAATAAAATTTCTCAGAGCAATCAAGGGAAAAACGAGAATGAACAGAGTAAGGAATGTAGATATTAGAAATTACTTTAAACAAGAAAGTATGAGAGAAGAAATCGGAAAAAAAGAGGCTAAGATGGTAAGGGCATATTAAGAGAATGCGTGTGCAAAGACTTCCCAAAATTATGGAAGAACTAAAAATGGATGGAAAAAGACCTAGACGGCGCCCAAGAACACGGTGGAAAACGGGAGTGAGAATATCTGTGCAAAGGAGAAGTTTGACCTGGCAGCAAGTGGAGGAAGAAAAGTGGTGGGAGGATCGAGCCAAACGGAGAGGACTTGTCAGCACCCAGACTCGGCAGTAGCTGGAGCGGGATCCGGATACAGCAACAATTAATAAGATATCTAATACATAAGTAAGACCTACTTCCAAGAGCGTAACAACACCAGCATACGTGTGTTACGGCTTCTGGTCAATCATTGCGTTTTTGTTTGTTTACATCATGTTTATTCTTATGATAAACTGAGTAAAGGTATTAACATGGTGTCTCCTCTGGGTGTGCTTATAAACAAACACGTGACGGGACGCCTATGAGGTGGCGGTTACAGAGAGAGCCTAGGGAAGACGGCAGGGTAGCGACTGCCACGGCTGCTCGCTATTCGCTGCCCGCCTGTTTGTTCTGACAACCGGCCGACCCGGCCAGGTGGCAGGCAGCGCACAAGGAGCGTGACTGCGAGCAATTTTCCGGTGAGCAGACGAGGGGTATCGCACCCGGCACGGCGTCCCACGAGGGCTCTCTATCCCCGCGAGGCCCTCTGGAATTTAATTAAACCTGACCTGCGGGAAAAGGCTTTCGGCGACGGCGCGCCGTAGCTGCAGACACAGCCGCGACGACCCCCGCCTTCCACATCCCACTTGGTTGCCCACGGCCAGTCGCCTACGTCACTCGATTATAAAATTAAAGTAGGTCTAAAATAGCCTTCCCTCTATAAGCGGGTCGTCGTTCCGGCATTGTTGCCAAGTCACGAACGATGCTGATACGGCATCCCGCGCCCGCGAACCGCCAGGGGTGACGTCTGGCCGCCAGGTGTTCGCCGCTCTGCCGGCACGAGTCGTCGAATTCGGCCGCCGAGACATTCGCAGTCTTCACTGGTGCGTACCGACGTTTGTCAAAACTGGATCTCTCACAAACAACAGCTGCCCGAATGAATACTCGCGGCACAATAAGTGACTAAAAAGGGACCTTAATATTGGGCCTTCTCGAGTTTCTTGACAGTAGTAGGAGCCGCGGTTCAATGCGCTGACATCAATTTCCTAAGGTAGTAAGACGCAATTAAAAAGGAATCTGGATGATCGTTAAACTGGGAACTGGCGATGGGACGGTGAACGGAATAAGATCTATTGTGACCATTTAAAGACAACAATGTCGGTATTTGATCAACCTAAATCATAATCCGATATTGCAGTACCTATGTTGTTCAGAAGTACAACGTAAAGTTCCTTGCCGGCCGCGGTGGTCTAGCGGTTCTGGCGCTGCAAGTCCGGAACCGCGAGGCTGCTACGGTCGCAGGTTCGAATCCTGCCTCGGGCATGGGTGTGTGTGATGTCCTTAGGTTAGTTAGGTTTAAGTAGTTCTAAGTTCTAGGGGACTGATGACCTCAGAAGTTGAGTCCCATAGTGCTCAGAGCCATTTTTGTAAAGTTCCTTGAAGGAACGGCTGCAGGCGGTGGCGGTGAATGGAGCGTGTGTTTTGACTCCACGAAACGCGAGCATGAGGGTCTGACGACAGTCAAAAACTGGCGAAACCGATTACCATCAAAATAAATATTTTTGCGGACGAGGCTGTTTGTGTCCACTTTTAAGTACTTTTTGCCAGACCGCAGTTCTCCACTAGAAATTTTCTCAAAAATTACATCAGCTGCATAATGGGGCACGACAATGAAAACTTGGGCCTGACCGGTACTGCAACGTGGAATTTCCCCTTAACGCGAGTATGCATGCATGTCCGATGGAACATTACATCGTACTTCGGAACAACACAGGCTCTGCATCATTGTATTTATTCGCCGACATCGGACAAGCGACTTTCAATTAAAATGTCTCCTCTATGCGGGGAATATACATAACGGATATACGAATGCAGGTTGTACACACATGGCTGACTACACATGGAAGTTTGGGTCTGGCCATGAAGCGTGCTCGGATATCCAAATAGTAAGGCAAGCGCTTGCTATAAGCGGGAAATCTGGGTTCGAGACCCGGTCTGGCACAAATTTTCATTGTCGTCATTCCGTTAGAAAGCTGACGGTTGCCCACATTTGAAACTCCTAATACATTTATGTACCAAAGCATAATGGTCGCACAGGAATTTGAACCTGGTACCCAAAAGCTCCTAGGCTGCTATTACACTATCAAATTTCTCTGTCGAAGTTGATATGTCAAATATTTATGTCAAAGTTGATATGTCAAATATTTATGTCAAAGAAATTTCATGATGTAATAGGGAACTTTGTCAAGTCACATAAATATGATCAAATCTGGGGCCTCGTCGTAGATTTGATCATAAAAGTCATTTGTCTTCTGTTCATTGCAATGTGAAATGAAACCGCTTCGAGCGCTGGTGTCGCTACAGCTATTTGACGTCTCTGTAGTGTGTTTGTAAATATGGCTTAAAAGTTGGTGTGTTCCTTCGACTCTTTTTTATATTTTTAAGAAACTTGCCTCCACAAGGTTGGGGGTGAACAAGGGGCGCAGTGCATGCTATTAACTGTGTGTTGATGGGCAAGTAGAATATGCTGCAGGTGACTTCATGTGCATAATCACAGCTACAGGCATCCACCTCTACATCTGGAAACATCCAGGCAGCTTTTCAGCAAGCCGGAATAAAGAACAGAAAATAAAAAAATTCTTTCTTAGCTTTCCATTCTACTTTGTTTATCCTCGAGCTCTAGATGCCACAAGTTAAAAAGCGCTCCATCTGTTTCGTACTTATTAATTTTGTAGTTGTTGGAACACTAATTCATTATTCAAAAATAAAAATAGTTCTTATTGCCCATGTAGTGTACTAAACATTTATTTACATTCACATATTACCCATTCAGTGCTTTGTAAATCGCTTCACACGTCTCTGGAATTCTTTTGGTTAATGTGCAATGTGATATTCGAGTGCTGTGTTGTAAACTAGAGTAGCTCTCTCCTGTGTCAAGAAATCCCAGTGCAACAGTTTGCCTGTCTTCTGCACGTAAAGTATTTCTCAAAAGAGTATTCTCTTTTGTAATATGAGAAGCCACTTTAATGAGCACATACTGGAATACACTCTCACCCATTCGTGAGTAATTTACGTCCTCCATTAGCAGCTACCGTAACACATTTTGCTGAATGCTATTACTATCTCGACGTAATACCTATGGCCTCATCCAAGTATGTCTCATCCAAATACACACACGGTGCAATTGTGGTACTAGCAACTGCAGCGCATAATAAGATGTTGTTGCCCGCCATCTTGAAATTTGATGAAAAATATGAAGACAGTGTAATACCTCTTTTTAGCGCGACGTCAAATATCTTTGTCAAACAAATTTGACAAATATTGGATCATATCTTTGATCAAATTTTTGTCAAAGAAATATGATAGTGTAATACCGGCCTTACCACTCCGTATGAAAGTGGGGACCCTTCATAAATTTTCACAAGTTTTGGATGAGCTTCCGCCGGTGATAATATGTAAAAAAACAAGGAATTTCAGTAAACTGATTTGAAAGAAACACACGACTACTTTAAAAACCCAAATAATCAAAGTTCTTCCACAATAAAGTTCACAACTTCGCAACACGTGGTGTGCCAGTTGGGCAAATTTTCATCTAGTCCTTGAACAATGCTGCGTATCAGCACGTGCTCTGTGGGAGACAAATCAGCTATGTTACGATTCAACAGCTCTGAGGTCACGTGGCTTTGTACGGCTCCGTGCCGACAAGTTAAAATGCGCCGTAACACGGATGTGTAGCAGATGTTAAACTTCTGTGTTACGGTAGTGATTGCAACGAACACAGCGTCTCCTCCACTACGCCAATCCGAAAGCTCTGCCTGGTGCTCGCTACAGCTCTTCCTCTCCGCTCGACGCCCTCCTCCGGCGGTGTGTATGATCTCGTGCAAACACGCCAGCTTCTGTTTAGGTGTCGTCAGCAGCGAAACTATAAGGCGGCCGCCAGCGCAAGGTCCCGGCTTATGACGACACGAAGAAGAACACAGCGTTTCATTTCCAAACAGTTTAACTTCCTCATTCAAATCCTCTGTCAAGACGGATTGACTATCACTAACGCTTCTCCTGTCAGTACGAAGGCTACAAGGCGCAGCGCAGTGCATCGCTTCTAAATGCTTGTTAAAAACTTCCACAAACAAATGTCTACAACAAATAACCAACCAGTTAAAAAGACTTCGTTTTGTTGTGTGTTACTGTAAAACGTTTTTGAATATTAAAATCTTTTGGTTTTGAAGCTTGGCCAGCTCCGAATCTCAACAATAAGGACCGAGATTTGATGCAACAATTATAAACGCGTTCTTTTGCTGGGGGGGGGGGGGGGGGTAGTATTGGGCTGGCATTACGACCAATGTGAAAGACGCGTCATGACGAATTCATTGACGCCATAAGCGAACCTATTTGCCTTTCTGTCATGACTTTGCATTCGTCATACTACCAACGGGTCTGGTGGCATAACTACATGTGACTGAAACTGCGGTTTCCAGAAGTATGTGGAGGTGAACGAGTGTTGCATGACGCAAGCATGCAACATCGGGCATGGAACATAACACATAGACGTACGAATGGGGCAAAGAAAATTTCCCAACACCTTTCAGCATCTTGTTTCGGACCAGAAGAATTGATTGTGAAATTTAAAAACTTGGCTTGTTATTGTCAGCAGTTAAAGTAGACTGGTGATAGCACGCGCTATGGAAAGAGCTCTGCTCATACTCTCAGGAGATTTTCGACAAACACTTCTAGTTATCCCCAAGTCAACACTAGCAGACGAGATCAGATCATGCTTAAAAAAAATCACATCTCTGGCCGCACATAAAAATATGCGACTAACAAAAAATATGTGAACTGAATTATCGAGAGATAAAACAACAGCACATTTAGCTCAACAACTACTGATTAGACGATTGGCCTCATTAAAATCAACGGTGATTCTCCAGCATAGTCACTGCTGATACCGAACCCATCGACCAAATTCATCCATTGTTCAGAACTATATCAATCCGGATTGGCTATTTGAAAGGGCAATTTTGGCAACTAAATATGATACTGTCGACGATATCAGCTTTAATATTGAAAAGAAAATTACCGGTGAAGGAAGAATATACAAATAGATCGACAGAATGGTAAACGTTGAAGAAAGTGTGAACTTTCCTACAGAATTTCGAAACTCTTTGCAAGTACCAGGAATGCCATTTCACAGCCTTCGACTTAAAACTGGAACTCCTATCGCCGGCCGCGGTGGCAGAGCGGTTCTAGGCGCTTCAGTCCGGAACCGCGCGACTGCTACGGTCGCAGGTTCGAATCCTGCCTCGGGCATGGGTGTGTGTGATGTCCTTAGGTTAGTTAGGTTTAAGTAGTTCTAAGTTCTAGGGGACTGATGACCTCAGCTGTTAAGTCCCATAGTGCTCAGAGCCATTTGAACCATTTTGAACTTTAATGAAGGCACGAAGTAAGGTGATAGCCTCTCCACTGCCCTATTCAATATAAACCTACATAGTGTCGTAAATAAAATCAAAAAAGAGGCACATTACTTACGAAAATTAGCCAGATACGTGCATATGCTGATGATATTGCTATAGTAGGAAGAAATATCAACAGACTCCAAGAAACATACCGGGCAATTTCGGAATCGTTAGGAAATTCAGTATTGGCTTCATAGTAAATGAAAAGAAAACAAAATGTATGGTAATGTCACCATCTGAGGCCAGAAGAACCCGTAAAGACCTAAACATTAATGGGAAACCCTTCAAAAGAGTGTCCTTTTTTAACTGCTTGGGAACCATAATAACGAATAACAGTGCTGGAAAGGCTATAAAGGGAACAATACAAGCAGGAAACAGAGCTTACTTTACAAATATGCAACTTTTCAGAAATAGCCTTGTTACAAGAAATACAAAACTGCTTGTATGTAACTCCCTAGACCGGCCGTTATCACAAACTGGTCAGATGTATGGACGTTGACAGAACGTGACAAAAATGCATTAAGAACCATTGAGCGGAAAATACACTCCTGGAAATTGAAATAAGAACACCGTGAATTCATTGTCCCAGGAAGGGGAAACTTTATTGACACATTCCTGGGGTCAGATAAATCACATGATCACACTGACAGAACCACAGGCACATAGACACAGGCAACAGAGCATGCACAATGTCGGCACTAGTACAGTGTATATCCACCTTTCGCAGCAATGCAGGCTGCTATTCTCCCATGGAGACGATCGTAGAGATGCTGGATGTAGTCCTGTGGAACGGCTTGCCATGCCATTTCCACCTGGCGCCTCAGTTGGACCAGCGTTCGTGCTGGACGTGCAGACCGCGTGAGACGACGCTTCATCCAGTCCCAAACATGCTCAATGGGGGACAGATCCGGAGATCTTGCTGGCCAGGGTAGTTGACTTACACCTTCTAGAGCACGTTGGGTGGCACGGGATACATGCGGACGTGCATTGTCCTGTTGGAACAGCAAGTTCCCTTGCCGGTCTAGGAATGGTAGAACGATGGGTTCGATGACGGTTTGGATGTACCGTGCACTATTCAGTGTCCCCTCGACGATCACCAGTGGTGTACGGCCAGTGTAGGAGATCGCTCCCAACACCATGATGCCGGGTGTTGGCCCTGTGTGCCTCGGTCGTATGCAGTCCTGATTGTGGCGCTCACCTGCACGGCGCCAAACACGCATACGACCATCATTGGCACCAAGGCAGAAGCGACTCTCATCGCTGAAGACGACACGTCTCCATTCGTCCCTCCATTCACGCCTGTCGCGACACCACTGGAGGCGGGCTGCACGATGTTGGGGCGTGAGCGGAAGACGGCCTAACGGTGTGCGGGACCGTAGCCCAGCTTCATGGAGACGGTTGCGAATAGTCCTCGCCGATACCCCAGGAGCAACAGTGTCCCTAATTTGCTGGGAAGTGGCGGTGCGGTCCCCTACGGCACTGCGTAGGATCCTACGGTCTTGGCGTGCATCCGTGCGTCGCTGCGGTCCGGTCCCAGGTCGACGGGCACGTGCACCTTCCGCCGACCACTGGCGACAACATCGATGTACTGTGGAGACCTCACGCCCCACGTGTTGAGCAATTCGGCGGTACGTCCACCCGGCCTCCCGCATGCCCACTATACGCCCTCGCTCAAAGTCCGTCAACTGCACATACGGTTCACGTCCACGCTGTCGCGGCATGCTGCCAGTGTTAAAGACTGCGATGGAGCTCCGTATGCCACGGCAAACTGGCTGACACTGACGGCGGCGGTGCACAAATGCTGCGCAGCTAGCGCCATTCGACGGCCAACACCGCGGTTCCTGGTGTGTCCGCTGTGCCGTGCGTGTGATCATTGCTCGTACAGCCCTCTCGCAGTGTCCGGAGCAAGTATGGTGGGTCTGACACACCGCTGTCAATGTGTTCTTTTTTCCATTTCCAGGAGTGTACTACGCGAAATCTACGATTCAATAAGGGAGGAAGAAGGGTGCAACGCCGAATTACAAGTGTTGGTACAAGGTAGGGACAGAGTAAAATTTGTGGAATCACGGCGAATACGATGGCTAGGACATGCGGAGAGAATGGCAGAGGATAAAATTCCAAAGAAAATCGTGAAAGGTGTGATCCATTGACTAGGCGAAAAGGAAGACCTATAAGAAGGTGGATTGACGACGTAATAGTGGATCTCACCAGTATGGGAGTCCGCAAAAGAACACGAAACAACCGAGAATTGTGGAAGAAGATCGTTGAAGAAACCAAGGCTCACCAAGGACTGCAGCGCTACCGAAGAAGAAGAAGATGATAGCTGTACCATCGCGTACACAATATATAAAAGGAGAGTGCGTTGGTACAGCTGTCATGTGATTCATGTGAAAAGGTTTCCAATGTGATTATGCCGCACGAGGGGAATTAACAGACGCTGAATGCGGAGTGGTAGTTGGAGCTGGACACATGTGACATCGTCAGAAAATCCAGTATTTCGAGATCCATACTGGCAAGAGAGTGTCGAGAATACCAAATTTCAGGCATTACATCTCACGACGGACAACGTAATGGTCGACGGCCTGCACTTAATTACCGAGAGCAGCGGCGTTTGCTTATGCGTCAGTGCTAACACACAAGCAACACGGCGTGGAATAGCCGCGGAAATTATTGTGGAACGTACGACGAACTCATTCGTTGCCATAGTACGGTGAAATTTGACGTCCGTGAGCTATGGCAACAGAGGACTGACGCCAGTGCCTTTGCTAACAGCACGACATGGCCTGCAGCGGCTCTCCTTGGCTCATGACTATACCGGTTGGATCCTACACGGCTGCAAAACCGAGGCCACAATTTCAGTTGACAAGACCTGATGATAGGGTTAGAGAGTGAGGCAGATCATGGACTTAAGTTATCAACAAGGCACTGTGGAAACTGGTGGTGGATCCACAGTGGTGTGCGATGTGTTTACACGAAATGGACTGTGTTTTATGGCCCAACGGAACCCATCTTTAACTAGAAAGGAGTTTTTATGGATGACAATGCGCCATGTCACCGGGTCACAATTGTTCACGACTGGTTTGAAGAACATTCTGGACAATTCGAACCAATGGTTTGGACAGCCAGATCTCCCGATATGAAACACATCGAACATTTATGGGACACAATCGAGAGGTCATACAGTCGACCATTCCCGCGCCGGCAATAATTTCGCAATTATGGACGACTACAGAGGCAGCATAGCTCAAATTTTCTGCAGGGGACTTCGAACGATGTGTTAAGTCCGCGCCACGTCGAGCTGCTGCACTACGAGGGGCAAAAGCAGGTCCGACTCGATATTAGGAGGTATGCCATGACTTCAGCGTAGGTGGCTTGTGATGTAAGATGTGGATGTAGAGAATTAGCGTTTCACGGAATATGAGCACGAACTCTGAATAACAAAGGAGCATTAAAGAGATCAGTGGATACTGAGAGTCGAGCTCGGCTGTAATAGCGGCGGAGAACAACAGTTCACAGTCTGGTTGGAGTTGAGGCAGCGAGTACGCGTAACAGCAAACTCGCAGACCTGAAAAAGAATACTGGGTCGGTCGTCGAAATATTGTTCATAAAATGGAAATAACTACTCCACAGAACACGGGTAGTGGCAGTTGTCACGTTGTTGGGTCTAACATTAGCACAAATTAGAAAGATGCAGAGGCCGCAATCAAGCGAGTGGAAAGACAAATGACTTTTCTAAAAGCAGCCACTTCCACACGGCTAATCAAGACGCACGGGGGACAGAAAATGTGAAACAAGCTGGTGGAAGGTAATTACGCTGCCACTGGAGTGAAAAGCCATTCAGCGCCGCCTTCCGCCGCCAGGGGGCCGGGCCGGAGCGGCCGGCCGGCTGACTGGCTGTTGCTGCGAGCAGCCCGGGGGCCGGCCGGAGCGGCGGCCCGGCTTATCGCGCGCCGGGCGCGGCCAGCGCAGCGCCGCGCCGCGCATTCAGCCGCTGATCAGGCCGACACCTCAATGGCACGCACGCCTTTGTCGCGCGCGTAATGCTTGACTAGTCATTAGCAGAGTGCCGTGCTGCGACGGTGCGGGCGTTGCGCAGCTGCGCAACGGGATGCAGCCGCTGCGCCTCCTGCCACTTTGACTTGCAGTCCTCACCGCCTGGCACGAGAAGGAGAATTTGAGGTGATGGCTGACCTACAATTTACTGGTACATCTAAATGGAATTTAGCCTCACAACTGGCCTTACGAACTGTCCCTCTTCGACTTTCTTCGTACTAGGGGGTATCCAAAACAAACCGAACTAATCTTTCGGTGGGCAGAGCTTTTGTAGTACCGCGTTTCCCCGCTAGGAGCGCACAGAGCGAAAATTCCAAAGTCAGTCAGCCGAGTGTCGTCCTGTAGGATGATGATGATGATGATGATGTTTGGTTTGTGGGGCGCTCAACTGCGCGGTTATCAGCGCCCGTACAAATTCCCAACCTTTGCTCAGCCCAATCTCCCCACTTTCATGAATGATGATGAAATGATGAGGACATCACGAAAGCCCAGTCATCTCGAGGCAAGTGAAAATCCCTGACCCCATCGGGAATCGAACCCGGGACCCCTAGCTGGGGAAGCGATAACGCGACCGCGAGACCACGAGCTGCGGACGTCCTTCAGGACGTCAGGAATAGTTTCGGCAGAGTTTATAGTGCCAACTTTTCTGTGTGATCGTCGTTTTCGCAATTGCTGATTTTCGTGAACAGAGTGGGGCGGTTAAATTCTGCTTTTTGCTCGGAAAAAAGGAACAGGAACTCTTGTGTTTGAGTGGTTTTCCCTCTTCAAGAATTGGCAACAAATATCGTTCTCGTTGTACTTCCAAGGCCCAAACACATGAAAATGTTGAACACATTGGAGCAAGCCCCAACGAAGTTATACGACGGACCGTTGAAGAAATTTTTGAGCTGTCGGGAGTAACAGAGTTCAGTGCAGCGAATTTTGACAGATCTGTGAGTAAAATGGGCGGCTGCCAAATTCCAACCAGGACTGCTGACTGCTGGAGGTCGCTTGGAAGCATTCTGTTCTTTGGAACAAGTGTCCCGAAATTATCCAAACTTTTTTTCAAAAATTATCACAGATGACGAAACATGGTGCTATGATTACGATCCAGAACCAGAACAGCAATCAAGCCAACGGAAGACTTCAAGTTCGCATCCCTCGTCACATGAAATCAAACATTAAGACAAACGCTGATTTGTTGTATCGATGTGATAGGAGCCGTCTATTCACAGTTTGTTCCCCACGATCATACAGTTAACCAAGCTTTCTAATTGGAAGCTTTCAAAAGATTGTGCAACGGTCTACGGCGGAAGCAGTCTGGTTAGTGGCAGTCGGGTGGTTGGTTTTTCCATCATGACAATGCGCTGCACACACAGCCCTAACTGTACGAAATTCTTGACCAAAAATGGCATGACCTCTCCTCCTAAACCCCCCCACCCCCCATTCTTTGCTTCTTTGACTTCTTTTTTGTTTCCTAGAGTGAAAAGATGCAAGAAATGAGAGCGCTGTTTCTGAGGGGAAAAAAAGGAAAGAGGAAACGACGGACGCTCTGTCAGGCATCACAAAACATGGATTTAAACAATGTTTCGAAAAGAAAGATAAGCCATGTTTATTAGTGCAAGTGGACAGTACTTTGAAGGTGATTAAATTTGTGCGTAAAATGTGAATAAATAACTTCACAGAAAGTTACTTTTCTTTTCGGTACTCCGCTGCACATAGGACCTGCGCTAAAGATCAGCGACTGGACATCAGTTTCCTAAAGAAGAATGATACAAAGAAAACCTCGAAAAAATTGGCTTTCAAAATGTACCAGCGCAGTTATGTACAGGAAAACTCCGTCCACAGGCTCTGGGGGGGGGGGGGGGGGGGCTCATCGATACCGACCAGCTTCCGTGTCATCCCCCGCCAATGGCGTCAATGAATTCGGTATGAAGGGGCGTGGGGTCAGCACACCGTTCACCGGTCGTCGTTAATTTTCCTGACCTGCAGCTGCTTCCACTCGGACAAGTAGCTCCTCAATTGGCATCACAAGACTGAGCGCATCCCGTTCTAGCCCTTGCAATAAGGAAAAATCCCTGGCAGTACCGGGAACCAAACCCGGGTCCTCCGCATGGCAGTCAGCCTGAGTGACCATTCACTTACGGAGGCGGACAGGAACGCTTCAAAAAACAAAATTTTACAACAAATTCCGAACATTTTGACAGAGTGACCGATGGCTGAGTGCGTAGAGTGTTAGTCTTGGAATCACCAAGTCTCACTAAAGGCCTGGCCGGACAGAATCCGGCCTGCCGCAGCGGCAGGCCGGGCCAGTCAGCGGCCAGGGACGACACACACACACAGGCAACGGCCAGCCGGCCGGCCGCAGCGACTCTTGATGCGTCAGCTGGTACACTGTGGAAAGGGCCGAACCCCATCGTTAAGCTTAAAGTGCAGAAATGAGTAGCTCGCACTAGCGATACGAAATGGCACCAAGAAGAGGAGATGTTGGGTGCACGACATTAATAGCAAGAGAGAAAGCTTAGGAGAATACCATCGTCTGTGTATTGATCTAGAGTTTGCCGAAGATAGGTTCTTCAAATATTTTCGTATGTCGCGAGAATGTTTCCGGTCTAAGGCGCTGCAGTCATGGACTGTGCGGCTGGTGCCGGCGGAGGTTCGAGTCCTCCCTCTGGCACATGGGTGAGTGTGTTTGTCCTTAGGATAATTTAGCTTAAGTAGTGTGTAAGCTTAGGGACTGATGACCTTAGCAGTTAAGTCCCATAAGATTTCACACACATTTGAACATTTTTGAGAATGTTTCGAAGAACTGCATCGCCTAATCAAAAGGTAGCACCGAGAAGTGCACAACGAACTGGAGAAAGCCAATTGATACAAGGCACAGACTAGCCATTTGTTTGAGGTAAGTTTTACCATTTGTGGCCTCTTTGTGCTTCAAACAGAAGTCGTATAATTTATTCCATTGCAGTTTTGCTGTATCATATGAAAGGTTTGGCGGAAGAAAGTGCTATCCCACAACGTAGTTACGAGTGGAGTGATAAATTTATCTGCAGTGTTTACGAATACAGCAAACGATAGCAACATCTAGCATCCGTATGTCCCGCTAGAGAGAACTTTCCACTTAATAGATTGTTTTGTTTCATTGTATTCATAACACTGTCACTGAATTCAAACAAACATACCTTTGGTCGTTAACTTATCTATTCGTTCTATCGACATAATTTATTTTAATCTTTTCCAGATACTTGACAACAGGCGACAGTCACCAGACCATAGCTTTTTCTTTTCGGTTAGGCCCTTCAACAGTCTCAGAAATTGTGGAACAAGTGTGCCAGGCAATATGGACTGTTCTACAACCCAAGTATTTACCTATTCCTACAACAGAGATGTGGAAGAAATCTGAAGAAGGATTTCTAGAACTCTGGGGGTTTCCGAACTGCCTTGGAAGCATAGACCGAAAAGATGGTTAAAATGCCCGAAGGATAGTGGATCCCAGTTCTTCTGTTACAAACAATTCTTTTCGCTGCTTCTCCTGGTGATCGTTGATCCATTCTGCGAATTTACAATAGTTGATATTGGAAACTATGGACGTCACAGTGACAACACTATTTCTGAGAATTCAGCTTTCTATCAAGAGTATATCGAGGGCAAAAGTATTCTACCTCCAAATCAGGATCGCGTGTACCATACAAAAAGTTGCATTGTCTCACCTCCTCTATAAGTCTTTCCGTGTCCATGATGCATGCACTACGAGCTGCAAGACAAAAACCGCCTCACGCCGCTGCTTCCAGTGTGACTACACAGCAGTTGAGTGCGTCAACAGAGGCAAGCAGCCGCTCCGGCTTGCGGCGAATCTGTAATCTGTGACAACCCGGCGGCGGCCGGTGCGGCAGGCCGCATGCCGGTGCGTCAAAGCCGCACTCTGTGTGACCGCCGCCATTCAGTAACGAGCGATTCAACAGTGCGGCCTGCCGGCTGTGGTTCGAGGCCATAGGCCGGACGGCCAGGCCGCATTCAGTCTGGCCAGGCCTCAAGCCAAGATTTTTTACTCAAGCATGAAAAATTCTCGGTTTACTTGCCGCGTCAGATTCTCATAGCATACTAAGCTTTCAACGATTGCTTCTATCATCGTCGTCAGGGGCTATGTTCGTCTTGAGGTTTCCTCTTTTGTACCCAGAGGACAGCATCTGCTTGGCCGTATTACGTCACGATGACATCACGGTAACGGCGTGTACTGAGATGGCGCCGTCTACGATCATTGATTTTGTTTGCGCGCTCTATCCAGCGTCACTTGCAGTGCCATCCCTCGCGCGCGCCATGCGGTAAAATGCGAGAAGTCGTTCTCTGCGCTCCCTCTTCATAAAGTGCAAGCTTGGTTGGTTGGTTGGTTGTTTGGGGAAGGAGACCAGACAGCGTGGTCATCGGTCTCATCGGATTAGGGAAGGAAGTCGGCCGTGCCCTTTCAGAGGAACCATCCCGGCATTTGCCTGGAATGATTTTGGGAAATCACGGAAAACCTAAATCAGGATGGCTGGACGCGGGATTGAACCGTCGTCCTCCCCAATGCGAGTCCAGTGAAAGTGCAAGCTTCCATACATTGATGAGTGCATAGCAGGTGTCTGTTGAAGTTGTTTTCACATAGTTTTATTCCTACTGCTTCCCTTTATCACACAGTCCCAAAAGTTCTACGCGTGAGAAACTATTCCCACTTGTTTAAAAAGAATCTTGGTTTATTCAATAGGCTGCTGGGCCACAGCCTGACCTGTCCCCCCAAACAAATGTATACTTAAGGGAGCGAAATACACTAGATGCCATATTTCCGTAGGAGTCTACGGATCTTCCTGTATACGTAATTTGTGATACGCGATTAATATCTCCCTAACCATCACATCCTCCTGGGCTACAAAATGCTGAGACAATTTGCATTTCACGGAATATCACTGCGAGCACTACAAAAGAAAAGTGGATGGCGTTTGTCTACATCTACATGATTACTCTGCTATTCACAATTAAGAGCCTGGTAGAGGGTTCAATGAACCCCCTTCACGCTATCTCTCTACCGTTCCACTCTCGAAGGGCGCGCGGGAAAAAACGAGCACTTACACAAACCTCATTTAGTGCGATGATGTGGAAATGTCTACTTGTTTTGTGAGCAAGTCATTATCAGTCATACCATCAGTGTTCAAGTTTCGTGAATACTTCACTTGTACAAAACTGTGGTAGCTCAACTTTTCTGTGCGAGCCCTGATTTATTTTATCGTGATGATCATTTCTTCCTATGTAGGTGGGTGCCAACAATGTTTTCGCAATTGGAGGAGAGAACCGGTGATTTAAATTTCATGAGAAGATCCCGTCGCAACGAAAACCGCCTTTCTTTTAATGATTGTCACTCTAATGCACGCATCATGTCTGTGGCACTATTTCGCGATAATACAAAACGAGCCGCCCTTCTTTGAACTTTTTCGATGTCATCCGTCAGTCCCAACTGATACGGATCCCACACCGCACAGCAATAATCCAGAATAGGGCGGAAAAGTGTAGTGTAAGCAGTCTCTTTAGTACATCTGTTGCACCTTGTACGTGTTCTGCCAATGAATCGCAGTCTTTGGTCTGCTCTGCCCACAACATTATCTATGTGATCGTTCCAATTTAGGTTATTTGTAATTATAATCCTTAAGTATTTAGTTGAACTCCGGCGTAAACAGCGGCGAGAGAGAAACAATAGGTGGTTCACAGTCTGAGTGCAGACAGCGAGTACACATGACAGCAGAACTCCCAGCACCTGAAGAAGATGATTGGGACGGTCATCGAAATATTGTGGATAAATTGGAAATAACAGCTCTGGGGAATACCCGGGAACGCACCATCGATCAACCGCACCGAGAAAATGTGAGATATAACCCTAGTAATGTTGTAAGCAACCCGCACCAGTACAAACGGTGGTATCAATGCAAGATTAAGAACGTCCTCACTCTGCACTGCACAGGCAGGCGAAGGGAATGCAAAACGACCGTGGACTCAGTCATCTACCTACGGCGGGCTGCTACTTCCTCCGTGGCACTACCGATGCCGGAAATGCTGAAACGCTAAAGTAAAATTCAACAGTTGAACTCGGAAGAAATGGACATTACTATTCCAAGCAACACAGTTCTGCTACAGTTTTATTTCTATCCTACGTTACATCACTTGATTTCACTGTTCACATACTAATACAACACTGGGTTAACAAAATTCACAGGGTAGCGATCTGCACCAGGCATACAGATGGCTGTAGTATCGCCTGCACAAGGTACAAAAAGGCAGTGCATTGGCAGGGGAGTCATTTGTACTCATGTGAAAATGTTTCCAATGTGATTGTGGTCGCACGACGGGAATTAACAGACGCTGAATGCGGAATGGTAGTTGGAGCTGGACGCATGGAGCACTCCACTGTTTCCTTGAGTTTCTCGTAAGAAGCTTAGTTGTTCAGTGATGGATTTCTTTTTCTATATGTGCTCAATATAGTGCATTTATTTACTTTCAGGGTCAACTGCCAGAGTTTCCATCAATCCTCTGGTCGTTCTGCAAATCGATACCGCCTTTGGACGTTGCTACTGTCTTATAAACAACCGCATCATCTGTGAATAGTTTTAATGAGCATCTAAAACTTTGTAGAAGATCATTTACATACATTGCAAGCAGTAGCGATCCCATCACACTTCTTTGGGGTACTCCGGAAATTACATCTGTCGATTTTGTTCCGTTAAGAGCGACACGTTGAGTTCTATCCGTTGTGAAGTCTTTAATATTGTCACAAATGTGGTCCGACATTCCGTAAGCTCAAATCTTTTCTCACCATACGGCAGTGCGAGACGGTGTCAAATGTCTTCCTGAAGTCAAGGAACCTGGTATCAACCTGAGCGCCCTTGCTTGCAGCGCTATGGATCTCAAGTAGTGAGAGAGCGAACTGAGTTTCGGAAGATCTGTGTTTGCGGAATCCGTGTTAATTTTTATAGAAGAGATTTTCGTTTTGCAAAAACGTCATAATTCTTGAGCGTAACACATATTCCATAATCAGAGTGTACACATGGACAAGGAAAAAAAATTCCCCGATTTTTCACGGATTTACTGGTTAAAAATACACTTTTCCCCGGGTGAACATACACTTTCTCCCTGTTAAGTGACAGTGTACTTTCCGCCGGAACTGTGAAGCTTATCAGTTCTCCCCGGCACTTTAGAAAACGACCTCCTCCCTCCTCCTCCCCCCCCCCCCCCCCCAAGAAAAAGAGCTTTGGAAAAATCTTTGATGTGCAGCATCATGTAACGCTGCAAATTTTCGTATTACGAAAGTATAAATTCGAATTCCACTAAACACAGAACGTTAGTTTCCGAAGAATTGAACTGGACATTGTGATGCGCTTTTTGAAGCCATTCATAGTTAATTTCACGTGGCCTGACAGCCGATGACAGCAGATATCAAGAGCATAGGGCATGTGATGTTGTCAACCATAGTAATACTACCGTTAGTAGCACGTACACACACAAATGGAAAAATCTAACGTTCAAATTAATATACATATTGTAGATGAAGATCTAAGCTTTCACATATAATACTGATCTTGAAGACTGATAAGCTACAAGAAAAGCTAAGCTTTTACATGTAATATTGATGTAGTTGTGGGGGTGTTACACTTTAAGATACATCATACAAATGTGCCAGGAAAACTTTAAAAATTTAAATAAATGTCCGGTCTTCTGGGCACGAAATTCTTCCAAGTGGCTGGTCCTCAAAGTCTTAAATTTTAAATTGGAGTCAAATGCTCTGTGATTTACGAAATTCATCGCCCACCTCACACGTATGATCATCTTGCGTAAAAGGACATTTACTTAGAAATTAACGCTCTTCGAACCACCATTCGCAGTATTTTCCCGCGCTCTGTTACACATAGGTTTGTTAAAGCTGTCGTCAGAGAGCCAGAAAACAGGCGTTACTGCGGGTGAGCCGTTACGATGACGTAGGAAGTCTGTATGTTCGTAAGTATACAGCATTAAGTGGTCTTACACTACGCCATAAAAGAAACAGGACATCAGGGGATACTCCAAGAGCATCGGAATTTCGTAAACCATACCAAAATGCATAATTCGACTTGAAGTGCACATTCATATGTCCTGATTCACAACGAAGCAGCCCCCGACTTGATTTTAAGCTTTTCAGTGTGGTTTTCGGGATGCAAAGTTTATTGGTGTACCAATACTGTATTGTATTATGTTTAGTTCTTTGTTATGGCTTAATGCCAGACAGAGCCGGCCGTAGTGGCCGAGCGGTTCTAGGCGCTACAGTCTGGAACCGCACGACCGCTACGGTCGCAGGTTCGAATCCTACCTCGGGCATGGATGTGTGTGATGTCCTTAGGTTAGTTATGTTTAAGTAGTTCTAAGTTCTAGGGGACTGATGACCAAAGAAGTTAAGTCCCATAGTGCTCAGAGCCATTTGAACCATTTAATGCCAGACAAGCCAGAAGACGAAAACGCGAACTTGAAAGAAAGCGAATAGTCGAACGTAGCCCGCAGTGTGGAATGAAACAAATCGTTTCAAATAAACTGACTGCCTCTGCGGAAAAGATAAATAAAAGCAAATTCTTTTAGAAAACTGACAAAAATAGCTTAATTCTTCTGCAAGGCGATTAATGCTTGATTGCCAAAAACGTGGAAATAAAATAAAATCAGAAAAAGTGAAAACAATGACATATTCTAGCGCCCCGTAATTATGTGAATGTATTTCAGTTCAATTCGTAGCTTCCTGAAACAGAAATTCGTTTGGTTTCCATTTGACGTGAGAGCTGCAAACGAAGAAGCATCAGCGAAAATTAAACGGTAAACACGGGTCACATAGAGACTCGGAGCCGAGCGGGAGAATGGTACTGCTCATACGCGATTCATCTGAACCCACTAGCAGCTGCTCAAACCAACCTAATGTAAGCAATAATGACTACACGCTCATCGGAAGAAGTTTATTACAAAGTATTGCATAGTTCATCCTAACGCCTTTGACACATTTTACTTTCAGCAGACGCTTGTGTGCATTACGTTTTCTGTTGTAAATTCTGATGTACTGCGGCATGTACGACATTCATTACGCCAGAGATTGCAATTGTGTGCAGGAAATGATGGCCACCACATTGAAAATCTATTGGCCTGACATGTCGGGACACACTCTATTCCACTCCGTAATTGAAAACGGAGACCACGTGTGTACGTGTACCTCACCCCTCATGGTAATGTACATGTGCGTCAGTGAAAAAGACCAATAAAAAGGTGTTAGCATGTGGACGTAATGTGCTGTTCCAGTCTCTTCTGTACCTAAGGTCCATCACCGTTCCCTTTGGATCCCTACGTAATTCGGTACTCTCCGATACACACGATCGAACAGCGGAGGAGTGGTACTCAAGCGTCAACTTTAGGTTACAATATCTCCGGATGAAATTAACATTTTACAATGCAACAAACGGCACTGATTACGTATTTGTTTATATGTTCAGATGTGCTAACAAAACTAACGTGGTTCCATTTAAAAAAAACGTAGGTTTGTGTTAAAAACATACTTCCGTGCATTTTTGTATGGTTTGTATTAAACAATTACACTAGCCCCTCTCCTCACGTTCGGTCTGTGTAATCGGTTCGTCAGTATTTGATGTGTTTTACGAAATATATCCAGCGGTAACGTTAGGTGACTCACCCTGTATATATATTCATTGATGGTCTCAACATTTAACGTACTTCATACTTGCCAATAGAAGAACATTAAAATTTTCACACTTATTACCATAGTTATGTCCGCCTCCGGTAGCTGAGTGGTCAGCGAGACAGAATGTCAATCCTAGGGGACCGGGTTCGATTCCCCGCTGGGTCGGAGATTTTATCCGCTCAGGGACTGGGTGTTCTGTTGTCCTAATCATCATCATTTCATCCTCATCGACGCGCAAGTCGCCGAAGTGGCGTCAAATGGAAAGACTTGCACCTGGCGAACGGTTTACCCGACAAGAGGCCCTAGTCGCACAACATTTACGTTTATCATCCTCATATGATGGAATACTTATACGAATTTTATCAAGAAGTACCTTTGGGGTGTTATAAGGAACAACAGTGGCGAGTGTTTTACGTGGACGATAGTGCACCCAGCTACACATGGTGGGTGTTGCTTGGTCGATGTTTGAATCTACTGACTGATTTTAGCATCATATGAAGCAATGCGCACTAAGGACCGCCAAAGCAGTTTCCAGCATTTTCTTCTATTTTTGGTATTGTGAGACACTGAAGTTGTGTTTTGCGCAGCGTTTGCAAATATGATGAGTTCTACATATTTAAGTGGTGTATGACATTGCTATTTGGCGGACATTGTTAATTCTTCAGTTACAGAGGTTTTGGGTGAGTAAAATTCTAGATTTTTCAAAACTAGTTACATAACATATATACACTTAAGACATATGCACTATCTTTTACCTTGAAATGGACTGTCTTTTCTACCATGAGACACTCGATATTTGGAAACGGATTGAGTTTCTTTACTGTCTTAACGATTTTCCTTGTGTCGAAAATGGAAATGTGTGTTAGTTGCCAAAGCTTCTGTTTAAAAATGTTTTTGTCTTGTGACTGATTATTGATAATAATCGATTGCTCTTACTGACTGTTACTAGTGTGTAGTAGAGCAATAAAGTAACACACAGTATATTAAATACACTATACCGTACTGACAATATTTTCTCGATTGCTACAGTTTTAAAGCCGAACACAATATTTGTTCCTGGGTATATGAGCATATTGACATTTGAGCAGTTTTTACGATTTGGAAAAAGCTTACTTCTCTGGAGAAATTTTTGTAATTTCAGAAAAAAACTGTAGCACACACAAAGTGAATGCTTTTATGTCAAAATATATTAAAACTTGTTTTACAGGGCTGGTAGAGGCCAAACTATGAAAAGTGTGTCAAGGGAAAACACACTCCTCCTTATACAGGGCGTTTCAAAAATACTTTTACAAACGTTGGGCAAACACATTACGCCAAAACAAGAAAGCAATGTCTGGTAAATATGGGCTCCAAAATTCGTGCCTTAGGCGATATGAGCACTCGTTCATCTGTTCTATTACACACAGATCTTTAAGTATGCGTTTTAGAGCCCGTATTTTCTAAATGTCTTTTTTTTACATAATGCACCTGTCGTCAAAGATTGTAAAAGTATTTTTGAAACACCCTTTATACGGAAAGCAAAATAATAAACATACTGTAAAGCTATATTGTCTTATGTAATGCATATGGCGCTGAAGACAGGCATGTGTCGATACTAGTCCCCCAATATGAGTCGTCATATTTCCTGTAACCATGATACTACACAACGCCGGATGAAGTGCGATACGTGGTTCACTCTTCACCTATTACAGATATTGTTAAAACAGACCTCTGAATAATGAACCGTGGTTGTCGATTAGTTTTGGGTAATTACTGTGTTTAATAATCTGCCAATGACTACTTCTCGCCACCTTTCTCATCCGAGTTCGCTGAATAACTTCAGCGAATTTCGTTCACTAAGAACGCGTTCTCGTTGTCCAGCTAAGTTGGCGCTCCTTCCTTTAGCCAGTCAACGAAGGAAAATTTGCGGAAAAAATTTGTGTAGTCTCAAACTTCTTAACACTAGTAGTGGCAGGGGGGGGGGGGGAGGATCATGAGTATCATACCAAAAAACCTGACCGGTGGCATGAGCTCTGCGCGGGGGAGGGGGGAGGGGGGGTGGCGCGGAGAGAGAACGTTTAAAGGTCGCTTTTCTTATGTTACTGAGTATTTCGAAAACCGGGGCTTCTAGGGAAGTTCTTTCCCAGTGTAAATTTAAACTACATTAAATTTCCTACAAAAAAGACAGTATTCAGTTTACATCTAGGACTAATAGTTTCTGCATTGCTGGGGATGAAAATATCGCAAATTATTAAAAATAGTGGTTTAATGGTACAAAATTCATGTATATTGTTAAATAACGTAGGTTAAATATATACCCACATCCAAGTGCAGTAGAATCATATTAAGGGTAAACTGTGTTTTAGAGGTAAAAAGAGGTGGAAAGCCAAAAGTGGAGGTAAGAAGCATGAGGGAACGTATGTCGCCGCATTGTGGTTATGCACTTCCCTTCTTCATAGGTCTGCAAACATAAGAGCGAGGAGGTGCATTCCCACTCTCTCTACCACACTACGTCACAAAAAGCAAGTACAGTGTGTTTCACAAAGTTATACCCATTCTTTCGAAGTTCGCATCATGAATCTCTGGCAATGCAGAGTGCAAACAGGCACGGGAGTGTTTATTTTCCACAGAGTGCGTTAAAACTACATGGAGTATGGATACTAATTAATAATAATACCAACCCAACAAATGCATACGGAAGGAATCTATATAAATCTCTCCTCACCGGTCTACAATGCAAGAGGGAAATTGATACTTAGTCATCCTGTACAGAACGTGCAGCGTTCTTCCGGGAAAGGCAATTTCATCCACCACGAATGCTACTCCTCCTTAGTTTACCAACGTGCTAATTTTCCCATACTTTTCTGTCCTGTTCTCTCATGTGAGTAGCTGAAATAAGTTTACTGAGCTCTTGGTTCTATAGTGGAGTTATCTTCAGTTTATTAGGCGCGTATTTATTTGCAGTTGTTAAATGAGATGTTACGTGAAAAAGCTCAACAGCTGGCTCTCAAACTATAGAGACTTCCCATGTTTAGCGTGCTGTCAATGTGTATTCGATCTTCTGGCCATTCATTAATTCACCACTAAGTGACTGCAACATGGTTAAACAGCTTTACAGTATGTTTTCAAAGACACGCCCTATTTGCCAATCAAATTCCCTTCCCACCAACACCATATAGGTCGCTGACAATATCACGCTTACAAAGTAAGTTCTTCACAGCCACTGTTTACAGGAACGTATTTTACAAAAAAAAGGACTTAAAAACTGCAAACAAGTACACACTTAATAAATTGAAAATAGCTCCACTTGGAAGATACACTCTGACAGTAAACTCGAAAGTGAGCAACGCTCATGTTGGAGGAAATCGCCCTTCTCGGAAGACCCCTACAAATGCCGCACAGTATGATTGGGAACCAATTTCCCCTGTACCAGTGCAGAAAAGTCTGCAGAGATTTATGCAGAATCCGTTCACAAGCTTTTCTTGCGTTTGTATTGTTAGTAACTCAAACTTGTATTTCACGTAGTGTTTACGTACTTCGTGTACAACAGTAACAGAATAGGTGTAAAATCATCTTAAGGAAGAAAAAAGGAGAAATGGCGAGAAGATAAAAGACTACTGGAGGGAAAGAAATGAGAAGGAATTGATATTGTCAGTTGGTCTCTAGTAGGGCAAAATAAAAGGAAAATACCACTACTATTACCACTACTACGGCTGCTGCTGCTGCTAATGCTAATAATAATAAATTATTATTATTAATATAAATTATTATTATAACTATAAATTATTATCAAAGCTTTTTTCTGAAGTGGGAATCATGTTTTCCTTCATGTATTCAGCAGTATTAAGGCGACCACCCGAGCGCGTTCTGTAACAGATGAGTAAACAAACCAAACTATGTTACCGGGCGGTGCGTCTGCCCGCCACACGGCGCTGCCTTGCACTTCCGCCTACGGAAGGCGTACAACTCCAAGGGGATTTTCGCGCAACACGATTTAGACCCGGACGAATCCGTTGCGCTGCCGGATACGGTGAAAACAGCAGGTCAACTGATACCTAGCCTCAGTCTTTCCTCTAACACTTGAGGATCTTCACAGGGCTTGACCGAATAGTGGTGACAATCCCAGCACAGGCTCCAGTCGGGCAATATGAGGTTATTTAAAGCATCAGTATTTTATTTGTAAGATAGCTGTTTTCTGGAACCGCGCGACCGCTACGGTCGCAGGTTCGAATCCTGCCTCGGTCATGGATGTGTGTGATGTCCTTAGGTTAGTTAGGTTTAAGTAGTTCTAAGTTCTAGGGGACTGATGACCTGAGGTGTTAAGTCCCATAGTGCTCAGAGCCATTTGAGCCATTTAAGATAGCTGTTTATCATTACAGATACGTCATCCCTGATGCTTAACACTTGCTCCTCTATATAAAGCTACACAGAGATAACCAAGTGAGCTGTTCCGTTCGAATTTTTCAGACTCTAAAGTAAAATGTGATCTGTCAAACAACTTAAATCTAGAAACACACAGCTAATGACTCATGTCGGAACAGCATTCGGTTCTTATAGAGATATGACACATTATTCTTGCCTTTTTAACTGATAAATCTATTACGAACACACAACTTCCTGAAGAATAAGTTCTGTAAGCCTAAGATCACTACCAACATAAAATATCTGAATAGTTGCCCTAATTTGGAAGATGTCATATGCCACACAAACTATACGATTCTTTAAAAGCCTTGTTTCTTGTAACTTTCATTTGTTTGGATTAAAGGTTTCAATACAAATACTTTCCAAAAGGTTTGACAAGGAATCATTTCAATCAATATTACAGGTGTCTAAGCTGCGAGTGTACAGTACATAACTACTTTTCAGTAAACACAATCCGAAAAATCTATTCTCAATCACAAACAGCTGCACTCTTTTCAGAATTAGATACATCATTATTAAAAATAATTTAAGTGATTTCATCATTGTACCACAGCTGTGTTTTAACACACTAGTAATATTGTGTAAGGATAGTCTGTTTTAATGCATCCATACAGCTTTTCTTCCACCAGAATGCAAGATTTAAACGACAGTAGCTGAACAAGCTTCATTGTGCTTGAATTCCATCGGCAACAGAGTGTTAGAACAGTGTAACGCCTTACTGAGAATTGTCATTACAAAGATGCACCAAATGACAACGCCATTCGGTGATGGTATACGGTGATTCAGCTCAGGCGTTCACCTCAGGTATTTAATGCATCGTTTAAGACATCGTAATTCAGTTTATATGCAGATGAATACAACCCCTGCCAAATGGCGTCATTCAGATGCTGTATGGAGGGGCACGAGTGGGTCAGCACACCGCTCTCCCTGCCCTTGTCGCTTTCCAGACTTCAGTGCCGCTACTTCTGTTTCAAGTACTGCATCACGAAGCTATAGGGGCTCCCTTCCAGTGCTTCCACCAACGAAATATCCCTGGCAGTACCGGGAATCGAAGGGGGGTCGTTCAGGTGGCAGTCAGTCGCGTTTACCACTCAGATAGGTCCGTGTCACGCTATGGGCTATCGAAATAGAGAATTCCTAATACTGCCGACTACGCCCTAGCCTGACACGAATTGCGTATGGGAAAGAAATGAGAGTGGCGAAACTTTTCCTACGACAACACGTTTTTACAAACATCTGTCGTTAAAATGATTTATACGGCACACAGCGCGCTTGGTTCACACAGCTGCTGCCCTCCACAGCTCGCTCATGTTCACGAATGCAGTTCTTGCGCTACTTCGGTTCGGTATTTTAGGGTCTCAAAGGTCAGCGAGCGGGAGCTGAAGTAACTATGTATGTGACGCAAGGCATCCAGTTTTTCTAGATTTCTGCCGACTGCAGACTCGAAATAGACGCTATTGTGGAGCAAGCAAGCTAAAAAAAGTTGGAAGAGTTATGTAATTTACATCTCCCCCACCCAGTGCTTTTCTGTTCCTAAGTTTCAGTTGGTACGATTTGCTATGTAAATGAAAAATAATTCAGCAAAAAGCCTCCTGTGACTGATTCGTTTGTCAGCGCTTATGGTGATGGAAACGTGGTCGTTTGTGGGAATACTAGAACTGTGCCCGTTGGACACTGACATCTGGCAGTACGCGGGAAAAAGCTGAAGAATAACGTTACGTGAATTGTTAGTGAGTGTGCCTGTAGGCAGTTATACTCGGTACATCTAATCTGAACCCTCAAGTACATTACCGTATGCTCCGAAATTGGTCATTGGCAGCGTTGCTCAAGTTTCTGATGCCGTAGCGGGTGCAAAGGCCAATGCCTAAACCGACGCAGAGATGGTGCATCCCAATTTCTCAGTAGAACCAACTGATTTGTGTGTGCATATATATATAAGTACAATATAACTTCTGCACAATTTCAGTGGGACGATAAATAGTTTGGACAAGAAGAGAATAGAAGCTTTCGAAATGTGGTGCTCCAGAAGAATGCTGAAGATTAGATGGGTAGATCACATAACTAATGAGGAGGTACGGAATAGAATTGGGGAGAAGAGGAGTTTGTGGCACAACTTGACAAGAAAAAAGGACCGGTTGGTAGGACATGTTCTGAGGCATCAAGGGATCACAAATTTAGCATTGGAGGGCAGCGTGGAGGGTAAAAATCGTAGAGGGAGACCAAGAGATGAATAAACTAAGCAGATTCAGAAGGATGTAGGTTGCAGTAAGTACTGGGAGATGAAGAAGCTTGTACAGGATAGAGTAACATGGAGAGCTGCATCAAACCAGTCTCAGGACTGAAGACAACAACAACACTGTGTTCATTGTAAATAAGTATTATAGTAGTTGTATTACACGTTTATTACCTTATACATAAATAATTTGTTATTCAAATTCAGTGCATTAGTATTTGTAAAATGATTCTTTCATATAGTGTTCATTAAAAAATGACGATCATTCCACTTGGGACCTGTGGAATGGTATATTAGCTTATTTGTTTGAGTTGTAAATATTTTTCATGTATTGTTGTTTTTCTGACATGGTCTACATCCTGGAGGACCACCTCACTACGGATCAATTGGAATGAAGGTAAATCTAATCTGGGAGCTGTCAGATGGTTTTACAACACCATGCGTCAAAGGCCAGTACAGATCTGACAGTGTAATCACGTGACACGACTAACTATTCCATTTGCGTTAATACAGGATTTCTCTTTGTCCCTCCCAAAGGCAGCTGCTGTATCTAATCCCATTCCTTATGAGTGGACACACTTTAAAAGCATTTCACCTCACACAGCTGTTCCGTCATATACTTTTGAACAGGGCGGAAAGAGTGGCAATCAAAGTTCGACAGACCGGGAAAAAAAGTGGAAAGGGTGATAATCTCCCACAGCCTGACTCTTTGCTTTGTTAAATTATCGCAGAACGAGCTTCGTGTAATTTTGCTCTCCGGACGTCGTCTTCGCGCTTGAATTGTAGCCAGAAATTGTCTTATGTAGTCAGCCAACTTCTGCGCTAATGGTTCTATATCTGGGGAGCAATTTCCAGTGCGCCAGACGATTGCAGTTTCACGCAATGTTTCATGTTGTAGTGCTCGAGATGCTTTTTCTCTTTAGAGCAGAAATGATATATGCTTTTCAGAAGGCAATAAAAGCCCTGAATTCTACAGTTACCGCTTAAAGTTTGCCGCCACCAGAACCGGAATTTTATGGCTTTTCTCATGAAATACAAATGTCGTACAATGTGTAACTAGTCACAGTTCATCGTCTGTGCCAATGCTGTGACTGACTAATATTAAATGCCGTGAATCAGCGAGTTTACAGGTATTCTTCAAATATCAATGGTCTTTCCCAGAAAGTTAAAGCAGTTTCTCGCTGTAAGTTGTGTGCTGCTGAGCTCGTAGACGATGCAAATGTTTCGCACCATCATACTGCATGCGGTCTGCTGATAATCATTCAGTCGGGAGCAACATGTGTGCTCGCTTAAGGTAAATATCCGTTTGGCATTAACGAACATACACAGTTTGAACAGCCAAACCATTATGACTACTGCCCACCGCGACGTTGGATGCTGCCTGATGCTGGTGGTGACGTGACCCAGTAACAGAAGTATGTAAGCGGAGCAGACACGGACGGGAACGGGGGATCACTCTAACGAAGGTATGGGCCGCAAACGGGGAAGTCCATTGAGATACGCCTTCGACAAAGGGTAGAGTATTATTATGCAGAGCCGGCCGGGGTGGCCGAGTGGTTCTAGGCGCTTCAGTCTGGAACCGCGCGACCGCTCGACCCATGCCTCGGGCATGGGTGTGTGATGTCCTTAGGTTAGTTAGGTTTAAGTAGTTCTGAGTTCTAGGGGACTGATGACCTCAGAAGTTAAGTCTCATAGTGCTCACAGCCATTTGAACCATTTTATGCAGAGCCTGTGAACGTGTATCTCGAAAACGGCGAAGCTGTTCGAATGTTCACATGCTACTGTGGTAAGCATCTACTTAAAGAGGTAGGAGGACAGTGAAACTACCATTAGGCGCTAAATGGTTGAACGTCCAAGACTCTTCGCAGAACGTGGGGTTCGGAGGCTTGTCTGCTCTGTAGAGTTTGGGCGGTGATCTGTGGCACCTCTGCCAAAAGAACACAATGCTGGTGCACGCGCAAGTGTTTCGGAACACACCGTTCTTCGTACATTGTTGAACATGGATCTCCATAACAGACCACCCATACGTGTTCACATGTTGACCCAAGAACATGGCCAATTACGATTGCAGTTGGCACGGGACCATCGGGCTTTGAACGTCGATCAGTGTAAACATGTCGGCTCTTCTGGTAAATCACATTTTCGGTACACCAGGTCAGTGGTCGTCTCGACAAACGCCGTCATTGGGGTGAACGGCGGCGCCAAACGTGTAACGCACCACGACGCAGGGAGATGGGAGCAGAATTATGCTATGGGAGACATTCACCTGCAGTTGTATGGGACCTGTGGTAATAATCGAAGACACACTGACAGCTGCGAACCAGCTGCATCCTTTCATGCTTGGTGTCTTCTTCGACGGCAATGTCATCTTTCAGCAGTATAATTGACCGTGTCTCGGAGCCAGAACCGTGCTACAGTGGTCCGAGGAACATTATAGTGAAATCACGTTGATGTCTCGGCGACTAAATTGCCTGATGTAAATCCTGTGAAACCCATCTGGGTCGCTAATGGGCGCCATCACCGCGTACGCAAATCAGCGGCCCGTTATTTACGCGTTATGACATGACCTATGCATAGACATCGAATGCCACATACCTCCACAAAGCTACCTACAAACTGTCGGATCCCTGATACACAGAATTAGTGAAGTATTTCATTCAAAAGACGGACAACAAGCTATTAAGCAGCCGGTCATAATGTTTCGGCTCATTAGTGTTACCTATTTCGCTAAAGTTTTAAAGTCTTTACGAAACGTGTAGTAATTAGCTAAACTTCTGAAGAGGAAACGCTCGAGAAAGTATTCATTTACTAATGATAAAACGGTTAGGGTTCATACTACAGGCATAATAAAAAGCTCAACTTTGTAGTTTCACATAAAAAAAAATCCTTTACCGTTACCCATTTCCGCGAAACACAATTCTGTTCGTCCATGAAATCAAGAGCGCCTTAGACAATGGCGTTCCAGGTTGGTGCCATCTTTGTGTACTATCACAAAACATTCGGTGCACTTCCACGCCGTTGTTTACTGAACAAAGTACGAGTTTACCGAGTACCCGACCGGATTTGTGACTGAATTGAGGACTTACTAGCACACAGAACTGAAACCATTTTTGTTACCGAATATAAAGTTTACAGATGTGAAGATAATTTTAGAAATACTCCCAGAGAGAGTTATAGAGGTATTACTGTCTTACAATATACATAAATGACCTAGTGGATAACATCGAAGCTCCATAAGGCTGTTTGCAGACGATGCTGTCGTCACTATAGAAAGGCTGAAATGTGAGAACATTTTAGCAAAATGCAGGAGGACCTGCAGAGGAGCAACGATTGGTGCAGGAAAACGTGGTTGACTCTGAACATCAATAAATGTAACGCGTTGTGTATAAATAAACGAAGAGTTCTATTAAGCTAGTGACTATAAACTACTGGAAACAGGAGCAACCGCGACGTCCCTCGACGTGGTGTGACCACATGAAGCTAATTATGTGTAAAGCCCGTACTACTTACTCCCCGCTCCCCTTACATGCGTCTCGTGTAATGGCTACAACGAGAAACATCATCAGAGAAATTTGAACTCACACGACGGTTTATTGACAGTCGGTCTTCCCACGCGCCAATCTCGAAAATAACAATGAAGGGTAGAAAAGATGGTAGTTTAAGAAATATCCTCCGCCACACACTGTAAGGGAGCTTGTGGAGGACAGACAGACATAGATGTAAGTATAAATTTGGTAAAATTTCCGTTTCAAAATATGTGAGTTGATGGTACCGCTAACATTCACTACCGCCGGGTCCAAAACAGTTACCTTTGGGAAGCTAGCTAACTGTATTTCTGCTACAGAAGTTATTCTCCTTTCCGGACTTTATGTTATTGGTACAGAACTCAATGTTACATCTACGAGGACGTGCTGAAAAGTAATGCCCGCGAATTTTTTGTGACGATTCTTAAACCTTTTTAAATAAAACAAACGTTATTAAGGTCATACATCTTTATTCTTCATATCTAGATATTTGCCGCCCTCTGCAGCTAGAGGGTTTCGAGTTGTAGAGTGTAACGTGGCGATGTGTAACGTAACTATGTCGGTGCCTGAAAAACAGCGTGCTGTAATCGAGTTTCGAGTTCGTTCACACGTGGAGGACTCTCTCCTTCAGAATTACGATATCAGACCACACACGAGCGCTGCGACATCTGCAACAATCCTACCCCTTGGGTCCGTCGTCATCGATTATCCTACGTACAGTCCTGACTTCGCTCCATCCGATTTTCATCTGTTTTCAGTACTTGAAGAACGCCTTCAAGGTCTTCACTTTGATAGTGATGAAGCGGGGCAAGCAAAAGTGAGGTTGTGGCTCTTTCAAGAAAGTCAGACATTCTACACTGGCGGTGTCGTTGGGAGAAATGTGTTCGTCGTGAGGTTGACAATGTTGAGAAATAAATATGTAGACATGGAGAGTAAAAATGTAGAATGTTAATAACGTTTGTCGCCGGCCGGTGTGGCCGTGCGGTTCTAGGCGCTTCAGTCTGGAACCGCGTGACCGCTACGGTCGCAGGTTCGAATCCTGCCTCGGGCATGGATGTGTGTGCTGTCCTTAGGTTAGTTAGGTTTAAGTAGTTCTAAGTTCTAGGGGACTGATGACCTGAGATGTTGAGTCCCATAGTGCTCAGAGCCATTTGAACCATTTTTTGAATAACATTTGTTTTCTTTAAAAAGGAATAAGAGTTTTCACCAAAGAAATTCGGATGCATTACTTTTCAGCACGGCCTCGTACATCTACTACTCCGCATGCCATCTTACGGTGTGTGGCGTAGAATAATTTGTGTACGAGTGTCTTTCACCCTCTTTCCTGTTCCAGTAGCGAATAGTTCGCTGACTGCCGGTAAGCCTCCGTACAAGCTCGTACCTAATTTTATCTCCAAGGAATTTTCGCGAATTATACGTAGGAGGAAGCAATCAATATATTGGTTGACTCTTCTAGGAACATGCCATCTCGGAACTTAAACGTCTTTTAGCGCCTGACTCTTGAATTTGCTGTTTCCTCTATCTATCCTGTCTGGCACGGATCCCAGGCTGACGAACAATATTCAGGTATTGGTAGAACGAAAGGTTTGCAAGCTTTTGTCTTTACTTGATGAACTATAATTTCCGACGGTTGTTCCGACGAATTTCAGTCTGGTACCTTTCCTACACGTGATAAGCTTTATGTGGCCGTTCCACTTTAAATGGCTCCATACACAGACTCCTAGATATTTTATGGATGTGACTGCTTCCAGTGATTGTTCTGCAATCCATAAAATAATTGGTCTTCCTGGGTATGCATACGCAATACGTTACATTTATGTTGCGCGTCAATTGAACTCCCTGTAGCAAGTGTCGATCCACTGCAGGTCTTCCTGCATTTGGCCACAATTTTGCAGAGTTGCGGTCTCTCTATACATAACAGCATCAGCCGAGAAAAGCCCCATCCAACTTCCGACATTATCTACTACGTGATTTTCATATATTGTGACAAGTAATGGTCCTTTAACACCCCCTTTGGGTACGCCCGATGTTAGTTTTACGTCTGAAGACTTCTCTCCGTTGCTGCGTTAAGGTGCGTGTCCACTAGCAAATAAACTTCCGGAAGTCGCTTGCAGAAGCTGATTCTGCAAGTTAGTTGAGATGGAAACAAGCAAGTCGACTTCCGTCTACTTGCAGAAATAAAGCTTCCGAAAGTTGGTGGAAACCATTTTTCGTATCTTTCTGCAAATACTTGCCGGACTTTCCGGTTGCTCGAAGTTTTTCCAAGACTTGCAGAAGTCGCATTATTTTCAGCACCGGTACGAAAATATCAATGTCCAAAAGGAGAATGGCGCAAAGACAGATGGCTCCAATCAAAATGTACCTTTGGAACCCCTAAACATATAAATGGCCACCGTCAGCCAAGGAAGTGCGAAATGAATTTACGGGTTAATTTATTTCACCACAACGGAAAGGAGAATGGCAGGACAGACATCTTTAAAGTTTAGCTGAGTTTTTTTAATGTTAAAGTTAACACGAACGCATAACATTTGTAATAAAAGTAATAAACACTGTTTTCAAAAATCGAAGAGAAGTTACAAGGCAATTTCTTGGTGATATACAGCTTGCGACATTTTTGTATCCTGATTTCGAATGTATATTAGTGCACGATACACAAGAGAATTACGGAAATTGCCTACGACACCCTATGCGAAGTCCTCTGATTTTAATTAATTCAGTTCTGCTTCTTGATAAATATGTTCAACCTCCGTATCCATCTCTAGACACACACATTTCCTTTTTTCTCAACTTTTTTTATTTTCGTTATTATTTTTCCTCAATAATAATAATAATGCGACAACGGTGGCGGCTGCTATGGTTTTTAGCACGATGCTGTAAACATCCACTTGCCTATCTCACGACGAGTCTGTAGTTAAAACACTTATGCATGTACTGTACTTGCAGCAAGCGGCTGAAATTAACTTGCCCGAGAGACTTCCAGTAGTAAACTTGCGCAAGTTTTACTTCTAATGTAAGCACCTCAGCAAGTGTTTACAGAAGTTACTTGCTAGTGGATATCCGCTTTTACAAAGTAGGGAAAGAGCGTGACGTTGCATCACCCTTGGTGTCGCCGTTGACAAGAGAGCCGTAAGCGTTGCAGGCAGGCAGGCAGAGCAAGGCAAGGCAGCGGCAAATTCTGAGCGACGGGCCGTTCCGTTTCGCGTGCGGCCACGTGCACGCCGGATTAAGCGGCTCCGCGCATCGACCCGCGAAACCATACAGCGGCCGCCGCGCCGGTGGCGCCCGAGGCTGGGAGCTGCCAGGCTACCTGTTGCTGACTGGACGTACGTCGCCTGACCCCTAACCGTTAGCTTCCCTTACCTTACCTTCCTGCGTCCTAATCTCACCGTCCTCCATGTTAACGCAGCGACTTGGGCGCGCCACGCAATATGCTTATTCGTCAGGTACACATAAGGAGCTTTCACATTACATAAGTTTCCAAACAACCGGAACGGACAGAGTTAGCGACACGCTTAACGAAAGTACGCTTCCTACCGAGTAATACGAAGGTAAATCTGAAATGTTGGGTGGGTCAAGTGCTGAGCTTTTCTTTAAAAAGTCAAAGCATGTAAGTTCACAGATGCAGGGAAAACGTCTTTAATTTGTCGTGTTGTATTAGTAGCTATGGCAATAAATTATAGATTTTCCATTACACAAGTTGTTCAATTTTCATATAACCAAGCCTTAGTTTTCTAAGCATATTCCACCTACTTGAAGGTACACGGCACTGGCTTAGCAAATAAGATACACCAGCTGTCGTCTCGGATCTTCGAAGTCACTAACTTCAGAAGTTCATGTACTTCTCATATGGTAATTTTCACTCTCTCAAGTAGTGCAGTGTGGTAGCCTATTAAATGCGATTAAAGCCCGAGTACAGTGTCAGGATACATTAAGGGGACCATTCCTTGTCTGTGAGCCAGGACGAAGCCTTTGAAAGTAACCATGGAGTGTACGATAACTTCAGTATTCTCGAATTACTTCAAATATTGTTAATGTTGAATCTTTTATGTTTGATTAATTAAATTTTCCCGACTCAAGGAGAGCGCAACTGCACCACTTACGTGTCACCGTTGTTGATTTCATTCCGAATACTGGTTGGATACAGAACTCCAACACAGCCTATCCTCTGCAAGCTCACAAACTACATGCATTTGAACCTGCTTCCTATATTCAAGCCTTGGTCTCCTTTTACAGTTTTAACCCTTCCCCCACCTCCTTCCATTATCAAATTGACGATTCCTTGTTGCCTCAGGATGTGTCAGAGCCGGCCGGAGTGGCCGATCGGTTCTAGGCGCTTCAGTCTGGAACCGCGCGACCGCTACGGTCGCAGGTTCGAATCCTGCCTCGGGCATGGATGTGTGTGATGTCCTTAGGTTAGTTAGGTTTAAGTAGTTCTAAGTTCTAGGGGACTGATGACCTCAGATTTAAGTCCCATAGTGCTCAGTGCCATTTGAACCATTTTTTTGATGTGTCGTATCAACTGAGCTGTTCTCACTTAAATTTTGCCATTTTTTCTTCATCATTCGATTTACCAGCTCTTCATTACTTATCTGATACACCCATTTAGTCTTCTGCAGCACTACTTTTAAAATGCTTCTATTCTCTTCTTGTCTGAATTGTTTATCATCCATTTTTCACTTCCATACAAGCCTCCAATCCAGACAAATACCTTCAGAAAAGACTTTCTAACATTTTGAAACTCGATTTTCACAAATTTCTCTTCTTCGCAAATGCTTTTCTTGCTATTGCCAGTCTACATTTTATATCATCACTATTTTAGCCAACGTCAGTTAATTTTCTGCCCTAATAACAAAATTCGTCTACTGCTTTTAAGAGCCTCATTTCCTAACGCAATTTCCCCAGTATCACCAGATTTAATTCTACTGCAATCCTTGTTTTACTTCTGTTGCTGCTCATCTTACACTATCTGATCGAAAGTATCTGGATACATACTAATGGACACTAATATGGAGTGTGTATTCCCATCGACTTTATGACGTCTTAAGCTCTGTTGGGGACACTATATAATGAGGTGTCTGAATGTCTGTGGAGGAATGGAAGTCCATTCTTCCTCAAGAGCCGAAACCAGAGAAGGTAGTGACGTTGGAAAGTGGTGTCTGGAGTGAAGTCGTCGTTTTGACTCATCCCAAAGGTGTTCCATTGGGTTCAGGTCGGAGCTCTGGAGAGGTCAGTCCGTTTCACGAACGCTATTGACCAAAATCCATTACCTTATTGATGCTGCTTTATGACAGAATGCATTGTCATAATGACACAATCATTGTGTTCGTAATACACAATGTTGTAAAATTAGTTCATGTCCTTCCGCATTTAGAGTTTTTTTGAGCGCAAGAAGGGACACAACATAAGCACGAAAAACACCACCACACATAACACCACTCCCTCCGTGCCACTACACATGATGCCACGTAAAGTTCTCCAGGCATGCGCCAATTCCCAAAACCTTCCATGCAACTGACACAGGGTATAGCGTGATTCATCACTGAAATCATTTCGTCTACTGTCTCCACTGTCCAGTGGCGTCGCTCTTTGCAGCACCTCGAGCGTCGCCTATCACTGGTTACAGAAATGTGTGGGTTCTGAGGTGCAGCTGGACCACTGTATCCTATTATTTTCAAGTCCCTACGCACAGTCATTGGGCTAGCTGAACTGGTGCTAGAACTTTAAAGCTCACAACTGATTCGTGCCGCACTACTCGATAGTCTCTGCCCGTTAGTACATGAAATGTGCCTGCAGCTTTAGAAGGATTAAAAATGTCCCTGATGGATTTGTTATACATATGACATCTTATAAATGGTTCACGTTCGAAGTCGCTGAACTCTCCAGAGCGACTCATTCTGCTGTTATCGGTTCTCTGGTGACAGAATATACATCGTCTCCCTTTATACTGGTGGTTCTGCTTCTCTTGAAATCTAGTGGCCAATAATTTCTACAACACGTCGTGTAGGCAAAAATTTTTAACAGGGACCTTTCTACCCCTTGCACATTCGTTTAGCAGCAAACCGCGTACTTTTCCGCATCCATACATTCAGATAACGGTTACAAATCGCGAGAAACATCAACCAAAGAGCATGCTTAGAACGGTCATTTTGCAGAGACAAAGATATCGCCAGATGGACTTGCAGTCATGTTATCACAGTCTACATCTCCAGCGTACATGTCGTTAATTGTAATTAATCTTCTTACATGATGGACTCTGACAATACTTATAACCATTACAGGTGTAACCAAACTTTCATTATTGCTACAATGAAGCTACGTGCTCTTATTACATGTTTTTAAAGAACTGGTCTCAGTTTTATATGCAATTGCTGGAAACAGCATCTATGTTTGTTGTCATTACACAAATCGTTAAGTGGCACAACATCACAGTTCATCGCTACTGTTGTAAAACAGTTCTTACATTTGATCACTGTCCCATGTCACGTCGATCTGTGAACTCACAAAAATTGCTCAAAGCCTTGTTAAAATTGTTCACAATATTGTCAAATGCTCAAATGATTAACATTCGTTATTGCTGTACAACAATAAGCGTCTTTCTGGCAAGATTTTCACTTGAGTGGTTTCACGTGTTTGTTTCCTTAAAATAATGTATTAAAATTAATAATTTTCTTCATTAGTGATTATTAAGTTTAACACATCAAGCACCGGAGTACCGAACTGATTAGAATAGTTTTAAGAAGATTTTATATCCGAGAAGGGGCATATAACAGGGATGTCATTTCTGTAGAGGAATGCTGAAGGTGACCGCGTGGCGACAGCAGAACGATGTGCATCGCGATGGGTCGAGCAGGGGCTACCAAAAGCAAACAGCACCGTCAATTACTTTGTGCGCACTCTCGGGGTACGTGACGTAAGCGCATGACATTTCGCCCTGAGGATACTTCAAGCACCCTCCCCTACAGTTTACAGATAGGGCCAACCCTTCAACAATTAGTTTATCTCGGATGGAAAAAAGGAAATGTGGTCTAGATCATCTGTTTTCACACTATTTTTTAGTTAGTTAATGCACTATTTTTATGTTGTATGTTCCTACTGTAGAGTGAAATAGTTCACTCCACATGGATCGTTTGCCATTTTCTGGAATATCTTCAGCCAAACACAAACAGTCCGTTGTATCCATCCCGTTACAGAAAGATTTTCATAATGCTTTGCTGTCTGAGAAAACGCTTTCTGCTACGTCAAATTTCCTACAAAAAAAGGCACATTCAGTTTTTCTACAGAAATGGTTCCGCTTTGGATCCTCCTACTCCCCCCAGATGTTCTTTCACCTTGTCAATAAGACGGAAATCACATGTTACAAGTTGTGGACTGCATAGCGGATCAGTATCACGCACGTCTGTGCAGCCCTGCTCAAATTGTGGGCACCATTTCACTACGTCTGTGCGGTGAGCATTTCACAGTGAATCCGCGTACCATTTAGACATTTTGCCCACAAGAATCGTACTATCCCGCGTACTTCAACTTTGGAGTACGTTTTCATTTGCCGCGCAATTTCATTCGCACGACGTGATGAGCTCGTTATCAGTACCGCAACAGAGCTGTCTCTCTTCTGAGAATGCGCTCTTGTTCCGCAATGGGATTACAGCGGGACGACCTATGTAAATTACTTTGCGAGGTCCGTACGCACCTGCTCCCACTTACGCTTCTTGCACTTTTCATTTCTCAGTAAGTCACCTCACTTTCTTTCCCCCTATTCATTATCTGGTTATATGAATGCATGGTGTCTGTTCTTTCGGTCCGAGGAACAGACACCACGCATTCGTATAATTGATTAGCCTGACTGGGCAATGGATCCACGTTCTTCAGTGTAGATGCACGCATACCTCCGACCTCCTGTGGGAATCTCAGAGTATCGAACATGGAGGAAATGGACAGGGGCAGTGGATAGGTGGCGCTCGATTGGACTGTGGATCGGCCGCGAGGCGTGCCGACATAGTCCACGCAGTTGCGGACGCACCTGCCTAGTAAGCAGCAGAACCCAGGTTGAATCCCGGTCGGGTACACGTTTTCAGTCGCCGCCGCTGATTTCGCTTAATGTCCCTATGCAGCTGACAGCAGTGATCCCCTCCCATTCCTTTCATTTATCCATCTCTGCATCTTCAATTTACATAAAATTCATTAACTGTGTTTTATCACGTTTCTCTTTCTCTCCCTACTATCAAGTTCCCTGCTGCTAGCCCCCTGCCTTCACGTAACTTGTCGCTATTGTTGTAACAGTTAACGAACGTGAACTACTTTAATTTTTCTCTATATGCGTTATAGTAATTACGAAGTGTTTTACGTATGTTGCATATTACATGCAACCTATAACATTCTTATCGTAATGAATGTAAAGCAAAACACGTAGAATGCATGTTTGGATGAAAGAGGGGCCTGATGGCCCTATCTTGTCTCATTAAATACATAAATAAAAATAAAGTGCAGACCATTCCACTCAAGAGCTTTCTCCCGACGTTGTAAAAAACAACAACAGTAGATAAACATAAACCCTGTGACGATGCGTAATAACAACAAACTAAATTCCTGCAGGCAATGAACGAACGCTCACATAACACAACAAAGTGCCTCAAATTGAAGCATATCGCACATCTGAAGTATTGAAGGAAGGAAGGAAGGAAGACTGTGTTTAACGACCCGTCGAGATCGAGATCATTAGAGAGGGAGTACAAGCTCGAATTGTGTCCAGGATGGGGAAGGAAAGCGGCCGTGCCCTTTCGAAGGAGCCATCCCAGCGTCTGCCTGGAGCGATTTTGCGAAATCGCGGAGAAACTAAATCTGGATGGCCGAACGCGGGTTTGAACCGTCGTCTCCCCGATGCGAGTCCAGTATGCTGAAGTACTGAATGGTTGTGGGTAGGGGGGTAAGACATGGAAGGGAGGATATGAAGATTTTGCAACACTGACCTGCTTTTCTTTGTAGCTATAAATCCAAAACTAACTCTGGACATACTGCAAACGGCAATGCTGCGTTTTCTGGCGGTAGGTAAACACAAAAACACAATCTGTGTGACAAAAACATTCAGGTACTGATCCTACTTAACCTAGACGGTAGCCACGCTGCATTTCTGCTCACCCATCATCCTGGGGTTAAGCTGCCTGCGGAAAATCATCATGACGCCATAGGGGTAACAAACACAACTAGAGAATCTTACGACAGCCTAGCAGTATTAAACAAGTCGCGAAAAATATAAAAAAGAAAGAATAAAAAAATTATATTAAATAGCGCACAGAAGTGCTGGGTTCTGTTCAGATCTTAAATCTAAAAATTCTGCGTTCTTGCTACAATGCGTATACCTAGCATTACATTCTCTGTGTACAGGACCGGGTGCTATGTTTGCATGAGGCTCATTATTGCGCAAAAAAAAAAGATCATAATAATGGCCAAAGTGAACTAACGACACTACAAAAATAGAAGAAAAAGTATTATGCACTAAAAATATAGCATCAGAGTTTCAAGAATTTTATGATACCGTGCCCTTCGAGAAAGTAATTTGAAAAGTCGAAATGGAAACCTTCCAAATGCCTTTTTTTTCCATAGAAGGCGTTTTCGGTGATACTGTGTTTCCGTTACTCTGTTGCATGTTCATGGGCTTGTTCCAAGAGTCAAATCATGGAGAAAAAGTTTCATTCACTGCTAGATGGCACACAGTCTTTGTGCCAAGCAGTGTTTCGCAATGGAGTACCAAGTGCTATTCTCCATTTAACCTGGGATGGTTTGAAGAGAGAACACACACGTTTTTGGTGAGTGGGAACAGCTTTTTGACCAAATGAGATCCCGAATTATAGAAAAACGACGAAACGTTATCAAGGCCTCTGATCAGCAAGATTTACGAACGACTGTTGAACCACCTGAAGCTATGAACCATGCCTTGTAATTTCAATGAATGCAATTAACTTCTTTTATTTTAATTGCGCTGCTGCAATATTGTTATCTATGCGGGTGTGTAAGATCTCCAAATAATGTGTGATCAAAGACTCTCATACTCATCCATCTCAAACATCTATATGGAATTTCTTACTCTGACACAGAAGATTGGAAAGATGCCAGTGTATTTAAAACAGGAAAAACCATGTTAGGTGTACGTCATGGCGCAACTATATGAACGACCAACCGCGTTTATATGTTACAAAATAGGAAGACTTGTGGCGATGTTGCCACTTCGTCCTCAACAGCAAAGGGAGATTTTACAGTAAGCTTTGCAACATCTGATTCCAAGAATGGGATAGTGTAAGGAACACAAGTAAATACTCAAATATTTTTTCCTCGATGTCTTGTAAAAAATGTAAAAGAAAAGAGAAATATTTTTTGTTGACCACAGTTCTAATAGTTCAAATACTACAGCTGTGTTTTTGTACTTGTATTATCACAAATAAAATGTCTCTGTATTAATGGCACTTGAAACGAAAACCTTTTTACTGGTACTTAGAACATGTCAGTTTCCTGGTGTGGCACTTAGAACGTTCTTAATAAATTATTTACTCTCTAATTTATTTATTTATTTATTTGCAGTGATGAGATGAGCAGCACAATTCTGTGGTATCCGAATACCTTCTCAGTTTTCTGATACAAGTGAGTTATGTACAAAAAGAGATTCATTGTTTTCTACTTCTCCGGACGAATGTGAGGTTTAGCAGTTAGAAACGTTTTCATTCTCACTCCTCCTTTAATTTTCTACATTTAGAGTACTGAAATAATTGACTTTGGAATTGCCCTACACGACAGGGGAAACTGAAGTGGGGAGCAGGCGTATGAAGGCAACAGGCAGCCAGTTCTACGGTGTAGCGATTAACGCACGTCGGTGGCTAATATGACGACCCGCCAGGATAGCCGAGAGCGCTAATGCGCTGCTTCCTGGACTCGGGTAGGCGCACCGGCCCCGGATCGAATCCGTCCTGCGGATTACCGACGTCGCTCGGTGTGCTGGCCAGCCTGGATGTGGTTTTTAGGCAGTTTTCCACATCCCACTAGGTGAATACCGGCCAGGTCCCCACGTTCCGCCTCAGCTCACGACTCGCAGACATCTGCACACGTTCAAACTATTCCATGAATTACGCTAGACGCAGACAGCTGGGGTACACTAATTCCGTCCCACGGGGAATGGGGTGGCGGCAGGAAGGGCATCGGGCCATCCCGAAAACTAACCTTGCCAAATCCGTTCCTAACAATGCCGACCCTGCGTCAGTGCGGGACATGGCACCAGTGAAAGAAAGAAAGAAAGGTGGCTAGTATGACGAAGGTTCAAAAATGGTTCAAATGGCTCTGAGCACAATGGGACTTAACATCTGTGGTCATCAGTCCCCTAGAACTTAGAACTACTTAAACCTAACTAACTTAAGGACATCACACACATACATGCCCGAGGCAGGATTCGAACCTGCGACCGTAGCAGTCTCGCGGTTCCGGACTGAGCGCCTAGAACCGCTAGACCACCACGGCCGGCATGACGAAGGCTTTGGGTTTGCACACACACACACACACACACACACACACACACACACACACACACACACTTGTTGTATATGTTAGGTCCGTGGCTAATAGTGTAAATAATACTAAGGTATAAATAATACTAAGTTATAATTAATACTCTTCCAATAAACTCGTACGAAGATACCTATCCTAAAGAGAAGACTCGATTCCTTCCCCTCGTACTAGACCCAAACAGTTGGTTTTTCACAGGAAGAGGGGTCGGAGAACAACTGCTAAACCTCGGCGGATAGACAGATAAAAATCACGCCATTTATTGTTTGCTTTCCACGAGAATCGCGGCAGGTTGCCCTAAAATGTAGCATACTAAACAATTTGTGTGCCTGACACCAGGATATTCATTGTTAACATAATGTTAAAGCGTAAAAGAGTGATAGCCTCGATTGTTTGCTTTCAATGGTGAAATTATCCTGACTGGTAGGCGTTACAAAAATGACGGACTGCTTAGATATTGAGATTATCGAATTTCTGTTAAGTAGCGACGCTGTTTTGTCTGAATGGCTATGGGTGAAATTGGAAAATAATGTTAGATCTTGCAACGGTATGTGTAAATAATCAAAATAACCGTAGTTTATCGAGTCAACAGAGTCTACAGAGTATGTTTTGGAGGTATGTGAGTAGTCCTGGGAATTTTGCATCTCACTTCCACTCGCCGGGTGGAGTGACCGAGCGGTTCTAGGCGCTACAGTATGGAACTGCGCGACCGCTACGGTTGCAGGTTCGAATCCTGCCTCGGGCATGGATGTGTGTGATGTCCTTAGGTTAGTTAGGGTTAAGTAGTTCTAAGTTCTAGGGGACTGATGACCTCAGAAGTTAAGTCCCATAGTGCTCAGAGCCATTTGAACCATTTTTGAACTTCCGCTCTAGCCGGGTGAAACAACGTTTTATATCAAATAAAACGTGTAACTACGTAAGTGGTATTATCGTTATTAAGTGCCTAGCAGGACTGAAACTTGTCGATTTAGCGTAGGTAAAAATGTCTATTTCTAGAATCTCTACTTATCCTTGAAGATTATGCAAAGGCTTCACATACCACAGTTGTAGAGGGGGTAAAAGCCGACTGGTACTGAACAATATGCTACCACGAGGCGCTTCAGATGAAGAGCGGGTTGACACCTACAGACACGGAAAAAATTCTGGTGGGTCTTTGGACACATAGTAGTACTCTGAGAAGAACAGCCGCACGTTATTAGCCGAGCGGTCTGGGGCGCTGCAGTCGTGGACTGTGCGGCTGTTCCCGGCGGAGGTTCGAGTCCTCCCTCGGGCGTGTGTGTGTGTGTGTGTGGTGTGTGGTGTGTGGTGTGTGTGTGTGTGTGTGTGTGTGTGTGTGTTTGTCCTTAGGATAATTTAGGTTAAGTAGTGTGTAAGCTTAGGGACTGATGACCTTATCAGTTAAGTCCCATAAGATTTCACACACATTTGAACATTTTTTGAGAAGAACACAGAAATGTTGAAACGTCTCTGACGAGGAGTGGGGAGTGGTGGGAGAGGAGAGGGAGAGGGAAGGAGAAGGAATTTCCACGAGCTAGACGGAGACCCGGAAAAAGTGATTATGGCAGTACAACTAGCACAATAGAAGAAAGAATAACAATAAAGACCGTCTCCTTGTCTCTCTGATGAACACGAACGTCTGGACTAAGAAAGACATGCTGACTGTCTGTTTTGAATGATTAACTGATTAAGTGATTGATTAACTTACTGAATTATTTTAACAATGTTGATACACTAAACGGTTGATGAAAGAAGGTAAGTTTTGTAACGAAATGCGTTTGAAGCAATGAAAACTTCGAAAATTCTTTTACAGAGGTCTCAATCGTCGTTTTCCGCGTTCGTTTGTTTCCTTCAGTGTAACTCCTTTTATTAGTAGTCAACTTTAAATAGGAGCTGCAGTATACTGAATAAGCAGTAGTTTTTGGCATCGGTTTCACCTTCCTGCTACAGCTGTACGGCAGGTGCTGTTCAGTATATTTCGAACAGTCACACGAGGTGGGGGCGGGGGGAGGAGCGGTACAGGGGCGGCAGAGTTGACCCTTCCTGGCAGTTGCACGCCTCGAGCCGACCTGATTTCGCGCTGGTGTGGGTTACCCAACCTTCCACCACGGAGCTCGGCTTAGCGGGGTCACACGAGGCAGCTGGAGGGGAGCTGGCTGATCGATACAGACTATGAATAGACGCACTCGCTTACTGATCTTTCAGCACTCTCCAAAGAACCTAAAAACAAAAAAAAAATCGAATAGTGCAAAGAGCAGAGTGGCAAGCGCCCATGACATACCATTCACGCGTATGAAGCGTGCTTCGTCTTTCAGTATATTCGACGCAGATATGTCATATTTATGTTTTTCATTTGGCTAACTGAATGAGGGAACAAGTTTAATTAACTAAAAGACAAAGCAAAATGTCGTATTCGAAAACTAATTTTGGTATGAAGTTAAAGCGCAAGAGGTGTTGATATTCGCGGTTACATGCAAAATACGTAACACTTAACGAGTATAATTATGATAACGAAAAATAAAACGGGTAAGACATTAATAGTGAATTAACGACACTGTGCAAGCACACAGAACTTCAGCCTTCGGAATAACGGACAAGGACGAATATGTACTGCTGTATTGGATTCAAATGTTAAGATTTTACAGCACGTGCAATCATGATTCTATTAATTCACTCAGATACAATACGTTCATGTGTTGTACAGAGGGGGGGGGGGGCATACGCTTCATGGCTCATCGTCTCCCATTTCCGACTGTTCGAAAGATGCCAGCAGGTAACATTCCTTGCGACTGTTACACCATTTAACGTTATGGGAACTCCTTGTACGGCAGTCCAGCAAATCCATTTCTTCGAACTACAGTTTGTGCGGAAATACGGAACCTGTCGATACCAACAGTCTGTTTTGATCAAAGACGTTTTCAAAATGACTGACATAAATCACTCAAATACAAATTCAATATACGTCAAATAACGCGCCATAACAATTTTAGTTATTTTCATAGCAGATTTAGTCAAATCACAAATACACTGTCACATTTGAACCTAAATTAGACCTCGGGTCACGCTAGCAGTCTGCTACCACAACCTAAGTTTAAGAAAATAATATAGAAGCGATGTTGGCAGTGGCATATTCTCTCTCTCGTTGCAAAGGTTTGACGTCACGCGTCACATCATTAGGTCATGGGTCAGAGCCGATGTTTGGTATCGACAGATTAAATCCGTCCAGTACACATTGTCTTTCCCACAATATTTGCATAGACATATGTTACATTCTTTCGTCCTACGTAATTAATCGCCAGAATCCAGAACAGGACGGAAACAACTCCAGACTATCACAATACTTTACTCCAGATTTCACAGACACCATATGGCACGGCACACACGCGACTGTGGTTCTCGAGCCAACTGAAATGTTCGTTCGCGCCCATCCGCTAGCCACACCACATATCGTGACTCAACAGTCAAGGCTTGCTCCTACTGCTCAGAACAGTAATTGTATCGTAATCAGCGCTTCTGAGCGCCAGTAATATTGTAAAAACCGGAATCGTACCCGCCGTTGGCGTGACATGTTTCTCAGTGGATTGACGTACCACAGCGCACCAAACAACTTCCCAGTTAAATACTACCCAACAATAACCAGTCAGCAGCCACACCGATAGAACCATATTTTCGATATTAGGACATACCCACCATCCTCGCATACTTGTATTTCTTGTCGACTGCAAGTCGCGGACAACAGAGATCAGTGTAGGTGTATGAAGGTCGCCATTCGGTGTTGTCAGGAAGGAAACGTTAGTCTCCTACACTGTAACACGCCGATGGTAGGTTACGATTAAATTGAAAAACTGATGCTGCTGCAACACATGCCATTGCCAACAGGGCATCACTACTGCAGGTAGACTAGTTTTCCTCGAATGGGGGATGTTGGCGTTGAGTCAAATGGGGGCCGAGATACGAACGCCATCTTTTATCGTAAGCGAACGGTTCATAGCTTTAGGTCGGATACATACACCGGTTTATTCGCCTACAGCGCACTCAGGCAAGCTGTAGCATCAGTAAGGCAGTACATCATTTCAATGCCTCGGAATTCACAAAACAGGTTTATGAACACCCCCAATAACTCATCCTGAATCCAACTGAGTACAGATCGGATGCTATTAAGCGAGATGCAATCGCCTTGAATCCAACTTTGAACAGTCTCAGTGCGTGGTGTGGAGTGGATGAGTATTCATGGATCCCCATGGCTCCCCAATGCTTTCGGTGTATTGTGGAGTTACTGGCACGACACGTCATTGGCATCACCAAGGCAAAATAGGTACAACACACCACTACGGTGACGACGGCATATTCATTGCTCATGAGTATGTCCTGCATAATTTTTTATGGTACACCATAACTACGATTTGCTACCATTTCATATTCAGAGGGAAATTTACGATTGCGTATAGCGTTCAAAATTATACACAATTCTCCATGGTATATCTGCCACTGGTAATAACATTTTCAAATGTAATTCCAGGGAATCATCGTCAGAGGATACTGCTTCGCATCACTTGTCCTGCATCCAATCCAGTGAGAATAAACAGAATGGAAAATTCACAGTTTTATTTTTACATATGACAGTATAAGAGCCAACGTGATAAAGAAATCGTAGGTGCAGAATGGATATCGGATTTTCATGCCATGTGTTATGCCTCTGATTAACTGGTGTATTCCGCGACTGAATATTTAGAATCTGTGTCGCTCCTGCCTGTTCATGCAAGAAGGTTGACATCCACTCCACACAGATTCAAAATAGTGTACCAGGAGCTAGATAGACTACGGTCATAGAAAGTACTTCGTGCTTGTCAACTTCTCCTGCTCGCCCCCCCCCCCCCACCCCCCCCCCCCCTCCACGCATCACAGAAGGAGCACATCCCTTTACACTACAAACAGAGATTAACAATAAGACATCAGATGTTTTGGAGTATCAAATCTGAGTTTAATACTCACATGTTGATTCAGTCTTAAAAACGAAAAAAAAGCGTTCGTGGGGTCGGTAAACTACTGCAAATGTGACTGGCGAAATCTAGACGATGTGACATATTGTGCAAATACGTCTACAGAATTTGAGGAGGGAGGTGACTGTAAGGCAGACTGACAGCAGTTTACCAAGCACAATAAAAAAAAAAGAAAAAAGAAAACTTCTATACAATGCAGTCCCAGAAAAGAATTAGAATCACTAGCACTCGCAGTTCTTGATTGTGGTGATGCTGATCTTCAAGCACTTTCACGCAATACGGAACCAGCAATAAATGCTTGCGTGCAATACATTTGTTGATTTATTTGTTGATCACATATTTTCTGCCTACAACTATTTATCATGACTGCATGAAAATAAGCGTAGGGATTTTGTTCTATACGCCTACTGAATCATTCGACTCATCCTTATTTATTTTCAACTCAGACACTACTGTCTGAACAGCATAGGAGGAATGGTCGTTCTCAACAAATCAAAATCCCGTTTATATTACCACATAATGCGGCCATCTTATCAGAGTCATTTTCTGTATAATGAACGCTACTTTGGAACGATCTTTTTCAAAATATGAGAGAAACTAAACTCTTTCTACCTTCAGAAAACAGTTTATGGTCGCCACTTTCTAGCACAATAGCTATCTCTTCCACGAACTTGGCTGCACCCCATTCTTTCCCCTTTCTCTACTGGAACAGCCTGCTCTAACTGCATCACCTGACAACAGGAACTGGAAATGAAACATCACTTCACCATATATGAATGCCACGATTTAAAAAAGAAAAAACAGATCCTGTACTACGGAAATATCTCAAACAGCAAATTTCAAATCAACATTCCATTCCATTTGATAAAACAGAGGCACTGAGAAGTATCAGTATTGTTAAGGTAGTAGAAATTACTAATAGTCATAATCTTTCTCTCATTGAGAAACTATCTTGGAAAGAAGGGGAAAAATCATCAAACCATGTAGCACGACGGTCAATGACACACGACCCACTAAAACCACCAGTTGACAAACACTGCATGACAAAAAAGAAGTGAAGCCCCAGACGGGAGGAGGAAACGAATTGAAACTGCATGAGTAGAGAAGATATGTTAAGTCACTCAACTGCTTACAAAATCGAGTCAAATTTACAAAGAACTTCGCAGTGAGAGTCCATTTATCACTATGATGTTCGTCCCCTTCTGGCCAGGTGGCCGGGATGCATACACTGGTTCGGTTGGAACGTGTGTGAGAAAGCGCTGCTTCATCTCCTGACGCAAGAGAGCACACATCTGTTGTAACTGGTCCCTAATATCCCAAATACCGCCGGCTCTGGGACGGACTTCACGTCCGAGCTGGTTCCACGCATGTTGCATTGGGTACAGATTTGGGAATCTTGCTGCTGACGGGAGTACCGCAACACCGCGTGCCACGTGTGGACGAGCTCTGTTCTGCTGTAAAATGGCTCCAAGACACTGTAACATGAGGACGCAGGAGGTCCGCGACGTACTGTCGAGAGTTCCCTCAGTCACTACTAGTCGTGGTCTCCAAGTCATACCCGATAGCACCCCACACCATGACACCAGGAATAACGCTGCTGTGCCTCTGCCAAAACAATGGAAGAATGGGAAATCTTCCCAGGCCGCCGTCATATTAGCCGACGACGGTCATCAGCAGTCGTGCACAGCCGCGATTCACCGCTGAATGTATTGTATCTACATCTCCATCACACTCCGCAAGCCACCTAATGGTGTGTGGCGGAGGGTACTTTCGGTGCCACTACCTGTCTCTTCAACCCTGTTCCACTCGCGAATAGTGCGTGGGAAGAGTGATGATGATGATGTTTGGTTTGTGGGGCGCTCAACTGCGTGGTTATCAGCGTCCGTACAATTACCCAATCTTTGCTCAGTCCAATTTCGCTACTTTCCTGGATGATGATGAAATGATGAGGACAACACAAACACCCAGTCATCTCGAGGCAGGTGAAAATTCCTGACCCCGCCGGGAATCGAACCCGGGACCCCGTGCTCGGGAAGCGAGCGTGGGAAGAGTGATTGTCGGTTAGCCTCTGTATTGGGTCTAATTTCTCGAATTTTTTCCTCGTGGTCAATATGCGAGATGTATGTGGGGGAAAGTAATACGTTGTCCGACTCCTCCTGAAAAGCGCGGTCTCGAAATTTCAATAGTAAATCTCTCCGTGATGCACAACGCCTCTCTTGTAACGTCTGCCAGTGGAGTTTGTTTAGCATCTCCGTAACGCTCTCTCGCCAGCTAAACGATCCCGTGACGAAACGCATCGCTCTTCGTACGATCTTCTCTATCTCCTCTATCAGTCCTGCCTGTTAGAGATCCCAGATAGATGAACAGTACTCCAGAATCGGGCGAACAAGCGCCTTATATTTCACTTATTTCGTGGATGAATTACATTTCCTTAAGGTTCTTCCGATAGATTCATCGGTGTCTGCTTTCCCCACTACCTGTTTCATGTGGTCATTCCACTTAAGGTTGCTCTGGATAGTTACGCCTAGATATTTTAGAGCAGACGCTGTCTCCAGCTGTTTGTCATCAATAATGTAGCTGAACAGTAGTGGATTTCCTTTCCTATGTATGTGCAACATGTTACATTTATTTACGTTCCTATTCAACTGCCAGAGCCTGCACCATTCATCAAATCTCTGCAGGTCATTCTGCAAATTTTTACCATCTGGCGTTGCCAATTCGGTATAGAAAACTGCATCATCTGCGAATAGCCTTAAAGAGCATCCGAAGCTTTCTATTAGATCATTTATATATACTGTAAACAGCAACGGTCCTATCACACTTCCCTGTGGTACTCCGGATATTACCTTTACATCTGTCGATTTAGTTCCGTTAAGAGCAACTTGTTGAGTTCTATCTGCAAGAAAGTCTTGCATCCAATCGCAAGTCTGCTCCGATACTCCGTAAGCTCGTATTTTTTTTTCATTAAACGGCAATGCGGGACGTTGTCAAATGCCTTACTGAAATCAAGGAACACGGCATCAACGTGAGTGCCGTTGTCCACTGCGCTGTCGGTCTCATGGAGGAACAGAGCGAGCTGAGTTTCGCAGGATCTCTGTTTGCGGGATCCACGTTGACTTTTATAGAGGAGATGTTCGTTTTCCAAAAACGTCATAATTATTGAGCACGCCATTCATTAGCAGTCCATGCTTTATCGGTCACAGCAGCACTCCACACACAGCCGTTTATGTTATGGTGTGGGCAGCCTCGGCGTGGGACAGTGATCCACCAGTGTGGCTGCTTCTGATCTCCGACCAATGATGCAGGCTAAAACAAAACGTTGCAGGAAGTCCATTTCTTGCTTATTCTCAGGTAGCAGGCGCAGATGTGAAGGTATTTCGATGTGGTTGGTGTACAGTATAACAATCCTCCCATCTGGTCATTAAATGTTGTCGACCTGAACCTAAACGACAAGTATGTATGCCCTCTCGTTCCCATGTAGCCCTACATCAACCCACAGTCAAATACGAATTATGTTGCATGATTCGAACAGCCAGCAAAATGGAGATCCACAACGAGGTCCTACCGAACTTTGTCAGTTGGTTATAGTGCTGTTTCGCACGAATACATGGCACCTACTTGTCCTTCGCAGAGATCACTCAATGTCTGATGCTTTTTCACTGCCCTTATATATCCTGGAAGGTCTGATAACAACACTAATGCACAAGGGTATCCGTTTCTCCAGTCACAGAGAATTGGAACTCTAATCGTTTAGATTACCATCGACGGTGTGTACATGTACAAAGTTACACTAACATCCGAACATTTTTGTCAGGCATTACAAAAACCGTCAATTTCTTTAAAAGCTCCAACGCCAGTGTAGCTTATTACATCGACAATAATCTTGAACAAGAAGAGATTAATTAGATGGTATTATAGGAGTAACATACGCAACGCATAGCGACAGCACCGACGTCCTACCCCCAGACAACGTAAAACAGAATTAATTGTTCGTTTCTGATGATGTTGCGACTGAAAATCAACAGATAATTATTTTTCCTCTGGGCAGCAGAAAACATTTGTTTACTATTTTCGAATACCTTTTCAAGGATGTCTACACAGCTGGTACGAAATAACGCAAACCTTCAGGTTTTAAGCAGAACAACTTGAAACTCAAACATATTTATGATGGTCTTGTCGGTAACAATATGCCTTTTAAAGACTTTAAGAGTATTTGCGCAGATTGCTGGAACCACAATTCAGTATGGGTTCATAGTAACTGATAAACTAGGAAAGTGAATAATTGTCTGTGTAACTACTCTTTTATTTTGATGGAAGATGCGACGCTAAGATTCTTATCGATCAGCAAAAAGGAACTAATATTCTAAAAATATAGACTTCTACATCTACATGGATACTCTGCAAATCAAACTTAACTGCCTGGCAGAGGGCTCATCGAACCACCTTCACAAAAATTCTCTTATTCTACATTCCAACAGCGCGCGGAAGAAACGAACACCTATATATTTCCGTGCGAGCTCTGATTTCCCTTTTTTATTATGACGATCGTTTCTTCCTATGTAGGACGGCGTCAGCAAAATATTTTCGCATTCGGAGGAGAAAGTTGGTGACTGAAATTTCGTGAGAAGTTTCTGGTGCAATGAAAAACGCCTTTGTTTTAATCGTGTCCATCACAAATCCTGCATCATGTCCGTGACATTCTCTCTCCTATTTCGCTATAAAACAAAACGTGCTGCTCTTCTCTGAACTTTGTCAACGTATTTCGTTAATCTTACCTGGTACACATCCCCCCAGAACTTGCAGCAGAGTATGGAAAAGCATAGTGTAGGCAGCCTCTTTAGCAGATTTGTTACATTTTCTAAGCGTTCTGCCAATAAATAGCAGTCTTTGGTTTGCCTTCCCCACAACATTTTCTACGTGTTCTTTCCAATTGAAATTGTTCGTAATTCTAGTTACTAGATATTTAGTTGAATTTACGGCCTTTACATTAAGCTGATTTATCGTGTAACCGAAGTTTAACAGATTTCTTTTAGCACTCACGTGGATGGCCTCACACTTTTCATTATTTAGGATTAATTGCTAATTTACGCACCATTCAGATATTTTTTCTAAATCGTTTTACAATTTGTTTTGATCTTCTGATGAGTTTACTTGACAATAAACGACGGCGGCATCTGCAAACAACCTGAGAGGGGGCCTACAACACTATCTTGGGGAACGCCAGAAATCGCTTTTATTTTACTCGATGACTGTGACTTCTCTGAGAGGAAATCACGAATCCAGTCACATAACTGAGACAATATTCCACGCAATTTCCCTACAAGGCGTTTATGTGGTAGTGTCAAAAGCTTTTTCGAAATCTAGAAATACGGAATCAATTTGAAATCCCTTGTCAATAGCACTCAACACTTCGTGTGTGTAAAGAGCTAAATAACACTGAAATCGAAAAGGTAAAAATAACCATCAATAATCTAGTATAAGGAACATAAAGCTATATGTTGTGTATTGTTTTCAATATATATATATATATATATATATATATATATATTATATAAATATATTAACGCACTGTTTCACATCCCGTGTTCAGTTTTCGGCAGCTAAGCTTCGGTTCTCTTTTTGTTCAAATGTGTGTGAATTTTTAAGGGACCAAAATGCCGAGGTCATCGGCCCAAAACTTACACACTACTTAAACTAACTTAGGCTAAGAACAGCACACGCACCCATGCCCGAGGGAGGACTCGAACCTCTGGCGGGAGCGGCCGCGCAGTCCGTAACATGGCAGTATTTAAAACAAAAGTCACTTCAAGCGTTCCATTCCTTTACACACCATGGGTAAGTATATGCGAATAATTCACCCATGTAAACAAACCAGAGTCGAGTTAAACCGCTTAAAGTGACTGACAAAATCAGTGTGGTGAAAGCCCGTTAACATTATTATTAGATGAAAGTAGTAAACGAATGAACAGACAAACTCGAAGGTAATAAATAGCTGCACAGGAACTGTAGTCGTATCAGAAAAACGCGAACCTAATTTTCACAGGCAGACGTATTATGCGTATACCTTTCACACACAGCCCAGTGTGCGACCGAATGTTATACCGCATTTCGTAGGTACTCAGTTGCGAATATTCACTATAACGAGAAAGCACGGCAGTGTGCCACCTACAGAGAATGACAAAAACGTGGACACATATCGCTAAGAATATTCGTTACAGAAAGCAAGTAGCAGTGTAGATATGTCGAAATTTAGTATAAGTGTCAAGTTACTGACGTAAATACGTCATTAAACATGACAATAAGGACAAGTTTGCTAGAACATTTTATGTTAGACCCGAGAAAATGGAGAGACAGTGTATTCGTCTATATGTAGAGGCAAAAATTCAATCCATTAATTAAAGTGTGAAAGACAAACACCCATAATAAAACTATTTTGAGGTTATACAATAGGTTGGCTGCGTAGGTCGATAACATTGAGAGGACAATCAGTACACTGAAAACATTGAAAAAAATTGAATTCACATAGGAAAAGGAAAAAAAAATCCACAATTAGTTTGTATACACATACAATGATGGAAAAAATAGCAACACAAAAAAATAATGAATATAGACTAATGAAATTTCGGGAATACATTTGTCTAGGTAACACATTTAAATGATTAACATAGGAAGATCAAGTGTTAATGTAAGCGCGAGATTTTTGGATTACGTTTAACTGAAAAAACTGACACAAAGAGTCTGGTAGAAGATTTCATTGAAAACAATAAACATTTTCTTTAAAATTTTAACCCACAAATTACATTACAGCATTTGCAAAAGTTGGGTATAAAGTAACCCCCCCCCCCCCCCCCCCCCGGTTGGTGCAGCTAGGATTAAAGAAGCGTGCGGATATACTATGGATGAGTAAGACACACAAGAGAAGCGATGAGAAAATAAAAGACAATGACAGTAGAAAATAATCTCACATTATCGAACCCACGTTGGATGGTAATTGTGGCGGTAAGGGTACCTCAATGAACATTCAGCATACGAAAATGAACAATCACTCTTAGGAGTGCAGCATTATTCCACTTTGTCACAGATGAAGTGTCAATCGCGAAACGACTGAACAGAGAAATAAAAGAACCCCCCGTTGAAGCAAGTCGATCCTCATAGGTCATACAACAGGATGACATACATCCACAAATAATTGATCACTATTATCGAACAATAATCATCAAACCAGTTGATGTCCATGATAATAAGCTTCTACACTCCTGGAAATTGAAATAAGAACACCGTGAATTCATTGTCCCAGGAAGGGGAAACTTTATTGACACATTCCTGGGGTCAGATACATCACATGATCACACTGACAGAACCACAGGCACTTAGACACAGGCAACAGAGCATGCACAATGTCGGCACTAGTACAGTGTATATCCACCTTTCGCAGCAATGCAGGCTGCTATTCTCCCATGGAGACGATCGTAGAGATGCTGGATGTAGTCCTGTGGAACGGCTTGCCATGCCATTTCCACCTGGCGCCTCAGTTGGACCAGCGTTCGTGCTGGACGTGCAGACCGCGTGAGACGACGCTTCATCCAGTCCCAAACATGCTCAATGGGGGACAGATCCGGAGATCTTGCTGGCCAGGGTAGTTGACTTACACCTTCTAGAGCACGTTGGGTGGCACGGGATACATGCGGACGTGCATTGTCCTGTTGGAACAGCAAGTTCCCTTGCCGGTCTAGGAATGGTAGAACGATGGGTTCGATGACGGTTTGGATGTACCGTGCACTATTCAGTGTCCCCTCGACGATCACCAGTGATGTACGGCCAGTGTAGGAGATCGCTCCCCACACCATGATGCCGGGTGTTGGCCCTGTGTGCCTCGGTCGTATGCAGTCCTGATTGTGGCGCTCACCTGCACGGCGCCAAACACGCATACGACCATCATTGGCACCAAGGAAGAAGCGACTCTCATCGCTGAAGACGACACGTCTCCATTCGTCCCTCCATTCACGCCTGTCGCGACACCACTGGAGGCGGGCTGCACGATGTTGGAGCGTGAGCGGAAGACGGCCTAACGGTGTGCGGGACCGTAGCCCAGCTTCATGGAGACGGTTGCGAATGGTCCTCGCCGATACCCCAGGAGCAACAGTGTCCCTAATTTGCTGGGAAGTGGCGGTGCGGTCCCCTACGGCACTGCGTAGGATCCTACGGTCTTGGCGTGCATCCGTGCGTCGCTGCGGTCCGGTCCCAGGTCGACGGGCACGTGCACCTTCCGCCGACCACTGGCGACAACATCGATGTACTGTGGAGACCTCACGCCCCACGTGTTGAGCAATTCGGCGGTACGTCCACCCGGCCTCCCGCATGCCCACTATAAGCCCTCGCTCAAAGTCCGTCAACTGCACATACGGTTCACGTCCACGCTGTCGCGGCATGTTACCAGTGTTAAAGACTGCGATGGAGCTCCGTATGCCACGGCAAACTGGCTGACACTGACGGCGGCGGTGCACAAATGCTGCGCAGCTAGCGCCATTCGACGGCCAACACCGCGGTTCCTGGTGTACCCGAGGCAGGATTCGAACCTGCGACCGTAGCAGCCGTGTGGTTCCGGACTGAAGCGCTTAGAACCGCTCGGCCACCGGCAGTAGAATTCCATATTCCAGCATGTAACTGTTGCGATTCAAGTACAAAGCTACAGAAACGATTGTCGTGGAGTTATAAGAGGATTAAACTATTGAATGAGGCCTGTAAGGAGCGTGACATAGCATATGTTGGAACTAAAGAAAGGACAGAACATCAAGTAGCAGACTGAATTTTGGCCAACATTGCCAAGGGCATAAGCAAAATATCGGATATCGGCATCAGGCAACATTTTACGGCTTTAGCGGTTGATAAAACAACGCGTGTCACAGTTAAATTTGGTGTCACAATAAGTTTTCGACAAGTTAGGAATGCTGCTCGTTGTAAAAAAAAAAGGTGCTTCACAACATGCAATCGCTCATCTTTGGCGGTATCTCAATGAGTCACAAAGCACAAAAGAAGGGAAACGCAAGTTAAAACACGACGGATCTACTGATATCTAAAATATTCGGAGGATTTCTCCCATCCCAAATATCTGCATTAGCAGGTCTTTCAGTAACAAGGTGCCTTGCAGGCGGAGCCTCAGGAATGACTCTCACAGTTAAAAACGCAAAAATTTGCCTGAACAGCTTGACGAAGCCAAAAGAAGTAACACACATAAACATTGCGAAAGGACTGTATTTAAAAAAAATTATTCTAACTATTCTGACAAATAGCCCTCTCACAAATATAGGTCTGTTTAAATACGTCAAAAAGTTCCACACTGACAGATTAATTGGAGAGGTCATGCGCATTATACTGCCTACAACTACATGGAAAATGAAAGAAAGCAGAATTGTGATTTTAGATGTTGATGGAGGTTGATGATCTCACTGGACGGCGTATGATAAGGAAAATCGAAATATCATCTATTACTTCGATTTATTTGGATATTTACAACTGCCTGAAGGATTACGTTACTATTTCACCAATAAATACATATTCTATTATTTTCAAAGTATTGAAATATTCGATACGTATTTGTGTGGACACTTACGTCTAATGTTTCTCCTGATGACTGTAATGACGAAGAAGGAACTACATTACGAAACTGTATTACACATCTACACACCTCAAAAATGTTTTGCATCACCTCGATTCCGAGATTTCCGCAACCTGTACAGAAAATTGGAATAGAGATCGACATAAACTTCATTTCCGTCCTTTTTACTGTTCATGAAAACCACACATTACACGTTGTACCACCATACAGCGAGACCTTCATAGGTGGTGGTCCAGATTGCTGTACACACCGGTACCTCTAATACCCACTAGCACGTCCTCTTGCATTGATGCATGTCTGTATTCGTCGTGGCATACTATCGACAAGTTCATCAAGGCACTGTTGGTCCAGATTGTCCAACTTCTCAACGGCGATTCGGCATAAATCCCTCAGAGTGGTTGGTGGGCCACGTCGTCTACAAACAGCCATTTTCAATCTATCAAAGGCATGTTCGGTAGGGTTCATGTCTGGAGAACATGCTGGCTACTCTAGTTGAGCGAACTCGTTATCCTGAAGGAAGTGATTCACAAGATGTGCACGGTGGGGACGCGAATTGACGTCCATGAAGACGAATGCCTCTGGAATATGCTTCCGATATGGTTGCACTATCGGTCGGAGGATGGCATTCATGTATCGTACAGCCCTTACGGCGCCTTCCATGACCACCAGAAGCGTACGTCGGCCCCACATAACGCCACCCCAAAACAGCAGTGAGCCTTCACCTTGCTGCATTCGCTGAGCAGTGTGTTTAAGGCGTTCAGCCTTACCGGGGTGCCTCCAAACACGTCTCCGACGATTGTCTGGTTGAAGGCATATGTGACATTCATCAGTGAAAAGAACGTGATGCCAGTTCTGAGCGGTTCATCAGCATGTTGTCGGGCCCATCTGTACCGTGCTGCATGGTGTCGTGGTTGCAAAGATGGACCTCGCCAAGGACGTCGGGAGTGAAGTTACGCATCATGCAACCTATTGTGCGCAGTTTGAGTCGTAACACGACGTCCTGTGGCTGCACGAAAAGCATTATTCAACAGGGTGGTGTTTCTGTCAGGGTTCCTCCGAGCCATAATCCGTAAGTAGCGGTCATCCATTGGAGTAGTAGCCCTTGGGCTGCCTGAGCGATGCATGTCATCGACAGTTCCTGTCTCTCTGTATCTCCGCCATGTCTGAATAACATCGCTTTGGTTCACTGAGAGACGCCTGGACACTTCACTTGTTGAGAGCCCTTCCTGGCAGAAAGTAACAATGTGGACGCGATCGAACCGCGGTACTGACCGTCTAGGCGTGGGTGAACAACAAACAACACAAGTCGTGTAGCTCCTTCCTGGTGGAATGGCCGGAATTGATCGGCTGTCGGACCACCTCCGTCTAATAGGCGCTGCTCATGCGTGGTTGTTTACATCTTCGAGCGGGTTTAATGACATCTCTGAACAGTCAAAGGGATGGTGTCTGTGATGCAGTATCCATAGTCAAAGTCTACTTTTAGGAGTTCTGGGAACCAGGGTGATGGAAAACTTTTTTGATGTGTGCATTATGTGCCTCTGCAGTCAAGTTGTCAGCATGGCTGACTGCCTTGTGCGAGATCCGGGTTCTATTCCTCACTGCAGGGGATGTTCTTCCTTGGTGGGAGAACTGTTAACTCAGCCCCAGGAGGCCAAGTGAAGAGCTACTCGACCGATTAGTAGCAATTCATGCTCCCTGATGTTAAAAGGGAGAGTTTCAGTTTTACATGCAAATTATTTCCCACCATTAGTTTTAAACAAAGGATGCGTTAATAGGGCTTGAAACGTGTAACAGTATTTCGGAATACTACATCATAAAATTACAAAAAAATCGAGCAGGTCACAAGACCATACAGATACCACACGAAGCATGTGATATTGATGATTTAAACAAACACTTAAAAGAGTTTACAAGAAGGTTTATGTTACGTGCAAACGTCAATATGCTTAAAATGGAGATGCGAATGACAACTGAGACTATTTCAACTTTGAAAAGGAAGGCTCAATAGGACAATTTTAAGGCTTTTTGAAGAGAATGCAACAGTCTCCAAGTGTTAAAGTTTTTAAGTCACATAAGACAGCGGATATACTACAGATTAATACAATTCACATTGAGTGCAGTGTCCCGAGTAACAGTTGTATTAACGGTAAAGAGATTCATACAGTTTATGGGTCTTGTTCCTCAGTAGTTCCTGGGTATAAGATTCTTGAGATTCCAGCAAACATAATTTACCTCCCAGCAATTGTTCCGGCATTGGACAATTCTGAGTTGAATATTGTTGATCAAGAACACTGTCTCACAGGCTTTCGAGGTGAAGCAATCATTATACTTCTACATCTGAGACAGGGGTACGGAAGTACTGTGTAAAACCAGAATACGTAAGCATTCGAGTAACACATGTACATCACTATCTACCTCAATAGAAACTCCACAGACCACCGTATGGTGCATGGCAGAGTGTGCCTTCTACCACTACTCATCGTTTCCTTTCCTGTTCCATTCGCAGATAGATTGAGGGATAAACGATTGTCTATGTGTCTCTGTACCAGCCCTAATTTGTCTTATCTCAGTTTTCGCAACAGTTTTTCACGAAAAGAATACCATTCTCTCTCTAGGCATTCCCATTTGAGTTTACAAAGCATCTCTGTAATAATCGCGAGTTGAATGAACCTCCCATAGTCAAGGCGTGATTGATATGCTGCCAGCACTTCCGCTTAAGATGACGAAACTGAGGAAGCCAAGTCAATCGGGTGTCGAAAACCAGTCCTAAGAATCGATATGTCTCCACTACAGTGAGTGGATCGTCATTAAGGTAAAGTTCTCGTTCTTGATGAATGGTACAACGACGACAGGAGTGCATGAGACACGAAATTGCGGCCGAAAACTGGAAGCCGTGGGCTAGAGCCCATGACTGCGCCTTGTGGATGGATCCCTGAAGGCGACGCTCAGCAACACCAGTACTGGTGGAGCAGTGCGAAATGCAGAAGTCGTCTGCACACAGAGAAGGTGAAATGGACAGCCCAACAGCTGCCGCTAGACCATTAACGGCCACTAAAAATAGACTCTCAATAGAGAGCCCTGCGGAACCCCCTTCTCCTGCATATGGGGAGAAATTGAGAGGCACCAGGCTGGACATGGAAAGTACGAAGCGACAGGAATTTTTGGACAAAAATCGGGAGCGGGCCTTGGAGACCCCACTCGTATAAAGTTGTTTAGGATATGATGTCGCCAGGTTGTATCATACACTTTTCGTAAATCAAAAAAGAGGGAAGGTGTTGGCGTCTGGAAAAGGCTGTTCGCAAGGCAGACTCGAGGGACACAAGATTATCAGTGGTAGAGCGACCCTGGCGGAAGCCAGTAGGCCACGTGACTCCAGGACAGGACCCAACCCAACCGCGGACACACCATACGTTCCAGCAGCTTACATAGAACGTTGGTGAGACTGATGGGCCGATAGCTATCCGCATCAAGCGGGTTGTTACCAGGTTTGAGCACCGGAATGATGGCGCTCGCCCTCCACTGCGATGGAAAGACGCCATCGCACCAGATCCGGTTGAAGACAACGAGGAGATAACGCTTGTAGTCAAAGTAGAGATGTTTAATCATCTGACTGTGGATCCGATCCTGCCCAGGAGCTGTGTCAGGGAAATGTGCAAGGGCACTGATGAGCTCCCACTCTGTATATGGGGCGTTATAGGATTCACTGTGGCGTGTATTGAACGAGAGGAGTTTCCCTTCCAGCCGCTGTTTGAGAGTGCAAAAGGCTGGGGTAATTCTCCGATGCGGAGGCTCGAGCATAGTGCCCAGCGAAGTACTCGGCAATCGCGTTTGCGTTGGTAGATAACACGCCATTTATGGTAACACTGGGAACACCTGTTGGGGTCTGGTATCCAAAAACACGTTTGATCTTTGCCCAGACTTGGGAAGGTGACGTATGACACCCAATGGTGAGACATACCTCTTACAACACTCCTGCTTCCATCGTCTAATAATGTGGTGATCAGGGGCACAGAGCCGTTTAAAGGCTATGAGCTGCTCCTGGGAAGGGTGCCGTTTATGCCGCTGTAGAGCTCGCCGACGCTCCTTAATTGCTTCAGCGACTTCTGGCGACCACCAAGGGACTGCCTTTCGCCGGGGCCACCCTAAAGAGCGAGGGATCAAGTTTTTTGCCACAGAAACTATTGTGCTCGAGGCAGAGGTCGAACTGAGACAGTAAAGTTTCGACATCTCTGCCCTGACAGTAACCACAGTGCCACCCCACAAGGGGTTAAGGTCTTTAAAGTCGACCAAAAGTAGGAAAGGTTTAGGGAGTTGATCAATCAGTGCAGTTAATACATTCAGGGATACTACACCATTTGGAGGAAGATATACATGAGTTAGACACTAACACGAACTACTCCTGACATTCGACTATAGTCGCTACGGTTCGTGTAGTACACCTTAAAGCCGCGGATGGCAGGGGTCCGCATTGCCGGGAACCAGATTTCCTGGAGGGCAACGCAGAAAGCAGGTGTTAAGCTTAACAGTTGCCGTAGCTCAGCCAGGTGGTGGAAAAAGCCGCCGCATACCCACTGGAGGATGATGTCATCGTTAGATTGGGAAGACATGGAACATTCAGTGAGTTAGTTTATGCCTCAGAGTCAGCTGCTGTCATCGACTTTTTGCCTGAGCAGTCTATATCCAACGTGTCTGAGGGTCCAGCGAGATCTAATTCCTCAGCGGACGCCAGAATCTCCAGCTCATCTGAAGACGCAGTGCTTGTAGGTAGTGGTGGTGTGGGTGCCACCCCAATTCCCTTGGCCTTGAGGACCTTCTTTTTGGATTTCTCTCGCTGCGCCTTGGGTTTCTCTGGCTGGAAGGTCTTAGCTGATTCAGTCTCCGGGAGTGAGAACGAGTGTGAAACCCTATGCCTAACTGCTTTTGGGCACCTACGCCACTGGCGGGTGTCATCGTTCCGACTAGCAGAAACCTGGGAAGGGAGTGACCCAAGGGACACCTTGTTAGCGAGAGGCGGCCAAGAAGACTTACACTTCTCAGAAGTAGGGACTGATATACCCGATGGTTAGGGGGATGTTGCTCGCACCATCAAGAGGGTAGGTGTAGCCTTCTGGTTCTGAGAGGCGACAGGAATGCGAGGAACTGATGGGGGCGACAACTGCTCTCGTAGTGTTTGCATAAGAGGTGGTCATAGCCACAGGATGTAGGCGCTCAAATTTCCTCTTAACCTCAGTGTAGGTCAGTCGGTCCAGGGTCTTATATTGCATGATTTTCCTCTCTTTCTGCAAAATCCTGCACTTTAGCGAGCAAGGTGGATGATGCTCTCCACAGTTGACACAGATGGGAGGCGGGGCACATGGAGTATTGGGATGTGATGGACGTCCACAATCTAAACATCTGATGCTGGAAGTACAGCAGGAAGACATATGGCCAAACTTCCAGTACTTGAGGCATTGTATTGGGGAAGGGATATATGGCTTGACGTCACAGCAATAGACAATCATCTTGACCTCCTCAGGCAATGTGTCACCCTCAAAGGCCAAGATGAAGGCACTGGTGGCAACCTGATTATTCCTTGGACCCAGATGGACGCGCCGGATGAAATGGACTTCTTGCTGCTCTAAATTGGCCCGCAGCTCGTCGTCAGACTGCAAAACAAGGTCCCTGTGGAATATAATACCCTTGACCATATTTAAGCTCTTATGTGGCGTGATGGTAACAGAAACATCCACCAAGTTGTCACATGCGAGTAATGCCCGTGACTGGGAATAGGATGCTGTTTTCATCAAGACTGACCCAGTGCACATTTTGGACAAGTCCTTCACCTCCCAAAACTTGTCCTCCAAATGCTCCACAAAAAACTGAGGCTTCATGGACATGAAAGATTCCCCATCATCCCTCGTACATATGAGGTACTGGGGTGAATAAGCTTCACTGCCAACCTTAGCCTGGCGTTCCCCCCATGATGTGGCCAGGCAGGGGAACGAATTGGGGTCATATGTCTTAGCATTGAAGTTAGACTTTGCCCGCTTAGAGACTGCTGGCGGCGGACCTCCAGCAAGAGATGACGTGATATGGTTCATGGTGTGTTATCCACCCTGATGCCACCCACTCCAGGGGCCCTCCCCATGGGCGCCACCCAGCCTCAGCAAGGGCCACCTGGCAGAATGGCCATTGCTACGATTGCTAGGAGTCCCGATGCCCCAGGGAGATGGGCATCTACTCCATGGCATACGTGGGGAGTTAACGGCGCAGGCATCAGCAGAGTGATCCCTGTGTTGTCCGGGGGCTACAACCAACAGGGTACATGGCAGAGCCACCACAACGGACTGGCTACCATGCTGGATATGAGGTGTTAAGAAGTCCATGGTCATCGTCTGTGCAGAAAGTGACACTGCATAGTGTATGGTGGAAAATGCACCCAGGAAGGTGTCCTCGACCAAGAGATGGAGAATGAGTGGGACTGCAATGCGACGATGAGAAAGTGTGCTAAAGATCTCAATGCACAAAGGACTCGATGCACCATGTAAGGTACCCTTCCCCGATTGGCTCGTTCTTCGGGAAAATTTAGAAAGATGGATGTCAAACCCGACAGGAACTTGTGAGACTCTTTTTAGCTGCCTCACGATTTTGACGACCTAACACGCCAACTGGACAGAATTTGGCACGACGGTCCTCAGACGGACACCCAACAATTCTACCAGTCAAAGCCAAGCCAAATAACTTCTAGCATAAGAGGCACAGATGGACTAAGACATTATTGACCTGCTCAATTAGTGAAGTACATTCTCTTGAACAAATCATCTAAGCTTTCTATACAGTAATCAGTTGTTTGTCTTTATATGCACACCACATCTATCGATTTCCGTCCCATTATAACAAAAAAATTAGTCAAGTGCGAGTACGACTCGTCCACTGAGGGTTCTGCACACAGTTATGTTTATATGCAATTCATCCATCCTGGGAATTGAGAAAGTCAACTATGTTTGATTGTTAGTGATATCGATACTGGCAAAATATTGGTCCTGGGAATTCCAAGACCGTATCACAATCTCTACGGTAGTTCCTCAGACTAACCCAGGCATTCAAAAAGAAGCGAGCAAGGGACATCAGTTTGTGTATGTATGGAGAGAAGATTAAACCATTTTTACTTACTTAATAAAACATGACTACAACTTAACTGCTATGCTTGCATGCAGTAATGTTCGTCTATTATGCTTTTGACGGATGATGAATACAATGTATATTCAAAGGGCAAAACATATTTTTACGCAATATAATTAGATTTAATAAGTTCCAGATCTTTTACTTTACTTGTACAGAAAACCTTGCTTCTTGCCTTATTTCATGATTCTTGGTCAACGGGAGGTACCCCTATACGTTTTGATGAGTGAGTTCATGAGTATCAAAATATGTGACTGAAATGACCAAATCTTTTGTTTGCATTGACTTAAGAGTTTAAATTTTTTGTACCACCTAGGGACCATAGACTGTAGAACGTGAGAAATTTGAACTTGATAAGCAAAAGTGTTCCAGAGGAAAAGGGTCGAAAGACACTGATTAACTGACAGACAGGCGGATAAAAATGACAAAAAAATTCTTTTTACATAATTACAAATTAACCATTTTCGAATCTTTTCCCATTGCTTGTACTGAGAATCCTCGTTTCTTGACGAACTTCATGATTTTAGGTAAACAGGAAGATCCTATAGGTATTGATGAACGAGTTTTCCAGTATCAAAATATGTGACATAAACATCTTAAAAGTTTTACACCTCCAAGGGGCCATAGACCTTAATATGTGACATAATTTGAACTTGATATATCTAATCCTTCCTGAGAAAATGGGTTCTTAAGTCACAAACAAGCAATCCTATAAGGGTCCCATTTTTACTGACTGAGGCATGGGCCAAAAAATTATCTTTCGTCCGAAAAGTAATGTATTTTGTGTGTTTGTGATCTGAAGGGGCTGATATTCCATGAAAGCAGTCTCCTTAGTAGACCTGCTACATTTTCTAAGAGTCCTGCCAATAAAACGCAGTCTTTGGTTAGCCTTCCCCGCAACATTTTCTGCGTGTTCCTTCCAATTTAAGTTGTTCGTAATTGTAATACCTAGGTATTTATTGAATTTAAGGCTTTTAGATTAGACTGATTTATCGTGTAACCGAAGTTTAACGAATTCCTTTTAGCACTCATGTGGGTGACCTCACACTTTTCGTTATTTAGGGTCAACTGCCAATTTTCGCACCATTTAGACATCTTTTCTAAATCGTTTTGCAATTTGTTTTGATCTTCTGATGACTTTATTAGTCGATAAATGACAGAATCATCTGTAAACAATCTAAGACGGCTGCTCAGATTGTCTCCCAACTCGTTTACATAGATAAGAAACAGCAAAGGGCCTATAACACTACCTTGGGGAACGCCAGAAATCACTTCTGTTTTACTCGATGACTTTCCGTCAGTTACTACGAAGTGTGACCTCTCTGAGAGGAAATCACAAATCCAGTCACATAACTGAGACTATATTCCATAAGCACGCAGTTTCACTACAAGCCGCTTGTGTGTTACAGTGTCAAGAGCCTTCCGGAAATCCAGAAATACGGAATCGATCTGACTTTGTTTATACGATATTATTTCATTCTTACACTCGTTTTTCCAGAGAAGCTACAGCTGATATGATGATCCAGCCTGACCCCAGGCTGTCATTTTAGTTCACCTTCTCTGCCTTACAGCATCTTTGATCCTACGCCACCACTACAACCAGTACAAGGATCCAGTCTGACACCCAGATGTTCATTCAAAGAAAAAATTATACTGAATTCACCACAATTTACGACCCCTGTACATTACGAACTGCAGGACACGGTTCTTAATGGAGTATGTTACCACCACAGACAGCACTGCATCCTCTGCAATATGCTCCTATGCTGGCCACAGCTGTCAACTGCTGGATGGTAATTGGTGCGCGTGGTCATGTAGCAACACATCTCCCCAATATGTCCACAGATGTGCGCGATAGAATTGAAGCGAGGGGAACAGGTAGGCGAGTCCATTCGCCGAAAATGATCTTGTTTCAAGAGCTCGCCCACATGCACTGTTCAGTGCGGTCACACATTGGAATTCATAAAAATTACATCAGGACCAGATGCACCCTGAAGAGACACACTAACACTGACCAGTAAGTGACCATAATATTTCGCAGTGACTTCAGTGTAATTATTGTCTCTGAATAGAAGTATCGTTTCTGTTCGTCTCGTTGTGTATTTCTTTCAGTTACTTTCTGGACTATATCACATTAATTCTTTCTATGTATGGTCCCAGTTTCATTGAGCTACATTATATGGCACAGACACACCATGTCGAAGTTACCTTGGTCCTTAAGCTTTGCACAACTGCATGTGTGTGTAACACATTTTTGCAGTTACAAAGGTAGAACAGTGCATTCATATGCTTTAATACTTTGCTCATTTATATAAAGTATGGACTGAATACACCTATTTTCCAATGTCACATGTAAATCCTTTCCATTCTTGGATGCATGTAAAAACAGCAAATTGAACTGAAACGTTTTTTCCTTAGAGGTAAGGTTATTTTGATGGGGAGACATGCATTCTATTTATGCTTTGACAGATGTTACAAGAAAACACCAGTTTTTATATATAGCAATTGTTGTGCATGTGTCTCTCTCGTTGTTTATACTGAATATACCTCTGGGTTTACAATGTTACTTATAATCCGACTTGATTGCATAAAATGTTCATTCATATGACCGGTTTCGGTTCCTCTAGAACATCTTCAGATCTGCAATTTGCATCTGAAGATGGTTCTAGAGGAACCGAAACCGGTCATATGAATAAACATTTTATTCAATCAAGACGGATTATAAGTAACATTGTAAAACCACTGATTGCGGTTATACCATCAGACATTATGTCTGTTTTTGCAAAGAATATACCTATGGGTTTCATGCTTTAAAACGGAACACTAAGGCCTCCTCACTCTGCAATAATATGCAATTAAGGGAAACAGAGTAAGAGGTATGAATGGAAATTAAACTTCATTTAATAACAATATTAATTTGATTACCTTCCATGTATACAAACTTATTAATATCTGGCATTCTTCTTTCATCGAGACCATTCACCATGTAACAATAATTAGCAAATAATTGTCTTCTGTACATATTAGGTTCGACATGTATGTGATCATGTTCACATGCAGCTAGGCGGTCATTAAACTCAACTCCCATATGAACTCTAGGTTGCGTTATATATTTCTCAACATAGCTGAACATATTTTTAGCACCATCGGCTAACAGATATAATCAATCTGTGGCAAAACACACTGCAATGTATACAGTCTGTATGTTTGTAATACTTCGTTTTTTTTTAAAAAAAATATATACGCAATGTGTAACCTCTCAGTCTTGTAGTTTCAGTTCTGTGCCGCCAAACACTGCTACAATTGAGATGGAATACGACTGCTGCTGCTACTATTGCCATTGCTGAAGGAAACACTGATGTTAACCTTGTATGGATTACCTGGCGGTGAATTGTTTCTCCATGTGTGACTGATTTTTATAGAAGCAATTCCACTCTATTTAACGGAACCAGTTCCTAGCTCAATAACAGTTGCAAACTAGATGTCTGGTGCTATGCCAACGCTGATGTGTTTTGACGACAGGTCATCAAATAAAATGTACTTGTGACAGAAACATTGTTTTGAAAACCAACTAGATGGAGAGATGGGCTGGTGGGTTTATTTGCAGAAGTAAAACCCTCCCTTGATGCTGCCTACTAATTATGATAGTCCATGTACGTTAGGAGTGGCTGGGACAACTATTTTGAATTTCCTGCCAATTTTTTAATTTCCCGGATCTCGAGACAGTAGCCTATGTGATAAAAATAGAACTGAAAGCAAACCATGCCCCTCACCACTCCTGGGACATAAAACCCCATCCTGGTTTTACTGTGCTAAAAATAGAATTAAAACTAGGTCAGGGGGTGGTATCCCTGGAACGGTGGGTGTATGTTAGTCACTGAATGACTGTAAGAGGATACAGGATAACTTACACGAAATTTCTGTTTCTGTGTGATGACTGGCATCTCATTCTACATGTAGAATATGGATAGCACACTGACCTCACTTGAGGAGGACGACAGTTTAATTCTACACCCAGCCATACATATTCAGGTTTTCTGCATTTTCCCTAAATCGCTCTAGGCTTCTTCCCCATACTTGAAATTTTCCGAGCTTGTGCTCCACCCCCAATGACCTCGATGTCGAAGGACTAGGAGACTGAAGCTTATATATGATTGAGATTGAATAGGACACTAGTGCAATCAGTTCTTTAATACTGCTCGAATATTTGTTATCCTTACTAGGTTGGATTAAAAGAAGACATTACAGCAATTCAGATGTTGTGCTACATTTGTTACCGGCAGGTTTGATCAAAATATAAATGTTACAGAGATGATTCGTGATCTGAAATGGGAGTTCCTGGAGATAAGACGATGTCCTTCTTGCGAATCACTATTGAGAAAGATTGCAGAAGCAGCATTCGTGGCTCACTGCAGAACGATCCAACTGCCAATGTACATCTCGTGTAAGGACCGCGAAAAACTAGTAAGAATTTAGGGGTTCTACGGAGATGTAAAAACAGCCATTTTCCCGACGCTCCATTCGAGAGTGTAACAGGAAAGCGATGGGCTAGTAGTAGTACACGGTACCCTCCGTCAAGCACCGTATGGTGGCTTGAGTAGTATGTACGTAGAAGTGAGTGATTGCACTTATCTTTTTAAATCTGAGTCTAGCCAACAATTTAATCCTATTCATTCTGAGAGAAAAATGTTACTCATGGCCTCACATTGATGTAATTCCAGCTTTCAGCGTTTGCAGCCTTCCCCACAGAGACTCAAAATGACAATGGAAACACACGAACAACACCTATGGACCTATCTTCAGTCTTTCATACAGTTGTTATGGACGTGAAAAGGATGGATAGAGTGAACTGAACGGTTTCGAAGATCCGGTACACTGCTACGCTGTAAAATGGCGTTCAACGATAGCGTGTTGAGTGTCTCAGAATGTACCATGACACTATCGCTATCGGCAAAAAGAGAGAAATTATCTTAACTGACTTAACTTAAGCTTTATTATAAATGACATTAAGCTTTCAAATACTGATCTCGACATTTCCATGTTTCACCGAAAACCAATTTTATGATTTTTTGTGGTCTCCACATAAAAAATCTGTCTCTAGGCATTCGAATAACGATCGTATGCTGAAAGTTAATCGTCAATTTGCTTCAGGAAAAATCGCTGTTTAAATGCAATGTGAAGTGGCCCACATCGGGCTCGGCGCGGAAGAACTTACACTCAGGTAGGCAACAAGCAATAGGTTTATTAACAAAAACATAATGTCATTCTTCTCCATTCTGGAGCTTTAATGAACAAGAACACACGACAGTTTAGCAGTAAAAAGAACTGTCCCAGTTTAACACTTCCTGTAGGATAAGTAAAGACGGCGATAGTTTGCCTAAAATATCTAGTTTACTATCTGATGGAGGCCGTGTCTTACAGAAAACAAGGTGAGACGATAGTCTCAAAGCACTATCACAGGAACAAGCCGAGATACCGAAGGCCAGGAGAGTGAGCATGATAAGATCAAGCCTCGGCGTAGCAAGGACGAAGACTGCTGGCAGCTACGCTAGCGGCGTTCCCCGTTTTGTGAGCTGGCTTCAACTGCAGGATTTGGTCGACGTGAGGCGGGTGAATTGCTCGCAGACTATTTACGACCACGTATGTGGCGGAAGCAAATCGGTCCATGCTAGGTGCGCCTTATAGGAGCGATGTCACTACCACTTATTGGTGAGGTGAGCATTCTGAGTTACAGTGGTGGTCTCTTTAATTATGTTCAACAACAAGCCCGATATTACTGTTCCTGCCGTAAGGGCACGCGTTGTCGTAGCGCCTGCGCTCTCGTACGTAGGCAACCCGTGGCGCTTTACTGTTACGTTGGTGGGCTATATGCTCAGACATAGTACAAACCTGAAAATTCCTTTGGCCTGTGAGGTTGGAACAGACACATTTTCCAACATTTCCACCATGCCTTTCCGTTATAGTTTCCCTTACGTTCAGTCTGAATCTCCAAGACCCGCTGTTTTGCATCCGTATTTTTGTACAGAAAAGATTCAATGGGTATTAGAGTAAGTCCAGCTGCTCCAAGCAGGGAAGAAAAACAGAGATGAAGCTGCCACAAAAAGTGCTGAGTTAAAATTGTTACGTTATTTGCAGCTAGGTTTGCTTTTTACAGCTTATATTTTCACGCAAATATTATTGTACTATGCCACAGCACTTTCGCGGTTCCCCAAATGCAGCCATCACACCAAGCTGGTTACTACTTACGACAGCTGTGAATTTACAATTTTAAGCTCGTTCAACAACATTCTAGGTGCACATTACGAAATGAAAATATTTTTGTTCACACACAAACAGAAAATAAATGTCCGAAATAATCTAATGAGATCATACGCCTTTACTGTCTAATTTTCTTCCAGGTAAAGAAATAGACTCATAACAAACGGCAGTTGAGGACAAAATGAATACACCACTATGGTAATCATGTGGTTTATACGGTTCTAACATGCTCTGCAGCAAACCAAGAGGCTTGAATTTATTTTTCCTGTTGCTGGTCGTGGCTATTTACCATCAGATCATGTTTCCGAGAATACTGCAAAACACACAAAAACAGACAATGATAACCAATCTGAACATGTACACAGAAATTAACAAGGAATGTGGGACAATAAAAAAAACGTGGACGGACTTCACTATCCACCACAGATGATATCACGCTAAACATCTTATCGTACAGGACAGTGGTACTATAATTTTGACGAATGATGATCACTCGTTAAGGGAGGAAAGGGTGAAGATAAGAGCTGAACCGTACTAAAATTCTGATGTTGGCTCAGAAAAGGATAGACTGTATTGCTATCTATCCTCCGGTGTTCTACCCTTCGGTAAACTTTTCAAAAGGGCGACGATTTCTGACCTTGACGTATTGCTTAAAAACATTACGTTGTCGGGCTGAAAGAATATCATGATTTCGAGTGTTATCGTCGGATCGTTGAGTCAGTTGCAGAACATGATTACAGGGAGGAGGATGCTGAATATCTCTGGAAACCAAAGAAATAATGTCAAGTGTTGAGTATTTGATGTTTAAAAATTGTCTGTAATCCATTTTGAGTGATTTAATACACGTTATTCAATCTGCACAATATTCTTCACTTTTGCCGATGCATTTAAAACACCTCTCTCATGCATATTTTGGATTAAGCTTCCAAATAATTAAATTTAACTAGCGTATCAAGTCCAGTTACTGGAATACCCTCTAGAGTCCATCAGTTTAATCGGCAAATACAGACTTTTTCATATTATAAGTTTTTTTTAATTTTTCAAACTGTTGTTTCTTGCCTGCCGGATATCAGATTACGCAGCTGAACATAGTGAGACCATGCGACAAAAGCATCGATAGTACAGAGAATGAAGTTTTCAAATAACACGATTTTCGTTTTTGCTTAAAGTTCAGCAGGAGTTGAAATGTTGGGAATCGAATTTTAAAGCCTTGTTTTTAATTTTATGCTACACGTATAGGGAAAATGTGTGCCCTGCTTGGATTACGGGCACAGTCGAAAGGCAATGAAAAGCAGAGCGTATGAACCACAGCGTCTCAGTCATGTTTGTACTTACGTTTGGACGGAGGGAAGAACAAAGCAATGCCACATCACTATTTGCAATCTGTCCTGCAGCATAGGATCCTCGGATGGCCCGAATCAGATCAGTGACATGAAATATGCCTCGAAGTGTCAGTGAAGTCTTTCACGATTATTCCGAGACATAGGAAATGTTCTTCGTAAGACACTTAAGGATCGACCAAGAGAAGCTACTACACAACAAGACTAACAGCTGGCTTTCACTGGTCTACCCAGCGATGTTTACAAGAGAAGTGTCTGCAGAGATTACAGGAACATCGGGAGCTGCAGTTTACAAGAAAACTGTATGTCGGAGCCTCAGAGCAGTTGGCCTGTATCCCAGAGTTAAGCATGTGTGTGTAGGGAAGATTCAATACCTGACTCGATACGATAACATTCGGTCGAAAGTAACGATGTGGACAGTGCTGCAAGGTATTGATTGCTTACATTGATCTATGCTTTTCTTGAAAATAATTATTTAGGACACAAAGCGAAGTATATAAATTACTCTGTTTGCAAGAATCAAATTGAGTACAAAACGAAATATAAACGTTACGAGTAGACGACAAATATTACAACCGCAAGAAAATATAGGCCTTGAGATAAATTTTATAGTTTCCATGCATGCCATTATTACAGGCCACAGTTTCTTTAAGACGAAAGTACTCGTTTGGAACGTGCCTTTTCAGGACAAAAGCAGAGATTTTGCGAAATATGAGCAATTATGCTGTGTTTTCAATAAACCAAGTCCAATATAAAATAAGTTCTTTATCCACTTTTCCAAGATAGAAAATGTTAGTTAAATCTGCTACGTTTATTGCAGAAGGGCCATGCAATGTAGTTTCTGCTACCGCACTTGGGTTTCCTGTGTACTACATAAAACTGCATTCAACTTGATTCTATTAATCTCGTTGTGAAACTTTATTAATTTCCCCAGCGCCATTCGATATTTGCGACAGAACTGGTACGATGTTCCTTACGATACTATGAAACTATAGGAAAATCGTATCGATATTAATGTCATAGGTGTCAAAACAAAAGTATCATTACTTAGAAAACTGAAACGTACCTAAGTGTTTGTAACACGCACGGCAGCGTACAGACGAGCCCGTTAAATTGTGTGAACAGTAGTATCGTGGCCCTAGCATGAACGAATGGCCTCTTCACAGATGGATCCCCCTCCAGTCCGCAAAAGTAGTCTCGCCGTAAATCCGTTTGAAGAGAAAAAAATGGTTCAAATGGCTCTGAGCACTATGGGACTTAACTTCTGAGGTCATCAGTCCCCTAGATCTTAGAACTACTTAAACCCAAGTAACCTAAGGACGTCACACACATCCATGCCCTAGGCAGGATTCGAACCTGCGACCGTAGCGGTCGCGCGGTTCCAGACTGTAGCGCCTAGAACCGCTCGCCCACTCCGGCCGGCGTTTGAAGAGAATGTTGTAGGTGAGACGATAACAGGAAAATGGCCGAACGAGAGAATTTTTATGGTGCGTGTCTTGGTGTTGGGAGGTATCATATTGGATGGGCTTTCGGATCTTCGCCTCTTCGTTGGATATCTGATGAATCTTGTTGACTCCAGACGTACAGAGATGAGGCACCAGAGCTACATTGTGATTTTTTTCATGTGTACTCGGGTCCAGGTTCTCTTTTCATAGACAACAATGTCCATTACGTGCAAGTTGATCAATTGGATGAATATTAGCAAGTGAAGATATCCACTGAATAGAATGATCAGCGAGGGCTGCGAAACTGAGTCCTGTGCGGACTGACTGTAGTCCGTCAGACGCTATAGGCTTCGGAACACAGAACCTCTTTCGGGCCTTTACACAAGTTTTTATCAGAGACAAGCTTTTTAATTGTGGCTTTGGCCACGTGCGAATTGTGTCATACACACCTACATAGATTCTCAGCAAATCACTGTACGTGCGTGGCGGAGGGCACCCTGTACCACTACTTGTCATTTCCCCTCCTGTTCCACACGCAAATGGATTGAGGGAAAAAAGAACTGTCTGTAAGCCTCCGTATGAGCCCTAATTTCTCGTATCTAACCTTGGTGGTCCTTAAGCGCGATGTATGTGCTGGCACTAGTATCGTTCAGCAGTCAGCTTCAAATGCCAGTTTTCTAAATTTTCTCAAGAGTGTTTCTCGAAAAGAACATCACTTTCCGTCCAGGGATTCCCATCTGAGTTCCCAAAGCATCTCCGCAACACTTAACGCGTTGTTCCAACTTACTGGTAAAAAAATCTAGCCGCCTACCTCTGAATTGCTTCGATGTCTTCCTTCAATCCGGTCTTGTACGGATGCCAAACAGCCTAGCAGTACTCAAGAATAGGTCGCACCATTATCCTATATCCGGTCTCCTTTACACGTGAACCACTCTTTCCTAAAGCTCTACTAATAAACCGAAGTCGACCATTTGCCTTCCCTACCACAGTTTTCACATGCTCGTTCCACCTCTTACTGCTTTGTAACGTTACGCCTTGATATTTAAACGACTTGACTGTGTCAAGCAGGACACGAGTAATACTGTATCCAAACATTACAGAAATTCTTCCTGAAGTTGCCTAAATAAGTCGAAACGCGTAGTTGATAAACAAAAATTGCCTGAAGATGCCTAAAAGTTGAAACGCGTAGTTGATACATAAAAAAACAAAAATTGCAACCAAGACTGTTTTCAACGAATATAAACATTTTAGGTTTGTTCGTTCTACTTCTCCGCATTAACTTACAATTTTCCACTTTTTAGGGCTAGCTGCAATTCATCACACCAACTGGTAATTTTGTCTGAGTAGTCTTGTATCTTTCTACAATCACTCAACTTCGACTCTTACCGCACACCACGGCATCATCAACAAACAGCCGCAAATTGCTGCCCATCCTGTCCGCCAAATCATTTACTTATATAGAGAACAACAGCTATCCTATCACACTTCTCTGGGGCACTCCTGACGATACTCTTGTCTCTGGTGAACACTCGCCGTCGAGGACAACGTACTGGGTTCTATTATTTAAGTAGTCTTCGAGCGACTCACATATCAGTGAACTTATTCCATATGCTCGTACTTTCTTAAACAGCTTGTAATGGGACACCATGTCAAACGCTTTCCGGAAATGTAGACGTATGGAATCTGACTGTTGTCCTTCATCCATAGTTCTCATTATATCATGTGAAAAAAGGGCAAGCTGAGTTTCGCATGAGCGATGCTTTTTAAAACCATGCTGATGTGGAGAGAAAAGCTTCTTAGTCTCACGAAAGTTTATTGTATTCGAAGTGAGAATATGTTCAAGGATTCTGCAGCAAACGGAAGTTAGTGATATTGGTCTGTAATTTTGCGTGACCATTCTTTTACGTTTGTTCTACAGTGGAGTTACCTGCGCTTTTTTCCAGTCGCTTGGAACTTTTTGCTGGGCGAGAGCTTCACGATAAATAGCTAGATAAGGGGCCAATGCCATAAAATCTGACACATACACACACACACAATACAGGGTGGAGGTTCTTACTGATGTTTGAGAAACCCCGAAGCGTCGTAGATCACCCTGAGACAAGTAATTTAATATAATGTTGGGCATGTGACGTCACCACATGATGTACTTTACTACAAGTGCAGCAACTGGGCCTGTCGATCCTGCCCTCGCCGGTATGGGCACTGACATACATCTCTCCACTAGGCTACTCTGTTTTCGTTCTTGTATTATCGCGTGTGATATATGGTAGTGCTCGCGGTAGTAATAATACGAGACTAGGATTTTCGGCTTATATTTAACGAGCTTACAGACATGCATCTCTGTTATGAAGCTGCTAATTCCAATGCGCTAGCAGCACGACGTATTTACGCAAAACGTTTCCCACAGCGTGTTTTACCTTCTCACGTATCGTTTTCTACTGTGGATTGTCTAATGCGTGAGACGTGGACCCTGCGCGTAAGTAAACGCTGAATGCAACAAGTGTACTGAGCGAAGGTAACTCAGTGGTCGACAAACTGTGTTCTGAAATCAAGGTTAATTATGAGACAAGGTGTAACATGTGAAATGATTTCTACTTTGTAGCTAATCGTGAGCACTACCATATCGTATCGGCTAGTGTAAGAAAGAAACCAGAGTAGCCCAGCGAACCGAGAAGTAACTAAATTGTAAATTTGTGGTAAGATCTTATGGGAACAAACTGCTTAGGTCATCGGTCCCTAAGCTTACACACTACTTAATCTATCTTAAACTTACGCTATGGACAACAACACCACACACACCCATGTCCGAGGAAGGACTCGTACCCTCCGACGGGGGGGGGGGGGGGGGGGAGGATGGAGGGGAGGGAGCCGTGACAAAACGTCCTAGACCGCGCGGCTAGATATGTAATTCTGCCCCCTAACGGCGAGTGTAGGGTCAACAAGTCATCCTATACATATACAGGGTGGTTCTTAATAAGCTTTAAAAACCACCTAAGCAACATAGATGGTGATGAGACAAACATTTGACAAATTTCACACATACCTATACACATTTTTCATTCGTATCTCTGGCCTATTTCGCCCTACTCATTTATCTGAATTCTGAGGAAACTTTTAATTCCCCCAGTAACTGATTCGTCGTTACGATGGAAGGTGATGTCGCTGGAAAGTGACGGGTTCTCCGCAGTTTCACACCACGCGACTCTAGGGAGGACGTTCAATCTATCTGTAGTACTCAACCCGTGACGCATGATCTCCGGCCCCGAAACACGTTGGCAAAATTACTGGCTCGCAGCGCTGCTCATTCTCATGATGTGGCAGATGCAGTGAACCAAGCAAAAAACAGACAGATTGCGCTTCACACATTTAAAGTATTCCGAATCAACTACTTACAGAAAAGAAATACCAACAAGTCGTTTTCGGACGCTTGTAAATGTCACCACTTTCCATCAATACCTCCAGCCCAAGTGGTTGTAAGGGTACCTCAATTCACACAATACTCTGATACAAATGAGTCATGCATACATCGAATTTAGTTCATATATCTTCCGAAGTGCCTGATTCATGCTTTTAGGTCACTCCTTTTCACCCCAAACCGTTAGCCACATGGGCGCTACGGGTGTCTTACTGTCAAAGGAAACTTCTCCGGGTGACAAGTGATACGTGTGTTAGTGTTGGTAGAAATTCATTCCGTTGTTACAGATATTATGCTGACATGTAACTGTAATTGTCCCCTCTGTCAGAAATTAATATTTTTAACTTTTAAAGTGCCTTTCCTGTATAAACAGCTTTTATCATTAGCAAAAGGCGCTGAATAAGATACACTATCCTTGGTCTGGCAGTGTAAAAAGACGGTACTCTTCTCCAACACCGACGACGTGAATAAACAGTTCTCCAACTGAAGATCAGGGTGTAAACGCGTAGTGGCAAAATAAACAAGTAACTGACGCAGAAACTGTTTTATTTGTGTTTATGAATAGTCGCATCCCTCATAATGCCACCCATTAAGGACGAAATAGTCAATTCTTATAAAGTTGTAAATATGCTAAATCATGTTTTGTTCTGGAACAATGCCTTCTTAGGGCACGAAGCCACTGAACATCACCATACTAACGAGTTTAGTTACGAAGACAGCCGTGTTGAAACACACTAACATATCAGTTATGGTACAAGGGTGTACGTACTACACACAACGATTGCACCATGTACTGCTCGTGAGAAATGTATATGCAGCAAGACAGACTGTCACAGAGAGGAACAAAATGTCGCGGAGGCGAGAAGCTGACAATGCAAGAGGAACACAAGTGCCACTTAGGACGTCTTGGAATGAAAGGAGAGCCCTCACAGGGTACTTTGACTCGCTTATTCTTCAAATTTGTAACTGCCGCTGACGTCATAACTTCTTGTTCCTGATGCTAGAAAACTGATCTCGCAGCTGCACTAACCCCTACAACTTAATGTGGCAAGTAATTCAATCTGCGAATATTTCCTGAAGTGTTGGAAATTAGCAGAGTGAAATTGATCCTAAATCTTGATTTTGTTCGTGCATACATCGAATATCACAACATAAGGCTTTAGTTTTTCAATTACAGGGCCTTCGGGATAATACTGCAATTATTATAAATTATTATTGTTATAACATTTCTTAAAATAAAACATGTACACTTCACAAGCTGTTTTAATCATCATTTAGCGATCAATGCAATCCTGAAGGATAAAAAGCTAATGCAGTACATATATAGACGTAAATGGAACTCCCCCCCTCCATGAACGATTGCATAATTAGGTCTTTGTATTTGCTTATGAAGGGTACAAGACTTATTTTCACGTTGTGGGCAGTAATTGCTTAGGCAAAACCAAACTAAGGTCAAGTGGTCGAAATATCGGGCTTCCCACGTACAAAAAACAATCTACTTGTTTACAGTTGGCAATCTTATTATTTCGGGGGTTTTTGATTTTTCGACAAAGAGGAAAAAATTCTTTCACACTATTTTACAGCAAAATACTAATCTGATTAAAGTGACTGAGTTCACTGAATTTTTTGCTTGTAAAGCAAAGAGTAACTACTCGAATGTCGAGTCGCATTCTCCAGTGACTACTCGTAACATATTATGCTGCGAGCCGCTTTCACACGTACAGAAAACGGACTAGAACAACAGATTATTCTTCTGTTGGACAACGTTCTTTTTCCTGTGCTACATTCTACTTCGGAATCAATGACGCAAACAAAGGCGTCCTGCGCAGTGATTTAACGGCGGGGCATGTCGGGAGAAGTTGTCATACAACGTTGATCAGGATGTCCTAATTTAGGTTTCCCACTGTTTCTGCACATCAGCCAAAGCAGTTACTTCAGCAGGAGTATTCCTTCTATCCTTATCCGAATTAGAAATGTCCCCTTCACAATGACATCGCCGTAGCCTGTATGCTCAACTAAAAAAAAAAAGAAGTCTGCTCAACTTTTCTTCCCGACCTTAAGATTGTTGCATGATTCTACACTCTCGCAATTTCTATTGGATTCGTACTGTAGCGGCTAAAATACAAGTAAAATGAAAATGCAGCAGTTGAAGTCTAATTTGCAACTCTTGCTGACTAATAACAGAGAGAAAAGATAAGCACGAAATCCTAAAGAAACATTAAAATATTTGACCTAATAACTTATGTTGTCAGAAAACACAATACGTTCCATATTCATCCCATCGACACATAAAATAAAGGGCTGATCGGCTGGTAACTACGATACAAAACACTTCCTGTTAAGATTTGGAGTATAGAAATCAGTTCGCCATTAGCATCGCAACTGGGTGATCATCTTGCCGCAGCAGGAATCCATTCGTCGTCATACAGTGCCATATGTAGAGGTAGGTCTAAATTTCTTGCTCTTGCGCTCGCTTAAGTTATGCGAAAGAGGGAGGCCACGTTCGGTTGTTTGTCAACCTAGTCATTGTTGCTGTCACACAAGATCCCTTCAGAGGTTTTTCAGGTGTATTTTCTGACTTTTGGTGTAAGGGACCGTTTGACTCCTGAGAGTTGGTGACAGTATAATATGATTTATTCGGTTTTTCACCCCAGTTACCTTTGTTTCAGAGAAAATACCTTCAAAAAATTGTAAAAAGAAATCACCAAAACGTACAGCCACACAACATACGGTAAAACTACTAGCTTCTGACGAAACACGTGTGGTCGCCGTCGCTAAGGAAACAGCTCAGCAGAACTTCGCCGTACCGCTCGTCCATTGTATTCAGTGAACTCATACATGAGCTGCATTTCGGAGAACTGTTCATCAGTGAACCAGTCAATAATGCTGTACATATGTATCTATTGACGTACAACTAATACTGCCGGAGAAACAAACCAGACAGAACATGACTGATGTAATCTTGTCAGGGTGAAGAGTAAAGGGGGCATCACCGTTATAAACAGCAAGTGCTATGAAGTGAATGGAACAAGCTGGTTCCAAACAAGACACACAGCGCATGCCGTTGACATTTGCATTGTGGTGCACACATATTCAGTGCAGTACGGATACGGAGATTAATGGGGTTGAGAAATCAAACTAAATACGTTAACAGCTAGCTCCGGATTATCCGCGTACGATTTACGTGGCCTGCGGATTACATGCGCGTGGTTGCCCATTTTTAAAAAGCTAAAACACGTAGTCTCAACTCTTCTATTATATTTACGACCAACACTTTCGTTTCGAATACACTATTATGGATGCGACTCACGCTTAATGAAGCAAACCGAGGCACTGAAATAAAATGAAATGTTACCAGAGTATGCAGGACAAAATTTTGACTCTCCCGAAAAACATCAGGCAAAACATGAATGAAACACAGAAAAAGAAAAAACTGGAAGATTATTTCTTGAAAGTGAACTGAAAAGGAAATGAAATACTGCTTTAAGCACAACTTTGTAAATAATTTGTCGGTTTCTGGCGTGTAATGCGAAAATAATACAGTGGAGTTTCAAATGTGACTTGTGGCATGTCTTGTAAACACTGAAAATAACAGTTCCGGTAAAAGTGTGTATTTTCGGTTATCTGTGTTTTTGGTTATCGGTACAATCTTTAGTTTGCGTTAACCGGATAATAGCGAACTGTGCTCTGCAACGCGACGCTGGAGACCATGGGTTCCTTATAACAAAATAATCAGAAAACATTCTGGATAGCCTGCGAAATTTTGTTGCCAGTTTCCGGTTTACCAGGGGCAGCCTTTTTTTTCCCACGGAGACATGCTTAGCTGTTGTTTCTCCAGTCTACTCTACTTACCCAGTGAAGACTGTCTCTAGTTTCGCACTCTTACTGATATAGAGCAGACACAGAAAACGGCCAGCTGAGCTGCTCTTAGACCATAGACGATACAGATCGCGCAGCACCTCATTACAGTGAAAAAAAAAAAATCTCTGTCACCTGACCAGAGGTGGCCCGCATCTGCAGGAGGCTTTTGAAATACCGCTCAGTTAATCTTAACTGTAATACTTTCAGTAAAGGATCCTTAATTACAATGGTGAAGTCTTATGCAGCGTTAGATCGTACCGAATGCTATGTGAAAGGAAGTAAAATTTCGTTTCACAGGTACAGTTGTTTTCAATTTATAAAAAGAATAAAAAAGTTGCGAACATTTTTTGGGAGTACATCAATTAATTTAAAGGCTGAAGCTAAAGAAAGAGATCCTTACCAGGCAGAAGTGACCGGTCTACTATTAGAGTATTTTCGTGTCTAAATATTACGAATAGGGTCGTCATACACTATGTGATCAAAAGTATCCGGACACCCCCAAAAACATGTGTTTTTAATATTAGGTGCATTTCCCTGCCACCTACTGCCAGGTACTCCGTATCAGCGACGTCAGTACTCACTAGACATCGTGAGAGGGCAGAATGGGGCGCTCCGCGGAACTCACGGACTTCGAACGTGGTCAGGTGATGGTTGCCAATTGCATCAAACGTCTGCACGCGAGATTTCCACACTCCTGAACAACCATAGGTCCATTGTTTCCGATGTGATAGTGAAGTGGAAACGGGAAGGGACTCTTACACCACAAAGGCATACAGGCCGACCTCGACTGTTGACTGACAGAGACCGCGGACAGTTGAAAAGGATCGTAATGAGTAATAGGCAGAAATCATACAGGAATTCCAAACAGCATCAGGATCCACTGCAAGTACTATGACAGTTAGGCGCGAGGTAAGGAAACTTGGATTTCATGGTCGAACGGCTGCTCATAAGACACGCATCACGCCGGTAATTGCCAAACGACGCCTCGCTTGGATTACGAAGCGTAAACATTGGACGATTGCACAGTGGAAAAACGTTGTGTGGAGTGACGAATCACGGTACACAACGTGGCGATCCAATGGCAGGATGTGGGTTTGGCGAATGGCCGGTGAACGTCATCTGCCAGCGTGTGTAGTGCCAAGAGTAAAATTCGGAGGCGCTGGTGTTATAGTGTGATCGTGTTTTTAATAGAGGGGACTTGCACCCCTTGTTGTTTTGCATGGCACTATCACAGTACAGGCCTACATTGATGTTTTAAGCATCTTCTTGGTTCCCACTGTTGAAGAGCAATTCGGGGATGGCGATTGCATCTTTCAACACGATCGAGCACCTGTAATGGACTGGGCTGCACAGAGTCCTGGCCTGAATCCTATAGAATACCTTTTGGGATGCTTTTGAACGCAGACTTCGTGCCACGCCTTACCGACCGACATCGATACCTCTTCTCAGTGCAGCACTCCGCGAAGAATGGGCTGCCATTCCCAAGAAACCTTCCAGCACCTGATTGAACGTATGCCTGCGAGAGTGGAAGTTGTCATCAATGCTAAGGGTGGGCCAACACCATACTGAATTCCAGCATTACAGATGGAGGGCTCCACGAACTTTTAAGTCATTTTCAGCCAGATGTCCAGATACTTTTGACCACATAATGTATATCTGTATCCTAAAAATACGATGGTCTACAGATATGTAACTCTACGAATGACAAAGGTTTCTAGAGCACAGATCAAGTTTTTTTAATATATGAGGTTGGTGTTTAAGTTTGTAGCGTTTAATAAACACAACTCATACACACAACAGAGACTCAAGTCATCAGTAATATATTCTCCTTTCCTATTTACATCAGTCTGCCAACGCTGGGGTAACTTCTCGATTCGGCTACAGTAGAAACCACGTTGTTTTGAGACGAAGAAGGCACCCAGCCATGTTCGGAGCGGATAGAGGGCTGCTCGATAGAGAGCGGAAATGGTGAAAAGATGTTGGCGCAAGATCAGGCAAATAAGGTGGGTGTGGTATGACTTCAAAACCCAACACGTGTATAGTGCTTTTTGTCAGTCTAGCAGAAAGCGGGCCGGGCTCATCGTGGAGTATTATCACTTTACACAGTCTTCCTGATCGTTGTTCTTGGATGGCATCTGCAAGACATCCCAGCTGTTGACAAATGTCAGCAGTGATGGTTATACAATTGCTGTTCCATCACATAACATATTTTGCGGCTGTGCGTAGATGTTTGTACGTGGTATTGTTGTTTTGTATGGACTCAACTATTCCTTTCTTATCCTTATGCTAGCGTAAAGACACCATTCCTCGTTCGCAGTAACTATACACTCGCGAGCCAAATGACAGCAAGCATATATGCACACTCGGCCACCCTCTGATTTTTATGATTTTGGCTTAGAGTATGTGGTATCCACTTCGTATAGTGCATAATGACAGAGACTCGGCTTTTGGCCGTTAATCACGTGACTGATCTGTTGCTTCCAAACCTTAACATGAGAGATAGGGGTGTGCGCAGTCTGTATCGTCTAAGACACTGGTCGTCACACTTTTTTGCTCCATAACCAATACTGACAATGTGGTGTGGTACCTCGGGTCGCATATGTACCGATATTCTTACGGATTAGTAACCTACATGAATTAGTGCGTTACGTGGTCCCAATAGACTAGCCATAACTAAGAGCGCGATATGCTGGCCATTGGTCCCCAAATACTGATCGTTGAATGTCGGCATTATTCCAAAGTCCGCGTGTCGAGTATTCTCATGATTGTTGTCACTCTCAGCGACCCCGAAGTTGTGACACTGTAATTGCCTGAAGAAGTGTTGCTGCGATGTCTATGAGAGCGGATGATTAACTAATCAGTCACAGTAATACACTATGCAATATGAAACATGATCACAAATGTTTACTAAATGTTTTGAATCTTAATTTTCCTCTACTCATTGTACTTGCGTTACAACAGCCTTAATTTTATTTCATATTATTTACAACAAATGAGTACCGCATTTGAAGATGACCGTCTCTGTAACGCCAGGAATCGACGCTACTGTTGTATCAAAATTTATACCAGCTGATCGGTACACGTCGCGCACGCCTGTGAGTTGCCGTTACTGGACGACAAACAATAAGACATTCCCCTTCTCATATCCTCTAACAATGCAGTGGCCGCTCTCCTTATCCTTCCAAGTGGTCAACTTTACTTAACTCACGCCCGAATGTATCCAACGGCAACTGAAATTCAACATATTTTAGAATGTCACTGTTCCTGTAGGGTTTTTTTTCCTGAGCAGGGAAGCTACACTCTTAAGAGTCTCTTAACGTTAGATGGCGTTTTTGGATTCGGCCGTAGTTGCTAGACGCATATTACTATAAAATAAAGTACGGTTGAGAACCACAGACTGCACATATATTACTTCCGGCCGCAGTTTGAGGACCACTGGTGTAATAAAATGAGCACACTTCGTACGCTGCCATAGCTGAGTAGACATAAAACCGTGGCATAAAGGCATTCTACTCGTATGCATGTCTACACACAGTTGGTAAAATGATAAAAAGCACACAGTTAAAATCCTCGTATCGTCCGTACATGCCGATGGCGAACACGATTCGCTGTCGGCAGAAAGTGTTTTCTATTATCTGTGTACATTTTACCAACTGTGTATATTTATTCAACGGTATTTTTCTCAACACATGTATACGTGGCAGTGCCTTTTATGCTTTGACTTCATGTAATGTAACATATTAATTTTATACAAAGTTCCATACGATCAGATGATGGCAGCACAAGACTTGAAACCGGTCAGCTCGCAGCAATGAAAGAGTCTGCACTGCGACCGCTGCGTACGAAGTGTGTTTATTTTCAACCATACCGACCGCCCCACAGCGCAGCAGGTGCACCTTGCAAATCTGGTGTAAGAGGATGTTTGATGCCGCCGAGTCGTGAGAAAGAAGGGCGCACGAGGCGCACTTGGCTCGTCTCGGCGCGGCGCGCGCGGGACGTATCGACGTGTGGTGGTGTGTCCGTGGGCGCGCAATAGCGGCCGCGTTGGGAAGGCCGCCAGCGGCAACGCTAGGCCCCCCGGCACCGCCGAGGGCGCCAGCGCGCTCCAGCGCTCCCCTGTCGCGCCTCACCACGTCCATTTCATCTTCGCAAAAATTTCCCCTCTCTGATATCTAGATCCGCAACCACCACCATCACCATTCCCGTGAGAAGGCACCGTACCGAAACTGACTGGCAGCCTCTCACAGCGACGGTTGTATCTGGGCTACAGTTACGTTCGCGACGCAGATTTTAAGTCTGGCGACATACGACAACAACGCGATAATGCAGAGTTGCAATTCGAACATCACGACGCACCGTGTAAGTGAGTGGGTTGTCGCCCATATACATCGGCAGGCGAGGCCAGTAGCGACAACACTGCTTAGCAATCTGACAGCGACACGGTACGCTGCAGAGTATCATTCCCGATACAGCAGGATAGCCTCGGAAGGTAAGACTCGGAACGGTACGACGAGCTATTTCCCTACCACATGGAGTGGTCAGGTTCGGCGTAAAATCCAAGTCGACAGCGGTGGTGTTTCAGACCCCCGCTTGCGAGAAAACGACAGTCTTTGCTCTGAATTGCGGTCGAGACGAGTCACTCAGTTCCCCAGCCAGCCCGGACACGTTTCCTGCCCCAGCGGAGCAGCGACGACAGAGCGAGAGGCGGTGTGGCGTGGCGCGGCGCACACCTGTGGACACGACGGCGCGCTTACCTCTCGATGCCTGTCTGAGGAGAGCGTCGCCATGGCCGCCGGCCGACAAGAAAGCCGCTCCGGCACTCCCGGCAGAGCGCGACGTGCGCTCCGCGGACCCGCCGCCGGCGCCGCGCCTGCGCCACGCTGGCGATCAATACGCACGCAGGCCAGCCGCCGTCAACGGAGGGCAGATAAACCGCCGGCTGAGGAGGCGCACGCCGCCGTCGACGGCGACCCGCAGCACCGGCTGCTCGCGCCGCCGTGCCTAGAGCTCTTCAGAAGGAACGCGCTCGGCTGGACAGTAATCAGAAAGTCTACGAATCTCTGTATGCCCATTTTTATACAGATGGTTGCAGGACCTCGGCTTTTCAGTATAGAATGTCGAATCAAAACATCTATCAGCGGCCTAAATTTCCAGCTGTTATTTTGTTTGGGCAACTACTTTCGGAGCAACATTATGCCATCTCTAGGCCTCCAGACCGACGTGTAGGAGGATTCTTACCTCCAATCTCTCCCACCTCTAAGCTTTGTCTAGTCTCTCTCATTAAACGGAGCCTAAATGTCTTATACGAAGCAATCCCTTACTCGACATACGATATATTTTGTAGTGAAATGTATACGGGTCTGTATCTACATCTACATCCATACTCCGCAAGCCACCTGACGGTGTGTGGAGGAGCGTACCTTGAGTACCTCTATCGGTTCTCCCTTCTAATCCAGTCTCGTATTGTTCGTGGAAAGAAGGATTGTGCTTGACTCCTCGGTGAAGGTATGTTCTCAAAACTTCAAGAAAAGCCCGTACCGACCTACTGAGCGTCTCTCCTGCAGAATCTTCCACTGGAGTTTATCATCTCCGTAACGCTTTCGCGATTACTAAATGATCCTGTAACGAAGCGCGCTGCTCTCCGTTGGATCTTCTCTATCTCTTCTATCAACCCTATCTGGTACGGATCCCACACTGCTGAGCAGTATTCAAGCAGTGGGCGAACAAGTGTACTGTAACCTACTTCCTTTGTTTTTGGATTGCATTTCCTTAGGATTCTTCCAATGAATCTCAGTCTGGCATCTGCTTTACCGACGATCAACTTTATATGATCATTCCATTTTAAATCACTCCTAATGCCTACTCCCAGATAATTTATGGAATTAACTGCTTCCAGTTGCTGACCTGCTATATTGTAGCTAAATGATATGGTATTTTCTTTCTATGTATTCGCAGCACATTACGCTTGTCTACATTGAGATTCAATTGCCATTCCCTGCACCATGCGTCAATTCTCTGTAGATCCTCCTGCATTTCAGTACAATTTTCCATTGCTACAACCTCTCGATATGCCACAGCATCATCCGCAAAAAGCCTCAGTGAACTTCCGATGTCATCCACAAGGTCATTTATGTATATTGTGAATAGCAACGATCCTACGACACTCCCCTGCGGCACACCTGAAATCACTCTTACTTCGGAAGACCTCTCTCCATTGAGAATGGCATGCTGCGTTCTGTTATCTAGGAACTCTTCAATTCAATCACACAATTCGTCTGATAGTCCATATGCTCTTACTTTGTTCATTAAACGATGTTCGGCAATTATCTTCACTGTCATCATGAGTGTATTTCAGAAAAACACCTGGGCAACAGCTTCCACTGAACACATCCCTTGCAGTCAAACATACTTCAACCGAAATTTTTGTTGAGTCAGCGTACCTCGTACTACGACCAGAGATATCTGTTGCAAGTACTCAATGTCCCGTCGAGACGGAGATTACTGTGGGTGAGACTTTAGCAAAGTCGAACGAAAACTAGAAAGTAGCCGGTGGTAACTTTGGTGAATGATCATCCAACACGTCGGTCAGGGTGCCTGAAAGATGGCGTAATGTAGCGCTGAAACTGGCTGCTAAAGTAAAACAAATGGAAATTCAGACCGCCGAATGGTGTTTCGATTCGACATTCTAGAAATTCTACGATCGCCGATACGTGCCATATCCACAAGCGTACCAATGACTCAATAAATTCTCAAATATTTTCGTATTTCGTTTGTATTAAATGATACGAAAACCCGCCTAAGGTGTTGTACGGCCACATTTCCCATGAACTTCAAATTCTCATCGAGTATTGATTAGTGGTCAATGGGATAAAATTCAAAGTGCTGAAAAAAGTATCCCACATTCTGAGAGGCTGTATTATGGACCACAACAATCAAAGAGATCCAGTATAAACATAGGCTCTAAAATGCATACCTTAAGAACCAAGAGCATTTGCTCATCTTTCCTACTGTCAAACACAGTTCTTCTACTACAAGCTCTTTGCTATTACGAAAGACCTTCGGAATTCAGTGAACATGCGTGAACACTTTCTTGAGTTATTGTGAAACATCGCAGGTTGGTGCATAAGCTCGTAGCGTTTTTGTTTCGCATGTTGGTATTTCGTTTGCTATGGGTTTCTTTATCGACTGTAACTTTTTATTTGTAGTCCACTGTTGCTATCAGAGTTTACATACTGTCATTCGGAGGTAGTGAGTGGGCCTGTGGACGCTATAAAATGGGGTGCCCAGTGGAGAAATTGGACGTAAACTTCTATTTGAGTTCAATAGAGGGATGACAGTAGCGGAGGCAGCCAGAAACATTTTCGCCGTGTATGGTATTGATGCCATACGCCAGAACGGGTTTCTCGTTCTAAGTAGGATCGTTTTGACATCAGTGACTCCACATTCAGAAAGACCTTCAGGGTTTGATGAAGATCTTTTAAACGCATTAATCCACAATGATCCACATCAGTGTACTCGAGAACTGGCACACGCGATGAACGGTGATCGTTCCACCATTGGCCAACATTTACAAGCAAAGGGGAAGGGTCAAAAACCGGGAAAAGAAAGGAATGGTTGAGCCCAAACAGAGCAGCAGCTCCATTTACAAAGACCTGCGCGCACCCACAAGAGATGATATGTATCTGGTGGAATAGTGACAGTGTAGTGAACTAGGAGTTGCATCCCCGAGGTGTAACCATCACTGCTGACATTTATTGTCAACAACTGAGAAGTCTTGCAGACGAAATTCAAGAACAATGACCAGGAAGACTGCACGAAGTAATGCTGGTCCACGATAACGCCCACCTGCATTCTGCTCTGCTGACAAGAAACACTATACAGGAGTTGGGTTGGGCAGTCATTCCGCGCCCTCCTGATTCATCTGATTTTGCGCCCTCAGATTTTCACTTTTTCCGCTCTCTTTCGAACATCCTTCAACGAACTTCCTTTTCGGATGAAAATGCGCTACGAACATGGGCTCAACGAGTTCTTCGCTTCAAAACCCACGTGATTTCTATAGTCACGGAATCGAAAAGTTAGCCCAGCGTTGGAGAACTGTTGTAAATAGTCAAGGAAAATATATTATTGATGACTTAAGTCTCTGTTATGTGTATCTGTTATGTTTATTAAACTTACGGAAAAACGCCACGAACTTATGCACCAAACCAATAATTTGCTTGCTATTAGGTACGACTCCACTTGTGAGCTATCGTTAAGGACATACTCATTACAATGTCCATACAGCCCGATTCGGCACGTCGTCTTACGGAATCAAGCACTCTTTCAAAAACTCAAGTTTGGTCACGGATGTGTTGTCAGATACTAATGACTTGTTCCTGCACTGTTTGTGCAATCATTAACCTGTAATTGAGGAGGTGAGCATTCATAACATAACTACGGACGTGGGGTGTTCACAGCACCCTACGTAAATACGATACTGAGGTTTCGATTTTTTTTCTTAAATTATTTATTATACAATAAATATTGCAGCAATTGAAGAACGAGCAAGAAAAATGAAAATAGCATTCAGATTGTGTCAGAACACATACAAATCTCAATCGCTGTCATACCAGGCCAAATTCCCACCCTACAGCACAGTTGTCAATCCTGAATGTTTATATGCATCTGACACAATAGCCAGGAACGGACTTTCAGACTTGGAAAAGAAAGAAAGGAAGAAGGAAATTCCTCAGAAAGATTCTTGGGCCCAGAAAAATATCTAATTATTTTACGTTCCGCCTAAGATCAAATCAAGAACTTTACCAACGATTTTAAAATATCACCACCACAATGAAGAAAAGAAGGCTGTCTTTCTATGGACATATTAAAAGAATGGAATCAGAGAGGCTTGCCAACAAGATTCTTCTCTTCCAGGAGCACAGGAAGGCCCAAGTTCCATGGGTGAAAGAAATGCACTGGGATCACGGTAGAAGAAATTGTGAACAGGCAGATTTTTAGGAATAAGGTTGCGAAGGTGAAGGATTTCTTCGAGGAGAAAACGAGAAAGAACAGAGTATTCTCGGCAGAAGAGCGTGCACGAGTGAGCCAACGTATGAAGGAGTACTGGCGAAAGAGGAAGGAAGAAAGCTTCAGAAAGTGAGGGAAGTTGTATAAACGTAGCCCATAGATGGCTGTAACGAAAATAAATAAATAAATAAATAAATAATAAATATTGCATCTGGTCTTTTATTAATTCATTTAAGTACAATTTTAATCTCTAAGGTACTCGAATAATTATCCGTAGCTGATAAATCCAAAAACATGCGTGAAATGGTTTCAAATGTTCGTATACATACTATTTTTCAAATTAAACAAAAAACTTTAACCATTTTAAAATTATAGAGAGATATTAACAGACAAACAACAGACATATTAATACAACTTAAAACAACCATTCATGTCAAAAGTCTAAAGCAAAATCACATTTCAGCACTGAACATTTTCATCATCACTAGCAGAAGATTCTGGATTGATATATTTACTGCAGATGTTTTTCATGTGATACAAACACACAAACTGGTTAAACTTGCAAAGAAGCATTTCTTGGACAAACTGTGCATCTTCCTGATGTTCGTTTATTACTTTGAACTGCTGGAATAAACTCTACCGTATTTGAGATCTTAGCTGCCTTCAGCCGGATGGATCTTGGTACAGCCGAGTTTGAAGCTATTTTTAAAACCTGAGGATGGACAACTTAAAACCTGTCTTATTAATTGCCTTCTTTCCGCAGCAAAACTGGGGTTGTTGCTCTTCATTATAACTTGAGCGTTAATGCAAGCAATATCTACCATCCGAAAGAACACCGCTAATGCCCATAGTTTTGTTGTTCTTCCTACGGTGTATGCTGCACACAACTGTGTCAACTCCGCCTTTTGTAAGGCTGTAGAAGGTAACGATCTCACGTTTCTTTCTGTCACCTGTTGTGTCAATACACTTGGAATTTGAATGCATTGTTGACAGCAGAATAACATTTTTACCTTTTTAGGTACGTACGAACGGCAAGTGATCTTTCCTTTGTAACCAAAATTTGTACTTGCAGTTTCTCTCCCTTTTATGGCAGTCAATTCAGTAGGAAGCTGAGATTTTTTTCTCATTGTGCCAACAAGTGTTACCCGCTTTTTCAGTAATTCTTCAGCAAGCAAGATACTAGTGTACCAGTTACCTGTTATTTTTCGTCCTGTTCCTTGAATCCCCTCAGTAACGACATCTTTACCTGAATTACAAACTTGGTAAGGCCCTTCAGGCTGTTTTCCCGCATACACTTCCATTTGAAATGTATACCAAGCCCTTGCATCACATAATGTCTGTATTTTTATTCCGTATTTAGCAGGTCTGCTAGGAATATACACCAAAAAGGGGCATTTACTTCTAAAGGGAACCAGTTGTTCATCAATTCTGGTCTAACTTCCAAGGCTGTATGCATTTCTGCCGATTTCGTTGAAGGAGGTGAATACTTCCTGTATTACAGCCATTTTATCCAGTTCCTTACGTTGCCCCGTATCATGAATATTATCAAATCACAAACACCTCGTAAGGAACAAAAATCTGTCCAGTGACGTAGTAGTGTGAAATATTTCTACTCTTAGTCCCTGTGAAGAAGACAGATCCTGTAAATTCATTTTAGCTGCTCTAAAAGAACCAGCAATTATAAGTAGTCCAATGAAAGATCGTATTTCTATTACATCTGTTTTCCAGCAACTATTTTTATTCTTGTAGAAGGCCTCAGTGCGATCAATATAAAGGTTGGTGCACTATACTATCGAGCGAATTATTTGCTCATTTTACATCAAAGCATTTTGCAGCAGTCTTTCAGTCTTTAGCAATTAGTTTGGTACCAGGAAGCTGACTTACTATATTTTGCTTCCTTGCTCTGATATTATTAGGCTTCGGTGTAGTCATCCATTTAGTTACTTTATCCCTACCAAGCATAAACCTCTCCGGTGTTGTTGGAAAGGAGGAAGTCGTATCTTCACTAGCATCGTCATCAGATTGATCACTTGCAGTTGCATGATCGCTGTCTTCGCACTGTTGTTCTTCACTATCATCCGAATCTTCAATCTATGGAATCTCACAGTCTTCATCTTCATTAAAAACTTTTAAGACGTTTTTGCTCTTCCTCATATGACATGATGTACACTGCTCAACACACAAAGTCGCACGATTAGGGAGGTGGGGTGTTATCAGCACCCCAGCATTTAAAACTTGTTGTGTACAGTGTTGCGCACTTTTAAAAACACGAACAATAGTTTCGCAACAATGTGCATCCCTTTGAACAAAGCTAAAAAGGCGCTCAACAGTGTGACCAACGTGCTTCACTAAATCCCAGTAAACTTTTACATCTCGGGTGCTGTGAACACCCCACATCCCCAGTTAAAGGTATGAGACTTCCGTACACCAAAGATTTCAAATCTCCCCACAACCAAAAATATAAGGGATTAAGGTCGGGGGAACTTGCTGGCAAGTGCAAAGATAAAACTAGCCTGAAAAAGAATTTCACGAACGCATCAAAACACAAACTGCTTTCATTAAAACTAACATTCGCACTGCACTTATCCAGAACTATGAGTACGGTTTACAGTAACAAAACTAATAGTTATTTACTGCATACTCTGTGTCCATAGACGATAACGGACGAATGTGTTCTGTTTACTCTGTAGGTCGTTCGTAATAGCAAAGAGCTTGCAGTAGAAGAGATGTTTCGCGATAGCGAAGATGACCAAATGCTCATTGCACTTAAAGATACGCATTTTAGAGCCCATGTTCACCACACTATTTCTTTATTTGGTTAACGCTACCACCTCTCAAAAGACGGAATACTCGTACTTTTGTAACACACTGTATTTGAGAAGGGCATACAAATGGGTAGTACGCAGATACGGGTAAAGCGCAAATATGGAATCGCTACAAGTACCTCTCGGAAGAACGCATATACATTTATGAAAGAAAACATTTCGATTTCTTCGGAAATACTGGAAAAGTGTCGTGTGTCGCTAATTATTTTTACACTCACAGGTTACAAGGCCTATGTGCTATGTTTTGTTTTAAATCAAGCTGGGCGTTTGCAGAGTATGAGTTGGAACATTATCTCGTCGGGAAATTCCCACTGAACACCAATTCCTGCACCACTGAATGAATATGGTCAGCTAAAACAGTTTCATAGATCGTATCACATTTCCTTTCAGTGTTAACATTGGATCGGGTTAAAACCACGATACGGCCACCTTAACCGTTAAACAACCTCAACATTACGGTAATCTAAATTATATGGTTGCCCTCGTGTTATACATACATACATACTACATACATACATACATAAATACATACATAACAGACGTACCTTGCAGTGAGGGCAGTGTAAAGGTAGACACGCAAATCTATGCTGTGTGCTTTCATTTGTACGTAATGTACGTTTTGCGAACAGATTTAACAGAACATTCATCATGAATGTTATAATTATGAAATTCTCTAACAATTTTCGTCGATGAGGCTTTCTCTAGACGCTTATTTATTTTAGTGCACTTTCACGGCATTCATCTTTAATTCGAAGCAAAATTGATTTTTAATGTCTTCATTTCTATGGTTATAAACTGAGCCCTTCATCCACTATCGCGTCTATCTGACTTTTGCTCACGCTAACAGTCAACCATAACAAGAGATCAACACAACGCAACGAACGCAGGCGTACTGGCAGCCCCCAACACCTGTTAAGGGTCTTACACTGCAGGAGGAAAACGAAATTTAGCGTCAGTGGATTGACTGGAGATGATTCCTGTGTGCTGTTGTCGTTCTGTCCAACTCCAGTACCAGTTTCGCCAACACATACGATTTCCACTTTGGCGGAGGCAAGAATCGCATAGCTACCTAGGAGGTACAATTCTTCTAGAGTGCAATGAACGCAAGCTGACAGACAAATACTATACAGACGGGAAGAGAGCTATCTCAGCGACGGAAAGGAAAGCCTGAAAAGAAACCCTGGTTTTCCTGTTGTGGCCGTCGCCACTAACATATTAGCTACAAAAACCCCACGAACTCCCTTGATTCATCCAAGCAACACGATTATTCTGGTGGAATGCCGTTATTTGTAAACACCTACAGGCGTCGCTCAATGTCAGCTATATCTCTGGTCTTCACAACAAGACATAGCCTGAATCTTCTTACACCCATAAATATCGTCGATAAGACAATATCTTAGCACCTTAAAAATGCACAATTCATCAAGCCGCATCACATGAAGTCTACCATCGTCTTGGGGCAAGACTTTTTCCTTTTTACAGTTACTTGATACCGAGTAACGATAACATCACTAAAGCAGCACAAAGTCCTTCAAAACTAACAGTAAGAACAGCCAGTAACGAGTCGAGCACCACAGGGAGTCTGATTCGAATCCGGCAACATGACAAAACGAGTCCAATTAAAACTCACCTGTCCTTGCCAGAGCAACGGATATCATGATATTACTGAGGATGTTCGAAACAATATTTTTAGTCACCTTTTACATCTGATCTCGTCTCTCTTACCTCATCCAGAAAAAATGTTACGTCTTTATAAACGCAGATTTAAAGATTTCCGTCATACAGAACTGAAACTGCTTTAATACTGTGTAGTTCAATCAAATGGACGGTATGGGGCCTTCTCTTCTGCATGAATTTATCTTCCTCTAAGCATTGCTAAACTTGATGTCTTCTATTTGATAAACTTATTTTGTAGTCTCTCTCATTAAACGCAGCCTACAAGTCTTATGCGAGGCAACTCGACTGGAAATGGGACATATTTGTCCATTTTGTAGTGAAAACCTTATATGCCTATATGATGTTCGTCATTAACTTCCCTGCCATCGTTAGTCTATTTCAAAGGAACATCTGGGCAGTAGCTTATTGTATCAAAAGTACCCGGACGCCCCCCGAAAACATATGCTTTTCATATTGGGTGCATTGTGCTGCTACCTACTGCCAGGTACTCCATATCAGCAGCCTCAGTAGTCATTAGCCATCTTGAGAGAGCAGAATGGGCGCTGCGCGGAACTCATGGACTTCAAACATGGTCAGGTGATTGGGTGTCACTTGTAGCATACGTCTAGTACGCGGGATTTCCACACTCCTAAACACCACTAGGTATACTGTTTCCAATGCGATAGCGGAGTGGAAACGTGAAGGGACACTTACAGCACAAAAGTGTACAGGCCGACCTCGTCTGTTGACTGACAGGCCGCCGACGGTTGAAGAAGGTCGTAACGTGTAATATGCAGACATCTATCCAGACCAACACACAGGAATTCTGAACTGCATCAGAATCCACTGCAAGTACTATGACAATTAGGCGGAAGGTGAGAAAACTTTGATTTCATAGTCGAGCGGCCGCTCATAAGCCACACATCACGCCGGTAAATGCCAAACGACGCCTTACTTGGAGTAAGGAGCGTAAACATTGGACGATTGAACAGTGGAAAAACGTTGTGTGGAGTGACGAATCACGGTACACAATGTGGCGATCCGATGGCACGGTGTGGGTATGGCGAAATGCCGGTGAACGTCATCTGCCAGCGTGTGTAGTGCCTAGAGTAAAATTCGGAGGCGCTGGTGTTATAGTGTGATCGTGTTTTTAATAGAGGGGGCTTGCACCCCTTGTTGTTTTGCATGGCACTATCACAGCACAGGCCTACATTGATGTTTTAAGCATCTTCTTGGTTCCCACTGTTGAAGAGCAATTCGGGGATGGCGACTGCATCTTTCAACACGATCGAGCACCAGTTCATAACGCACGGCTTGTTGCGGAGTGATTATACGGCAGTAACATCCCTATAATGGACTGCCCTGCACAGAGTCCTGACCTGAATTCTAAAGAACACCTCTGGGATGTTTCGGAACGCCGCCGTGCAGGCCTCACCGACCGACATCGGTATCTCTCCTGAGTGCAGCGCTCTGTGAAGAATGGGCTCCCATTCCCCAAGAAACCTTCCAGCACCTGACTGAAGGTAAGCCTGCGAAAGTGGAAATTGTCATCAAGGCAAAGGGTGGGCCAACACCACACTGAATTCCAGCATTACCGATGGAGGACTCCACGAACTTTTAAGTCATTTTCAGCGAGGTGTCCGGATACTTTTGATCACATAGTGAACTACCAGCGAATTTTTTGTCGTAAGAACAACTACGGCCTGAGATATTTGTTGCAAGTACTCAGTGTAGCGTCGAGGCGGAGATTACTGTCGGCGGGACGCTAGCAAAGCCGAACGAAAATTAGAAAATATCCGGTGGCGACTTCAGTGAATACTTATCCTGACACTTTCCATTCGTCATCTTCCTCGGTCATGTTCAAGGTTCATCGATAGTGAAACTATCAGAAGCCTTAGCACACCTTTAGTACATAAAAAGAAGACTTCGAGGATTCTTTTTGACAACGCTCTGGCTGTGTTTTATACAAAAACGAAAATGGACTCCGAATCGACCGTTGCAACTATGATGTAAGGTCAAGTATCGGATGAACAGACCTGTTCATGTGCGACACATTCGTTCGTTGTTGCATGTGGGATCCGCGTGCTTGTGGAGCACTGCTTCATCGTGAAGTGACTGCAGAGTGGTCTCCAGAATTCCGTAAATACTGCACATGTGGCAACTACATGTATATTCATTTTCAATGCAAACTAAAAAACAAGAAACCTTTAAGGCATATGTGTTGGTCGACAAATTTGTGTTTCTGAATAGAAGGTGATAATCCAAGGCACTGGTATTCCAAACAGAGGAACACACCGTTAATTTTTTTTCATAATTCATTACCGTATTTCCAACATAACATTTATCACGTAAAGAGTAAATAGAGTGAGCACCAACTATTCCCCTTGTCCAAAACATGTATCCTAAGCAAAAACAGTGCCTGGGATTTGTGGTGGTATGATTGACTTACTGAGAATTTGCATTAAAGTAACTAATCAAAATAAAACATTTACAGATTAAGCCATTTATTTCTCAAAACAATTACAAGTATTAATCATTAACAAATAATAATACATCAAATTTTAAGTGGACGTTTATAAACATCGTTTGAAGAAAAACATTCATTTACACGAGGGTGTGCTGATAGGTCATGCCTCCGAATTTATGTGAAAACTTAAAAGTTTTTACGTAAAACAAACTTTATTAACATTCTGCAACTGTATTCTTCATGTCTACATACTTATTTCTCAAAACAGTCATCCTGGCGACGAACACTGTTCTCCCAACGAGAGACCAGTTTGTTGATAACGTCACTGTAGGATGTTTCACTTGGTTGACGGAGTCACAACCTCATCTGTGCTTGCATCGCTTCATCACTACGAAAGTTAAGTGCTGGAATGTGTTAAGTTTTAGAAACACTCCAAGCTCTGTTACACCCGCTGACGTTAGCACCACCTTTTCCCTGATTACAAGCATGAACAATGATGTCCATACAATTGGCGCAGTAAACATCTTTTATTCTTCTACGGATTACCGTGGGGGCACGTTTTTGCGGCTATTGCTGTTTCTCACGCACTGGCATGGTTACGTTACACGTCAAGAGCGCTGTAGCAGCAGAGGGTTGGAGCTTGCGTCAGCGACGCGGGACAAACGACCGAGTAACATGCATGATCCTAACACCTCAACTGATGCTGACAGAAAATATTCGTAGGCATTACTTTTCAGCATGACCTTGTATACTGAACTGCTGGGGTTTCAGCAGCTTCTTTGCAAGATTCTCATATTCAATGAATTGTGAGAAATAATGAAAACTTTATTAGGTTGCTGCCTCCTCCGCAAATGTAAAATTAGCCGAACATGTGAACTGCGTTTACGAAACAACCGCTCCAATCCAATCGGCGTGTCCGCACGGGTGATGGCAGGTCAGTTTATTCGAAACACTTTTAAATGAATCTCAAAATAGAAACAAAGCCATCATCCTCTTCTCCAAGGAACGATTTCTTGTCTTATTTTACCCCTCGTCGTTCACCACCCACTTACATTTGTGTACAAGATGGGGAGTAGCTGAAAGTAGTTATACTCTGTGGACATACAATTTAAGTATAAAAACACTGATAGTATGGCTTTGAAAAAAAATCAATAAATTCTTAGGCATGTTTCTCTTTTCTCTCCAGTGATCGTCGATGATTTCATAACATAATCAGAGTGACCTGCACACATTAATTGGTCTTCACGTTCTAATTTTCTATGCTGAGTCGTCACTTCCGACTATCATTGAGGTCACCTGTGCCTGAGTTTTTACAGTAGTTTCACACAGTTACAGGCACGGTCCATTTTGATTAACAGTCTGATTACCCCATCTGCGGTTGGCTTTATTGTTGTAGCTTTTTCTCTATAGGTCTGGCATCTAGAGGCACCTAAACAGCACTTCTGACAGTTTTTTTTTTCCTCTCAAGGCGTGGGTTTTTCTCCAGCTGCTCTGTGGCGTTGTACAATTTCGTTTTGCTACCTGTATTTAGTTCACTACTAGTGAAATGCAGTAGCAGTTTCCTGATAAATTTTAGGTTTGGTTGTTTCCGTTCGTTGAAGTTTGGTCTCAAAAGCAAGAATATTTCGCTTTGTTTTCAAAGATGTGTTGTCGACTACCGCGAGATCTCCTGTACTAGTACATGCAGTCGTGTACCTATTTCTTCTCTTTAAACAATAGTGTACTGGTGTCAGTCGGACTGAGTGAATTCGTCCCCATGAGTATACGCTGTATTTGAAACTGTATTCCACTTATATATGCGGCATCCCACAGTTAGCATGGCTGTATCTTCTGCATAGCTGAGGGGCTTACGATAACCTTGTCTATTGTAGGAAAATTACTCATATGGGGTGAAGAAAATTGGCGAGACGACATCCCCTTTGGAATAACAACTGTTGTGATATTAGCCCATTTCTCGTCAATTAATAAATAAACGTCCTTACAGGAAACATTCTGATTTTAACGAAGCGCTCTGGGGTCTGAGCTAACTTGACTCACTACAATTTACCATGAGCATTCTCAATGTGTGGAATGGCCCCAGCAATGGATCTTTTGGTTTAAAAGAGGGAGAAGGGACCAAACTGCGAGGTCATCGGTACCTTGTTCCCTGTGGAACAATTAACCAAGTGAAAGAAGAAAACAAAGAAGACGTACGGCACAATAACAGGAGAAAGGAAGAACCAGAAGAACGACAGAAAGACAACAAACAGTACGATGGACAAAACAGGCCAATAAAACCACAGAGAGACGCAAGAAACAGGGAGAGGAGATTAAAAACAAGAAAGCAGATTTCAGTGGCTGGCTGACCATGAGAATAAAGAAGAAGAAGCCAGCCACTCTGCAACACGTAAAACCACCACCCTAAAAGCCCTAGGGTGGAGGACACAGAGCGAAAAAGGACATGAACTAAAACTCAGATCAAATGATAAAACCCACCATCATGAATAAAACGTAAAACTGAAGCTGCTATTGAGGCGTTGTCGCCCAACACCGAAGGTAGAGTTCTGGGAAGGTTAAAAAGTCCGCCGCAGAGCGGCTAAAAGTCGGCAGTCCAGCAAGAGGTGGACGATTGCCATCTGGGAGGTACAGCGACACTGATGTGGGTCCTCGCGACGGAGGAGGTAGCCATGTGAGAGCCACGTATGGCCAATTCAGAACAACAAAGGGCAACTGACTCCCTGCGAGAAGCCTGCAGGGAAGACTTCCACACATTCGCAGTCTCTTTAATGACAGGCAGTTTGTTGTGCATACCGTTATGCCACTACGTCCCCCAAAGCCGAAAAGCCTTGCGGCGTAAGACAGAACGCAGGTCAGTTTCAGAGATACCCCTCTCCAGGAGCGGTTTCCGCGTAGCCTGTTTGGCCAGCCTGTCAGCAAGTTTATTACCTGGGATTCCGACATGTCCTGGGGTTCACACAAACACCGCTGAAGGACTGGACCGTTCCAGTGCAGAGATGGACTCGTGGATATTCGCTACCAAAGGATGGCGAGAGTAGCACTGGTGGATAGCTTGTAAGCTGCTTAGGGAGTCAGAACAGAGAAGAAACGACTCACCACAACAGGAACCGATGTACTGAAGTGCACGAGACATGACCACAAGCTCTGCAGTGAATACACTGCAGCCAGCGGGCAAGAATGCTGTTCAATATGGACACTGTGGACATTGGCGAAGCCAACATTACCATCAGACATCGAGCCGTCGGTGTAAACAACTTCAGAATCCCGGAACAAGTCAAAAATCGAAGGGAAATGAGACCAGTGAGCGGCGAGGTTAACGGAGTCCTTAGGGCTATGCAAAAGCCCCAGACGAAGCTTTAGCTGAGGTGTACACAATGGAGCGTACGTGAATCGACCTCAAGTAGAAGTGGTAAAGGGAATGTCTCCAGTTAGGACAGAAGGGATCGCACGCGAACTGCAATCGTGTGCCCTGAACTGGGCAGCCAATGCGGGAGATGAACTGCCGTGAGTGGGAAAAGGAAACGGTGATTTGGACGCTCAGGAGAACTACGAATGTGTGCAACATAGCTGGCGAGCAGTTGTGCACGTCGGATCCGCAATGGAGGGACTCCGTTCTCCACCAGGGCACTAGTCACAGGGCTCGATCTAAAAGCTCCCGTCGCTAGGCGAACGCCACAGTGGTGCACTGGGTCGAGGAAAAGCAACGCTGAGGGCGCCGCCAAACCGTAAACCAGACTCCCATAGTCGAGGCGGGATTGAACAAGGGCACTGCAGAGCTGCAGCAGCGTAGAGCGATCTGCATTCCAGTTGGTGCTGCACAGGCAGTGGAAAGCACTGAGTTGCTGCAGCACTCCCGCTTAAGCTGACGAAGGTGGGGTAGCCAAGTCAATCTGGCGGCGAAAACAAGTTCTAAGAATCGATACGTCTGCACTGCAGTGAGTGGATCGTCATTAAGATATGTTCAGGTTCCGGATGAACGTTACGACGGTGACAGAAACGCATGACACTGCGGCAGAAAACTCTGGAAGCCGTGGACTAGAGCTCATGACTGCGTCTTGTGAATGGCTCCCTGTAGGCGCCGCCCAGCAACACCAGTATTGGAGGAGCGTTGCGAAGTGCAGAAGTCATCCACATACAGTGAAGGGGAGACCTACGGCCCTACAGCTGCTGCTAGGCCGTTGATGGCCACTAAAAAAAAGAGACAATACAGAACCCTGCGGAACGCCATTCTCCTGAATATGGGGAACTATGGGAGGCACCAAAAAGTACAGAACGACAGAAAGTTTTGGATAAAAATCGGGAGTGGGCCCTGGAGACCCCACTCATACAATGTGGTAAGTATATGATGTCGCCAGGTCGTGTCGTATGCTTTACGGAAGTCGAAAAAGCTGGCAACCAGATGTTATCAGTGGTAGAGCGACCCTGGCGGAAGCCGCCCTGACATGGAGCCAGAAGGCCACGTGACTCCAGGACCCAAACCAACTGCTGACACACCATACGTTCCAGCAGCTTACAGAGAACGTTGGTGAGGCTGATGGGCCGATAGCTATGCACATCAAGCGGATTTTTACCGAGTCTGAGCACCGGAATGATGGTGATCTCCTGCCACTGCGACGGAAAGATGCCATCGCACCAGATCTGGTTGAATATGACGAGAAGATATCGCTTGTAGTAAGACTAGAGATGTTTAATCATCTGACTGTGGATCCCGTCCGGCCCAGGAGCAGTGTGGGGCAATGTGCAAGGGCACCGAGGAGCTCCCACTCTGTAAATGGGGCGTTATAGGGTTCACTGTGGCGTGTACTGAACGAGAGGACTTTCCATTCCATCCGCCGTTCGAGAGTGTGAACGGCTGGGGTAATTCTCCAACGCAGAGGAGCGAGAGCAGTGCTCAGCAACGTGCTTGGCAATCGCGTTTGCGTCGGTCTGGTACCCAGAAACTCGTTTGATCTTTGCCCAGACTTGGGAAGGTGACATATGGCACCCAATGGTCGAGACGAATCTCTCCCAACATTCCTGTTTCCGTCGTTTGATAAGCTGGCGAACGCGGGCACGGCCGTTTAAAGGCTATGAGGTGCTCCAAGGAAGGGTGCCGCTTATGCCGCTGTAGAGCTCGCGGACGCTCCTTAATTGCGTCAGCGACTTCCGGCGACCACCAAGGGACTGTCTTTCGCCGGGGACACCCTAAATAACGAGGGATCGTGTTTTCGGCCGCAGAAACGATCGTTGTAGTTACCTGCTCAACTACCACATCGATGTTACCATGTGGGGGAGATTTAACGGTGACAGCAGAGGTGAAGGCTTCCTAGCCTGCCTTGTTGAAAGCCGATCTGGGCAGCCGCACGTGGGTCTCGTGCCGGGGCAGTGACAGGAAGATGGGGAAGTGGTCACTAGCACACAGGTCGTCCCGTGCTATCCAGTGGGTAGATGGGAGGAGTCCTGGGCTGCAAATTGATAGATCAATGACCGAGGAACTACCATGAGCCACACTGAAATGTGTGACGGCCCCAGTATTTAAGAGGCTGAGTCGAGTTGGGATAGTAAATTGTCGACATCTCTGCCACAGCCACTAAGCATGGTGCTACCCCAGAAGGGCTTATGGGCGTTAAAATCTCCCAAAAGTAAGAAAGGTTTAGGGAGTTGATCAATCAGTGCAGCCAATACGTTCAGGGGCACCGCACCATCTGGAGGGAGATATACTTTGCAGACAGTTATTTCCTGTGTCAGCCGTATCCTGACAGCCAGGGCCACAGGTTCACCAAATACCGATTTCAGGACATGAACGGAAGCTCCACCTGACACACTATTATATTCGCTACGGTTCTTGTAATATCTCCTGTAGCCACGAAGGGCAGGGGTCCACATAGCCAGGAACTAGGTTTCCTGGGGGCAATGATGAAAGCAGGTGTAAAGCTTAATAGTTGCTGTAGCTCAGACAGGTGGTGGAAAAAAACCACCGAAATTCCACTGGAGGATGATGTGATCGCAAGACTGGGAAGGTATGATACCTTTAATGAGGTAGTCTACGCCCAAGGTCACCTGCTGTCACCGACTTATTTCCTGAACAGGCTATATCCATTTTGTCTTAGGGTCTGGCGAGATCTAGGTCCTCAGCAGGCGCCAGAATCTTCACTTCATCTTCAGATGCAGAGCTTGTAAGCGGCGGTGGTGTGGATGCCGCTGCAATTCCCTTGGGTTTGGGGTCTTCTTTCTAGATTTCTCTCGCTGATCCTTGGGTTTCTCTGGCAGGGAGGGATTCACTGATTCGGTCTCCAGGACTGAGGATGATCACAAAGCCCTACAACCAGCTGCTTTTGTGCACTTCAGCCACTGGCTGGTGTCATCTTTCCCACTAGCAGATACCTAGGAAGGGAGTGACCCAAGGGACCCCTTCCTAGCAAGAGGAGCCAAAGAAGACTTATGCTTCTCCGGCTGAGAAGTGGAGACTGGTGTCCCCGATGGTTGGGCAGACAGTAGGTAGATGGTGCAGGAGCAACAGGAAGGGAAGTGCCCCTACCATCAAGGGGGTAGGTGTAGTCTTCCAGCTCTGAGAGCCAACTGGATCTCTCGGAACTGATGGAGCTACAACTGTTCTCATAGCAGCGGCATAGGAGGCCATAGCCACAGGATGTAGGCGCTCAAATTTCCTCTTTAAATGGTCCCAGCAATGAAATAACTGCGATTGAAATGGTATAGATTATGTTTGGTGGTTCAACTTGGGCGCAATTCTCATTTGAAATCAAATTCATCAAGTCTGTCAGTGTCATTTTCCTTGTGGTGGCCCAGCATTCTCCTGAACAGCACACACTAGTATTTCTCCTAGGCGTTAGTGGAAAACTAATGAGATTTTATTGATAGCGAGATCCTTTCCTCGTTTGCGAAGGGGCATCGATTTGGCAATCTTCCATGATGCTGTAACATTCATTTAATAGAGCTATTTATTATTGGTTTTAAAAGTGCCAAAGATGTTCATTTCCGTTTTACAAGTGTGATTCGGTCCTGATACAGTGCTGCTACAACGCCTTATTTTGCGGTTAAACGTTGCTCTTTTAGTGTACTGAACTCAGGGGTATCTACTTTTTTTGTATTGTGATGAACAGCGCTGCCTTTACAGGTGATTTACGGATTAATCTGTAGTAACTTTTTACCACGTTTCTGGTTTCACGCTGATTCTATGAATGAGTTTCCACTCTTCACAAGTTCGGCATAGGAAGTTTATTAACTAATTGCCCCGGCTCTCGTCGTTATTCTAGAACTTGTTTGTGTAACTGGTGTGATATCGATCCATATCGAGACGACTTACAAGGTTCTGTATTGTTGCCATTACCTCTGGTGTCTCACGCTCAGTAGCGGCAAGGAGGTTTACAAATTTGCTTAAGCAAGAATGGTCACATTAGAGACCTACATGCTCATTTTTTCGTTGGTGTTGTCTATAGTTTCTGGTCTAGCTACGTCTTGTGCTGGACATATATTGCTATTTTGGCGGGTTTTAAACTGTTCCGAATTTGGCTATAGAAGTTTAGAGACATAGTGTTCCCTCTTAAATGTAAGAAGGCAATCTTCATAATTAGTCATTAAAGACATTATGGTACACGATAAAGTAAGTCTTTTAACTTCATATTTAGAATTAGGACGAAGAGTAAACCAGCAACAGTTGCAGCATAAATACAGTATATCAGATTTATCTGCAACGAGCACAATGTGACACATAAGAAAGGGAGACGAGGAGGAACGTGGGGAGATGCAAGAAATAAGTAACGAAGGAAAAGCAAAGTGAGAAAAGCAAAAATGGGAAACACCTAATGTAACTAAAAGAAGAAATGAGTATGTGCTTCAGTACTTACAGCGAGAAATGTCGACTATGTTAGGTATTGGGAGAGAAATCATGGTTATGTTTTCTTTAAAAGCAACATTGTGTCGAGTTTTATTTTGAGCGTAAGATGGTGTGTTTCAGATGCGGATAGCAGTAATGAAGAAATTTGAGAACTTTTGATGTTATGAATGGGCAAGCACTCTAAGAAACTGCTGAAGTAGCGAGAATGTGTGGCAATCATGAAACTTCACTGGTTGCAGTTATACAGAGTTATTTATAAGCACCTACGGGGTTTCAGAAGACGACTGTACGAAATCTACAAGACAGAGAGAAAAACTACACATCAGTGGGTAGACTATCTCTCCAAGATTTTTAACTCAGATGATATAAGCTCAGTATGGGAGTGTTTGCGACAGGGAAAACGTCAACACACCGTAAAACTCTAAATCACACACGTCTTGAAATCTCATGGTCGCTACAGCGGCTGCATTAATTGTCCTTCCTTGCAGTTCTTCCAAACTATCAGTAGAGGCAGGAACACACGATCTTCGACATAATCCTATATGAAGTAATTACATGGAGCTAAGTCAAGCGATTATGGCGGCCACTGAAGAGGAGGAGAGTAATGATGGGAAGCACATCCAATCAGACTTGGGGCATTTTGGCTCTGAGGTAATCAAGAACATTCGCCACGTCATCTGCTGATGAAACAGCGTTATTCTAGTTGCTTGGTTTTACTATCATGTCGTTTGAATTGACCAACTTAAGCAGAGTTCAAGTTGTGCGTGTGTTCGTCACTCCACCGTCATTTGTGACAGAAAACATTTATTTTTCTGATAACTTGTTGTTGAAAATGTCTAAAAAAGCTTTTAGTGCAGCTTTCCTTCCTCTCAAAGCGATATTTCACCATTTTATCCTAGAATGTAGCCATTTAGCTGTCATTTATTTTTGTCTTCAGCGTAACATTAACTTACGTTATACAGAGACTGCTTTAAGAGGGTCTACCACACACTACGCTCAAAAAAGCCAAAGTATTTTGATTATTCACTGTTTTCTGTGGCTAGGCAGTGTTCGTTGACGCTTTTGGCGCTGTGTCCTCCAGAGGAACTATTTATTCGGAGTAATGAATCATTTTCAGTTTTTCTGCTGGTCCTTTTTTTCACGAGATTTTAATTTCGTTTTCGGATGTCCTTCCTGCTGAAATGTTTATTCACTGTGCATTCCTTTTTTTTTTCATCTTCCCAGGAGTATCTACTTTTTCGTCGTATTCGAACGAGATTCGATTTGCTTTTCTTTGTCGACCATCTAATTTTTAGTATTAGATGTTTTACTAGCGTTTTGGGCGATTTTATTTCGAGTGCCTATTTCCCACACGGCGTAGTGGTTGTCGCTGCATCTTAGCTGCTCCCCTTATGTTCGTCTGTGTGCTGTGTCAGTGTCTAATATACAGTGTAACTGTGTCGCGTTTGTACGAGTAGTACATTATGGTGATTACTTTGCGGCCTAATTCCTTTATTGGTCCTATCGTAGGATAAGGATGGAGACAGATGGGTGGAAAACACAATTTTCCCTTCTGCCGCCTAGAAGCTGAAAGCAAAAACTTTCATAGTTCGCTATCAAACTGGTTTTCTGGTGTTAACGTTGTCTGTCAAGTAGTGCCTATTGACTGTGCACTCCCAGATGCCATCAAATGCTTGATACAGTACCGATCACGATCACTTCTCAACTGCACGTTATCGGTATGGAAGAATAAGCGGCTGTCACCAAACTTGCCCTGGAGACGGGATTACCACAGCCTTTCAGTGGTACAGTTTATCATGTAGTCCTGACAGGCGCGCGAAGTCTCAGTGACCCCATTACTGCAACGAGCTGGTCACGCTTCAGGGATACTAATCATCATTCCTTTAACAGTAGCATTAGTACTTCTACTTCGAACTCTGGGGTACCATTTTATTTCATGTTCCACCCTCCTGAAAAACAAAAAATAAAACTATGTAATACGTTTAATACATGTTCACTGATTCCAAATTCAGAAAAGAATATTTTGGAAAAATTGGGTCTTAGAAGATACTGTAGGTGCTATGGATGGGCAACATGTTATGAGAAATATGACCTACGATACTATATATTTTTTCGGCACTTATATGTTCTAGCAGATGGCGACTATAATTTTCACTGTGTTGCAACTGGCTGGCGGCGTCATAAGTTAATCTCTTAAAAAATTAAGAAAAGTTATCGAGTGCCACAGCAATGACAATACCATATTTTAGAAGGGCGGCATGCAAATGAACTAGTATAGCATATCTGAGGTGACAGAACAGTTACTCGAAATAAATTACACCGACAAGATTTAAAGTAAACTTTGGTATATTTCTACTGGAACAGTGATAAAATATACAGTGTGGGACAAATAAAAATGTCCCAAACGCGTGAATACGATTGGACGTGAATGTCTGCTTATAACCACACCCCGTGACGCGCACACCATGTGTGCGCTCGCCACGTGATGCACACCGGTTCAGACCGTAGTGCGGGCTGTTGTCAGTGTGAGTGGAGCAGTGCAAAGGGGACGATGGTACTCACAGTGGGGCAGAGAATGTTCGTTGTGGAAAGTTACGTGACCACACAGTCGTGGAAACGGTGTAGTCAGATGTTTGGTGAGAAGTTTAATGGTGTCAAAGTGCCAGCAAAGAGTGCTATGCAACGCGTAGAGTGGAAATGGCATCAGACAGAATGTTTTGAACTAGTAAAAAACATTTCGAAACATGCCCGCACACCAAAAAATGTGGCTGCCGTTCACCAGAAAACGCTTCAGAGTCCTACCTAATCAACACGACGCCGGCCGCAAGAGACCGGCATAGATAATGCGGACGAATACTTCACCTGGACCTGCACATGCATCCTTACCAAGTGTCTGTTGTTCATGCATTGAAACCAGCAGATGCTCCTCAGCGCCTCCAGTTTTGTGAGTGGCTGTTCACTGAGGTAACAATGAATGGCTTCGATACGGATTAGTTCTTTATGTCTGATGAAGCCTGGTTTCATTTAAGTGATTGTGTCAACTCACAAAAATCACAGACTCTGGGCAGCGAGAATCCGCGTAACTTCCACGAAATATCATTGCATGATCAAAATTTCACTTTGGGGTACAGTGTCTGCACGCCGCACTATTGGTCGCCCATTCTTTCATCAGACGCCGACTTCGGTGCGTTACATCAACAACATTTTGAAACCATTTGTGGCAGCATTAACGGAGGAGGGAAAGACCTACAGTTACTTCGAACAGGATGGAGTAACTACCCATACAGCCGACCGAAACTTTGAGGACATTTTTACAGAATCTTCACTCCTAAAGGAGTTTTTAACAGAGGTCAGTCTGGTCGTTGCCCTAGCTGGCCACCCACTTTGTGTGGAGCGCCCTGAAGTCTAAGGTGTATCGCAACAACCCTCATAGTCTTCAAGAACTGCAGCAGAGCGTTTCGGATGAGACCGTACCAATTTCAGCAGTCCAGCTCCGATCTTCCTCAGCAACTTGCTGAACGGGGCCCATCAGTGCCAAGAGATGAATGGTGGTGACTTTCAACTTCTGCTAGTCCGGTTAGTACTGTATTTCATTTCCCCTGCTATGATTCTTTGTACCACGAACTCTGTCCTCCGTATCACTTCCATCTGCCGTACCCTGTAGATCGTCACAAGCACATATATATTCTAGCATTGCATTTGCTTTTCTCAATTTTGTACCCACAAAATAAAAATTAAGCGAAAAATGCAAAATTTTTGTATACATGGCATTTGCACAACTTTCTGTGAAAATAGTCAAGCGTACTTTTGACACCTCCTTATATAGTTACAATTTGGAGAGCAACGTATTAATAATTCTAATTAGATGAAGAAACAAGCATGCAGTACAGCTCCCAACATTACGTGAAAAGAAGGGAGAAAATACCAAGGATAACATTTGCATTTGGCAAGATAATTACTCAAGAAGAATGCAGGTCTTTGGCAATATAATTTTATGCGTAACTAGATGAAAGTACAGTGGATTATCGATACTTTTCCTATATTACAACTGTAGTTATGAAAAACACGTACATCAAATGTTGTATGTACAGTTGTATGTCAACCACTGGATCGAATTCACTGAATGCAAACCACTGTAATAGGTTCAGAGATCTTACATCTGTAAATAAATAACTTATTTATTGTGTGTTTCATTATAGATAGCTGTAGGCTATAAAGCATTTTAATAATCATGTACATACCCGAAAAAGCAACACTTCATTGTGAACTTTTCTGTATGAAAACAACTGAGTTATTTTTCTTTTAGTCATGAATTGGTAAGTTAATTTTGCCACTGACGTCCTTCCGAGTGTCAATGCATATAGTTTTTTAAGGACGAATAGCTTATTACTAATTCCACACTGCCTCATTAGATTCATATAGTGAAGAAGAGCTAGGCATTTCTGAAGGCCACCTTTCAGATAAAATACAACAAATAATTCTGCTGAAAAAGAAAGACAATGCGATTTGGCCCTACGCAAGACAAGTTAGTGCGTAGCGGTGTCCGTTCGCGAGCACGCCACATGATACGAGTAGACACTGGATCATTCCGCTGTCACGAGCAACATGTACGGCTACTCTGCGTAGCAGGGCAGCCAAGACTATGCTACAGCTCACACGTTTGCGGGAAACACTTCCGTGTAATTCGGCATTCCATTTAATGGGAAACTACTAAGGAAACAAATCTGACCAACGAGCATATATTACGCACTGTAACTCAAATAATGTGTAGTTGGGAATTTTTGGCTATATCCTCTATACAATCTAAGCCGCAATATTAAACACAGCGGGTGAAAAAGTAGTTTTAGTGCTATGAAAATCACTTCAGTACATATTTTCTTGGAGCAAGCATCTGCTCGGTACTTCAGTGTCGTGATGACAAAACCGCGAAGCCGTTGCCAAGGTTGTACCGCCCGCCAGCTACCAGCTACAGCCAGCCAGCCAGCCAGCCTGAAGATCATCATAAGTACCAACCATGAACATGCAAACTCGGCAGATCTGCGAAGACTTTCTGAAGAACTTACCACTCTTTTTGTTTTTTGCCTTTCACTTTCGCATCCTGCAAAAACGCTTGCTACTACCTTCCAACAGATTCTCTGCTCCGAACGAGTCTGTATCGTGGTTTAGAACAAACACAAAGACGATACTGGCAATAACCTCATCGTTAGTGAGAGGTGACTATTAGGCTGCCAGATAGTAATGAACGGAGTTTAATTTACCAAATGATTTTACAGCTACATCTATGCTCCGCAAATGGTACTTTGAGTACTGTAGGCCGATCCACGAACGACGACGGTTCGCGCAGCCCGAGACACGACGGAGATTGCATTGTTGCCGGTTCCAAGCGGAAGTTGCGGTAAGCGCATATCCGTGTGCTCTGCGCTTGAAGAAAGCGTATATACTCCAAATTATGTCTCCCGCTTTCTTGTGCAGAATTTACCGCTTGCCCCCACCGTCAGCCTGACATCTCGAAACAAACGGAATGAAATGCACAGTGCAACTAACCACGACGATGTTTAATGCTCACACTGGCTACGAGATTCACAGCAGAGAGCTGAGAACACTACTGAACGCTCACTGACTGTCGGAGAATGCGTGACGCAGATGCGTAGACCAAGCCTGAACTCGACCGCCAACGTTCGTGACTCCAGCTACAGTGTCACTTCCGTCTTTTCCTGTTCCAGTCGCGTATGGTTCGCGGGAAGAACGATTGCTGGTAAGCCTCGCTCTCTCTAACTTCGTCTTGATGCTTTCTTCGCGAGACGTATGTAGGGGGAAGCAATATATTGGCTGACTCTTCTAGGAACGTACGCTCTCGGAACTTTAAAGCGTCTGCCGCTGGAGTTATGGACACACTAGCGTTCAATGGTTTCCCCAGACATCAAAATCTACTTTATTTCGATTCCGCAAACACATCGGCCACTAATTAGATACTGTGAGATAAAATATATATCGCTACCTTACTTTTGGCACGCGTAGGCTACGGTATTTAAAGAACAGTTCAAACAAGTTCCTTATCAACAGAGAGTACGAAGGGCTGTATCTCCTTTACCACTGCGATGCCACAGCAATACGTAACAGCTATGGGACTGTGATCGAACTGATCTCGTCGGCGTCCCAACAAAAGGCGTCACAATAAAGGTTCTCCAGATGACGATCTTCGGGGATTGAAGCAAAAACGCACAGCCTGCTGGGTTTATACAAAGAACAGTTTTGGTTACGTAAATAGTTACTGTAGTGACTGCTCTCAAAAAGATTTCCTGTTAAGAGATAGCACAACTCTTCTGCTCAAAGCGTGGGGTCTACTGCCTAGGTAGTACAGAAACAATACGGAAAATGACGAAGATCCGCGGAAGCGTTTAGTTACGTTGAAAAAAATCTTAAAACTGGTCACTTCCAGAATTCTACATACTTTGAGTATAGAATGTAAGAGAACATCTTATTACCATGCGAATTTATACGTTTCACCCCTTCCCAGGTAACAAGGCATAAAAATAGTGCTTAATTCGTAATTCCTGGTGCCGAGGAATGCTACACCCTACTATACTAAGTTTACTGAAATTTAAACGGATCTGAAGTCCTGCTATCAACAGGTGTAAAATGTTGACAGTCTTCCAAAAACTGTTATTTACGATTGCTGCTCGGCTACCACCCACCCCTCTCTTACATCTTTAAGGGACGGACACCCGAAAATGTAATTCGGCTGCCAGCTGGAATGGTTGGCGGTGCGCCAGTGGGAATATCATGATAGATAGACGCCCAGTTTCGTTACTTATGTTGACAGAGTGCCGGAAATTTTAACGTCTGAGTAGATCATTCAAGCATATGGTGTCTACATTCTTAAAGGCTTCATTGCCTGCCTTTAGCGTTGAATTTAAGGTTTAATTATACGCTGTGACACTATGCTACAGATGACAAATTCGCTCCCATTCGCAAAATTATAATGTGTTCCACAGTTTCACGCTCTTGTCTAATGAATGGCAGCAACACTCACTTCTCCAAAATCCAGTTATCGTAAGCATCTCTCATCCGTCGGTCTAAGTAAGGTAATTCTTCTACCTGCCTAACAGCATTTCCGTCTTTGAAGCTCATTTCACATTAAAATGACCTCCTGTAGCACCGTGTGCTGTTGGTAGTTCCTTGAGGGATATGCAGAACCTGTTTGGCAAGAATGGTAAGTCTGCAGCTAAGTGGTAGATAAATATATTTCCACGGTGATGGCGAAATTGTCTTCTTGTTGCGTAACTTTCGTACATGTTGCGTACGTTAATGTTCTATAAACTTCGGTTCAGGGAACCAATATTTATTAACTGAACCAATAATTTCTCTATGATAACATGTATTTTATTTATTTATTTATTTTTTTAAGCGTTTACATACTTCAGAGAACGAAACTGTTCGCAAATTTGGCATCCAATGGGAATATCAAGTGGTAAAACTTCACATTTCAGGAAGATACACGGAAATCAAACAAACTGAGGAAAAAGGAAAATTTCAAAAACTACATGGAATCCCAGTGCCCCGAGCGAATGCTTTGTTATTTCTGCACAACGCAGCTGTACTAATTCCCGTTGCCACTCGATAATAAGCCAAGAGGATAGCTCATGTTACCTCAACAAAATAAAAACCTGTAGTTATAGTAACATTCTGGGCGGAAAGTGTGTGGTACAGCGAAGGGATGAAACACCTACAGTTGTCCCATAATAATAGATTGGGTCTGGACTGAATATTTCAACGGTGACTTTTCTGCCTATTTTGCCGTTTCCAAAGCACCCTTAATGCGTGCGTCATTGAAGAATACCTGAAAATACTATAAAGACAAGACTTAGGAGTTAAAATTCAAGCGTAGGCCTACACGCAACAAAAAACAGCACTTACATGGGGGAACGAATGGCAGTGAAATAAAAAAAAGGTTCTGTCTATACGTATAACTAGCAGTTATTCGCATGACACTCAAGAGATGGTTCCAAGAACAATTAAATAGCTACCACCACCATACGAAAAACAAGGTGGTACACAGGTATGGGAACACTGAGGGTGGCGGGGAGTGGGAGATACAAGGAAATAAATTACACGACCGATTACACAAAATAAAATAAGTGTGTCTAAAACAAATCTAAATTCAATGATCCTGGAACAGACTAACATTCACGCTCTGTAAGCAACACGTGCAACATTTCAGAACCACATCTACACAAAATGTAGTAACGCTGACGTGTGATAGCTTATATTTTACATTTCATGAAACAGTCCGCCTCCCAACAAACATGAGAACTTACCTACTGATAATCACGATTAGTAATGATCTACTTCACAAACTAACGATAGAAGACCTACACGAAAGGCAGTAACAGAAGTTTAGATACTAGTACACGATCTACAACATTCCACGTGAAGGTAGAAATTAAAATCACTGTAACTTCATTAACAGCTGAATAAGTTCTGCTGATAATATTTCGAACAAACCTCATACAAAAAACGCGTATCACGCTCTGGAAACAAAAACACAAATTTAAATTTAAATCAGAAACAACAGTACAACGTATAGCTACAACACCATATGTGATTAAACTCAGTTCATTATTCGAACAATTATTGGACAATGCAAATAAAAAGGAACGAAGAAAAACTGAAGTTCAACTTCCCTGTGAATCGAGGTCTTTAGAGATGGAGTACAAACACTGTTGAGCGAGAATCGTCGATGGACTTGTCGGATCTCTCTCAAAATTACCTTTGAGTCATTTGGAGGCAGCCACAGGGCCCGTGACTTACCGATCCCCTCACGGTATACACCGCCCAGGATCTTTAGACACGTAGCCCTTCCTGATTCATATACGCCCATACTCGATTCGGGATTGCAAAAAGTCTTTCTCAAATGGGAGGGAGGGAGGGAGGGAGGGAGGGAGAGAGAGAGAGAGAGAGAGAGAGAGAGAGAGAGAGTGTGTGAGAGTGTGTGTGTGTGTGTGTGTGTGTTTGTGTGTGTGTGTGTGTGTGTGTGTGTTTTTGGGGGTGGGGGTGGGGGGGGTGGGAGGGGTGGAAGGGGGTTAACAGTGTAAAGGGTGACCAAATCTTGAATACAGAAGCAGATTCAAATGGATCTAGGTGGCGATAGTTACGCGAAGATGAAGAGGTTTGTACAGGTCCAAACAGCCTGAGAGTATTCGGGCTGCAGGCGGCGGCGAAGCCCGTGCATTGGATCTCTCTTCAAGATGACTGGGTCGATGAGCGATGAGTCGCGACCTCAGTCCCATCGAGCACTTTGAGGAGAGGCGTGTGTGTGGTCGTCCTGTTGCCTCACTGACATTCGAAGAATTCTTGAAAGCTTCTGAAGAATGGGAATGGATACTACATAGACTTATAGGGAGCATACCACTCACATGTGAAAAAATACAGTACCCCAGCATCTGATAAAAACTACCCTGGATGACAGAATGAGAGACTATTCACTTCAGCACTACAAATTTGGTTCAGAAAATGAATAAGACTTGTTTTTGTGCAGGTAATTCGTACACAATAATACCCAATAGCACACGCTGTTGCCAAATCATCATTGTATTCATTACAGTATACTATCAAATCCACGTTTCCCCAATTCGTTTGGGAAGTGTACACTTCGGCTACAGCCAGATTTAGTAAACAAAATTTCGCTTTACATTTTTATTCGAAGTAAGTTTTCAATAAATACACTAACATAGGATAGACTCCTCGCGTATAGTATTCATTAGATGGCATTGCATCGGTTACAGTGGTTACGAGAAGTCTACTGGCAGCGACGATTAAACGCTGTGACTTCCCCCAGCCGAAGCAAGCAAAGGGGAAAATGCGGGTGGGTGGACGGGCGGTGCCGAGTAGGGAGGGAGGGAGGGAGGGAGGGAGGGAGGGAGGGAGGGAGGGAGAGAGAGAGAGAGAGAGAGAGAGAGAGAGAGAGCAGGGGGTACTTCTGTGAGCGGATGGGCGAGAGCGAAAGCGTAGCAGGCGTGGCTGAGAGGCCTCGCACAGAGACGCAGCGTGGCGTGGCGTGGCTCGGCCTGGAGAGGCCCGCGCCGACGCCGACGCCTTCGTTCGCGCGCGCTGACGCTGACGTAGGAGCAGAGCAGCAGCCGGCGCCGCGCGATCGATGCCAGCCAGCCTCCCACCCGTCGAGGGACCAGGTCTGCCGCGGGAGTCGATCCCGAAACGCCGAGGTCCCAACTGCTCCACACCTCTAAACCATATTCGCTTCCTCATATTTAACCCATGACCTTCGCTTTCAACAACCTCCTTTAAAACTGCATTCGAAAAGCTAAAGATCCTGAGAAGTCCAAAAGATGTAACCACAAAGACTGCTCTGCTGAAATATATTTTTTTAGATTTTAGTGTGCATTAATATATACATGAACACTCCTTAGTACAGTAATATCCCGGACTTACGCGACCGGGGGGGGGGGGGGGTGCAATGATAACAGTAACTCGAACTCGCGTAAGTCGAGGTCCACTTTTGAATATAAATACATAAAAATTATTACATTAAAAATAAAACAGTCACGGTTACAAAGTCATTTTTTTACTTAAAACAATGCGTTTCGCCGTGGTTAGGCACCATCAGATTATGTTAAACTACAAGAATGAAATTCACTGCGCCGGCGACCAAAGCTCTACGTCAGCCACATACAGACAAAAGTCTGGACGAAAATCCGGTCGTCAGAATAACAAAGTAACTGTGGGAAACTTGGAACTGTTGTAGAAGCAAGTAGAGCACAGCGTAGAGCCATGCGTATAAGTTGGCCTGGATGCCAAACAGCTGAGTGGTCTAACCGGCAGTATTCTGACGAACGGATTTTCATCCAGATGGTTTTGTATGCATGTGGCTGATGTAGAGCTTTGGCAGCCGGCGCAATGAAATTCATTTGACAGTTTTACATAATGTGATGACGCCTAACCACTGCGAAACGCGTTATTTTGAACCATAGAAACAGGTTGCTGTATCAATCAGCCAACGATGGACTGTAATAAATACATAAATTATGTTCAGTTGGGACCAGATACTAAAGAAAACAATGTAATTTAGAAAAGTGTTTATAAAATATTCAACAATACAAAAAATTATATTACAGCACAATATCATGCATTGTAACAATATAAACCGAAATTACTGTGGCGTGGAAGGCTTCATAAAATTTAAGGATGCTGTCTGATGAATCAATTTTTTTCTTCTTATGCGAAATTTGCTCGTAGAACGCTAATAACTTTTTTATTCCCCGTTTTGTAGCACAAATTTGTAACCGTTTTTCAACTGAACTGAGACCTTCAGTCAAGTTTGCAACCGTAATTTGATCTGATTGAACTGGGTCTAAGAAATCAGGTTGTTCAATGTTTTGCTATTGCTCACGCATTGTTAAAAGATCAGCTGTCAGCTCCTGATCGTGTGAATCCAGCAGTTCTTGAACGTCAGCACGATCAATCTTTAATTATCTGGCAAGTTCGACCCCTTCTCCAATAACAATATCAATTTGATGAGGATATGATGCTGATTACCCTGGCTTTCAGTTGTGAAAAAAAAAAAAGGCACAGTTTTTCCAGACACCACTTAATGTTTCTTCCGAAATTTCATTCCAAATTTTCCAATGATTCTCACCGCATCTGAAACACTGAATTGCTTTCCTTTCGAAAGTGTTAAACAGGGAGCTTGGATAGCTTCACGTAGATACGCAAACGATCGTCTTGTGTAGTAAAGTTTAAATATTTTAATGACTCCGTTCCATCGGATCAAGCATGCTGGTTGTATTCGATGGTAAAAATACAACTTTCACACGTGAGTCGAATTTAATTAGTGTGACAGGGTGATGACCTGGTGCGTTGTCTATTAATGGAATCACTTTGTTTTAATTGATAATAACGTTCGACTTCAGGTATGAAGTCCTCGAAAAGGGAAACTGTCACCCGAACTTAGCATTCGACTTCCACATCACTGGTAACACAGCTTTAGACTAATTTAAAGCACTTGGATTTTCTTAGCGATAAAATAAGAGAGGTTTTAATTTACAATCACCAAAGCTAAACATCACTGTCAATCGACCTTTGGCTGCTTTAACACCTGGAAATGTTCTCTCTTCACCGCTGTAAAAGTTTAAGTATCTTCTTCCAGAACAGACCAGTTTCGTCTACTTTGAATATGGTTTGTCTGGCATGGACACCACCTCCTACTATTGGTTTGAGTGTTCTGGATAGAGCGACGCAGTCTCTTATCAGCGCTTGCCGTCTCTCCACTTTCTGGGATGCTATACCAGTTCCAACGACTTTTGAATAGGTGAAACCAGGGGTAGCCAACCTTTTAATCCATCGCCTATTTTTGTATCTCTGTTAGCAACAAAATTTTCTAGACACCCACCAGTTCCACAGAAATGGTGATTTGCACATATGGAAATAGCTGTACTTGATAAAATTTATAAAGCACATTTGCTGCGACTTAAAGCATATAATAACAGTTACTTATAAATATTTTATGTCAAATTTTTAAGAAAACTCAACGAAAACGTTTTTTAAAACCCCTACCGCCTACAGCCCACCATGAAAGTTGGATCGCCCACTAGTGGGCGGTAGGAATTAGCTTGACTACCACTAGACTAAACCAACCGTTACTAGGTGTGAACACTTCATCTTTGGCCCATTCCCAAGCTGCTTTTTTCAATCTCTCTAACATTATTTTAGCTTGAAAGCGAACCGTGTGCTGACCAGCAGGACCATATTTCACTCTTACTATATAATCACACCATAACTTTAACACTGTTGCCATCTGAGCGACAATATGACGTTTACAAATGATAATTGAATTCAAAGACTGAGCCCTTTTCACAGCTTTGAGAATTTTTTCTTTACCTTTCATAATTTCTCTGACTGTTGATTCCGGTACATCAAACTTCTTTGGCAATTCACAAATTTTAATTTTTGCATCCAAGTCTTTGGTAATATTAAATTTTTACTTCCAAGATTATTATTTTTGTTTTGTTTGATGCAATGAAACAGTTCAGCTTCGTTTGGATGACATAGTTAGAATCTATCACTCAAACCAGCTTGGTGGATAGAAAGATTTCGCAAGAAACATGTATGAACCTGTTGTACGCCGAACACAATGTGGACGGAGTGGGGGAATAGAGGTGCGCAGCGCTCAGACAGACAAATCCGGGCCTGCGTAGCAGGAGGTCGAGGTGTTACTATATCAACTCTAATTTCTCAGATTTTTTCGTTGTGGTCATTTCGCGAGATGTCTGTGAGAGGAAGTAATAAGTTGCCCAAGTCTTCCCGGAACGCACAACCACGGAATATCAGTAGCAAACTTCTACAGCTCCTGTCTTGTAGCATCTGCTACTGGAGTTTGTTGAGCATTTCCATAACGCTCTCGCATCATGACGTAACGTGCAAGCATAATGTCAGAGCTGATTACATTTTTTAACAATCGATTACCTATTTCTTGTGTAATACGATGTGGAAAATTTGAAAAATTACGGAATAATACTCATGTTCCATTTCTCATTTAGGATGCAAATCAGCATTAAAAATGGTGAAGTATTAGGTGATCGAATGGGGTTTCCTAGACCACTTGATATGTAATCTGTTATTTATTACATCTTTTGCTTGTATGTACGTAACCTGCATTTTTTAACGTGTTTGAGGGAGTGACTTGCTTCACTCACAATTTAACTTCGTACTATAATGTAGAAAACGGCGTACTCAATCTCTCATATAATCGATTCATAATAATAACACTTCTGCGAAATATAGTAAATACCTAGGGGCGAAATAGTTTTGGTACTGTACATCATACTACATTAACGCGGATTCGCGAAAGTGCAAAATGGCACGAAAGACTGGGCATTTAATTGGCAGATTTAACAATTACGTAGCAACGTGTCGCTTAGAATTACAAAGTAGAAGGATTTACACGTCGCGTCTACACGACAACCTTTCCTTTCGGTTACTGCGCATGCGCATCTTCGCGAAATGCAGTTCTGCTCACGTTTAGATTACCATCTGAATCGGTCATTTTAAACTGCGAAATCATACACACAATACCACAAGCCTACCCCCTCTCCGAAAAACAAACACTACGTATATAAAATCTCTTAAGCACATCTTTTTTATCCATCTTGTGGAATACTATCTGTTTTTTAGGGAAGAGGATGAGAGAAAGGTATTCTTTCGCAGAGGCTGTTTAACAAACGGAGATGGGTGAACTATAATATGTTCTAGCAATATTTTTAGGACTCTGCGTGCAGTCACCAGGGGAAGAACGATCTTCAAATCGATGTTTCGCTATCCAGCTTTACTCTCGGCTCAAACCGCTGGAGCAACGGAAGACTCCCCCTAGGCCAACGGCAATAAAGTTTTATAGCGTCTGCAGTAATCTCTCATATAGCTTCTTGCTGGTACTGACGACTACTTCGCATTGAAAGAGCTTCCAACGGAAGGCTAAGACATTTATTCCCCTGAAATTAGGTTTTCGGAACGAAACTGCAATTCGTACAGGACTCGCACCATATACATGTACTGATCGCTGAGAGAAAGATAATGTAATGTGGTATTTCACCCAATAGCTAGTCACGCTGTACTATGTAAGGAGACAGGCGAGGGGGAAGGGAATGAAGTGAGAACAGGACAGATTTCCCCTCGGACTTCGACAATTGCTCCACAATTCAAGAATTTGCCTCTGATTAGCATGAAACTGACCACCATGATTCCGTCCTAGTTCTCCATCCATGTTCCGTCCCACTATGTCAGTGACGAATTCGATGATTTGAAACTACGTATTTCCTTCACAGAATTATGGAGCCAAACAATTTTTTTCTTTTGCTTACAACATACACTTTGAATCAAGCTAAAACTTGCTATATGATATAGTGTTATTTACACACACAGATTGTTTTTCAATAGGCCTAAGAGTGGTAGGATTGAAACTTCCTGATAGAATAAAACTGTGTGCCGGACTGAGACTAACTCCGCTGAAGCGAGAAAATTTCATTCTGGAAACATCCCCCAGGCTGTGGCTAAGCCATGCCTCAGCAATATCCTTTCTTCCAGAAGCGCTATTTCTGCAGGGTCGGCGGGTGAGCTTCTTTGAAGTTTGGAGGGTAGGAGGCGAGGTACTGGCGGGATTAAAGCTGTGAGGTCGGGTCGTGCTTGGGTAGCTCGGATGGTAAAGCACTTGCCCACGAAAGGCAAAGGTCCCGAGCTCGAGTCTCAGTCCAGCACACAGTTTTAATCTGCCAGGTAGTTTTAAAGACCATCTTGGTTCAGTCCTAGTGATGGCTGTCCCACCGCCAGTCCGGGCAAGTATACGGCGTTAGGCGTGTGGTGTTGTAGTGGTTGCCAGCGGCCACAGGGCGTCAGCTTTGCAGTTTTGTTGTCACCGTCGGCGGGCACGCGGCAGCCCAGTCATTATTTTCTGAACGCCACGGAATACCACGAAACGTTCTTGACGCGAAGAACCACTACACAATGCCCAAAAATATTATGAATACAATACGTGGGATGGAAGCATTGGAAACTGATGACAGATATACATCAAATTTGTCTTTTCCGATTTTGGCTGTTAACTGCATTGTTCTGTCGCAATTTTGGCTTTTGTGCCATTGTCAAGTAAAACATAAGATGTAATTTTACAGAATAGAAACAGGCTAAAAATAACAATGTTCGTGTAGGTTGTGCTTCTTTTGATGGTAACAGCCAATGATTTTTATAAATGACGTAAGATGATACATATATTTGTTACACTTGCATGCAGGCTGAAGTCAGTGAACAAGGGGCGTTGACAAGATTCAGAGAGAGAGAGAGAGATAGAGAGAGAGAGAGAGAGAGACCGAGACCGACCGGGGGGGGGGGGGGGGTTGGTTGGGTGGTTTGGTGTATAAGGGTATAAAGGGACTCAATTATAGGATCATCAGTCCCTTTTTCATGAAGCAAGCAAGACTCAAGGTACAAAAACACCCTAAGTACGTTTGAGAAAGTAAAAGGGGGAAAAGGAATGGAGAACCACACCTAAAAAGAAAACTAATGGAACGAAAAAAAAACGGGGAACATACACCACAAGGAAAAGTAGAAGAAGGTATTAAAACCACAGAGCAGATGGTCTGGACTGGCTTATCACATAATAAAAAGAGGATGAGCCAGCAACTCTGCAACACATTAAAATGTCCACCCCTAAAAGAAAAGGCGTGATGAACACAGATAGGGAAAAGCGACCACCAAGACATACAAATGCAAAGAAAGTGCGACAGAGTTAAAATGGAGGGAGGGTAGCGGCCTCTGAGAGAATACTAAATGCCCACCCTCAGATGGTACAATAAAAACACCCCTCACGAATAAAACGCAAAACTATATCTGCTGTTGAGGCAATGTCGCCCAACACCGAAGGTAGGGTGCTGGGAAGGTTAAAAGTCCGCCGCAGACCGGCTAAAAGTGGGCAGTCCAGCAAGATGTGAACGACAGTCATATGTGAGCCGCAGTGACACCGAGGTGGGTTTCGCGACGGAGGTGGTATCCATGTGTTAGCCACGTATGGCCAATGCGGAACCGGTAGAGAACCACACAGTCCCTGCGAGAGGCCCGCATGGAGGTCTTTCACACATTCGTAGTCTCCTTAATGGCACGCAGTTTGTTGTGCGTACTAACATGCCATTCCATCTCTCAAAGCTGAAAAACCTTGAGGCGTATTAATGATCGCAGGTCAGTTACAGGGAAGGCGATCTCCAGAAGCTGTTTCCGTGTAGCCTGTTTGGCCAGCTTCTTGGCAAGTTCATATCCTGGGATTCCGACGTGGGGGCCTGGGATCCACACAAACACCACTGAACGACTGGACCCTTCTAGGGCATAGATGAACTCCTGGATGGTCGCTACCAAAGGATGGCGGAGGTAGTACTGGTTGATAGCTTGTAGGCTGCTCAAGAAGTAGATACAGAGAAGTGCCGACTCGCCAGGGCATGAGCGAAACCTCTCAAGAGCACGAGAAATGGCCGCCAGCTCTGCAGTGAAAACACTGCAGCCATTTGGCAAGGAGTGCTGTTCAGTATGTCCTCCTTGAGCATACGCGAAGTCAATGTGACCATCAGCCATCGAGCAGTCGGTGTAAACCACTTCACGTTCCCGGTACATGTCAAGAATCGAGATGAAGTGACAGCGGAGAGTCGCGGGATTAACTGAGTCCTGGGGACCATGTGTAAGGTCCAGGCAAAGCTTCGGCCTAGGTGTACACCACGGAGGTATACGTGAATGGATCTCGGGTAGAGGTGGTAAAGGCATGGACTCCAGTTCAAACAGAAGAGATCGGACGCTAACTGCAATCGTTGACCTGGGCCTCCAATACGGGAGATGAACTGCCGTGGATGGGAACAGGAGACGCTAATTCGGATGTTCAGGAGAACTACGAATGTGTGCAACGTAACTGGCCAGCAGTTGTATACGCCTAACTTCAATGGAGGGACTCCGGCCTCCACCAGGACACTGGTCACCAGACTCATTCTAAAAGCTCCAATTGCCAGTCAAACGCCGCAGTGGTGCATGGGTCGAGTAAACGCAACGCTGAGGGCGTCGTCGAACCATAAACCAGACACCCATAGTCAAGGCGGGATTGAACAAGTGTTCTGTAGAGCTGCTGAAGCGTAGAGCGATCTGCAGCCCAGTTGGTGTTGCTCAGGCAGCAGAGGGCACGAGGTGCTGCCAGCACTTACGCTTCAGCCGACGAAGGTGAGGAAGCCACGTCAATCGGGCGTCGAAATGCAGTCGTAAGAATCGATATGTCTCCACTACAGTGAGTTGACCGTCATTAAGGTAAAGTTCTGGTTCTGGATGAACAGTGCGACGCCGACGGAAGTGCATGACACACGACATCGCCGATGAAAACTGGAAGCTGTGGGCTAGAGCCCATGACTGTGCCTTGTGGATGGCTCCTTGTAGGCGCCGCTCAGCAACAAGAGTACGAAATGCAGACGTCGTCTGCTTACAGAGAAGGTGAGACGGACGGCCCGACAGCTGCTGCTAGATCGTTAATGGCCACTAAAAAGAGAGATACACTCAATACAGAGCCCAGTGGGACCCCATTCTCTTGGATATGGGGGGAACTATGGGAGGCACCAACTTGGACATGAAAGTACAGAGGGATAGGAAATTTTGGATAAAAATCGGGAGCGGGCCCCAGAGAACCCACTTATATAATGTGGCAAGGATATGATGTCGCCAGTTAGTGTCGTAAGATTTTCGTAAATCAAAAAAGACGGCAACCGTCGGATTGCAGACTCGAGGGAAACTAGATTATCAGCGGTAGAGCGACGTGGGCGGAAACCGCCCTGGCATGGAGCCAGTAGGCCACGTGACCCCAGGACCCAACACAACCGCCGACTTACCATACGTTCTAACAGCTTACAAAGAACGTTGGTGAGGCTGATGAGTCGATAGCTATCCACATAAAGCGGGTTTTTACATGGTTTGAGCACTGGAGTGATTGTTCTCTCCCGCCATTGCGATGGAAAGAATCCATCGCACCAGATCCGGTTGAACATGACGAGGAGATATCGCTTGTAGTCGCACGAGAGATGTTTGATCATCTGACTGTGGATTCGATCCTACCCAGGAGCTGTGCCAGGGCAATGTGCAAGGACGCTGAGAAGCTCCCACTCTGTAAACGGAGCATTATAGGGTTCACTGTGACGTTCAGTGAACGAGAGCGGTTTCCTTTCCATCCGCCCTTTGAGGGTGCGAAATACTGGGGGATAATTCTCCGACGCGGAGGCTCGAGCATAGTGCTCAGCAAAGTGCTCGGCAATTGCGTAGGTAGATAGCACGCCATTGGTGTTAATGCCAGAAACACCTGTCGTGGTCTGGTACCCACAAACACGTCTGATCTTCGTCCAGACTTGGGAAGGTGATGTATGGCACCCAATGGTCGAGACGTACTTCTCCCAACAACTCCTGTTTCCATCTTTTTATAAGCTTGCGAACGTGGGCACAGAGCCGTTTAAAAGCTATTAGGTGCTCTAGGCAAGGGTGTCGCTTATGTCGCTGTAGAGCTCGCCGACGCTCTTTGATGGTCTCAGAGATTTCCTGCGACCACCAAGATGCTGACTTTCGCCGGGGGCACCCAAAGAACAAGGGATCGTGTTTTCCGCCGCAGAAACGATCGTTCTAGTGACCTGCTCAACTATCACATATATGGTTCCATGTGGGGGAGATTCAACGGTGGCAGCAGAGGTGAAAGCTTCCCAGTCTGCCTTATTTGAAGCCTACCTTGGTAGACGTCCAGGGAAATGGTGCTGGGGGAGTGACACGAAGATGGGAAAGTTGTCACAACCACACAAGTGATTATGGGCTCTCCGGTGGGCAGATGGGAGAAGTCCTGGGCTGCAAAGGGATAAATCAATGGCCGAGTATGTGCCATGATCCACACTGAAATGTGTGGGGGGTCCAGTATTTAAGAGGCAGAAGTTGAGACAGCAAAGTTTCGACGTCTCTACCTCACAAGGGGTCATGGGCGTTAAAATCTCCTAAAAGTAGGAAAGGTTTAGGAAGTTGATGAATCAATGTGGCCAAGCGTTCAGGGGTATTGCACCATCTGGAAGAAGATATACGCTGCAGACAGTTATTTCCTGCGTCGTCCTTACCCTAACAGCCACAGCTTCAAGACGGGTTTGAAGTGGCACAGGTTCACTAGATACTGAGTTCAGGACATACACGCAAATCCCACCTGACACACTATTGTGGTCGCTACGGTTCCTGCACTATCCCCTATAGAAGCGGAGGACAGGGGTCCGCATTCCTGGGAACCAGGTTTTACTGGAGGGCAATACAGAAAGCAGGAGTATAGCTTAACAGTTGCCATAGCTCGGCAAGGTGGTGGAAAAAACTGCAGCAATTCCACTGGAGGATGACGTTATCGTGAGACTGGGAAGGCATGAAGCATGCAAGTAGGTAGGTTACGCCTCAGGGTAGCCTGCTGCTTCCTACTGTGGATGAGGCATCAGTGACATCCGGGTTCTCAGGGGACGCTGGGGTCTCCAACTCATCTGCAGATGCAGAGTTCGTAGGGAGTGGTGGTGGTGGTACCACGAGATGGTCATTTTTCTTAGCAGACTTCTTTTTCTCCTTGCCCTCTCGCTTCTCTTTAGGGGCTTGCTGGGAGGACATCTCTGAATTAGCTTCAGGCATGGATGAAGACCGTGAAGCTCTTCATCCAGCAGCTTTTGGCTCCTTGAGTCACTGGCGAGTGTCCGCTGTGGCATTAGTGGAGACCTTGGGAGAGAAGATCCCAAGGGACTTAGGTTTAAAGGAGAAAAAAGTTTATTTGATGAAATAGAATTAAAGTGGCTGAAAATATAATGAATAGAGAGGAGCCGGAGGAGGGTGTTGCTTCTCCAGATGGAAGGGGGGGAGGGGACCGATGTCCTTTGCATTTGGGGGGGGGGTCTTGGTCACAAAGTAGGTACTTTGGGAGCAACAGAAGGAGATTTTACCCCTACCACCAATGGGGCGGATATATTCTGGAGGCTGGAGGGCCCACTGTTTGTGGCACAGTGTGTGGTACTACTGGTACTTGTGACGGCAATGGTAATGTAGGTGCAGCGTATGTGGACGTCAACCGAATGAGGTGTAATCGTTCAATGACTTGGTAAGTCAACCGGTCCAGGCTCTTGTACTCCATGATTTTCCACTCCTTTTGGAGTAAAGTGCAGTCTGGCGAGCAGGGGCAGTGCTGCTCTCTGCAACTGATATAAGTGGGAGGAGACACACAAGGAGTATCTGGATGCAGTGGACGTCCGCAGTCTTACCATGTGGTGCTCGAAGTGCAGCTGGAAGACATGTGCTCGAATTTCCAGCACTTAAGGCACCACATAGGGGGAGGGACGTATGGTTTAACGTCACAGCGGTAAACTATCACTTGAATTTTTCAGGCAATGAATCATCCTCAAAGGCCAAGATGATGGCACCAGTAGCAACCCTGTTGTCTTTGGGTCCCCTATAAACATGCCACATGAAATGAACACCCCGACGTTCTAGATGGGCGCGGAGCTCGTAGTCACACTGCAGGAGGAGATCGCGAAGGAACATAATCCCTTGGACCACGTTGAGGCTTTTATGGGGAGTGACGGAAACAGGAATATCATCCAGCCGGTCACAAGCGAGTAACGTCCGGGATTGGGCTGGGGATGCTGTCTGAATCAAGACTGCACCGCTTCTCATCTTGGACAGCACTGTCACTTCCCCGAACTTATCCTCAAGATGTTCAACAAAAAATGGAGGCTTCATACGTAGAAAGGAGTCCCCATCCATTCTGCTACAGACAAAATACCGAGGCGAATATGGCTCTCGTCTTTCTGTAGCCCTACGTTCCTCCCATGGTGTAGCGACGGAGGGAAACGATTTAAGGTCATATCTATCAGCATTGTACTCCATCTTGCCCTTTTTAGAGACTGCTGGCGCTGAACCGTCACCAGCAAGAGATGACTGCTTCATTGTGGGTCATCTGCTCTGATTCTTCTCACTACGATCAGGGGCTCTCTCCATGGGTTCCACCCAGCCACAGCAAAGGCCACCTGGCATGATGGCCGTTGCTGGGAGTCCTGATGCCCCAGGAAGACAGACATCTACTCCTTGGCATACGTGGGGCGTTTACAGCTCAGGCATCAGTAGTGTGATCCCTGTGTTGTCAGGGGGCTACTAACACCGAATGGGTACATGATGGCCCCACCACAACGGACTGGCTACCATGCTGGTTATTGGGTGCAGAGAAATCAAATTTTGTCACGGGGGTGAAAGAGGACAGGAGAAGACGGAATACGATGTCCTCGCCCAAATAGTTGAATTGCAGGTGGAGATGCAAAGCCATCATAAGAGGTTAAGGACATCGAATCTAAGGGCACTATGGGTAACTCATGCACCACGTAGGGTGTTCTTCCCCATATGGCCCGCACTTCTGTAGAATTTGGAAAGTGGCAGACCAAACCATGAAATGGGACCTGAATTTACAGGGCCGAGAAGTGTGAGACTCCTTTAAGTCGCCTCTTACGACAGGCAGGGATACCTCGGGCCTATTCTAACCCCCAGACTCGCAGTGGGGTGGGGGGTGGGGGAGGGAGTGGATCAGGAGGAAGAAAAAAGGCTGTTTTCTGAGAGAATTTGACTTATTAAGATTTTAGGGGCAAGGAACTTACTATCAGTCAGGTCATCTTGCACCTTGATTGTCTCACGTTAAATGAGGTCGAAGTATGTGGGTTAGGGGGCTAGATGATCACACACTGCAGTCTGTTAAGCGTTCAGTTTCGCGATTATGGCTACTCAATTTCGCAATTACAGCCACTGAGGATTTATACGCAGTACCCCCGGAGCGCCGGTTTCATAGGCATCCCGGGCCGCACGTAGTTCATGGCGCACTTCACAAGCCATCGGTGGAAGAGCTTCAGTTAAAACTTAATTGGAACCTCGTATGCCGACAACAGCTAGAAACGCAGTAACAGCAACGGGTATGTATGTTTACGCTCTACTTGTAGAATCGCCGCTAAACTGAACATTTAATTGTGTGTAGCTTGACCCAGGAAAATTAGGTAAGTAATAAGTGCATAGATCTGTTAAAATCTTCTGACAAGTACTATACTACTGCCGGACACGGTGTTGGCAACCGTGTTCTCAGTTTGGTTTCCTAAAACCGAACGAGAGAGTGATACAAAAATTGGTTAAGGGACGGTAGTAACGATTGAATCTGAGTCGAAGGCATAATAACTGACACTAATTGTATCTGTCGTGCCGCTTGAACTTACGCGCGCAACGATCTGATTGGCTGCGCTAATTAACTCTGAAATGGCGCAACGTATCGAGTTTTTCCTTAACAATTATTTCTCAGCACGTCCTACCCTACAACGTCCTTACAAGCCTTTCAGACTGTTTCTGACTGATCCGTATATCAATTTCCTAGCAGATAACGTCGAAAGTTCCATGAGGCTTTTCGCGGATGATGCTGTCGTATACACAGAAGTCGTGGAGCCAAAAAAATTGTAGCGAAATGCAGGAGGATCTGCACAGGATCGACGTTTGTTGACCCTAAACATAAACAAACATAGCGTGTTGCGAAAGGACCTTTTTTTACGATTATACAATTGCAGAACAATCACTGGAAGCAGTTACTTCCAAAAAATACCTAGCAATATGCGTACTGGAACGACTACCTAAAATTAACCGCTAGTAAGGCAGATGCCAGACAGATTCATTGGAAGAATCCTCAAGAAATCTAGTCCATCAACAAAGCAAGCAGTAAAAAAAAACCGCTCAATCGACCAATACCTTAATTTTACTCTTCAGTTACCGGATAGGCCTGGCAGCGGAAATAGAGAAGAACCAAAGAGTCGTGGCGTGTTTCATTTAGCTAGTACAAGCGCATCACACAAATGATCAACTCTAGTGGCAGACGCTGCAAAAAAGGCGTTCTGCATCGTGGTGTGTTTATTGTTAAAGTTCCAAAAGCGTACGTTTCTTGAAGAGTCAACAAATACCGGGTGAGTCACTTAAGACGTACACCCCTTTTATTTCGTGAATGGTACCATATCTGAACATATGGTTTCGGCAAATGTTAAAACGTCAAGGGGCACGTACTTTTTTTTGTTTGGTTAACGTTTTTAGTGCTAATGTCAACGGAGATATTGAAGCAAGTAGGTTTTCTTAAACGGAACAGTGTACTTTTTATAACTGAGTTCGATAGCTCTTGAAAACACAATTACAGCGATATAGCGTTTGTAAATGCTGACGTTGAAACCTGTCGTAAAATATTCGAGAAATGTCCTATAATGTGCATTCACGGTGGCCGAAATCGGCATTAGCGGTGCAAACGCCGCCAAGCAGAGCTGTTGTGCTACCCTGTGTCAATGTCGACACATTTGCTTGTTTACTTGACTGCACTGAAGACTGCTCATTTCTGATTCAACATCGGGCACTCGAGGGAAGTCGTACAGAATTTTGTCGGTTTCCCATTCAGCAACTGAGAGACGACACTACGTTTCTCCAACATGTACTCTTTACCGATGAAGCAACGTTTCCTAACCACTGACGTAAATTTGCATAACATGCACTAGTGGGCAGCCGAAAATCCACACCTGCTTCGTTAGGTGCAAAATCATCAACGGCCATGGAGCGTGAATGGCACCATATGAAATTACACTGTGGGAGCTCAACTTCTTCTCAGGCGCTCTAAATGGACATTCCTACGCACCCTTTTTGAAGAACATTCTGCTGGTTCTTCTACAAGAGGTGCCACTGGATATTCGACAGTGTATGTGACAGCAACACGACGGTTGTCCAGCTCAACTCATCCCGTGTTGCAACGCAAACACTGAATGAGAACGTTCCTGGACGTTGAATAGGAGGAAATTCTGTTATCAAATTGCCTGCGAGGTCCCTGGATTTTACTCTTCTTCGTTTAAAATTTATTTTATGCGATATGGGTTGTTACCAAATGATTGTCAGTAAACTGTTTATTTCATTTGTGTGTGTACGAAATTGCATTGCAATGTCAAATAAGTCGACAGCGGTTATTGCACGAATCTGGTAACACTGTCATTACGCGCTTACGTTCAGCAGAAACTACGTTTCGTTAAGAACAATATTTTTCGGTGTACAGGTGGTCACCAAAGTATTTTAATAAAATATTTAGTTCAGGAAAAGATACGTCGAGTCTTCATTCTAACAGATGTTTAATACGGTAATTGCGTTTTGCGGCGTATAAAATCTCTTTATTTCCGAGGAATGACCAGTTGCTTTCTTTGTTTCAGCTCACGTAAATCTGGGAAGATACGCAAATGTGTTCACCTAAAGCCTTTATGATACGCTAGATTCTAGCGTACGTCGTATTTCCATATACAACATTTGCAGGTGTACCTGCATCTATGTCTTAAGTTGCTTCAAGGGGAAATAAAGCTTTATTCTCGTAGCTGAGACCTGCGTTATGGTATACAACTACGCAGCCTACTCCGATACGCCTGCTTGGCAGTGTTTGCACCGCAAATGCCGTTTCCGGCCACCGTGTTCTCGCATTCTAGGACAATTCTCGATTTTTTTTTTTGCAACAGGTTTCAATGTCGATATTAAGAAACTCTTTATCATTGCAATTGTCTTTAAAGCGCTATCGAATGCAGTTATAAAAAGTATACGGATCCATTATAAAAAAGTGCTTGCTTCAAATATCCGTTGTATCAGAGCTAAAAACATTAACTAACAAAAACATACGTGCCCCTCGAAACTGCGCTTCGATATGTGTAATCATTCACGAAATAAGAGGCGTTACGTCTTACGTGACTCATCCTGCATATTGCTTCCTCAAGGTATATCTCGCGAAAAAGACCATGAAAATAAAATTAGATAGATCGGAGCCCACACAGAGGCTTACCGGCTGGCATTGTTCCCGCGAACTGGAAGTACTCTCCGCCACACACTTCAAGGTGGCCTGCGGTGTACAGACGCAGAATTTTCAGTGTGACGTACCCACAATGTATATAGCACGATGGAAACTTCTTACAAAATGCTGAATAATTCTTAAACGTCAGAGGACGCATTTGCGAAAACAGTAAAAAATTATCAGTAAGAATTAGCCAAGGTAGCTAATCACATTAGGGTTACCCAAATCGCGCGCGCGAGCGCTATAATTTAAGCTCTTCGTAACTAACTTACAAACGTGTAACGGATCGCAAGCTCAAACACTTGGCTACGGAGCGTGTCACTTTTTAAAAAACAGCTATATCGACATCATTTCTATAGGTATCCTGTCCGAGTTGAAACCATCGTTCTCGGACAGTGCTTTCCTCGAAAAACGAATGGCACGCTGCCACACGGGCCGAGGGTTATGGGAAGAAACTCATTACGCCTCAATTGCTGCGCGGTGTTGTACCGTGGATGAGTACTGTGGTCGGACGGAGTTATTACGTTCTACCTCCAGCCAGTTCATTTGCAGCACTATGAACTTTCCCACAAGCCGAGCTTCTGATTTAGACTCTGAATCTGATGAGCCGTCTGCTTTTTTCGAGTTAGTTATCTGTCAGGTCCAGTTTCCCAACTGCAGAAACATGTCTTCTGAGTGACGTTTTGCTGCCCTAGGAAGTTGCCTGCTGAAGTGATCACATAGCAATCCTCCTAGAGCCATCGTTGAAGAAAAAAACTATGGGGCACATTCGAACCTCACTGCTTAGACCCTTCGATAATATCGAAAACACACTGCAATTCATTACAGCACCGGGGATAAAAATCCTCTCTAGCGCTACCTTTAAGTAAACGAGGACGATTTTCCTATCTTCCATGCAGTGACCATCATCTATATAAATGAAGTATGTATGAAAATAGCTTACACTACGCTTAATTTTTATTAAAAAAAAACAGTAAAATTCTGAGAATAATGATTGCCATGTTGGAAAGCCCTTTTACACAGAATATTAACAGACATGAGGAATATGGTACACATGTACAGAGGACAATTCTTCACTGTTTTACGGAAATGTTTGTTCACGAGACGTATAAAATGTCACTGTGCTGCTACTAATATTCCAGCAACCCGCATCAATTGAATGTAAGTCAGACTGAACCGAGATCCATTTTGTGTTCCATAATGTGTCCATCCTTATTCAAACAATTCACGCGAGGAAGCAACAGGTAAAGTACGACGCTGATATCCGGCAGAACACCCGACAACCCAAGATGTCAACAGGTAAACCATTCACAATGTGAGTTTTCACTCAGACTTGACTTTTTCAGTGAACCAGTGTGCAGATGATGGGGCACCTATGCTCTAGTCAACTTGAAATTTCACTTCCAAGAAGACCCAAGGTGTGTGTTACTCCTGTTCTGTTCACTTCGCGGATGAATTTCTTAAGAGTTACGTTGAACAGGACAAACCAACTGGCATCTGTCGTCATCGCGTATGTTTAACTTACTGAATGTGTCTTCCTTGCATTTCAGCTCTGCTACTTTTCCTCTCTAAGCACTGAAGTTCCCCAGTGTATTCTTGCTGCTGGCGCTTTCCGTAAGTCCTTTCAAGAGTCCTTTTCTTCCTCATCACTGATTTATTCGTTCGGTGCAAGTGCGTTGACCATTCTAGTGACTCAGTATTTGTCTCCGACGGTACAAAATGTTGACTGAATGTTGACTGCATAGAACTGCATCCCCCGAGTCACAATTCGGATACTGACCGCAAACGCTGTTTCAAATTAATGTCTTCTTTATTTCTGTACAGTCACTATATTATGAATCCATTTTGTCATATCGCCCCCTCACCACTACATCTAACAACTCCTATACAGCGGTGTTGTCGTCGTCTCTAATAATAAGCGTGAAAATCTAATTTCTGTTATCGACGATGTCAATTGCGTCTTTCTTCGATCGAAACCATTCTCGCTGCTGCCAGTTGTACAGTCTTATATATACGACTTAGACTAGAAAAATTTGCTAAAAACAGTCTTGATCGAGCAATGCTTAAATTGGTGGCCAATTTCGATCTATTGTACTTAGATATTGTTCAGATCTTGTACTCAGCAAATGGAGTTGTAAACCAGCTTAGAGGTAGTAAAATCATTAGCCTAATCAAGCGAAATGGTTACAAAATTACTAAGAACACTATACCCACGATGATGACAGGACCTGGGCTGGCTGAGTAGGCTGCTCTAGAGAGATGTAATCGAATTCTAACTGTGGTTCAGCTGCTCGTGGTTCAATAGTGATAGCCCCGTCCTCTGTCTCTGCACGGTGTCATTACTGTCCAATGGCTAGGAATCGTCAGTATAAGTAATAAAAGCCACTCCTAAAATACACTGATTTTATCTACTAACGTAAAAAACGAGAAACAAACTTCACATACAACGGTTAAAATGTGGAAACAAACTTCGTTAATGATTCTATTGCCTTTAAGCAGGTTTACTACTATCTTTGCAGAGTTCAAGGTCAGCGTTGGTTGCCCTCTACAGGTGACAGACAAATGGCGGTACGTCAGCTTGGTAGCTATGGAAACGACATGTTACATCGATTCCTTTGTAGACCAAAGATGATGTGAAGGCTAGCGGTTGCAAAGTACGGCATCTAGTAACCATGGAGACGATGTCGATCATAAAGCGCTCACTCGTGACATTAAAAAATTACACTCTAGTATGCAGCCAAGAAAAATGTCTTCATACGCGTGCAATTATATACTTGCTCCGTCATAAAATGTGCATAATTACATCGTTAAAATAAAATTAAAATACAGAATACATTGCTAGCAAAAGAGATGCGTGTACAAAATACACACACTAACGTCAATTATTACATAAAGGGCCGCTATATGACGATGAAAGTGCTATCATGAGTATACTGTTCATAGTAATTATATTTTATAACTATCTGCTTTATTATTATTTTAATGATTCTATTACCGTTAAGCAGGTTTACTACTCTCTTTGCAGAGTACAAGGCCTGAAAATCTAAATACAATAGATTTAAAGTGGTCACAAGTTTAAATAAAGTATTTATGCGATCAACACTTTTTAGCAAATTTTATTGCTACACCTGAGACCGCTGTTTTCCTACAACAATGCTCCAGAAAATTTGACTGTATTGGTGTTTATTTAATTACGACCCAGGCTTTGGCCTTTTACGCTATCTTCAGGTGATTGAGTTTATGTCATTAACATATATTGCAGGACATCAACTCAAAAAATGGCCTTAAATTAAGAGAAATATTACTATTATTTTCTGATATTTTTACAACATGGAGATTCTACATCCGGCATTCCGTGGGTAGACAATATTTTTCTTAATGTATGACCAGTTTTAAGCTTGCTGTCCAGCAACCTATGTCAATGACAAACTCAACCACTTGAAAATGGCATAAAAGGCGGAAATCCTGGGTCGTAATTAAATAAACAATACAGTCAAATGGCGCTGTGTTCATTTAAGACTTGTATGCCTGTTGCTTAGCAACATCAAAAACTGTTCCCGGAAATATTTAGACCAGTAAATTTCGCACTGTTAGTCTCGTGGGGTACAATTCTTTTTCGGGGGTTGCCGCGTTACGGGTGCCGCACAGGGTAAGCCATTAGTGGGGCTGGCCCATCACTGCCTCTGGGCCGACAGGATTTCTTTGCAGAACGTTTTCCATTCCACCTCGACATCAGATGGAGATGCAAACGAATATGAGGACGTCGTTTCCAGGGGAGTTGGGAGGTGCTCAGAAACGATGACACGGGGCATGTTAGCTGTGATCTGCGATTGTAGCGGTCCCTGGCGATAGTCGTCGGCTGAGTGTGGAGCGCCAAGCACAAATATTTCGCTTCGGCAAATTGACACTCATGTTATAACGTCCTTTACCTCATTAGCAGCTGTCTAAGAACGGTGGAGAAAATCCCAAAGAACATTCTGGAGACAGCAATAGATTCAAAGGAACTTAACATAGAGTTTTACACTTACCTTCTCTTACCCAAAATGTTACAATCAAGCTGACAGTTTCGAACATCTGTGGCCAATTGGAATTATAAGCATGGCTATGAAATGAACACGGATAACTGAATTTCGAAAGCAGCACGCTGAATCGTACCCTGTTCAAGCATATCACGTTTTGATACTTGATATTTGTACTCACTTGCTTCCTTCCATACCTTCAAAGTCCACATTATACAACATTTTCGCTTCTGAGTAATCAAATGCCAAAGCCCATAACAATTGATGGGGTGAAACGTCTTGAGTTGTTTTTATCTGGTCCCTAATTTTCGATTCAGAGATATAGTAGCACTTTCTAGCACCGACGTGTCATTTCCTGCACTGTATGTTTTAACACATCATAACAAACACGAAATTTCGATGCCTTTTCTTAGCACATAATTTTTTTAAAGCAACTACCATCGAATACGACGCTTTTTAATCTGTAAGATTTATTCCACTACGGCATCTGCTCAGTTCGGCTATAATGCACAAAATGATATCACAGTGTATCGGCTGACACTTCGCAGAATGTTTAGAAAATCCAACGTACCTCTTTCCGCAATTCACGCTTTTTAATGGTCTTCAAAGTAATCCCTGTACTGCTTCGCTGCAGGTCTAGTCACCACCTCAAAAAGGTTCTGAGCACTATGGGACTTAACATCTGAGGTCATCAGTCCACTACAACTTAGAACTACTTAAAGCTAACTAACCTAAGGACACCACACACATCCATGCCCGAGACAGGATTTGAAGCTGCGACCGTAGCGATCGCGCGGTTCCAGACTGAAGCGCCTAAAACCGCTCGGCCACATCGACCGGCCTAGTCACCTCCTCCCCTAAGGTTTATAACGCGCAGGAATGCACTCCAACCTCGCCTGGTATACCACAGCAGGCATTGCTACTTACCAATTCCGGTCAGCTATAGAAGTACCTGCTGTGGTCCCGATAGACCGCAGTTGTAAACGCATCCGCCAGGCAGCAGTAGCAGCTTCACCGTGTGTCTATACGAAGTGGGTTGCATGTTTCGATCTGTCATGTAACTTGCGGGTTCGTCCCACATGTGACCAAGCGACAGGAATTAGCAGGGGCTAGAAAATACCTATCGTCACCAGGGACCACACTCAGAGAGCAGTAGTGGAATGTTCTAGCGGTTCTGAATGACGTATTGCATGTTGGTTTTTGTCTCTGCCATAGATCGCTAGGAAAAAAAAAGCCAACATTCAATACGTCAAGTGGCCACCAAAGCCGCAACGATTTGGTTCTGAATGAGTCGTCGCTCCCGCTTTCAGACAGTCCGAGAGCGGCGCTGATGACCACGCTGTTTAGCGCCCGAAAACCACACACACACACACACACACACACACACACACACACACACACACACACACTCTGCATCATACAGTCCGAGAGCACATGGACCGGCAACAAACCATCTCGTGTACAATCACTTCATTCCTGGCGTCTGAACGATTAGGGACTATTCTCTCGCCCAGCTTCAGAGCTAACCATAGACTATCACCGTCATCAAAGTTTGAATGATGTAAACAACGTACCCCGATTCTGTCTAGGAAGTACTGATCGACGCATTCGTGTGCAAAGGCAGTCAAAGCCAATTAACAGCGATGCTTTAAGATTTAGTGTTATGGATTAACATGAGATTTTTACAATGTCTTACTACGCTGGTGTTAACTCTGTCACGTTCATGGGTCTCCATAACATTGTGGATATCCTGCAGCCAACGTTCTTGGCGTCGTTCCCTGGGGCAATGTTCCAGCAAGTCAATTCCTGAGCTCATAGAGCTCTCGTATCGAGGGACTGAGTAACACCACAAGCTCCGCAGTATCCTCCTTTGCCTCCCGCATGAAATGTATGGCATGAAATTGGACGTGAAATACGGAACTTACATCTGCTCTCCTTTGTTCGGGAACTGCATATCGCGATTCAAAAAGAAAAGTAATTTAAGGACCAGTCAACATTGCAGCCGTTAGAGACGGTACACTCACTCAAACACTTGGATAAATTGCTGAGACACGATATCGGACACCAGTATGGGTGTGTTCCCGCCGCCTGGCAAAAGTTTACGACACGGAACGAGGAACACTTCGTTCCGGGAAGTGTTTGTTGACGATTTATGCAACAAATACTGAGAACAGATCCCCGGGATTGGAAGTCCTTTAATATCATCGATACTCTCGCTACTTACGGCCAAGTTTCACATCTGGCTACATATGACGTGGAAAATTATGTTTAAAAGGCCGAGGCAAAGCATTTCGTGTCACCAGTTTCAATAAACTTAAATGCACCATTTTTAAACGCTGAAAAAATGCTAATATGGACACTGCTAAAAATATATATGTCACAGGTTTTGTGGTGATTAATTTGCTTAATGACGCGTTTCAGTATAATCATGCAAAGACGTCTTAACTAGACAGTGTCATCCTAGCATGCGTGCAAGTTACATGACTATGTTTCTCGCATGCAGACCTTGTTAACATTTGGTACGTACTTTCCTTTAGCTTGTGCGCCCGTTTGTAAAGTATTTATATAATAACTTTTTCAGTTATTAATCTGGTTCCGCTATGCTATTTGATGTTCTGTTATTTTTTCGGATTATCAAAAACGCACTCATTAAATGAGTCATTCATCACAAAACCTGTGACTTCTGTTTTTTTGTAGTGTCCATATTAGCACCGTTTCAGCATTTCTAAAAACTAAAAATGGGCGCATACCTCTGACATGATTATGACACAGTTACTTAAACGTACGAGTCATGAGTAAACTAAGAATAGTATAACACCGTCACACCACTCCGCACCTATAATAAAAGAAAACAACCGAGATAAAAGATTACGAAGCAGGATAGGTTTCAGACCACATTATGCCGATGGAGTACTGTAAAATTAGCGAACTTCTAACAAACTTTAAATATGATATCTAACATTTTCTAAACTTTTGTCGCTTACATGCTTAGCGACAAAGGAGTAACTCATCTGTAATCAGAAATTTGAAGCTGTTTTATACAAGGCAGTTCGATTCGTTAAAGACTCGGGTGTGGTGAGGGGAAGGTTTGTGGTGCCTAATGTGAACAGAACACATTCTGGACGCTATCATGCGCCTTCTCCGCTCTCACAAACCACCGTTCATAATTTACAGGAACTGCATGTTCCGGTGCCAGATACCTCCGGAAAACTAACAAGGTCTTGGCGAACCCGTACTACGCAGAATAGCTGATGTATTGCGTTCCCAGGGAGGAAAAACGTGTTGTTGAATAGATAATCATAATCCTTTTAACTCCGAAGTGTAATTAATGGATTAGATCCGCCCTCGCAGACAGGCTGGTCTAAACTCCTAGGGTAACATACAGACGACAGAGGATTTCAAACTGGTTTTTAGAGATAAGGAACCAGAAGACCTGAATGAATATTTCAGCCGGAACTACGATGTCCTAAGTGAGCAATGTGTGTGACCCCTCCCCCCGTCTCCTCCAAGTCGTTGGTGTAAGAAACTCCAGGACAATCTATTGTTAGTTTTTATAAAGTTTTCCTTATATGTGACAAATTGTTCGTACAGTCCTAGCTATCTCAGCGCAAAACGGAAAACGATATTTGTGAGAGTAGAGTAAAATGTTATGCGCCGTTGTAATGCATTTCCTGAGTTTGGCAATTGTTGCTTTGAGAGTGCTTTCAGCTTTCGTCGTTACAATCTGTACGCAGTTTTATGAAGCAAAGCATATACTATTTTGTCAACTAGTTCTCAATATACTCTGTTTAGGATCCCCCGTCGTCTGTATAGCTTTTACCCCAAAGATTTGGAACAATCTGCTCATTGATCTGATATTGCAGTGCCTGTGACGTTAATAAGAATGATGCAATGTTCCTTGGGACATGCTTGCATGTTGTTGTTAACACAGCCACCGCAGTATCGTATTTATCCGCCGATACCAAGCACCGACTTTCAACTTAAATGTCCTCCCCTGTACGGGAATTACATAACGTGTATACGAGTACAAGAATAGCCTAGCCAAAGCGATTAAGGGGACTGCCAGCGTAAAGCGGGAAATCCGGTTTTGAGTCCCGATCCGGCAAAATTTTTCATTGTCGTCACTCCCTTACACAGCTGATAGTTGGCTGTATTCGCAACTGCGAAAACATCTCATTTATCAGTTATGCTATCGTTGATCGGGGCTGGTCACTAACCAACGTCTGTGCCTAACATCTTCCAAGAGATGGCTGCGTACATCAAACTGTTGTTTCTGATTTTTCTTGCAAAATTAATTACATTTTGAATGTGCTTCCGCAAGTGAATTCTTTTGTACATACTGTTACACGCAAGCATACTTTTGTAAATCTGCTTTAGTAGAAAAGGAGTCTATAGCGGTCCACTGGTTGACCTCTACTATATTTCATTTGTCCACTGTTTTTCCATTACGGTCTGTAGCAAGAGATACGGACGAGAGAACGCAAGGGACAAAAAGGCTACGAGGAAACAGGGATACAGGGTAAGTGAGGGTGATGATTGAAGGATGGCGGGAAAGAACTGAGTAGGTGGACAATGGAGGTAAGTAGTGCTGCTGCTTCATCATAGAGTAACATTTTGCAATTTTATACATATAATTTGCACTATGAATTCCATAATCTTTCGATCTCTGGGAAACTCTGGTTACGGATGTCATAACAAGTGAAATTTACTTTTTAGCGTTCTATCGGTATCACAATATTCGAAATTGATCCTCTGATATGTATTGTTCGAAAGCTGAACCAAACTCTGTCACAGTATTTTTCAGTAGCCCTCAACTAGTATGCAGCTGCCCTCTCATTGTAAGAGTGCAGTAGCAACACAGCACCTAACAATGGGTAGTGATTTCAACAGGAACATTTTTACTTAGTGTATACGGATTTTCGATAATGGCTAGTAATGGCCACCGCCAGCTTTCCATTCACTCGTAGAGATGCCCTGACAGTAACTCTATTAAGTTTTTTAAGAATATTTCCAGCAGATGTTTCATGGAGGTTGTCAGACAAAAGTAGCTAGCCAACTGTAATTGGCTGTGAGCGGTGAGATGAGTCAGCAGGAGACGCCCGTCCCCTTTAACAGTGGGGCAGCAGGAGGCCGGCGCATCTCGGGCAGCGCCTGCGCCCCCAATTCGGCCTGTGCCGCTTCTGGCGGCCGGTAAAGATTTCTGCGCCGCGGGGGCGAGGGCGGCGGCGGCTACGGAGGGCCGATCGAAGAGCGGCGGCGGCCGGCAGACCCCTAACGACCTGCGACTAAAGACGCTCGCCGCCCGGTCCACGCTCAGACGCAGGCTCCGCCGTCACCTACAGGACAGCTCGACATCCGTGCCTTCAAGTGCACAGTCGCGACGTTTTGACAGTGCAACTGACTTCCGCATCGTGCAGCCCACGAAGTACATAACTTAATGTTCATTATTCAGAGTTTCGGGGAAAGCGATAAATATCTGCCCAGGGGGCTTTACAGACTGCTCTGCTTTCTTCCATTTTCTTCATACTTACCAGATTTCAAGGTCACTGACTGGACATAAACTTCCTAAACCAATACGACACTATTCTTACACAAACGCAAGAACTCGTCTTTGAAAGACAGCATGCTTGAAGGTCCTGTTAAGTACAAAATATTTGTTAAATATTAACATAATCGTTTATAGACGAGCAAACTGTTGGTTCGAATATAGCCAAGAACATTCTTTACTTTTTCAAATTCCATATTTAACAACTAGAAATATTAACAATATACGCCTATTGAATCATAATTTTAAATAAAAATTGTTTTTTTAGCCACTGGCCATACGAAAACGCATTATCAGTAACACTGCTTAATCAACAGAAATAAATAAGTATTTCATTTTCTATTTGATTATTTTCGAATTTCTGCAACAAATTTTAATTTATTGTGGATATCGTAAGGCATTTTCATGCTATTACGAATTAAAAGTAAAATGATTCGACATGGAATTTAAATCAAAGTAATAATAAATGAATCAGCAACCTAACGGTTACCATACTTCAACGCGACGCGCTCAGTTCAATTTTTTTTTTACTAAATCTTTTCCTTATCTGAAATACACGAATTACAAGGGTTTACAAATGAAAAGCGGGAATAAAGATAGTTAAACCAGCAACGATTTGTCTCTGTTGTAGTCTCATAGGTGATCTCAAAATAGTCATTTTAAATGGTTCAAATGGCTCTGAGCACTATGGGACTAAACTTCTGAGGTCATCAGTCCCCTAGAACTTACAACTACTTAAACCTAACTAACCTAAGGACATCACACACATCCATGCCCGAGGTAGGATTCGAATCTGCGAGCGTAGCGGTCGCGCGGTTAAAGACTGAAGCGCCTAGAACCGCTCGGCCACACCAGCCGGCTCTTCATTTTAAGTCTTTTTCTTTGGAGCTTAAATTATTTTTAAAACATTCCATCAGGTGATCTGACATGGACTTTCGACCATGATACTGAAAGTGTTTTATGGTCAATAGCACTCGGAAATCATCGAAGGCGATTTTTCGAGTTTGTTTCGGAACTGTGTTTTACTGTTTTAGGAAACTGACGTCCAAGCGCTGAATGAGCTTCAAATTCCGTAAGTAGTGTGGGGATCGAAAAGGGTCTGTCCATAAGGTCCCATTACATTTTGCAGTTACCGACAAATTTTAGTAGGGAAGAAGAAACTGATGCCTTATCTTGCAGTTTTTTGTATTGTCACACATACGTAAAACTTTACAAAAACTAACAACCGTGCATAAACGATTTAAGAATTAATCATTAATGTGTCAGCCCTCCGAACAAGAAAAAGCAATATTAAGAATGAATCTTTCACTACCCTGCGCAGTATGTTGTTTTTTTTTAAACTTTCTGGTAGGTGGAAATTGTCTGCTGGCCTGATATTCGGACATGGAATCTTGTCTTTTGAGGGTAATACTCTGAACTTCCGCGAAGGTTGTAAGGTAGGAGACAGCTACTGGCAGAAACAGACTCGAGCGGAGCAGAAAGGGGGGGGGGGGGAGGACGGCCGCATCCTGGCTCGTGTATACCTCAGTCGGTAAGGACAAAGTTCTGGCTTAGAGGCCGGTCCGACACAATTTTAATCTGCCAAAAAGTTAAAAAGCAGATTACGTTTTAACGTCTGTCAGTCTAAATTCGAGCTCGGAATGGACAAAGATACTGAAAATCTGCCGTGTTCTTTTAAAAGGAACACCCCCTGCAATAGCTGTAAACGATACAGGAAAAACGCGGAAACCTAAATCTCAAGGTCGGACATGGATCTGTATGGAGCCCCCGGCTTACCATCACCCATGGCCGTCATTCTGTGCCCAACGTTGGTCTGTTCCATCGTGGAATAGGCAACATTCGTTGGAGTAAATGCGGCCAAGGCACACATTGGGCGAGTTCAGAACGTTCAAAAACTAGCACTGAAGTTTGCCCTATATCTCCATTAAGAGGTGTTAAACAAGCTGGCAAAGCTCCAAGTTCTATCCGAAGGCGGTCAACTGTGCATCCTAAAATGTTCGACGAAAGCTGAACCCGAAAATCCGTGCACTAGTACAGAAGTCGCAATCTATTGCAGACGGTAACCTGACCTGCTGATAACTGCTCCAGCTGATAGCGAAAAGGTAATGAGCTAAACGAAACGACAAAAGTAAGGCCAACACCAAACTACGTTTTTTAACTCCAAGTCACGGAAACAAGGAACCGTCACAAGAACCTCGCAGCTGTGTCTTTCATACCTAATAGACGTCGCAATTCGTAAGGATCTCGAAAACTGATGAACCAAGTGACCGTAGGCAACGACAATCCAACGAAGGAATGAAGATTATGGTTAATGTTCCACTGACGACTATATCATTACAGTCGGAGCATCGGAAAAAATTATCTGTTTCCTCCTCAAAGGAACCATCCCATCATTCACCTTAAGCGATTTTACGAACCACAGAACACACAATAGGGTGACAAAAGTCATTGCATATTTCCAAACATCGCGTCGGGCCTCATTTTGCCCGGCGCAGTGCAGCAAGTCTACGTGACATGGATTTAACATGTCGTTGGAAGTTCCATGCAGAAATACAGTGCCATGCTGCCTCTGTAGCCGACCATAATTGCTAAAGTGTTAGCGGTGCAGGATTTTGTGCACGAACTAGCCTCTCGATTATGTCCTATACGTTCGAGGGATTCATGTCGGGCGACCTGAGTGGCGAAATTATTCGCTCCTACTGTCCAGACTGTTCGACAAACCAATTACCACCCAGTGGCATGGCGTACTGTCATCCGTAAAAACTCAATCGTCGTTTGGGAACAAAGTCCATGAACGGCTGCAAATGCTCTCCAAGTAGCCGAACATAACCATTTCCAGTCGTCAATAATCGGTTCACTTGGACCAGAGGACCCAGTTTATTGCATGTAAACACCGGCTACACCACTATGAAGCCACCACCAACTTGCACAATGCCTTGTTGACAACTGGTTAATTCGGGGAGGGGGCCAAACCGGGAGGTCATCGATCCCATCAGATTAGGGAAGGACGGGAAATGAAGTCGACGGTGCCCTTTCAAAGGAACCATCCCGACATTTGCCCGAAGCAATTCAGGGAAAACTTAAATCAGGACGACCGGACGCAGGTTAAAACCGTCGTCCTCCCGAATGCGAATCCACAGTGTTAACCACTGCGCCACCTCGCTCGGTGTTAACAACTTGGGTTCATGGCTTCGTGCCACACTCGAACCCTAACATCAGTTCTTAGCAACTCTCACCAGGCCATGGTTTTCCAGTCTAGGGTACAACTGATATGGTCAAGAGCCCAGGAGAGGCGCTGCAGGCGATGCCGTGCTGTTAGCAAACACACTCGCGTCGGTCTGCTTCCATAACCCACTAGCGTCAAATTTCGCCGCACGGTCTGAACGTATACGTTTGTCCTATGATCGAAATTGATTTCTGCGGGTATTTTACACAGTGTTGCTTGTCTATTAGCACTGATAAATCGATGCAAAGACCGCAGCTCTCGGTGGTTAAGTGAAGGCCGTCGGTAACTGCATTATCCCTGGTGAGAGCCAATGTCTGAAATTTGTATTCTTGGCACACTCTTAACACTGTGGACCTCGGAATATTGAATTCCCTACCGATTTCCGACACGGAATGTCCCATGCGTCTAGCTCCAACTACCACTCCTCGTTCATAGATGTACGACCATAATCAAATGGGACACCTTTTCACATAAATCACATGAGTACAATGAGAGCTCCGCCAATGTACCGCCCTTTTATACCTTGTGTACGCGATACTACCGCCATCAGTGTATATCCGTTATCCCACAACTTCTGTCACCTCAGTGTAAATACAGATGGACCAGTGGAGATCTGAACCGCTGTCGTTCCAAATACGAGTCCAGCGTTTTATCGCTGCGGCAACTGGCTTGGTGGGAACAAGGAAGCTGACTGATCCGGTTTTAAAAGCCGGTATAGAAATGACTGATTTTACGGGTATCGCACAGGCAAAAGCGACTATGGTGACGTTTAACAATATGACTGCAAAACTTATCCATTACAAGCAAATAATTTACCAACTTGCGAGGCTCTCTCTACTAATTTAGTTATTGAGTCTATTCTTTGGATAGAGACGAAATAAATGTCGGTAACGATTGGCAGTATCTGGAAAGGTCAGATTTAAACTTCTGAAACATAGTCATTCGTCTAATTCTCGCCGCAGGAACCCAGTAAGGAATCAGTTGGACTGAAATTCTAATAGGTATCTGTTTATGCACGTGATCGGTCACACGTCATTTACTACGTCGCCTGTAACTGTTGTGAAAAACTGAAAATGCGTTTCACCTCTTGATTAACCACTAAATCACTTCCAGCGCTTCGAGTTATTCGCAGAAGTTACTCTGGGTAGTAGCGTGCTCGAGTGATAGGACAAAGAGGTAGTCAAAATTTTAACTGCCACCAAGGAAAAAAATTACATTGATTTTCTGGTTGCAGGAATGTGTCTGCGGTCCTGGTACGTGCTAAAAACCCCGAATCATAGTACCGAGCCCTAGAGCAGCCGAAACAACATGGCGCAGCCCACTGATAAAGTTGAGTAACGCGCTGTAATTTGTTTTCTAGAGCAGCGGTAATGATGCCGTTGTGTCAAGATTAATCCAGATGATGTCTGTAGCCTTCTGAATTCGTCTGACAGCTGCAACATATCCACCGCTGCAGAAGCGAACTGAAGGGATAGGCTAAAGCAGAGGAGCTTTTCTTTTTCTTTCTAGCTTTTTTGACGAAATTAATCTCTATATATAAAAGACAATGTCTCGACTGACTCACCGTCGCCCAGCCCAAACCGCTAACGATGAAAACTTGAAATTTACAGAGGGTGTTGATCTTATACTGTAGACGTTTTTAAGCAGGGATTTTTCGAAATTCACCGATGAGGGGGTGAAATAGGGGACGAAAGGTTTTCTGAAAATATGTCGCTATTAAGCCAATTTTGAAGGTAGATATACGGAAATTGGTACTTGATTTCTCGGTCAGAAATGAAGAAATATATGTTTCAGCATTTTTGGAAATTTAACCCCTATGCAGGTAAAATGGGTGAATTTTAAAAAATAAATGATTATTAAAGAACTAACGAAGAATTTTTAAAGCTACGTCTACAGAATTCAACATTTGACTTCTTCGTTAAAAATAAAAACAAAGTGTTTCAATGTTTTTGGAAATTCAACCACAAGGAGGGTCGAACAGGGAAAGACTAAATCACTGACTCACCATCGCCCAGCCCAAACCAAAGAGGATAGAAACTTGAAATTTGGAGGGGTGTGGATCTTATACTGTAGGCATCGTTAAACAAGGGATTGTTTGAAATTCCACTCCTAAGGGGATGAAATAGGGGATGAAAATTTTTCAGAAAATATTTTTTAGTTTAAAAAATTTTAAGGCTAAATTTGTATATGTTTGTATTTCACTTCACTGTTAGATACTGTTACGGTATATTTAGATACTGTAAATATCCGTTAGGGGATGAAAGTTTCTGTGCAAAATATCACCAAAAGAACATTAAAGGCAGGATTAAGAAAGACCTCCAGCTCCAGCTACCAGATTCACTTTTATGTCAGAACTACATTCGAGAAAGATCATACTTTATGGCCTTAGTCTGAAAACTTTAGATGTTGTTGCAGTCTGTGAAAAACAAAACTTCGAACACAAAAAAACGATAGAGTCTACTTGTTTAGCTACCGCACGATATTCAACTTTATCAATGGGCTACACTTCACTGTTTTGCCTCCTCTAGCGGCAGAGATTTCCAGAACTGCAGACGTGTACCTGCAAAGAAACAAAAACTAATTACGTAAGTATATCTTTTTGAGGTGGTAAGTTAAACTTTATGACCATCTTTCGTAATATAGTGTCTATTCCGTGTCGTCGATATTGCAATTTTGTAGATTCTGCAGGGTTGTTAACTGCGCTGAAAGCCGAAAGAGGTGATGCGCGGCCTCAGACACATGCTATGTACAGAGACACTCAGTTCTCTGGCCACCACTAATTACCTTTAGAAAGTAAAGAAGCTGAATCCTACACCTACATATGTCACAAACACTTCTGCGTCACACTAAGAATGCAAAGTTAACGTTCAGCTCATAAATTTTTACGTCCTACAGCACACTATAAGCGCTTGATAATTAATGCAATATACAGCTTTGCGAATTATTGCCGCGTATTTCGCCGCATCGTGATAGCACACAGCCGGCATCTCACTGTAATATCTAGCAAACTAGCAGGACAACACCTGCGAGGAAAAAAAATTTAAAGAAAAATAACTCTCCAACTGCGCGGCACATAAGTCACTGCATGTCGTTAAGAAGCGGGTACATGCAGTCAATGCAGCCCGTCTAAGTCCTACGCGGCTGGGCCGTCGCTAGGCGGGCAGCCAGCCACCACAGCCAGCAGAGAAGCGCGCCTGACCGCCGCGCCGCGCTGCTATGGGAGGGTGTGGTTACTTCATGCCAGAAGCAGCTTAGCTTCTACCAGCGCTAGGGAGCCGCTCGCGGCTCGCTATGTATACGTACATCGGCGTCCCCGTAGTGCGCCAGGCCGCGACGCGGAACCGGGGCGCGATCCACCCTCGACCGACCTTCCACAAAATACCTCGAGGCGGACGTCGCCAGACCAGGCGACCGGCTAGAAGTATAAAACGCACTTAGTGTCTGCGCTGCAGCAAGCTGACCACCGCGGTGGGCCCTCGGCCGTGCAGTGTTACCTCGTGCTAGAGCAGGCCCGGCCGGCAGCCGCCCGGCGGAGAAGGGGCTGCGCCGCCCGCTTTCGATCTGGAGCTGCCACCGGCAGTCGGCTGCGCCGGCCGGGCCCGTTCTAGAACAAGGCTTGCAAGGTCGCTGCAAGGAAAACCTCTCAAGTCTATAATAAAAAGTTGGAGCAAACGTAATTCAACAGGTTATCCGGAAAGTACTGTAGTTACCCGCCGACTGCAAGCAAAAACAGACCACACATGCCTTGATAACATTTAATGGTACAGGTACAGAAATTTTTGCCGCTTCTCGGTGGGACTGAATGTTTTGTTTTCTGGTTTCCAACCAGGTTCACGATTTCCTTTTTGCGCACAACGTAGTGACGCCCAGTTTACTCCTCTTCTGCAGGTGCTGTGACTGCAGTTCTAAATATCTGCTCCGACTCCCTGAGAGCTCGGAAATATACATTCAGATAAACCCAACACGCAACGTACAGAACTTCCTTCTCCGTCTACAACGGCTGGATAAGGTGGTGACATTTCTGCTGGGTGATAGGACCAATGGGAATTTATATAAATTAATTACTGGATATGGCAACCGAGGCAGCGTGTACTCTATATTCTGTGGCTCTGACATGCTATTGGGTTGGTGCGTAAGTTCGTAGAGTTTTTCCGTAAATTTAATACAACAGATACACATAACAGAAACTCAAGTCATTAATAATAAATAGTCTCCTTCACTATTAATAAGTCTGCCAACGCTGGGGTAACTTATCGATTCTGCGACTGCAGAAACCACGTGGTTTTGAGATGCATAACTCGTCGAACCACGTTCGGAGTGCATTTTTATCAGCAAAGGAAGTTTGTTGAAGGCTATTCGACAGAGAGCTGAAAAGGTGAAACTCTGCCGCGCAAAATCAGGTGAACGTAAGGTGGATGCGGAATGACTTCCCAACCCAACTCCTGTACTCTTTTTTTGTCACTCTAGCAGTAAGCGGGCGGGCGTTATCTTCGAGTACCATCAGTCACGCAGTCTTCCTGTTCGCTGCTCTTGGAGCGCTACTGCAAGACGTCTCAATCGTTGACAATAAATGTCAGCAATGACTGTTACACCTCAGGAAGTAATTCGTAGTACACCACGCCGCCGCTGTTCCGCCAAATGCATAACATTATATTTTGTGGATGCGCGCAGGTCTTGATGCTCTGCTTGGGCTCAACCATTCCTTTCTTTTCCTCATGTTATGGTCGGTGTTGTTCATGAGCCAATGAGGCACAGGGGAGGAGGGGGAGATTAGTGTTTAACGTCCCGTCGACAACGAGGTCATTAGAGACGGAGCGCAAGCTCGGGTGAGGGAAGGATGGGGAAGGAAATCGGCCGTGCCCTTTCAAAGGAACCATCCCGGCATTTGCCTGAAACGACCAATGAGGCACATATGGCCACCCTCATTTTTGTCATTTTGGCTTACAGCATGCGGTACAGATGGTACAGATACAGTCGATTTTTGAACCTTCCGCATTGCAATCAAATGTCGCACATTTGCCAATTCTTGAGTATATTAATGTGAATCATTGTGGATTACTCATCCCAACGATCTTTATCAAACCCCGAAAGTCTTCCATAACTTGGGGAGTCATTAACGTCAAAACTATCTTCCTTAAAACATGAAAATCATTTTGTTGCCGAACTTTGTCCAACTGAACTATCCCCATGCGCAAATGTTTCTGGCTGCCTCCGCTGTTGTCACCTCTCTACTGAACTCAAACAGAAGAAAATTTTGGAAATGGTTCAGATTTCTGCTCCTGACACCATTTTCTAGCGTCCACAGCAGCAGTCACTATCTACAAACGATAATACGTAAACTCGAATAGCAACAGTGAATTACAAATAAAAAATTACAACCGATAGACAAACCCATAGCAACCGGAATATCAACATGCAAAACAAAAAACGCTACGTACTTACGCACCAACCTATTACATCCTCGTTTTTGAGACAGTCATGCGTCGCTCAGATGAAGAGTGGCTGTAGTGACAGACAACATGTGGCGGTTGGTAGAAGTAATGCACAACTGTAGCGAGGGGATGAATTCCTTCTCACACGACTTCCGATAGCAGAATGTCCGATGAACCATAGCTTCCTACGCCGGTTGGAGAACTCACCAACGTGTTTTACTAGTGGCGTACATAGCACAGTGCGCGAGCGTGGATTAATTAGATATCTCATATGAATACAAATCACGCACGCTCACGTATATTCGCGCTTTCGGCTTCGGACTGAACCAAAGTGTGGGTCCAGTAAAACTTCCGGAGCCCGCTTCACTTTTTGATGATCAATCTTTCTGCGCTCGTTCCTTAACTTGTTAATAAGAACATCTTTTCCGTGATTTCCATCTTTGACTGATGAGATAGCAAGCGAGATCTTTATAAATGAAGTACCGGGTCTCAAGCCTTGCTTAAATTTAAGATCGAGTCAGTAAATATTTAAAGCGTTTACGCCTTAATGAATTTGGCACGGCCAAAGAAAAACAAATGTGGATCAAGGGACGTCGTGGGCACCAGAAATCTATCTCTAAATGTGCCTCTGAACAAAATAGAGAGAAAAATGAGAAAACAACATAATCAAAGTGTAATGGAGAAGACCTTGCAAGGATTGCTCTGCAACAATACCAGTCTCGTTAGAGCCTAGTAGACGAGCACACAGAGGATGCAAGACAGTCATCAAAATAGCGTGCACAAAAACGGAATTTAAAACTCGGATGGAAATGCAAAATGTACAATTAATTTTTGAGCTACTTCTCTACTCGAAACCATTGTGCGACGGCCGAAGGAAGCTTTTCTTCAATGAGACGACGTTTACCTGTTATAAATTTCTTCAGGTGTAAGTACTAGTGGCAATCAATCGAAGCAATATCATTACTGTGAAGTCGTCGTCTGTCAAAGAGTAGACAGTCAGACGTTGTAGTTACAGGAAGTTGTTGCCAACGTCTCTTACCATAAGGGGCATGAGACGATATTTCTTTGCGTATTGTTTCTTCTTCAGTTCTAGTCAGATGCAGGTATTAGACACCTTTACTTTCGCATACTTCAGTTCTCTCCGTACATCGTCACTTTTAAAGGTATCCAGTCTCTGCCTCAGTTTTTTACCGATACTATAAATTTCTCTTTGTTCCCCGCGTCTTACTAACAGGGAGACCACGCCTACTCGTCATCACCGATTTCGTCCAAATTTGTGGTATATGTACGACTCAGCAAGAAATGTGATATTACTGGGTGCTCTAGACTGCTGAGCGTTTCGAACCAGGTGGCATTTTTTAGTTGGGGCGGGCGACACTTGATCCATATATGTTAGCGCAGTTTCCAGGCAACGGGTGGCGCAGCGGTAAAAATGCAGAACTGTAATCTGGGGGTCGTGACTTCGAGTTTCTCTGGGGAAACATTTTTCGATTTTTTACTTTATTTGCAATGCAAATAAACGGAAATAATGCTCAATATGCTGTATTATTATATTTTTCATAACAGGCACTAAAAGGAAAGGTATAGGAAAATGTGGCATCGCGAATAAATGTTCCAGAAAGGATCATGAAAACTTCGTACAGCTTATAATTTACACGTGCTGGGATGATCGTAAAAAAAAAGGGAAGCATTAATTTTCCTGCCATCTTGCACACCTTACAAATGACGCATTTATACAATTATCTGGTCGTTTTAAAGTCTCTACAGAAAAAAACTTTTACTTTCATAAAAGGTTCTTCCTCACCGTACAGTTTGGCAGCAAACCACGCCAGACATTGCACAGGATAGCTGGTGATGTAGAGTGGAATAGATTTCGACGCAGATTTCTCGGGATGGGAATTCTTTCTCTCTTTCGATGATATAAATGCATTTACACGACCATAAAAATAGACATTGTAGGGTTCTCCTAACGGAGAGCTTTTTTGTGTGTGTGTGGGGGGGGGGGGGGTGGAAATCACATGCGTACTGCACGACGGCTATCCTTCGACATCTCGAAATACCTCGTAGTATGATTGTCAATTTGTTTGTCCTCCCCATGAGTCAATTAACAGTGGAACTTTGTTCGTCTGCACGTAGGGCTTCATCACACCAGCCTTTGGCTGTGTAACGCTGTTGTAAGTTTCCCAGATTTTGACGGAGTAATGACGACTTTCCGTATTTTGCCATGCAATTATCCACCGGTTTTTTTTCTTTCTTTTTTTTACTCCTGGGTCCAAGAGTGAATGCTCTCCTGTAAAACATACCTATGATGTTGGCAATAATTTTGCAAAAAGGTTTACAGCATATCGTGCTGAATACGAGGCCTTACTTTGTTCGAATTTCGGTTTGTTTGCAATGTAAAAAAAGAAAATAAAAAAAATTGATTTCCACAGGGAGACTCGAACCTACGACCCTCCGATTAGCGTTCTCCACACTTCACGCTGCGCCAACCTTTGCCTGGACATTATCATAAATAGCTCATGTCTAGCCCGGCGCGTACCAAAAATATTTTTTCTAAACGCTCAGCTATCTGAAGCTTCTACTTCTGTCACTTTCATGTCTGGCATATACCATAAATTTGGATGAAATCTGTGATGAGTAGATGCGGCCCCCTTGTAAGATAGATATTATCCTTTACTCACGTCTCTGCGGCAAACAGAAAACTGGCGCATCCACCGCTTTCTAATCTCTTATTCCTGTTTATTTTCTCATTTTCCGCCACCGCCAGTCCCAAGAGCAGAACTTCACTCTACAAGATACGGGGGAAGGAAAAAAAAAATGGTTCAAATGGCTCCGAGCACTGTGGGACGTAACTTCTGAAGTCATCACTCCCATAAACTTAGAACTACTTAAACCTAACTAATCTAAGGACATCACACATACCCATGCCTGAGGCAGGATTCGAACCTGCGACCGTACCGGTCGCGCGGTTCCAGACTGCAGCGCCTAGAACCGCTCAGCCACCCCGGCCGGCTCGGGGGAAGGAAGATGAGTAGGAGTAGCAACTTCATAAAAAAACTTGAGTCCTTCTGGTACCGGATGGAAACAGGGTTACAAATGACGCCATGCAGTGATCTCGGCGGCGGCAAATAATGTCGCAACCGTGCTAAGAGCCTAAGATCCGAGGGGGCAGATCGCCGTAGGAAACATGAGGAAATACCAGAGGCTCAAAGAAAGCAGCTGCAACACTTGTCACTCTGTAAGACGCTGGTAACGTGCTTGAAAATTTGATATTATTCGAAAGTCATAAAGGGAAAGTAAATAGGAGGATATGCATCTTCATATTTTCGCGATGCAATGACTATTCCATAAAATTTCGGGCGTGCAGCCGCATAAATTTCACTATTCTTCTAAATGCGAAATTTATGCGGCTGCACACCCGAAATTTTATGGAACAAACTGGAGGATACTTTGGAGTCTATGGTCAAATACTTCCCGCCACGATTCAATGGAAAATGTTTCACACTGATGTACAGGGTTTACGAGACCTGACAGCGTCATGGAACACCATAACATCTGCTTCTCGCGCCTCCGTCTGAATGGTCGGCTGCAGTTCACGGGACGGGATTATCCGCAGAAAGTATCACTCCAGTTCCGCAAGCGTAGCGCGACACTTCTTTAATGTACGCTACCGTTCTACAACATAGTTAACGAGGGAGGGGATGGGGTCACAGCATTCCAACTATGAAGAAGAGGTAAGGGTAATGTCTCAACATTCTTGGTGCGAATTGTTTCTTACATTATCACCGCCGTTCAGTCGATTTAAACTCATGAAGCATCAATTAGTTTAACCAAGTTTTGTGCCCACCGTAGTGTAGAGCACAGCATTTTAGCTTTCCGAATCACGCCGTCTTCATTAAAATTTTCTCTTTGCTTTCAGCCCAGATTCCGGTGCATTCAGAGGTTTTTCCATTCGTCTGGACACTGACTAAACTCTACTACATTTATATAAAGACATTGCCACGCGCGGTCTTCCATTGTAACGACATTCTACAGGGTGAAAAGTATTTAAACCGACAAACTCTGGGAGGTTGTAGGGGACATTTTTTTCCTATGATGAGTATTTAAACAGGTAGAGGAAGATTTCTCTGGCGGCAAATTAATTAAACCAACAAACACTTTCCCATTTTTTATGACCAAGAGACAACACATTAACAAAACCCAATTTCAATTACAGTAGATTTTCAAAAATGCCTTCATTGACACGTAAACAAAGGGTAAACCATCGGATCATGTTCTGTCTGACACGGGCAAAATCCCCAGGAGTATCCTGAATTTTTCCTGCTGCTGCTGCTGCTGCTGCTACTACTATCCCGGCAACCAGGTCCTCTTCTGATGCAACAGGAGTTGCGTAAACAAGTTGCCCATCTCTCCCCACACAAAAAAATCCAGAGGGGACCTCTGCCAACCCACGTTTCTGAGAACCGTCGGTCCAGGCATCGACGCACTCGACGACCGAAATGTGCCGGCGCTCCGTCATGTTGGAACCACATGCGTTGTCTTGTAGGGAGCGGGACGTCTTCCAGCAATTCTGGCAATGCTCTGGCAAGAAAATTGTAGTAGTACCTGCCATTTAGGCGGGCCGCAAGATGAGACGCAGGCCCGTGAGGTGACGCAGGGGGGGGCTCACGCCAAATTCCTCACGGCAGGTGAGTCACGGCGACAATCATCGCAAGTTGGATCGCAGTTTCAATACGCAGCTTGCTGAGGAACTTTGGCTCTAGCAGAGATGGCGACTACTTCTGCTATGTTAATAGATATAAGTTCAGAATCGGATTCCGATTCTGAGTTTGAGTTAGAAACGGAGTGTTACATCGCTTTGATGTAAGCTCGAGCTTCGAGCTGCAGACGCGGAGGCAGGTTCCATTTCGCAGTTAACCTGCGTACCGGTAAGACGTTGCTAATGTAGCAAGAACGAATAGTGAAGGCGCAAAGTTTTTGAATAACATAGAATTTATACCTGTAGTACAAAAATTAAGTGACTCCCTGTTCTTCGACTGCTGTAGATAACGAATATCATGATTAAATGCTTAGTTCTGTTAAAAGATGCGTTCGTGTACTGTGAAAATCTTCAAGAAACGGACTTTACTGATACAGAGCAATCACCGGTGATTTCTGCAGACGCAATGGTGATTGGAGAAGTACAGGGTTATTACAAATGATTGAAGCGATTTCATAGCTCTACAATAACTTTATTATTTGAGATATTTTCACAATGCTTTGCACACACATACAAAAACTCAAAAAGTTTTTTTAGGCATTCACAAATGTTCGATATGTGCCCCTTTAGTGATTCGGCAGACATCAAACCGATAATCAAGTTCCTCCCACAGTCGGCACAGCATGTCCCCATCAATGAGTTCGAAACGGTTCTGATTTAGCCTTTTCCGTAAGATTTTCCAAACCGTCGGCTGTGGTACATTTAGCTCCCTGCTTGCTTTATTCATCGACTTCCGCGGGCTACGCGTGAAACTTGCCCGCACGCGTTCAACCGTTTCTTCGCTCACTGCAGGCCAACCCGTTGATTTCCCCTTACAGAGGCATCCAGAAGCTTTAAACTGTGCATACCATCGCCGAATGGAGTCAGCAGTTGGTGGATCTTTGTTGAACTTCGTCCTGAAGTGTCGTTGCACTGTTATGACTGACTAATGTGAGTGCATTTCAAGCACGACATACGCTTTCTCGGCTCCTGTCGCCATTGTGTCTCACTGCGCTCTCGAGCGCTCTGGCGGCAGAAACCTGATGTGCGGCTTCAGCCGAACAAAACTTTATGAGTTTTTCTACGTATCTGTAGTGTGTCGTGACCATATGTCAATGAATGGAGATACAGTGAATTTATGAAATCGCTTCAATCATTTGTACTTTATCATCCTGTTGTCGAAACGTTAGGAGAAAAGAGACATTGCTGACGAGGAAGTCATTCATTCCGACGAAGTAGATGAATGTCTATTTCGTGAAGCTGACGATATTTCCGACAATTAGGATTCTGAACGAGCCGAAAAGAAGACAAAAGCCGAATGCATTCCGTAAGAGACGAAAATAAAACTAGTAACACTGGAAAAAGAACACCCCACGTGGAATCTACAAATTCTCCAGAAGAAAGTATCTCCAAATTTAAAAAGGAAGGATCATTTGAAGAGATAGGAAGAAAACGTAGAAAGCGGAGGATCAGCGATTGATAAATATGCACTAATTGGCTCGTGGACCAATGGCCGCTTCGCAGAGGGTCGCAAAAATCCTCAGCAAGTACGTTTCGTTTCTGTCAACTTTTATCTAATTCTTTTTATCTTCAACAACCGTATTTTACCAACAGATTATGACAATGATATGCAACTTTGATTCTACGTGTTAGGTAACCAAGGATTTTACAGCAGTGGGCTTTGGCTCCTGCAGGCCAATGTCAATCTGAGGACTTCATCTTCAAAGCATCACTGTCGTGGGCTAAAAAATTCAAACGGCACAGAATTCGGCAGAGGAAGATCACGACATATGTGAGTAATAAGGAATCTATGACCTGAGAATGAACAGTGGAAGCCTCATGAAAGCTTCAACTGCAGACGATGGCACTTAACCCTAATTTCGACAAAAATTTTGTGATTAAAACAGACCAGTCAGGTTGGCAGTACTAGTCAACTTACAACACAACTCTTCATCTACATGACTACTCTGCAAGTCACATTTAAGTGCTTGGCAGAGGATCCATCGAACCACAATCATACTATCTCTCTACCATTCCACTCCCGAACAGCGCGCGGGAAAAACGAACATCTAAACCTTTCTGTTCGAGCTCTGATTTCTCTTATTTTATTTTGATGATCATTCCTACCTATGTAGGTTGGGCTCAACAAAATATTTTCGAATTCGGAAGAGAAAGTTGGTGACTGAAATTTCGTAGATAGATCTCGCCGCGACGAAAAACGTCTTTGCTTTAATGACTTCCATCCCAACTCGCGTATCATATCTGCCACACTCTCCCCTATTACGTGATAATACAAAACGAGCTGCCCCTTTTTTGCACCCTTTCGATGCCCTACGTCAATCCCACCTGGTAAGGATCCCACACCGCGCAGCAATATTCTAATAGAGGACGAACGAGTGTAGTGTAAGCTATCTCTTTAGTGGACTTGTTGCATCTTCTAAGTGTCCTGCCAATGAAACACAACCTTTGTTCGTAATTTTAATACCCAGGTACTTAGTTGAATTGACAGCCTTGAGAATTTTAGTATTTATCGAGTAATCGAATTCCAATGGATTTCTTTTGGAACTCATGTGGATCACCTCACACTTTTCGTTATTTAGCGTCAACTGCCACCTGCCACACCATACAGCAATCTTTTCTAAATCGCTTTGCAACTGATACTGGTCTTCGGATGACCTTACTAGACGGTAAATTACAGCATCATCTGCGAACAACCTAAGATAACTGCTCTGATTGTCACCCAGGTCATTTATATAGATCAGGAACAGCAGAGGTCCCAGGACGCTTCCCTGGGGAACACCTGATATCACTTCAGTTTTACTCGATGATTTGCCGTCTATTACTACGAACTGCGACCTTCCTGACAGGAAATCACGAATCCAGTCGCACAACTGGGACGATACCCCATAGGCCCGCAGCTTGATTAGAAGTCGCTTGTGAGGAAGAAATTAAAAAATTATGTCTGGTAAAAGGCGCAATACGAAGTAGGTAACGCAGGCACTCGCGGCGCAATACGCGATAACAATGTCTGGTGAATCATTATCGCAAGTGTTTTTGTGTTTGCAAGAGGCCACGGAAAAGTTTGGACCAAAAGTTCTACGAACTTCGAGAAATTAACGACAGCCTTTCCAAATTGTCGTTGTAATTTGTTCGAGGTCTGGTAAACATACCACACAGGTCTATAGTTCGTTTTTAACCAGCGTCATGCTTCCTTACATGGGAAAGTCGGGTGGAGTAATATAATTACAATTGGGGTGGGGGTTGTTAAAGTTATACGATGACTGCTTTACCGATGACGCAGGTCTTCCTACTTGCCCAGTTAAAGTCATACACCCCCTCTCCCAAACGGACTTCGATTTGCCCACCATGCGACGTTTATTTCTATCAGAAAGTAAAAAACTGTATCAAGCGTCTTCAGAACTGTTTTATTTCTGATGGATAACAAACGAGAAATTGCTCCTCGTAAAGCTGCTTTTAAAATCCATTCCATCGTACATCACCATTTGTTAGCACCTATATTTGCCAAAACGTTGAGTTACGGATGTTTTGCGTCCAAGCAATCGGAAGAAAGAGAAATTTTTCAAAATGTCAAGGCGGTGTATTTTCCCTTAGAAACTCTGAAAATTCCCTGTAAATGCCGGGAAACTGCAATCATTCGATGTAGTAGTTGCCGTATCAATTCATGTTTTCTATGTCTGACCAATACCATCCTGCAACGTGTGACGTCGAGCGCACACCCGACATTACTCTTGTAGTCTGGCACATGGTGGCATACTGTATTACTGATTGTGAATAACATCGTTCGCATCATTATTTATCGTCTTTCAAAAATTAAAACAGTAAATAGTCAAACAACATAAATTCACTACAATTTCATGAAAACGTACGTGGTTTTATATTATATTACCATTCAAATGTCATAAATTAAATTCTGGGACCAGTGAAAAAAAAAAAACAATAGATTGAGAAATGTGTTAGCGGGGTTCGAGACATCGCATCGTCTACGACACTCTTGTTAAGTGCGAACGCTAACCACTTGACCACAATCACTTCTTACGGCCGCCATCTTCGCACAGACAAGTCAGTTACTTAGAAGACGCGTAAAACTTCTCTTGTGATTTTCTCGAAATTGCCAGAGTAATGCACCTTACTGCATGCACATTATGTTGATTTAATAGCCTGCTAATGGCGTACAAAGTTTCAAGTAAATCCATGATTCCAACGCCGTGGACTCCTCTTGTTAGTAGTGAACGCAAGATGGAGATCCTAGCAACACCTGTTGAAGCAGTTCCCTTTTCTCGGCCGTGTCAACTGTTGGTTTGTCGAAACTTGGCATGTCCAGTGCCGTGCAGTGGTCTTCCTGCACATTGTCGATTGCTGATGACTGACATAAGCACCGAATTTATTGCTCCAGAGGAATTCTACTGGTTGTATCTGTAACTTCTCAGATAACAGCGTTTTAGAGCACTGCTATACTACACAAATGATATATTTTAAAAGTAAAATGTGCCCCAATTAGAATTTCAGCTTGACGTTCTGACGGTTCAAACTGTTATCTGCTGCTTATGGTACGTATGTGTATTTGCTGTTCACTAGCTAGCTGGGGCTCCATTTGATGACTGACAAGTTACACCGAAGTTATGAAGTTTCCAACGTAGCACGGATGAAACGGCGACAGGATCTACTTCTAAGGTCTGGTAGCGACCTTAACCAATTTACTACCAATTTTTGATTAATTTTTCCATTATTGCTTTTCATTTACATCCAAAAAGAGAGAAAAACAACAATTTTGAAGTACTACAGGAATATTTTTGAGAAAATTCAAGTTTTAGTCGTGACAGCCAAAATTTCGTTTTGCGAATCAAATATGTAGTCAAATGGAACAACAGGATCAAATAAAAACTACAAATGAAAATGTCATAACAAGGTAAACTACGTGGTAGTGAATATTTTTCAGAACAGTACTATAGATGTTTTCATTGAAATCACAAACTTACTGCGGATCAAGGATTACACTTTCTCTTGAAAATTAATATCAATACGATATATCTGACGTAAATCTTGCTAAAGTTTTTAAAATATTTCTCATAGTAGTGATTTCTACGTAACACTGACGCTGGACGATATATATGTCGCGTTAAGGGGCTGTATTTCGCCACACCAAGTGCAAGTGCATCAACAAACCCGTCACAAGGTGGCTCCTCTGAGCAAAATGGTATTATCCTATGTGGAATGGTTATGTGAAATTTAAACGTGAAGCTTCAACCAGCGTCCCTCACTGACGAGCAACGCAGAGGTCATTATGCCGAATCATGTTGCGTCCATTTTTTTGACTGCATAAACTACTTGACACTTTTATGCTCAGAGAAACAAGTCCATTTGATCCCGAAATGGGCTTGAGCGATCCGATGAAGGCTTCACGGGTGTGAAAGTAGTTCCATGGCCAACGAGCCTATAGACCCCATCTTTGATGCAAGCGTTACGTTTTGAGAGGCTCTCAAGCGGTCAACGGATAGTACGCCTTACAAATCTAGCGTGTCGTTTTGAAAAATGACTAAGGTGACTTGTTGCGGGAACCACTAACCACCGAAAACCATTGGGGACATTTTAGAGCATGGTCACGTAACTGTCACACAGAACTAGCAGAAACTGATCGAAGTGAGGGCCGCACATCCCGCTCGATGGCGTCTCAGATGTTCAACAGCAAGCGTATCAGGTGGCCTGGGACGCTACCCATGACCGTGAAATGTTCCTCGAGTTTCCGAAAATTCAAAATCCATGGACTAGACCAGCCAGTTCACGGTTCAGGTTGTCTTCGGACTGTTGCGGGAGCACGAAGGCATTCATGTGGTAGGGCAATAGGGTCTTACATCGGTCGCCTACAGAAGAATATAAGACGTGTCAGGTGCTCGATTTCATTCATGTTAACACCCCCCTCCCCCCCCCCCCCACACACACACACACACACACACACAAGAATACGTCTACTAGCTGCCACAAAGGCGTCTTGTTAGCAGGCGGGAGGCACGTCTCGCCTGGTTTAACACACACTTTTGTCATTTTCTGTCCCGAGACTTGCCGTAGAACACTAAATGCAGTGGCTTCTGTATCCCGCGGTGAAGAGACAAAACCATAGAACTGGAACATATCATTTCTTGACCGTGTGCTACTGCTGTGCGCTGCTGTGGTTGTCAAGGTCCGTTTCCAACTGCAGAGGGAAGAGGGATTTTGTTCGACCTCCATATGGTAGTCGGTCGCTTCTTAATACTCCTAGGCTGACTAAGGATGGCTAATTTTTCCATGATGGGTGGTGACTTCCAACACCCTTTACAGAAAAATTTACAGAAGAGCTATAAACTGGAGCAGGAAATGGCCCATGAAAATACCTACACTCTGCTCCTGATTTTACTAGGATTCGATAAAAAGTAGCGGTAACATTCCCATAACATGAAGGAATGTTGTGTAATTGCTTGAGCACTATCTGTAGCTGACAACAGAAGATCAGTTTTAGTGCAATGACCAATAATGCCTGTATTTGAGACATTTGCAGTGTGCATTGTCTTAAAGTATGGAGGCTAGTTCAACTGTCCTAATAGTTTGTTTGGGAAACACGAACAACAATGTTTTCAGGGACTGTGGGAGGTGTACGGCGATGCAACATTACCATCTCGTACGGTGGCGAAACGGATGAAAGTGTATTGGGCTGGAAATGGTGTCATTCATGATCGGCGCCATTTGCGACGTCCCTTCCCCCTACCCCTCTTTGAAATCATGACAATTGAGCTCCTTGACTTCCCGCTGTATCTGGATCGCCGATGGACCGCATTCCATCAGCCTTCAAGACAATGCAAGGTGCTATACGGCGACTCCTTGCGGGAACTCCGGCGTATACGGGGGTGAGAAACACTAAAATCGTATTCGCCCGATATGAGTTCGTGCGGCTACGACCTATTCGCCAAAATGAAGGAAACTCTTCGTAGCATACGCTATAACACAGGAGACATCGTCTGTGCCATAGTGCGGTTCTTGCGAGACATAGATACGGACGTGCTGTCTGTGTACGAGGCCTTCCATCTGTGTAGGGGAACGTGCTCAAGATGCGAGGCTATTACGCTCAGGGCATGAAATACGACGAACATCTGTCAAAGTCTGATACGAATTTTAACCGTGTTGTCACTACTCTTTATCAAACCCATGTAATTGACTGGAAGGCCTAAATATTACGATTTCTCGGAGCGGTTTGGAGTAAACGAAAATGAGAAGTCGGCTGCCAGCCCTTGTGTGCCCTCTGGGGCGGAGGTGGTTTCGTAGAGTATTTCCGAAGTTGCAAGAAGGATCCTTCATGATAAATCTAATTATTTCTTGCAGTACGGAAAATAGAGATTCTAATCATGATTCACCTTTTTTTAAATCTGTATTACTGTGTTGAAGAGATTATCGGCGAAAGTTGCTACAGAGTCAATTGGCCGCGGTGTGTGGACAGTTAGCGTGTACATATTCCAGTAGAGTTGTCGGATCTCTGAGTCTTCCTGAAAGCGGCTGGATTCCTATAGAGTTTTTCAGTATAGTGACTTTTGAGTGGTGAGGAGTTTAACCCTTTCTCGCGGGTAAATGCGAGACTGACAAGCCTTATTATTAAGACTGTTACGTTTCTAGCAGTGCAGAGAAATAATCCCCATCAGTCAAAAAAGTTTCCGATTAAATTTCCGGCGCAGTACGTCGCTTACTGTGCCTCTCGCGAAGCACACCTAAACGAGCGCGCGAATTCTTGTCGCAGCCGTGACTGACTTTGTATGACCTCTCGGAAGATCCGACGCATGGACGAACGGAACGCTTCAGTACTACTTCCCACCGTTCATTCGGCACTTAAATGGACAGTGATCTGTTGCACTGTGATTCCTGGATTGCTACCCGTCATAGTCGAAGTGACCGTTGTCATGAAAGTATTGATGCCACGGCATTGGTCTCAGATGGCGGTGAACTTCCCGACTGGAGGTGTTTGTGGCACACCGCTGATGCAGTGGACTAAGACGACTAACGCTTGAATGATCTTGGAGATGGGATGTCGGAGGGACCAAACTGCTAGGTCAGCGGTCCCTCGTTCCGATTAAAATAATTCCACAAGGGTGGGAGTAAAATAATCGATACATACAAAACCCAGCAGGAAGAAAGGAGAAAACCACAAGAATGACAAAAGGGCAACAAACACTAAAATGGACAAAATCGGACAAGAAAACCACAGAGAGACACAAGAAACATGTAGAAGAGATCAAAACAAGGGAGCAGATTACTATGGCTGACTGACCATGAGAATAAAAAGGAGAATCCAGCCACTCTGCAACACATTAAAACCTCCAGCCTAAAAGCTCTAGGGTGGAGGACACAGAGGGACAAAGGACAAGCGCTTAAACTTAGATGAAATGATAAAACCTACCCTCATGAATAAAACGTAAAACTAAAGCTGCTGTTGAGGCATTTTCGCCCAACACCGAAGGTAGGGTGCTGAGAAAGTTAAAAATCCGCCGCAGAGCGGCTAAAAGTGGGCAGTCCAGAAAGAGGTGGGACGACTGTCATTTGTGAGCCACAGCGACACCGAGGTGGGTGCTCGCGACAGAGGAGGTAACCAAGCGTTAGCCACGTACGGCCAATGCGCAGCTGGCAGAAAACAACTGATTCACTGAGAGAGGATCACACGGAAGACTTCCACACATTCGTAGTCTCCTTAAGCACACGCAGTTTGTTGTGTGTACTGTTATGCCATTCCGTCTCCCAAAGCCGGAAAACCGTGCGGCGTAAGACCGAATGCAGGTCAGTTTCGGAGATGCCCATCTCCAGAAGTGGTTTCCGCGTAGACTGTTTGGCCACCCTATCGGCAAGTTCGTTGCCTGTGATTACAACGTGTCCTGGGGGTCCACACAAACACCGCTGATCGACGGGACCGTTCCAGGGCATAGATGGACTCCTGAATGGACGATACCAAAGGATGGCGAGGGCATCACTGGTCGATAGCTTGTAGGCTAATCAAAGAGTCAGTACACAGGAGAAATGACTCGCCAGGGCATGAGCGGATGTGCTCAAGAGCACGAGATATGGCCGCCAGCTCTGCGGTGAAAACACTGCAGTCATATGGCAAGGAGTGCTGTTCAATATGTCCTCTATAAACATACGCAAAGCTTACGTATCAGTCATCGAGCCGTCTGTGTAAACCACTTCATGGCCCCAGTACATGTTGAGAATCGAAAGGAAGTAATAGCACAGGGCCGCAGGGTTAACGGAGTCCTTAGGGCCACGTGACAGGTCCAGAAGAATCTGCGGCCTAGGTGTACACCACGGAGGTGTACGTGATTGGACCTCGAGAAGAGGTGGTAACGGGAAGGACTCCAGTTCAGACAGAAGGGACCGGACACGAACCACAATCATAAGCCCTGACCCGGGCCGCCGATGCAGGAGATAAACTGCCGTGATTTGAAAAAGGAGACGGTAATTCGGATACGCAGGAGAGCTACGAACGTGTGCAACGTAACTGGCGAGCAATTGTGCACGCCTAACCTTCAGTGGAGGGACTATGGCCTCCACCAGGACAGTGGTCACCGGACTCGTTCTAAAAGCTCCCGTCGCTAGGCGAACGCCACAGTGGTGCACTGGGGCGAGTAAACGCAACGCTGAGGGAGCCGCCGAACCGTAAACCAGACTCCCATAGTCAAGGCGGGATTGAACAACGGCTCTGTAGAGCTGCAGCAGCGTTAGAGCTATCTGCACCCCAGTTGGTGTTGCTCAGGCAGCGGAGGGCACTGAGGGCACTGAGGGCACTGAGGTGCAGCCAGCACTTCCACTTAAGCTGACGAAGGTGAGGCAGCCAAGTCAATTGGGCATCGAAAACCAGTCCTAAGAATCGACATGTCTCCACTACAGTGAGTGGACCGTCAGTAAGGTCAAGTTCTGGTTATGGATGAACAGTGCGACGCCGACAGAAATGCATGTCACACGACTTCGAAGCTGAAAACTGGAAGCCGTGGGCTGGAGCCCATGACTGCGGCTAGAGCCCATGACAGCGCCTTATGAATGGCTCCCTGTAGGTGCCACTCAGCAACACCACTACTGGAGGAGCAGTACGAAATGCAGAAGTAATCCGCATACAGAGAAGGTGTGACCGATGGCCCTATAGCTGCTGCTAGACCGCTAATAGCCACTAAAAATAGACACACACTCAATACGTAGCCCTGCGGAATGCCGTTCTCCTAAATACGGGGGAACTATGAAAGGTACCAACTTGGACATGGTAAGTACGGAGCGACACGAAGTTTTAGATAAAAATAGGGAGTTGGCCCTGGAGACCCCACTCATACAATGTGCCAAAGATATGTCGCCAGGTCGTGTCGTATGCTTTATGTAAGTAAAAAAAGACAGCAACCAGATGCTGGCGTCCGGAAAAGGCTGTTTGGATGGCAGACTCGAGGGGAAACCAGGTTATCAATGGTAGAGCGGCCCTGGTGAAAGCCGCCCTGACATGAAGACAGTAGGCCACGTGACTCCAGGACCCAACACAACCGCCGACTGAGGCTGATGGCCCAGTAGCTATCCACATCAAGCGGGTTTTGACCAGGTGTGAGCACCGGAATGATGGTGCTTTCCCACCTTTGCGATAGAAAGACGCCATCGCACCAGATACGGCTGAAGATGAAAAGGAGATGTCGCTTGTCGTCAGACGATAGATTAATCATCTGACTGTGGATTCGATCCAGCCCAGGAGCTGTATCAAGGGAATGTGCAAGGGCGCTGAGGAGCGCCCACTCTGTAAATGGGGCGTTATAGGGTTCACTGTGGTGTGTAGTGAGCGAGAGGATTTTCTTTTCCATCCGCCGTTTGAGGGTGCGAAAGGCTGGGGGGGGGGCGGGGGGTAGTTGCCCGACGCAGAGGCTCGAGCACAGTGTTCAGCAACGTGCTCGGCAATCGCGTTTGCATTGGTACATAACGCGCCATTCATGTTAACGCATTGGACACCTGTTGGGGTCTGGTACCCACAAACACGTCTGACCTTCGCCCAGACTTGAGAAGGTGACGTATGGCACCCAATGGTCGACAAGTAGCTCTCCCAACACTCCTGTTTCCGTCGTTTTATAAGGTGGCGAAGGCGGGCACGGAGCCACTTAGAGGCTATTAGGTGCTCTAGGGAAGGGTGCCGCTTATGTCGCTGTAGAGCTCGCCGACGCTCTTTAATTGCCTCAGCAACTTCCGGCGACCACCAAAGGACTGTCTTTCGCCGGGGGCACCCTAAAGAACGAGGGATCACGTTTTCCGCCGTAGAAACGATCGCTGTAGTGATCTGTTCAACGACAACATCGATGGTACAATGTGTGGGGAGATTCAGCGGTGACAGCAGAGGTGAAGGCTTTCCAGTCTGTCTTGTTTAAAGCCCATCTGGGTAGGCGTCTGTGGGCATGACGTCGGGGGAGTGACCGGAAGATGGGGAAGTGGTCACTACGACACAGGTCGTCATGTGCTCTCCAGTGGATAGATGGGAGGAGGCCAGGACTGCAAATCGAGAGATCAATGGCCGAATATGTGCCATGTGCCACACTGAAATGTGTGGGGGCATCTGTTTTTAGGAGGCAGGGGTCGAGTTGGGACAGTAAATTTTCGACCTCCCTACTTCGGCATGCTGCCATCCCACAGGGGGTTATGCACGTTAAAATCTCACAAAAGTAGGAGAGATTTAGAGAGTTTATCAATCAGTGCAGCCAATGCGTTTAGAGGTACTGCACCATCTGGAGGAAGATATACATTGCAGACAGTTATTTCCTGTGTCATCTTTATCCTGACAGCCACAGCTTCAAGAGGGGTTTGAAGGGGGCACAGGTTCACTACATAGTGAGTTCAGGACATAGACGTAAACTCCACCTGACACACTATTATAGGTGCTATGGTTCCTGTAATATCCCTTAGAGCCATGTAGGGCAGGGGTCCGCATTGCCAGGTACCAAGTTTTCTAAAGGGCAATGCAGATAGCAGGTATAAAGCTTAAAAGTTGCCGCAGCTCAGCCAGACGGCGGAAAAAACGGCCGCAATTCCACTGGAGGATTACGTGATCGTGAGAATGGGAAGGCATGAAACATTTAATGAGGCAGTCTACGCCTCAGGGTCACCTGCTGCCACCAGATGAGTACCTGTGCGATCGACATCCATTGTGTCTTGAGGGCCCAGGGTCGACACCAGAATCTCCACCTCATCCTCAGACACAGAGCTTTTAGATAGTGGTGGTGTTGGTGCCGACACAGTGCCTTGGTTCTTCGGGGTCCTTTTCATTTTAGGTTCCTCTCGCTGCTCCTTAGGTTTATGTTGCTGAGAGGGCTTCACTGATTCAGTCTCAGGGACTGGGGAGGACCGTGAAGCCCTAAGACCAGCGAGGTGTCCGTTTCGTCCAGCGCGTACACTGGGGTCCGAGGAAGAATCAGGTTTCCACTGGTGCCTTCATCTTGGCCTTCGAGGGTGACACATTACCCGAGTAGGTAATGTTTAATGTTGTTTCAGCCACTGGCGGGTGTCAGCTTTGCCACTAGTAGGAACCTGGGAAGGGAGTGACCCAAGGGATCCCTTCCTGGCGAGAAGAGCTGAAGAAAACTTACACTTCTCCGGCTGAGAAGTGAGGACTGATGTCCCCGATGGTTGTGGGTGTTGCTCCTGAAGTAGGTTGTGCAGGGGCAACGGGGAGGGAAGTGACCCCACCATCAAGGAGGCAGGTGGAGTCTGAGGGCTCAGAGAGCCAACTGTAGGTGGCAGAACGGAAGATGGTAGAACCGCTATTGTAGCGGCAGCGTAGGTTGACGTCATACGCACAGGCTGTAGCCTCTCATATTTTCTCTTAGCCTCAGTGTAGGTCAGTCGATCCAGGGTCTTGTACTCCATTATTTTTCTTTCTTTCTGGAGAATCCTACAGTCTGGCGAGCAAGGCGAATGGTGCTCTCTGCAGCTGACACAGATGGGAGGCTGGGCACAGGGAGTATTGGGATGTGAAGCATGTCAACAATCCTAACAGGTGACACAAAGTACAGCAGAAAGACAAATGGACAATCTTCCAGCACTTAAAGCATCGCATCGGGGGATGGATATATGGCTTTATGTCACAGCGGTAGACCATCATCTTTACCTAATCGGGTAATGTGTCACCCTCGAAGGCCAAGATGAAGGCATCGGTGGAAACCTGATTCTTCCTCGGACCCCGGTGTACACGCTGGACGAAATGGACACCTCGCTGCTCTAAATTGGCCCGCAGCTCATTGTGAAACTGCAGAAGAATGTCCCAGTGAAATATGATACCCTGGACCATATTTAAGCTCTTATGGGGTGTGATAGAAACAGAAACATCCTCAGCTTGTCACAGGCGAGTAGTGCCTGTGACTGAGCAGAGGATGCTGTTTTGATCGAGACCGACCCTTACCGCATTTTGGACAAGCCCCCCACCTCCCCCAAATTGTCCTCTAAATGCTCCACAAAAAAACTGAGGTTTCATTGACAAGAAACATTCCTCATCAACTCTCGTACATATGAGGTACCGAGGTGAATAAGCTCCACTGCCATTCCTCCCATGGTGTGGCCAGTGGGTGGGGGGTGGGGGGAGGGCGGGGGGGGGGACGATTTGGGGTCGTATTTCTTATCACTCAAGTTAGACCTTGACCGCTTAGAGACCGCTGGTGTTTGACCACCAGCAAGAGATGACGTACTACGCTTTATGGCGTGTCATCTGCCCTGATGCCAACCACTCCGACCAGGGGCCCTCCCCATGGGCGCCACCCAGTTGCAGCAAAGCCCACCTGGCAGGATGGCTACTGCCAGGAGTCCCAATGTCCCAGGGTGACAGGCATCTACTCCTTGGCATACGTGAGGAGTTAACGCCCTAGGCATCAGCAGAGCAATCCCTGTGTGGTCAGATGGCTACAACCAACAGGGTACATGGCGGCCCGACCACAACGGACTGGCTACAGTGCTGTATATCAGGCGCAAATGAGCTAAGAAGTCCATTAGCATCGACAGTGCAGAAAGCGATACCGAACAGAGGATGGAGGAAAACTCACCCAGGAGGGTGACCTCGCCCAACATCTGGAGAATGAGCGGAAGTGCAGATCCACGTCGAGGAAGGATGCGAGAGGTTTCAGCACATGATGGACACTGCACCACGTAAGGTGGCCTTCCCCAATTGGCTGGCTCTTCGGAAAAATTTTGAAAAATGTAGGTCAAACCCTACAGGGGTCCATCACATAAAGGCCTAAACGTTTGAGACTGTTTAGTCGCCTGTTATGACAGGCGGGAATACCTAGGGCCTATTCTAATCCCCGGACTCGCAGGGGGTACATCCTGCATTCAGCTTTCACACAGACAATCTGTGAAACGTCTAGGGACATCCTAGTCACGTGGAACACTGAACTACGAGGCACGCGACGTGAGGGATCGCTCTCAAGGGCAGCAGCTCTTCTAGTTAAATTACTGAAGAGTATATTTCTCATTTTGTAAAGCTAACTTTGATAAATAAAGAAAACACGAGGATGTACAACTTTTTACGTATACAACGAAATGTAGTTAAAACTTTGGTTAATCTGTTTCCACTCACTGGTCTAGGGAAGTTCCATGTATTTGATAATGACAGTAGAACTTTTTATTACATCACTACGCTTTCAACAAGGAGCTCTTACAAGCGACATCGGAAGCACTACAGGCAGTTGCACAAAGAGCAGGATGTCGCTCATACGTACGATCATTCGCCTGAAGTTATCAATGGAAACTGCGTAGAAGATGGTCGGACCGGAACAGGAACACAGTTTTTTTTTTTTTTTTTTTTTTACCGAATACCGGTCAAGTATCTTAACCGTCCATTATAATAGCCGGGCCCAGACTGGCACTGTACGATCTGGTTTCATCACGATTCGTATCACGATCATCAGTATGACACTGCGTCAATTTCTTGTTGTGAAGCCAGTGTTACCCGACAGAAATAGCTGGAATAAACGATATAATGATATATCTATCCACTTACTACAGAGCTAATTGGGGAGTAAATGAATCTTTTTTGTTATGGTTTTAGGGCGCAAAACTGCTACGGTCATTAGCGCCCGGTCTGTGACTTAGGAAAAGGTAAAAAACCACACTGGAAACCAGCAGCAATGGGAGCGAAACCCAAAAAAATGGGGAACTAAAAAAAGAAGGCGAGTTTAAGTAACCACTATAGAATGAGGGTTTTTTGTCCCCAAAAAGAGCTTCAAATGACTGAAGTCATCTCACTAACTCAAACTCGAGAACGCGATAGGCTGAGCGCGTGTCATCTGCTACACTGCTGGCCACCGTAAATGCAACACCCTGAAGGAAGCATCCGAATCAAGTGAAATTTACACCACGAGTTTGCAGCGATGAGATATGCAACTGATTAGAATTTCAACGCAGACGCAAATCACGCGCGCCTATGGCGCCACCTCATAGCGCCATTTAAGGCTTGGCGATTTCGACGAGTGTACGTTCGGCACGTGTGTTTACCTTGTGGTTGTTTCAAAAGACGATCAGTTATGCCTCGTAGAAAACAGCGAACATCTTTTGATCAAGTATCCGAGCTCGACAGAGGAAGGATAGTGGATTACCGAGATTGTGGATTATCATACAGAGAAATCGCTAGTCGTGTTGGACGAAACCAAACAACTGTAATGCGGATATGTGACCGTTGGATGCAGGAGGGTACGACGGACCGACGTGGTCGATCGCATTCACCTCGGTGCACCACTGCACGTGCTGATAGGCAAATTGTGCGCATGGCAGTGACGGATCGCTCAGTGACATCCCGAACCATAGCACAGCACATTGCGTCTGTAACGCATCATCCAGTGTCTGCGCGTACCATTCGACGCCGTTTACAGCAGAGTGGTCTGTCCGCAAGACGTCCATTGCTTCGTCTACCATTGACGCAGAACCACAGACGTCTCCGTCGCCAATGGTGTGATGACAGACAGATGTGGACGGCAGAATGGAATGACGTTGTCTTTACTGACGAGGCACGCTTCTGTCTGCAGCACCACGATGGTCGGATTCGAGTGTGGAGACACCGTGGAGAGAGGATGCTGGACAGCTGCATTATGCACCGCCACACTGGTCTTGCACCGGGTATTATGGTATGGGGCGGTATTGGATATTACTCACGCACGCCTCTAGTACGCATTGCCGGTACTTTAAATAGCCGGCGCTACATATCCGAGGTGCTGGAGTCAGTTGTCCTTCCTTACCTTCAGGGCTCGGCCACAGCCATATTTCAACAGGATAATGCGCGACCACACGTGGCACGCATTGTCCAAAGGTTCTTCGTCAATAACCAGATTGAATTGCCTCCCTGGCCGGCTCGCTCTCCGGATCTTTCGCCGATAGAAAACATGTGGTCCATGGTTGCTCAACGAGTGACCCGGATTACATCCCCAGCTGCCACACCAGATGATCTTTGGCAACGTGTGGGAGCTGCTTGGGCTGCTGTACCCCAGGAACACATCCAACGTCTCTTTGACTCAATGCCGAGACGTGTGGCAGCGGTGATCTCCAACAATGGCGGCTACTCTGGCTACTGATTCTGGCAGGAACCACATGTCACAGTCGTCTGTAAACGTAATCATTTGATACTTGGTCAACATGTTATCCACAAAATAAATTTGTTGTGCTACCTCTTGTCTTTCTTGGTGTTGCATTTACGGTGGCCAGCAGTGTAAAATGGAAGATATATCAGGCGACAGCTGTAGACGGGCACGTAACGGAGTAAAATAGGGGCACTCAAGTGAAAGGTGTCTCACCGACCAGTTGAGAGCAGTGGGGACAAAGTGGGGGAGGATGGCCACTTAAAAGATGTCGATGGCTGAAAAGACAGTGCCCTATCCGGAGTCTAGTTAAAATTACCTCCTCCCGACGACGAGTTCGGGAGGAAGAGGTCCAAGCATAGGGAAGAGCTTTCACGTCCCGCAATTTATTATTGGGAAATGTCGACCAATGTGCGTGCCATAAAAGAGCAACACGACGACATAAAACACTCCGTAGATCGGCGAAGGGAACCATGCTAACAGCAGGCTGAAGAAGAGAGACTGCAGCCTTGGCCGCTATATCGGCCGCCTCGTTTCCACAGATACCAACATGTCCTGGGATCCAGAGGAACGCCACAGAGACGCTCCCCAAGTGGAGCAAGTGGTAGCAGTCCTGAATCCGGTGGACCAGATGGTGGACAGGGTAGATAGCTTGGAGACTGAGGAGAGAGCTGAGCGAATCTGAGCATATAATATACTGTATCCGCTGATGGCGACGGATATATTGGACAGCCTGGAGAACAGCGTAAAGCTCCGCAGTAAAAACCGAACACTGGTCGGGAAGCCGAAATCGATTAGGGGTGTCGCCAACAATATAGGCACTCCCCGTAAGTAAATGAATCTGTCGGATGCATCGAAACTCTTGCAATTAGCATAGAAACTATCATTAGCGTCTTGGCTAAACGCTACAACTACGTGCTACATTTGTTCCGTGATGTTCTCCCAAACTTTAGCCTGTCACTATTCTTGCTGTGATTCCATTTACTTATATACAACGACTTTCGAGCCATGAGAAGCTTATATGCAGATGACATGCTTACGACAGTTCGTAGCGTTAGTGAAATGATGTACTGAAATATCGTGCACTTAGCAGTGGAGCGAAATTGCGAAAATAACTTTCAACAAAGCAGTTAATTTCAAGTTCTCTTATAAGGGCACCGCGCCTACTCGTCATCACCCATACCTTCAAAGTTTTTGGTATATGCAGGGCTTGGTCAGAAACGAAAGCGACAGACGTGGGAGCTCCAGATGGGCAGATTCCTGGCTGCGGCTGGCGCAGTGGAAAGAGTACTTGATAATCGGGGGATAACAGGGTCGAGTCTATGCGAAAACCTTTTTTCAGTTTTTACATTACTCTGCATACACACCGAAATAATGCTCAATGTATTGTCCGGGTAATTCAAAAAGAAATAACACATTTTAGATGTTGCAAGCAACCTATAAATGATGGAAACACGCTGCGCATATCACTCGATATCGGGAGGTTCAAAGTTTTGACACAGCTGCGATGTTTGCAGCAACATGGCGACTACACCACAAGAGAATCATTTTGTGTGTTGGAATCTGCGCGAAGTCAATCGATTGTACTAGTGCAATGTGCATTATGCCGTTGATGTCAAGAATTTTTTTATGGCAGTCCTTAAACTGTCTCTGCACAAGAAGATTTATGACTGGCAAACAAAATTCTTCTGCACAGGCAGATTCATGACTGGCATATACAATTCTTGGAAGCTGATTGCGCTTGAAAAGGGAAGAGAAAAGGCAGGCCACGCATATCTGGTGAAATGTCAAATGCATCTAAGATGCGTTTACACGGAGCCCTCAGAAGTGCACACGACGGGAAGGTCAGAAACTTCAACTTCCTCAAACAACGAGGGACGTGTTCTAGTGCAACGCCTGCACACACTGTGATCTAAAGTATCCGGACACCTGCAAAAACACACGTTTTTCATATTAGGTGCATTGTGCTGCCACATACTGCGAGGTACTCCATTATCAGCGACCTCAGTAATCTTTAGACATTGTGAGAGAGCAGAATGGGACAATCCGCGTAACTCACAGACTTCGAACGTGGTCAGGTAATTGGGTGTCACTTGTGCCATACCTCTGTATGCGAGATTTCCACACTCCTTAACATCCCTAGGTCCACTGTTTCCGATGTGACAGTGAAGTGGAAACGTGAAGGCACACGTACAGCATAAAAGCGTACAGGCCGATCTCGTCTGTTGACTGACAGACCGCCGACGGTTGAAGAGGGTCGTAACGTGTAATATACAGACATCTATCCAGACCATTACACAGTAATTCCGAACTGCATCAGGATCCACTGCAAGTACTATGACAGGCGGGAGGTGAGAATACTTGGATTCATGTTCGAGCGGCTACTCATAAGCCACACACGGCGCAGGTAAATGCCAAACGACGCTTCGCTTGGTGCAAGGAGCGTAAACATTCGACGATTGAACAGTGGAAAAACGTTGTGTGGACTGACGAATCACCGTACATAATGTAGCGATTCGATGGCAGAGGGTGGGTATGGCGAATGCCCGGTGAACATCTGCCAGCGTGTGCAGTGCCAAGAGTGCCCTTATCGTTTGGCGTGGCACTATCACAGCGCAGGCCTACATTTATGTTTTAAGCACCTTCTTGGTGCCCACTGTTGAAGAGCAATTCGGGGATGGCGACTGCATCTTTCAACATGATCGACCACCTATTTATAACTCACGATCTGTGTCGGAATGGTTACACGACAAGAACATCCCTGTTATGGACTGTCCTGCACACAATCCTGACCTGAATCATACAGAATACTTTTGGGACGTTTTGGAACGCCGACTTCGTGCCAAGCCTCACCGGCCATCAATACCTCCGTGAACAATGGGCTCCCATATCCCGAGAAACCTTCCAGCACCTGATTGAACGTATGCCTGCGAGAGTGGAAGGTGTCATCGAGGCTAAGGGTGGGCCAATACCATATTGAATTCCAGCATTACCGATGGAGGGCGCCACGAAATTTTAAGTCATTTTTAGCCAGGTGTCCGGATACTTTTGATCGCATAGTGTATGAAGCCTTACAAATTGCAGTTACTGCAGCAACTGCGTCCCAAATACCATACCAGAAAGTAAGCATATTGATTGCCTTTCAGTTCCCCAGGATATGGCACAGGACCCTTTTTCCAAACGCCTCATCGTTTGGGATGAATCGACGTTTCATCTACTGGGCAAAATAAATCGCCGTAATGCAGGAATTTGGCTATCACAAAATCCTGGCATCGTCGTCGAACATGAAAAACTCACCGAAACATAATGTGTTTTTATCATTTCTGTTCACAAATTTTATGGAATGGTTCAAATGGCTCTGAGCACTATGGGACTCAACATCTGAGGTCATCAGTCCCCTAGACTTAGAACTACTTAAACCTAAAGACGTCACACACATTCATGCCCGAGGCAGGACTCGAACCTGCGACCGTAGCAGCAGCGCGGTTCCGAACTGGAGCGCCTAGAACCGGACGGTCACCGAGGCCGGCCAAATTTTATGGATCTTTCTTTTTTGGGGGACAAAACTACGACAGGAATGTCATACTTCGACAAGCTGCGAAATTGGTTGTTTGCTCAACTTACCGAAGATTCCAATGACTCCATTTTTATGCATGACGGCGCCCCGCCTCACTTTCGCCTTGAGATGCGGTGTTATCTTAACAGTATCATTCCACAAAATTGGACTCAAAGAGGTGGACAATTGTGGGTATATAAAAGCGTCTTCGTCCCGCCTATGGCAGCTACTCTTCAAGTTCTGAGAATTAGAATTATTGAAACTGTCGATTCCACATATAGGGTCATCTTGATTCGTGTGTGGAATGAAATAGACTACAGTTTCCATGATAGTCGAGCAACGCACGTTGCAACACAATGAGAGTAGTGTCTCTGCGAACATAAAACTCTGAACCTTCCTGTATCCAGTGACATACGCAATGTGTTTCTATCTGTAATAGTTTGTAATACACAACCGAAATATCTTTTTTTGAATAGCTCTGTATTTATTAATATTTTTATAAAATGCGTGAAAAGGAAAAACGAAAACTTAGAATTGCAAATAAATTTCCAGGAAGTGATTATGGATTATAAGGCGTACACGAGAACTTCGTACATAAAATTAGGCACTTTTATTGTTTTACAATTGACTTACTAGTGCTGTGATGTATTCGTAAAAGCAGGAGAAGCAGAAGTTTTCTTGGCATCTTGCAAATGTAATAAGCGCCCACATTTACAATTACATCGTGATTTTGAATTTTACCTATATAATTTTGTTTACATTCATAAAAGGTTCTCTCTCTTTGCACTGAGTGGCAGTTAAACATGATTACGCATCATTTCACCAAGTACTGGTAATGAAACATTTCTATGCAGTCTTCTCGGAATATGATTTTTTCCTACATCTACACGATTACTCTGCAATTCACATTTGAGTGCTTGGCAGAGGGTTCATCGAACCACAATCATACTATCTCCCTACCATTCCACTCCCGAACAGCGCGCGGGAAAAACGAACACCTAAACCTTTCTGTTCGAGCTCTGATTTCTCTTATTTTATTTTGATGATCATTCCTACCTATGTAGGTTGGGCTCAACAAAATATTTTCGCATTCGGAAGAGAAAGTTGGTGACTGAAATTTCGTAGATAGATCTCGCCGCGACGAAAAACGTCTTTGCTTTAATGACTTCTATCCCAACTCGCGTATCATATCTGCCACACTCTCTCCACTATTACGTGATAAAACAAAACGAGCTGCCCTTTTTTGCACCCTTTCGATGTCCTCCGTCAATCCCACCTGGTTAGGATCCCACACCGCGCAGCAATATTCTAACAGACGAACGAAAGTAGTGTAAGCTGTCTGTTTAGTGGACTTGTTGCATCTTCTAAGTGTCCTGCCAATGAAACGCAACCTTTGGCTCGCCTTCCTCACAATATTATCTATGTGGTCTTTCCAACTGAAGTTGTTCGTAATTTTTACACCCAGATACTTAGTTGAATTGACAGCCTTGAGAATTTTAGTATTTATCGAGTAATCGAATTCCAATGGATTTCTTTTGGAACTCATGTGGATCACCTCACTTTTCGTTATTTAGCGTCAACTGCCACCTGCCACACCATACAGCAATCTTTTCTAAATTGCTTTGCAACTGATACTGGTCTTTGGATGACCTTACTAGACGGTAAATTACAGCATCATCTGCAAACAACCTAAGAGAACTGCTCAGATTGTCACCCAGGTCATTTATATAGATCAGGAACAGCAGAGGTCCCAGGACGCTTCCCTGAGGAACACCTGATATCACTTCAGTTTTACTCGATGATTTGCCGTCTATTACTACGAACTGCGACCTTCCTGACAGGAAATCACGAATCCAGTCGCACAACTGGGACGATACCCCATAGGCCCGCAACTTGAATAGAAGTCGCTTGTGAGGAACCGTGTCAAAAGCTTTCCGGAAATCTAGAAATACCGAATCAACTTGAGACCCCCTGTCGATAGCGGCTATTTCTAGCGAGTGCATTTGGGGGAGAATCACTTTAATACTGCATCATCGCAATCGTTTTTCGTCTTCAAGACCTCTTCGTATAAATATGGATTTGTTTGTCCTCCCCACGCGTCAATTAACAGAAGAAATTTGCTCTCCTGAGCTTTAGCCTTCATCGTATCTAAAATTTTCTGTGTTAAGGTGGTTTTAAGTTTCTCAGATTTTTGATTCCTATATTTTGTCTCATACTCCATCGCACCAAACTTTCCCTTTCCGTTTCATGCATTTTATGAAAAATATTAATATAATATTCTGAGCATTATTTCGGATTATTTGCAGTGTAAGTAACGCAAAAACTGAAAATAAAAGTTTCGTAGAGAGACTCGACTTCACGATCCTCGGATTGTAACTGTACACACTTTCCGCTGCTCGAGCCGCTACATGAAAACTATGCTAACATGAATGGTTCATAACTCACTCGACCAACGTCAAACGTTTTCCTAAACGCTTGGCCATCTGGAGCTTCCACTTCTCTCACTTTCATTTGCGGTCAAGCCCTGCATATACTACACATTTTGAGTGATATCGGTGATAAGTATGCGAGATCACCCTATAAGTAGCAACACACACCATTCTCTTTACTGGTATATTCATGTGAAAAATCAGTAATTTGCTTTGGAACACCACATCTACATCAATACTCTCCAAATCACTCTTAAGTGCCTGACAGAGGGTTCATCGAACTACCTTTACAATAATTCCCTATTATTCCACTCTCGAATAGTGCGCGGAAAAAAGGAACCTCTATATCTTTCCGCTCGAGCTCTGATTTCCCTTATTTTATTATGAAGATAGTTTCTCACTACGTAGGTAGGCGTCAATAAAATATTTTCGCATTCCGAGGAGAAAGTTGGTGATTGAAATTTCGTGAGAAGATTCCGCCGCAACGAAAAACACCTTTGTTTTAATGGTGTCCGTGACACACACTCGCCTGTTTCGTGATATTAAAAACGTGCTGCTCTTCTCTGAACTTTCAACACAACTTTCCCGCACAACAACATTAAAACTAGCAACACTCAAAAACTCATTTTTACGTTATTTTGTAAGGTAAGATGAACTATCGTACGCATTTCGGCTGAAAATGAGTCAGTAAAGGTTAAAATACAGTTCTGATGCTTAATAAAATGTGTCCACACTACATAACAGTTAATAGAGTAAGTTCAATATGATATTACTAAAGCTGTAAAGATGACCTACTCAACAAAAATCATATTCATACATGCGCAATGTATAATACGAACTTCACGACTATTCTAAATTCACGTTACGATGACTGCTACAAACGTCACGGTGGAGCGCGCAATCTCTCTCTCGTACCAACCACTCTGCTGCACGGCCCTGTGGGATGGACTTCCAGGTCACACATCAATGATTCCGTGAGAGGGCACAGTGACGAAGGGTTCGATTACGCAGTGAATCAGATTAGTGGAGCTCCAGACAGACGCCTACAACAGGAATCGACAGTGGTAATACAACATTTCTGCGTCGTATGTAAAGAAAAATACGTTACACAGCGTCTGCCGAAGTATTGGATTAATAGATGAATGACAAAAATCCATCAGTAGGCACACAGTCTCCTAGCAACGCAGATGCAAACTGACAGGACAGAAAATTACAGCAGTAAAGAACTTAAAAGACCACAGACTGGGACGAAAAATACGATGGTTAACAGAGTATTTTATTCTGTTAATGTCGTGCCATTTTCCACATTATAAACAAAAAATACGAAATCATACCATACTTATCTTTGTTCACAAATATTCCATATACCGATAACTTACTTGCTAATCTAATTCTCTTATCTCTTTCAAAAAATAGAACAATTTCTTGTACGACACCTCTAGTCACCAAATAAGCTACAACATATAAGATATAATACGTTGCGCAACAATATTAAGGGTCACCTCTTCGAAACCCTGTAGTTGACTCCCAATGCGACGCACAGTTTGAAATTTCCCTCAATGGTGCCTACAAACTTCATGTGTAATGGTGTGAAAGCATAACACGCTGCGACTTCACCCTAGGACTCGGCATCGCTTCAAACAGCACGGTGTTGACATGCGATAAAAAGGCAATAACTCAGATGTTCATGTGAGCTGTAAGGTGAGTAAAGGATGCCGCACTGGCGCCGGGTTTCACCACAGTTCCGTCGAATGCCACCGTGGACGTGTACCACGGAGAAAAAGTCTTCACAGCCACTCTTACCCACTTTTCACCTCTTTTTTTGACGTCTGTGCTATGTAGATCAAGCCGGCCGGAGTGGCCGTGCGGATCTAGGCGCTACGGTCTGGAGCCGAGCGACCGCTACGGTCGCAGGTTCGAATCCTGCCTCGGGCATGGATGTGTGTGATGTCCTTAGGTTAATTAGGTTTAATTAGTTCTAAGTTCTAGGCGACTGATGACCGCAGAAGTTAAGTCGCATAGTGCTTGGAGCCATTTGAACCATTTGATGTAGATCAAAACCACGACACCCAGAGTAGAAATCACGCGCTTTTCTTACGGGTGGCCGAGAAAAACATTTCAGACACATCGCCACTGAGAATAGACACGAAAAGGCCTCAGGCGGTGGAATAAAGGGCGTCATTAAATCTACCCCTTTTCCCTGGGGCGTGATTCCATAAAATTTCGTGGTCGAAAACGACAGTGCTATGAGCAACACATCCTGTGACACTACTGACACCCTCGGGCGTTTCCACCCTTCTGAGGACATTGTGCGACTGCATCCCCATTTAACGTGATCCCACCCCTTTGGAGAGCAGCGCGATTGCAATTTTTGCTCTCGTGTACATGATGGAACCACGAGGGGCCGTTCACAACCATTCAACGAAATCTGAACATGATCCGTAGCAGTCAGGAGTAGTTATGCCTTTTCAACCAAACTGACGCGGGAATGGAACGTTAACATGCGCGTGAATGAAACGACAAAGCTTCCCTCTAAGATCACCTAGTTCGGCAACACCCTCGCACCTTTGTTGAGCTCGGTAGGTATGTGCCTGTCAGAAATTTCCACACCAAATCAGTCTGGCGGCTGCTCTATCGCCTGAATGTAGGCAAACCGCACTCATGAGTATCGAAGGGATTGCCTAACTGTCAGGCGCTACAGCAGCCGCCAGACTGATTTCGTGTCGAAATTTCTGACAGGTACACTTCTAACGTAGTCACGAAAGGTGCGTGATTGGCACCGAGGGTGCTGCCACACTTTAGGGGGGGGGGGGGGGAGGGTGTCTTGGAGGGACTCTTTGCTGTTTTATTCACACACATTAACGTTGCACTCCCGCATAATCATTTCAAGAAGAAGTACCTGTCACTGCTCTTCATCACGTTGAAACTGCGATCGCAGAAACGTTAAAAGAAGAGGTGGAAGGAGGGCAAGAGGGGATATGACAACTTTTTCATCGTGTGACACGTCAACGTTGGCGTTGGGCAGAATTGTGTTGAGATTTGGTGTCAATGTGACATCATTAATTCACCTCACAGCTCATTCCGTAACTGTGGCCTTTCTATCGCATGTGTCGACGCCTTGCCGTATGAAGCGTCGCCGAGCCCGAGGATGACGTCGCAGGGTGTTACGCTTTTACACAATTACAGAGGAAGGTTGTAGGCACCTTTGAGCGGAATTTCAAACTTACGCGCCGCAATGGAAGACAGCTAAGAGGTTTCGAAAAAGTAATTCTTTGATTCTGTTGCGCAGTGTTTTTATTATTTTATAAGCACTTTACCGTCCGCACGTCTCGTAGAAATGTATTCGCTTGGCGCTGGCAGCGCTAGTTCAGATTACTTTGCTTGTCGCCTGCCATTCTTGACATTATCGGGAGATTATAAATTGTTAAGTTTTACTAATGTCTTCGTTAGTTCCCATAAATTCACAACCCTGTTCCCCTTTCATAAAATTTCGAAGATATACATACGGAAATAAATACAAAATTTGTTTCATATGGTTGTTTCTTTGCATTGTCTTTGGTACTTAGTACTTCTCTTTCGTATGATATGCAGCGAAACAGTCTCCAAGATTGAACGCAACTCCACAAGACTTGCACAGTAAGTTTGTTGTTCTCTTTTTTTTGTTTTTGGAACACACATAGCAGTTCCTTCGTTTTCGTATATTTGTTTCGGAGATAAGTATTAGTTGGTGTTGCTTTATGTGATCGGAAAGCCTGTCAACCGGATCATGATGAGACGTACGCGATGTAGTGGCAACCCCCAAGTTTTGCTCAGAAGCAGGTACATGGTCTTTTATCCACGAATCAGACACTTTCAATGAAAAATCGTGAACTCATACTCTCGTGGTCTGTATTGAAATATTGCCATGTACGGAACGCATTAAATAGTACGCAATTAAAGAGGTAGGCCTACATGCAAACCTTTTTTGACCATTTTATAGTTTTTCTGTATATAGGGTAATAGCTCAAATATAGGTCTGCCCGATCCACCCCTTTCATGTATTTGTTGTAGTCTAATACACTTTCAGGTTTTTTTTATTCTGTAATTGGTTTTTCTACATTTTCTTTGGGTGTCAGTCAAAGTGGCATTATGTATTGTAGAGATCATTCGTATCGTTTTAGTTTTCGAAGCTCTCCATACCTGTGCGAGTACTTCACCTTTCCGTTGAAGACAAGCTTCGAACAGATTGACTTTTGCGCGCTTTAATTTTTCCGGAAATCCTATATTTTGCCATATCATTCCACACACTCGAATTTTCTTTTCAAGTAACTTCTCTGCAACTTCTGCACTGTTATAATAATTATCCATGTAGAGGTGATGCCACTTTTCACAAGAAGGTGTCAATAGTTCCATCACTATTCTTGCTAAAGGCTGTCCAGCGCCGCTATATATCTTGAATGAGGAAATGTATCCCGTACTCGAATCACACAGCATCCGAATGAGTATGCCATATTTCGTAATTTTCGGCGGATTGTAAACTTTAAAATTTAACCGTACACGCCACAGTATCATTCCTTCATCAACTGAGATGTTTTGACTTGGATAAAAGTTTCTTTAAACTTTTTGGAAAAATAATGAATTACGAATTGCAATTTGAAAAGCAGGTCGGCATTATCAGGTTTATTGTTGTTGTCGGAAAAATGATATTTGTCTGAATCCGTTGTGGAACATCGTTTTGCGAAGTATCGGTGTGTCTCTCAACGGATTCGTTGACCAATGATCATCGATCCTTGCTTTTTTTTACAGGTTCTATAAGGATAGCAAGCCTAAACCATTTTATAAGTTCGGGTCGCGTAATGTCGACATATTTGGCACTTTTTTTTATCCAGTTTCCTTCTATTGCAATTTTGACTGTAGTACTTTTTGGTTTCGTTGCTAGTATATTCAGAGAGAGATCGTTCCCAATATACAATTCTACGATATCCTCGACACACTGTATCTTTGGGAAATATGTTTGGACCGGGAGATCCTTCAAATTTATTATTGGTCCTCGGTAAATCAAAGTCTGACCACTGTGCACTGTCGTCTTCTTCTGATTCATCCGAATCAGTTGGCAACCGTAGCGTTCGCCGAATTCGTCTTGGACGTATTTCACTATCTTCCGACGATTCTGCTTCACTTTCTTTTTTTTTTTTTATATCCAGAGCCTTCTTCCCACTCGGCCAAGTCGTCCGAAACGTCAGACAAGACGTCCGCGCATTCATCGTAAATAATCGTATCGTCTCTTTCGTCTCCCATGATGAAAGGGCACGTACTTGAAGTGTGTAACTTATTGTTACCTAAACAGAACACCAACAGAACGCAAAAGATACTAAAGTGCTATCGCAAGCCACTGTGCGTTACTATGCACACGACACCGCTGTGGTGTCGCCGGCCGTTGACCGCTATTTCGCTCACTAATATCGGAAGAACTGTGATGCGGGAACGTATTTGGCCCCGACGGCCGTTGTTTTAATGTAATAAATTTACAAAGCACCCAAGTGTAAATAGCAGATTGTTCGAAAGGCCTAGGTAATACTCCTGGTGTCTAAAACAGTAACAGTTGTACATAAAGCTGCTGCTCTTCAACGGGCAAAATAAATATTGAAACTGAATAAGTAGCTGAGTGGAGCAGCGCAGTGCGGTTCGACGAGTCGCGATTTTTAAAAAGCAAGATTTCGTCTGCATCAATGGTCCAAAGAGACGTAACTTGCAGTACGGGGATGGCAACGTGTAGTTCAGGCCGGAGGCGGTTCTGTGATGTTTTTAAGGTGGGTTTCGTACCAGGCCTCGGGCTCACTCCTTCAGGATACCGATGGGGGGCGGGGGAGGTGGTGCTGTGATGTTTTGAGGGTGTGTCGTAGCACGACTTGGGCCCACAATTCAGATTATCGTGAACATGAACGGTAGGTATATTTCAACATACTCTGTGATGCTCTTCCTTTGCATCTTTACGATGAGTATTCTGTGGAAACGCCCGTCTTCGAAGATGACAAAAGCTATGTTCACACGGCTGCATGCATACGTTCCTGGTCTGGCAATCGCTTACCTGTTATGCAATCCATCGCACCTCTACTGGTACGAAAAAAATCATCCAATCTTAATCACCCACAGACAATATCTGGAGCTATTTCGAACCGTAGATGAAAATGGGCCAATCAACGTACTGCAATTTGGTAGATCTATGGGTTCTAACCATCAATGAGTGGGTTCAGCATACCTGAAGGAACTTGTGGACTCTTCCACGCCGAATTGAGGTCTTTATCGGAGCTAAAAGCGGTGTTACACGGTATTAGCGTCATGTCTCCTATAAGTGACTAATTTTTTGTCCGGTTTGCTTTATTTTCTTACCATAAATATAACGCTACGCAAAACCAACACTATACATAACGTATGCAGACACTGATGCGTGGAATATAACACTCATAACAATTTTTTACTGTGACGCGGCTTGATAAGCACAAGACATCGAAATCTGGTAATGGCTAAATAATGAAGTGTTATTTTCAAATAAAAGAATGTCTACTATCGAAATTGAGATCATTTAAGAAACAAGACTACAAAGAAAGAGTGGAAATTTCACTGCGCGCTCCGTTACAAGACTTTATCCACTCGACGGACGCCTTACTGAATAACTCCACGTATTTTAAAAATATGAGCAAATTTGTCACTAACATACACTGTATTCTACTGAGTGTGTTATTAGAAAAACTGTCATTTTACCATATTTAACTATAGGCAGTTACTTTCTTTCGTAATGTTTGCAATTCCCACTTTTCACGCTAATCATTTCGACTGTTCTGCAGTTCGTGGCACAGCTCTAAGAAAATTTTACACAACTGCAGAGAGATTTCATAACACAGTTTTTTTCATCCTTAGTGTTTACAGATTTTCAGTCAACTCGCGAAAATGATGGGTAAAAAGGTTTCTCTTCCGAAAATGTCGGAGGAAGTTTGTTCGACTTTAAGCCATTACTGCTCACTGCTGCGAGTGCAAAACACTACATATAGTGAAGTCACAGCAATGTAAGCACTTAAGGTAACCAATGATCACTTACATTTCTCCTTTAACCATTTTGTTATGCAACTTCTGTCAACGCAATTCTTGGAAGTTATACTTAAGTAATACCACTGTCTCATCTACGTATCTCAAATGCTTACTACACTCTCAGTTTACAACTGCTAGAACCACAGTTCCTTCCTTAAGCCAAAACTAAAAAAAAAGACTAATGTAATGAGTGCTGTACTGCCATGATCAAATAGCAGAAATGATGTTAATAAGTGCTCTGCTGCCATTCAGACAGAAAAAGACATTGTCAAATTTTAGGAGCACATATTCTGCTTGTCTGGCAGTTGAAAATTTAATTTTGACAGCTTTAAAGCTGGCTGCATTCTGAACCAGTCATAAAATTGGTGTTAATATGGGTGTCAAAACAACCATACTAATCAACAAAAGATTTATGTGCAGCTTTGTTTACACAGACTACCGAATCTCCATGTCCTCAAGTTCACATCTTGCTGCAATTTTGCATCTAGTTCAACAGTTATTTAATGTGAGAATCACAAAAGTATAAATATATACCCTTTTTGTAAACAACTGCTGCTTGTCTAGGCTCATCCCTACTGAAGGTATTTTGCTACTTGCACTTACAGCTTTATATTATCATTAGCACAGACTTGGTGTGTAAGAAACCACAGCATCACATAATAGTGCAGAGCAAGTACATGCCTGTCTTGTTTAATATAAAAGAACTTAGATCTTACTTAGAAATAATTATAGGACTACTAAGTATTTGGGTAAATGCTGACTCCAACGCTTTCCCTTATTTGCACCAGTTATGTACAACCTGATGGAACCCATTAATTTTGCTGTGTCTATGACAGTGCATTTAAAAATAAGGTGTGTAATTGCTTGTTTAACTATTGTTTGTGTGTTTATCTGACATGTTCCACACCCAGGAAGATCCTCTCTTTTGAGGGTCTATGGAATGTATAATCTTCTCTGACTGTTGTCTATTCAACATCCCAAGAGTCAATAAATTACACTGTAATGCACAGTTGGAACTTATCAGAAATAACAGGAAAAAAAAACAGTACCATATCTCCAACTGTGCCTTTGTGAAGTAGGTCTAAGGATAGCCGAAGCATAAAAAGCTAGTGAAGTATTCATTTTTGTAATAAATGCAGGCAATAACTGACAATTTAACATGGAGACTTCTCACACTAAAAATGTTTCCAAAGAAAAAATTACACAGTAAGTAAGTAGAGTGCATGGAACATGGGCGTACATTAGTTGCTTGCCATGTAACAGAAAGTACTATTTATTTAACAAGAGACCACATTTTCTACATGGTTCTTAAAGCGAATCACTGAAAAATTAACACACCAAAAATTCTGGGCCCTCCTTTATATGAGCGCTCTCTCTCTCTCTCTCTCTCTCTCTCTCTTTCTCTACGTAGGCCCTGCTATGCTTAAACAGGACAAGCAATAAAGCGATCTACCATTACCGATAACTATAAACTCACAAGCATATTTTGTGAGCCCAAAGGAGTTGTGAGTGCAACTAAAATTACACAAAGCATCTAATTCCTGAAGAGATCCTACAATCTACACGGATAGCTGGAAGGTTACAGCTCAATATCCTATGTATGCAGGATCACCGGGCTGTAGCAGTTGCCCAGTCTGGAATGTAACTGACCACGTTTTTGTTGAAGAAATAACCCCTGTGTTAGATTTGATCCCTGCTGTATCCAAAAATAGGTCCAGTTCTTTAATGAATGTGACACCTGGCTTATTTTAATTTGTAATATGTTACTATATAAATAATATTTACTGCATCTAGGAGGCTAGCATGTTTGTGTAAAGAGTGTCTTTGAGATGCTGGGAAAGGAAGATTAGCCTTTGAACATCCCACTAGTGATGTCACCACTACAGGAGAAGCACATTCTTAATTGGGCAAACCAAATGGATCAAAAAAGTGTTTCATAGATTGCCCTTTGCAGCACAACAATTGGTATACAGCTGTTCGAATAAAGTGAAAGTAGATGATAAATATGTCTGCGATTTTCAGGTAGTATTGAGTAGCATCAGGATACAACTCAGTTGCAGAACAACAAAGGAATCATTACTGTGTGTGGCTAAGAGTTGTGAGTCCACAGTTCATATGGCTGCCCAGCTGGTAAGCTGTATATTGAAGCTTCACACCTCAGAAGTTCTAAGAACAACAAAGGAATCAGATTCTTGAAATGGTGTAAGAAATAGTGCAGATACAATCAACACAAAGAACAAGGACTAATATTGTTGAAGCAAGTGACTACAGGTACTTTGACAGTATTAATTACTGAATTAGAACCAAACTGTGCATATAGAGAATTGAGATATATAAGCATCTGCCAGGTAACTTACATATTGATGCCTGGGTGATGTGTGTGCGCATCATCCACACTGAGGCCAACAGCAGGCACTTGAGATATACACAGTGTCAGAGCTAAACTACAAACGCTATCAAACCTTTAAGTTTAATAGTATTTAGTTGGTCACATGAACACATTTATGAAACTGTGAAGACAAATTTGGTGCTAGCATATCTGCAACCACAGGTCATAATACACACACAAAAATTACTTGCAAAGGGACGTTACTATGTGGCTGCAATCTGTGTAAGTAACGAGAACACAGGGTTGCTGACATTCTGCATGATTCTATCATCTCTTACTGAACACAGTTGGAATCACCTACAGTAGTCTTTATAGCAACAATATTATGGGACTACAAACAAAGATTAAAGTCAACAAATATACAGCAGCTAGCAGCTACCAATTGAATCTAGAGGAGGACATTGTAAAGCTTCCATCTCAGCTGTTGTTTACATGGATTTAATTCTGAAAAATTAAATAAACTACATACACAAACAATAGTTGAGGTGGAATCATCAAATGTCTTTCAACCAAGTGCTAAATCACACGAAGAAAATCTATAAACAGACACCACACACTCTTGCTAACAAACAATCTCAATATTTTTATATTGTGGAGCTGACATACGTTATGTATACTACGGTTATTTCTAGTCTATTAGACTGTGTATTTGTACATCAGGATAATGCATCCATAACCGAAACAGAGGTGTTAGACATACCTCTGTGAAAATATTAGTTTCACAATTGCTTATGTTGCCAACAGGCATTCTTTTATAAACAACACTCTGAAGTAAGATGGAAAATCAAGCCTCACTGCCTTAGTAGACAGTGGGATTACATGAGCAATATTTCCATCTTGTGAGTCTTTACATGGCAATAGAGTTATGTTTGGCAGTCCACCAATCACAAATATTTTTTCCACCTGTTCCAATACTGTTACAGAAAACAACTTGACCACCAGGGGCAAACAGGAAATAGTGAAAGTATATGTAATCAATACACAGGATTAGGCAGCTTCCTTCACACAAAACAAGATGAAACCATATGAGGCAGCATCCTGCTCTATTTGTGTAACAGTGGTGAACATATTAATCACAAGAACTGTCTTTATAGGGTGCTCGTCCTATATTGTTTATCAAATCCTGCATCTTTAGCTGTGTCGGGGGGGGGGGGGGGGTGTTAAAATTTATTGCTGCTGCTGAGCTGTCCACTGGCTGTGAATGTTGGGGTTGGTAATATCTACTTATGATCAGCACTAACTCATCTTTTCCATTCCTCTGACTTCCACACTCAGTAATAACATGTTCTTTTATGGCCCGAACATGTGAATATACAGAATAAACAGAGGTTATGATTGAGGCACTGGGAAATTACTATGGTCAGATAATTTGCCCACAACTGCACTGTTAAGCTGTACAATGCTCTCTCAACATCAATCATTTTCTGTCATTACATCCTCTTATTGCTGGACGTTTACATAACTTATTTTCACAAAGATTGAGGATTACAGACAGCCTCAATAACATATTAACTTGTCGTAGGACTATCTTTTGTTTTCCTTGGTATGGAAGATAATTCATCAAATCTCACACTTCACATACCATGATATACACCAGTGGATAAAAAAAAAAAAAATCCACTATTTCAGGATGAAAGTTTTAAGTGAATCGGTTCATCGTATTAGGTCGCAACATGATTAAATGTTAACTCTAACATGTTTCAGAAACTGATTGTGAAGAAAGGGTATATTGTAAGTTACTCTAAAAATAGTATTGAGAGAAGAAAATTTCATTACAAAATTCATACGTGAAACAATACTCCCAAATTCAATCTTGACTATTTATGGGAGAGAACAGGTATTGCATTCATCCATCGAGGTAAGTGTTGAACACGGAAACAAAATATTTTACCACCACTTAACGCAGATATTAAACGAGATGGTTGCCAAAAAGTATTGGCTTTAGAAGAGAGAAAAATAGAATGGTGCTGATAAACACGATTCCATATTGCCAAGTAACGCAGTCTACTATTTTGATAGAATAGATATATACGTAAAAGCTGAAACGACGCGTTATTTCGGCGATCATTCGTGAGCCACATAATTATGTAACTATCAATAACGATGAAATACTATGGAACGAAATGGTGAAAGAAAGTTACATCGTGATTGTAGTTAATTAAAAAAGGGGAAAAACAAATATCTAAGGAAAGCATTTTCTGCAATCGAAAACACCTACACTGCAAACACACATGAATCATTTCAGTACACTGACATTAAAACTACTTGTGTGCTTCACAATGTCAATTTCTTGGAAAATAAATTTACGTTCAGTACTGAGCATCTAGTAACCCAACTAAGAGAAAAAAAAAAAAAACATTAAACATCTGTTACTTCTGCGGCATATTTGAAAAAAATTGATGTTTATTTCATGACATTCTAATAAATTAAATCGTTCATCAAGCACTGTCATAAAAGCTGTTGTTTTATTTCACGGTGCGTCACTGACCGCTAATAAAGCGTTGTCTATGCAAATATACACACACACACACCCACTTCTCATTTGATACACACAACACAAAAAAGGCGATATATGGCATATACGCAGCGCAGGTCATTCGTAAAAGATGTATATAGGTGTGAAAAGTTATGCCCTACCTGTTTCACTAGCGGGATTAGAGTCTGTTCGATGCTTTTAGTTTTAATTTCCAAGTTATTCTGCTCTATCGGCTTCTGTGCGGCCATGTTTGGCCGAATGCACTACAAACCAAAGTTATTGTTTGCCGTTGTCAAGCTTGACGTTATCAAAGACATTACATGAATCACAACCTTGTCCAGAAGTTGGCGAAATGCTCAGAGGAAATAGCGACAATACGAGAAAATAAAAAACACACAGACGCCTTTTGGATGTGCATTCTGTATGAGTGTTACCAATACTTTTAAAGAACTGCCTAGTTGCCAATTCTCACGCAAATTCCAATCTCTTCAAAGAAAGGATTCATCATACAGACGTATGGAATTTATCAAATAAGAGCAGACGAGCAACTACCAATAAGCTCACTTTCGATATAGCTGCTGAAGGGGACAGCTTAATCGATAGAAATCAATTAACATCGACCGATATTGATGGGTGCTAAGATCGCTGCCAACGTTTGTAAGCAAACAAAACTGCGTTAATGCGTCTTTATCTTCAGATTCGGTGGTGATACATGGAGTTAAATACCGCTAAAATTATGTAAATGAGTTTAAAATCACTTTATTTATTGCCGTAAAATACTACCGTATGTTGTCGACAACCTACAACTTTAGCCAATGAAACAAACTTACAGTCTGCCAACGTAATTAGATTTCTATCGATTTTATTGTTACCAGTATTGCCATATTAGCTTTTTAGGAGATAACCCTGGCTTACTAATACCATTCAGCTTTTAGTTGGTAAATGAATGTTTTAGCTGAGTTCCCGATGAATAGACTATTTCACAATCATTTGTCTCCTTTTCCGCTTTTATGGGCTGTGGGAAAGCATTAAAAACCTTGCTAGTCAAGGGAGAATTATCTGCATTGAACTAAGTTTCAAAACGCGCATCAGTACCAGTACCTGTCTCCCACGAAAATATATTATTAGATTGAATTAAACAGCATAACAAAGGAAACTAAAAATGTGCTGGTGTGTACTTCGATCACGTCAGCCTACACATACACAAGCCCAAAAACAATAATACGACATATAAACAGGTGAGACTGGAAACGCTGTTGCAGCATAGCTGATATCAGGAAAGTTTCGCAACTACTTAATAATGAAGGAAGCTGTACTAGCAAAGAGGACTTCCATTTATGCAGGATCAGTCAGAAGTCATACGCTTCACAATTGCAACAAACGATTTGCCAGCGACTGAATGGAGGAGACGAACATCGAACTTCTGTTCAGTGCAGTAATATGCTAAATGTAAGACGTAATGTAACACTAGTGCATATTTATGAAGTTTGTTCTATAAATATCAAGAAGCATTACTTATATTTTTAGTGTGAAAAAATAAAGTTATACATAAGAAATTGGCATGCAGATCTTTATTTAAATACACTTTTGCCTCGAAATATTAAGGATTTTTAAATGTACTGATGTTTTATGTGCATATCATAGAAATAAAATCTCAGATTGTTATATCTGCATTTGTAGTACAAGTACATCCAAAAATCATTTCCCTAATAAGATGCACAAGGCACACTACTGAATCTTTACTGCTTTTCGGAAGCTTTACATTTTTGAATACTGGTGTCCGTACATTTCCTGACCAGCCATTAAAATAAAACGTTGCATTCAAGATACGATGCAAAATCCTGTGGAACAATATTCCCTGAAGTTATTTTAAACAGCTTCACATACTTGTTTTGAGAAAATGTGAGTAAATTATTTTTCAAAACAATAAATTCAAAGTAAAAAAAAAAAGTTCCATGAAAGCAATATCAACGTTGATTACATTTTGGCTTGTCTGTGTATAAAATTTGATCAAATTATTCTTCTACAGTTGGAGTTGTCAAACAATATTGATCTTATTGCATTTTCGTATATTTCCATCTCCTTCTTAAATACTTTTCACTATACTATTATTATTGCAGAAGTATAACTATACAACAATAAAGTATGTTTTACGTCAGCTCTTTTCTGGCTTTTTGTATAGACACATTTAGATTATTTCATTTTGGAGAGTTGGCAACACTTATTGTTGCTCATCTCTTGTCAGTTCATAAGTCCCATATTTTGTATTTTGTATGAAGTCATGAGAATTGGCAACAACTGAAAAGCAAACAGTTATTTTGGATAGAAGATACACTTATACAAATTTTCAGACCTTTATGAATATTCTTAGTAGAAGTAATGTGAAACTGAGAAGAATACAATGAAGACACATTTGTGGAAGTAAGCCAGCAGATGAAAGAAACCCTAATGCAAACATGTGAAATGCAGTGATGTGTATGTTTGTCAAAAGGATAGATGTCAAACAGAATGAATTTTCATTAATGAAGAAAAAAATTATTTATTCGCATTATTCATGAGTTCTCTCCGAATTTTCCATTCCAGAACACAGTTCTACAACTTTTAATAAGGATGGCTGATTCAAAATCTCTTACATCGAGCAGACTGATAATGTCATTGCCTTTCAAAAACTCTGGACTTTTGCCCTTCTAACAAAATTTGGAAAAAATAAGAAACACATTGAAAATTAAAATAAACATATAAACTAAAAAATAACTAATTTATTGGCTTCTTAATACGTGTACATGACCTCAATTTTTGTTATGGTTGGAAAAGGAAATTAAAAAGAAAAACATATGTAACAAGTTCATATTATTCCACTAATCGGCATTTTCTTCCACCAAAGCGTCCTCCAGAAAGTCCACATAAAATTCATTGAAATCACTGAAATGTTTCTTCCCATTTTTTCCATTTTGGTGATAGCGGTTGGTGCATAAAACACTTCATTAGTCTGTCTGTAGAATTTTCGTAAGTTAGTTCTTCAAAGCACTTGCAATATATTTATCGGACACTATGTTTCTTAAGCTGAAAAGGTCTTGCTTATCAGTGCCCTTTTAACCGTGGATCAGCTACTCTCAGTAGACTTCTTCGCCTTTTGCATCAAAAGGTGCTGTTTCCCGATGTATCCACTGGAATAACACACCAAGATTGTTTGAACTTCATGTATTGCCTGTAATATACGATTCTTGATAATGACAGATCGACTACGTTTGCACATATTCCAGTCTCACAAGAGAATGTACATCTATCAGAGACTATCAAGACAATAACAAATGGTACAAGTGTATTTCAAGATAATTTGTTCTCGCGTTAGCATTTATTTGACATCTCGGAGGTCACATTTTCTCCACGCCCTGCACCCACAGCAGCACATAACAGACGACTTCATCCAGCTGATAGGAGCACCAGTTGGTGATCTACCTCAACGACAACACAGGATTGGTGCAACTCCGATCTGCACAGATCGTAAAACGCCTCCTGAAAGTAGAGTGCTTCCTACTTACTAACCACCTTAACTCTTGAAACATCTTTCATCAGCCAGTGGAGAGCAGGTAAATGGGACATCTCATTCCCAGAATGACATTATGGCAATTATCGACAGCCACATCATCAACAGCCAATCGTTCTTCTAGTTGGCTTCTTTGACTCTCAACTTAGCCAGTCACATATTGCTTGCTAGTATGCACTTCCTGTTATTCTGGTCTGAGTTAAATGTAATAAAAGTGTACTTCAGTCACATGTGTAGTTTCGTTCTACTCTCTACTGGGTGTAGTGCATGGATACCCACAGATGGGACCACGTTTTCCCCTTGATTTCGTTATTTCACCATTCCACGCCGTTTGTCTTTGTGGGACTTCGGCATAAAAAGTTACTAACAATGGATCAGCTTAAAACCAATGTTCCATTGACGCCACTTCTGCTGGATGTAACACATGTGACACAACAGTGCTCCTCTGTGCAACTGCCACCGCAAAATCATCTTGTCTTGCCGACAAACATGCCACTGCTTGAACTTAACCCTTTTGAGACTTTGCCACCTTGGCGAGAATGCCACGCAACGTTGCCAGCCAGCTACAGACATCACTTTCTCTGGCAGCTATGGACCTACGTTTATTTTACCAGAAAGACTTGTACAGCAACAGTGCTTCAACCACTCCCTTTGCCTCTCGCCCATATAGCAGGGGCCAAGCGAAATCGCGCTTGACATTAGACAGCTTCATGCTGCCACCTGGGAGCCATCCATTAGTTCTACCATTTCTGGATCCCCTCGCTGCTCTCTCCATCGACGACAGTCCACTGCTAGTAGCCAGTGTAGCACAGCAGATGGTACGAGTGACTCTCATCGCATACTCCACACCTTGTCTGCCAACTATCCCGGTTCCATGTGATGTTTGGTGATGCTGTGAGGAACTGTCAACCTCCTTGTGTGTACAGCACCCAAACATGCCACATGGGCCAGTCTAGGCACCTTGTCCAGTGTCGCTGCAATAGGGCACCACCTCCAAGATCAGTCATCATCCCTTGTATCTTCGCCCTCCAACAGACTTTGCATTCTCGATTGAGCTACTTATATGCTGTTCCTTGTCGACACAGGTGCCAATTCAAGTGTCATCCGTCCCTCCATAGCCCCTCTGAGCCTACTACCATCGTCAGTGGTTCCAGAGCAGCCAACAGCTCCAATATCACTGTCCACAGTGCTGCCAGTCTTCGGCTCCAGCTTACATCCAAGCTCCAATTACACATCACTGACATTGATGGTGCGGTCCTCAGGTTCAATATAATTAGACAATCGTGCAACTGCCTTGCTTCACCACACTTTGGGCTCATGCATTCCTGCTTTCTTTGCCTCCAGCACTACCTCACCTGTGGCTCACTGTGACCTTCTCACCACATAGTGTTCTGAGTGATATCACCTGACAGCTTCTCTTGTCAGTTTCCTCACTGACCTTTTGACTCAACAGCAAGACATAGATGCAGTACGTGACAACAACAACAACAACAACAACAACCGTCATCTGATGACCCATGCTTCAGCTAATTTGGTGCATGCTCTCCACAAGTTCAAAGACCTCACTGCTTCAAGACCACCTTATGTTGAGTGTCCTGCCAACTCACTTGCTGGCTCTTGTTCACCAGCCACATTCCAAACATGCAGGATCAGTGACTCTCATTCCTCTAGTGTTCCATGTGATGTTCCTTTTCCCCTCGTGGGAAACCATACATGAGTCCATCCAGTATCTGTGAATCACATGCTGACATGACATCTAATGGTATCTGTCACTGATTAACTTCCACAGAAGGTTCTCCCATATGGTTCAAAGTTAGATGCCTTATTGCTACAAAACTATATCATGCAAAGTCCGCCATGCAAGAACTCTTAGATGCTGGCATCATAGGCCCATGTGATAGCAGCTTGTCATCCGCAGTCCACCTTGTTCCTAAGAAAGCTTTTGATTATGTGGAGATTATTGTAAACTCAATGCATATACAGTTATTGACAACTATTCAATACCTCACATTCAAGACTTGCATAATGTCTACATGGCATTCAGTTCTTTGGTGTTATTGACTGTTGAAAGGCTTACCATAATTTATGATGCACCAAGACTATATTTCAAAGGCTGCCATTAACACACCATTTGGTCTGTTTCAATGCTGCTTTATGCTTATTGCCTGAAGAATGCTGCCAAACGTGGCAGTGGTTTATCGATTCCATGGTGTTTTCATTACCATTTTGCTATGCTATGAGGATATCATATATGATATCCTCATCTCCTCCGACTCTTCCGGGGAACATGAGTGACACTTATCTTAGGTATTCAAAGTTCTTTTGGACAACAGTTTTGAGATCAACCACAAGGAGCCAACGCTTTGATGCTGCAATGTTACCTTCCTCAGCCACACTGTCACCCCAGTGGAGTGCATCTGATGTCCGACCACATGGCTTTCATTAGTGAACTGGCTCTACTTGAAACTTACCTGATCTCAGACACTTTCCTGGCATGGTGAACTTTTTCCAGTGTCATATTCCTCATGATGCTTCTCTTCATGCTCCCCTGACAGATGCCCTGGTGGGTGAAAACACCTCCAACACATGCAAGGTACAATGGTCCAAGATCATGACATGCACATTCAATGACCTCAAGACAGCTCTTACCGACACCATCATTCTCATGCACCAAATTGCAGATGCTCACATTTCCACCACTGTTGACACAAGTGAATCTTTGATAAATGCTGTCTTACAACAACAGGTCAATGACACCTCACAGCTGCTCCATTTCTTTTCCAAAAGACTTTCTTCTTCACAACACAAATGGTCAGCCTTCGGCAGAGAACTATTAATGATCTACAAGGATGTTATTACTTTTCCAAAAGACTTTCTTCCTCACAATGCTAATGGTCAGCCTTTGACAGAGAACTATTAATGATCTACGAGGATGTCCACTACTTTTCTGAGGACATAGAGAGTGAGAGGTCACTGTTTTTACCGATGACAGGCCTCTCACAGATGTCATTCATGACTTTGTAGCCCCGTGGCCAATTTGATCCTCCCCACCCCCACCCCCTGCCATTTCTGGCACGTGGGCCTTATCTGCCAATATAACACTGATGTCCGCTACATTAGAGGTGCTTACAAGGTTGTGGCTGACTATCATGTGTGTAGTCTGTTTTCTCCCCAGTCAACTTAAATGAACTGGTTCACAAGTTAGTTCAGGACCCTGCTATCCAAGACTTATTATGTGATACCTCTTCCTCTTTCACTGTTGAACCACTTCATATCCTCAGTTCTACTTTATTGGTTTTGTGTGACACATCAACAGGTGCACACCATCTGGTGGTCCCTGCATCTTATTTGACTTAAGGATTTTTTGGCCTTACACGAGATGGTGCACCCTGGCATCAAGGCTACCACTAACCTGGTAACTGAGCATTTTGTCTGGCTGGAATTCAAAGAGATTGTCGTATTTGGGGTCGCATTTGTTTACCCTGCTGATGCAGTAAAGTTAGCCATCACATTCACGTAAAGTTAGCCATCCTGTCCAATCTTCTCCAGGGCATTTCTGTATCCAAAAAGCCAAGTTTCACCAAATCCAGCTCAACCTCATTGGGCATCTGCCCCTTCTCATGGATTTAAGTACACCCTCTCCATGACTGACAACACAAGCAGATGGGCAGAAGCTATACTCCTTATTGACATATTAGCTGATTAAATTGTGTGAGACTTTGTCAATACCTGGATTTCTTGTTTTGATTGTTCCTCCTCCATCACAACTGATCAGGGGAGACAGTTCAGTTTGTGTCTCTACTCCTTTCCAAGCTGTACTCTTTCTGCAATGCCAACATATTTCACACCATGGCCCATCACCCTCAAAGTAAGAGGTTGATCAAGTGTTTTCATTGCACCCTGAAAGGTGCCCTGATGCCCCCTGCCAGATCCTGGGATGAAGCACTACCTTGGATGCTTCTTTGTGTCCATACTGCTTTCAAAGACAGCCTCAACTCCTCGTTGGCCAAGCTCCTTTTTGGTGAGCTCCTGTTACTTCTGGCCAAATTTGTTGAAGACTCTACTCCTCTTGCTACGTCTGAGCTCTCTACTCTCGTTAAAAGTGCATCCATTCTCACATTGCTCAACTGCACATTCCCACCCACTCTCTCCTCCTTGTCCCCACTCCACTTTCTCATATTATTTATATAAAGTCTTTGCATAAGCCAGTGAAAGTTTGTTATGCCCTGCGATGACTCTGTTCGCATGGCCTTGCAGTCCCCGTACTCAGGATCACACTGAATACTCGGCCAAACTGACAATACTACAGACATTTACCTGCATGGCAAACATCAAATAGTTTTGCTCAACAGGGTTAAACCAGTGCGGACATTTATATTTATTTATTTATTTGCTACTTTCATTTAGTCTGTTCTCTATACAAGAGAACATTGGCATGAATATAGCACATAATATTTTAAAATAATTTAAAATGTGTTAGTAATAACTAAGCATTATGCTGTTTAAGGGGGATGGGGAATCTACATAGAACATCTACATAAAAAAATAATAACTACAAGGAAAAAGTCTACATTTGGCCCATTGGTGCACAGATCTCTGTTCATCCAGAATCCAGGAGCCACAAGATACTGGTCTATTATGCTGTGCAGCATTGGTAGGTCACACTTTTTGTAATTCAGTTGTGGACTACACTACTATAACACTACACTACGTTACACAACACAACACTACTGTACTTGGTATCAGAACCAAGCTGGGTTTCCCTTTTGTCTGGGTGGCTAGACCGCAGCAGGTGCAACTCAAGATTCTCAGGGGCTATGATGCTGTGCCACCCAAGTTGTAGAGATTGGGAGATGGCTGTCAGGGTCTCTCCCCCCAAGGCTTGTCTCCTCATTGCTTCCAGAAAGTTGTTGTAGGTGGATGTTCTGCTTTGGTGTATCTTGTTATCATGATGTATGGCCTCCTATTGGTTGTCTCTCAGCCATGTAGGCTTGCAGTTCATAAGATGATATCTTAGCTATCCAACAAGTTCAACTAATGCCCCAGCTCCTTAGTTCTTATTGTGTTATAAACTACTGCACTTCCAAATACCTTCTGGTCCTGGTCCGTAACATCTTGTTTAATGGCAGATTCCCAGATGATGTGTTCCGGGGTGCCGATTGTTCCACATTCACAAGTGTCAGTGGTGCACTGTCATATTTTTAGTAAGTCGCTGGGATATGGACCAGGTAATGTATAGCTTCCTTGGTCAGAAGGAAGTATGTTATTCTTGTTCAGGGTGGAAACTCAGCGAGAACCCTGTCTCACCCCCTGCCCTAGATGAGCTCCCCACAAGTGCTGATTACTTCTCTGAGTGCCTGGCTCTGCAGCCTCCCATATGTGCTACCATAGTGCTTCCTCAAACTAGATTGCTGTGAGTGATGTGCTTCCTCACACCATGCTCATTACCCTCAACTCCAAGTGTCAAGGTTTCTACAACCCCCCCCCCCCCCCCCCCCCCACCCTCCATGACTGTCCTCAACTACGAGTGCTGCGAGTGAAGTGCTTACTCCTCTGGTGCCTTTTACTACATCATGTCATCACTTTCCATGATGCTGTGAGCACTCTTTGTGATTTATGCACCCCTACACCCCCCTGATGACCTGACCACCTGCCATGTTATCCTACTCCCTTCCTACCCTACCATGTTCCCACCAGCTTACCACTGGTATCAATGGCAACAATATCTCTGCATCCTTTGACACCTACTGCTGTCTTACAGTTTATGTTCCTGTCTAGTTTGGGATCAGCTGATCCCCTTGTCTCAAGCAGGTCATCCATGTCACTCACCATGCTGACTACAAGACTATATGACCTCCTCGGTCAGTATTGAGCCATGACTCTCCATGAGAAACAGTCCAGCCATGCCTCCCACTGGAGCCAGCCACAGCACAATTGGTCATATAACTGTAGTGACTTCCAACTAACTGCCACCTCCTACTGTCACCTGATGTGTCTATGCTTCTTTTCCTCCCACTTGCTCTGCACTGTTTGGGGGGAAGGGGGTCAGGGGTATCTGAGGTGACTATCAACAGCCACACCATTGACAGCTTTCTGTTCTTTTCAGTTAGCATCTATGATTCTAACTTAGTTGGTGGGTCATATTGTTTAGTATGTGCTTCCTGTTATTCTGTTCTGAGTTACATGCCATAAAAGTATGCTTCAGTCATAAGAGTGGAGTCATTTTACTCTCCACCAGGTGTAGTGTGCAAATATCCGCAAGTCACACTTCACTATCTTCCACATACTCAATGATTATGTGAATGACAATTTTTTGCTTTTTTACTGGCACTTTACCAGATGGGCAACATAAATTTGTAGGTAATAATAATAATAATAATAATAATAATAATAATAATCATCATCATAATGGTAATAATAATGTTACTATCATTAAGCCATTATAGCAATAGACAACATCACACATGTAATATAATACAGCTGATAATTTAAAAGAAACAGCAGGCTAGTTATTAACCCTTGAGCAGGTGTGCCTTTGTATATAGTGCATCAACAACAAATAACATTGTCTCCTCTGTACCATTGTTGCTTTACATCTGCAAGCCCATGCCTATTCCTTCATTATTACTTCAGCAAACTCAGTCCAAAGCTGTGCTTTCATATGTCCAAGTGAGCAGCAGTAATATAAAATAAATTATATAATAGATGAGAAAAAATGCATGTGCAAGAAAATGGCCCAGATTCCAAGCTAGCATCACAATCCCTCAATGAGTCAGTTGTATATAAGATAATTAAGAATCTAATAAGCAACTGGCTGTGATCTGACGCAACTACGCTGTTCAGTATTCCGAGTGTGTCAATACTGTGGGGTAAGACTTGTGCGTGGCATCAGAATGGTGTAATGCAAGTTAATTTTATTATTTTTTAACTAAACAGTGATTTTGCTCATATAAGGTAAGTTTATTTTATCATTGTTTGACTAAACTAAGATTAAACTATGATTTTGTGCATTCATTTTATCTTAACATTCCTTAAATGTGTACAAAGTGTGCCATGTGCCCACTCATGTTACAAATCATAGTGCCTGCTCAAGGGTTATCACTGCATTTTTATGTTACAGTTGGTAAATTTATGTCATGGAGTGGGTGGGCTACTAATCAGTCATACAGTGTTTGTTTGAATGTTTGTTATGATAAATCTTGTACAGTTTGTGGAAGCTTATTAAATATTTTTTGCTCCATGAGTTTGTAGCTGTTAAGTTATTTTGACAGTCTATGTTATGGAGTATAAATGTATCTATTGCTTCCTGTGTTGTAACAATGTATATTTTCTCTACATTTTGCTCCTTGTAACTTCTTCTTTGTATAAATTAAAACATAGAACATATATAAGTTTATTACCATCAAGAATTTTTGTTCACATAACAAAGGTTTACAATGTGCCTTATGTGAAAAACCAGTAATTACCCTAATAGCTTTCTTCTGCAATATTAAGATGTGATACACACAACTAGAGTTACCTCATAAAATAACACTATACGATATTACGTTCTGAAGAAATGAAAAATAGTATGTTCTGAAATATGATTCAGGTACACAATCTGTAAGTCACCTGAAAACACACACGCACCCACCCACCCACCCACCCACCCACCCACCCACCCACCCACCCACCCACACCCACACACACACACACACACACACACACACAATATAAAATACTCTTTATTAAACTGAGCAATAGTACAAAACTTCTAAGCCATCGCCTTGTCCAGCTCACACTCTAGTCGCATTGCCGTGCCCTAAAGTGCTTCTACACTGCACGTGCCAAAGATGTTTGGTCACAGTCTAAATTGGACTGTGTACAAATTGGTCTGTGTACAAATTGGAACTTTGTACGGGCACTGATGACCACACAGTTGAGCACCCCACAAACCAATAACCGTCATCATCATCACCATCATCATCGGTCACACTGGGATTAACATCCACATTGAGCACCCCACCAGGAGTGCAGGGCTCAATGGGGTGTGGTGACAAGTTTGTGTCAACATGTGTGTGGGCACCAGGCAAGGTGAGGCACCAGGCGAGGTTGGCTGTTGCAGTGACATAGGTATGTGTGACCAGCCAGTCTGTGTGTGTGACGTTTACAGAGAGCCTGACCACACTGTTTCTTGTGGATTGTTTGGAGCATATGTGACTGATCATGTTGTGGCTGGCACTTGTGTGAGGCATGATCAAATGATCTCTCACAGAGGAAGGAGCAGTGTGGCAGATGGTAAGGGCTGAGATATTGTGGTGGTCATCAGGTGCAGCCGTACTGTGACATCAGAGCTGCAGGTAGTTGGTTGGACTGTGTGAAGTTGTGACTGCATTGCATAGCCCTTGTGGTGGCTGAAGTGTTGTGTTGCATTTGTTGGTGTTGTGGTTGTCGAGGTGGGCAATGTTGTCATCCAGTAATGATGTAGGAGGTCCATGTCACAGTATCCACACTGACTTAAGACAGTCAAGGGAGACAGTAGTAGATTTAACCAAAATCTCAAAGTTATGGGTTCCACATTTGAGGACTTGGCAGAGTACTGAATAAGGAGGTTACAATGCAGGACATATTGTCTCATCATGTAACATCACCTGATTACACTGTTTGAAATCTCTGTGATGAATACCTTTAACATGGAGTGTGGTGATGGTGGAGAGATCCATATGTGGTGGATGCAATTTTTGATGTGTCATACCAATTGTGGAAGACTGAATTCACCGATGTTGGTTGCAGATAATATAATCTGAAGGGAGTGCAAGTGAATCTCAAAAGTCCTTTTTACATGCAACTTGTGTGCCTAGTAGGACCCATGGAAGTGCCTTGGTCCATGAACCCAGTTGCACATGAGTGTCACTTTCGCTGTTCTATGCGAGCCATCCATCAGGCTATTGCTTTGTGGGTGGTAAGCACTGGTGCATGTATGGTCAATCCCACAGGAGCAGCAAAGATCATTGAAAAGGGCTGATTCAAACAATTGACACTGGTTAGTCATAATAGGGTCAGGTACACCATAGTGCACAATCTACAGTTTGACAAAAGTCTGTGGAATATTTATTATGAGATGTGTTGTTCTGCCATGAACAGCACTGGCCCAAGTACATGTGCATGAGTTGGCAGTGTCAGGAGCACTGTTAATAGACACTGTGTGCTGTGGTTTACTGACATCAAGGTGGCTAAAGGTGACCAATGACATTTATATTGGCATGATGTATGCTGGAGGCTGGAGGTAGAAGGGTATGTCCCCAGACAAGAGAGGCAGGGCCATGTCCAACTGTTTGTTGTCTGTCATGTGGAGCTGTTCATGTGCTGCTGCAGGGGTTGTGGTAGTGAGGTGAGGTGGAGGATCATTGTTTTCTGTACAAAGTGATTGCATCTGTGTGCTGCAAATGGTATGGTGACAATGTGTGTGGAGAATGTCCTCTGAAAGTTTGATGTTTTCACAGAGAATGTTGTGGACAGTACAGTTGTGGAGGCATGGAAGAGTTGGGGATAGCTTGCACTCATTCACTTGAGACACGGTGAATGATCGTGGGTTATAAAACATCAGGGGACTGCTGGTAATATAGTAAAATGTTGATTTTAATCACTGGTTCTACCACGTCAGTTAACAAGGTGGTCCATGGACACTGGAGTGTATTTGACGGGGGACACAGTGTGTGCAACAGTGCTGTATACCACAGCCAGGTGTGTGAGGGCAGTCAAAGGCTTGAAATTTGTAGTGGAGGAGTATGGAAATGAACTAACATCAGAGCCTGTGTTGATTAGCAACAGCTGAGGTGGGCATTTGTGTGTTAGATATTCTGGTGGGCTGGAGTTGAATTGGAGAGGTGACACAGGCTTGTGGTGTTTGGGTACCTGCAAGGATCACAATGTTTGTGTGCAATATCACCAAATTGCATATGATACCAGCAGAAGCAGGACCTGGAACTAGTGCTGGATGCGTGACACTGTTGCCGTGTGTAGCTTTAGGCACTGACGTGCATTGATGTGCAGTTGGCAAGGAGTGCTGCAGTCTGCCATGATCATGGCCCTTCATGTCCAGTAGACTGTGTCTGTGTGGGGAGGGGGTGGGGTTCTCCACACATGTTGAATCTTGTGACACTGTTACTTTTTGCCCATGGCAAGTCACAGTGAACATTCTGTCAGCCATAGACAAGTGCAGTCTGATTGGCTCTCCCATTCGTGATCATGGAGAGCTGTAGGTCTGTTGGTAGCTTGATCAACCAAATGGCCCAAAGTCTGGCTTCTGATATAAGAGCTTGACTGACTGAGGTGCAGAGGCAGAGCCAGAGGTGTGAAGGTGTACGGTCATCCAGTTTCCTCTCATACATGACCGTCAGAAGTTGCTGTTCCAATGCATGAGATTGTCTCTGTGACAACACTACTTTGGTCATCTCATACCTATTCTGCTCCAGAGGCAACTTGATGTGTTGTCCATCTGGTTCACCAGGTGGCTGATCAGATTTGTAAGCTTTGATTGGTTATCAAAAATGCTATTTGTCTGAAAAACGCACTTGACAACTGTAAACCACGAGCTCAGATTCTTGGTGTCCAAGCGCTGGCTGAACAAATCAATTTACTGGTGGTTGCACTATGTCCGTGAAGTGTGTAAGGCAAGATGGCTGCTGATGATCATGCACAGTTGGTTGTTACATGGTGAAAAGTGAATGTTGAAGTATTTTGCCAGTGATGCAAACATGGCATCGCAGATATGATTAAAATTGAGAAGACACTTGAAGGAGTCTGTGGAACCCACTGGATTTAAGTAAGTTAATGGGTCCTGTTGACAAAACATCAAATGCCATTTTGAAAAAAAAAAATACTTATTCAGAATCACAAAAGTATGACAATAATGAAAATATGTCAAAACCATTAGAGCACAGCAAACAACATTACTGAACTGAAGCAAAGAAGTTTATATAAGGACATGTGACAGCCTTCAAAGATTAATAATGTACATATGCATAAGAACTTTGAAAATACTAACAATTGCATACTTGTTTGTAATGGTTTATATATCATGAGGTAGACACTATACCAACAAGGATCATGTCCGAAACCTTGTAAATTGTAACCCTTTTGTGAGAATGTCTGATGCCTGTCTATTGGTTGGTGTGTAATTCACTGTACACTTCTTCCCCTTAACTAGTTGATGAATGTAATGATACTTTGTCTCTATGTGTTTTGAACATTTATAAAATCCAGATTGATTGATTAATAAGATAGATAAAAAATCTACTCACCAAGTGGCAGCAAAACAAACAGATAAAAGAGGGTTGTAATTAGGCAAGCTTCTGGAGCCAGTGGCTCCTTCTTCAGGCAGAAGGGTTGAAGTGGAAGGCAGAAGGGTGAAGGAAGAGGACTGGAGAGATCTAGGAAAATGGGTGTATTTCAGGAAAGTCACCCAGACTTACTGCACGGGATGAGAAGGAAAGAATGATTGTTGGGGAATGCATCAGATGAGATTTGAAAACCTGAGAGTTTAAAGGTGGAAGACAGGGTAATATACAAGACAGAGATTACTGCTTAAACATCACGCACGCGTTAATAAGAGTGAAAAGCTATGTGCATTGTACGTAAGAGTGGTGGGAAGGGGGCGGTGAGAAATAGATGGGTAAGACAATGAAAGATGTAGAAAACTACAAGAGTGAAGAAAAGTGTAGTTACTGTCAAGAAATGTCGAGACAGAAGAAATTAATGTAAATTAAAGCCAGGTGGCTGGTGAGTACCAAGGGCATGTTGCACTAATTCCCACCTGCGGAGTTGTGAGAAACTGGTGTCTGGTGGAAGAATCCAGATGGTGTGTATGGTGAAACAGGCACAGGGGTCATGATTGTCTTGTTGTGGAGCATGCTCTTCAACAGGATATTGCGTGTTAACAGTATACAACCTGTGTCTAACAGTATACAACCTGTGCCTATGCTCATTCATCCTAATTCACCGAATTATCAATCCATAGGATTTATGTCAGGCAAATTTGGTTACCAAGACATCAACCCGAGTTTACTATAATGCTTCTCTAACCACTGTAGCATGGTTCTGGCTCCAAGATGTGGGTGATGATACTGCTTAAACATGTCATTGCCATTGGAGAAGACATCAAGAATGAAGCAATGTAGGTGGTTCGCAGCTGTCAGCATGTCTTCGATTTCTACCACAGGCCCCAAGAAATTGCAGGAGAATGTCTTCCATAGCACAATACTGCACCCAACAGCCTGCGTCCATGGTGAGCTGCACATTTTGAGCCATCAGTCAGATTGGTGATGGCATTTGTGGAGATGACCATCAAACTAGTGTATCAAAATGTGATTCACTCAAAGAGTAAACATGTTTCCATTGATTGATGGTCGAATCCTGATGGTTCCATGTCCATTGCAATCATAAATGATGATGTTTGGGTCAATATGTGAACACTTAGGGATGGTCCGCTATGGAGCTCAATGTTCAACAATGTATGAGGAACGGTGTGCTCCAATACACTTGTGCGTACAATAGCATTGTCCTCTTTCACCAGAGGTGCCACAAATTGCCATCTATCCTACTTTACAGAGCAGACAAGCCTCCAAACCCCACTTCTATGAAGAGTCACAGATGTCCGACCATTTAGTGACTAGTGGTAGTTTCACTGTTCTTCTACCTCTTTCTGTACATGCTCATGACAGTAGCACATGGACGTTCTACCAGCTTTTCCATTTTTGATGTACTCATTCACAGGCTTTGTGTATGATAATCCGCTCTTTGATCAATGTCACTTATCTCAATGGAGCTCCCCATTTGCAATCCATATCTTTGCTAGAGTGATCCTCCATCCATATCTGCATCACTTATATACATTTGTTACCACGTGACAGGCCCACAGTACCATTAGGCAATATCCAGCACCATGGTGGGCAGTGAGCATAATGTTTAGGCTCATCAGTGTATTTCCTCCTTCAAAATGCCATTGAGAAGTGCTGTTCTTACAAGTTACCTTAAACACTAATTATGTTGAATAATGGCACTCAACAGGGTTCTCTCATCATCTCAGATCTTACAACAGGGCCAAATGTGTCAACACAAACTGTTCCAAATCCTTGAGCATAATTATCAGTGCCTCAGAGCCAGAACCATGCTACAGTGGTTTGAGGAGCATTACAGTAAACTCAAATCGATATCTTGGTGACCAAATTTGCCTGATGTAAATCCTATGGAACCCATCTGGGTCACTATTGGGCACCATCACTGTGTACGTGCTTCAATGGACCATTACTTACGTCAGTTATGTGTCCTATATGTGTAGACAATTAGTGCACATATCTTCACCAGTCCAGTTTTATATAGAACCACTTCATTATTTGCATTTAATTTTGTAGAAAAGATCCATTGATATTTAAATACTTTGTTTGTTTTACTTTTGTAAACTAGCTACCATTTTGTATTTTTCCCAAAGCATTCATTTCTTCCTCCATTGCTTTCTCCCATTTCTCAGAATTTTCTGGCTGCACTGCTTCTTCATAGTTTCTTGGTGTCTCATAAAGTAGCATCATTTTTGGTTGATTGATCGAATCTTGACAGTAACTTGATGGTTTCTTCAAATTTTGCCATTGATGTGAATTGAGGCTTCTTATGTCAGACCATTTCTTGCTTCTGAACTGCTCTCAACTTGTCACCCAGCGTCATACAAACGGTTGCTAACTCTTTTGTTACATCTTGGTTCATACATTCCCACTGTCTGTCAATATTTTCATTTTCCTTTTTCTGAAACCTTTTCATTTTCATCTATATCTGATATATCAACAACCTTCGTGTTCTCTTGGGTAAGTGTTTTGTGGAATTGTTTGCAGCTGAATCTTACATCTCTGCATACATACATTTTTTTTCAAGAAAATAAACGCAGTATTCACAGTCACCATTACCAACCACATACCCATTTGAAGATTTAGCATCAAACTTCTTGCATTTTTATGTATGAATCCAAGCATATTATTCTGTCCCAGTCATCACCAATTTATCAAAATTACCTTCTTCCTTCAAAAACACTTCAGTTGGAGTTTTACCTTTAATTTTTGTGGGACCGCTTTGATTCAGAGTGTTATATTGCAGCCAGAACAGCCTCACCCCATAGTGCTTTTGGTAGATAACCAATGGAGTAGAGCCAAGAATGTGCCACATCACGAAAGAGGTAATTATTTCACAGCGACATCAGCTTCAGTCTTTATCCTTTTAATGAAGAGTGGTAATTTTCCTTTAATTTCATCTTTGTGTTTAGAAGGATATGTTGCTCTAAAACTGGAAAAATCATGCTTAAAAACAGCAGGGTCATTAGTGAAGGAAGTGGGATACTATTGTAGTAGTAAGTCGCTGATAGAAACGGCACATCCAGATTATGAGAAACTCTTTACTAAACTGAGCATTAGTACAGAGTGTCTGGTCCATTGGACTGCCCGGATGGTACTCTAGTCATGTTGTACTATTCTAAAGAGCTTTCACACCGCTCATGCCAAAGATGTTCAATCACTCTAGGACAAACCACCCCACCTGCCCACACATAGGGTGAACATTAATAAAACTGACAAACTGCAGGGATGGATTCATGAGTGGAAAAGGAGGAAAAAAGGGCCCATGAACGTGTGTCAGGAAACACATCGTTGCCACAGTGGATGACACTGACGAATGGAAGTTGCTCTGACCACTTGTCCTGTGTTCCTTGTGTGTTGTAGGCTGTGTGATTGGTGTGGCATACCTTAAGCAGCAGAATGGTCTGATATTCACGAGAGGAACAAGCCAAAAAGGTGTTGTGTACCTCCTAGCAGATGGAAACTGTCGAGAGGCTGCACACCTAATCCAAAATGTGTCCCCTCACAGACACCGACCACACAATATTTCAAGCTCTTTTTAGGCATTTGAATGATTTGAAAGATTGTAAGTCCTTTCAGATGAACATGCAGGGAGGCAGTGGATTGTGTGTACGTCACATCTGGAGGATCGGGTTCTGCAGGATATGCTGCCTCTTGACCATTTCCATCAGCTTTGGTATACACCATCTTGACTTGTTCCTGACATGAACACTAGAGCATTCTGCTGCTTAAAGTATGCTGAGTCAGTCACACAGCCTGCAACACACAAACAACACATGGTATTTGGTCATAGGAACTATCATTCATAGTGCCATCTACCGTGGCAGTGATGCATTTCTGGACACATGTTCATAGGAGCTTACTTCCTCCATTTTCAGTCAGAGATCTGTTCCTATAGAGTGTCAGTTTTATTAATGTTCACCCTGTATGCTGTCTGGACCTCCATAAACGTAGACACAGGAGAAGTAACTGGCGGAAACAATGGAATCGAAAAAAAAAAAAGAAAAGAAAAGTAGAGTTTTGGACCCACATGAAGTAACTTTCATTTTAAGTTAGAGCTACACCACTGCGTGGATAAATTCATAGGATAAAATGCCACAAAAGGAAAAATAACAGTTGTTGTTGTTGTGGTCTTCAGTCCTGAGACTGGTTTGACGCAGCTCTCCATGCTACTCTATCCTGTGCAAGCTTCTTCATCTTCCAGTATCTACTGCAGCCTACATCCTTCTGTATCTGCTTAGTGTATTCATCTCTTGGTCTCCCTCTACGATTTTTACCCTCCACACTGCCCTCCAATACTAAATTGGTGATCCCTCGATGTCTCAGAACATGTCCTACCAACCAATCCCTTCTTCTGTTCAAGTTGTGCCACAAGCCCCTCTTCTCCCCAATTCTATACAATACCTCCTCATTAGTTATGTGATCTACCCATCTAATCCTCAGCATTCTTCTGTAACACCACATTTCGAAAGCTTCTATTCTCTTCTTGTCAATTCTATACAATATCTCCTCATTAGTTATGTGATCTACCCATTTAATCTTCAGCATTCTTCCGTAGCACCACATTTCGGAAGCTTCTATTCTCTCCTTGTCCAAACTATTTATCATCCTTGTTTCACTTCCATACATGCCTACATTCCATACAAATACTTTCAGAAACGACTTCCTGACACTTAAATCTATACTCGATGTTAACAAATTTCTCTTCTTCAGAAACGCTTTCCTTTCCATTGCCAGTCTACATTTTATGTCCTCTCTACTTCGACCAACATCAGTTATTTTGCTCCCCAAACAGCAAAACTCCTTTACTACTTAAAGTGTCTCATTTCCTAATCTAATTCCCTCAGCATCACCCGATTTAATTCGACTACATTCCATTATCCAGGTTTTGCTTTTGTTGATGTTCATCTTATATCCTCCTTTCAAGACACTATCCATTCCGTTCAACTGCTGTTCCAAGTCCTTTGCTGTCTCTGACAGAATTACAATGTCATCGGCGAACCTCAAAGTTTTTATTTCTTCTCCATGGATTTTAATACCTACGCTGAACTTTTCTTTTGTTTCCTTTATTGCTTGCTCAGTATACAGATTGAATAACATCAGGGATAGGCTACAACCCTGTCTAACTCCCTTCCCAACCACTGCTTCCCTTTCATACCCCTCGACTCTTATAACTGCCATCTGCTTTCTGTACAAATTGTAAATAGCCTTTCGCTCCCTGTAATTTACCCCTGCCACCTTCAGAATTTGAAAGAGAGTGTTCCAATCAACATTGTCAAAAGCTTACTCTAAGTCTACAAATGCTAGAAATGTAGGTTTGCCTTTCCTTAATCTTACTTCTAAGATAAGTCGTAGGGTCAGTATTGCCTCACGTGTTCCAACATTTCTACGGAATCCAAACTGATCTTCCTCGAGGTCGGCTTCTACCAGTTTTTCCATTCGTCTGTAAAGAATTCACGTTAGTATTTTGCAGCTGTGACTTATTAAACTGATAGTTCAGTAATTTTCACATCTATCGACACCTGCTTTCTTTGGAATTGGAATTATTATATTCTTCTTGAAGTCTGAGGGTATTTCGCCTGTCTCATACATCTTGCTCACCAGACGGTAGAGTTTGTCAGGACTGGCTCTTCCAAGGCCGTTAGTAGCTCCAATGGAATGTTGTCTACTCCCAGGGTCTTGTTTCGACTCAGGTCGTTCAGTGCTCTGTCAAACTCTTCACGCAGTATCGTATCTCCCATTTCATCTTCATCTACATCCTCTTCCATTCCCATAATATTGTCCTCAAGTACATTGCCCTTGTATAGACCCTCTATATACTCCTTCCACCTTTCTGCTTTCCCTTCTTTGCTTAGAACTGAGTTTCCATCTGTACTCTTGATATTCATGCACGTGATTCTCCTTTCTCCAAAGGTCTCTTTAATTTTTCTGTAGGCAGTATCTGTCTTACCCCTAGTGAGATAAGCATCTAAATCCTTACATTTGTCCTTTAGGCATCTCTGCTTAGCCATTTTGCACTTCCTGTCAATCTCATTTTTGAGACGTTTGTATTCCTTTTTGCCTGCTTCATTTATTGCATTTTTATATTTTTTCCTTTCATCAATTAAATTCAATATTTCTTCTGTTACCCAAGGTTTCTACTAGCCCTCGACTTTTTACCTATTAGATCCTCTGCTGCCTTCACTATTTCATCCCTCAAAGCTACCCATTCTTCTTGTACTGTATTTCTTTCCACCATTCCTGTGAATTGTTCCCTTATGGTCTCCCTGAAACTCAGTACTACCTCTGGTTCTTTCAGTTTATCCAGGTCCCATCTCCTTAAATTCCCACTTCTTTGTAGTTTCTTCAGTTTTAATCTACACTTCATAACCAATAGATTGTGGTCAGAGTCCACATATGTACTTATAAATGTCTTACAATTTAAAACCTGATTCCTAAATCTCTGTCTTACCATTATATAATCTATCTGATACCTTTTAGTATCTCCAGGGCTCTTCCATGTATACAACCTTCTTTCATGATTCTTGAACCAAGAGTTAGCTATGATTAAGTTATGTTCTGCACAAAATTCTACCAGCCGGCTTCCTCTTTCATTTCTTGGCCCCAATCCATATTCACCTACTATGTTTCCCTCTCTCCCTTTTCCTATTCTTGAATTCCAGTCACCCGTGGCTATTAAATTTTTGTCTCCCTTCACTACTTGAATAATTTCTTTTATCTCATCATACATTTCATCAATTTCTTCATCATCTGCAGAGCTAGTTGGCATATAAACTTGTACTACTGTAGTAGGTGTGGGCTTCGTGTCTATCTTGGCCACAATAATGCATTCACTATGCTGTTTGTAGTAGCTTACCCATATTCCTATTTTTTAATTTATTATTAAACCTACTCCTGCATTACCTCTATTTGATTTTTGTATGTTTAACCCTGTATTCACCTGACCAAAAGTCTTGTTCCTCCTGCCACTGAACTTCACTAATTCCCATTATATCTAACTTTAACCTATACATTTCCCCTTTTAAATTTTCTAACCTACCTGCCCGATTAAGGGATCTGACATTCCACGCTTGGATCTGCAGCAATAATGTAAATCTGACAGAATTTTTATTCATTTTTCCTAAAGACAAGAAGGAGAAGGGTTGGATGATATATCTACCAGAGTAGTTAGGTACGGCTCACAGTATTTACCACAGTCACTGACATTTTTAATAAAGAAATCTATGGAAGTATGAAGTTTTCTGGGATCCCTCAATGCCAGTAAAGTGATTCCTATACAGAAATGTGAATTGTGATTTACTCGTCTCATAACACACAAATTTTAATCATTCTATTGGACTACTGGAGACATGTGAAAACATAGATAATACAATTTCACTGATATAAAGCTGTAGTTAATAAGATGGAGTTGTATTTCTACATTAATGCAACCTTTTTATGAATGATATCTTTACATATTCACATAACTAGACAACTTATAAACTACATCCTGCTCAAATACACAGTTCATTGTTCATAAAATCTTCAACTGAGTGTTAGCATTACTGAAGCAGAGTATCATGTTGCTCTCTTTCCAGTGAATTTAACTTCATACTCAAACTGTTCTTGGCTTGTAATTTGTTATACATTTTCATTCCATTTTCTAGGGTATCTGGCATATAAGTTCAAACAATGAGCAGGGAGCATAAAATTTTCTTTATTTCTCATATTATAAGTGTGATCGAAGCAGTTCTCCTGCATAATTCTAACTGGTATATAAAAAAATGATAATATCATAGGTATACTGAGAGGGTATTGTTAATAATTTCAAGATTTCAAACAATGGGTGACATGATTTCCTTGGAGGCACAGCACATATGTTTCTAATAATCTTCAGTATGAGCAATAAGTTACTCAAATTGCCCCAAGAAACAACACTATACTTTATAACTGACTGGAAATAGCTATGGTACTCAATTTTCCTTGTGTCCATGTCAGTGGCATTTGATAATATTTGCACTGAAAATGCAAAACTACATACACTCCTGGAAATTGAAATAAGAACACCGTGAATTCATTGTCCCAGGAAGGGGAAACTTTATTGACACATTCCTGGGGTCAGATACATCACATGATCACACTGACAGAACCACAGGCACATAGACACAGGCAACAGAGCATGCACAATGTCGGCACTAGTACAGTGTATATCCACCTTTCGCAGCAATGCAGGCTGCTATTCTCCCATGGAGACGATCGTAGAGATGCTGGATGTAGTCCTGTGGAACGGCTTGCCATGCCATTTCCACCTGGTGCCTCAGTTGGACCAGCGTTCGTGCTGGACATGCAGACTGCGTGAGAAGACGCTTCATCCAGTCCCAAACATGCTCAATGGGGGACAGATCCGGAGATCTTGCTGGCCAGGGTAGTTGACTTACACCTTCTAGAGCACGTTGGGTGGCACGAGATACATGCGGACGTGCATTGTCCTGTTGGAACAGCAAGTTCCCTAGCCGGTCTAGGAATGGTAGAACGATGGGTTCGATGACGGTTTGGATGTACCGTGCACTATTCAGTGTCCCCTCAACGATCACCAGTGGTGTACGGCCAGTGTAGGAGATCGCTCCCCACACCATGATGCCGGGTGTTGGCCCTGTGTGCCTCGGTCGTATGCAGTCCTGATTGTGGCGCTCACCTGCACGGCGCCAAACACGCATACGACCATCATTGGCACCAAGGCAGAAGCGACTCTCATCGCTGAAGACGACACGTCTCCATTCGTCCCTCCATTCACGCCTGTCACGACACCACTGGAGGCGGGCTGCACGATGTTGGGGCGTGAGCGGAAGACGGCCTAACGGTGTGCGGGACCGTAGCCCAGCTTCATGGAGACGGTTGCGAATGGTCCTCGCCAATACCCCAGGAGCAACAGTGTCCCTAATTTGCTGGGAAGTGGCGGTGCGGTCCCCTACGGCACTGCGTAGGATCCTACGGTCTTGGCGTGCATCCGTGCGTCGCTGTGGTCCGGTCCCAGGTCAACGGGCACGTGCACCTTCCGCCGACCACTGGCGACAACATCGATGTACTGTGGAGACCTCACGCCCCACGTGTTGAGCAATTCGGCGGTACGTCCACCCGGCGTCCCGCATGCCCACTATACGCCCTCGCTCAAAGTCCGTCAACTGCACATACGGTTCACGTCCATGCTGTCGCGGCATGCTACCAGTGTTAAAGACTGCGATGGAGCTCCGTATGCCACGGCAAACTGGCTGACACTGACGGCGGCGGTGCACAAATGCTGCGCAGCTAGCGCCATTCGACGGCCAACACCGCGGTTCCTGGTGTGTCCGCTGTGCCGTGCGTGTGATCATTGCTTGTACAGCCCTCTCACAGTGTCCGGAGCAAGTATGGTGGGTCTGACACACCGGTGTCAATGTGTTCTTTTTTCCATTTCCAGGAGTGTAGTTTATTTACTAAATATACTCCAGTTTCAATTCTTGTCTAGGTTTAACCCTAAAAACTTCACAGAATCCAGTTCTTCTAGATTATGATTTTTATGGTTTATTTTAATTTCTTGGGATGTTGACTGTTTTGTTCTGAACTGGATCACATGGTTTTTTTGGATGTTTAGGGTTAATCCATTGAGATGAAACATGTTTCTAAATGACTTATTATACTGATGATGCAGATAGGGATAGTTTCTGGCTCACACTTCTCAATGAAAACAGGCATGTCATTTGCAAATAAAATTGATGGGCCATTTATATTGATTGATAGGCCATTAATGCAGAATAGAAACAAAATAGGTCTAAGATAGAACATTATGGGTACCTTGTTTTACTGTCTTTCATTTGGAAGAATAATTTGCTGCATATGTAGAGACAACCACTCTTTGTTTCCTACTGCACAGGTATGAAGTAAGCCAGTGTAGAACATTACTCCAATTTCATACCTGTAAAATTTCAGGATAAGAAGTGTGTGATTTACTTAGTTAAAGGCTTTTGTGAGGCCACAAAAGATCCCTGCAACTTTATTTTTATTGTCTAATGATGTGTTAATCTTGTCAACAAACATTTTAATTGCATCAATCATGCTTTTTGCATGATGAAAGCCAAACTGATTTTTCGAAATAATATCATATTTTTCAATAAAATTTGAAAACGGGTGGCAGCTACTTTTTTGAATACTTTTGACAGGACTGGAAGGAGAGGTATGGTATGATAATTTCCCATATCCTGTCTTGACCATTTTTTGAACAGCAGTTTTACTTCTGCATATTTTAACACCTCTGGGAATCATCCATGAACTAAAGTTTGGTTTATCATTTTAGACAGTGAGTGTTCTATTATTTTACACACAAATTTGAGAAGTTTTATGGGTGTCCCATCCCAACCTGCAGAGTTTTTGTTTTTCAATGTTAATATAGTATTTTCTACTTCTAGTGCTGACACTGTTTGGATTTTGTGAGGCATTCAGTCATATGATCTAGTCTGAAGGTACAAATTTGTTGTCATAATCAGCAACATTGACATCTGACTTTGCTTCTGGTATATAACTGCTTTTTGAGTGAGACCCTCTGCAGTCCATTTAAACCATTCTGGACTGACATGCTCTTTTTTAAAACTAACTATGTTCACAAATGTTCCACTGTCAACAATTATTCTTTAAAAGCACAACTTGCAAGAACTGATTTTTGGACTTCATAGCCAATTTGGTATTTCACCTGAACTTCTCTAGAGCAGTTATTTTCATTTTTTATTCTGAGCTGTGTCATTTCAAATAACTTTAACAAACCAGCAACATGATCTACTCTTTAGTTATAGTCAGTCATGTTTCAGTTTGGATTAAATATTTTATGACAAGCTTCATCAAGATAATTTCAAATTACAGTCTTCATTACCTCTTCAGCAGCTCACAGCCAAACTGTCACCTTTCAGACTAACCTAGAACTCAGGCTATGCAACACATCAGTACGTCACCACAACTAAGATTTCCTCTTCATATTCATTGCATTCACCAACTCACAACCAAACAGCCACATTTCAGTCTCACCTATACCTCGGACTATGCTCCAGTCAGTTTGTCATTACAACCTACATTCCAAAACACGATAGAGGCACAAAACAAATTCCTTCCATCTCTCTTTCTCTCTCTCTCCCACTCACTCTCTTCCTCTTTTCCTCACCCCTGTATTCTTCTTTTTCTTTCTGTCTTCAGCCACTGGTATAATCTTTTGAACTGACACAACTGTTTCCTCTCTTGTTTCATACTCTTAATCTGCACTGTACAGTAGCTTTTGCTCCAATTTTCTTTCTCTTCCTTCAAAACACATTTTCTTGTCTTCCTTCTTTTGTATATGTATTTTGCTGCAGATCTGTGACTGCTCTGCATATAATATATTACCAGCAATGTCTGAATAAGAACTATTAAATTCCATATTATGTTGTGTTGTGTTTGGCAGGCCACTTCTGGTTCACAGCTTATATCATCTTGTGATATCGATGAAAGTGCTTCACTCTACAGTTAATTATCCATAAAAACTATTGTTTGGCACTGCCTCTGTTTCTTCTCATTTTAGTACTAGATCACCAGAATGATAACTATAACTCATCTCTTGAGGAGTGTAATGTAGGGCTTTGAATAAATAACTTGAATTAAAAATGCCCTAAAATTCTTTAGGGTCTAGTTATCAAGACTGTAATTCTATGGAAGAAAAAGGAATGTACACTAAACTGCATTCCTATTGCATTAAGAAGAAAGTAATTATTCACAGTAATTTTTTTTCAACTGAACTGGTATCAGTGTCTTCCTTCTGCTCATATGCTACTTCTTTCTTGTATAGGAAACTTGTTCATGTGTTGATCAAATTCTGTGATTAACATTCTATATTTAGTAACACTCATACTGCCAAAAATCTGTCCTGGTCTGAACAGGTTACATTCCAGGTATTTATTTTTACTGGCTAGTCATACCACAGAATGCAGGCACACAATAGTCAGAACTACAGTTCTCTTGTAGATTGTTTAGTCACATGTGTGATGCTATTCACACTGCCAGTGCTGTTTTATTGCAGGATCTAGTGAATCAAGTCTAATCAGAAAGGTCATAACCCTCTAAAACAAACTGATCATTCTTGCCACTGCAGTGGGAAGTGCTTTGAGATACTGGTGACAGGATACAACTCAATATAACCTGCTCAAGGCCTGAATTTGTGAACTAAAGTGTCACAGAAGCACGTCTCTTTAAAGACAGGCAACCTATGAGGGTCATTTTTAAAGTAAGAAGGATAGCACGTTGAGTTCACGCACCCTGTCATGTTATGTCTGTTCACTGTTGCCACTTTTGGTCAGTCTCTCACTAAGCTGTCAATATGTTTCATGTCTCTGCCAGTATTGCTTGTATGGTTGTACTGCTGCATTTATTGTCATATGAATTAGTAATCTTGCTGATTGTGAAGTGCACTCAGTTATTCATTTCTTAAGTTTGAAACCAGTTCATCCTGCTGAAATTCACTGGCAGCTTGTTGAAATTCATGGTGCAGCTGTAATGAATGAAGGCTGTTTAATGAATGGAGAACAAATGTTCATGATGAAGAATGATCTGGACAGCCAACTGTCATGAATGAAGACTAGGACACAAAAAGTTGATGAGGCAGTTCACCAAAACAGGTGCTTAATTATTGATGAGCTGCATCAGAAATTTCCACAAGTTTTAATACCAGAAGTCTGTTGCATTGTTACTGACAAACTTCACTACAAAAAAATTTGTGCAAGATGGGTACCTAAAATGTTGACAGAAGAACACAAAACAAAGTGAATGGCACATTCTTTGTCCATTTTGGAGCAGAGCACTGTCACAAGGATGGTGGCAAGTTCTTGAGTCACATGAAACATGGACTGCACACTACACTTTCAGAGAATAAATGCCAATCGAGAGAATGGCATCATTCAAATTCCCCAACAAAACCATGAAAATTCAAAACAAAAACCTTCAACACGGAAAATCATGGCTACAAATTTTTATGACCAGAAAGTGTTTCTTGTTTTAGTCTTTTTGCCAAGAGGATTGACAATAAATGCTGAGAGGTGCTGTGAAACATTAAAGCTTAGGCATGCTATTCAAAATCACCATGGGGACTGCTCTCTGGCAGCATTGTTCTGCTTCACGACATTGCTTGGCCTCATGTTGCAGGAAGAACAAAGATGTAACTGTTCAAAGGCCATTGTTGAACATGGAGCTCCATATCACAAGACCCCTATGTGTTCCTATGGTGCCCCAATGACATTGTCAGTTAATATTGGAGTGGACACAGCATCACTGAGTTTGCACCATGGATCAATATGAATGTGCTGCCTGTCAAATGAATCACATTTCTTGCTACACAAGGTCGACAGCTGGGACCTTACATGCCATCATGCAGGAGAATGGCTGCATGAAACATGCACTGCACTACAGATGCAAGCTGGTGAGGGCAGAATTATTCTGTGGGATACACTGAGTGGGGCTTCCACGGGTTCTGTGGTGGTAATCAAAGGCAACATTGAACTACACAAACATTATTGTGTACCACCTTCATTGCTTCATGCTTGAAGTCTCCCCCTATGGCGCTGATATTATCCATCAGGATAACTGTTCGTATTGCAAAGAATTCTGCTCAGTAGTTTGAGGGGCATTATAGTGAACTCACATTCATGTCTTGGCCAGCAAATGTGCTTGATCTGTACCCACTGGAACACATACTTGTCACCAATTGTGTGCTGTAAACTACCATCCCATAATTTGTGGGAATTACTTGAACTGTGCATAGACGTCTGGTGCCACACACTCTTGGAACACTGTCAAGGATTTGTGGAGTCCATGCCAAGCAGAATCTCTGTTGTACTGTGTTTGAAAAGCAGAACAACACACTTTTAAACAGGCGGCCATAATGTTGAGGCTCATTGACATGTCCCTGGTTTGAAACATTGTGTAGCACACTGTTTTATACAAAGGGTTACTTTGTGTCAAATATTTGAGTTTTGCATTTTCAGAATTTTTTGCATATTCAGAATTACATCACTGTCAAGATTTTCCTTTGACTGAGCTACAGAGATTGCTGGTTTGTCACTCTCATATGTGAGAACTTTCTGAATTAATTTACATATAATGTAAACAGTATTGGCTTGTATACTGAATCTATTGACACATGATGCTTTCTGATATGTGACTGATCACATTTCTCTTTCATTGTTAATATGATACATGAAAATTTTATGTGGAATACAAAAAAATATTTAAAATAAACAAATTTGGAGCTACAAACGTCTTGGTTCTAGTAAACATTGGAATTTTTAATGGATTAATGGATAATTGATTTAATGGATTGAACTATCACATTTGTTACATTGCTGACCTCAGCAAATTATTGTACTGCAGCAACTACTGAATGCTTTGTGTGCTCTGCTTTACTCTGTTGTGCATTGCTCATTGTTTTCTTTTCTTCTTCTAAAATGAGTGAAGAAATTAATTGTAGTCCATCACAGGTCTCAAGTATGAATTTCACAACACCAGAAGGTATTGGCAATCCTTATGACCAAGCGATAATTCTGCACAGAAATACTAAAATACTAGGTCATGGTACCTGCACTCTATAAAAATGAATTAAACATTACTTTAACCACTATATCAAAACCAGTGAATATTTAACAACACAGATACTTGAGCAAAGTCCTTATATATTAATGAAAAAAAAAATTAAAAATGCACACCTAAAAAAATTTTACACAGGTGTTGATGCAAACAGAAAACTGCAAGGTAAATTATCATTAGTTTATGGATTTGACACTAATATTTATTTCAAAAAGGAAACCGCAAATTTCATTTCTTCTTCTCAAACAAGTCAATTACTTTGTCCTCAAAAACAGGGTGTTTCACACTTTTCCTGTGGACACCAAAAAGGCACCTCAGCCATGTCTTCACTCTATGGAGTGTGCTGCAGAATGCTCTATGGTGCAAGTTATGGCAGGTATGGTTTGGCAGAATATAAGCAATCTTCTTAATGCTGAGTAAAACTTTGTTTATGAAAGTATGTCATGGAGCTTTATTTTCCCCAAACATTCCTTATTGGTCCAGACATCATACAATAATCTGGTTCCCGCTTCCAAGTTCTCAGCTTAAAAAAACTTTTGCAAACCTTTTGTTTATCTTATGTAATATTCTCCCTTTTCCATTTTTATTAAATGTGAGCAAAGAAGTCTACCTTTGAAAAATATGTCTTTATCTCTTACAAATCTTGTGATAAGTGACATGATTATCGAATCCAAGTACAGACTACATATTGCCACTTTGAAATAGTCTTTGCATCTGTGGGTGTGCCTCCCTAATGATGGGATTTTTATACCTATGTCATGTTCCTCACAATCTTCAGTCACTGCTCAAAAATATTTTTGGTGAATTCATCATTACTCTCCACCTGCTTGTGAAAATTTGCTAGCAGGTCAGTGTTGATGTATCTGTAGACTGAATGGAGGTTCATATCAGTATACTGGAGTTTGTACACTATTGGTTCTATGTATGAAAAATACTTTGAAAAAACATGTAGGCAAATGATAAATGTAATTGATGATGTTGTGCTATCTAGTCAGCTGGCATTTGCTAGTGTCTTGATTGTTTTTGCTGTTATTTGAAAGGTGATTGAGACTATCCTTTATAGCCAAGAAGTTTTATTTGAATACCCTGACTGTTGCATATTTGTGTGATCATCTAGTTTCACGGAACACTGGAATGTTAAATATTCTTTTCCTACACAATAGTTTCCATAAAGAGCCTAATAATTTCTTTTATTTTATCACTTGGAATCTGTTAAGGTCATTGACAATTAAGTTTAGTCTGTGTGATGTGCAATGGAAATAAATAGCTGAAGGATACTTTTGTCTAACCCTTGCTTCCATTCTAGTTACATGGCCTGTCACTGTTGAATAGGCATCAAAGCCCAAGCCAATCAACTTATTCATATCAAGGCACAAATTTTAAACAAATTTTAAAATACATGAAGAAATCCTCTCAGAATCCAACATAGTTAGCTCTGAAAACCCTAAAAATTCTTCAATTTATCATCTACAAATCATAGTCCCTTTGACAGTTGCTCTTTCCATTTAATTAACCAATAATGAAAATTCTGGTGTCTGTTTACCTCATCAACAATCTTGTGTTGTGACACACAACAAGCATATGTATGTTGTAAATGATACTCCAACACTTTCTTGCCCACTATTACTCAAAACAAAAGTAAATCTTGAAAATTTCCTTCACTCAAGTTCTTTCCTCTGATAGATATGTCCTGAGTGCCACAAAATATTTGAGTAGCAAGAACTGATTTTACTTTTATTCTATTGATATTTACAAGCTCTGTGATTCACACATGCACAGGTCACACCTGTCTACAAGAAGGGTAGTAGAAGTGATCCACAAAACTACCATCCAATATCCTTGACATCAATTTGTTGTAGAATCTTAGAACATATTCTGAGCTCAAACATAATGAGTTATTTTGAACAGAATGACCTCCTCAATGCCAACCAACATGGTTTTCAAAAACATCAATCATGTGAAACCCAACTCACACTGTTCTCACATGACATACTGAAAGCTTTGGATCCAGGCAACCAGGTAGACCCAGTGTTTCTTGATTTCCATAAAGGATTTGACCCAGTACCACACCTATGCTTATTGTCAAAAGTATGATCATATGTGGTATCAAGTGAAATTTGTGACTGATTGAGGACTTTTTGGTAGCAAGGACTCAGCATGTTATCTTGGATGGAGAGTCATCATTAGTTGTAGAAGTAACTTTGGATGTGCCCCAGGGAAGTGTGTTGGGACCCTTGCTCTTATTAATGACCTTGAGAAAATATTAATAGTAAAATCAGGTCTTCTGGAGATGATGTAGTTATCTATACTCACATACTATCTGAAAGAAGCTGCATAAATATTCAGTCAGATCTTGATAAGATTTCAGTATGGTGCAGAGATTGGAAAATTGCTCTAAATGTTCAGAAATGTAAAATTTTGCTCTTCACAAAATGAAAAAACCTAGTGTCCTATTACTATAATATTGATGAGTCACTGTTGGAATGGGCCAACTCACAAACATATCTGGGTGTAACACTGCAGGGATATGAAATGTAATGATCACATAGATTCAGTCATGGGTAATGCAGGTTGTAGACTTTGGTTTATTGGTGGAATATTGGGGAACTGCAATCATAAACAAAAGAGACTGCTTACAAATCACTCATGTGACCCATCCTAGAATATTATTCAAATGTGTGGGACTCATACCAAATAGGACTAATAGGGCACATTGAACGTAAAAAAAGAAAAGGGCAGCACATATGGTCACAGATCTGTTTAATCCATTTCAGAGCGTCACAGAGATACTGAAGGAACTGAATGCAGAATCTTGAAGACATGCGTGACCGATCCTAAGAAAGTCTATTAACAAAGTTTCAAAAATGATTACTCTAGAAATATACTACAATCTCCTATGTATTGCTCACATAGGGATCATGAAGATAAGATTAGAATAATGAAACACACACAGAGGTATTCAAACAATTGTTCTTCCCACACTCCATATCTGAATGGAACAGGAAGAAACCCTAATAACTGGTACAATGGGATGTATCCTCTACCATGCACCTGGCGGTGGTTTGCAGGATATAGATGCTGATGTAGGATCAAGACACTAATTGACCACCTTCATGAAAGCATTTGTAAACTTGGCAAGCCTTTATCACAAAAGCCCGAGAGATTCCTCTTTTAAAAACTGATTTGAAAAGAGAACATGAGTACTTTTCTAGCCAAGTTTTTTGAAAAGGCCTTTTTATAGTTTTTTTCTCATAATGTCCTTTTTGAAACCATAAGACAACTTCAGAGTGCATATCTTTGTTAGTAACCAATACTTGAATCATTCTGATGCTGAGTGGTTTATGCCTTCATGTAAATCAAAGATGTGATTAAGTACTAATGAATGTAGTTCCTCCGGCTTGTTGACACTGGAAATTGAAGTTGATGGGTTGATGTCATCCCAATGAGTAGCATCAGTAGTAGTGATACCAGCAGACTGAGTACTAATGGTGGAAGAAGATTGGGGTAATGAAACTTCTAATGATGACAATGATAAGAGATTCTGCTCAACAGATAGCGTGAAGTTAAAAGCTTGTGTTGAGAATAAATTAGAAGTTGTTATGGGATGCACTTTCAATGTATTGGACCTGGAACTTTTAATGAGTCATAGTGGTTCCTTTTTCTGTGCATCAGAAACACCTTTTTGTCCAGAGAAATTCCTGATATCCATCTCTGAAATAAATACAATGAAACTTAATTTCAAAATATTTAAGAGTAATCGCCTTGTAAGGATATCTAACCTGCCAGTGTATACTGGCTTAAGAATTTAGTGCCTTTTTATTAGAAACAATAACACTAGTATGCATCATTTATAAAGATGTATGCTGAAGCATTCCTCCTTCCCTCTAACAACTGAGCCACTTCAATAACAATTTTTCTACACAAGTCATGGTATAAGGATACTATGAATACTAAGAAGTTTTGCCTAACTTGAATATTGTGATGAGAAAGAGGAAGCTCCAGTGATGAGGAATAAAAGTTAGTCCCTTTATAGACTATCTTCTGTAAAATCCTGAATGATTAGAGCATACATTTATGAAACAATTCATTGTCAAAATTAGACTGTGGGACTATGGACATCAGACCAATGAGGCAATTGATGATATCATTATTTAGTGATAGTTTACAAATCAATTTCACAAAATTTTCACATAAAAATGTACATGAAAATGAGGAAATGATCAACAAATAAAGCATTTTTAAATAATTGTAATCTGTATTAAGATTTCATTTATCAAAAAAATTGTTAGTATCACTGTTGAATGCTTCTGGAAGTGTGGCTATTAATTACAGTCTCTGGTCATGAATTGTGTGTGATCAAAACGTGACATTTTAATGCTCACCTGAAAAACTGCAAATAATCTGAGGTGATGTGACAAAAGAGGAACGCTAAGAAACGCTATGTATAATAATTATGCTTTTGGTATTTATACTCTTTGCCAATTTATTTACACTTACTTAAAAGATATTTTCACTGTCTGAATACATTAAACTAAGTCCAGACCAGATGTGGAAAATTATAGAACCATTCTCAAAAATTTGGTTCTGACATATTAACATTGAAAATATACATCGTTGTGTTGATGTATGGGCTTGGGTGGGATATGGAAGTAGGGATGACTTGTCAAGAATATTACATTGTGTGCTCTTTGCTGCTGTACACTGTGACATGAGACCACTTGAACTTACATGAAAATGAAGTATATATGTAAAAAACACTGTATAAAAACATTTTATTGTTAAACCATTCCTACATAATAATGACTTTTGAATCATTTTCTTGAAAAGAAAACATCTGACTACACTATTTTTTTTTCCTTTCCCTGAGAAATGTGCAAGGTGGGGTGGGGTTGGGGGAGGGGGGGGGGCTACTGCCCCATTGCCCCTGGACATTGATGCCCTTGCTACCAGCTTGTTGTCCTGCACCACACCTCTCTTTTTTCACTGTCTAAGTTGTCATTTGTTTATGCTTGCAGCCAAAGGCCACATTATGGTGCCCACATTATATCATCACAAAGTGTTCAGAAGGTGAATCATATCACCATTTGCATTTGTTAGGCTAGTTAGCCAGAGCTAATATGAGGATGTTTTAAGCGGTATAGGAGCCCTGAGAGTATTAGCAGAGGACATAATGTTTTGTTGTATCTAGAAATCACAGATATATTTCAATCTTGTAAGAGAATGATAAAATTATTGAATTGGATAGATAATAATTAATAATTAAATAATTTTATCTACCCAGTTAAATAATTTTATTGATAACTGATTGTTTTTGTTGTTGTAAAAGAATGAGATGGATTTTAAATAACCTTAATTTAATAAAATGAGCTACCTTACAGATTGAAACTGCATATGAGGTTGAACTTGAATCTAGATTTTAGTCTTTTACAGATATCACCCTACTGAGTCATTCAGACCAGACACTTCTAATGGGAAAACACTCAGTTTGTTTGCTATTGATCCTCTGTTAGGTGGCTCAAGACCACTGTCAATTCAGAAATTCATGAAATTTTAGACTATGAACAGTCTCTAGGCACTGTACCAGCCCTTCTCCAGTCTGCCCAATATCCTCCAGATGCTAGTGCCATAGCAGGTGAGAGACCTTCAGAGCCCTCAGATAAAAAAAAAAAAAAAACCTGATGAATTTCTGGATCTCAAATTGTACCAAGGGCACAAAATTAATGAGGCTTACATAGCTACCTGTTGACAAACTGCCTGTTAGCTTATGTCTTGGGATCTTCAGCTGACATTTGTTTGGTGATTTTTCTGACATTTCACCAGTACAAGTGGCTAGCATTCTCAAAACTTCACCCTTCATTGCTGATAGTGGACTGGAGTCGAGCTCATGTCTTCAGATTATATGCACTTGTCATGTCAATATCCAAGGGCTTTTCCTCAGACATTATGCTGTAATTCTCTCCTTGCTACCTGCAATGGCCATTTGCTGCAGCATGGCATTCACCTTGACACTTTCCACTTTCTTTTTGAAGCTCTTTTCATGTTTGTGGATCTCAATGGTTTTCCTGAACAAGTTGGTGTGGTAGCTCTTCTCCATAGCAAGAACTTTTTTGCCAGCAAGTTTTATTGTGTGGTCAGTCTCGAAGAGCACATGCTCTGCCATGGCCAATTTCCCATCTGCCTCAACCTGTAATACTGTTTATGTTCAGTGACCCTAGTGTTGATGGATCATCCAGTCATTCCAACATAGACTCTTCCATGTTTAAAGAGATTGTGATATTTTCCCAACATTGCAAGTGGATCCCTTTTGTCATCTGTTGATCTGAGACACTTTGATCTTCTTGGTTAGTTTGCAAATAGCCCTTACACTGTGTTTGGACAATACATGCCAATTTCAGCTCATCACACTGGAGATGTATGACAGAAAGGCTATACCTAACATTTCTCCTTCTGATGTGTGACTGCCATGTGTTATATTATGTGATGCTTCTTATACAACTAGTGGAGTAGCCATAGCTCATCAGAATGCTTTCCAGGTATTAAATTTCACATTTGAGGTCCTACAGGTCACATATTCATCTTGAATGTGCTATGAGTGTATTAATCATCCCTCTTTTCTGGCTTGGGTGACAGTTTGACAATTTATGCAGGTATCAGAACATTTGTGTTGGTTTTTGATACACATTGTGTCCCATGTTCTCACTTTTCCTTTTAACCAGCATGTCTAGGAAGGGTAGATGTTGATCATTTTCTACCTGTATGGTAAATTTTATGTTGGTATACAGACTGTTCAGATGTCTAAGAAAGTCACCAAGCTGTTCCTCACCTTGGATCCACATGACAAAGGTGTCATCAGTGTACCTGTATACTGTACCACATCTTAGGTTTACAAGGTGCCAAGACCAGTATCTGTATCTTGAAATGTTCCATGAAGAAATTATCCACCAGTTGACTGAGTGGACTATCCATAGCCTTGCAGCTGTTTGTATAAAATTACTTTCCTTGAAGAAGCTCATGGTAAGACATGCACAAAAGAGCTTGGTGATGAAAAAAAGGAGGATTATAAGCTATCAAGAGCCTTAATGCTGACAAGAGTGTATTGTACTGCCTGCTGACAAGGGAAATGTGACCACAGTAATGAGGATCAAAGATTATGAGCAGAAGATCTGGGACCTATTAGACCAAATGATGTACCAGAAGTTAAACACAGATCTGACAAGAGGATCACATAAAATGCAAACCATTTATCAAGCTGTCTTCTCTCTTGACAGAGTACAGAGGAATCTGTGCATTGTAGAAGCCCTACAATGACTTCTGAATTGATTACCAAAAATTCATAAAGGTAATATTCATAAGTGGCTCACTGATTTATAAAGTGGCTAAATACCTTGGCTCTCTGTTCTAGCCATATGTGGAAAAGACTGACACACACATAAAAGACTAAGGACATTTTACTGAGATGTAGAGAAAAGTAAAACTTGCAACAAATGACATACTGGTTAGCTTTGATGTTTCTTTTGTTTACCAAAGTGACAATCATTGGTTCTCTGGAACATGTCAGTTTCATTTTACCACATGACATCAAAGAGTCCTTTGATGCCTATTTTACCATGAGCTGCAAACAGCTGGAAGGCATTGCAATGGGTAGCCCACTGAGTCCATGAAAAAGTCCTTTCATGCCTGTCTTACCATGAGGTATTTCATGTGAAATAACAATTTCTGCAAACAGCTGCAAGGTGTTGCCACGGATGGCCTACTGAGTTCAGTGGTGGATAATTTCTTCATGGAACACTTCAAAACACAGGCACCTAGTAAACCTTCAGGTACATTGATAGTGTACAAATACATTGATGATATATTTGCCTTGTGGACCCATGGAGAGGAACAGATCAGTGACTTTTTTTGACCCTGAGTACTCTCAATGCCAACATAAAACTTACCGCGCTGTTAGAAAAGGATCAACAGGTATCTTTTCAGGATGTGCTGGTTTCAAGGGATGGTGAAAACCTGGGACACAGCATGCATTGTAAACCAACACACATGGACCAATACCTGCTCAAATTGTCAAATTATGAACCAAGCCAGAAAAGAGCAATGATTAATATGCTCATAATACACACAAGATGAGTATGTGAGTGATAGCACTTCAAACATGAGATTCAACACCTGGAAAGCATTTGGATGAACGATGGGTATTCCAGTAGTTGCATAAGAAGCATCACAAAATCTAACACAAACGAAAGTGACACATCAGAAGGAGAAATGTCAGGTACAGCATTTCTGTCATACATCCCAAGTGTGAGGGCAGAGCTAGCCATATATTGTGCAATCACAGTGTAAAGACTATTTGCAAACTGACCAAAAAGATCAAAGAGTTTCTCAGATAGACAAATGTAGAAAAGGGATTCACTTGCAATGTCAGGAAAATACCTCACACCCTGTAAATGTGGAAGAGCCTATGTTGGAATGACTGGATGCTTAATCAACTGCAGGATCACTGAACAAGACCAGTATTACAGATTGAGGAAGATGGAGAAATCAGCCACAGAAGGGCACGTGCTTGTTTGAGACTGACCATACAATTAAATTGCTGAAATGGAAGTTTTTGTTTTGGAGAAGAGCTATCACGCCACTTGTTCAGTGAACACATAGAGAACCACATACATGACAATAGTTTCAAGAAGAATGAGGAAAAGTCATAGAAACAGAAATAACACAGCATACTTACTTAATTGTTATCAAGTCATCTGCAGCAAATGAACATAGCAGGTGGCAAGGAGAGAACCACAGTGGAAATGACCAGGGAAAAGCCCTCAGACATTGGCGTGACAGGTATAGATAACATGCAGATGCAGTCTTGATTCCAGTCCACCACCAGAAATGGAGGGTGTAGGTTTGACAATGCCAGCCACTTATGTTGGTGAAACAACAGAAAAGTCATCAAAGAAATGGCCAAGGAACCTAAGTCACAAGCCAACTGGCAGTTTGTTTACCAAAAGTGGAAATATGCTCAAGGTCAGTCTTGTTCAGTGAATGGAGCCTTTGCCTAATATTGTTCCACATTACCACATCACAGATCAGAACCCGCAATATGATGCTCACCAGTACAACCCCAAAGTGCTCCCACCCTTGGCTGTGCCATGGTAAAAGGTATAACAAAGTTGACATGGGGAATCCCAGCCAACACAGTTTCTAATCCATAGTAGAATGAATGGCAAGATGTTTCTAATAACTGAACCTCATTTCTTCCTTGAACACATTGATGACAAGTTGCAGAGTTGGCATCATTGTACAATCTTGTGCTTTATTTTGTGGGCTTCTTTGGGTGATATTTAAGGTCCTTCTACTTCCATGGAAATTTCAATGAACTGCATGGGCATTATCTTTCACCAGGAGTTGATATTACAATGTGGTGCAGAACTATGTGCAACCAGGAATTTGTAATCTTACTATCCCTCACATCACCAGTTGATTTTCATTCTCCTAAATAATTAATTCATTTCATAAGCTTTGAGTGGAGTAAGACGTACAAACAACTTTTTTACTTATCTTCATTTTCTCATTGTTGGCTGCAGTTTGTCACATCTAGGGGTAAATTCTTGAGACTGAATTTTTTTTAACTTTGTAGGTTCCAGATGACTTGATAACAATTAAGTAAGTATGCTGTGTTATTTCTGTTTCTATGACTTTTTTATTTTATCCCATTCTTCTATGTCATACTGTCTTTACAATCTCCACTTTAAAACAGAAATTTACATTGTTATTGCCAAACATAAAAACATGTCTGATTCCATCAGAGGCATGCCCACTACTCCTACATTCTGTGGTACTAACAATGTTGCAAAGAGTTTACAAAACAAAAGAGTTTACAGAGTTTCTTGACAAAAAAAGAATTTTCACCAAGTTATATCATTATTTTGTAAATGACTCCAGAAATAAATTTAATAATTAGCATCAGAGTGCATAATTAGTAATAGGAATTTTAAGTAGGCCAGATATTTCACAATTTCAAATATTTCTAAAAGAAGAGTATTTTAACTGTACATACAGAGTTAGTGCATATCGATTGTAACAAAGTAATTTATTTTTAAACATTTTAGACTGAAATATAATATGTTATACACAAAACCATATGAAATTGACCTAGTGAGACATCTGAGATAATTTTAACCTATACAAGATTCGAAAATATTTTTGGTATTGACTATTTTTGTTAAAGAAAGCTGTAGTCAAGGAATAATGTTGTGAACAGCACTGTAAAGCATGTCCGGAGTTATGGTGAGGCATTGGTGTCGGATGTTGTCTTTCAGCATCCCTAGAGATATTGGTTGATCACGATACACCTGTGACTTCAGGTAACCCCAAAGCCAATAATTGCACAGACTGAGGTCTGGGGACCTGGGAGGCCAAGCATGGTGAAAGTGGCTACTGAGCACACGATCATCACCAAACGACGAGCGCAAGAGATCTTTCACCCGTCTAGCAATATGGGGTGGAGTGCCATCCTCCATAAACATTGTACGTTCCAGCAGGTGTTTATCAGCCAGGCTGGGGATGATGTGATTCTGTAACATATCGGTGTACCTCTCACCCACCACGGTAGCAGTTACAAAACTAGAATCACGCATTTCCTCGAAGAGAAAAGGCCCGATAATGGTATATGTGGTAAATCCAACCCATACTGTGACTTTCTCGTCATGCAATGGAGTTTCCACAACAGTTCTAGGATTTTCGATAGCCCAAATTCTGCAGTTTTGGGTGTTGACAGACCCTCGGAGCGTGAAATGAGCTTCGTCAGTTCACAACACGTTACTCAACCAATCGTCATCTTCCGCCAACTTTTGAAATGCCCACACCGCAAATGCCCTCCACTTCACTAAATTGCCAGGTAACAGTTCATAATGCTGATGGATTTTGTACGGTTAGCCTCAGAGGGTACGCCTAAGTGCCAACCAAACAGTAGCGTATGGAATGCTGGTGTGACGTGCAACTGCACGACCGCTAACTTCCCCGTGCATAGACGAACACACTTCAGTCTCCATTTCTTCCTGAACTGTCTCAGCAGCATTATGCCTTGTGCTCAGTCGGCCACTATGGGGTCTGTTGTCTAAACATCCCATGGCTTCGAACTTTGAAATCATTCTTGCCACAGCTACATTTGTCAACGGACATTTAGCCCTTCGAATCCCCTTCCTATGGCGATAGGATCATAACGCTAAACTAGCAGATTCCTCATTCTGATAATATAGCTTCACTAAAAGCACCTTTTCAGGTAATGTCAACATGCTGCGACTGCTGGCGCATCTGATTCTCTCTCTCATTACAGCTCCTTTTATACACGATTGTCATACGCAGTCACTGACGTTTTGCTGTACAGCGCCATCTGTCAGAGTGTCAATATTTACCTCTCTATCTACATTATTCTGTGGTTTATAAAGTTTTCAAATTTATACTGACTTTTTGATCACCCAGCATTTCTGCACCTGCTTTAATGCAGTATCAGGTCCTTGATGCATCATCTGAAGACTGTCCTGCACCAAACTTGGTTACTGAGTCCTTTGCTGATTTGACACCAAGTTTCTCCAAGCTCAACCTTTCCTGAATTGTTCTCCCTCCCCAAGAACACCTCCATGACCCAGAATTCCCAAGAGCCTCTCTGATCATGCCAATGAGGACTTGCATTACTCTATCAAAATGCACAAACTTACTTAAAATTCAAAAATTGGACTGCCATTTGAATAATAACAAAGATACAAATTAAACATATGCCTTAAATAAATTTGTATTGACACTAAACGTAGTATTCTGTATATAAGAATTTAGACATAAGTAATGAATCATAGATATAGCCCATACATGCTTATGACAAATTATAACAAATATATGTTAAACATATTGTTGGAATTATGTAATACATTTATATCGGATATGAGAAAGTTCCAGAACATCGTTCTAGAATAAGTTATATCGAGTATGTTCGAGAAGTATCGATTGTGGTGACAGCTATGTTTGTGTATATATGTGTGAGTGATGAGGCGCAATAGTCAGTCTTCGTGCATCTATTGTAAAGTTAACATGTGTATATTTTAATAAAGTATTTTATAAGTAAAAGTGTGAACATGATTCAAAACATGGTAGCAGAGCGTGGTTGTTGAAAAGAAAAGTAGAAGTTAAATATTATATTGTGGCCGTTGCGTGTTATTCAGAAAGTTCGACATGGCTGATATAACTATTCCTGTATTTGATGGTGAGGACTATGGGAACTGGAAGCAGCGGATAGTCATGTACCTAAAAATGAAGAAATGCCATACAGTGACTACGAGGGCAAAAGTGAGTTCAGACAACGAAACGTGGGATGAAGAGGACTTGAAGGCTATCAACTATATTTATGGTGCAATCACAAATAAGCAACTAGAATTCGTGAGTGACAGAGAAAGTGCTTTCGAGATCATGAAGAAATTTGATGAATTATATTTGAAAGAGTCTACAGCCCTTCAAATATTATGCAGAAACAAGTTGGACAAATTGAGGTTAAGTGATTACAGTGATACGGGGACATTTTTCAGTGCATTTGAAAAAACTGTAAATGAGCTGAAATCTGCAGGCGCTACAGTAACGGAAAAGGAGAAGTTAAATTATATGCTGCGAACGTTACCAGAGTCAATGAGCTATATTGGGGACTTAGTGGACGTCTTGAAGGAAGAGGACCAGACAGTTGAATACGTTAAAAGTAAGATTCAATTATTGAATGCAAAAACTGGAAATGAAGAGGTAAAATCAAATGCATTTCACACAGAAAGAAAATTGAATTCAAGAAATCAGGAGCAAGTATGTTATCGATGCGGCAAAGCAGGTCACTTCAAACGTGATTGTAACCAGGGAAGAACAAGTAACAGAGGCACATGGCATCGTGGAGTACATTTTCAAAGCAGCGACAGAGGTAATGGAAATATGCAGCGTGGAGGCTATAGCAATGTACAACATGGAAATTATGGCAACATGCAGCGTGGAGGTTATGGCAGCAGGCAACGTGGTTGAGGAGAGCAGCATGGTTTTAGCAGCGGTCGGTATCACAGCAAGCAAGGTTACCATCAGAGTGATCATGGTATGAGTAGTTTTATAACAGAGGTTAATTCTATACTAGGTCAAAATAAAACAGTAGAGTCAAGTAACAACAATCAAATTCAAATTAATTGGTTATTAGACAGTGGCTGTACTGTTCATGTTATTAATAATGAGGAATATTTTTCTAAAAGTATAACTTTCAAAAAACCTATAAAAGTAAAAATTGCTGATGGAAAAATTTTGCAAGCTACTAAAGTTGGTAATGTAATTAGTAATTTTCCTGTCTATGATCAAATGGTTCCAATTAATATGCGAAATGTTTTCTTTGTAAAAGACATAGACAAAAACTTGATCAGTTATGCTAAAATTACAGATAATCACAAAATTGTATCGGTAGGGAATAATGCTAAAATTTTTGATAAAGCTAATGGATTGATTGCGATTGCATGGAAAAAGGGTCGGTTGTATAAAATGAGTAGTACTATTAATAAAGGAGAAGTTAATGTTAATGTTATGAGTAAAGACAATAATATGACAGCAAAGGAAAAATGGCACCGCATTTTGGGACATGTTAATTTCAATTATCTAAATACTTTATGTAAACATCAATTGTTAGATGGGGTTCCTTCAGAACTAGAATCAGAATTTATGAAACGTAAAATCTGTATCGAAAACAAAATGCATAATGTTCCTTTTAAAAATAATAGAACCAAAGCAAAAGAAATCTTAGAAATTGTTCACACAGATCTAAATGGGCTTCACTCAACTACTGGAATGCATGGGGAAAGATATTTTCTTTCTTTCACTGATGATTACAGTAAGGCAGCTCGTGTTTACACCATAAAATCTAAAGATCAAGTATACAAATGTTTTGTAGAGTATATTAATGAAGTTGAGAATTTCCCTGGGAAAACTGTTAAAAAGATATGATGTGACAATGGGAAGAAATATTTAAATGAAAATGTCTATGAATTTGTGAGACAAAAAGGAATTGTATTGAATGTTTGTCCACCTTATGTGCATGAGCTTAATGGTACTGCTGAAAGGTATAACAGATCCATCATGGACATGTCACGGTGTCTGCTAGCCAAAGTGCGAGTAGACACAAGATTTTGGCCTGAAGTGGCTTGTGCAGCAGCGTACCTCAAAAACAGAACTTTAGCTAATACCATTGAAAAGAAAACTCCTTATGAGATATTACTGGGGAAAAGACCTAATGTTAATCATTTGAAGTTGTATGGGAGTAGAGGTTTTGTAAGAGTACCTGAGCAACTGAGAAAGTCGAAATGGGATAGGAAAGCCGATTTGGGGGTTTTAATAGGTTATTGTGAAGTAGGCTACAGAGTGCTAATAAATAATAAGATAGTTGTTGCTCGACATGTGGACATTGTTGAAAGTGGTGTTAAATGTATTGGGTTTAAAGATTATGATTCAGTAAGTGAATATTCTAGTGATTCTGAACACGAAAGTATAGAAAATGAAACTGAACTAATAGAAAAACAGAAGGAAATTGAGAAAAATGAAAAGCTTTCTGATATTCATGAATCAGAGAAAGTACTTGAGTTGAGGAGATCATCTAGAGAAAGAAAACCAAAAATATTAAATGATTATGTTTACAGCAATTTTATTTGTGTAAACTTTTGCAGTGCAAATAGTCTGGAAAGCTTTGAGGAGGCGATTACCAGCGCTGAATCAAATTATTGGGAAAAAGCGATGAATAAGAAAATTGATTGTTTGAACAAAAACAAAACATGGGAATTAGTAGATAAACCAGTTGATAAAGAAGCCATTGATGTAAAGTGGGTTTTCACAAAGAAATCAGAAAGTGTTTACAAAGCAAGATTAGTTGTCAGGGGGTTTCAACAAAAAGAAATCATTGAGGATATTTATTCTCCAGTAACCAATATGCAAACATTAAAGATTTTGTTGTCATACTGTTGTCAAGAAGGTTTGGTTATAGAACAAATGGACGTAGAGGCTGCGTTTCTAAATTGTAAAGTTTTATCTGAAGTTTATGTAAAGCAGCGAAGAGGATATGATGATGGTACGGATAGAGTCTGTAAATTGTATAAAGCATTGTATGGTTTGCGAGAAAGCTCACGAGCTTGGTACAATTGTCTTGACGAGTTTTTAAGAAGTTTAGGTTTTAAAAGGAGTAAATATGATTATTGTCTTTATGTATTGCGAGATGGAGATGTCTTGATTTATTTGATTATTTTTGTCGACGATTTTCTCATTTGCTGTGTGAGAAAAGAAAAAATTGTTAAGATTAAGAACTTATTGTCAAAGCGATTTAATATGAAAGATTTAGGTGAGGTAAAAAGATATCTTGGCATCGATATTAATTATGATTATGAAACAAGAGTTATGAGTTTGTGTCAAGAAAAATACATTGATTCATTAGCTGCGAAATATAAAATTGAAGATTCGATCTTGTACAAAACTCCAATGGAAGTAAATTTAAAGTTAGAACCAGCGTATGAAGATTGTAATGACGTTAGATATAGAAACTTGATAGGTGCACTCTTGTACATAAGTTCGGGTACTAGACCAGATAATAGTTATAGTGTGAATTACTTGAGCAGATTCCAAAGTTGTTACAGTAGTACTCATTTTAAATATGCTTTGAGAATTTTGAAATATTTATATTTAACTAAAGATTTGAAATTAAACTATTGTAGGAATGAAAGTGCTGAGATATTAGATTGTTTTTTGGATTCAGATTGGGCAGGTGATAGTGTGGATAGAAAGTCAACTTTGGTAATGTTGTATTTTGGAAGTCAAGAAAACAAGCGAGTGTCACAAAGGCTTCAACTTTCGCAGAATATGTAGCATTGTCTGAAGCTGTAAGCGAGGTGAAACTTGTACACGATATTTTTAATGTTAAATTTGAAAAACCTATTGTCATATATGAAGATAATTCAGGAGCATTAAATATAGCGAAGTTTGGTAATTTTACAAAGAATTCAAAATATATAGAAGTGCATTACCATTTTGTGAATGAGTATTATTTACAGGGACTCATTGATATTGTTAAAGTAGATTCAAATGAAAATGTTGCAGATATATTCACAAAGTCGTTATGTAAAGAAAAGTTCATTAAAATTAGGAATATGTTAAACATCGCGATATAAATGTAAGGAGGTGTGTTGGAATTATGTAATACATTTATATCGGATATGAGAAAGTTCCAGAACATTGTTCTAGAATAAGTTATATCGAGTATGTTCGACAAGTATCGATTGTGGTGACAGCTATGTTTGTGTATATATGTGTGAGTGATGAGACACAATAGTCAGTCTTCGTGCGTCTATTGTAAAGTTAACATGTGTATATTTTAATAAAGTATTTTATAAGTAAAAGTGTGAACATGATTCAAAACACATATGAAATAATAAACTTTGCCTGCTCAATTGATGCATCTTTTCATGCTAAATCTAAAGATGGTATCAAATCTTATGAACAGTTTATCATTTCTAAGCTACTAGCATTTTTAATACTGGCCTAATTTACTTTTAGTGAAATAAATCAGAAAAAATTAATACTCTAGGATAATCTAATTTGGTTACATATGGAGAGCTATGAGAAATACCATATCACATTAATTTGTTGCGTGACTGTGGAGAATGTAATGATCTGATACATTTACATAATTAAACATACTTAAATTACATAGTAACACAATAAACGAAGTATATTCAAATGTGTGTCTTTCTGTGATGGTAGCCTTAGTGTTAGGCTATAATCCAACACTTTGTTACATTGTAAGCAGCGCACACTCCGCTGCAGAGTGAAAATCTCATTCTGGATTGTATGAATTGTCTGATAGTAAATAATTGTCAGTGATTATTGTGAGAACTTTCATTTACTATGGTCACCTAACTTCTTTAGTTTCTGTGATAATGAATATTAAATTCATAATAAAGCACCTCAGCATTGTGGGCACAATGATATGATTGAATTTTCACTACAATTAGACATATAATTCTTACAGCATTTTGGAGTCTCTGGAGATATCCATTTTCCATCATGTTGCAAATGCCTTCATTGTACAAGTCAAACACATCAGACTAGGCTTGCTATTGGGCAGCCACTTCTTGTTTCTTGGGAAAAAACCACAAATTAGCCACTCCTTTGTTGATGAGTGAATGGTCTGCCATGAAAGCCCTAGGCCTCATCTCTCACCTCGATCCCCTCAGCTGAACCAACTCCTACATTCTGCTTCTCAGAACTTACATGTGGCTGATATCTTGCTAGCATATGAATTCTGTTACACACCTCCACTTAATCTGACATTCAGCTAGCCAAATTGGCATATATAGTAGCACCAATTTTTGACTTACTTACAACAAAAAATAACCTACATTTGCATCAGACCAATAGTTTGAAATAACTTCGTGGTTATGTATGAAGCAGCATGAGTATCACTAGATAAGACATGAACTTAAATGTACATATATGAAGGCATAATAAGTATAACATAAACTGTAGAAAAAATTAATATGTTAGTTAAAATCCAGAATAAACATAAAAAGTCGTATATTAAAGAAAGATAGCATTAGTTTGAAATTTAAAATGAGTCTTTATGCTATTCTGCTGATTTTAAATGTAAATTTTTCCTTTGTCAAGGATTTAGATTATGGGCAGTAATAATACTTATAACCATTCAAATTCTTTCCTCAAATATTTAGTCTATTGTATTTATTTAAGATTTTAGCATGTTGTCTTGCTGCACATTCATGTGCTTACATTGGTCAACAGCAACGTTCTGCTATGTGCTCCGGAAGCTACTGCTGATCACACTGGCTGCAACAGCTAAATACTGTGCCCATACATATGTCGATTCACAGCCACCATCTGGATTGAAGAGGAAAAACTGTCAAAATACATCTATGGTATAGCTCCTGGTAATGATAATCTACATTTAATCCCCAGAGATCAGGTTCTAAAAGCCTCCCTCACTGGAATCAATACATTTACAATATAAACTGCAATGCTTACTGATCTAAGAAATTGGCAGAATACCCTTCACATATTGCTAAAATCCTTCCACCATTCCTCCTGCACTTCCACAAGAGAACATAGATTATGTGTTCGACTAGCCCAACAGATACAGGAAGCAACTAGTCTTCCAACAATTGCCATCAAACTACATAACTTAAAACAAGAGTTTATGCAGTATCTCCCCACTAGTCATTCTTTCATCAGCATTTAGGATGTTTTATGCAGCTCTTAATGTACTTTCATCTACACAATCTTTTACTCACAAAATAATTATCCCTGTGAATTTAACATTTTTACATTTAATTTAGCAATACAATCCCCTCTGAAATAATACACATGACCAATTGAAGTTACTCCAATATTGACATCTATATTTACATTTACATCTACACCCATATTGTGCAAACCACCATGAGATGCATAGCAGGGGGTACATTCCATTGTGCCAGTTATTAGGATTTCTTCCTTTTCCATTCATGTATGGTATAAAGATTGTTTGCAGTAATTATTCTAATCTTGTCTTCACAATTCCTATGTGAATGATACATAGGGGATTTTAGTATATTTCTAGAGCAATCTTTTACAGCCAGTTCTTGAAATTTTGTTAATAGACTTTCTCGGGCTAGTTTATGTCTATCTTCAAGAGTCTTCCAGTGCAGTTCCTTCCACATTCTGAGACACTCACCCATGGATTAAACAGATCTGTGACCTTCTATGTATACATTCAATATTCCCTTTTAGTCCTATATGGCTTGGGTCCTACACACTTGAGCAATATTCCAGAACTTGTCACATGGGTGTTTTGAAAGCAATCTCCTTTGTAGACTGATCACACTTGCCCAATATTCGACCAATAAATGAATAAACTGAAGCTTCCGACTGGTTTACCCATGACTGAGCCTACACGACCATTCAATTTCATATCCCTAACAAGTGTTTCACACATATATTTGTATGAGTTGTCCAATTTCAGCAGTGATTCATTGATATTATAGTCTTAGTATACTGTGGTTTTTCACTTTGTGAATTGCAAAATTTTACATTTCTGAACATTTAGAGCAAAGTTGCCAATCTCTGCACCATATTGAAATCTCATCATGATCTGACTAAATATTTACGCAGTTTCTCTCAGATATTACTTCATTATAGATAGCTACATCATCTCCAAAAAGCTTGATTTTACTATTGATATTGTCTAAAGGTTATCAATATACAATATGAAGAGGAAGGGTCCCAACACACTTCCCTGGGGCACACTCAAAGTTACTTCTATGTCTGATGATGACTCTCCATTCAAAATAACATGCTGCGTCCTCCCTACCAAGAAGTCCTCAATCCAGTCACAAATTTCACTTGGTACCTCATATGATCACATGTTTGGCAATAAGTGTAGGTGTTGTACTGAGCCAAATGCTTTTGGGAATCAATAAATAATCTCCCTGATTTTTTTTTTATCCAAAGCTTTCAGCACGCCATGTGAGAAAGGTGCGAGTTGGGTTTCATAAGATCGATGTCTTCGAAATCCATGCTGGTTGACATTGAGGAGGTCATTCTGTTCAATCTATGTCATTATATCTGAGCTCATAATATTTTCTAAAATTCTACAACAAAAATGATGTCAAGGATACTGGACGGTAGTTTCGTAGATCGCTTCTACTACCCTTGTCGTAGATGGGTATGACCTGTACATTTTTCCAGGAACCGGTCATGGTTTTTTGTCTGAGGGATCTACGGCAGATTACAGTTAGAAGAGGAGCTAACTCAGCCACAAATTCAGTATAGAATCTGACAGGGATTTTATGGAACCCTGGAGCTTTGTCCAGTTTTAAAGATTTCAGCTGTCTGTCAACACCACTAACACTAATACTTCTTTCATTCATAATACGTCTTTCATTCATATTTTCAGTGGGGCAATTCTCCTGGTTTTTCCTTTGAAAAGGAACATTTGAAAACTAAGTTAAACATTTCATCTTTTGCCGTGCTCTTAAACTTATACTCTGTGCAGAATTTAAAATTTACATTTATAACAACAAACAAAATATCATGATCTGTGAACCTAAATAAATCAAAATTGTGCCTATTGCTATTCCCTACCACTGGCATCATTTCTGCCAGCCTCCTTATTCTTTTCATGCCTTACAGTACTATCAGTTTAAAAAAATACAAAAATTAAATATCCCACCCAAATTTTACTATAGTCTACGTGAATACACTTATTTATTTATGCATAAATTTAAGAACAACTTATTATACTAAGTCATGTTCAGTTATGTAGTTACTCATGAATTTCTTGTTATATCATTGTAGCCTGCAAATGACCCCTTTGCTGTTTGCCACTGAGCATCTTTTGGGATTTTAGTTCTCCTCTGCTGCCATAACACTCAAATTCTAAGCATCTTTTCTTACAATTTAGTATCATTTTGTATTTGCTCAATAAGTCTGTACCCAACACAATGTCTTACATTCACACTTTAGCAATAAAATAATTTGTGGCAAAATCAGTTCAATCACTTTCAAATTCTATTAACATTTCTTCATTAAAGGTTTGTTTAATCCACCCATTACAGTTTTAATTTTCACATCAAGGACTGGAAAAATTATCAGTTTCTTATCCTTATTCCTATTCACAAAATCTTCTGAGACGTCTGACACATAACTCCCAGAATAAAGCAGTGCACATACTTTCTTATCACAATTATTGATTTCTATGATTGGCGGTGCATTTCCTGTGTCTTCTTTTTCCAAACATTTCTGCTTTAATAAACCATTCTCGTTATCCCTTTCTCTCTTCTACTTCAAAAGCACACATATTGCCCAATGACCAGTCTTCAGTGTCTCCTTCAAATAATTCATTGAACAGTTCTCTCACTTGTGCTTCACTTTGTTTCTTTTGAAGCTCCCTAGGTACCTCACATTTCTTGTACTTCCACATAGACTGATAAACTTTGTATATTAGGTTACATACTCTCCAGTACTCTACAATATAATCCTCTAGAATTTTTTACATTCAGTCTGAACTTACATCTTCATCAAGAGCCATTGGCTCACACCTTCTCAACAGAAATCATGCGCAGTTTCCTTCCTCAGATATAAATAGATCAGTAGTTTCAACATCTTCACACACAACTCCATCACTTAAATTATAGTCTTCACATGCACCTAACAACAGTTCGCTTGCTACTGCTGATATAACACAAATGTCGCCTCCAGCTGACAAGACTATTGATACACCACCTTCGCAGACATTGTTCAATAATACTTCTCCCCACTCCCCCCCCCCCCCTCCACACACACACACACACACACACACACACACACACACACACACACACACACACACACACACACGCACACATAATTAGCATTGTTGCTGCTGCATAGTACCATAATAAATAAAAAAATCTCTGTACACTAAATCTCTACTAAGTTAAGACTCATCTCTGTCTCTTTTGAACACAAAATTTTCTACCTGGACCATCTCCACACATTTGTTCTCTATGTCCACATTCATTACACACATTTTAACTGTACACAGTCCCCCACCCTCATCATCTCCATCACACAAATCACCATGTGTTTCCTTTGCACCTATTTCATCCTTCTCCCTTCAAGCCCCTTGCCACTTAAAATTTTTTCCCCTTTCCACAAGTGAGCTAATAATATCTTCAGTATTCTTACATATGACCTCCACTTAATAATAGAATCATTATTTTCCTCTTTGAAATAACAGCCAGTATTAAAATCAGCTCCTAAAATGAAAAGTTCCTCATAGATAGTTACTATATTCTCCTGAGGCATCTCTAACATATTTGTTAAATTTTCGTCTTTCTCAAAAACCGCCAGCTCACCTCTTCTAAGAAAGGAACACAGTTCTTAAGAAATATTGATTCCAGCAGCCACAATATTCTTACACCTCAAAATATTGTCATTTTCCTTTAACAATAAATAACTTACTTCTGATGATGCACTATCAAATTGTCCACAAACATCTTCTCCCACATCTGTCAGTATGTTACAAACTTCTCAAATCAAATCAAATTTTTATTATCACATAGCATGCCTCATACAATCAAAGATTTTGACTTAAGTGACGTAAAATCTAAAATTATATACAGACAAACTTAAACTAAGGTTACAATACATATGTTGTTGCTTCTGCAGATTGGTATTACTTCACATCATTAACACTAGTAATAATAAGAATAATAATGAAAGGTTATAATACATATGGTGCTACTTTAGTTGATTTCCACCACATTTGATCTACCACTGTTTCTGTTTCAGATGTCAAATTCATCCCCAAAATTTTGCCAATGCTATTCTATTCCTCTTCTGAATAAAATAAAATGTCCAATCCCATCTTTTCATCACCAAATGCCTGACTAAAATTTTTTGATAAACAAAAAATCTGCTCACCAAGTGCCAGCAGGAGAAAAGAAAGAGGAGAGAAGGGAAAGGAGTGGTGAGGTTCAGGAAAAGGGTAGAGTTTGGAAAAATTGCCAAGAATCCCAGGTTGTGAGAGATTCATTGGATAGGAAGCAGTTCCCAACAATCACTTTTTGCTTGTCATGCCATCCACAAAGTCTCCCCTGATTCTGGGCAACTTTTCCAAACTCTATCCCTATAACTAGTCCTCACCAGTCCTTTACCTTCATCTCTTTTCCTTCTCCTTCAATCCTTCTGCCAGATGAAGAGGCCACTGGCCCTGAAAGCTTGCAAACTGTAATACCTTGTATATGTGTGTTCTCCAGCTGCCACTTGGTGAGTAGATTTTTTTATGTATCCATTTACATAATATTGTTAAAAAATTGATTTTTTTTTGCTACAATTTTCTAATTTTAATGTACTCTTTTTCTCTTGTACCACTTCAACCTGCTCCAAAATTTGTCTACTATCCTAATGATATACACCTCTAACATTTCAGTCTCATGTATCACATCATTAAATGTAATCAAATTCCATCCATCACTTATTCATTTCCCTGCTGATTTATTGAGACACCTCTGGACCTGAGATGCAGGAAAACTCAGTTTTCCAACCTTCTATGCATCTTTTCCTGCCCATGAATCACCAGTCCCTCAACTGAAAACACAATCTTGAGAAATCTTGTCATTATCATCAACCTGTCCACCAGTAAAATTCATTATTCCCATCTGCTGTCATCACTGAGCTGCTTCATGACTGACTTTGTCCTTAACAACATTTCTGCATTTTACATTGTTTATCTGAGATTATATTACTTTCTCCATCTATTAATCACCATTCTGACCACAGTTAAAATGTAATCTTTACCTGCTGTTCCTGCTGCAGTGCTTCACTTCTTATTTATCAAGTGTATTATCACATTTTACATTTTTAATCTGTAAATGTAGTGCTATTTTCGTCATATAACCACAATTTTGATCATCTGAGTAAAACAGAATCTGCACCTTCTGTTCTAGCTGTGCAATTTCTCCACTGTCTTTGTCCTCTACATCATTTTTACATTCTACATCTTTAATCTGACAGTCCATTACTGTGTTCATCAATTCACTGATTCATTCCTTAGCTACCTTTTCAAATGTACTTTACTTTTGCTTGTAGCCCTCCACACTACGAAATATCTCATTTTGTAATCCAACAGTTCCACTGCCTACTGGTTCCACTATCACACTGACTTTGTTATCAATTTCTTCCAGTAACTCTACTGTTTAAACTTTTAAATCTCCCCTTCTTTGTCTATCATTTCCTTTATTTCAGGTTCAACATTTTTAATATCAGAATTGATTTCAGGTTTTGAGCTTCCCCCTTCAGAATTAATTCCTATATACCAACTTTTACTTATAGCTACCATTTCCTCTAGCTTAAAATTTAATTCAGAATGTACTCTTGAAACATCAGAATTCAGTTTCCCCTTTACTGTATTTTAATGTCCTCATCATTTGAAATAACTTTGCAGTTGAATCTTCCAAAATTAAATTTTCCCACTCTCATTTCTGACTATCTGGTCCATTAGCATTCTCTGGCTTACATAAATTTAGTGACAGTTTAATCACACCACTCTCCATCTCTGATGATAAGACTGCAAATTCGCACATATTCACACTTTCAATGCCCGTAATTAACTTTCTACTCACACTTCTGCTCTGCTGTCACTGGAAATGAAGTCTTGAAAGCCTTAGGTATCATCTCCCACATTGACCCCCTCAGCCAACTCTTAAAATCTATATCTCAAAATTTCCTTCTGGCTGATATCTCACCAGCATATGTGTTACATTACACCATCCAAACGACATCAATCTGTCATCACAATGCAATGAACCCCTTGGTATGGAATGGCATTGACCGGTTTGTCTTTTCTTCTTTTAATAAAGTTGTGGAACCCAATCCCCCATCTCAGTCAGAGAAGCATTTCTCTTCTCCGGCATCCATCTATAAAGGAACTTCCCTCAAACCCTCAAATTCTTCAAAAGTTTCAAAGTGAAGTGAGCAAAGAAATCAAAGACAATGGTGATTCCAATAGACTTCCTGGCCCTGGAGTCCTCTATTCTACCTGACCTGGTACTTATGTTTCTGCATTTTGCGCCAAAGCAGGTGGTGATGAGTAAAGACTCTGGACCATGATATCCCAAGTCCCTGATTTTTTACCTCTCCATACTGGAATGAATAGGATATGTTACAACTTTATGTTATTGGAACTATGTTTAGTTATTATGTTTATGGTTCTTAGCTGAGACAGCAGCAATCTATTACCACAATTTTACTGAAGAACAAGAAACACTCTATGCCACTCTGTACCATTATTTCAAAAATTTATTTGCATAGCACATGCAGCTTCACATGATGCCATGAAGGCATGAGAACAGATGAAATGTGAAATAATCTGAAATTCTCCACTTCCAACAATTGTCTCCATTTTCTACAGACTATTCAAAACTCTGATTCTACAGAGAAATAAGTTTATAACACCTGATATTCCCTAATCAGTTAGCAGACAACACAATAAGGAGATGTTATCCACCTATGTGTCAGTGCAAATACAACCCCGGAAAATGAAGTGGTAGACAATATTCCTTCTAAAGCTATTTCTGTGAACATGCTGATTACTGTTCTATTAAGGTTTTATACTGCTGAAACATGATTATATTTCCATCATACATGGAGTATTCTGATTATCTTTCAGGTACAAATTTACAGGTGAAGCAGCACCAAGGGGCTGTATACAAACAGATACTATACTTCCAGAAATGAAGTCCTGGGTAAGATATTTCATAACATGCAGGGTTGTAAGTTTTATGATTTGCTTGTGGTGTCTGTGCATCATTGTACTTCATGCAGAGAAGTAATCATATCCCTTTCCATTACAAAAATTAAGATATATTTGAAAGATTATGTTTGGTGTGTTCTTGATGTTGTTGCTATCTGAAATAGACAGAATTTTGTCTAGACAATGATTTTATTTGATATGATTTAATCATGGAGACAAAAATAACAACAGTGGGCTTAGCCCACTATTGTCCACACTGGAATTAAGTCTTTTGTGTGGTTCAGCTCCATTCATTTCTAGTAAGGTCACCCAGTACCCTTATGAAGCAGTAGGAGACCTTTTACTAATTTCTTATCAAACACAAATTTTCAGGCTCTACTGACCAAAATATTCTGTCTTTTGCCCTCCAGAGCTTTACACTGGAAGATTACTTGTGGTGCAGTTTGCTCCTCCTCACCATGTAGTCTACATTCAGCAACTTTTTTCTGTATACCCACTTTGTGTAGGTGTTTCTTATAGTTCCCATGGACAGTCATGAGTCCTACCATGAGTTTAATATGTTTCCAGTTCAAGATCAGGATTACAATACTTTTCTCAAAGCTTAGCTTCTGCATCATTAGCTTGCCATGTTTTTGTTTTGTACCAAGGTCCTATGTTCTAAATTTTGTCTCCTAATCCAGCTGTGTAGTTTTAATTCCACCATCACCTTAGTCATGGTTAGGACAGCTTACATTCCAATAAATGGAGTCATCAGGCCTTTTCTGGCCAGTCTATCAGTTTGTCCATTCCCACTAATTCCTGAGTGACCAGGGACTCACAGTAGGTTTACCCTGTTGCTTTCCCCTAGTCTCCCTAGGGCTTCAGGAGATTCTACAATGATCTTTGATCTCATTGTAGGGGCAGACAGAGATTTCAGAGCCACATAGCTATCTGAATAAATGTAAAAGCCATGATCCTGTAGCACCTACATAAAATCTCCTTTGTGAAACTCAGATAGCATTTTCATCTGTTTTTGACCCATAGGTAAACCAGACTATGTCTACTGAACAGTATCATGGCTCATTCTTTCACCACTCCCTTCATCCAATTGTGACATTGAAAGGTTCACTGAAGCAGATGGAAATTGGTATATGATCAGCAGGCATTTCTCCAGCCAGTCCTATGTTTACCAAATTCACTATATTGGTGTGAAATTCTGGATATCCTAAAGTAACTGAGTTAATTCTAGTTCATAGCCTTTATTCCCCTGATGCTGCCTCCACTGAACCCAGACATGTAATGGGGGCATTTCCAGCATGGTCTCCATCCCAGCAATGAGTGTGTTGCTAATTCCACTTGTTATGGCTAAGCAGGCCAATCTCTGCACATCACAAGCTCTTTAGCAGCCACCTTTTGTTCTACTTTATTACACCATCCTGTAGCTCCTTGAATTACACCCTGGTTTTTACCATAGGCCCTTTGAGTGCTCATAAGAGTACTTTTGCCTTGGAACATACATTCTTTACATGAGAGGCCCATGACAGTTTAGCACACAGGGTTGTCCCTAGATACTTCACTATCCCTCTACTGGTAGAGTTTCATCAAGGAACTTAAGATTCCAATGTGTGTGTGTGCAACATTTGCTTCCTCGTAAAAGGTAATACAATAGTTATCTTGGGACTAAGTCTTACATCTTGTTCTCTGCACCAGTTTTTCACAATGTGTAGTAGACATTGTGCCATTGTCCTAACAGCACTACCAAATTTTCCAAATATTACTATGACCAAATCATCTGCATATCCTTGGGAAAAGTAGCCTCTAGTATTTAACTCTTCAATGAGCTCATTCACCACTAGGTTCCACACTAGTGGGGACAAGAGCCTTTCTTGTGGACACCCTCTGGTGGCACTGATTGCTAATTTCTAATTCATTATGGTGGCTTCTACCTTTCTTCTACTTAGGATGGTCTTAAACTACCTGTATATGGTGCTCTCAGGGCTATGCTCTTATTCAGCTCTAACCCTGGATTCAAAGGTCATATTGGTAAAAAACCCCTCAATATCCAGAAGGAAGCAGAGAACTATTTCCTGAAAGTGTAGAGCATTTTCCACCTTTGCAGCAAATTGGTGAAGTGTTGTTTCACAAGATTTACCTGGTTGATATGCATATTGGTTTACACATAAAGGAAAATCAATTACACGCTTCTCCCTAACATCTGTGTCTACATCTACACCTAAATCTACATCTCCATCTACACATACACTCTTCAACGACCATGAAGTTGCAGTGCCCCCAGAATTTTGTGAAAGTCTGGAGACACTTGTGTTCCAGCCATTTCGAACACGCGTTATTTTAAAGCAGGGCGTAAGAATGAGCATGGGATACTGCACCCATTTATTGTTTGTGCAGGTGAAACTGGAAGGGAGAAAATTCGTCAGCACTGGCAAGTGTTCAATGCGACCTGCCAAGAATAAACACATATGTCCTGAAAGCTCTGTGGCTGGCTGCAAGGAATAATGTAGCTTTGTAGTGTTGAAAAACAAATGGAGTGACTTGAGATAGTGACTGTTTATTAGACGTTGAACTGCTGTTGAGAGTACGTGGACTGGAATTGGATAGTCAGCCACGATAAAAGCTTATGTATTAATTGTGTTCAAAAATGTGTAATTAACTGATCTTGGGTGCCCAGTAATGTGTGGGCTTACATCATAAAGTTTAGTTGTTTTTTTGTTCAAAGTGGAAATGAATGTGTTCTGGTGCATTGAATGATATTCCACGAGTAGCATATTTTTAAATAAGAAGAGAGAGAGAGAGAGAGAGAGCGAGAGAGTGAAAATTTCCCCTTCCTAGCAGTGAAATCTTCAGAGAAGCGTCCAGTGCTAGCAGAAGACATTGGCGCTGCAAGAAACAGAACCAGCATTCTTCAACAAGTAAGTCCACAAAAATGCTTAAGCTGTATAGAGAGAGCTTAACATTACACTGGGCCACCGCAAGAACATGGCGACCGTAAAGAAAGGACCTGAGAAAAAAGGGGAAATATTAAGGAAGTTATAAGAAAAAGAGAAAAAAAAAAACAGTTGGGAGTTGCCCTAGCAACCGATAAAAGTGAGGCTGAGGAGCGATTCCACGATACTTATCCAGAAATATCGTGTTGATAAATGGTGAAATGATTAAGGGAATCAAGAAAATCGCACAACGCTGCAGTTAGTCTCAAATCACCGCCGCCGCCGTCTACAAACGCTGACGCCACCGCACACCAACACCGACACCGCATCACACCAATGCCACCGCCGCTGTACACCAATGCCGACTTCGCATCACACCAACGACGACACAGCCATCCACAAAAGCCGATGCAGTCGTCCACCTATGCCGACACCACCATCCATCAACGCTGATGACGCCATACACCTGTGCCGACGCCGCCTTCCACCGATGCCGGGTGAGCTACTACTGACCTTTGATTGTTTGTGAAGTGTGGGGTATTGTGGAAATAAGCGAGTGTACTTTTAATGATAACTAGATTAAAGGCAAAACAAAACACAATGGAAAAGGAACATCAATCCATAGAGTCTGTTGGGGCTATGGGGATTGAGAAACAGGGGCCAGATTTAGGTGAATTAATGAGGTTCATCAAAGCGCAGTTTGAATCACAACAGGATGAACTGAAGGCAGAATTAAACTCTAAGTTAGAATTGTGAAACACAAAACTAGAGGCTCAAGTTAATATCCTAAGTAATCAGATGCAAGAATGGAAAAAATAATTGAAAAAAGAATTGCCCAATTCCCTGAGTGAACAGACAAGTATTTTATTTACAGATTTAGAACAAAGAAATGAAGCTAATATAAAAGGTTTAGTTCAAAAATTAGAATATGATGTAGACTGTAAATGTAGTAATTTGGAAACACAATTTAACAAAAAATACGACTCTTTGAAAGATGTATGTAATGTTACACTTGATGTGGTCAAAGAAGAATTAACTACACTAAAAACCAATGTCCAGAAACAAGATAAGCTGCTGCCCCTAGTACAGGCGCAAATTTCAGGGGTCAAATCACGGGTCAAAACTGTAGAACAGAACTTCAAAGAAAAGTTAATGACTGCAGAGCCTATAAATTTGAATGGCTTAGAAGAACAAGTAGAAGAATTAATAGGGCGATAGGTTGAAGAGAAACTAAGTGTTGATATCTCTTCACCTATAGGAACTTCCGATTTAGATAACACCAAGAAAGACTTAGAAATGTTGAGGAAAGAATTGAAGTTTATGCAGGAGAAACTAGAGAAAGGCACAGTTTCCCAAAATATTATATTAATTAAGGACATGATAACTGATTTGCAAGGGGGATCAAATTCAGGCTTGTCCTGACAGTTTCCTAAATTCAAACCAGATGGGGAGGTACACCCCAACCATTTCTTAAAACGGTTTAACCAAGCCATACCTAAAAGTTGGAAGGATGCTAAGAAAATAGAGTTTGCAGTAGGTTATTTGGAGGGTGAAGCTTCAGAATGGGGCACAGTAAATATTGAAAACTTCACATCCTGGGAAGATTTTCAGAGAAAGTTTAAGGAAAAATATTGGTCTTCAAGTGCACAACAGAAGTTGATCTCAGATTTGTGGGATCCTAAATACTATAGTAATGCCTGGGGTACAATGTGCAAGTATTTTGACTGGCGTTTGACAAGGGCGAAATATTTAGATCAACCAATAGAACAAAAGGGAATGTATAATGTTAAGGATACAAAATGATATGTACAAAACCCCCAGGGATGTTGACGTTCTGTGTCAACGGGTGGAGTGACGTCCATCAGTTTCCGAGTTGGGTTCGGTGCTGCTTCCACATTAGTTTTCCTACACCGAACGCCCTTCAAATCTTTGACTATCCTGTAATCTATTTATAGCCCCTAAGCTATACTATCATATTAGTATTAAAAGAGACCAGTTATGACTACACGATTATGACTAATTTAAGGAGTCACAATAAACAGTAACCTCTAAGCATGAGATAAAAGTAACAGGGTAACATTCTAACAGGAGATATAAAATGATGGTACTGTTTTGGAAGAATGATACCTAGGTGACATAAACTGAACATGTGTATGAAATATAAAGTGAAGTGACTAACTGAATAACTATTTGATTATAGTGTATATAATTTCTATTTTTATAGAATGTTTTATATTTTTTGTAAAGTGTGATGTGGTTGGGGAGGGTTTATATCTAATTTTGAAAGGGGTGGGTAGCATAGGTGCAGACACGACCTACACACCACGCCCTTCATACAACCCTCGCAAACAATTGTGACTGGTTCTTCATCATTTGCCATTCCATAGGAGTTGCTAAGATCTTTTCTTTGGGGACTTCAAAGGTGACGGAGAGAATGTCCACTCTGCAGGAGATGCTGAACATCATACCTCCTCTGGCTTTTCACTTAAGTATCGGCGAAGTGGGGATCCTGGGGAAGGGGGGGTGGGAAGGGTTTACTGTCTTTGGGGCTGTCTTCTTTCTTTCTTTCTTCGATCTTAGCAACCAATTCTTTTATTTCCTTTCTTACTTCTATTAAGAGTACCAATCTATCTTTCCCTCTGTCCGCATTCATATACTTCTATTGCTGAAGTCCTCCTCTTTTCCATGATTTCTAAAAATCTTCAACTAAGAACCTTAGTAGGCCGAAGAATCAGGATGCATAATCACACTTCCACACTCAAACAATTAAATACAAAGATGCAGACAAGTAATACACAGGGAGATGTAACAACCATCACAGATAAGGGGGGAGGTAATGCTCAGGAAGGGCTCAAGCACATGTGCTAAGTAATGACAGTTGCACATGGTAGTTTTGTGGATCATTTCTGCTACTCTTCTTGTAGACAGGTGTGACCTGTGCTTTTTCCAACAAATGGCCACAGTTTTTTCTTTGAGAAATCTATGATAGATTATAGTTAGAAGAGGGGCTAACTCAGCCTCAAATTCAGAGTATGGTCTGATAGGGATTCCATCTGGCCCTGGACCTTTTTTCATTTTTAATGGTTTGAGCTGTTTCTCAACATCACTGACACTAATACTTGTTTCATTCAGTTTTTCAATGGTATGAGTATTAAATTGGGGCAGTTTTCCTGGGTTTTCCTTTGTAAAGGAACATTTGAACATGGAGTTAAGCATTTCAGCTTTTGAAACTTCCTGGCAGATTAAAACTGTGTGCTGGACCGAGACTCGGGACCTTTGCCTTTCGAGGGCATGTGCTCTACCAGTACTGGGAGAAGTAAAGCTGTGAGGATGGGGTATGAGTCATGCTTGGGTAGCTCAGATGGTAGAGCACTTGCCCAAGAAAGGCGAAGGTCCTGAGTTTGAGTCTCGGTCTGGCACAGAGTTTTAATCTGCCAGGAAGTTTCACATCAGTGCACACTCCACTGCAGAGCAAAATCTCATTCTGGATTTCAGCTTTTGCTTTGCTACCCTCAATTTCAGTTACTGTCCCATTCACTAGGGTCTTTACATAGTCTTTACATAGGACAGTCTTTACATAGGACCAGAACTCCTTTGGGTTTTGTGAAGGATCATTTGGTAACATTATGCTATTATAGGCATTGAAGGCAACACACATTTATCTCTTTACAGCCAAATGAATTTCATTCAGCATTTCTCTATCTGCCACCCTATGCTTTGTTTCACATCTATTATGCATTAATCTCTCTTTCTTTAGAACTGACTGTATACGATGGAAGTTCTCTCCCATTGATAACTGTTCTACTAGGTACATATCTATTCAGTGTATTGTCAACTATTCTTTTAAACTTGAGCCATAGTTCCTCCCCCCCCTCCCCCTACCCTTTGCTCTGTGCTGAAGCTTTAGGTTCCTCATTGAGACATTGGACATTGAGATATGACACTATTGATCTTTTGTCTAGTTTACTGAGCAGATATATCTGTCTCCTCGTTTTAGTTATCCTTTGTATCTTGGTAATCACTGTTGCACACCTGCATCACAGTCCACAGTCACTGATACCTGTTGTGATGTGGACATTCTCAAAGAGGTCAGGTCTATTTGTTTCCATGATGAGTGGGGTCCTAACTATCTGTTCTAGATAGTTTTCAGAGGAGGTCTTTAATAATGCTGTACAGCATGTCTTGTCAAGCCAATCATTAACAAAACTGTAATTCTCCCAGTTAATTGTTGGATGGTTAAAGTCTCCACCAATTATTATAGTATGACGGGGGAAGTTACATGTGAGTGAACAGACATTTTCTCTGAAGTTTTTGCTCACATCAGGAGAAGGGTCTGGAGGGCAATAGAAGGATCCAATTATCACTTTATGCCCACCCTCAAGTCTTACCCAAACAGTCTCACATGCAGCTTCAATTTGGATTTGAGTTTCTTGTCTACTGTGACAAATATGCCTCCTCCATTTCTCATTTGCCTATCCTCTAGATATACACTTAAATTTTCTCAAAAAATCTCACTGTTATCAATTTCAGATTTCAATCAGCTTTCTGCACCTAGTATTATATAAGCTTCGCTGTTTTTAATGAGCACTTCAAACTGTGTTACATTGTTTCACATACATTCACAGTTTACAATTAGGGTTTTAATACTCTCAGCTGTGGGAGGCATTTCTTTCAATCTTACACTGATATTTCTGGGTTTCCTACAGCTATTGTTATCTGGATTGGATGGAGAGTCATCTAAAAAGTGCATGTGTGCACCCTACACACAGTCAGCTATGTGTCTAGCAGTCTCTCATGTGTAGTGCACATCTAATCCATTTAGGTGGACCCTACAGTTCTCACCCCTATGGCGCAAGTGCAAGAAGTGACAACCTAACTTGTCAAGGAACCTTCGAAGTGTCTGGTTCAGTTCTTCCACTCGACTCAGAACCAAATGTCCACAATCAGTTCTGGGAACAATGTTGCAGATTGTGAACTTCATTGAAGCTCCATGCAGAAGGCTGGTCTTCTCAACCTTCTCTGTCAGTCACTGGAAGTACCCAAGTATGACCTCAGATCCCAAATGACAGGCATCATTTGTTCCAACATATGCAACAATCTGCAGCTACTTGCAACCTGTTCCCTCAATGGCTGCTGGAATAGCCTCTTCAACATGTTGAATGAAGCCCTACAAGGGTACACACTGAGTGCACCTGGTGTCCTTTCATGACCCTTGCTGCCATTTCCCTAAAGGATTCCATCATTCACTGTATGTCTGAACTGCCAACAATTAATAGACTGCTACTCTTTTGCATTTGCCTTCTCTTGACACTGGACAAAACAGGTTTCCCCAAAGCAGGTGAAGTGAGTCCCACTAGCTCAGTTTCAGTGAAAGACAGCAACTCAAATGTGTTGGTTAGATGGATCAATACAACAGCCTCAGTCCTCCCTGGTCCCCATCCACTTTGTACAGGACGCCTAGATCTACCATTGACATGCCACTCCCAGTCAAGTCATGAAGTAATGACAGGTCCTGTACTTTTGGCAAAGGAGACAGGATCTACAGGAGAGGATAGTACTTGAAGTACCTCACGTACTGGTATGGGGAGCTCTTCCAACACACTGATTCACAGCAGCTGCCAATTATTTGACAATATTCAAGGCAACTTGGCTGCTTTTGAATTTCATTCAACTCATACCATGTTTGAGAACAGCATTCACAGTGGACAGCATCCACAGTACACATTCACGTCTGCATGAAGCAGTTTTTCTAATGTCTGTAGAAGAAAGGAGAATAGACTATTCAGCCTTGTATCCTTGGCCTTTGTATGACCAGTTCTGCATGGCTTTGGAATAAAACCAACCATCACTGTCCTCCAAGCATAAGGAATGATTCCTGCTGCTGGACTGACACTGAACAGTCTACATAGGAAATAATTAAACCCTTTCCACTCATTACAGTAGAGCTGGAAAAATACCACCTAGGCCTGGAGACTTGGATGGCTGAAATGTTTTTTTTTTCTTTTTAAATCAGCAAATTCTCTGGCAGAAACCCAGTTTTCCCTTTGATTACTTGTAAACCAGTGTCTCAGAGACTAATGCCTGGTCTGCACTAAGGGAAGTGAGTTTTGAGGAGCACATACAACATCTCACTTGCTGTCCTTGTATGTGCACCATCCTCTTTCTTTAAGGATGTCCTGGATTAGTTGGTATTCTAGTGAGGATTTTATGAAGTGTAGTACAAGTTGCTGTAACTTTCACTTCCTCACAAAATACCTTCCAGGAAGATAGTTTTTCTTACTTGATTGCAAGACTGTATTTGTGAAGGGCTTCCTGATATTTAGTCTAGTGTCTAGTGTTCCTTGATATGTTGAACAGTCTTCTTACTTGCTTCCTTCACAATTCCAGATTGTTGTTCCATCAAGGTGCATTCCTGTTTGAGTACTTCTTGGTCACTGGGAAGCTTTTTAAATGTGACGTCATAATGACAGATACTTCTGCATCTGCAATTTCCTCAAAATTTACTGTGTTCCCTATGAAAGTTCTGACTTCAGATACGTGTGAATTTAGGTCTTTCTTGTATAAGCACCAGTCTATTTTCCTAGGATTCCCATAGGCCATAGCCTATTTAACATGCATTCAACTTCTAACTTAATATATGAGTGGTGTTCAATAAGTAATACTACACTTTTTTTCTGAAATCAGGTTGGTTTTATTCACGATTTTCATGCAATATATTATTCCCCAATCCTTTGGCTACAAAACAAAACCCTGTTTTTCAACATAATCTCCATTCAATGTGACAGCCTTACACTACCTTACTGGGAGGGCCTGTATACCCCCCTGGTACCAGTCTAGTGGTCAACATCAGAGCCAATGTCTTGCTACATCAATAATATCCCCATCATCCACATACTGCTATATATGGAGAGCATCCTTCATTGGGCCAAACAGATGGAAGTCAGAAGTTGCAAGATCCAGGGTGTAAATTGGATGAGCAAAAACAGTCCAATGAAGTTTTGTGAGCTCCTCTTAGGTGCACAGAATTGTGTTAGGGCTTTGTGTTGTCATGGAGAACATTTTTGTGGTGACAAATGCAATTAAATCATTTCTTCAGTTTCCTGAGTGTAGCACAATACACTTCAGAGTTGATTGTTGCATTACAAGGGAGGAAATCAAACAGAATAATGCCTTCAGAGACCCAGAAGACCATCACCATGATTTTACCAGCTATGAGTGTGTCTTTGAACTTTTTCTTCAGGGGAGAGGTAGTGTGATGGATTGCAGTTTTGTTTCCAGTTTGACATGGTGAGCCCATGTTTCCTCAACTGTTAAAATGTTTGACAAAAATTGTCATAACCAGCCTTATAATGCACAAGCAATTACACACAGATGGTCCTTCATTGCTCTTTATGGACTTATGTTATGTATCAAGGAACCCAGTGGGCACATACCTTTGAGCACCCCAACTGATGGATCAGTGCATCAGCACTACCAACAGAGATGTCCAGTTGAGCAATGAGGTGTTTGACTGTGATCCATTGATCATCTTGAATGAGAGTTTCTATGTGTTCCAACATTGCGAGAGTCACAACTGTGTGTGACCAGCTGGCACACAGGAGATTGGATAGGTTTGTACAACCTTGTTGTGAAGGTGACAGATGCCTCAGCCAATGACTCACCAACCTTTTGTTCACTGCCAGGTCTCTGTAGACATTCTGCAAGCACCTGTGAATATCTGTGTGGTCTGGTTTTCCACCAAAAGAAACTGAATGACAGCTCTCTGCTTGGAACATACCTACTTTATAGATGCCATTTTGAAGTCAATGTATAGTGCCACCACCTGCCAGAACTTCATGAAACTATAGGAGTTGAAATGGGAATAACCCACAACAAATTCCACATTTTTTCAGTGAAACTGGGGGAACAAAAGTTGCATTTTTTATTGAATGCCCCTCATACATTTGGTCAGACAAGGATGGATCCATTGTCATATGCCACTGTTTGACATAACTAACCATTAGAGTGGACCAGAAATTATGTAAGTTACATCTTCATTACACCTTCCCCTCTTCATTTCCTGAGATTAGGGTCCCTACACCTATCCAAGATTTCCAGACTATTTTCTAGTATAAATTCAAGTAAGTGCTCACCTCTGCTGCTGGTGTTGCTGGTTCCTCACACAAGGTTGTGGGCACTGGCATCACAACCAACTGGCTGTTGGTCATTCAACTGTGGGCAGCTATCTACCAAACTTGTCACTTACTAGGAGGGAAGAGTACTGTCATCATAAGGAATATAAGCTGAGACCAATACTAATTCCCTACATTGCTTCATCCTGATGGTCAATAAGTCCCTGAAACAGATGTCTGCCATTGGAATGAAGAAATTCCATTCTTAACATAAACACATGTTCTGGAGTTCTTCAGATTTCTAGCAGATTTATCTGCAACACTTGCAGCCTCCAATTTGTCACCATGGCCACTTCCAAAATCTTTGATTATCCTGATGGTGACTTGCAAGAACCCTAAGTACAATTTCAGATCAACTGCATGCAATGCCACCAGAGAGTTTTCACCGACTTCCACCACAAATGCCTGACCAAATGGTGCTACTTTTTGGTTAATTACTCTCCAATCCTCTGTCAAGACCTTCTGGTTCTGCATTCTTATGTTCTTGAAGAGACACTTTAGAGGAGTGTTCTTAAAAAGTTTTGGAACCCAAACTAATATTTCTGTAGTCCTGAAGAGTGCAGCCATAGTCTTGACCAACAGCTTTGCCTAATCCCATGGAGATATCTTGATCTCCATCTCTTTAAGTCACTTTACTGATCCCATCCACTCACAGACAAAGATAAATGCACTTTGGTCCATATAGACCCACCTGTATTTGGGTCTTGGGCTTGTGTCCCCCCATTCCCCAACCCCCATCCCAATTCCCTCAAAGAGAGCCATCTGAACAACCCCCTCTGCTGTGAGACAATGTTGAGCAGTGGATGTTCCCACTGAATGACCACAGTCATGAAAATTGAGACTCCACTACTAAAGGTCTGTTCCTGTATTTCCTTCCTTGGCTTCCTCTGCATTCATTTGGCTTTTTCTGCATTCATTTATCCTGCGAAGTGGACATATTAGACTCCTCCCTTGTTCCCTGACTTAGAGGAAGAAGGAGTTGATTACCCCTTCACTCAAGATAGTCTTTTCTTTGGAGGGCTTAGGTTTAAGACCTTTTAGTTAACTCCATCCACATTTAGGAAGCCATTCTTTATCTTCCTTCCCTTTTTGCTCTTTGAGGAGTTTCCTTTCTGAGCCCCAGACAAGGATCTGATCTTGATCTGGTCCAACTTCTTAGTAACTGGGTCCACTTCTTGGACTTGTCGATCTCTAATTCAAGTTGTGGAAATAACTTCCATCAGTTCCAGCCCCAATGCTTTGGACTTAGATTTAATCAAGACTGTCAATTTTATTTTTTGTGTTCTCCTTTTTGACCCATGAGAATTGGGGATATGTTTGGTCAATAATACAGAGGTAGTGCTTGAACTACCACTGAAAACCACAGCAAACAACTGTCCTGTAGCTACTACCAAATGCTTTGTGTACTATAATTTGCTTTGTGTCGTGCATTGCTTTTTGTTTCTAATTTTGAAATGAGTGAAGAGACTAATCCTGGTGCATAAAGGGATTCGAATGAGACACTCACTACTAGAAAATAAATGAGCAATCCCTGTGAACATTATGTAAGTTCTGCTTTCATGGATGCACAGAACATAGATGCAGGATGCAACCCTTCGTAAGGGAGGCAGAGCTTATTCTCCCACACCACTCCTATCCCCTTGAATAGTCCAAGTTCTTGTTTGTTTACAGTCATGGCTGACTGCCATGACATACTGTCCCCATAATAAATAACTTTATATTATTTTAATAGAGTAGTTACTTTAATTGATAATATTTAATGTAACTGATCATGGGACGGATTTATATAGTGCTCATTCTTTTGTTTGAGATTATGTAATCTCAAAAATGTGATTTTATGTTACAGACCTTGCTTGTACTTAGTAATACTATACTGATCCATAGTTAACATTTTTATGAACATAAAAAAAAAACATGGATCACAAAGTTTACTACACTTGGGAATCACATAATTCATTTTGTGTTTCTTGGTGCATTACTTTATACACTCTCCCAGAATTTTATGCAGAGAAATTATGCACAAGATTCAGCAGGATGAAGTCATACACTGGAGCAACAAAAAGATATGAAAGTGGTGTTGACACAAGTCGAATGAGGTTCAAACTATTTGATGTAAATATTCCTGGAAGGAGCTATTGTTAGTATAGTATTTAGAAATGAACCAAATCTGTTTTGTACAATATTGAAGTGTCTGTGTTATTCTGAGTACAATGCAAAGTTCCTTTGGAGATGCATGTGTGGGATTTCCTGCTTATCGCGAGTGGTCGCCTTACCATTTGGCTATCTGTGGATGAGTCATGGCTAGATGCATGATGGAAGTTAAATCAGTGAACAGTAAATCACAGCAGTGCCACATACGGCACATATTATGAAGTTGTATGCCATGCTGGCATATAAAAATCATGAAATGTGAACCACAACATTAGTATTAAAAGAAACCAAAAACTTCACACTTCCAACCATTTACAAGCATAAAAACATTACCAAATAAACTTTACAAAATATGTGAAGATAAAATAACATTTTTCCTGACATGTCCCAAGTAAAAACAGATGTTAGACCATAAATTAGTCTCCTAAAAAGCACCAGAAATGCAAAACATCATCTCAATTAAAAAGTTAAGCATCTCATTCATGGTTACATTACTGGAAGAGATTCATGGTTAATGAAAAATTACTTCAAATATAGCTTATCCTAGTATTGATAACTTAGTATTACTAGATACAAGTTATGACATCTTGGCTGTAAAATATGTGGTTAACTTAGCAGAGGTAATAATATTATTTTCATCATCTAATTTTTGGAAGGATTCTCCATGTATGTAGTAGTGGTGACCTTCCAACCACCCCTCTCCAGAATGTCTCAACATTTTGTATCAAAATTTTACTGTCAGAACCTGTTTCTGCATGACTCAGTTTAGTTCTTCTTATAAATAGCACTTGTTGTTGTTGTTGTGGTCTTCAGTCCAGAGACCGGTTTGATGCAGCTCTCCATGCTGCTCTATCCTGTGCAAGCTTCTTCATTTCCCATTACCTACTGCAACCTACATCTTTCTGAATCTGTTTAGTGTATTCATCTCTTGGTCTCCCTCTACAATTTTTACCCTCCATGCTGCCCTCCAATACTAACTTGGTGATCTCTTGATGCCTCAGAATATGCCCTACCAACCAATCCCTTCTTCTAGACAAGTTGTGCCGCAAATTTCACTTCTCTCCAATTCTATTCAATACTTCCTCATTAGTTATGTGATCTACCCATTTAATCTTCAGCATTCTTCTGTAGCACCACATTTCGGAAGCTTCTATTCTCTTCTTGTCCAAACTATTTGTCGTCCATGTTTCACTTCCATACATGCCTACATTCCATACAAATACTTTCAGAAATGACTTCCTGACACTTAAATCTATACTTCTTCAGAAACGCTTTCCTTGCCATTGCCAGTATACGGTACATTGTATATCCTCTCTACTCTGACCATCATTAGTTATTTTGCTCCTCAAACAGCAAAACTCATTTACTACTTAAACATCTCATTTCCTAATCTAATTCCCACAGCATCACCCAATTTAATTTGACTACATTCCATTATCCTCTTTTGCTTTTGCTGATGTTCATCTTATATCCTCCTTTCAAGATACTGTCCATTCTGTTCAGCTGCTCTTCCAGGTCCTTTGCTGTCTCTGACAGAATTACAATGTCATCGGCAAACCTCAAAGTTTTTATTTCTTCTCCATGGATTTTAATTCCAACTCCAAATTTTTCTTTTGTTTCCTTTACTGCTTGCTCAATATACAGATTGAATAACATTGGGGAGAGGCTACACCCCATCTCACTCCCTTCCCAACCACTGCTTCCTTTTCATGCCCCTCGATTCTTATAACTGCCATCTGGTTCCTGTAGAAATTGTAAATAGCCTTTCACTCCCTGTATTTTACCCCTGCCACCTTCAGAATTTGAGAGAGAGTATTCCAATCAACATTGGCAAAAGCTTTCTCTAAGTCTACAAATGCTAGAAACATAGGTTTGCCTTTTCTTAATCTATTTTCTAAGATGGATCATTATTGCCTCACGTGTTCCAACATTTCTATGGATTCCAAACTGATCTCCCCTGAGGTCAGCTTCTACCATTTTTTCCTTTCGTCTGTAAAGAATTCGTGTTAGTATTTTGCAGTTGTGGCTTATTAAACTGATAGTTTGATAATTTTCACATCTGTCAAACCTCCTTTCTTTGGGATTGGAATAATTATATTTTTCTTGAAGTCTGAGGGTATTTCGCCTGTCTCATACAGCTTGGACACAAGATGATGGAGTTTTGTTAGGCCTGGTTCTCACAAGGCCGTCAGTAGTTCCAATGGAATGTTGTCTACTCCCGGAGCCTTGTTTTGACTTAGGTCTTTCAGTGCTCTGTCAAAATCTTCAAGCAGTATCATATCTCCTATTTCATCTTCATCTACATTCTCTTCCATTCCTATAATATTGTCCTCAAGAACATCACCCTTGTATAGACCCTCTGTATACTCCTTTCACCTTTCTGCTTACCCTTCTTTGCTTACAACTGGGTTTCCATCTGAGCTCTTGATATTCATGCAAGTGGTTCTCTTTTCTCCAAAGGACTCTTTAATTTTCCTGTAGGCAGTATCTATCTTACCCCTAGTGATACATGCTTCTACATCCTTACATTTGTCCTCTAGCCAACCCTACTTAGCCATTTTGCACTTCCTGTCGATCTCATTTTTGAGACATTTGTATTCCTTTTTGCCTCCCTCATTTACTGCATTTTCATACTTTCTCCTTTCATCAATTAAATTCAATATCTCTTCTGTTACCCAAGGATTTCTATTAGCCCTCGTCTTTTTACCTACTTTATCCTCAGCTACCTTCACTATTTCGTCTCTCAAAGCTACCCATTCTTCTTCTACTATATTTCTTTCCCCCAGTCTTGTCAATCATTCAGTAATGCTTTTCCTGAAACTCTCTACAACTGCTGGTTCTTTCAGTTTATTCAGGTCCCATCTCCTCAAATTCCCTACTTTTTGTAGTTTCTTTAGTTTTAATCTGCAGTTCATAACCAATAGATTGTGGTCAGAGTCCACATCTGCCCCTGGAAATGTCTTACAATTTAAAACCTGGTTCCTGGTTCCTGAATCTCTGTCTTACCATTATATAATCTATCTGATACCTTCTAGTATCTTCCATGTATACAACCTTCTTTCATGATTCTTGAACCAAGTGTTAGCTATGATTAAGTTATGCCCTGTGAAAAATTCTACCAGGTGGCTTCCTCTTTCATTTCTTCCTCCCAATCCATATTCATCTTCTATGTTTCCTTCTCTCCCTTCTCCTACTACCGAATTCCAGTCACCCATGACTATTAAATTTTTGTCTCCCTTCACTATCTGAATAATTTATTTTATCTCATTGTACATTTCATCAATCTCTTCGTCATCTGTGGAGCTAGTTGGCATATAAACTTGTACTACTGTGGTAAGCGTGGGCTTTGTATGTATCTTGGCCACAATAATGCGTTCCCTATGCTGTTTGTAGTAGCTTACCCACATTCCTATTTTCCTATTCATTATTAAACCTACTCCTGCATTACCTCTATTTGATTTTGTATTTATAACCCTGTGTTCACCTGACCAGAAGTCTTGTTCCTCCTGCCACCGAACTTCAATAATTCCCACTATATCTAACTTTAACCTATCCATTTCCATTTTTAAATTTTCTAACCTACCTGGCTGATTAAGGGATCTGACATTCCGCACTCCGATCCACAGAATGCCAGTTTTCTTTCTCCTGATAACAACGTCCTCCTGAGTAGTCCCCATCCAGAGATCCAAATGGAGGACTATTTTGCCTCCGGAATATTTTACCCAAGAGGATGCCATCATCATTTAACCATACAGTAAAGCTGCTTGCCTTCGGGAAAAACTATGACTGTAGTTTGCCCTTGCTTTCAGCCGTTCACAGTACCAGAACAGCAAGGCTGTTTTGGTTAGTGTTACAAGGCCAGATCAGTCAATCATCCAGACTGTTGTCCCTGCAACTACTGAAAAGGCTGCTGCCCCTCTTGTCTGGTCTCTCAACAGATATCACTCCATTGTGCTTGCACCTACGGCATGGCCATCTGTATCACTGAGGCACGCAAGCCTCCCCACCAATGGCAAGGTCCATGGTTCATGGAGGGGTGGGGGAAATAGCACTTATGACATCAAAAATCCTGTACAGTTAGGTTCATTACTGTTAAATCAGTATCCCTTATACATGTGCTCAAATTTAAGTTTACTTAATTAGTGTTTTTATTGTGACAGGAAAATTTTACATCTTCTGAAGAGAACAGAAAAGCTGTGTTTCAGAAGAGAAGTTCAGCACTTTGTGAGTAACACAAAAACACAGACAGTTTCTGGTACATACTCTCATTGAAGAAGAAATAGGATAGTAAAGGGAACTGATTAGCAAGATGAAATGAAAGATCCCCTAGAAATAAACTGATGTATGGGTTCATAGTAATGTGACCACCAATCAAAGTAATACACCATCTCACAAAGCTACAGTAACATGAAGTCCTCCACAAAACTATAACCAGAAATCTTAAACAGCGACCATTCTACACAGCACAGTAGCAAGAAGAAACCGCAAAAAGGTGGGAATTTAAGGAGATGGGATCTGGATAAACTGACTAAACCAGAAGTTGTACAGAGTTTTAGGAAGAGCATAAGGGAACAATTGACAGGAATAGGGGAAAGAAATACAGTAGAAGAAGAATGGGTAGCTCTGAGGGATGAAGTAGTGAAAGCAGCAGAGCATCAAGTAGGTAAAAAGATGAGGGCTAGTAGAAATCCTTGGGTAACAGAAGAAATATTGAATTTAATTGATGAAAGGAGAAAATATAAAAACGCAGTAAATGAAGCAGGCAAAAAGGAACACAAACGTCTCAAAACTGAGATTGACAGGAAGTGTAAAATGGCTAAGCAGGGATGGCTAGAGGACAAATGTAAGGATGTAGAGGCTTATCTCACTAGGGGTGAGATAGATACTGCCAACAGGAAAATTAAAGAGTCCTTTGGAGAAAAGAGAGCCACTTGTATGAATATCAAGACCTCAGATAGAAACCCAGTTGTAAGCAAAGAAGGGAAAGCAGAAAGGTGGAAGGAGTATATAGAGGGTCTATACAAGGGCGATGTACTTGAGGACAATATACAGATGAAATGGGAGATACGATACTGCATGAAGAGTTTGACAGAGCACTGAAAGACCTGAGTCGAAACAAGACCCCCGGAGTAGACAACATTCCATTGGAACTACTGACGGCCTTGGGAGAGCCAGTCCTGACAAAACTCTACCATCTGGTGAGCAAGATGTATGAGACAGGCGAAATACCCTCAGACTTTAAGAAGAATATAATAATTCCAATCCCAAAGAAAGCAGGTGTCAACAGATGTGAAAATTACCGAACTATCAGTTTAATAAGTCACAGCTGCAAAATACTAACGCGAATTCTTTACAGGCGAATGGAAAAACTGGTAGAAGCCGACCTCGGTGAAGATCAGTTTGGATTCTGCAGAAATGTTGGAACATGTGAGGCAATACTGACCCTACGACTTATCTTAGAAGTAAGATTAAGGAAAGGCAAACTTACATTTCTAGCATTTGTAGACTTAGAGAAAGCTTTTGACAATGTTCACTGGAATACTCTCTTTCAAATTCTAAAGGTGGCAGGGGTAAAATACAGGGAGCAAAAGGCTATTTACAATTTGTACAGAAACCAGATGGTAGTTATAAGAGTCGAAGGGCATGAAAGGGAATCAGTGGTTGGGAAGGGAGTGAGACATGGTTGTAGCCTGTCCCAGATGTTATTCAACCTGTATATTGAGCAAGCCGTAAAGGAAACAAAAGAAAAATTCGGAGTAGGTATTAAAATCCATGGAGAAGAAATAAAAACGTTGAGGTTCGCCGATGACATTGTAATTTTGTCAGAGACAGCAAAGGACTTGGAAGAGCAGTTGAACGGAATGGACGGTGTCTTGAAAGGAGGGTATAAGATGAACATCAACAAAAGCAAAATGAGGATAATGGAATGTACTCGAATTAAGTCGGGTGATGCTGAGGGAATTAGATTAGGAAATGAGACGCTTAATGTAGTAAAGGAGTTTAGCTATTTGGGGAGCAAAATAACTGATGATGGTTGAAGTAGAGAGGATACAAAATGTAGATTGGCAACGGCAAGGAAAGCATTTCTGAAGAAGAGAAATTTGTTAACAGCAAGTATAGATCTAAGTGTCAGGAAGTCGTTTATGAAAGTATTTGCATGGAGTGTAGCCATGTATGGAAGTGAAACATGGACGATAAATAGTTTGGACAAGAAGAGAGTAGAAGCTTTTGAAATGTGGTGCTACAGAAGAATGCTGAAGATTAGATGGGTAGATCACATAACTAATGAGGAGGTATTGAATAGAATTGGGGAGAAGAGGAGTTTGTGGCACAACTTGACAAGAAGAAGGGACCGTTTGATAGGACATGTTCTGAGGCATCAAGGGATCACTAAATTAGCATTGGAGGGCAGCGTGGAGGGTAAAAATTGTAGAGGGAGACCAAGAGATGAATACACTAAGCAGATTCAGAAGGATGTAGGTTGCAGTAGGTACTGGGAGATGAAGAAGCTTGCACAGGATAGAGTAGCATGGAGAGCTGCATCATACCAGTTTCAGGACTGAAGACAACAACAACAACAACAACAATGGTTATTAGAAGGATTGCTAATCATCACTGTTCATAGTATAGTATGGGTCTTAACAAGAATCAACAAGTAGGATAATTCAAAGGCCTTTCATTAATGAAAGAGTCTTTAGATACTGTTTTGGTTATGTAACAATGATATGATAAATGGAGACTGGAGCACAGTGAGCAAATTTTTTGTTGTAGAATATTTTGTGATGAAATTTGATAATACTCATGGATTATTTCATGTCATGTTGTTGTTGTTATGGTCTTCAGTCCAGAGACTGGTTTGATGCAGCTCTCCATGCTACTCTATCCTGTGCAAGCTTCTTCATCTCCCAGTACCTACTGCAACCTACATCCTTGAATCTGCTTAGTGTATTCATCTCTTGGTCTCCCCCTACGATTTTTACCCTCCACGCTGCCCTCCAATACTAAATTGGTGATCCCTTGATGCCTCAGAACATGTCCTACCAACCGATCCCTTCTTCTGGTCAAGTTGTGCCACAAACTTCTCTTCTCCCCAATCCTATTCAATACTTCCTCATTAGTTATGTGATCTACCCATCTAATCTTCAGCATTCTTCTGTAGCACCACATTTCGAAAGCTTCTATCCTCTTCTTGTCCAAACTATTTACCGTCCATGTTTCACTTCCATACATGGCTACACTCCATACAAATACTTTCAGAAATGACTTCCTGACACTTAAATCTATACTCGATGTTAACAAATTTCTCTTCTTCAGAAACGCTTTCCTTGCCATTGCCAGTCTACATTTTATATCCTCTCTACTTTGACCATCATCAGTTATTTTGCTCCCAAATAGCAAAACTCCTTTACTACTTTAAGTGTCTCATTTCCTAATCTAATACCCTCAACATCACCCGACTTAATTCGACTACATTCCATTATCCTCGTTTTGCTTTTGTTGATGTTCATCTTATATCCTCCCTTCAAGACACCATCCATTACATTCAACTGCTCTTCCAAGTCCTTTGCTGTCTCTGACTGAATTACAATGTCATCGGCGAACCTCAACATTTTTATTTCTTCTCCATGTATTTTAATACCTACTCCGAATTTTTCTTTTGTTTCCTATACTGCTTGCTCAATATACAGATTGAATAACATCGGGGAGCGGCTACAACCCTGTCTTACTCCCTTCTTAACCACTGCTTCCCTTTCATGTCCCTCGACTCTTATAACTGCCATCTGGTTTCTGTACAAATTGTAAATAGCCTTTCGCTCCATGTATTTTACCCCTGCCACCTTTAGAATTTGAAAGAGAGTATTCCAGTCAACATTGTCAAAAGCTTTCTCTAAGTCTACAAATGCTAGAAAAGTAGGTTTGCATTTCCTTAATCTTTCTTCTAAGATAAGTCGTAAGGTCAGTATTGCCTCACGTGTTCCAACATTTCTACGGAATCCAAACTGATCTTCCCCGAGGTCGGCTTCTACCAGTTTTTCCATTCGTCTGTAAAGAATTCGTGTTAGTATTTTGCAGCTGTGGCTTATTAAACTGATTGTTCGGTAATTTTCACATCTGTCAACACCTGCTTTCTTTGGGATTGGAATTATTATATTCTTCTTGAAGTCTGAGGGTATTTCACCTGTCTCATACATCTTGCTCACCAGATGGTAGAGTTTTGTCAGGACTGGCTCTCCCAAGGCCGTCAGTAATTCCAATGGAATATTGTCTACTCCAGGGGCCTTGTTTCGACTCAGGTCTTTCAGTGCTCTGTCAAACTCTTCGCGCAGTATCATATCTCCCATTTCATCTTCATCTACATCCTCTTCCATTTCCATAATATTGTCCTCAAGTACATTGCCCTTGTATAGACCCTCTATATACTCCTTCCACCTTTCTGCTTTCCCTTCTTTGCTTAGAACTGGGTTTCCATCTGAGCTCTTGATGTTCATACAAGTGGTTCTCTTATCTCCAAAGGTCTCTTTAATTTTCCTGTAGGCAGTATCTATCTTACCCCTAGTGAGATAAGCATCTACATCCTTACATTTGTCCTCTAGCCATCCCTGCTTAGCCATTTTACACTTCCTGTCGATCTCATTTTTGAGACGTTTGTATTCCTTTTTGCCTGCTTCACTTACTGCATTTTTATATTTTCTCCTTTCATCAATTAAATTCAATATTTCTTCTGTTACCCAAGGATTTCTACTAGCCCTTGTCTTTTTACCTACTTGATCCTCTGCTGCCTTCACTATTTCATCCCTCAAAGCTACCCATTCTTCTTCTACTGTATTTCTTTCCCCCATTCCTGCCAATTGCTCCCTTATGCTCTCCCTGAAACTCTGTACAACCTCTGGTTCTTTCAGTTTATCCAGGTCTCATCTCCTTAAATTCCCACCTTTTTGCAGTTTCTTCAGTTTTAATCTACAGGTCATAACCAATAGATTGTGGTCAGAGTCCACATCTGCCCCTGGAAATGTCTTACAATTTAAAACTTGGTTCCTAAATCTCTGTCATGTCATATAGGAGGCATATATTATCTAGTATCTGTATTAATTTATATATATTGTTCTGATAAAAGCTTGACAAACAGAATAATTGACAGAAAAGAGATGGAAAAATGCTCACTCTACCACTATTATGGGACACCCTGTGTATCTGCATGGGGCACAATGAGCAACAATGAAAAAATCTGCAGACAGATGGGAAATATTTATTTTTCTTGTCAAAAATTATGTGACACATTGAGTTTGAAGATAATAAAATCACTGGATAATGTAAGCAACCGTATCAATACAAAATATGAACACTGCTGCAGTTTACTTTGCACCACTGACTGTGGAAGGCTTTGGCAGTCTGTGAAGCTGATTTCATGTGCTTCCACATCAGCAGCAAGCAAAAAATGTCTGTCAAACTTACACTACTTCTGCAGATAAGTCACAATTGCAGTGCCTTCATTTTTATGAATTGAACTCATAGGCACTACACAATCATGAAATGGTGTTTCTTTTCCTTTTTTTTTTTTACCACTTTCATAATAACGTAGTCATTCTCTTTGAGCTGACCTTCCCTGTTACATTCTTCTTCATAGTTAACACTCAAATTATCATCACTGTCACTCATCCAATGAATAGTACAGCCTTCATGACCTGCTCTCTGAAATTTTGCGCTGACATGTTTAGGAATGGTTTACCAATTGTTTGAATTTGAGAATTTTACCAATTTTTTTCTTCCTATTTTCACATTGTAGGAGCTCCTACTTTTCTTGGGTATCACTAGGATTTATTGTCCTTCCTCTTTTTCTGCCATCTTGAGTTGTTATCTTACAGATGGTTCTTCTTGGAAGAGTTTGAGTTTACTTCAGTGATACCAAGTCTCTTGAACTACACTGAAGCACCAAAGAAACTGGTATAGGCATATGTATTCAAATACAGAGATATGTAAACAGGCCAAATATGATGCTGCAGTCAGCAACACCTATATTAAGACAACAAGTGTCACTTATTGCAGCTGCAATGGCAGGTCATTAAGATTTAAGTGAGTTTGAACTTGGTGTTATAGTCAGCGCACGAGTGATGGGACACAGCATCTTTGAGGCAGTGATGAAGTGGGATTGGGCAAACAATGTGACACCCTGTATGTCCAGAATTGCTACAGAGTGGCTCCAGGAACACTCTTCTGAGTTTAAACAGTTCTGCTGGTCACCATACTGCCAGACATGAACATTATTGAGCATATCTGGGATGCCTTGTAATGTGCCATTCAGAAGAGATCTCCACCCCCTTGTACTCTTACAGACTTATAGACAGCCCTGCAGGATTCATGGTATCAATGCCCTCCAGCACTACTTCAAACATCAGTCGAGTCTATGGCACTTTGTGTTGTGGAACATCCGCATGCTCGTGGGGGCGTTACATGATATTAGGTAGGTGTATCAATTTCTTTGGCTCTTCAGTATATTTCAACAGCTACTGGTTGCAGGCAGATTTACAACTGGAATAGTGCTTGTGTTTTTGCCATCTGTTACATCTGTGCTGTTGATATCACACTGCCATTTAGTGGCACATTTCAAACTACTGCACCTCTTTACCATCATGTTGCCAAGATAAGTAACCATTTGAGATTGTGTCTAGGAATAATACACTGTTTTGCTGTTAGAACTTTCATGTTGTCCTGAATTACATTATTCACAGCTTTCTTCACTTCTTCAGCTGTTGTTACACCAAAAGTAGTTTTTCTCTGTCTGTAGTGAACCCATTTTGCTTTCTGCATATATGCCCCAGGAAAAATTGCTCACCCTGCCACATACCTCGTCAACACAATTAAACACATTTATTCAGTCACAATCATCTGCATATAGTCTGAAAACCACTGTGAGGTGCATCCCATTGTACCTGTTATTATGGTTTCTTCCTTTTTCATTCACATATGGAGCACAGAAAGAATGATTGTTTCAATGCCTCTGTGCCTGCAGTAATTATTAAAATCTTATTCTCATGATCCCTATATGAGTGATATGTAGGGGATTGTAGTATGACTTTCTTGGAATAGTTTATATCTGATGTTGTAATTCCATATTTCATATGGTGTGAAGGCACAATACCCATGATAACTGCTTACCTTCACAATATTTGGTTTCTACACACCCTAACTACAGATGTAGCAGAATTTGCAGAGGAAGGTAATAAAACATTGAAGTCACAATTTCACTACTTGAGCATCATTCAGCCATTTAGTTTTCACATTTCTCTAAGTGCTCAAATAGTGTGGGCTACATGTGTAAAACTGTGATGACATTCTGATAGGCATTTCATACAATCTATTGCTCACTGTTCACCACTGGTCACTATGTCCCAGTCTCCCGAACAGTTGTAAGGCTAATGATAAAGTGTATTAACAGACAGTTGATCCTTACCTTAACATAGTAAATACTGAGTACGATGTTCTTTTCAAACAGAAATAAATTGTATGTAAAACTGGAAATTTGTATGAGTAGACAATTACATATTGTAGGTAAGCTTGGATTACATATAACATAATCAAGATTCTATCATTATAAAGTTTTGAGACAGACAGATTTTTTAATGATCAGCACATAGAAGTGTGTGCCTGTGAATTACTATAGCAGAAAAATAGCTCACTTTCAACTGTAACTGTACACAGACCCACACTAGGAAACTCTAATCCATTTATGAGTGGTCTGTATTCCTTACTGTGTTATTTGTCAGACAGCTTCAAGCAGTTGGTAGTCTGTGGTTACATCAATGTAGATTTTTTAAGTGGTTATGATAGGAAAAATGATCTGAAACTCTAATTTGGATCCTTCAATTTGATCTCAGTAGTTAATTTTCCAATATGGATCGATAAAGACAGTAGGATCCTAATTGATAATGTTTTCTTTGGTGAAGATCAGAGCAAGAAAATGAAAATAACTGTTTGCCCAGCAAAAATACTCTCTCTGATCATGTTGCACAGTTATTAGGATAAGTAACATAGTGTCATACAGTATGGATACTCTTCAGTAGAAATCAAGTAGAATAATTACAACTCTAGGACAAATGTTTTTAGAATAGTTTACAAGAAGTAGCCTGGGATGAAATTTATTATGAAACAAATTTCCAACATAAAATTTGATCTATTCCTTCATAAATTCATATTATTATTTGAAAATAGCTTTCAGCATAAGCCAATCAGAAAGGGCATTAAAAAGCTTTGAATCACTACAGAGATTAAAGTATCTTGTGAAAGCAAAAGAGAAATGTATCTATTGGCAAGAACAAGTAGAGATTCTGCAGTAGTTGAAAACTACAAAAACTACTCAAAATTTCTCAGAAAAGTTATTAAAAATCAAGGAACATAAAGATAATTTCAGAAATCAGAAATTCTGCCAACATACTTAAGGGTATATGGAATGTAGTGAAATGAGAGACGAGCAACCCATAGAACAGGATATCATCACTATTGAACTGAATGGAAAGACTATAAATCATGTGTCACAGGTTGCAAATATATTTAATATTTATTTCTTAAATTAGTAGAAAACATTGTGAAAGTCAGTGCAAGGGAAAAATCACAGCAGTATGTTGTAAAACTAAATCTCATAAAATATAATAATACGGATGTCTCACCAACTTTTACTTCTGAAATTAAGAAAAGTGAAACATTCTCTCAAAAATAAAGGCTCATCTGGTTTTGATGGTGTTCAAAACTGAGTACTAAAGATTTGTTCCCATATAATAATCCCTGTGTTACATGAAATACATAATGCATCACTAACTCCAGGAAGTTTTCTAGACAGATTGAACTCTGCCAGCATTAAACCCATCTTTAAGAAAGGTAATAACAGAGATGTCAATAAATACCAACTTGTTTTACTGTTTTTCTTTTTTCCTAAATTTTTGAGAAGTAATGTATTCTAGAACAGTTTCTCATCTTAGCAACAATAATATATGCAGCAAATCACAGTTTGGGTTTCGGAAGAGTTACTCTACTGAGAGTGCCATTTATATGTTCATTCACCGAATTTTACAAGTATTAAGTAATAAAATAGCACAGGTTGGTATATTCTGTGACTTACCTTTGGCATCTGACTGTGTGGATTACAGTATTCTCCTAGATAAGTTGAAGTTTTATGGGATTGATGGTATAGCCAACAAATAGATAATATTGTATCCAAAAAAAAAAAAAAATAAATAAATAAATAAAAAAAAATTAAAAAAAATGCAGAAACGTTTATTAAGTAACTCAACCAACATGGTCTGGGGCATAATTCTGACTGGTGAGAAATCATGTATGTGGTTCCCCAAGAGTCAATCTAGGGTCCACTGTTGTTCCTCATACGTGTAAATGATCTTCCATCTGTTATACAACAAACAGAATTACTTCCTTTTGCAGCAGACAATAGTGTTACAATCAATCCAAGTATATGTACAGAAACAGAAGAAAAGATAAACAAAGTTGTTAAAAGCATCATTGACTGGTTTTCCGTGAATCACCTCACTCTCAGTTTTAAAAAGACACAACATATTTGGTTCTGTACATTTTGGGGTACTAAGAAAATGATAAATTTAAAATAATAAATAGGGTGGAAGTTTCAAAATTCTTACGTGTCTGTATTGATGAGACTTTAAATTGGAAAAATCATATTTTGGAACTCTTGAAACAACTTAGTTCAGTCACATTTGTGCTTTGAATCATTGCAAATCTTGACAAGAGACAAATCAGTAAGCTGACATATTCTGAATATTTTCATTCAATAATGCCATGGGGTAACCCAACATTAACAAAGAAAGTCTTCATTGTACAAAAATGTGTTACAAGAATAACAGGTGCTGCTCACCCATGTTCATCGTATAGACATGTGTTTAAAGAGTTGGGCATTCTGACTACTGCCTCACAGTATATTTACTTCCCCACAAACTTTAATATTATACTACTCACCATATAGCAAAGATTCTGAGTTGCAGATAGGCACAACGAAAAGACTGTCAAACGAGTAAACTTTTGGTAAAAAGGCTTTTATCAGAATTTGATAACATACACACTCACACAAATGCAACTCACACCACACTTGACCACAGTCTGTGGTTTCCAAGGCCAAATTGTGATCATCAGCACATGATAGGAGAAGCACTCTGGATGGTGGGGGCAAGAAGGAGGCTGTGATGAGGAGGGGGAGGGGTAGCAGGGTAGGGATGGGGTATGGTAGAGTGCTGCTTGTTGGAGCACACAGGTATGAGGTGGAGAGAGGGTAGGACAGCTAGGTGCAGTTGAGAGGTTAGATGGAGGGCAGGGGTGGGAGCAGTGGAAAAGGAGAAAAGTAAAAGACTTTGGGTGTGTTGGTGGAATGGAGGGCTTTGCAGTGCTGAAATGGGAACAGGGAAAGGGATATGTGGGTGCAGGACAATGACTGAAGAAAGCTGAGGCATTGAGGGTTATGGGAACATAGGATATACTGCAGTGCGAGTCCCCACCAGTGCAGTTCAGAAAAGCTGATGTTGGTATGAAGGATCCAAATGGCACAGGCTGTGAAGCAATCATTAAAATGAAGAAAATTGTGTTGGGTAATGGGTTCAGCAACTGGGTGGTCCAGTTGTTTCTTAGCCACTGTTTGTCAGCAGTGATTAATGAGGCAGACAGCCTGTTGTTTGACCATGTAGATTGCAGCACAGTGGTTGCAGCTTAGCTTGTAGGTCAAGTGACTGGCTTCACAGGTAGCTCTGTATCTGATGGAAGAGGTGATGCTTGTGACCGGACTGGAGTAGGTGGTGGTGGGAGGATGCAGGGGAGACATGTTGCATCTAGGTCTGTTAAAGGGATGAGATGCATGATCTGTCCCATACATCCTCTAAAACACCACCTACTCCAGTCTGAACACAATCATCATCTGTCCCATGAGAAGCAGGGCAACCTGTCATGTGATCTACAAGTTAAGCTGCAACCACTGTGTTGCATTCTATGTGGGCATGACAATCAGCAAACTGTCTGTCCATGTGAATGGTTACTGACAAACTGTGGCAAAGAAACAGTTGGACCACCTAGTTGTTGAGCACATTGCCCAACACAACATTCTCATTTTAATGACTGCTTCATAGGCTGTCCTAACTGGAATATTCCTACCAACATCTGCTTTCTGAATTCTCTGTGCAGTATATCCTACATTCCCGTAACTCTCCTGTCCTCAATCTTCATTAGTCCTTGTCCTACACCCAATATCCCCTTCCCTGTTCTCACTCCAGCACCATACAGCCCTCTGTTCCATCAATGCATTCACAGTCTTTTTCCTTCTCTCCTTTCCTGCCCAGCCCATCCTCACGCCACCAACTAGATTGCTTCTCCCATCATCTGCTGCTGCTCAGTGTCTGGCCTCAGCAGCCAGAGACCGTGGCCATGTGTGTGCGAGTTGCATTTGCTTGAGTGTGTGTGTGTGTGTGTGTGTGTGTGTATGTTGTCTAATTCAGATGAAGGCCTTTTTGGCCAAAAGCTTACTTGTTTGACAATCTTTTTGTTCGTGCCTATCTGTCACTCGAAATTTCCACTATATGTTGAGTAGTAATCTATCCCTTTCATAATATCAGTATTCTACCCTGGATTTTCCATTGTTTGATTTTCTCCATGAAGTTTGTAGTAAATAATCCATTACAGTTCAAAAAGAACAATTTTGTATGTAATTACAAGACCAGAAGGAACAATCACATTCATTACTCCTCATTAAGATTTCTTTAGCACAAAAATAGGTGCAGAACACTGCAACCAAAATTTTTGATTTGTTACCCAGTGATATAAAATGTCTGACAGACAACAAAGTAAAATTTGAAAACCGACTGGAAAAGTTTCTCCGTGATAATTCCTTCTATCCAAAAGAAGAATTTCTATTATAGTAATGTATAGAAGGTGGTGGTTACCTATCTGTACAGGGCTATTACAAATGATTGAAGCGATTTCATAAATTCACTGTAGCTCCATTCATTGACATATGGTCACGACACACTACAGATACGTAGAAAAACTTATAAAGTTTTGTTTGGCTGAAGCCGCACTTCAGGTTTCTGCCGCCAGATCGCTCGAGAGCGCAGTGAGACAAAATGGCGACAGGAGCCGAGAAAGCGTATGTCGTGCTTGAAATGCACTCACATCAGTCAGTCATAACAGTGCAATGACACTTCAGGATGAAGTTCCTGCGATGGTATGCGCAGTTTAAAGCTTCTGGATGCCTCTGTAAGGGGAAATCAACGGGTCGGCCTGCAGTGAGCGAAGAAATGGTTGAACGCGTGCGGGCAAGTTTCACGCGTAGCCCACGGAAGTTGACGAATAAAGCAAGCAGGGAGCTAAACGTACAGAAAAGGCTAAAGCAGAAGCCTTACCATTTACAATTGCTACAAGCCCTGACACCTGATGACAAAGTCAAAAGCTTTGAATTTTCGGCGCTGTTGCAACAGCTCATGGAAGAGGATGCATTCAGTGCGAAACTTGTTTTCAATGATGAAGCAACATTTTTTCTTAATGGTGAAGTGAACAGACACAATGTGCAAATCTGGGCAGTAGAGAATCCTCACGCATTCGTGCAGCAAATTCGCAGTTCACCAAAAGTTAACATGTTTTGTGCAATCTCACAGTTTAAAGTTTACGGCCCCTTTTTCTTCTGCGAAAAAAAACATTACAGGACACGTGTATCTGGACATGCTGGAAAATTGGCTCATGCCCAACTGGAGACCGACAGCGCCGACTTCATCTTTCAACAGGATGGTGCTCCACCGCACTTCCATCATGATGTTCAGCATTTCTTAAACAGGAGATTGGAAAACCGATGGATCGGTCGTGGTGGAGATCATGATCAGCAATTCATGTCATGGCCTCCACACTCTCCCAACTTAACTCCATGTGATTTCTTTCTGTGGGGTTATGTGAAAGATTCAGTGTTTAAACCTCCTCTACCAAGAAACGTGCCAGAACTGCGAGCTCACATCAACGATGCTTTCGAACTCATTGATGGGGACATGCTGCGCTGAGTGTGGGAGGAACTTGATGATTGGCTTGATGTCTGCGGAATCACTAAAGGGGCACATATCGAACATTTGTGAATGCCTAAAAAAACTTTTTGAGTTTTTGTATGTGTGTGCAAAGCATTGTGAAAATATCTCAAATAATAAAGTTATTGTAGAGCTGCGAAATCACTTCAATCATTTGTAATAACCCTGTATATTTTTTAAAGAAATGTTCAGCATGTAACCATATTTACAAAGTAATCTGCAATGTGAATGTAAAATGACTCATTCCACGTCATTATTATTTATTTCAGAAAAAGGATCCATGGGACATGAAATTAGCTAACTCACTAACTAAATGACAGATTGTGTTACCTAATGTACTGAACGGTATGGACAAAACATTGGATAATCAATGTACAGTTAAGGAATAAAGACGTCTAATTTTCATTGGAAGGATCAGTGTTCATAGAACAATATAATTCTCAGCATCAACCATAATAATCAACTCAGGACTGCTAACTAATAGAGAGTGCATAACATTGATAGTCAGAGCTAACTTTAACAGACTCACAGGATAGTAGAAGAAAGATGCAGCACATGAAAGAAAAACTCAAATGATGTTATGACAGACAGCATAAGGCCCTGCACATAACATCCACTTTTCATGCAAAGAATATGGCCCTCTGAGGGATTTAAACCTTAGTACTCTGTGAATGGGATATGATTATCAGTTGAATGCAATCCCCATTAAATTCCACATAGAGATATATTTCACAGTAAGTCATATATGTGTGTACACAGCTTGCGATACAGAACAGAACTAAAAACAAACATGGAGGCTCGGCAGAGAAATCAGAGTCCAAAGATGGTGTTAATCATGGTCAATATGACCTATCAGGACACCACACAGCCCCCCCCCCCCCCTCCCTCCAGCAGTTCGGAGTACCACACCAGTAAGGTTTGAGCGGAGGTCATGTGGGCATCGGCATTGGTAGTAGTTGTGTGAGTCAGCAGGTGCACGAATGGGATTTCCATCTCAGTCAAGGCGGAGTGTGGAGGCAGAGTGACTGGCAGCAGGTCCACCACGTAGTCAGTTAACCAGTGGGAGTGGGTGATGTGTCGACTGGCCCAAGTGCAGGCGTGTGGAACGGCCTGCAGCATGGTTCAAGCAGGTCCACCCCCCCGCCCCATATGCAGATCGAGCCATCTGATTTCTGATGGGCCACACTCACAGGGGAGGGACAGGCTATGCACCACACTGACATTTAACTGCCCGTTGGATAGCGAGGCCGCGGTGTCTGTTAGGAGCACGAGCACATGGTCATTGGAGGTGACGTTCCACATGTGATCCACGCAGTGCGGTGGCATGTTGCAGCACAGGTTGAATGTGGGAGAGCGAGTCTCCGCAGATGGTGAAGTGGTGGTGAAACCCACACATGGGGTGGATGGCGATGTGCCTGGAAAACCTGCGAATGGCGACGATGAATCATGTGTTGGAGAAAACAGTGCTGTGGGATGAGACAAAGCATTTTCAGGCTCCGTGGCAGAAAAGTTGTCAGGAGGGTGCATCTGAGATGGCAGAGGGGTGTCGGAGCCCATGAAAGCAGGTTTGAGCCTGTGCATTGAAACAGTTTGAGGATGATTTTTAACCATAATGTCAAATGTTGTCTTGCCCTGCCAGAGTACTTTAAGGGGGCTGAGGTAGGGTGATTGCAGGGGTTGCCTAATGGACTCATCCCTGAGCATAACATAGGAGCAAGTGTTGAGTGTGGTTGACACATAAGTGTCTGGCGGGGAATGGGTGATAGGCGGGTGTAGCCGTGCATGTTTGAAGTGAGTACGCATATGACTAATGAAATTTGGGGAGGGGGGAAAAACCTCAGGTGCTTGAGGCAGCATAAGTTCCCCTGGTAGGACCGGGTTCTCCCTGAAAACGAATTCAGAGATGGTTCCCTGTAAGTCTGGTTTAAAGGTCGAATGGAGACCAAGTAACACCCATGGAAGCGCCTAAGACCAGAGGCAGTCGTGGCACCTGAAGCAGTTTTGAGCGTGTGGTGCCACCATTCAACTAACCCATTGCTTTGCACGTGGTAGGCTGTTGTATGAATTGTACATGGTATGAAATGTACATGATGAAATCATCCTTGCGGAATGTCGAAGTTGCCTAGTGGAGGGGTGGTGCAGTGGCCGATTTTGTTGCCTTGACAGGGGACACAGTTGCGTACCCAAGACTGACAGTCCCATTTAATATTTTTCCAAATGAAAAGCTCAGATACGAGCCGTGTAGTGGTGTGGACACCAGGGTGAGCGAGGTTATGCAAGGTGTCGAAGGCTTGCCAGCTCAATGTGGGCAGGAGCAATGACCGCAGGGTGCCGGTAGAAGAATCACACCACACCTCATCCAAAACGCTGGGGAACTTGGCTATGGTAAACACAAGAGATGTTTGAGGATCCCTGAGGAGAGCTTGAGATTCCTCGTTGGAGGCCTGGAGAGCGGCCAGGTAGGATAAGTCGATGATGTGTGAGACAGTATGATCCGCGAGAAAAAATCAGTGGGAATGTTTGCTGTGCCTTTGATGTAGTGAACGTCTGTTGTGAATTGAGACTAAATCAAAGTGGCAGAGATGTCGAGGGGATGGGCCCTCAGGAGGGTTGCAGAAAGCGTCTGCTACTGGTTTGTTATCAGAGAGGATGAAGAAAGAGCAGCCCTCGACGTAGGGACAAAAGTGTTCCCTATCAAAAGCAGAATATTTCTTCTGAGCTGTAGACAGTTTTTTATAGAAGAAGTGAAGGGGAGTAACTGTGTTGCCCTAGTGTTGCCGTAGTACTGCCCCCACTGCGATGTCACTGGCATCCGCAGTGATGCACAACGTGGCTGACGGCTCGAGATGGGTGAGTGTCACGGCATGAGCTAAGGAAGTTTTTAGAGCCTTGAAGGCCTCCAACATAGGTTCAGTCCAGCGAATTGGTTTAAGGCCTGAAGTCTGTTTGCCCGACAGCGAGTCTATCAGTAGGTCCTGCATGGCAGCGGCAGAAGGCAGATGCCGACGGTAATAATATATTGTACCATGTGAGTCGGAGTCCATCGCTGTTCCCTGCGCAACACCAATGCCTCTCTCGCCCACACTGGTTACCCAAGGCAAGGCTGACAACAGACAGTTGTTGCACATCCTGAGTTCTTTGTAAGTAGCTGTAGGTGGCAGTGATGTGATGGCCTGCCCATGGGCTTTGGGAGGCTGTATTCCATCTGTGAAGACGGTATAACCCAAAAATGTGACAGAGGACTGGCACAATTGGAATTTGTCCTTGTTGACCTTGACACCATTGGAGTTCAAGGTCTGGAGGACCTTGAATAAATGATTTTTGTGTTACTCAGCCGAGTTACTGAAAATGAGTATGTCATCCAGATATGCAAAGCAAAACTCAAACTGTAGTAAGATTGAGTTGATGAAACGTTGCCATGTTTGTGCTGAATGGCATGAAGTTGTATTGGAACAAATTGAGCAGTGTGATAATAGCTGTCTCTGGAATGTCTTCTGGCGCTATGGGCTTCTGGTGATAGGCATGTTTACAGTCAATCACATTGAAGATTGTGGTGCCCGATAACATATGAGTGAAATCGTTTATGCTTGATAGGTTCCCATTGATGTTTGGTGCGTGGTAATTGTCCATGATTGTATGAGCGTTTAAGCATCTGTAATCACCACACATTTGAAAAGAACCATAGTGTTTGGGGACAAAGTGAATCAGTGAAGACCAGTTGCTGTCCGACATTTGTAGAATACCTGCCTCCAAAAGTTCGTTAATTTGCTGCCAGGCTTCGCGCAACTTAATGGGGTTGAGGCGTCTAACCCTGTGCCTAATAGGAGGGCCAGCAGTGGTAATTATCTTGTGTGTCCTTCCATCAGTGACTGAAGAAACTGAGAACTGCACATGAGACTGAGTAATGTCCTGACATTAAGTTATTGGATGAGTGGGGCGTGACGAGGTATAACCATTAGCGTGGGTGGGAAAAGGCAGCAAAAGTCACATGCCCATTACGTGAGCATGGCTTGCGCTTGTTTGGAGGGATTGGCTGCATGCGCAGCATGGAGTTGGTTGGGATGTGCAGTGACTGTCTGTTGTCAGCCTTGCCTTGGGTAACTGATGCAGGCGAGAGAAGTGTTGGTATCGCGCGGGGAACAGCAATGGCCATCGAGTCATGTAATTGGTACACGAGAGAGGGGGAATGTTTATCAACACACGGGGTGGCTGCCTGGACACTGGGTGTGGTCATATCGTGCGCACAACTGTCACTAGAAGCACTTAGAAACACATGATACTGAACATGGTGAGCACGTCGGGTGTGCGGAGTCTACCGGACGTGAATTGTCACATGCAATTTATGTCTTTGGACTAACCTGCTGAGTGTCTGAGTTGGTGTCTGCTGGAGAAACAAGGTTAGGTGGTGGCACTGTGGACTGCAGTTTCAGCAGCGAGGTACAAGCCGCGATGAGCTCATTGTAAGTGTGTGCTATTTGTTGTTTCAGCTCGTCGTTTTCCTGGTGGAGTTGTGCAGCCGAATTGTATACTGACAGTAGGTCAGTGACGCAGGTCCCGCAAAGGCAGAGTACTTGCATACTAACTCACAGGTCATGAGAGAAACAGAACATGGAACATAAGTGCAGGAGCACAGTATCTGAGTGTTAGTGGGATGGTGTAGCACCGAGCCCTGGACGACATTCGGAGAGAGTTTGTAATGGGACAAAAAATCCATACCGAGAATTGATTCATTGATATCAGCAATGTAGAAAGTCCACAGAAAACACAGATAAGGATGGTTCAAATGGCTCTGAGCACTATGGGACTCAACTGCTGTGGTCATAAGTCCCCTAGAACCTAGAACTACTTAAACCTAACTAACCTAAGGACAACACACAACACCCAGCCATCACGAGGCAGAGAAAATCCCTGACCCCGCTGGGAATCGAACCCGGGAACCCGGGCGTGGGAAGCGAGAACGCTACCGCACGACCACGAGATGCGGGCACAGATAAGGAAACAGCTGCACTGTAACTTTGACATAGCCTGAGGTTTGTAACGTTGATGCGTTGACAGCTTGCAGAAATGACCTCATCAGAGAAAAGACGGGAGGAGCCATTGATGTAGGTATGATAGACACGTCAGCACCAGTGTCAACTAGGAAAATGAGTCATGACAAAATGTCAGTCGCATATAAATGACCACTCAGCTGGGCAACAAGTGGACGGATTGCAATGTAAGGGGACACCTGTGAGGTTCCCGCAGAACTCGGCGTCTTTTAGGTCCTGCAGTCGGCTTGGGTGCTGGCAAGTTAACTGTCACTTCTTAGCATTATCGCCGAAAACCTTGTGGTACCAGCAGTACAGATGAGCTGGATATGGTGGTGGTGGTGACTACGGCAGTGGAGAAGGCTTGTCCTTGTCAATTTGTTCTGGTGTGTATACCGGCACATATGGTGCATGGGCGATCCTGGAATGTTCATGTGGTGGAGAGAGCAAGCAAATACTGCCAGGGGGTGTAGAAAGTGTGGATGTGGAGCGAGCTCTGCCTCTGCCAGCAGACGGCTGGTAAACAGGAGCAGTTGTGCTGACCAACGGTGAGTAGTGAGCTGGTTGGTGTTGGCATAGCAATGCGTACAGCTGGTCTGTGATGCGGAGATAAGAGCTGATTGACTCGAAGGAGTGTGGTAGTAGGTGAATCTGTAGGTTGGTAGGCAATTTGGGACCATACCGCCCACAGAGTGAGGTCCGGCATTGTATGCTCACTCATGAGCAACCGAAGGCAGCGCCAGAATTGTGATGGAGTTCAGTCTCCCTGGTGTTCCTTGTACAAGGTCTTGATGATTAATTCTTGTGGTGAGCAGGCAAGTCAGTGCATGATCGTTTTCTTCACGAACTCCTACTATGGTGGAGGCAGTGGTGAGAGGAGTAGATCGCAAATTAAGTCTGAGTGATCATGGAGATGCGTGATGAGACACAGGAATTTAGAGTTGTCATCAGACACATGATGCAACTTGAAAAGATGCTCAACAAGCGCAAACCATGATACAGGGTTGTCCTTGTATAAAGGAGGCAGCTTCGGCAGATGACCAGGGGGAGGGGACAAAGGTGACTTTGGTGTCCCTTGGAACCGGCTGGTCCATGGTATGAGAGGCTGTACAGGCAGATGACCAGGGGGAGGGGAAAAAGGTGACTTTGGTGTCCCTTGGAACCGGCTGGTCCATGGTATGAGAGGCTGTACAGCAGACTGGCACAGTAGGCATAGGTGTGTTACTGGCAAGCATGTCCGTAGCAACGGCAGGTTGCATTGTCCTTGACATGTCGTGAAAACACGATGCAGCTGGCATTGTCGGCACCGTGGGAACGAGCGGTTGTGTAGTATGTGTGGGGTTCCTGTAAACTGGACCGGGGATTACAGGTACTGAATTGAATTGACCTACTCCGGACATAACGCAGAAGGCCGGCGTGGTAGACACAGGCGGTGCTGTGGGAGAGGCGACTGGCTGACGGACCAAAACTGGGGCCCCCTGCATGTGTGTGTGTGGGGGAGGGGGGGGGGGTGTTGGTAACTCATATGACCAAAGTTTAAGTTCTTCTTAAGTGAGCATGGTGAACTGTGTGCACTAAAATGTTCTTGATTAGTTTGCCAATGAGGCAAAACCAGAACAGGTCATGGTTGATAGTGGTCGGGTGCATTTTGCAATAATGTTGGTGCCGCACACGGCATGACAGTAACTGTTGTTGCGGTCCCCTGAGAGTCAAAGTATGTGTGCGAATGTACATCACTTCGAGCATTATACGATCGATCAGTACGTACACAGTTCTGAATATTATTCACTTCACACTTCACATGTTGGCATACACAGTCCACTGACACGAAACCCGAGTTCATTGTTTGTGTTAGTGGCATAGCACTCAACTGTTGTAGACCAACAAAGTTTGAAGTTAACGTGGCTGGAGATCAAAATTACTGTAAATTAATGTAGAACCAGTCGTTGGTGAAGGAATAAAGACATCTGGCGATCGCTGTTGTGCTTCCAAATCTTTGAACAAAGGATTGGGTGAAGTAGCCTTGGTGTCATGTGCATAACCTGTTGATTTGCAACCCCCAGGGTGCAAGTTGCAGAAGATGTAGAAACTTCGGGGTCACCAGTATGGGAACGGGATATGACTATTGGTCGAATGCAATAACTATCCCCTTTAAATTCCACATAGAGATATATTTTGTAGTAAGTCATACATGTGTACACAGCTTGTGATACAGAACAGAACTAAAAACTAACATGGAGGCTCGGCAGAGCAATTAGAGTCCAAAGATGGTGTTAATCGTGGTCAATACGACCTATCAACACTACAGTATTATATTGAAACAGATGACAGATAACCTCTATGCAAACACAAAGTGTTTCAATTTTAAATGTCACCAAAATTTGAGATTCCTTAAGTCAGCACAATACATCAAATTCCCTGGCACAAATCACTACATAGCATAATCAGTAATTTAACAGCATAAGAAATCCTCAAGTCAGCATAATGCAAAATACTCCCTAGCATAAAATTCCACAGAGCAAAGTCAGAAAGTAACCAGCTTAATTTCAACATAATTTCTTGTATTGATCACTACACAATGTAATTTTTAAGTTAAGCAGTGTATATAGTTTGTTTACTGATAATGCAACGAAATTTGTAGCACAAATTCATTACATGACATAATCTGTAAATGAAACTATACATATATACCAGTAGTAATCACTGTTTATCAAAATTAGCAACTTAATCAGGATAAGTAACCACATTTTTCATTATATAACATGAGAATGATAAAAACATTAAATATCCCCACAATGACATTATTCCTAGTACAAAACTGACAAAGGTATTACATAATTAAAGCAGAACATAGTAAAAAATTATAGAATAATTATTGGAGAAATCATTCAAGCATTGATGTTTACAATACAGTGTAGATCTTAGCATTAAACAGACAAAAGTATCAAATAATAAATAAGTAATCTCATTGCAGCATAAATATTGACATAAACCACAAATAGTACTGTAGTAAATTACAGTTCATTCAGTGAATTAAATGAAGATAAAGTCTTTTAGTTCTACATTGGAAATAAATTTGTGTACATCACTTTTGTTTCATCACTACATATTAATCCACTGTTGCTTTTTTTTCATTATGACATCCTGAGGTATCTTTCTCATCATATTATTATATCTAAAAATAATTCTACTTTTACATTTACCAGTTATTCTTTTCTTTAAATGTTGTGTCAAATTAAAAGTGTATAGCTTCTGAACAGTGATATACATACCTCTAATTTTAAATAATGCACTCAACCTTTCTCTTAATGAACTGACATATCAAAACTACATAATTTCTCATCAGAATTACATGTTCCACACAAATTAGTAACATTTATAGTATTACCACCAAGTTATTTTGAATTATGTTTAATATGAATGCAAAATTCAGTAACATACTTTTCTCACCTGCCAGGTTGTAGTTGTTTACAAAATATGGACAGTCTTTCCCAAACATTCTCATGTTTATGAAATTTAAATATTTTTTTCTCACACAGATTCTTTACATTTAACACATGTCGAATAGCTTCTTGCACTTAATGTTGAAAGTTTGTCCACTTATGACACACAAATGTTACTTTCATTTGGTGAACATTTGTCTTTCAAAACCAGAAAACAATTAAACTTCTCATCCATGCAATTTACCTCCTTCAGAACATCAGTTTCTATTATTATATGAGTTCATTACATTGTCATCAATATTAACCCACAGTAGGTGCATCAATATTTCCTGCATTAATTACAGCATCAGCTGTAGCTATACTGCACCCAGCTGGCTCTGTTTCGCAATGCCTGTCTGCTGTGTTTTGCTTTGCAATGCATAACACTCTTGCCTGTCAGCAGCTGGTTCTGGTACAGCTCACTTCCTCTCTGGTGTACTTTTTGATTGAATATGGTTGATATGCTACAATGCCTTCCTTTTTATCGAGGCCCAATCCCTTGGGTTGCTCAAACTATATTACCTTTTAGACTAGAGCTTCTGGCAACTGGCCCATCTGACCTCGTTTTCCTCTTAAGAATTATTCAAACAATTGGTTTCCTTAATCCTGTCACTTAATCTTACAAATTTCTACAGGGCACCTTGCTCTGCTCCTTAACTTAAATACCATGGAACTTATTTAATTGCTAGGCTTCTTGTAAAATAACTTCTAACTCTCTATTCCAAACTTACAAGCTAAAATGAATCAATTATCCTCAATACTAACCCCTTGTCTGCTCATCTTCTTTCTACTGAAGGTATCCAATGACAGACGAGTCCAAACTCAGCCTTGTGCTTTGTCATTATCCACCGAAACAAGGACTATGCTCAGCAGAACAAATGCTGCGTTATCCCTAAAATTGCAGTGGGCAGATGGAGAGTAGGCCCCATTATCTTGCATGTTGTTCCATTTAATAACAAACCACTCCTGTCCAATTCTAGCCTCTTCGCTGACATAAGTTCCCCCTGCTCAAAACATCAAGCCATCTTGTCAAAGGTAGGGTACAACAAATGTGCCTCAACCTGTTGAAAGTATAATTCTGGCCTGATCACTTCTTTATTGCATTCTCTTACCTCCTGTTATCCCATTAGCAGTTTCACTCTGCAGGAATCCTGCACCTATCTTTTTACCGAATTCAAACTGACTGTGATTTGCCCTCAGTAGCATTTTTCTAATTTTGCTTCCTCCATTTCTACATGTCTTCCCTTGTCTTTTGTAATTAATAATAGTCACTGCATTTTTACTCTTACATATTTCTTCAATATCCCCCCTTGACAACATGCACATGAACTATGTAGCACTCATAATGTACTTCTTTCCTTGGTACTGGTACAGAAACAGAAATGTAAACTTTTGCTCCATCAGTTGTCACTAATACTGTGGCTGCTTTGAAATAAAAAGGTATGTTTCTGTGCTTGACATCTAAAACCAACCTCAACTCCAGCAGTAGTTCCGTCTGTACTTTCCTTAGACCCTCTAAATACTATACTGGTGACAACAAGTTTACACCTATTTGACCTCTTACATCTTGCTGCTTGGTCTCCTGTAGTTCTGTTACTTTCCCTCATGCTTTCCAAACACTATCTTCTATGTACTGCAACCATTTTGTCATTACGACTTCCCTATCTAAGACTTCTACTTCAGTTTGCAGGTCCCTCATATTATAATTAACTGTCTCTTCTGTAGCTCTGACATACCACATTACTTCTCCATTCAGTTGTTGTAGTAGTCATGATTATTCAATAATCCATCTATAAACTTGCAATCTGTGTAGTGTGTAGCTTTGTTCCCTTTTGCCTGTTGCTTAAGCGCTTCTAAAATATCTTTCACCCTTCAAATGTCTTCTTCATCTGCTGTACAAAATGTTGTTTTCATAAGCCAACCTCCAGTGTAGATCCAACCCCTCTTCCTTTGGATATGTGGAACAACCCTCAATACTTGGTCCATTTCACTCCATAGTTTCTCATATACCCCATGTACTCTTTCATGTACCCTGGCACTTCCTTTGAGTATCCCATGCCTGTCCATTCCCTGATGGAATTTGTTGAATGCTTCGTCCAGTCTTCTCACCTCATTGCACGTCTCCCATGCATTGAATACTACCTGTATCACCCAGTGATGATGGGTGATCATTATGTCTTCTTGCTTAGTGAAAAATACTCACCCTTCTAGGTGCTGGTTCCATAATGCTTCCAATTCAATGAAGATCTGTAGTCCCCATATGAACTGTATCATCCTGCCTTCCTGCATCTCACCTACAAGCAGAAATACCTGTTACTTTTCTCCTTCTTAAATTCATTGCTACTCCACAGCTGCTTTATTAATTACACTACAACTGTACCTAACCTAAAAAAAAGAATTAGATGACTATATCCTAGGCCCTTAATCCATACTTGCCTCGTGATGAGTGGGTGTTGTGTGCTGTCCTTAGGTTAGTTAGGTTTAAGTAGTTCTAAGTTCTAGGGGACTGATGACCATAGATGTTAAGTCCCTTAGTGCTCAGAGCCATTTGAACCATTTGAACCATACAGGTTCCTCATTACCATTTCATTCACAAATTCTTGTTTATCTTCCAATACCTCTCCCCCCATTCTTGCTTTCCAGTACATACCTCCTATCTCTGGAATAACTTCCAGACTCCCTTGAAAAGGTTTCAGCTGCCCTACATGCACCATTGTCATTCTTGTCGGCAACTGAATCTTGACATTTGGTGATGTAGACTCTACCACTTGATATGGCCCTGGATACTTTGCAAAAAACTTCTTTGTTTTTCCCTTCGGCATATATGAAGTTGATAGATCACCCACTCACAAACCTGATACTGTGGCATTCTTCCTTTACAGCCCACTGTTTCATCCTGTTTCTCCAGTGCTTATGTTTGTTCCTCATTACCCTATTCCAAATTTCCCTATTCACTCTGGCAAGTTCGAATGGTGATGGCATTTTATGATCATCTACTACTTCATATGGAGATAATGCTGCATTTGTATGCTGTTTTGAGTTGTAGGTGGAGATGACATACTTCAAGTAGACATCCCAGTTGGTGTGTTGTGAATCAGTGAAGTAGCCAAGTATCTTCCTGACTGATCTATGCACCCTTGCAGTTCTTCCATTTGCTTGTGGATGCAGAGGGCTCATCCTTAACCTCTTCAAATGCAGTAACTTAAACAATTCCTTGAGCAGATCTGAGATGAAGTTCATTCTCTGGTCTGTTACTACAGTTTATGGTATTACATACTTCTGTATCCAATTATTCACAAGTGCTTGTGCTGCTGTTGCTGGCTGCTTTTTTCACATTGCAACCATATCTGTGTATCATTCTTCCTTTGGGATATCCATATTAGTGATTAACAACCCCTTTGTCAATGATCTATGATTGTAAGTACGTACTTATTCCCTGCAGGTGTTCTATTGAATGGACCTAAAACATCAACCCCAGAAATTCAAATAAGCTATGAGGTGTTCCACGCCTTTTATCTCTCATGAGAACACACAGTCAAGTGCACAGTTTGATTCATCACATAATAAAACAAATTCTCTATTAAAATCTAGATATACCAATATTGTACTCAGTGTTAAGGCTTATTTTAGCTCTTTAAAAGAATGCTGGCTCTTTTCTGACCACATCAATTTAGTGCCCTTTTTTAACAGCTGTGTCAATGGTCTGGCAATACCCACAAATCCTTTTACGAACTGGCACAACTCCTAAGAACTATTGCAACTCCTTTACAGATACTGGTACAGGAAATTTATATATGGCTCTAATTATTCTTGGGCCTGTCTTAACCCCGTCTTTGCTTATGATATGACCTAGGTATGCTACCTCTTCTATCACAAAATTATACTTTTCTGTACTCAGTGTTAACTTTGCTGCTTTTTACCTTAGGAATACTTCCCTTAATCACAAAATATGGTGTTCCATGTCTCTCCCATGGACAATTATTTCATCAATATGCACTAAGCACTGCCACAGTTTTTAGACCTCTAAGTATTCTGTCCAACAATCTCTTAAACACTGCAGGTGCCTTTTTTAATGTGAATGGCATTCTTCTGAGTTGATAGTATCCCCAGAATGCCAAAAATGCTGTTTTGTGTCGATCCTGCAGTGCAGCCTCTATCTGGTGATGACCACTCTTCAGATCCATTGTTGAAAAATATTTGCATTGCCCTAAGTGAGCCAAGTCTCTTGTGATGTTTGCCAAAGGGTAGGCATCTAGTATGGTTGTCACATGTAGATGCCTGAATTCACAACAAAACCTTTATTTTTATGTTCCATCCATTGAGTTTCTTTGGTATGAAGACTATTTCTGCAATTATTCAGTTTTTCAGGTGTTGGTTGATTAATTCCTCCAAAACTGTTGTAAGTACCTAGGTTTTCTGTATGGTTTATGGCAGACTGGTGATTCATTTCCTGTTGCTATGCGTTACTGTGTGGTACGTGTAGCTGGTAAAGGCCCTTAAAAAGAAAAAAAAAAAAAAAAAAAAAAAAAAAAAAATAAATAAATAAATAAATAAATAAAAAATAAAAATAAAAATAAAAATCATAAATTCGAAAAGTAATTTTTCCATCCATTCTCTCTTCCTTCCCTCTAGATGCTTCACTTTTCCTTGTAATGCAATTTCAGTGGTGTCCACCAAGAAAAGGAATGACACCTCTTGTATCCCATTCTTCCTTCGGGATATCTATATTAGTGATTAACAACACCTTTGTCAATCCTTTGTCCTCTGTGGTATAATTATCTACAAAAACAGATACCTTCTTTCCACACTTTATTTCTTGTACATGTGCAATACCTCTTTTAACTAAGCAACTTGCCAGATCTAATACTTCATTCTCTTCTAACTGTTCCACCGAACATAAAACTTCTACTGGCAAGCTAGACACAACATTGACCCAAATTGATTTCTCAGTACTCCTACATGCACAATCATGCAAATCAAGTTTTAGTGTGATCGTTCATGGTGTAATTGGTTTATCTTGTATGACAGACTCTGCTTGTGACATCGCTACACTGGTGATGGCTTCACCTAACTGAAACATTTTTCCATTAAGTTTCTCCCTATGTTGCCAAAGACTGATTATGGCACAAAGCTAATATAAGAAGTCTAATCCCAGAATCATGTTGCAGCCCTCACTCATGTGTGACACAATTTCTACACATTGTTTAAATTGAACTGTTCCAGGCAAAAGTCTATGTCCATTGATCCTAATGGTGTGACATCTTTATCCTTCACTGCATGCAATCTGTACTGTGGTTGGTCCCATTGCTTACATTTCATCAGATCACTACCGGCAACCAATGGATGCACCTCTGTATCCAATAATATCCTGCAACACTTTTTTTTTTCTACTATTACTCTTACTACACAGTTCATCTCTGCATACAATTTCATAGCATACAATCTTACTAGGAATGACCATAGGTGGACCTGGGGTTCCTGTTGGCATTTAACACCTAATTCTTCCCTGGTTGTCTGCTGCTAAAACTATTACTTCCTCTTACTTTATTCACAGCACTCTGAGGCTGGTGACACTGCCTCCTTACACGCCCCTTACGTCCATACCTGATACATTTAGTACTAGCAGCAATCACTGTCCATTTACCCTGTATTGCAACTGACAAACTGATCTCCTCACATTCTATAGCTATCTGCAATACTATGCACAAATTTGTTGGACCCCCAGGCCATACACATCTTGACATTTCCACATGCAACCTTCTTAAAAAAGCATTGAGTGCCTTCTGCTCATCGTTTCACAAAATAATCTCATGGACTGCAGCATACTGTCCTAATTCATAGGTACATCTGTTAATTTTCCTTATCCTGTCCACAAATTGTTCCATGGTTTACACATTTCTCTTAGTTGTTAACCTGATTGTTCCCTATAGTAGCTGCCATTATTTTGTTTTATGGTCTAGGGGTAGTGTCTTTGATTAGTAATCAAAATGTCCTCAGTCCCAGGTTTGAAACCTGCCACTGCTTAAATCTGGATTAATAATCAGCATTGGTGGCTGAAGACTTCCAGCATAAGAAGTCACCCCCACTCTGCCAAAGGCCTTGTCAAGGAGGGCAGAGGACAGACAGAGGTTCAGGACACTCTATTGTCATTGGGGTAGGAAACAGTCCCTAAAGGTGGAAGAATTAGCAATGACCAATGGCATGAGGATACAGAAGGAAATGGAAACAACTGCATTAAAGGCACACAACATGTATCTGCAGGACTGTGGCCTGTAACTGAAAAAGTGTCATGATCATCTCTTCATTGGCAAAATATTCTAGTGTAATCTCACATTCAGATCTCTGGGAGGAGGCTGCCAAAGGGGAGGTGACAATGAGAAATAGATTGAATAACCAATGAAATGATGATGTTCTTCTAGTCAGGGCTTGGAATGTCAGAAGCTTGAACGTGATAGGGAAGCTAAAAAATCTGAAAAAGGAAATGCAAAGGGGCCAGTGAAGTGAATTAGAAAGAAGACAAGGATTTCTGATCAGATGAGTATGGGGTAATATCAACAGCAGCAGAAAATAGAATAACACACATAGGGTTCATTATGAATAGGAAGGTAGGGCAGAGAGTGTGTTACTATGAACACTGCAGTGACAGGGTTGTTCTTATCAGAATTGAAAACAAACCAAAACTGACAATGATAATTCAGCTGTAAATGCTGACATTGCAAGCTGAAGACGAAGAGATAGAGAAATTATATGAGGATATTGAAAGGGTAATACAATACATAAAGGGAGATGAAGATCTAATAGTGTTGGGGAACTGGAATGCAGTTGTAGAGAAGGAGTAGAGGAAAAGGTTGCAGGAGAATATGGGCTTGGGACAAGGAATGAGAGATGAAAAGGAGTAATTGAATTCAGTAAGAAATTTCAGCAAGTATTAGCAAAAAATCTGTTCAAGAAGCACAAGCGGTGGAGTTATACTTGGAAAGGGTCAGGTGACATGGGAAGATCTAAGTTGGATTACATCATGGTCAGGCAGAGATTCCGAAATCAAATACTGGATTGTAAGGTGTACCGAGGAGCAGATACAGACACAGATCACAATGTAGTGGCGATGAAGAGTAGGCTGAGTTTAAGAGATTAGTCAGGAAGAATCACTAAACAAAGAAGTGGGATAGAGAAGTACTAAGGAATGAAGAGGTACGCTTGACACTCTATAAGGGTATAGATACAGCAACAAGGAGTAGCTCAGTAGCCAATACATTTGAAGAGGAATGATCATCTCTAAAAATGGCAATCACAGAAGTTGGAAAGAAAACCATAGACACAAATACTCTAATTGCAAAGAAACCACAGGTAACAGAAGAAGTACTTCAGTTGATCGATGAAAGGAGGAAGTACAAAAATGTTCAGGAAACAGAACAGAAATACAAGTCGCTGAGGAATGAAATACATAGGAAGTGTAGGGAAATTAAGACGAAATGTTTGCATGAAAAATGTGAAGAAATCGAAAAAGATTGTCGGAAGGACTGACTCAGCAAATAGGAAAGTCAAAATAATATTCGGTGAAACTAAAAGAAGGCTGATAACATTAACAGTGCAATAGGAATTTCACTGTTAAATGCAGAGGAGAGAGCGGATATGTGGAAAGAGTGCATTGAAAGCCTCTATGAGGGGGCAGATTTGTCTGACGTGGTAGAGGAAGAAACAGGAGTCGATTTAGGACAGTTTGCGGATCCAGTATTAGAGTCAGAGTTTAAGAAACCTGTGGAGGCCCTAAGATCACATAAGGCAAAAGGGATGGATAACATTCCATCATTCCAATACAATTTCTAAAATCATTAGGGGAAGTGGCAACAAAACATCCGTTCACATTTGTGTGTAGAATGTATGAGTCTGGCGACATACCATCTCACTTTTGGAAAAATATCATCCACACAATTCCGAAGATTACTGGAGCCGACAAGTGCAAGAATTATCGCACAATCGGCTTACCTGCTCATGCATCCAAGTTTATGACAAGAATAATACACAGAAGAATGGGAAAGAAAGTTGAAGATGTGTTAGATGATCATCAGTTCGGCTTTTGGAAAGGTAAAGGCACCAGAGAGGCAATTCTGACGTTGCAGTTGACAATGGAAGCAAGGCTAAAGAAAACTCAAGACTCTTTCATAGGATTTGTCGACAAGGGAAAACTACTGGACAATGTAAAATGGTGTAAGATGTTCGAAATTCTGAGGAAAATAGGGTTAAGCTATAGGGAGATACAGATAATAGACAATATGTGCAGGAGCCAAGAGGGAATAATAAGAGTGGATGACCAAGAACGAAGTGCTCAAATTAAGAAGGGTGTAAGACAGGAATATAGTCTTTTGCCCCTACTGCTCAGTCTGTACATCAAAGAAGCAATGATGGAAATAAAAGAATGTTCATGTTCAAGGTGAAAGGATATCTATGACATGATTCGCTTATAACATTGCTATCCATAGTGAAAGTGAAGAAGAATTACATGATTTGCTAAATGGAATGAACAGTCTAATGAGTACAGAATATGGACTGAGAATGAATCAAAGAAAGATTAAAGTAATGAGATGTAGCCGAAATGAAAACAACAGGAAACTTAACATCAGGGTTGAGGGTTACGAAGTAGATCAAGTTAAGGAATTCTACTACCTAGGCAGCAAAATAACCAATGATGGATGGAGCAAGGAGGATATCAAAAGCAGACTAGCGCTTGCAAGTAGGGCATTCCAGGCTAAGAGGTCGACTAATATCAAACGTAGTCACATAGTCCTTAATTTGAGGAAGAAATTTCTGAGAATGGTCGTTTGAGGCAGAATTGTATGGTAGTGAAACATGGGCTGTGGGAAAACTGGAACAGAAGAGAATCAAAGCATTTGAGAAGTGGTGCTACAGACAAATTATGAAAATTAGGTGGATCGATGAGATGAGGAATGAGGAGGTCCTACAAAAAATCGGGGAGGAAAGCAAAATATGGAAAACACTGACAAGGAGAATGGACAGGGTGATAGGACAATAGGGAACTGTAGGGGGTAAAAACTGCAGAGGAAGACAGAGATTAGAATAAATCCAGCAAATACTTCGGGATGTAGGTTGCAAATGCTATTCTGAGATGAAGAGGTTGGCACAAAATAGAAATTCGTGGTGGGCCGCATTCAACCAGTCAGAAGACTGATGACTCTAAAAAAAATCTCTGAATCAACCCTTCTTCAAATTCTTTGAATGTTGCGGTTCCCTTAAGAGCTTCTGTGTAGCCTACAACAGTTTCAGCTTCCCCTGTTGGTCTCAGTTTTGCAACACTCAATAATTTTTTTATCAGACCAACTTTCCATCTCAGCCAGTTTTCCAAGGTCTCTTACAAAGCCCTGCACATCTTCGGTTGCCTTACCAGAAAAAGGAGCAATTAAACTTGTCATTGACAAATCTATACCCCATTGTGACAATCGCAATTCTATCAACTCTAATAGTTCTGTACTATCTGATGTTCATTGTGCTACCTTTCCTAACAATATGTTACTTTCGTGTGGACACAGAAATGTACCGTAAACTGTTAACTATTGTAACCTCAGTTATTTGAAAGGAAGGTAGTGTCAAGAGAGCATCTGTCAGTCCCCACGTGAGACTCACCGCAACGTTAATTTTTTTAGTGACTGGCAGGAGCTACAAGGATATTGACTTTACAGCTGTTATTTCGAAATAAGCTTTGAGCCGCATCATGGTAGAAACCTGTGTAGATGTGTGGTGTCACCGCCAGACACCACACTTGCTAGGTGGTAGCTTTAAATCGGCCGCGGTCCATTAGTACATATCGGACCCGCGTGTCGCCACTGTCAGTGATCGCAGACTGAGCGCCACCACACGGCAAGTCTTGAGAGACTTACTAGCACTCGCCCCAGTTGTACGGACGACTTTGCTAGCGACTACACTGACGAAGCCTTTCTCTCATTTGCCGAGAGATAGTTAGAATAGCCTTCAGCTAAGTCCATGGCTGCGACCTAGCAAGGCGCCATTAACCATATCTAGAGAGAGTCTCACTTGTATCATCAAGAATGCTGTATACAAATGATGGATTAAAGTTAAGTATTCCAGCAGCTACGTACTTTTCTTTATAGCATTCATTACGTATCCTGTTTCAGACCTAAGCAAGCCTGCGTGAATTAAGCGCGTGCCCTTTCGGCTTCCTCGCCTTGTGTCTAGACTGTCTTGTCTAGACACAACAAGATGTATATGGCGTTCTGAAAAAGGAATATTTAAAGGTATGTAATGCGTTATGTTTAAATTTATTACTTCTTTACTGTTAATTCTATTCGCAACACATTTTGCAGATTTATCCACATATGTTGCTGAATGTACCTTCATAAATATGTCATCGTGCGACCCATAGTCCAAGAGGTATTACGTCATAAACACTGAGACTAGGCTAGGGTGACCAAATTATTTTCGGTGAAAACTGGGATACATTCACCCGGATGCCAATGGACACCTCATTCCACATGTACCCAGGTTCCTTAATTTTAAATATTAGTGTTTTGTTGATACATTTCGTTAACCCGATTATTTTAACTAATAAGAGGATACAAAAGATTGATATAATCTAGATTATCTGTAAAATTAATGACATTTAATAAACGTATACAGTAATAAAGAAATGTACTACGATTTTACAAAATTTTACAGCCATTCAACTTTTAATCAATTAATATTAACATGAGCTTTAATATTACTGAGCACTTGTAGATGGAATTGACTGTCCTTGCAGAAAAGAGTATTTTTCGCTGCCTCCAGCCTTCTTGATCATGTATTTGTTCTTTGAGACACAGTGATAAAACTCGGCACAATCCATTTGTAGTTGTACAGGGTCTGCAGGATTGCTTCAAGAGAGTCCACCTCCATTCTGTTTCTTTCATCAGTCCACTGGATATTGATGAACGAAAATATTCTTTCCACATTGGCATTATGGGCTGGGATTGCAAATAAATACCTTGCAATTATTACCAACTCAGAGTAATGCTGAAGACAGTCACAGCTTTTAAAAAGAACTCACCCACTTCTCATGACATTCCAATGGTGTTTTTTTTTTTTTTTTTCATCAATCCAGCCGGCCGAAGTGGCCGCGTGGTTCTGGCGCTGCAGTCTGGAACCGCGAGACCGCTACGGTCGCAGGTTCGAATCCTGCCTCGGGCATGGATGTGTGTGATGTCCTTAGGTTAGTTAGGTTTAACTAGTTCTAAGTTCTAGGGGACTAATGACCTCAGCAGTTGAGTCCCATAGTGCTCAGAGCCATTTGAACCATTTTTTTCATCAATCCACTTGTGAAGACTTTCTTCAACAAAATTTGTCAGTATGCTGAACTGATCAAAGAGAATGGAATCATCGATTTCAATCTCTTTACTCTTCAAATAAGAAACTGTATCTTCAACACTTTCCCATTTTGGCACTCTCTTCAGTAACATCCAATCAAACACCGGCGATGAGGGTAAATATGAGGCGCTCCACTTGGTGAGATATTCTACACAAGTGTCATAAAACTTATTAACTTCTTCTCTAAAACTCCTTTCCGCTGCTTCTGATACTTCTGCTCTTTTAAGGACAGATTTAACATTAAAAGAAATGAACAGCTGTTCTCTCCTCTTAATAACAGTTTCCAGGGGATTTTTCAAAACATCATTTACCTCTATTACACTTTTCGTGCTTCCATCAATTTCCTTTATCCCATGCTGCAAAGTGCTAAGCTGACTGTGAATGAACCATAAGTAGGCTTCACGTAAAGGGTTACTGAAAAACTGAACCAATATTTTGGAGGCTTTGTCTTCATTTAGGAAAAAATCTTTTAATGGTTCAAACAGGCGGATTACTCTTTCAACTGCTGGAAACAGTGATAACCAACGAGTTTTCGAGTGACACATTACATTCATATATTTAGTTCCCACATAATCACAGAACTCCTTAAGCTTCTCTGTTCTAACAGTATATGTGCAAAAGTGTGAGTATACCTTCATGACGATAGTTTCAACATCACAGCTTAAACTGTCAGCAGATGTCTGCACGCTATTGTGTAAAACATGTGCAGGGCACCCTATGCCTTCAATGTTTTCACACAATGTTGCCTTTAATTTGGTAAATAAGTTGCATTTGCCTTGTCTTTTTAAACCACCAAAGTTTTTGTTGGTGTTGTCTCCACAAAATGCCACACATTTATTTTTCTCAAGATCAAACATTTCGATAGTATTCATATAAAATATTGAAATTTCATCAGATGTTTCATTAGGTAGGGAACTCACCTTCAAAAGTTTGGTCTGAATTCCCTGATTAATATCAAAAAACTGAACAACAAACGGAAATATTTTAGTGGCCTTATGATTGCTGGCATCAGTGGATATCCCGTAGAAAGAAGACTTTTTGATGTATTCAAGGCTTTCCTTTACACTCTGGGGAGCAATAACTCCTTTCACTAAGGCTGACACTTTAGTTCTTGCTGAAATAAATTTTTTTGCAATGGAAGAATCATCAAACATAATGCTGTTAAGCTTATAGTACAATCACTAGATCTATAAATTTGGTGATGTTTTACCGTGTCGTAGGCTAGTGTAAGCTCGGCTGCTCGAATTTTCGTCTCTTCACTTGACTGATGTTTCACAAAATAATTTTGTAGAGTTTTACTGCAGCTCGGTGCACTGTATCTGATAATGTGTTTCGTTGACCTGATGTGATCAACTATGTCGGAACGTCCACCATGACTTATACTAATAAAACAGTTACATACGGAACACTCTGCTTTGTAATCAAAACGACCTTTCTTAATGAAATTCCATTCCTTGGAATAACAGTCACTGAACTTGCAGGCACGTTTCGGCATTGCGTTTCACAGTACTGCAGCAGTGATACCACTAATATGAGAAAAACTATTGCAGTTTGTCTGACAAAACATCAACTACTACACTGTTCTGACAATGAGTGTTTGAGTAAGTGGCGCGACAATCGGACGGTTTCATAGCTCTGTTACAATAATACAACTTACTACTTGTTGGCCAAAGTACCGCTCAAAGTAAATTATTGCCTGAGTGTATCAATACTGATACTGTGATTACTAGTATGGGACAATGGAGGTTTTAGACAAATAAGCTGATATATATTAATTGCTTGTGTTGTATTTCCTTTAATATAGTGAAATCCCAAAAAATTGAGAAAGTTTCACGAAATGTATTTAAAAACTGAATTCCGAGACTTTTGAGCGTCCCGAATTTTGGGACACCGGAACACAGGGATGAAAACCGGGACAATCCCGGTTTTCCGGGACGTTTGGTCACTCTAGACTAGGCCCACGAGAAAGACAGGCCGCGGTGCGTACGTCGCTCAGCTCAGCAGACAAAATGCGTTTCTTGATCTGTTAACTCGCAGCTGGGCGCGTACATATCAACAGAACTGCATCTTCTACTGGAATCTGCTATTATGAAGTCTTACTGATTAATATTACTACAACAAAAGTTAATTTAATATCAATACGCGATGGAACTGGTATAACGGTTTGTTTACAGCATTTAGTCTCTTCTGCTTAACAGTTCTCATTTCATACAAGAAATGTTGGCTTATGCAACTGATAATCATTTTAGCACGATTTTAATTGTATTTTACTCCAGTACAGCCATAACAAATTATAAGTAGGCCAATGGACTGCCGATTATTGTAGGACTAATAACAGTAAGACTCCATAATAGCGGATTGTTGTGTTTGTAATCTGGCTCCTTGGTTCTTTTGTTTGTATACGTCGAGTATGGCGAGTAGACTATCTTTGCTCTTGATGTTCACTCTAAGTTTGCTACATTTAATGTGTTGTTATAAGAATATAAGTATTATGAACAATCTCCTACTTATCTTTTTCAATGCCTAACCTTGCTCTGCTAACAGGTTACGGGCCCAGAACGGTAAATCTGTGCAGTGAACTATGTTTGTTGTGGGGGTAGGAAGATAAATAACTGAAGAAGAGTGTTAGATTATGTGCCCACATTGTGTGTGATACTTGTTTTGATTTGTGTTTTGTCAACTTCATTAGCATTTGAACTCTCGTTTTTCAGAAGAAGTGAGTCACGTACTCTAGTGCTTTGAATTCGAGTGTGTGAGAATGGCTTCAGATGTAGTTTGAGAAAAAAAGTGGTAGACAAACTGAGAAACAAGGATGATTATAACATGTGGCAGTTCGGAATGAAACTCATTCTAATACGCGAGAAATTATGGGATTATACCGTAGGTGCATTTATAAATGCACAGAAGGATATAGATGTGTAGACACATATTCTTTTGCATGTGCATAAATCTCTGTATGCACACGTGGAAAACACAACAAAAGCAAAGGAAGCTTGGGATACTTTGGAAAACCTGCTTCCTGGTAAGAATAAAACCAGATGGATGAATCTCTGGGATGTCCTGCTGGATACTACATTATCCAAACGCGATGGAAATATTCAAAATTACGTTACTCACATTTTGGATGTAGCCAACAAACTGCAGAGCATGGGCAGACCAGTTAATAATGGGTTAATTGCACTGATTGTGCTTAGAGGTTTACAAAAAGTTTGTTTACCATTCTGAATGGGTATAGAGTTCAGTACAATGGACGAAAATTTCACATCAGAAAATATCAAAGCAAAGTGTAGCGTGGAACAATGCCTCAAATTGAACAAAGATGGCAGTGATGGTGCTTTATTTACAAAGAATTGTAAGGAATCACAACACGGTTTCTGAAAAGATAAGCAAGAAAAGAAGAAAATGAAATGATTCAATTGCTGGAAGTATGGTCATTTCAAGTCCGAATGTCCTCAGAAGCAAGAACTGTCAAAGAAAGAATCAAAGGGAACAGAAAAGTCATTGTTTTGTGCACTCGGTATGTCAGATTTCAACCAGAGTGAGTGGATCATTGATTCCGGAGCATCGTAACACATGAGATCAAGAAAATAATGGCTTAAAGATTTTGAAACAGAAAATAGCGAACAAAAAATTATGAATTGTGCTGATAGTATTGAATTAGTGAACGAAGGGAAAGGTGATGTTATTGTCAATTCGCCAGATATATCCTCAATAAATAAAGTTATTCTTGTCCCTGGCTTAGCGACTAATTTGTTGTCAGTTTCTGCTTTGTTTTTGACAAAGATGGACGTGAGATGCTCAAAAGTGGTGAGATACTTTGTTCTGGATCAGAGTCAAATGGCATTTATAAACTAAAAAAGATAGTGAGCCTGTGTTGTCAGATGAGCATGCTCTCACTGTTAGAAATTGTAGTAATCTGGAAGACTTATGGCACCGTAGACTTGGTCATGTTAGAGTTGACACTGGACTTGAGCTATGTTTACAGAATGGTGGCATAAAGTTGGAGTGTTGTGACTCTGAAACTCTTGACAAGTGCAAATCGTGTGTACTGGGTAAAATGTCGAAATTCCCATTTCCTAAGACTGATTCCAGTAGAAGATGCAATTCTCATTCGTACGTACACGCCTAGTTACGAGGTAACAGGTGTAGAAACGTAGTTTGCTGAGTTGAGCAAGTGAGAGAGCGCAGGCCTACCTTCGTGACGTACGCGCCGCGGCCTGCCACGCACTGAGACCCATGAAAATATACCGCATCGTGCATGAAGTTTTAATACATTTATTTGTTGCTACTGAAGTACTCCTGCCGTCGCGTTAGCTTAAGGAAATCGCTAACATCTGGCAGCGCTTTTGTCAGCTTTCTACTACGAAGCACAAGCGGCTGTAAGCGAAAACAAAAGCCATCCACAGAGTTATGAAGAAGTGTTGCCATGGGGACGTTTACAAAGCCGAGTTGTAGCTAACAAATAGCTGCGCCTAACGTACCAAACCTGTCCGAGCTATTGTACTGCAAACAGTTTATTTTTCGTTTTCGTCTGTAATATAAAATTGCTACAATCAATATTCGGGCAATGCCGAGTTTGTTAGCTAGTTAAATAAATAAATGGAGATTAAAAAGAAATATCATTTTAACGCCTCACGACTTTAAGCAAAAATTTTAAATAAATATTAACGAGTTGAAAAATTAAACTAAATAAAGTAATAAAATATGTAGAAAATATTTTGTGGATAGATTAGGATCTGCATAATGTCAGGTATCTCTCCGAAAATTCTCAAAGTATGTCTACTTAGAAATTGCTGGTAATTTATATATTTTATATATTTATTATCTTGCTATTTGAACTAGTAATAGGCTGACCTGGATGACTGGGCTGTACAACAGTAGTGCTACTGACAACATTACTCGTTCATATTTGTATATATTTGACGACGCTGGTGCTGATTATGCATTTAGCATTTGACGATGTCACTATGGCTGCAGTACATTAGGACTTTGTTTTTATAAAACAGATCTGATGATGGTCATTATAGACCGAAACCGCTAATCTGTTAACATAAAGTTTGTGACCATCGACGTAAATTAAAGGAAACAACCTGTGTTGGCTATTACTCTTCACTTAACGATTCTTATTCATCTTCCTCCAAAGGGAAATAAAATGAACTCGTTGTTTATCTATATACACATGTAAAAAAGGCAGTTTCCTCACTGCTTTATATGCAGCCACCTTATTGCAGCTGACGGGAAGTATGACAGAATCGTGCCACAAGAGCGTAATGGAATGTAATATTTCAACTACAAAAACACCCAGAGCATTGTACTGATGACAACAGCCAACGCTAATTGTGAATTTATCTACTGCGGTGTTGGAACAAATGACCAGATTTCAGGAGGAGTCATTGCAAACAGAAAGGTTAATCATAAATTGACACAAGGTAGCTTCAAGGTTCTTTAAACAGAGAAAGTTTCAAATAGTAATCAAGCACTTTCTTACATGTTTGTGGGTGATTAAGCACCTGCGATCCGAATTTCTTACACCATATCCCAGTGGCAGCTTAAACTGACACACCCGATGTTTTAATCATTGTTTGTCAAGAGTTTGGTGTGTCATTGAAAACACGTTTAGGATAATGGCTTCTCGTTTCCGAATCTTGCAAACTGCCATTAAATTCAAAATTATGCATAATGTTTAACATGGCAGACATGATCTGGTTCTAGAAAGCACAATAATAGTGAGGGGCAACTTTTAAGTATATTTCAACAATGAATGGTCACTGCCCTGGCAAGACGAAGCTATCGCGTAATTTAAAACGCCATAAAATGGTGCTATTCAAACGGGCATTTACTGGGCGCATCATAATCGTTCCCAGATTGTGCTTTAAACAACTTGACACTAATTCGAAAACAATCATCGCAGATTTCTTTTGTATCCACTACCTTATGTACTAACTACGCTGCAAAATATTTTCTTTTGTTAAAATACTGTAGAACCGCACTATGAAGTACAAGAAATTATTGTACACATGATACTTATAACAATACTTATTGAAACTCAAACTGCCTAATTTTGTATGAGGGACGCAATAAATAAAGGTTGTTGGCCACGAAAATTAGAGGTGATTTTTTATTATTGCTTACCTCCCTTTCAGAATCTTCTGTGTTTGACCATTATCTTCTCAGGTGTTGGTCTTTGACATGCAAAAAGGGAAGTTAGTCAAAGTATTACAAAGAAGGTTGATAAATTTCTTCCATTCCAGCTCCAGGTCACATGGACGCTTTTACATTCGCACTCTCTTTGTAATAAACTGTTACAAATGAGTAGATCTTTTTGTTTACTAACTCTTTTCTTTCTTCGTGGTCCACTTTCTTGTACTCATTAACCAAAGTGACGTCTACAATGTGATTTTGTTAACGTGTTTATGGCAATGCCTCTTCGTAGCTTTATAGAAGGCTTTCGTTTCCGCCTACAGCCATTTCCGCTTCACAACTGAAAGCTGTCAAAAGCACTGCCAGATATCAGGAATTTCCTTGACTTGACTGTAGGAGTGTCTTAATAGTAAAGAATAAATGTATTAAAACTTCATGCATGACGCGGCATTTTTTCTCGTATCCCAGTGCTAATCACATCTCTTGCACTATATGTCGTACAATGACTTCTTTATGTAGGTACATTCAGCAGCATATGTGAATACTGTCTGCAAAATATCTTGTGAATAGAGTTAGTAGCAAAGAAGTAATAAATTGAGACGTCATGCACAATGCTGCAGTTTTTCACTGACCTACTACAAAGAGCTCAAATCGCTGCAATCCCACAGGTCGATGGCAAGTGAAAACTAAATCGATATTATTATCGAAACTAAGAAAGGACTCTCGAGATGAAAGACGATACTGCCAACGAACGAAGACAACACAAGAAAGAGAAGTCAGGCTGCAACAATACCTTGAAGCCAAACTACGATACAAAGACGAATTACAAAAAACAAGGCAGGACCGTTGGTACAATTCCATCAGAACCAAATTACAGAATAACATGTTGGTGAGCCCTGCAAAATACAAACTGAGAGAATAAAAACGCCAACGATAATGTCAACATTAAAGCAACAATTCGGCACAATGACGCAGAGCTGGAGATGCTCGGCAGAATACCTGCTAAACAAGTTACTACCAGACGACGACGACCCTTCACACTACCAACACCATCACATACACTATGTGATCAAAAGTATCCGGACACCCTCAGAAACACACGACTTTCATATTAGGTGCATTGTGCTGCCACCTAGTGCCAGGTACTCCAGATCAGCGACCTCAGTAGTCATTAGAAATCGTGAGAGAGCAGAATGGGCCACTCCGCGGAACTCACGGACTTCGAACGTGGTCAGGTGATTGGGATACACTTGTGTCATACGTCTGTACGCGAGATTTCTACACTCCTGAACATTCTAGGTCCACTGTTTCCAATGTGATAGTGAAGTGGAAACCTGAAGGGACACGTACAGCATTAAAGCGTACAGGCCGACCCCGTCTGTTCACTGACAGAGACAGCTGACAGTTGACGAGGGTCGTAATGTGTAATAGGCAACATCTATCCAGACCATCACACAGGAATTCCAGACTGCATCAGGATCCACTGCAAGTACTATGACAGTTAGGCGGGAGGTGAGAACACTTGAATTTCATGGTCGAGTGGCTGCTCATAAGCCAGACATGACGCCAGTAAATGCCAAACGACGCCTCGTTTGGTGTAAGCGCAAACATTGGACGATTGAACAGTGGAAAAACGTTGTGTGGAGTGGCGAATCACGGTACACAATGTGGCGATCCGATGGCAGGGTGTGGGTATTGTGAATGCCCGGTGGACGTCATCTGCCAGCGTGTGTAGTGTCAACAGTAAAATTTGGAGGCGCTGGTGTTATAGTGTGGTCGTTGTTTTAAGCACTTTCTTGCTTCCCACTGTTGAAGAGCAATTCGGGGATGGCGATTGCGCCTTTTAACACGATCGAGCATCTGTTCATAATGCACGGCCTGTGGCGGAGTGGTTGTACGACAATAACATCCCTGTAATGGATTGGCCTGCACAGAGACCTGACCTGAATCCTATAGAACCCCTTTGGGATGTTTCTGTCATCAAGGCTAAGGGTGGGCCAACACCATATTGAATTCTAGCAATACCGATGGAGGTCGCCACGAACTTGTAAGTCGTTTTCAGCCAGGTGTTCGGACACTTTTGATCACATAGTGTAGACCTCCGCAGACAAATGGACATTAACCACGTAAGTGGTGGAATCACTGTTCCTTTCGCTCGTGAGGAGGCTGCACTAGCAATAACGAAACTTCAAGAAAGGAAAGCTCTGGGCGCAGATGGGATCAACTCAGAAACCATTAAAATTGCTGCACCACATATCGTTCCCTACCTGACGGACTCACTTACCCACCGTTTACATCAAGGAAGAATACCCGCCTGTTGAATGATGGCCAATGTGGTGGTTATCAAAAAATCAGAGGACAAGAACTCAACAGGCCCAAAATCATATAGATCGATCCACCTACTGAATGTACTAGGCAAGGTACAGGAGAGGCTACTGTATGCCAGACTACTCTCACACAGACAGCTTCTGGACCTCAGTCCACATCAGTTTGGGTTCAGGCTGCGCACGTATATCGACGATGCAGTATATAGGGCTTTGCACGTAGCTCAGAACACACAGGACAAACTTTTGGTGGCCGTTTTGATTGGTATATGTGGAGCCTTTGACAACCTTTGGTGGCCTGCGCTATTCGAAAAGTCAAAACAAATGCAAATCCTAACAGATTTATTTAACAGCTTCCTCAACTACTGCAGAGACAAAGTTTTAGAATGGCGAGCGGGCCAGTGAAGAGTTGTCAAGAAAATCGTCAAAGGATGCCAACAGGGATCCATATGTGGACCCATATTCTGGGGCACTGCTGTTCAATCGATGATAGACAACATAGACAAAAATGAAATAGCGAATGGGATATTACCGTGCGCTGATGATTTGCTCTTAGTGGTATCGGGAAACTCAAGAAGATACTTAGAACAAAAGATTATGCAATGTCTCATAGACATCAGTGAATAGTGTAATAATAAACTAACAACTGCAGATAACAAAATGATGTACTTACTACTGAAAAGCGATCTTAAACGAAACCCTAGCAACAAGTTAAGTAACACAACCTTGCAACGCAAAAGAGTGACAAGATATCTAGGTTTATACTTTGATGACAAACTGAAGTTTACTGAACTTATCAGACTTACATCCGACAAAGCAATGATAGTAATGCATAAATTAGCAAGACAAAGTACTAAAAATATAGCCTACCCATAAAGACAATACATACATATCACATCGCAATATTCGAGTCCATAGTATGCTTTGCTGTGAGCGACTGGGTCATCGACTGAGGCTTGCAACACTGTGAGACGTGACCGAAGAAGTGTTCTGCTCAGGATGTCGGAGGTCTTGGGCATAACATCCGCAGAGGCACTGTGCGTGGTGATGGGAGTGTGCCCCATTGATATCACCATCCGTCAAAGAGCAGCAACATACTGGTTGAAGGAAGGCAGACGTTACAAGGTATTTGAAATTATAGGAGTGGACATCACAGAAAGGCGGCAACTAAAAAGCTAGCGAAAGGAAACCTGGCAGAGAGAATGTGATTCGACGCAAAAGGAGTGTTGTGCCTACACCTTCATCCAAAACATCAAGGAACGAATGAGGCTAAAACATATAGATACCTTACATGGCATGGTTCATTTCCTTGCGGCCATGATCACACCCAGAACACATCCTTCGGTCTGGTCTCAGCCGAACGCCCATGTGCAGCTGCAGAGAACTAGGTTCTCCTGAACATGTCACTTTACACTGTGACAGACTCCCACACATACGACCATAAACTGAGTATGACAACATAGAACAAATTGTACGGGAGCCGGACGACTGGAGAATGCAGAATGACATAACAAGTAATGTGTCATGTACCTTACACGAATTATATGAACAAGAACATTCACATATACAAATAAGAGCAAACGCACAAACACGTGAACAGGCTACTTGGAATGATACACCCACCGACACAAACAAAGGAACAGACTCAGATGCTGAAACAGATACAAACAGTGTGATTAATAAGATGTAAGATAAGACTAAATTAAGGAAAATGGAAATAGATTAACTGTCATTTTAATATCTGTAGAAACTCTTGGCAATACCTGTAACTGGAACGGTATAACTGTTTATTAAGCTTAGGTAAAATAATACCTGTAATGAAAATGAAGCAATTGGTTATAAAACTTAGATAAGGTTTTGGCTTGTAGACATCACAAACACCATGTGCACAACACGTAGAAATAAGGAAGTCAAAGATGCACAAATAATGTACTGATTATGCCCTGTGTAAAGCACAAATGGCCTGCAACAAATGTACTATTCGAGTAATACAAATACACGCCTGCACACATAAATTTATCAAGTAAGTATTAAAGATGTATTTTATATGCTACCTCGAATGGAACAGGCTCGATGATTTGTCGGGCCCCTGCACCCAAGATAGCTTTCTGGTGGCATCTCTAACACAAATATATGTAATTTCCAATTATATTTTAAATTCAAGGTTCTTCTTATTTTAGAAAATTTTTCAGAAGTGTAATGTATCATAAAGTGATAATATAGCATAACTTTTTTTCTCTCTTCCTAAATTCCTATATTCTATTCATAAATTGTTAATTTTAAAAATTTTATTTCTTACTTGCTTTTAAGTCCATAAGTATTTAAAACTCCAAAATTACTAATCCTTATTACAAACAAGAAATATCCCATATGTTTCTCTTTCTGTATACGTACACTTTCACATTGTAAAAATACGTTCTGTCTTATTAACTAGGCGGCAGGTCATATGTAAATGAGAGAAGCAAATAATAGTTTTTCACCCGACTCAGTGTTTATGACCTCATATCTCCTGAACTATGTGTGATATCATAATATAAATTTGTAGGTGAATTTAGCGGCTTATGTGGATACCGTTTGAAAATTTTATTGCGAAACGTCACACACGATGAGGTAGTTGTTCTCTCGTATCACTCATTGTGATGTCGTATTTCCTGAACTATGATACGCAGGAGGTTTTTTCTCCAACAGTGATTGCTGGCAGTCTGTAAAGGATAAGTATACCGAGTTTGGTTGAAATTGGTCCTGTGGCTTAAGAGGAAGGGTGTAACACACACACACACACACACACACACACACACACACACAGGGCAGTCCATTGACAGTGACCGGGCCAAATATTTCATGAAATAAGCATCAAACGAAGAAACTACAAAGAACGAAACTTGGACCACCCTGTATATAAATACATACATACATACTCTACTGTTATAATATGAATGGATTAACAATAGAACGTTTTGTTTACTTATCTTTAAATTTTCCTTCGTCAGCAAGTTCTACACAGATTTACTGGTTTCTGGTATCATCTGGCTTGTATAGAAATTATGGTTGTAAATTCAAAGCTCTTGTACCTCCTGCCTGTCGCCACAGACATTAAAGTAGCAGTGAGACTCTTGTGGGTTGATAGCTCCCATCATGACACTATCTTCTTTTTCAATTTCTGGAATTACAAATGTTAACAGTTTACATTACGTTTACATGTTTTTACGTAAATAAATGCGCTGATATTCTGGCAACTGTTGTAGATGGGGACAATTCACATGGAAGAATATGCCTCTCTTCAATAACCATGCGACGAGTATATGTTTAAGGAGTGGAGGGCTCGGTTTATTTGACCGACACGGTTGAGCTGAACTTTCTTCATTCATATCTCGTAAGACCATTAGAATAAACATTCCCAATTGGAGAGAGATCAGGCGACCTCGCACTCCAAGGAAGGGTCTGGCAAGCACGAAACAAGCAGTAGAAACCCTCGCCGTGTGTGGGCGGGCATTGTCTGGCTCCAATGTAGTCCTAGGATGGCTTGCTATGAAGAGCAACAAAACGTGGCGTACAGTATTGTCCACATACCACTGTGCTGTAAGCGTGTCGTGGATGACAACCAAAGAACCTTTGCTACGAAATAAAATGGCACCCCAGAGCATCACTCTTGGCTGTCGGGCCGTATGGCGGGTGACATTCAGGTTGGTATCCAACCACTGTCTGCGACGTCTCCAGACACGTCTTCACTGGTCATACGGACTCAGTTCGAAGCGGGAACCATCGCTGAAGACAGTTCTACTCCAGGCCGAATGTGCCAAAATCCACTGAAAACGGACTTGTTGATGTACAGAGGTCAGTGGTAGTGTGCGCAAGGAGCACCGTGAGCTGAGCCTACTCTATGTGAGCCGCCTATTAATGGTCCTTGTGGTCACTGATGATGATGATGATGATGTTTGGTTCGTGGGGCGCTCAACTGCGCGGTTGTCAGCGCCCGTACGAATTCCCAACCTTTGCTCAGTCCAATCTCGCCACTTTCATGAATGATGATGAAATGATGAGGACAGCACAAACACCCAGTCATCTCGAGGCAGGTGAAAATCCCTGACGCCGCCGGGAATCGAACCCGGGACCTCGTGCTCGGGAAGGCAGAACGCGACCGAGAGACCACGAGCTGCGGACTTGTGGTCACTGAAGCACCGCTTGCGCATCAGGTCGATGATAATTATGAATGCGCGGCTCCGAGTGCCTCTCTGACAATTCTCGGACCTAACGTCGTCCCTCTAGGTAGACCGCTTCCTTCTTGACGCTGTCTTCGGCCGCGGTTTAGCCATTCCTGCCAACATCGCTCCTATTCAAAAGTCGAGCGATTCGTCGATTACTTCAACCTGCTTGTTTAAACCCAACTTCAAGCCGGCCCCTGTGACCGAGTGGTTCTAGGCGCTTCAGTCCAGAACCGCGCTGCTGCTACGTTCGCAGGTTCGAATCCTGCGTATGATGTCCTCAGGTTAGTTAGGAGTAAGTAGTTCTAAGTCTAGGGCACTGAAGACCTCCGATGTTAAGTCACACAGTGCTTAGAGCCGTTTGAACCATTTGAAACCCAACTTCACATCTTTTCTCGAATCCTGACATCCGTGCATATTGTTCACGCACCTTCTGCGAGGCATAGTTACTGTCCAACGGAGTACACGAAATTAAACTCGCACGCACGTTATGTCTTAGTATAGACATGTCCCCTACTCATATCCTTGCAAGCTACGCAGTGAAATTGCAGTACAGTGTCACACATTCATCCATTAGCCGCCAAGGCTTACAGTTTTGCATTTTCCGTCGATTCCTGTATGAATATCAGTGTGTGGCCAGTTTGTGTACCTCCTTCGTGGTGCGTCGTTTTCTTTGTTTTAGAGTGTATATCGCTGATCAGCATTGGCCAAAAAGACACATATAAGACACCACCACAACGCAACACACACATGACTACAAAGATAGATAGAGCACCTATTACAACACCAGCAACTCAAACATCAGTCAGTATCTGGCTATAACATTTACCAGCCTGGCCCACTAATGTACTAGCCACACCGTGAAAGCACTACTGGGTAGTGCGTCTTATGAATGGCTTTGTGCTAGACAGCTCTAAGGTTTCGGCACTAGTCTCGGTTTTCATAATAATTTAAGTAAGTGGTAACTCCCCTAGCCTAGGCTAGAGAAACCGCAATACGTAATCCCTTAATTATCAGTCAGAAGCTAGCCCCCATTCACCATTGAGATATTACACTGATAATTGAACTTAGCTTAGATTTAAAGAACTCACTCGAAGTACACTACTGGCCATTACAACTGCTACACCATGAAGATGACGTGCTACAGGCGCGAAATTCAACCGATAGGAAGAAGATGCTGTGATATGCAAATGATTAGCTTTTCAGAGCATTCACACAAGGTTGGTGCCGGTGGCGACACCTACAACGTGCTGACATGAGGAAAGTTTCCAACCGATTTCTCATACACAAACAGCAGTTGACTGGCGTTGCCTGGTGAAATGTTATTGTGATGCCTCGTGTAAGGAGGAGAAATGCGTACCATCACGTTTCCGACTTTGATAAAGATCGGATTGCAGCCTATCGTGATTGCAGTTTATCGTATCGCGACAGTGCTGCTCGCGTTGGTCGAGATCCAATGACTGTTAGCAGAATATGGAATCGGTGGGTTTAGGAGGGTAATACGGAACGCCGTGCTGGATACCAACGGCCTCGTCTCACTAGCAGTCGAGCTGACAGGCATCTTATCCGCATGGCTGTAACGGATCGTGCAGCCACGTCTCGATCCCTGAGTCAATAGATGGGGACGTTTGCAAGACAAAAACCATCTGCACGAACAGTTCGACGACATTTGTAGCACCATGGACTATCTGCTCGGAGACCATGGCTGCGGTTACCCTTGACGCTGCGCCTGCGATGGTGTACTCAACGACGAACCTGGGTGCACGAATGGCAAAACGTCATTTTTTTCGGATGAATCCAGGTTCTGTTTACAGCATCATGATGGTCGAATCCGTATCTGGCGACATCGCGGTGAACGCACAGTGGACGTTACATTTCAGATGTGTTACGACCCGTAGCTCTACCCTTCATTCGATCCATGCGAAACCCTACATTTCAGCAGGATAATGCTCGACGGCATGTTGCAGGTCCTGTACGAGCCTTTCTGGATACAGAAAATGTTCGACTGCTGCCCTGGCCAGCACATTCTCCAGATCTCTCACCCATTGAAAACGTCTGGTCAATGGTGGCCGAGCAACTGGCTCGTCACAATACGCCAGTCACTACTCTTGATGAACTATGGTATCGTGTTGAAGCTGCATGGGCAGCTGTACTTGTACACGCCATCCAAGCTCTGTTTGACTCAATTCCCGTTATTACGGCCAGAGGTGGTTGTTCTGGGTACTGATTTCTCAGGATCTATGCACCCAAACTGCGTGAAAATGTAATCACATGTCAGTTCTAGTACAATATATTTGTCCAATGAATACCCGTTTATCATCTGCAATTTTTCTTGGTGTAGCAATTTTAATGGCCAGTAGTGTACTTGTGTGTGGCCACGCTACTTGTAGCTTACACTAAGGAACCAGAAAGCTAGTGCTTTATTGCTTGTAACCAAATGAACAACCGTACATACGGTCGCCAACGCCGTTCGCAATAGCCGGCATTGAAGACATAAACCATCATTCGGATACTTTCACAGACAGTCATTTGACAGCCATCGGAGGGTTTGTCAAGGATTCACAAGAGGGAAGATTATATGAGATCAGGATGAGAAGATTTACAAGCAGTGTCTGGCGAAATGAGTCATTGTAGTGCAGGTGTGCTTGACTTTATGGTGGCAGCTACACTGAAGTGATTACCGATCACTGGTTGTGACTTCCGAAGACGATGATTTTCCGGCGGTCCCTATCTAGATCTCGGCGCTAATAGTTAGTTTCAGGATATGTTGGTGGAAGGGATGGGCTACACATGATTTATTAAAGTGTGAATGGATTGTATAGGGACTGGTACATTATTTCCATGCACATGAAAATGATATCAAATTAGTAATATTACAGTGCTACTCATTTGTATAATAGTGACCCAGATTCAGCTATGTCAGTCAAACCCAAGCATTTTTAGGTAAATAAAAATAAGTTATTCGAGCTATTGTAGTGCAGTGGACCACTGTTCAACTAAACTAACTCTATACGCAGCATGGTGCTAATATTAACGGCTACAAATCGTATATGAGCTAATTAGGGCCATTATTATGCTTTAATTACTCAGCAGAGAGGAACCGAATTGTAATTCAGGCCACATAAGTTATCCTTTACACACGTTTCCTCTACTGTTTTGATTTTAGTGAGTGGTTTGCACTCATACATTCTAATACAGTCACAGAAACAACAGTTACAACGTCTTCGTGTTACTAGCGTAGGCTGATGCAGTTGTAGTCAGCGTCATGATCCCTGGTATGATTAATCGAACCCACGCTCCACCATTAATCAAAGGCATAATGTATCGACATCGACTTCATTGCAGACCAATGATCACAGATGGCAGGCACCTAGCAGCTTCTTGGTCGGCTCCACTTACTTACCTCCACACTGTTTTAAAGTTAGCACAGACTGTGACGTGTCCAGCAATGTTCTGTACGTCTTCATTTTTAACAATAGTTTCTGGTTATAGTTAACCGTGGTTATTCAGTCACACAGTTTAAGCACGTACATTTACTATGTCTTCCAACAGTTTTATATTTAGGTTTTACAGGTTTGTTTTTGACAATGTCGTCGTATAATGGTACATAAATGCATAAATACTGCATTTTATACCAAGTGTTATACACTCTTTCCATACCTCACAAATGAAATCCACGGAGATCACTAATGATATGCTTTTTTTTCTTTATTGGATTGGGGGGAGGGGGGGGGGCTGGCAGTAGCACAATACGCCGCTCTGCAGCCTATAGAAAGATTAAAAAACAGTATGAGGAGATGTGAGAACAATAAAAGCAGGCGATAAACGGTGTCTGTTAAAAACTGAAACATGGAGAGAAAGATGCGAAGAAAATATAAACACAAACGGTTGGTGATGCTGGTTAAAACACATAGTAAATAGACAGGCACAATTAAAAAAACACGGCGACAGTCTGGTTTCTGTTCGCACGAGATAAAAAATGGAAATGTCGTGTGGCTAAAAAACTCAACTAGTGACAGTATGGTGGCTGTTCGCAACACTGACAGGAGACGCACAACACTGAACACTCACTTAAAACAGCACTATAGAGGCGACAAGGGGCCGGTGGGGGGGGGGGGGGGGGTGGAATGATATGCGATGTCTTGATGAATACATAGCAGCTATTTATACTCATAAGTTCTAGAGTCAGTGAAGTAAGAGAAAACATACTTTACGTACACATCTGAAATAAAAAACATAGTACACGTGGAAAGACGACGTCGATTTTGATCCGATGACTGCATATGTCACATGAAGAATAGTAGATGTACTAATAAAGATTTCAACGTCGGCCGGCCGGGGTGGCCGAGCGGTTCTAGGCGCTACAGTCTGGAATCGGGTGACCGCTACAGTCGCAGGTTCGAATCCTGCCTCGGGCGTAGATGTGTGTGATGTCCTTAGGTTAGTAAGGTTTAAGTAATTCTAAGTCCTAGGGGACTTATGACTTCAGAAGTTAAGTCCCATAGTGCTCAGAGCCATTTGAACCATTTTCAACGTCACTTGGCAGAGATAGCGTAGTGTCATAGATACCAGAGCGCCATCTGTATCTACCCTTTGATAGGGAATGCTGACAGTCAGAAAGCTCAGTGCAGTGCAGACGTGTGAAGCCAGCAGGCAATTGTGCTCCGGAGACGCACTCGTGCTTCCTACAATCAACGGAGCGAGTGTGAATGGGGTCAAATTGTGATCTTCAGAGTGGCGAATTGGTTCTTTCGGAGAACTGCCACCCAAGCTGGGCTTGCTGCGTCAGATGCGCAACGACGCTGGTATCAGTGGTCACGTGAACATTACCACACCCGCAGACGAAGTTGTGGACATTAGACGCCCGCCAGGATCGTACACACAAGCCACAGCATAGACGCGCAAGTCTCGGCTGCTGCCGTCAGAGGATCACTTGGAAAATGGAATGGCGCGCCGCGGTCTTCAGCGATGAATGCAGATTCTGGCTGCGCACAAGTGATGGTCGTTTGTGTGTACGAGTTAGACTTGGTGAGCGCTGTCTCGTGGAGTGCATTCGTCCAAGACACACTTGTCCCACTGCAGGCCTTATGGTCTGGGGTGCGATAAGCTACAACACTTGTTCAACATTGGAGTTTCTGCAGAGGACACTACAGAGGACTCGGTAAGTGCAAAATGTTGTCAGACCCGTTCTTTTGTCGATCTTGCAACAGGAAGGCGGCCCATCCCTAAGATCGAAAACCCGCAACTGCCTAATGATTACCGACCACTTAGCATACTGCCTGCTGTTTCCAAAGCACTTGAATATATTGTCCATGACCAAATCACTGAACACTTGCCTGAACTCAGCTTATATGACAAATTTCAATCCGGTTTCCGTAAACATCATAGCACAAACACTACTGTAATTAAAGTAACTGATGACCTGAAATATGCCATCGACAATCGAAAGGCAACAATATTGACGCTACTAGACTTCAGCAAAGCTTTTGACACTGTTAACTTTGACACATTGCTCAGAAAAATGCAACAGCTTTATTTCTCAGATAGTGCAGTGAGATGGTTTGAAAGCCACTTAAAAGACAGACAGCAATGTGTTGTCTGCGTAAATGAAACATCTTCCTGGAAACATGTTTCCTCGGGAGTGCCACAAGGATCAGTCTTAGGACCACTTTTGTTTTCTTTATGTCAACGATATTTCGTCGGTTCTGTCCTCCCGTAAATATCATTTCTATGCCGACGACCTCCAGCTCTACCTAAGCGCCAGACCTGAAGATGTAAACACTGCAATCGCTCAGATGAATGATGATCTGTCTTCAGTAGTGACATGGGCGAAAAACCTGGGGCTTAAACTAAATGCAAAAAAGACGCAAGTAATCTTAATAGCCCATCAGAAATTATTAAGTTTAGATTTCCGCGAACAGCTACCTCCTATTCTGCTCGACGGTACTCCAATACCGTATCAGAAAACAGTTAAGAACTTGGGTGTAACTTTGGATGAGCATCTCAACTGGGCGGAGAATACAGTCGCAGTGTGCCGAAAGACGTCTGCTTGTCTCTATGCTCTCAAAAAGTTTCGGAACATATTTCCACAGGACCTGAAACGCCAGCTCGTGCAAGCACTCGTTCTACCGAACCTCCACTATTGTGATCTGATTCAACAAGGCATGAGTAGTGAAAACAAAAGACGGCTAGAACTAACCATGAATGCCTGTGTGCATTACACCTGCAACATTCGCCGATATGATCATGTTAGTGCTTCATACTCCGAGCTAGGGTGGCTGCGGCCGGACAAATTGCGTGACTACCACACTCTATGTCTACTTCACCGACTCCTCGTCGTGCAAGCACCCCAGTACCTTGCTTCAGAGATTAAAAACCTATCATGCCATCATAATCGAAACACGAGGTGACTCTTATTTGGTATCCTAACTGTGCCCACTCACAAAACAAAAACTTTTTCAAACTCCTTCTGAGTTGCCGCTGTCCGCCTCTGGAACAAACTGCCCCTTACCTTGCGCAAAATTCAATCTCCTGCTGCTTTTAAGAAGAAGCTGAAGCATTTCCTACTATCATCCTCATAACGTTCTCCACAAAATTAATGTACAAGGCCAATCTCATTTGTCAAATAGCAAAGCTAGCGTCTCCTATCTTGCTCCTGAGATGCCTTTCTCTTCATCTATCTCTATTAGCCACGCAATCTTCTTTTCCTTTGTATTTCCTTAATTATGTTTCATCATGTCTCTCTATTCTTCTCCTCCCTTCACCATCAGTCTCCCTCATACCCCCTGCTGCTAGCACTCCTATCTAAAATCTGTCTCTTCAATAATGTCTAATTATAACAGTACTTATGATCTTCGAATATAAACTCTATATGTATGTATTTTTCCAGGTGTGCCTTTGTAATTGTTTATTTCACTTTTTGTACTAGATGTAGTTTAATATGCCCACTAAAACATATGAATGTAAAATAAGTAGAATGCCTGATTAGATGTAAGAGAGGGCCTGATGGCCCTAATCTTGCCAGGTTAAATAAATAAATAAATATATTGCTGCAACAGGATAATGCTCGGCCACACACTGCCAGTTAAACTCTACGTGCTCTGTAAGAAGAGCAGGAATTTCCCTGACCAGCGAGATCTCCGGACTTGTCTTCAATCGAGTACATGTGGAATATGATGGGACGATAAGTGACTCGTGCGACTAGTCAACCAACAACTCTTACGCAACTACGTGAACAGGTCAAGCAGACGTGATATAACGTACCACAGACAGAATTCGCCTCCTTCACGATCGACTGGAGGCCGAATCAGCGCCTGTATTGCCGCCTGTTGAAGCTACACCACGTACGTAATGTGGGTGTTTCTGCATGGGTCGATACTGTTACCTCAGAACCGCTTTGATCTGTAAATGTAATCATTTAATGTACACCATAAACACTGTTGCAAATGGTTCAAATGGCTCTAAGCACTATGGGACTTAACATCTGAGGTCATCAGTCCCCTAGACATAGAACTACTTAAACCTAACTAATCTAAGGACATCACACGCATCCATGCCCGAGACAGGATTCGAACCTGCGACCGCAGCAGCCGCGTGGTTCTGGACTGAAGCTATTAGAACCGCTCGACTACAAATCGTTTCACTTTTTTTTTTCTTTATTGTATTTCAATTCCCTATCGGGGCGGGCTGGCAGCAGCATATGCGCTGCTCTTCAGCCGAAAGACATAGAACAAACAATAGAAGACATTTAAAAAGAACAAAGGAGAGAATATGGTGAACATAGATATAAAAAAGGGGGAATATAAAAAAGGGGGAAATCGTTTCACTCAGAAGTCGTCAATAAATGTCACTTGTCTCCCCATTCGACAACTTGTGTTCAACCTTGAGAATGACTCTGGACATTTTTACAGTATTGATTATGCGTGATTAGAAATGTCCATCTCAATTTCATGTTTTAATCAAAAATGAAATCCATTCAAAGCTCTACTCAGAAATTATAAAGAATTTATAAAGGTTAAACATTAATGAAACCGACAAACTGGAAATAGACGAAAAAGATGCTGCGAACATGTGTCCGGAAATACATCGTTGCCTCGGTAGATGGCGCTGAAGAATGACAATTCCTCTGACCACGTGCCGTGTGTTCCTTGTGTGTTGCAGGCTGTGCGATTGACGCAGCGTCCAGTAAGCAGCAGAATGATCCAGTATTCACATTGGTAACAAGCCGAGATGGTATTTGTGTATGACTAAGCAGATGGAAACGATCGAGAGGCAGTACAGCTATACCGAAACAAGTACTCTCACAGACATCAACCACGTCACACAATATTTCAAGCCCTTTATCGGCGTTTGTGTGTTCTCCGTGCTTTGTGCGCCATGTTTCCAAGTGTTCGTGTTTTTTTCGTCCAACGTGAACGGCTTCTTGTTTTCTTGTATTTTTTGTATCTCCATTTTTTTTGCCCGCCGTTTTTTTGTATTGTATATCTCACCTCTTTATCATGTTGTTTGTTCCACTTAAGGCTGAAGAGCGGCGAACCATGCTGCTGCCAGCCCACCTGTATAGGTGTTAAAATTACAATAAAGGAAAAAAAAGGAAAAAAAGCGTTTGTGTGATAATGAGTCCTCTCAGTTGGATGTTGTACTAGTGTTCGTCTCAGTATCCTGTACAACCAGTTCTCCAAATCTGGTGTAAGCACAGTGCGCCTCCTCCCTGCACTTTCGTCTGTCTGAAAGGAATCATGATCACGCAAACGCCAAAAAAGGGCTTTAAATGTTGTGTGATGTGGCTGATGACTGTAACGGTACTTATTTTGTTATAGCCGTGCTGCCTCTCGGCCGTTTCCATCTGCTTGACCATACACAAACACAGTCTCGGCTTGTTCCCTACGTGAATGCCAGACTATTCCGCTGCTTACAGCTGCGCCAGTCACACACCCTGCAACAAGCAAGCAACACACTGTATATGATCAGAAGAACTTTCATTCGTCTGCACATCTACCGTGGCAACGATGCATTTTCGTACAGGACCTTTTTTCTCTATTTCCGGTCAGCATTCCGCCCGTGCAGTTTTTTGGTTTTATTAATGTTCATCCTGCATAGCCAAGGATTTAGCATTGTGGCAAAACGAGATCATGGACACCATGACTAAAGCAAAAATCTTCCTGAGCCAGGAACGGTCAGTGTGTATTTTCTGCCCGTGAGGTTATTGCACTACTCACCTTCCAGCCGATTGTGAATCCATTGCTTTCCGAAAAATGTGGGCTCCATCATATTAACATGATTAATAAATACTACTGCTCAATTAACTTGAAAATGCTGCGTAGAGAACATTACCAATTACAAACATTGTTTTTAGAGTTAAAAATTAAAACACTTCTGATTGGATAGCGACATTTATTGCAATGGTGACCGATTTCAGTCTATTTGCAGCCCATCTTCAGACCATTCTCTAACGGTGGCAGGCGGATGTGATGAAAGCAGCAGGTACAGTACGTTGAAAGACGAACGTGAACTTCAACTTTAAAAATTTTGAACTGAGATCGCTGTTATTCCAATAATGTTTGAAAAAATCGTTACAATCATGGAGTCGCGAAATTCTGTCTTTGCTCGTCCTAAGATCTTTGCGCCACTGCGTTATAGTTCACTATAATGTAGGGAATATAAAGTTACCAAACCTTCGACCCTTAGTAACCCATTGGATAGGAAGGTGAGACGACTTGTAATTCGCTTTCTTATCTGTAAAGTTTAACCTCCTTTCACTCCCTCCATTGTCTCAGTGGAGATGGTCTTGGCTGATGTGTATGGATGTTGTGTCAGAGATATATCAAATAAATGACTGTGATACGTGTGTAATTAGTTCACTGTTACGTTACAAATGTTACGTTATAGATACTAACGGGAATGAACGATAGGTAGAAGATGAAAACTCTCGAAAACTACGAAATGGTATGACTGCTAGATGAGCATCAGTAATGTTATACGGTAAAACAACAAGGAGAGCTTTGTAACTGAATCGAGGAAATTGATGTACGATGGATATGTCGGCATTTGTAGGTTACAGACTCACTTCCATTCTCTCTTCACAAATCACTGCATTAACACAATTCTGCAATGGTGGTGAACACAAGCAGAGTAACAAATGTTTTATATTCTGGGCGTCCGCGGCTGTGGAAAGTCATGCTGTTAAGAAGAATTCCGTTGACCGCTGGTAGAATCGTTATTTTGTTGATGTGCAAGCGGTTTCGCTGCCTAACGCCGCGTTATCAGGAGCAACATACTTGGTAAAGCGTAATATACAGTGTCTCAAGTTTGTGGATTTTACAGTGAAGTGCCAAAGAAACTGGTACACCTGTCTAATACCGAGCACGCTGAAGTGCCGCAACACGACGTGGCATGGACTCCATTAATGCCCAAAGTAGTGCTGGAGGGAACTTACACCATGAATCCTGTAGGGCTGTCCATAAATCCGTAAAAGTTCAAGGGGGTGGAGAGCTCTTCTGAACAGCATGTTGCAAAGCATGCCAGATATGCTCAATAATATTCATGTCTGGGGAATTCGGTGGCCAGCGAAAGTGTTTAAATTCAGACGAGTATTCCTGGAGCCGCTCTGTAGCAATTATGGATGTGTGGGGTGTCGTATTGTCCTGCTCGAATTGCCCAAGTCCATCGGAATGCACGATGGACATGACGGACAGAATGCTTACGTACGTGTCAACTTCAGAGTCGCATCTAGACGTATCAGAGGTCCCATATCACTCCAACTGCACACGCCCCACACCATTACAGAGCCTCCACCAGCTTGAACAGTCCCCTGCTGACATGCAGGGTCCATGGATTCATGACGTTGTCTCCGTACCCGTTCACGCCCATCCGCTCGATACAATCTGGAACGAGTCTCGTCCGACCATGCAACAAGCTTCCAGTCATCAACAGTCCAATGCTGGTGTTGATCGGCCTAGGTGAGGCGTACAGCTTTGTGTCGTGCAGTCACCAAAGGTACGCGAGTGGGCTTTCGGCTCCGAAAGCCCGTATTGATGATGTTTCGTTGAATGGTTGTCACGCTCACACCTGTTGATAGCTCAGCATTGAAATCTGCAGCAATTAGCGGAAGGGTTGCAGTTCTGTCACGTTGAACGATTCTCTTGGATCCGTGCTTGCAGGATCTTATTCCGGTTCAGTGTTGTCGGAGATTTGATGTTTTACTGGTTTCTTGATATTCACGGTACACTCGTGACATGGTCGTAGGGGGAAATCCCCATTTCATCGCTACCTAGGAGATGCTGTTCCATCGCTCTTGCGCCGACTATGACACCAGGTTCAAATTAACTTAAATCTTGATAACCTGCCATTGTAGCAGCAGTAACCGATCTAACAACTGCACCAGACACTTGTTGTCTTGTATAGGCGTTGCAGAGCGCAGCGCCGTATTCTGCCTGTTTACATATCTCTGTATTTGAATACGCATGTCTATACCAGTTTCTTTGACGTTTCAGTCTAACATTAATAAAGGTAATATTATGTCCAGCCTTGTCATCAAATATTGTGTCTCTATGTTCGCTGTCAAATATGTGGAGTCTAGGAATCGTACGCACTCGGTTCGCTAGACAAACAATTCCCACAAATCGTATTAATGAGTTTTATTACAAAAAAGCGAATTGCAATACTGAAGTCTGACAATTACACAGATGTGTCGCAGCAAGGGCGACCTAAATATAAGGGATGTCTTCAGAATAACAATTTCGAAGTCCGTTTACATAGAGTGCACAAGCGAAGTAACGAGCGTTGACGATTCTACCCAAGTCGCTAGTCTTGAAGCGGCTATTCAACTGGGGCGTCGCTAGTTGGTCGCGGCGCTTATGTTCTCTTCATATACAGGGTGTTTCAAAAATGACCGGTATATTTGAAACGGCAATAAAAACTAAACGAGCAGCGATAGAAATACACCGTTTGTTGCAATATGCTTGGGACAACAGTACATTTTCAGGCAGACAAACTTTCGAAATTACAGTAGTTACAATTTTCAACAACAGATGGCGCTGCGGTCTGGGAAACTCTATAGTACGATATTTTCCACATATCCACCATGCGTAGCAATAATATGGCGTAGTCTCTGAATGAAATTACCCGAAACCTTTGACAACGTGTCTGGCGGAATGGCTTCACATGCAGATGAGATGTACTGCTTCAGCTGTTCGATTGTTTCTGGATTCTGGCGGTACACCTGGTCTTTCAAGTGTCCCCACAGAAAGAAGTCACAGGGGTTCATGTCTGGCGAATAGGGAGGCCAATCCACGCCGCCTCCTGTATGTTTCGGATAGCCCAAAGCACACGATCATCGAAATATTCATTCAGGAAATTAAAGACGTCGGCCGTGCGATGTGGCCGGGCACCATCTTGCATAAACCACGAGGTGTTCGCAGTGTCGTCTAAGGCAGTTTGTACCGCCACAAATTCACGAAGAATGTCCAGATAGCGTGATGCAGTAATCGTTTCGGATCTGAAAAATGGGCCAATGATTCCTTTGGACGAAATGGCGGCCCAGACCAGTACTTTTTGAGGATGCAGGGACGATGGGACTGCAACATGGGGCTTTTCGGTTCCCCATATGCGCCAGTTCTGTTTATTGACGAAGCCGTCCAGGTAAAAATAAGCTTCGTCAGTAAACCAAATGCTGCCCACATGCATATCGCCGTCATCAATCCTGTGCACTATATCGTTAGCGAATGTCTCTCGTGCAGCAATGGTAGCGGCGCTGAGGAGTTGCCGCGTTTGAATTTTGTATGGATAGAGGTGTAAACTCTGGCGCATGAGACGATACATGTACGTTGGCGTCGTTTGGACCGCAGCTGCGACACGGCGAACGGAAACCCGAGGCCGCTGTTGGATCACCTGCTGCACTAGCTGCGCGTTGCCCTCTGTGGTTGCCGTATGCGGTCGCCCTACCTTTCCAGCACGTTCATCCGTCACGTTCCCAGTCCGTTGAAATTTTTCAAACAGATCCTTTATTGTATCGCTTTTTGGTCCTTTGGTTACATTAAACCTCTGTTGAAAACTTCGTCTTGTTGCAACAACACTGTGTTCTAGGCGGTGGAATTCCAACACCAGACAAATCCTCTGTTCTAAGGAATAAACCATGTTGTCTACAGCACACTTGCACGTTGTGAACAGCACACGCTTACAGCAGAAAGACGACGTACAGAATGGCGCACCCACAGACTGCGTTGTCTTCTATATCTTTCACATCACTTGCAGCGCCATCTGTTGTTGAAAATTGTAACTACTGTAATTTCGAAAGTTTGTCCGCCTGAAAATGTACTGTTGTCCCAAGCATATTGCAACAAACGGTGTATTTCTATCGCTGCTCGTTTAGTTTTTATTGCCGTTTCAAATATACCGGTCATTTTTGAAACCCCCTGTAGGAAGCGCTGCTGTCGCGTTTTCATCCTGGAGAGGGGTCGGTCAGCGTGCGATTGGCTGATGTCTTCTCACAGCCACCTCTTCTCTATCGTTCTCAACTGGCATGGCGGAGCTTGACTAAATGCCAATTACTCCCCCTCCCTCCTAAAGCGTCGGACTGTCTTCGTATAGGGAGCACGACAACGAGAGTGGAGGCAGGAGCGTGCACGCTGCGATGGACCGGAAGCTGTGGCTGCAGGAGACGTCAATCTTCCGGTCGTATCCCGCCATCCGGCCTGCGCTCTGGTGGAAACGTCCTCCGGAAATTGCCCAGAAGGGTATGCGTCCACCTTCTGATGTCCATAATAAAATGTAGAAGGTGTCGGCTGCTGTGGCGTGGCTGGGTCCAGCTCCATCGGTAGGACGAGAGGAGGCAGAAGAGACGGATTCCCCGTGTCCATCGGGTCGTACCGCGGTGTCGTTATAACACCGTCTGGTGGCTGCTGTGGCCGCGCTGTCCTCGGCATCCGTCAATCTGAGGGAAGAGGTACGGAAGGATCAGCGAGTACATGACAGTGGGAATATGACAGCGATGTTGGCACTGCAATCCGTCTGGGTCTGAAATGAGATACATGCATGGGCCAAGTCGACGAAGGATGTCGCCTAGCGCCCACCGTCTGCTGTCGTTAAAAACCTTGAAAAATGTAATATCATGCGGCTCGAAGCTACACTTGCGGCCTTCCTTCGGCGCTGGATGCTGAGGAGGATGGAGCAAGTGGAGTATTGTCCAATGGCGGCGGCCGTGAAGCATTTCCGTCGGCGATGGTCCATCTCGTGGATGCACACGATAGGAGGAGAGAAACAGTTGGAATGTTTGATCCCTGGTGTGTACGGTGCGAAGTTTGGGCATCTGTTCCTCGAATGTTATGACAAAACGTTCCACTTCGCCGTCTGACTGTGGATGGAACGGTGCACTAGTTAGATGCTGTATGCCATTTCTTTCACGGAATGTTTGAGATTCCTTTGATGTGGACTGAGGGCTGTTGTCCGGCACTATGGCTTCAGGCAACCCTTCGAGGCAAAAAATAGAGCACAACGCCTAAACTGTGCTACATGACGTCGTCGAGTTCATTGGCACAGCAAAAGGAAACTTGCTATAAGAGTCTTCCACAATCAATCAACGAATATTTCAAAAACGTCCCGCAAAATCTATGTGCACACGTTGCCGTGGTGATTGCGACTTAGGCCAAGCAGAGAATTTTTGTGGCGGAGCAGACTGATTTTCCGCACACGCATGGCATTGCGGTGTCATCTGTTCTGTTTGGGTATCCATATTGCCAAGTGCAGTGTCGACGCGCTAACTGTTTCGTATGAACGATCTCCCAGTGTCCTTGGCGAAGTAACTGCAATACTTCTTTTTGCAAAGCTGTGGAGATCAACGCACGTGACTGTACACTGTCATTTTGAACAAGAATCACACCTAGCTGTATAAGGAGACTATGCCGACGTGCAAAGTATCGGCGCGCTACAGAGTTCTTTATGCTATGCGATGAGTGAGGCCAAGATGTGCGAATGTAGTTGAGCAAACTGTTCAAATCTAAACCAGCTTCCGTGGCCTGTGCAATTTTCCGATAGTACAGAGGAAAGAACTGAAGCAATTCAGAATCCTAAGTATCGACGTGACAAGATGCAGCAGAAGCGTCAAAGTCTGTATCAGACCCACTCGGAAGACGTGAAGGAGCGTCCGCATTTCCATGTTGATCTGTCGGACGATTGGCAATCCCGTACTGCTATTGAGGCAACAAAAAACGCATCTTTGCAATTTTCGGGCAGTTCGTACAGCAACTGGCTTCGTCGGATGAAACAAGGACTTCTATCGGCTGTGATTCGTTACTAAGTAGAATCTTCTGCCATACAAATAGTGGTGGAACTTTGTGACACCATACACAATAGCCAATACCTCTTTCTCTATTTGTGAATAATTACAGTGAGCTTTGGACAACACTTCTGATGCGAAAGCAACAGGCTTGTCTTTATAATCAGTGTGTGAAAGCACTGCACCGATTCCGTAAGAAGAAGCGTCGACTTGCAACACGACAGGTTTGTCAGATCAAAGTGAACTGAGCAATGCCTCTTTAAGTTTTTGAAAAGTTTCCTGACACTCATCTGTCCAAACAAAGGGGATTTTATTGCGACGCAAGCGATGCGATGGAGCTGCGATTTGTGCAACATTCGTTATGAACCGAATATAATAGTTCATTTTCCCTAAGACTGATTGCAAATTCTGTGACATTGCGAGGAACTGGCAGGTTACGTATGGTTAACAAATGTGACTGAAGAGGGCGAGCACCTTGACTGTTTATGACATAAAAAAAATCACACTTATCCAGTCTACACTTCAGCCTGCATCCGATAACACACGAAACAAAGCACGCAAATTTGCAACGTGTTCTTCATGTGTACAACCTGCTACGACAATATCGTCAAAATGGTTTGAACAGTTTGTTCCTCGAGGAGTCAGCTGTCCCAAATATCGTTGGAAAATGGCGGGTGCGGAAGCACACTGCCAAAAGACAAACACAAATATTGAAAAAAAAGCCCAAATGAGTTCCATAACACACACGTTTTGAGATTCTTCATCTGGTAGCATTTGAAGATATGCGTCGCGCAAATCAATTTTTGAAAAGTGGCGACCAGCGCCTAATCTGTCCATAAGATCCTCTGAGCGTGGCAATGGATAAGTATCAATCACAATTTGGGGTTGACTGTAAAGTCAACACAGAGGCGAATGTGACCTCAAGGTTTGGAGAGCAAAACTAGTGGACTTGCCCATTGTCTAGCTTCTATGGTAACTTAAACTAACTTACGCTAAGGACAACATACACACCCATGCCCGAGGGAGGACTCGAACTTCCGACGGGGGAAGCAGCCCGGACCGTTACAAGGCACGCAAGACCGCTCGGCTACCCCGCGCGGCAAGAATCAAGGCCAAATATGTATTCACAGTCGCGTTATTGTAGCACAGTCAAATGTGCAGGTCGCGTATGCGAGTGATACATGGCAGGCAAAGTACATTTCCCCAGGACGGGAATATCTTGTCCATTATAAGCCGTCAGGTGCGTCCTAGTTGTAGACAGGCGCTGGGAGCCTAACAGCCGATATCTTTTACGATTCAGCAGTGTAACACGCACCCGTGTCCAGCTGAAATTTCACTCATTTCCCATTAATATGCAAATGAAAAAAAGGGTTGTTGGACTGGCGGAGCACTGAAGAAACCGTTTGCTTGCTAGGTTTGCTAATGTCTGTAGCAGGCTTTGATTACACTGCATTGATTACAAGGGCCTTGTGATTTTGTGAATGGGCAGAATTCTTATGTTTGGCTCAAAAAATAGTTCAAATGGCTCTGAGCACTATGGGTCTTAACTTCTGAGGTCATCAGTCCCGTAGAGCTTAGAACTACTTAAACCTAACTAACCTAAGGACATCACACTCATCCATGCCTGAGGCAGGATTCGAACCTGCGACTGGAGCAGTCGCGCAGTTCCAGGCTGTAGCGCCTAGAACCGCTCGGCCAACCGCGCGCCTCTTATGTTTGTTCCGATGCAAACATATGGATTGTACATGACCTTTCTTTCCACTAGCGCAACACTGTGGTTGTCTCGATGGGCAATCTTGGAGTTTGTGCCATGAATAGCGCCGAGGGCATGACTTAATTCTGTTCATCTGTTTAGAGTACTGTTTACACGGCGTGGTGCGCGTGTGTTTTTGTTCAAATGGTTCAAATGGCTCTGAGCACTATGGGACTTAACATCTGAGGTTATCAGTCCCCTAGAACTTAGAACTACTTAAACCTAACTTACCTAAGGACATCACACACATCCATGCCCGAGGCAGGATTCGAACCTGCGACCGTAGCGGTCGCGCGGTTCCACACTGAAGCGCCTAGAACCGCTCGGCCACACCGACCGGCTGTGTTTTTGTTGCCTATTGGGCTGGTCGTAAGTAAGGGATGACTCAGCCCGATAAATCGGTGGCTGCTCAAATTACCGGCCGACACCGCACCTGAATCATACTGCTCTAGAACTTGCACTACGTGCTGAAATTAAGGATCCGACTGTCTCAAAATCTGTTCTCTGGCATCAGTTACGTTGTACACGGTCGCATGACGCAATATAACATCTGAATATAAAGTACCACAAGCACATTTGAATCTGCATTTTCGCATCTACCCTGCAAACCTGTAACCCACTCGCGATACTTTTGTTTTGACCTTCTTTTTGCAACGAAAGGATTGGTACCTTGTTGCCACCACATTTACTTGTTGGTCATAATAGTTAGTTAGCGATTCTACAACCTGATCATAGGGAAGTTCATTCGGAGTGGCGTTAAGGAACAATTTCTGAATGAGGCGCAAGACTGCACTCCCTACTATTGACAAAGAGTAATGTAGTTTCGCAGCACCTAACACCTGGTGAGCAATGATGTAGGCTTCATGCTGTTGCAACCATTCGAACCATTCCTCTTTGTTTTCGTTAAACTGGCGAAAAGGCGGTACGGCTCTCGGAGCTACAGTTCTTGCCTGTTGCACTGTTGTGGTGGCTTGATTGGTGAGTAGTTGCTGTACAGTGTTCAGTAGTGTCGTTGCCTGCTGCGTCTGAAACTGAAACAGCCAGCCGGTGTGGCCGAGCGTTTCTAGGCGTTACAGTCTGGAACCGCGTGAGCGCTACGGTCGCAGGTTCGAATCCTGCCTCGTTCATGGATGTGTGTGATGTCCTTAGGTTAGTTAGGTTTAAGTAGTTCTAAATTCTAGGGGACTCATGACCTTAGAAGTTAAGTCCCATAGTGCTCAGAGCCATTTGAACCAAACTGAAACATCTGCGTTAGCTGCGTTGCATCTGTCGCTTGCAGGTGAGGCACGTGAGCAAGGGTTGTGAGAGGTGAGTTGTTCATTTTGGAATAGGCAAACGCAATAAACAGACAATGGAAGCAAGAAAAGTAAGCATACAAGCAAAGCAAACATCTACAACGTCCACCTCAAAACACTGAATTGGAAAAATACTATAAGACACTGTCAAAACATGTTAACACACCCCTACAAAGAAAAGACGATGTAGAATTAAGACACTAGAATAACAGAAAAGCCCATGACAAAAGAAAACAGTGGTAGCTAGGCTCTGGGTTGCCGCCGTGGTACTGGTAAAACTCATCACCAAATATGTCCAGCCTTGTCGTAAAATGTTATGTCTCTGTGCTCATTTTGAAATATGTGGAGTCTAGGAATCCTACATACTCGGTTCGCTAGTATATTTACCATTAGAGCAGTAGGTGGACTATGTGATAGTCCAACATGAAGATGAGTCTACTTTGCTTATTTTAATCGCGTTTGACATACGGGATAGTATTCTGAATTAAGCCTTACTATTCAAAACGGATTTTTTGGTGAGAGTTCATGATCCTTTTGTCGACTCCTGTTCAGGAGTCTGGTCTCTCAATATATGTTTTCTTTAACGTCATTTGTTGCTAGCAATAAGAGCTTATCCCCAAGAATTAGGATTTTTCATTCAATTAACGCTAGGCAGAAATCCAGTGGGCGTTTGGGTCGCAGCTCCTTGACTCTTGTGCAGAAATGTGAACAATGTTCTGCTGCATTTATTTTCAGTAAGCTTGCACAAGAATTAAAAAATCTTAGCAGTAGTCCTCGCATTTTCTAGACTAAATTGAAGAATTTCCTCCTGACCACCTATTCTATCAGGGACTCCTTGGAAAAATAGTAAGGAAATTTCTGTATTACATTTGTTGATTACGGTAAAGTATACTTAGTAGCTTGTCGTCTGCTTAGGATTCGCGTAAACTTCATGCAATCTGTTATTGACTTTCCGCTGCACCCGTGGTCTAGGGGTTGCGCCTTCGATTAGTAATCAACACGTCCTCGGTCCCGGATTAAAACCTTGTTGTTGTTGTTGTTGTTGTTGTGGTCTTCAGTCCTGAGACTGGTTTGATGCAGCTCTCCATGCGACTCAATCCTGTGCAAGCTTCTTCATCTCCCAGTACCTACTGCAGCCTACATCCTTCTGAATCTGCTTAGTGTATTCATCTCTTGGTCTCCTTCTACGATTTTTACCCTCTACGCTGCCCTCCAGTACTAAATTGGTGATCCCTTGATGCCTCAGAACGTGTCCTACCAAACGATCCCTTCTTCTAGTCAAGTTGTGCCATACTCCTCTCCAATTCTCCTCATTAGTTATGTGATCTACCCATGTAATCTTCAGCATTCTTCTGTAGCACCACATTTCGAAAGCTTCTATTCTCTTCTTGTCCAAACTATTTATCGTCCATGTTTCACTTCCATACATGGCTACACTCCATACATATACTTTCAGAAACGACTTCCTGACACTTAAATCTATACTCGATGTTAACAAATTTCTCTTCTTCAGAAACGCTTTCCTTTCCATTGCCAGTCTACATTTTATATCCTCTCTACTTCGAACATCATCAGTTATTTTGCTCCCCAAATAGCAAAACTCCTTTACTACTTTAAGTGTCTCATTTCCTAATCTAATTCCCTCAGCATCACCCGACTTAATTCGACTACATTCCATTATCCTCGTTTTGCTTTTGTTGATGTTCATCCTACATCCGCCTTTCAAGACACTTTCTATTCCGTTCAACTGCTCTTCCAAGTCCTTTGCTGTCTCTGACAGAATTACAATGTCATCGGCGAATCTTAAAGTTTTTATTTCTTCTCCATGGATGTTAATACCTACTCCGAATTTTTCTTTTGTTTCATTTATTGCTTGTTCAATATATAGATTGAATAACATCGGGGAGAGGCTACAACCCTGTCTTACTCCCTTCCCAACCACTGCTTAAATTTTAATAAAAATCATCAGCTTTATCGGCCGATGACTTCTAATATAAGACCCTCCTCATTCTGCTAACAGCCTTGTCAAAGAGGGCGGAGGAGCGGACAGAGGTTCAGGCCACACTCTTGCCTTTGGAGTAGGAAACTGACGCTAAAGGTGGAAGAATAAGCAATGATCAACAGCATGAGGATGCAGAAGGCAATGGAAACCACTGCATGAAAGACACATGAAGTATAGCCACAGGCATGTGGCCAGTAATTGAAAAAGTGTCATGCTGATCTCGCCATTGGCAAAGAATTCCGGAGTTGTCCCCAGTTCAGATCTCTGGGAGGAGACACTCAAGAGGGAGGCGTGAGAAAAAGATTGAATAACCAACGAAAGGATAACGTTGTACTAGTCGGGGAGTGGAATGTCAGAAGTTGGACGTGGCAGGGAAGCTAGAAAATCTGAAAAAGGGAAGGCTTAATCTAGATATAGTGGGGGCCAGTGAATTGAAATGGAAAGAAGACAATGATTTCGGTCAGATGAGTGGAGGTTGATGTCAACAGCAGCAGAAAGTGGTATAACGGGAGTGGGATTCGTTATGAATGGTAAGGTAGTGCATAAAATTAGTTACTGTGAACAGTTCCGTGGTAGGGTTGTTCTCATCAGAAACGATAGCAAACCAACACCGACAGCAATAGTTCAGGTATATATGCCGGCATCGCAAGCTGAAAATGAAAAGATAGGGAAAGTATGTGAGGATAATGAACGCGTAATTCAGTACGTAAAGGAAGATGAAAATGCAATAGTCATGGGGGACTGGAATGATGTTGCAGGGGAAGGATTAGAAGAAAGGGTTACTCGGATTAAAAAGGGTGTAAGACTGGAACATAGTGTTTCGTCTCTATTTTTCAATCTGTACATCGAAAAAGCAATGATAGAAGTAAAAGAAAGGTTCAGGAGTGGAATTAAAATTCAAGGTGAAAAGATATCAAAGGCACAATTCGCTGATGGCGTTGCTATCCTGAGGGAAAGTGGAGAAAAATTACATGATCTATTGAATGGAATGATGTCTACTGAGTATAAAATACAGACATATTAAATAGAAGAAAGATGAAAGTAATGAGAAGTAGCAGAAGTGAGAAAAGCGAGAAACTTAACATCAGGGTTAACGCTCACGAAGTAGATGTAGGCAGCGAAATAACCAATGACGGATGGAGCAAGGAGGACATCAAAAGCAGACTAGCAATGGAAAAAAGGGCATTCCAGGCCAAGAGAGGTCTACTAGTATCAAACATAGGCCTGAATTTGAGGAAGAAATTTCTAAGAACATATGTTTGAAACATAGCTTTGTATGCTAGTGAAACACGGACTGTGGGAAAACCGGAACAGAAGAGACTCGAAGCGTTTGAGATGTGGTGCTACTGGTGAACGTTGAAAATTAGTGGAGTTATAATGTAAAGAATGGGGAGGTTCCGCCCAGAATAGGAGAGGAAAGGAATTTATGGAAAGCTCCTAGAACAAGAAGGGACGGGATGGAAAAAGGAAATTCCGTGTGGCTCAGGCCTCCCGTCGGGTAGACCGTTGGCCTGGTGCAAGTCTTTCGAGTTGACGCCACTTCGGCACATCAGGGAATATCTTCCATGGTAGTAGAGGGAGCTGTGGAGGGTAAAACTGTAAAGGTGGACAGACAATGGAATACATACAGCAAATAACTGAGGTTGTAAGTTGTAAGTGTTACTCTGAGACGAACAGGTTGACACAGGAGACGAATTCGTGACAGGCCACAGCAAACCAGTCAGAAAATTAATGACCTCAAAAAACTGGTTTTTGCAATGCATTTATATGTACTGACTCGTTTCATGACCAAGGAGACAGAGTCCTGTTTTGGGCCTGCGGAGCTAGAAGTGTAAATAAAATCAAGAATAAAATTTCTGGTAAGTATGTAAGAAGGTAGCAGCACTGTCTTCTCTTTTGTGACAGATCTGGAACTCGACGGTTTGGGTGGAGGGCAAGAGCCAACTGTAGTTAACCGCTCGTCCTCTGCCACTGTATGTATCGATTATGATGAGAATTCTAAGACCATAGTTCAAGGTTTTAAAATAATCGCTCACTAATACAGAACAACAGTTCCCCAATAGCACGAAGAGTCTTTTTCATTTTTGACGGTATTTCCATCCATTCGGTTGCTTTCAAAGAAATAATTAGATAACTTGGTATAGTGATTGAACTGGCACTGATATAGGAAATATACCCTAACGGAAAGAAACGAAACACCTGTGCGGCTGATCCCGGCGGAGGTTCGAGTCCTCCCTCGGGCATGGGTGTGTGTGTTTGTCCTTAGGATAATTTAGGTTAAGTAGTGTGTAAGCTTAGGTTCAAATGGCTCAAATGGCTCTGAGCACTATGGGACTCAACATCTGTGGTCATCAGTCCCCTAGAACTTAGAACTACTTAAACGTAACTAACCTAAGGACATCACACACATCCATGCCCGAGGCAGGATTCGAACTTGCGACCGTAGCGGTCACGCGGTTCCAGACTGACACGCCTAGAACCGCACGGCCACAACGGCCGGCTGTAAGTTTAGGGACTAATGACCTTAGCAGTTAAGTCCCATAAGATTTCACACGCATTTGAACGTTTTTGAAGAAACGAAACAAAAAAAGAAAAGATTAATGTAGAGTAATGAAATTTCGGGAATACATTTGTCTAGGTAACATATTTAAGTAATTGACCAAGCAATATCGCAGGTTAGTGTAAGCGCGAGATAAGCCACTGCAAATGTGAAATGCTAGTACATGCAAACGTCCATGCATTGTGTTTTACAGGTGGCGGACGTCACTTTGTGGGATAGAGTTCCTTGCCTGTTGCATTTGGTCGGTCATTACAAAGGCGGTTAATAACATTAGTGATTGACACCGGGGTTATCGTCCAGTGATGTCCCACATGTGCTCTCTTCTGATGATCGGGCATGCCAAGGCTACATGTCGGCACTGTATAGAGCATGTTGAGTTACAACAGCTGTATGTGGACGAGCGTTATCCTGTTGGAAAACACCCCCAGAAGTGCTATTCATGAATGGCAGCACGACAGGTCGAATAGCCAGATTGACGTACAAATTTGCCATCAGGGTGTGTTCTCATGCTGTCATACGAAGTACCACCCCTGGCCATAACACCAGGTACAGGTGCAATATGTTCAGCACCCAGATACGTCAGTTGGAGGCCCTTAGTTATCTTCCTTCTAACGAACAAACGACCATCACTGGCATCAAAAGAGAACCATATTTCATCAGAAAACACAGCAGGCCTCCGTCCTGCCCTACAGTGAGCTCTCGCTTTACCCCACTGAGGTCGCAAATGGCGGTGGTTTTGGGGTCGGTGGAATACATGCTACAAGGCATCTGGCTCGGACCTGCCCTTGAAGTAAGCGATTTTTAACAGTGCCTTGTGTCACTGTGGTGCCAACTGCTGCTCAAATTGTTGCTGCAGATATAGTAAGATGCGCCAGAGCCATAAGCCGAACACGATGGTCTTCCCTCTCGGTAATGTCACGTAACCGTCCAGAGCCCGATCTTCTTGCGACCGTACATTCTCGTGGCTACCGCTGCCACCAATCATTTACTTTGGCTACAATCCTCTCAAGCCTTTCTGCAGTATCGCAAAAGGAACATCCAGCTTCTCGTTGCCCTATACACTACCTCGTTCAAACTCAATGAGATGTTAATAATAGCATCTTCGTCGCCTTAAAGACGTTCTTCACTAAGATCGACTCACCACATACAGTCTAAAAGGTAACTAACGCTTCGACCATTACAGCGTGTATTTAAAGCAAACCTGATTTGCATCGTCATAGCGAATGGCGCGAAATTTGAATAGATATCGTTTTTTAGGTGTAGAAACACTCCTACCAACTTTCATTTATGTCGAACAACTGCTTCTTGGCGTTGCGAGTATTTTCCGTCAGTGCATTTGTTTGTGAACACTCGGAGAAGAAGATTGTTGTCTAATTGCATACGACACCTTCATACGCACCCAATACCTGGGTGTCATCGTGTGCACAACAGAATCACTCCTGGGTCTCACAGTCTGTAAAATGGACAGCAGGCGTTATATGTGTGACGTGTTAAGGCCGGTGGCTGTGCCCTACCTCCGAGGTTTCCATTTCGTTATCTTTCAACGAGATAACGCAAGACCGCTTGGTGCCCGTGTTATGCAGAAGTACCTCGATAGAGAGTGTATTCCACTGTTGCCCTGGCCAGCAAGTGTTCCTGATCTGTCGCCTACTGAAAACTTCTGGTTATATGTTGCCGAGATATCAGCACACCGCCCTTCGCGAACCACAGCGATTGAACTCTGGCATTGAGTTCAAGATGCTCAGTGATGATAAAGCGGTGGCAAAACTCTTGTTTTTCTTATAACTGAATGTTTCCGGTGTTAATAATTTGCGAGAAGTTAAAAAAGTGGGCAGTCTAGGTCTCAAAATCGAAGACGCCTGTGTTTCGTGACTGGCGTTCTCCCTACTAGACGACCAAGCAGTGTCACAGAAAGAGTGTGAGGGGAGTGGGTAAGAGGTGGTGGTGGTGGAACGGTGATAATACTGAGGGAATGAACGAGGGAGAGAGTCAGCGAGTCTGGCTGTGCCGCTGCGGGACAGATTTTGGCAACGTTATGTGAGATTAAGGTTAATGAGGCGCAAGTAATTATGTAAATGACCTGTGCGGTACGCACAAGCTTTTTAATGAATGGCAAAAATTTGAGGCAAGAGTTTCAGCAGGCGTGCTAGAGATTAACCAGAGTAAGTTTTGGAGAAATCAGGAGACAACGTGTAGGCTGTGCCTAAGGCAATTCTTCTTAATATCCTTTTATCAACTACCGCTTGTCCTGTAACATATGGTATTAACCTCCTCTCAAGTTTGAAAATCAGGAGTCAGTTACTGACAGATTTTGAGTTCTTTGGTCGTTCTTGGGTAGCTCACTCGATAATAGAGTTACCCGTTAAAGACGAGGTTGCAGATTCAACTCCAGGTGGCAGCTGTTGTCCCAGTGTAGCCACTTCTCTTCAGATACTACTTCACTTTTGCTCTATCATCCAGATAAGCTGAATTCCGCCTTTTCCAACTGAATTTATTTGTGTGCGCCAGACATATTTCGCCTATTCAAGTTAGGCATCTTCAGTGGTTTATAAGACAAAGAAAGTTATTTAATTACACATGTTTTGATATGAGATCGGTAGCTATTCTTGGCTTCTCATTTAGATCTAAGTACGTGCTAATCGGGCACCTATTTCTTTTTCTCTTTGTACTAAGTGCGCAAAGTACAGGTTTCTCCCAATTTATATGCCACATTTAAGCATTTCTCTGCATATAACTTATATTGTAGCACGTTGTACATGTTCCTGGTTACATGCTTCATGGCTGACTGCGGGCTGTAGGGGATGTCAGTGGAGTGGGGTGTGGGGGTGAGTTGGGGAGGGGGGATGGAAGAGGGTCAGTGACTGGTCACTGTATGTGTGTATCTCAACTTACCGCTATTTTTGTCACTGAACATACCTGAATTTTTATATAATGCCTTCTGTATGAAATATTCTTCCAGCTGAGTAACAAAACTCTTCTTTTTCTTGTTATGACGTAAAATTGCCATGTCTGCTTTTAGCCCAGTGTGATGGTGATTTTCTTTTAAGAATGTTCTGCGTATCTGGAGAAGCTGCATTAGCTCTTCAGTGCCCTTATATGTTCTTACACACACACACACACACACACACACACACACACACACACACACATGTGAGCAAGAACATATGCAACGTGCTACAGTATAGATTATGTGCAAAGAGATGTTTAAACGTGACACATCAATGAGAAGAAACGTGTGCTATGTGCATTTAGTATAAAAAAGACAACAAATGGATGCATGAATAGGTCATTAAATGAATGTAAGTGCAAAAAAAAAAAAAAAAAATAAAAAAAGAAAAGAGAAAAAGAAAGAGAGACAGTCATATAGTTATAAATACAAAGATTTAAATGAGCTGCCAAGAATCACCACATATCTTAATTAGAAATATGTGTAATTAAATAATTTTATGTCTAATGTAGCCTAGAACGAATAGGCGAAACATGTTTGGTAGACAAAAATAAATTAAGCAGCGAAAAACGGAATTTTTCTTATCTGTATAATAAAAAGTAATTAATTTAGCCTTTAATGGCCACTACGTTTCAGAGGAAGGATTTCCATCTATGTGATTGGGTGTTTTGCTGGTTATTCAGGCAGGTCCACGTTGAAAGTTGTACTTTCTAGCTCGCTATAATGTATGAAATTATTGTACGAATTGTATTAGAATCTTTTCTCGCTCTGGTCACGGAAAAAGCGCGGAAAGAACGATTGGTTGCATGTCTTTGTATCTCTTACCTATCGATTATCCTGTCGTGCGGGCTCTACTGCTTTCATTATTTGGGAGATTTATTTAACTTCCTGACCGGATGCTCCATCAGTCGCCTTTTTAACCGAAGAGAAGGAAATCGTGTACGCAGTCGGTCTGAAAATAATGTAAAAGTTGTTCTGCGAGTTATCGTGGGAGTTCTTTCTTGCGACAAAGTTTGCGTAGTGCTGTTGTCATAACTGGAAAACAAAAATGTGCACCAGGATTAGTAAACAGGAAGAAACTTCGAAATCCGATAGGAAGATCACCCTGACGCACCCCGCTTAAAAACTCTAAACAAATCCAGTTTTCTTGTCCACTTGGAGCAAAACAGTCATTCCATTACAGACACAGAAACCAACCTGCACATTCTACACACTGTAGGAAAGGGAGTACAGATAGAGCTTCTGGAACAATTCGAGTTTTTCACCGATGACCAAATCATCCCACTCCACACCATCACACCAACAGCCGGTAACTACCATAGAGATTAGATCCGAGTGTGGCTCGCTTTCCTTGCGTGTCTTTATTGATCAAATATTATGTTGCACCGCCCTTACTGAAATGCCTTTAGGCGATTTCATAAAATTGTACTCGTAAGATCTTTAGGAAGTATCGATACTCGAAATGAAATAGCAGTCTTCGTGAGGTACTGACAGTTTTTCTTCTAATGTTTGAGTATTTAGCTTGTGTAAGAAACCTGCAACACCAGAACGCCAGGGACTGAAGAACAGAGGCTTCTCTTATCCCTCTTCTCTGCATACATCCTCACATCATATCCCGCACTGCGAGCACAATCCACAGATAATGTTCAGAAATGTTTAGTGGACGTAATTTGTTTGTTTGGGTTCTTCTTTAGTGAATGAATTGAGCTTCTACAGTATTTCACCACGTTTCATTTGACATGTGTTTGCAATGCTACTTTAATCTCTTTTTTGACGAGTCAGGCTCAATACGGACTTGTTAATGTTCAGTGTCGAAGTGGAAGTAATTTATCATTAATCTTCTATGACGATAAAGTTCAGCAACAATTCCTAGAATTGGTTAGTACTAATTTTGACAATGATATTGTCAGAAAGTTAGCTTACTTCATCCACTTTCGTCCATTAGTGTCGTATGGCGTAATATTTTAGGGAATTCCACACTTTGATACAACCTGTTCATTGCACTGAAATGATCGTATGGCACTGATAGCCAGGAGTCCCCACCGGGGGAGTTCGGCCGCTGAGTAACAAGTCTGTTCAACTGACTCCGCTACCGGGTGACCTACGTGATGAGGAGAACACAGCATCCAGTTTCAGAGTGGAGAAAATCTCTGAGCTTGTGGGAATCGAACCTGGGCCTGCTGCATAGCAGTCAGATAAACTGACCACTCAGCTAAGGCGGTGGGCATTGCATTGAAAAGTGCTGTATGGGTAATATCTTGTCTCATTTTAACTGACGACATGAAATATCTCGAAAATTACACATTCGACCGAAAAACGTCATAACTCCAATTTGTTTGTCTCAGAAAGGAGCATCCAACGATGCCACACCCAACCTGTCACCCCACCCCGTGAGTGGTGGCGGGGAGGAGGGTGAGGACAACTTTGAAATCTTCAATGGAAACGCCTGTTTTTTATTGCAGATTGCGATTCTCTGGCAAAAGTTACATACGTTTTGTCTGAAGCATTTTCTTCCTTTCGCCACACATGGAGCTGTAATCGGAGGACTAGAAATGTGGACACAATTGTAATTTACAACTTGCTACTCAATGGCCCTTGAGTATCCAATGGCATGTGGGACCCCACGTTCACGCTGCGAGGGTTGAACAGGCTAGTATTTCATAACTTCTAATTGGAAACCCCATTCGAAACGTTCCTCCGACATATAAGGGGACTACTCGACGCGCCACCGTGGCTGTGTAGCGAACTACGACGTATCATAACAGGCAGTACACTGCGACCGGAGCTCACGTATCGTGCAGACGTAGAGCAGATAGCGGCTCTACAATCCTTGTGCAGTGTTTAATGGTTAAAATGGCTCTGGGCACTAAGGGACTTAACATCTGAGGTCATCACTCCCCTAGACTTAGTGTAAGTAGGCTGTTTAGGTTTTTATATTGGTAACACCACGTAGCGCTCTGTATGAAAATCACTGGCTGTGCTGTGTGCAGTCTGTGGTTGGTTTGCATTGTTGTCTGCCATTGTAGTGTTGGGCAGTTGGCTGTGAACAGCGTGTAGCGCTGGCAGTTGGAGGTGAGCCGCCAGCAGTGGTGGATGTGGGGAGAGAGATGGCGGAGTTTTGAAATTTGTAAGACTGGATGTCATGAACTGCTATATATATTATGACTATTAAGGTAAATACATTGTTTGTTCTCTATTAAAATCTTTCAATTGCTAACTATGCCTATCAGAAGTTAGTGCCTTCCGTAATTTTAATCTTTTATTTGGCTGGGAGTAGTGGCGTACTCCTGTAATCCAAGCTTCTGGGAGGCCGTTGTGTGGGAGAGATCTGGAAACAACTACAGATTCTATCTGAGGTCATCACTCCCCTAGACTCAGAACTACTTAAACCTAACAAACCTAAGGACAGCACACACATCCATTCCCGAGGCAGAATTCGAACCTGCGACCGTAGCAGTCGCGCGGTTCCAGACTGAAGGGCCTAGAACCGCTTGGCCACAGCGGCCAGCTGCAGTGTTTAATCCCTGAACACCTATCTATAATTTGGAGAACAGACGTGCAAGTGGACAGTAGATGTTGACACAGAAGATAAAATACGTCTTTATGTCCGATGGCAGCGTACAGACCGGCAAAAGGAAACGAAACAAACGTGCTACAGGCGAAGCTAATGGGATAGCTGTACTACCGCCAGTGCACCACAACCCACGGCTTAGCGTCCGGCAGTTACAGCGAGATTCCAGTACTTTCGTAGGCAGTATAGCTAAAATACTGCATCGTCGTAGGTATCAGCCATACCACCTATCACTGCTTCAGGAACCTCATGACTCCGATATCAATGATCACGTAGTGTTTTGTGAATGGGCACGTCAACAAATGCAAATGTTCATCGACGATGTACTATTTTGCGGCCGGTCGCTGTGACCGAGCGGCTCTAGGCGCTTCAGTCCGGAACCAGGTTCGAATTATGCCTCGGGCATGGATGTGTGTGGTATCCTTAGGCTAGTTCGGTTTCAGTAGTTCTAAGTCTATGGGACTGATGACGTCAGATGTTAAGTCCCATAGTGCTTAGAGCCATTTGAACAATTTTTTACTACACTCCTGGAAATTGAAATAAGAACACCGTGAATTCATTCTCCCAGGAAGGGGAAACTTTATTGACACATTCCTGGGGTCAGATACATCACATGATCACACTGACAGAACCACAGGCACATAGACACAGGCAACAGAGCATGCACAATGTCGGCACTAGTACAGTGTATATCCACCTTTCGCAGCAATGCAGGCTGCTATTCTCCCATGGAGACGATCGTAGAGATGCTGGATGTAGTCCTGTGGAACGGCTTGCCATGCCATTTCCACCTGGCGCCTCAGTTGGACCAGCGTTCGTGCTGGACGTGCAGACCGCGTGAGACGACGCTTCATCCAGTCCCAAACATGCTCAATGGGGGACAGATCCGGAGATCTTGCTGGCCAGGGTAGTTGACTTACACCTAGAGCACGTTGGGTGGCACGGGATACATGCGGACGTGCATTGTCCTGTTGGAACACCAAGTTCCCTTGCCGGTCTAGGAATGGTAGAACGATGGGTTCGATGACGGTTTGGATGTACCGTGCACTATTCAGTGTCCCCTCGACGATCACCAGTGGTGTACGGCCAGTGTAGGAGATCGCTCCCCACACCATGATGCCGGGTGTTGGCCCTGTGTGCCTCGGTCGTATGCAGTCCTGAATGTGGCGCTCACCTGCACGGCGCCAAACACGCATACGACCATCATTGGCACCAAGGCAGAAGCGACTCTCATCGCTGAAGACGACACGTCTCCATTCGTCCCTCCATTCACGCCTGTCGCGACACCACTGGAGGCGGGCTGCACGATGTTGGGGCGTGAGCGGAAGACGGCCTAACGGTGTGCGGGACCGTAGCCCAGCTTCATGGAGACGGTTGCGAATGGTCCTCGCCGATACCCCAGGAGCAACAGTGTCCCTAATTTGCTGGGAAGTGGCGGTGCGGTCCCCTACGGCACTGCGTAGGATCCTACGGTCTTGGCGTGCATCCGTGCGTCGCTGCCGTCCGGTCCCAGGTCGACGGGCACGTGCACCTTCCGCCGACCACTGGCGACAACATCGATGTACTGTGGAGACCTCACGCCCCACGTGTTGAGCAATTCGGCGGTACGTCCACCCGGTCTCCCGCATGCCCACTATACGCCCTCGCTCAAAGTCCGTCAACTGCACATACGGTTCACGTCCACGCTGTCGCGGCATGCTACCAGTGTTAAAGACTGCGATGGAGCTCCGTATGCCACGGAAAACTGGCTGACACTGACGGCGGCGGTGCACAAATGCTGCGCAGCTAGCGCCATTCGACGGCCAACACCGCGGTTCCTGGTGTGTCCGCTGTGCCGTGCGTGTGATCATTGCTTGTACAGCCCTCTCGCAGTGTCCGGAGCAAGTATGGTGGGTCTGACACACCGGTGTCAATGTGTTCTTTTTTCCATTTCCAGGAGTGTATTTTGCGATGAGTCTACATTCACAAACCATGGTGGCGTTAACCCTCATAACAGGCATCAGTGGAGTGTAGTCCGCAGCTCGTGGTCGTGCGGTAGCGTTCTCGCTTCCCGCGCCCGGGTTCCCGGGTTCGATTCCCGGCGGGGTAGGGATTTTCTCTGACTCGTGATGACTGGGTGTTGTGATGTCCTTGGGTAAGTTAGGTTTAAATAGTTCTGAGTTCTAGGGGACTGATGACTATACTAGTAGATGTTAAGTCCCATAGTACTCAGAGCCATTTGAACCATTTTTAGTGGAGTGTAGACAATCCCCACTCGTTACGGAGTCCTTGGTAGGTTAACGTATGGTGTGGCACCATGGGGAATAAACTCATTGGTCCGTATTTTATCGACAGCACTTTGAATGGACGCAAACATCGAACGTTTTTGGAATAGGAATTACCGGTACTACTGCAGAATGTTCCCCTGGACGTTCGACAACGTATGGGGTTTCAGCATGACTGTTGCCCAGTGCATTACGCAGTTAAAGCCACGAGAAGTATTATACCGTGTTTATATCGATCAGTGGACCGGCAGAAGTGGCCATAGTAATAGGTCCGCTAGGTGCCGGATTTGACGTCACCGGATTTCTTTCTGTGGGGAGATTTAAAAGATAATGTGTACCAGCAAGTGCCAAAGACCATGAAGACACGGTCGACTGCATCTGAAACGCCTGTGATGATATTTCCGCAGATATACTTCTGTTCTGTATACGGTCACTTGAAAACTGATCACTAAGTGTATTGAAGTTGCCGATATTACGTTTGAACACTTACTCTAATTAGAAAAGTGGAGTAGCGTTCACCTCGAGCCACGGCGAGTAGTCCCCTATTCGATATGTCGGAGGAATACAACGTTGCGAATTTGGTTTCCAATTAGAAGTTATGAAATACTGCTTGTCCTAACCTCGCATCATGGAGGTGGGGTCCCACGTGCCACTGGATATTCAAGGGCCATTGAGTAACATGTTGAAAATCACGATAGTGTGCAGCCATTTTTATTCCTCCGATTACCGCACCATCTGTGGCGAAACGAAGAAAATGCTTCAGGTAAAACGTATGTTGATTTTGCCGTAGAATCGTAAACTGCAATAAAAAACAGACGTTCCCACCGAAGATTTCGAAGTTGACCTCCCCTCCCCTCCCTGTCCCTGTCCACCCCCCTCTCCCTCGCCACCCACGGACGTGGTGGGTTGGGGGTCGAGTGTGGTATTATTGACTCTCCCCCTCCGAGACAAAAAAATGCATTTATAGCATTTTTTTAATCCGGTGTGTAGTTTTCGACATATTTCAATGTCTTCAGTTGAACTGAAGACCCTGTGTATGAGTAAGTCAACTATTTAAAAAAATAAACATACTGTCAACAGCCTCACAATACATCAACATCTACACCTACATCTATTTCTCTTCTTCAGAAACGCTTTCCTTGTTTGGAAGGTAGGAGACGTGGTACTGGCAGAAGTAAAGCTGTGGGTACCGGGCGTGAGTCGTGCTTCGGTAGCTCAGTGGTAGAGCACTTGCCCGCGAAAGGCAAAGGTCCCGAGTTCGAGTCTCGGTCGGGCACACAGTTTTAATCTGCCAGGAAGTTTCATCCAGACTGTTGTCCTTGCAACTACTGAAAAGGCTGCTGCCCCTCTTCAGGAACCACATGTTTGTCTGGCCTCTCAACAGATACCCCTCCATTGTGGTTGTACCTATGGTACGGCTATCTGTATCGCTGAGGCATGCAAGCCTCACCACCAACGGCAAGGTCGATGGTTCATGGGGGGGAGGGTACTGCTCATAATGTGAATTAAAAACGAACTATACTTTTGGATTGAAAAATTACTCTGTTCTATAGTAGATTTTCTGAACAAAAATAGTTACTAAGTTTAAATGTAGTTTAAGATTAATGTAGAAATCAGTAACGTAAATGATCAACATGTTGCTGTATTTTCACTGAGGAAATCTGTTATATAAGTAAATCAAGTTCTACACCAAGTACGCCACATTTTATGTCCTTGCTGTAGTGCGCGTCATTTACGACGGCGGCCGAGTTTAAGTTCGTTCTGCGCATCTGACGTCACAAAACACAGTCAGCCAATGAACAGAGGACGAAGTTGCCAGAGCTCGATTGCAGTGCAGAGCATGGACGAGTGTCTTCAGTTTTAGAAACGTTCAGTCATAAATAAAGTAACTGAACAAAAGCAATATTCATGTTATCTGTTTTGTTTGTATATCTTCTCTTCCGCAGTCGCTGTTTTACTATCCATATTGAGATATATTCTTTTGCAACAGTATTAAAAGTATTATTTAGAGGAGAATTTCGGCTCGTACGTTGCCGAGCTACTTCATTGTCTGACGCAATTCTTTGCTTCCCTGCTTTAGCAACATCATATTCAATGTTTTCATTGACCTATGTTTTGGCAAGTATTTGCTGTCCGTTGTGACAAACACAAATTTTCTGCACACTGCGCCTCATTGACAATATATTTTAGTTTCTATGTTTTGTTACATCCAATATTCGGTTTTGTGTACTTCGCAAACTGTGTTTTAATCAGAACGTTTTAGAAAAAAGCGAAATGACTCTGGTATAAATAAAAGTTTTATTACAGTCGCGAAAGACGGAATATTTCTCAATATTACATATGACACCTATCTGTTACTTAAATTAAATGAAATATTGTTATACAGTAAATTTTATATGAAACATAGGTATCTTCTCCACATTTCATTCTCAACATTGTGGCAACTAAAGTCGGCCATACGGAAAGTATACGCTATGGACTTTTACCTCTGCAAACTCTTCAAAATTTCGTGCAATGGTTTACTACATTTAATGCTGCACAATAACTGCGTTGAAATCGAAACTAAATTAAGTCACCTATGGGGGGAAAGCATTAGTCAAGAAGAGGTGTAAAAATCAAATTTTTGGGCCAAATAGCGTTTGTGAAATCGAATGATAAGTGTGTCAAAGCAGTCGGAACACAATATGTCAGCACAGGCGAGCAATGCAGTGATGACAAAATCACGCACAGCGCGGAATGCGGGGAGCACGTCTCTGTAGCAGCGAAAGGGTTAATGCGGCCGTGGTGGCTTTACTTCATAAACTGCGGGTAAGTTTGCGAACTATACTATACTATGGCGCTGCTTCTCTTGGCGCGTGCGTCGTTTCCAACTGCCAACGCAGCAATCTCCAGCGTCTGGGCTGGCGTGCGCGAGCCGCCAAGATAAAAGAATTGAACTATAGCTGGTGCTCAAAATGCATATTGGTTTCAAATGGTTCAAATGGCTCTGAGCACTATGGGACTTAACTTCTGAGGTCATAAGTCCCCTGGAACTTAGAACTACTTAAACCTAACTAACCTAAGGACATCACACACATCCATGCCCGAGGCAGGATTCGAACCTGCGACCGTAGCGGTAGTGCGGCTCCGGACTGAAGCGCCTAGAACCGCTCGGCCACACCGGCCGGCCATGTTGGTTTCAGCTCGATGATTCAGTATACGTGGTTTGCTCTCTGATGCCTTTCGATGACCCCGACAGGCACTATGAAGCGTTCTTATTGTTCTTTGAAACACAAAAAGGACTTCAGTCTCAAACAATGCAGGTCGAACACAGGGAGAAAGTAGATACTGGAACGGTTGATATACTAGTTCTAAATTGTCGTAGCTGTGTTGGAAAAGTACCAGAAATCCTAGCGCTAATAGAAAGCACTGATGCTCAAATCATTATAGGCACTGAAGCTGACTAAACCCGGACATAAATTCAGCTGAAAATTTTTGCGAAGAACCTAACGGTGTTCCGAAAGGATAAACTAAACACAATTGGCGGTGGCGTGTTTGTTGCTGTGAGAGGTAGTTTATTTTGTAGCGAAACTGAAGTAGGTAGTTCCTCTGAGTTAGTACGGGCAGAGGTCATTCTTGGCAAAGGCAATTACATAATAATTGGATCATTTTACCTACCTCCCATCTCAGATGATACAATTGCTGAAAAGTTCGAAGAAAATCTGAGTTTAATTTCAAACACTTATCCGACTCATACAATTATAGTTTGTGGTATCCCTTGATATGTTGGCGGAAATATATATTTAATCTAGACGTACGCATAAAACATCATCCGAAATTGTGCTAAACGCATTCTCTGAAAATTATTTCGAGCAGTTAGTTCCGGAGCCCATACGAATAGTACACGGTTATGAAAGCACATTTGACCTGTTAACAACATATAATCCTGAGCTAATAACGAGCATCAAAATGAACACAGGGATTAGTGAACATAGGGTTGTGTAGCAAGACCAAATATTCTAACTCGCAAATCCTCCAAAAATTACGAAAAGAATACCTGTTCAAAAAAAGGAGATGAAGAATCACTTGATCCCTTCCTGAGAAACAATCTCCACTCCTTCCAAATTAACAAGACCAGATGTGGCTTGAATTCAAAGAAACAGTATCGAAAGCAATTGAAAGATTTATACCAAATAAATTAACAAACTACGGGAGGAACTGATTCCCTATGGTACACAAAATGGGTCAGAACATTGTTGCAGAAACAACGAAAAAAGCATGCTAAGTTTAAACGAATGCAAAATCTCCAAGATTGGCGATCTTCTACAGGAGCTCGAAATCTAACGCGGACTTCAATGCGAGATGCATATAACAGTTTCCACAACGGAAATTTGTCTCGAAACCCGGCAGAAAATCCAAAGAGACGCTGGTCGATTGTAAAGTATGTTAGAGGCAAGACTCAATGACTTCTCTGCGAGATAGCAATGGAAATACTGTCAATGACAGAGCTGCCAAAGCAGCGTTACTGAACCCAGACTTCCGAAATTCGTTTATGAAAGAAAACGAAATAAATATTCCAAAATTCGAATTAAGAACAGCTGCCAACATGACTAACTTAGCAGTAGATATCCTCGGAGTAGTAAAGCAACTTAAGTCACTTAATAAAAACAAGTCTTCCGCTCCAGCCTGTATATCAGTTATGTTCCTTTCAGAGTATGCTGATGCAATAGCTCCTTACTTATCATATACAACCGCTAGCTCGACGAAAGATCCGTACCGAAAGACTGGAAAGATGCACAAGTCACACCAATATCCAAGTAGGGCAGTAGGAGTAACCGACTAAATACAGAACCATATCATTAACGTCGATATGCAGCTGGATTTTGGAGCATACACTGTGTTCGAACATCATGAATTACCCTGAAGAGAATGGTCTACTGAGACACACTCAACATGGGTTTAGAAAATATTGTTCTTGTGAAACACAACTAGATTTTCACACACACGAAGTGGCTACTGGCAAGGGATTTCAAATTGATTCCGCATTTCTAAATTTCCTGAAGGCTTTTGACACTGTACCTCACAAGCAGCTTGTAATCAAATTACGTGCTTATGGAATACCGTCTCAGTTATGTAACTGGATTCGTGATTTCCTGCCAGAGAGATCACAGTTCGTAGTAGCTTGCGGAAAGTCCTCGAGTGCAACAGAAGGATTTCTGGCCTTCCCCAAGGTAGTGTTACAGAACATCTGCTGTTCCTTCTCTATATAAACGATTTAGGAGACAATCTGGTCAGCCGTCTTAGAATGTTTGCACATAATCCTGTCGTTTATCGTCTAGTAAAGCCACCAGAAAATCTAAACAAATTGCAAAATGAATTAGAGAAGATATCTGTATGGTGCAAATATTGTCAGTTCATCCTAAATAATGAAAAGTGTGTGGTTATCCACATGACTGTTAAAAGGAATCCGTTAAACTTTGTTTACACGATAAATCAGTTAAGCCGGCCGGTGTGGCCGTGCGGTTAAAGGCGCTTCAGTCTGGAACCGCGTGACCGCTACGGTCGCAGGTTCGAATCCTGCCTCGGGCATGGATGTGTGTGATGTCCTTAGGTTAGTTAGGTTTAATTATTTCTAAGTTCTAGGCGACTGATGACCTCAGAAGTTAAGTCGCATAGTGCTCAGAGCCAAATCAGTTAAATCTATAGGCCGTAAATTCAACTAAATACTTAGGAACTACAACTACGAACAACTTAAATTGTATAGAACACACAGAAAATATTGTGAGGAAGGCGAATCAAAGACCGCATTTTATTGATAGAACACATAGAAAATGTAACAGATCTACTAAAGAGATCCCCATGTATGGAAGCGTCATCCGACAACGCTACAGAGCGTCGAAGTTTAAGCGCAGGTACGTGCACCTAAGCCACACCTTCGGTAGCACACGTGACTTTGTGCGCAGACGGACCTAGGTGTATAGTCTCGCAACGTTGTTTGTTATTCAGTAATCGCGAGTGATTGCCACGATCGCTTGTGGAGAAGATGGAGTTAGGGTCTTGTCGCCCATGAACGCGATGCTCTGTGCCTCAGTGGATCTACATCTACGTGATTACTCTGCTATTCACAATAAAGTGCCTGGCAGAGGGTTCAATGAAGCACCTTCAAGCTGTCTCTCTACCGTTCCACTCTCGAACGGCACGCAGGAAAAGCGAGCACTTAATTTTTCTCTGTGCGAGCCTTGATTTCTCCCTGTGTAGGTGGGTGCCAACGGAATGTTTTCGCTATCGGAGGAGAAAACTGGTGATTGAAATTTCATGAGAAGATACCGTCGCAACGAAAAGCGCCTTTGTTTTAATGATTGTCACTGCAGTTCACGTGTCATGTCTGTGGCACTATCTCCCCTACTTCGTGATAATGCAAAACGAGCTGCCCTTCTTTGTACTTTTTCGATGTCATCCGTCAATCCCATCTGATGCGGATTCCACACCGCACGGCAATACTCCAGAATAGGGCGGACAAGCGTGGTGTAAGCAGTCTCTTTAGTAGACCTGTTGCACCTTCTAAGTGTTCTGCCAATGAATCGCAGTCTTTGGGTGGCTCTACCAACAACATTATCTATGTGACCGTCCCAGTTTAGGGTATTTGTAATTGTAATCCCTAAGTATTTAGTTGAATTTACAGCCTTCAGCTTTGTGTGACTTATCGCACAATCGAAATTTAGCTGATTTCTTTTAGTACTCATGTGAACAGCTTCACACTTTTCCTTATTCAAGGTCAATTGCCACTTTTCGCACCATACAGATATCTTATATAAATCATTTTGCAAGTCGTTTTGATCGTCTTATGACTTTACAAGACGGTAAATGACAGCATCATTTGCGAACAATCTAATACGGCTACTCAGATTGTCTCCTATGTAGTTAATATAGGTCATTAACAATAGAGGGCCTAAAACACTTCCTTGGGGAACGCTGGATATTACTTCTGTTTTACTCGCTGATTTTCCGTCTATTACTACGAACCGTGACGATGATGGTTTCAGACCCGGGTTTCCACTTGCAGATTAGTCTTCTAAAATCTCCAGTTTTTTCGATATTCAGGAGAAAAATAAACTGCGGATGGAAACCATTGTCCAAAATCGACATTCACGAGACAACAGAGCTTATGCAACAAGTGTAGGGTTCAAAGCTGTGCTACAATGATGGTGAGCAGACATTGTGGCCAGACCTTGATAACGAAGTGGAAGAAATTTTTGAAGACTGGGTTCTTAAATGTAGCATGAGTGACCTCCCACGTGGCGATGGGAAATTTGTCGAAAACATCCCGCAGGTCCTCATCAATAACCAAAAGCATCGGCTCTCATTCACTGAGAAGTGAACTGGTTCCCACGGAGATCTGACAGAGTGCATCCGCCTTGGCGTCCTGAGAGGTGGCTCTGTTGCGGATTTGATATTGGTATTTGCCTAAGAATGTCGCCTACGAGTGGTGTTTTCCCTGGTACGCAACTTTGAGGGCTGAAGTGTGCGACTAGATGATTGTTGTCAGCAGTGAGGCGGAATTTCACTCCTTAGAGGAAATTATGCCAAAAATTCATTTTGTATCTGATTGTAGTTGATATGGCAAGAAGTTAATGTTTTGATGAATACGCAGTGAGATGGTCTGTGCTATCTAGATTTTTGTGCGGCAAAACTGTACCAATGCCATGTTGAGAGGCAATAGTTTACTGGGGCCCAACATGGCTAGATAAGGAACATGATCAGAGTCACGCCTTAAGCGATCAAAACCCTATTGGTAAGCAAAGGTCCACTGAAACTGCACCTGTTTTTCTAAGGAGGTTGAGAAATTTGGGTACTTTTGATGCTTGGGGGATAAATTTCCCATAATGATGACTTTACCCAGGAAAGAGTGTAATTCTGTAAGATTAGTCAGCGGAGGGAGTTTGATGTTGGCTCCGAAACTGTTATCTGTTGGGCAGAAGCTATCCATGCTAAAGCTGTGTCCCAGGTAGCCAATCTCTGGTTATTTGGAAAAATATTTAAAAATGTTTTCCTGCTACTGCTTCTCACACAAGTTAGTCGGAGTAAGGAATGCCTTAAGTCTTAATCACTAAGTGAGTGTTGACGGTTGTTTCGTAATCTCCACAAACACAAATTCTTCAGGCAGGCTTCAGCAGAAACTTCAACAGAGTAACCTGTAAACTTAAGTAGCTGACGTCAGTTCGCATAACCGCACGAGAGGATACAAATCGGTTGTGAACGTGCCGCAAAGTGGATACCACGAAAGAAACACGTAGTAGTCGATGGTCTCCGTTCAGTTTGAGTGACGTAATTGGTGAAGTAACGAAGCCCAGGATCAAAGAATCTACATTCACATCTACATCTTCATTGGTACTCCCAAAATCATACTTAAGTGCCTTGCAGATTATTCATCGAACCACCTTCACAATAATTTTCTATTATTCCAGTCTCGAACAGCGAGCGGAAAAAACGGACATCTATATTTTTCTGTGCGAGCTGTGGTTCAGCTTATTTTATTATGATGATCACTTCTCCCTATGCAGGCATGTCTCAACAAAATATTTTCGCTTTCAGAGGATAAAGTTGGTGACTGAAATTTCGTGAGATGTTTCCGCAGCAACGGAAACCGCCTTTGTTTTAAAGATGCCCACCCTAAATCTTGTATAATGTCAGTGACACTCTCTGCCCTATTTCGCGATAATAGAAAACGTGCTGCTCTTCATTTAAGTTTCTCGATGTACTCCGTTAATCGTATCTGGTAAGTATCCGAGGCCGCGATCTTCCAGATCGCCTATCTTGTTTTGGTTGGTTTCGCGGGGCGAAAGTGTTTACCACATTAGATATGAACCACTCTTACTATGAAATTCTTCAGACGGAAGCTCCGAAACCAACCACAACCTTCACAACAGATTGGAACATACATGCATTCAATAGAGTTCCTTTTGGCCTGTCAACGCACACGATGGTCCTCTCTCAGCTACTGGAGAATTTTTCCGATGCAAAGTTTAAATTTGTATACCATTACTTAGAGGATCTGGTAGTTTACAGCAATTCGATAGAAGAAAGTTTTGAACATTATATGAAGTCTTTTGTAGGCTGATGAAACAGGAATTGATTGTTAAGCCGGTGAAGGTCAAGTATGCCTGTAAGTCTTAAGCAATTGCTAAGCCACAAGGTGGCCCCCAAGAGGACAACCGCTGACAATGAGAGGGTGCAGACCTTTAACCAGTTGCCCGCGCCCGGGAACGTAAAAGAGGTTGCCAATTTATAGGGATGGCGAATTTTTATCTCAGATTCATTCTTGGGTTTGCAGAGAATTTAATTTTGCGGGGGGTGCTCACGAGAAGCATCTGGGCTGTCAGTGAAACAGCATCAGGTGTCAGCTCCAGTTCTCGCTCTTCCTGATTTTAACGCACAGTTCATGCTGCATACTGACGCCTGGAACTTAGGAGCAGGGGCGGTCCTACTTCTGGAGAGCGGAGAAGGAAGAAGACTAATAGCGTACGCATCCCGTCGTGCCTTTAACCACTTGGAGAAAGGTTATTCAGTTTATGAATAGAGGTGCTGGCTGTACAATATGGAGTAGAAAAATTCAAATATTACCTGGAGCACACCCAATTTATACCAGAAACAGATAACCAAGCCTTAAGCTGAGTCGTCAGCCGACCATGAAAGTTAGGCAGGATTGCCAGATGGGTAACGAGGATTTTAGCCCTCATATTACAGGTCAGCAATATAAAGGATTGGAAAAGTAACTAGCTGATGGTCTGAGTGGCGAACCAGGCAGCCTAACGGAGAACTTGCGACAATGAGCTCTATACTAACTGATAGACCAGAGCTCTTTCAAAGTATTGGAGAATATGGAAAAAGCCCGAGGAAGTGGTGGCAATAACAAATATAATTCAGGACAGGCAGGTTGTTAAAACACAGATGTGGTTAGGGACAAGGTACAACGTTGCCGGACGACAAGAGCTACAGGTAGTAGTGCCTTAAAAGTTAGTGCCTTTCCTAATCAAGTATTTCCATTAGTCCCCTGTGGGTGGGCATTTCGGTGTTTTAAAACATGTTCCATAACACGTCAGCATTTTATATGGAAGGGGCGAATAGATGTCAGGTGTGCGTTGCGGCTAAACCTGCTCACATACGAAGGTGGGTTGGTTCATCTACTACAGTCGACCGTCACCTTCAGAAAACTTTTATTGATTTCATGGGTCCACTACATATGTCAATGAAACGAAATCGTAGTTTCGTAGTATGTGTGGATGCTTTTAGGCGGTTCATCTGGCTGTACCGCACCAGAGCTGCTACTACTGAAACTGTGATGTACAACCTAAAAATCTTTTTTGGTGTATCTGGTCCATCACAATTTATTATCAGTTAGAACGCGACGTACTTTAGATCGGGTGGCTTTGGGAATTTTTCCGTTTGTATGGGCATTATACATATGCTGAAAAGATTAACCGCAACCTGATGGTGATCCTAAGTGCTTACCATAGCAAAGACCAAGAGAACTGAGACCATACACTCCCGTGATTAATGACTGCATCCAACGGAACAACGCATGAAAACCCCAAGTCGACATCTGCTGTGTTGCTACTGTGTTTAAAGACTGCCACTTCTACCGGTTGTGTGATGTCCTTAGGTTAGTTAGGTTTAAGTAGTTCTAAGTTCTAGGGGACTGATGACCATAGATGTTAAGTCCCATAGTGCTCACAAGGGAACCTCCCCATCGCACCCCCCTCAGATTTAGTTATAAGTTGGCACAGGGACAGGCCTTGAAAAACTGAAGACAGATCAATCGAGAAAACAGGAAGAAGTTGTGTGGAACCATGAAAAAAATAAGCAAAATATACAAACTGAGTAGTCCATGCGCAAGGTAAGCAACATCAAGGGAAGTGTGAGCTTACGAGCGCCGTGGTCCCGTGGTTAGCGTGAGAAGCTGCGGAATGAGAGGTCCTTGGTTGAAGTCTTCTCTCGAGTGAAAAGTTTAATTTTTTATTTTAAGACAATTATCAAAGTTCAGGCACTCACACATAATCAGCTTCACTCTCCAAAATTCCAGGCCATGTTCAGATTTGCTTGGACATATGCAGGATTTGACGGTCTACACACAGAAACATTTGAAAACTTAAAAAACATATGTTTTGACAGAGCACAGGGAAAACTGTGCGACTGTGAAACTGTTGCATTCATTTGTTGCAGTTTATCTGACAAACTCTTATGTTTTCATCACTTTTTTGGGAGTGATTATCACATCCACAAGAAAACCTAAATCGGGCAAGGTAGAAGAATCTTTTTACCCATTCGCCAAGTGTGCAAGTTAGGTGGGTCGACAACATATTCCTGTCATGTGACGAACATGCCGTCACCAGTGTCGTATAGAATATATCAGACGCGTTTTCCTGTGGAGGAATCGGTTGACCTATGACCTTGCGATCAAATGTTTTCGGTTCCCATTGGAGAGGCACGTCCTTTCGTCTACTAATTGCATGGTTTTGTGGTGCGGTCGCAAAATACAGACACTAGACTTATTACAATGAACGGAGACGTCAATGAATGGACAGATCGTAACTTTGCCAAAATAAAGAACGTAAAATTTTCACTCAAGGGTAGACTCGAACCGAGGTCCTCTCATTCAGCAGCTCCTCACGCTAACCACGGGACCACGGCGCTCATACGCTCATTTAACCCTTGATGTTGCCTGTCTTTCGCATGGACTACTCAGTTTGTATATTTTGCTTATTTTTTCATAGTTCCACACAATTTCTTCCTGTTTTCTCGATTGATCTGTGTTCAGTTCTTCAAGGTCTATCCACTGCGTCAATTTATAACTAAATCTGAGGGGGGTGCGATGGGGAGGTTCCCTTGTCAGAGCCATTTGAACCATTTGAACTCCTACCGGTGAAGTTTGAAGTGAACTCTCTCTCAAAAATCTACGGATACCAGTCATTGAATGGTGGCTGGAATCGTCGGTACTGGTAGCCCAATAAAATAGCAATTTGGAAATTTAGACAGCTGAAAGCTGTTTGATTTGACATTCAGTACTGAACAGCCGAGTTCCCGCAACCATCTGTCGAAAGGTGGACGCACAGAAACCCATACAAAGTAGAAGGTAAGGTCTTCGTTAAGAACTTCCAGGCCTCTAGCAAAGAGACAGCCAGATATCTCCTGCCGCAGTTTAGTGGTCCCTTTGAAATCCAAAGCCTTATAACGCTGGTCAGAGTGCTGTTTGTGGACGCCAGTCGGCGAAATACTAGGAGAGCTTACCTTTCCCAAATCAAACCTAATGCCTGTCCAGAAGATAAACTACTATCAGAGAGGATTTTATCTAGAATAAGAGGGAGGGGCGAGGGGGAAAGAGGGGAGCATGTGCCGATGGTTGGCACTGTTGCAACAGATAGCAGCTCTGTCAATGATATCGCGAGGTCAGGTGACCTCTTTGACACGTCATCTGCGGTGAAGTGACGGACAGGAGGTGAACAGAAGTGGACGTTCCGACTGGAGAGACAGTAATGTGCTTACGAGTCGCTTGGATGGAAACGCTGCCGAGAACAGGTTGTTAGCTCTTTGGGCATGGCAGATGGTTTCTGCACCGTCGAACAATTCTGCGTTTAGCTGGACTGTGGTAACGGGCTCCTGGTTAATATTTGCTGCTGTTCCAGTTATTTTCGAGTGCTTCCCGGGTGGGAGCAAATCTTTCCACATACACTCCTGGAAATTGAAATAAGAACACCGTGAATTCATTCTCCCAGGAAGGGGAAACTTTATTGACACATTCCTGGGGTCAGATACATCACATGATCACACTGACAGAACCACAGGCACATAGACACAGGCAACAGAGCATGCACAATGTCGGCACTAGTACAATGTATATCCACCTTTCGCAGCAATGCAGGCTGCTATTCTCCCATGGAGACGATCGTAGAGATGCTGGATGTAGTCCTGTGGAACGGCTTGCCATGCCATTTCCACCTGGCGCCTCAGTTGGACCAGCGTTCGTGCTGGACGTGCAGACCGCGTGAGACGACGCTTCATCCAGTCCCAAACATGCTCAATGGGGGACAGATCCGGAGATCTTGTTGGCCAGGGTAGTTGACTTACACCTTCTAGAGCACGTTGGGTGGCACGGGATACATGCGGACGTGCATTGTCCTGTTGGAACAGCAAGTTCCCTTGCCGGTCTAGGAATGGTAGAACGATTGGTTCGATGACGGTTTGGATGTACCGTGCACTATTCAGTGTCCCCTCGACGATCACCAGTGGTGTACGGCCAGTGTAGGAGATCGCTCCCCACACCATGATGCCGGGTGTTGGCCCTGTGTGCCTCGGTCGTATGCAGTCCTGATTGTGGCGCTCACCTGCACGGCACCAAACACGCATACGACCATCATTGGCACCAAGGCAGAAGCGACTCTCATCGCTGAAGACGACACGTCTCCATTCGTCCCTCCATTCACGCCTGTCGCGACACCACTGGAGGCGGGCTGCACGATGTTGGGGCGTGAGCGGAAGACGGCCTAACGGTGTGCGGGACCGTAGCCCAGCTTCATGGAGACGATTGCGAATGGTCCTCGCCGATACCCCAGGAGCAACAGTGTTCCTAATTTGCTGGGAAGTGGCGGTGCGGTCCCCTACGGCACTGCGTAGGATCCTACGGTCTTGGCGTGCATCCGTGCGTCGCTGCGGTCCGGTCCCAGGTCGACGGGCACGTGCACCTTCCGCCGACCACTGGCGACAACATCGATGTACTGTGGAGACCTCACGCCCCACGTGTTGAGCAATTCGGCGGTACGTCACCCGGCCTCCCGCATGCCCACTATACGCCCTCGCTCAAAGTCCGTCAACTGCACATACGGTTCACGTCCACGCTGTCGCGGCATGCTACCAGTGTTAAAGACTGCGATGGAGCTCCGTATGCCACGGCAAACTGGCTGACACTGACGGCGGCGGTGCACAAATGCTGCGCAGCTAGCGCCATTCGACGGCCAACACCGCGGTTCCTGGTGTGTCCACTGTGCCGTGCGTGTGATCATTGCTTGTACAGCCCTCTCGCAGTGTCCGGAGCAAGTATGGTGGGTCTGACACACCGGTGTCAATGTGTTCTTTTTTCCATTTCCAGGAGTGTATATATTAGGGTGTACGGCCCAGTGAGGCTGTGCCTGTGTGTTCACAAGGAAGTAACAGCCACATTCGCCAAGCGGTGCTGCGCTGGCGGCGCTCTTATGTGATGCTTGTCGAGTCATTTTGAATTGAATGAGATGTTATGATGATGGCATCCGGGTTTGTAGGCTGCTTTACGCTGCGTTGTGGTCACACATCACTGTCTTTTCGCTGTGTGCGCTCTTGTTTGTGCATGTTAGTTAATGCCGCAGGTATACTGTAAGCTTAATAGTAACGACTTCTGCTTGTTTAGGGATGCACAAGGACTACGGTGGTTGGTTAGAGTTGATGTTATGAATATTGCGGTGCCCGTCTTGTTCAATATTACTGACTCTTTTTGTTTCCTAGTTGTGGCACCAGGTAAAATGAAGGTCTGACATTTGTATTGTCGCGGCTAGTGTAAAGCTTACCAAGTAAACATAAGGCTTGCGTTAAGGCTGAGGATCTATTATAGATATTTCTGAGGCAAGATTAGAAGTGTTACATGTGTCGCTGGACTTTATTATGATTTATTTGAACTATTGCGCCTCTCCTTAAAAGATTTTGTCACCTTTCTGGACGAGATTTAATAGTTTCTGTCTCGCAGTAAGCGCTACTGTTAGTTCTTGCTTGTGGATGCCTATCAGTATATGCGAGCTGATTTCATCTTGTAATATGGAGTGGAAGATTTGTCAACATGTTCTGAAACTCCTGCCCCCTAGTGGTGTGGTTTGCAACTGCGACTCAGCGCAAATTACTCATCGAAACTTGGACAGATCCTCTATCCACTAAAATTTATTTTTCTCTGTGTCTTGCAGTTCACATACAGTCTTATTTTGAAACCGCAGAGGTACTTTCAAAGGACTGTATTACAAGAAATAGATCGTAAACGCAAAAGTGTTTTAAGCTGTGCTGGCCCCGGTTTATGCGTTGGTTTAAATCTTGACTGTTACTCTGCGTTTGGTTTCCCGCGGTTATTGCGGTTATGCCGTGGTTCTTCCTCTTTCTACGTGTGGTAGCAGCGGTGTGCATTGATATTCGCACCTTGTACTATCTTTGGTCCCCCGCTGGCGGTCTCTACGCAGGGTCGGAGTATGTGGGAGCTGTTCCGATTGCTACGAGATTCGTGGCTCACCGACCCAGGACATCAAATTTGAGCGGTAATTTAATTACTGAAGCCAGTCTGTTCACATTGTGCCGTTGGTTTTCATGGTTGGCTGTTGGGGGTATTCCCGTGAGCAACAGCGAGTGTTCGCGTTGGCGCAAGTTTGGCCACCATCCAGTGGAGTTTAACTGTATTTTGGTTATTTGAAGTCCAAGTGCACCAGCGGAATTTTTCGCCTTGTGACCGTTTGCGTTCCGGTTACCTGCCCTGGCTGCTGACGTAAAATTCAGGCAGTGTCCTTTTCCACACCGTGTTGTCGCTGTCCAACACGTGTGTGTAGTTTTGACAGCTTATGCATACTTGGTTGTGGGTGGCTACGCCTTTTACTTTTTGGCTTTGGAGTTCCTTGTGTACTGGTCGGGTGGAAAGCAACTCGTATTGTCGGTGGATCCGTTGACTGTCTCTTGGTTGGGTTGCCGGCGGATTAATTAAATAAATAATCAGTGACAAATAAATAAAGCCTATGGCACACAACTGCAGCGCTGTGTCGCTGATAAAACAAAAGCACAATTACGTTACTCTTATGTTTAATTAAGAAGAAACAGAGAGCTCTGGTTGAATTGGTGCGAGAAGCACGTATTTTATTTTATTGTCTGGCACACCGCCATATTTCATGTTAGAGAAGAATACTGCGAGTTGCAACCAGACTAGGCACTCGACTCTGTAAAGAATTTATATTTATAAAAGTAAGTAGGATTATGAACTGTAGGCTTATTCATTGAATATATCTGATTTAACTAACTGTGTAACTTTTTTATGTTTAGTAGACAGACACCTCTGTACGACGTATTGACATGGCTGGCAAATTATTCTAATATTGAGATTTAGATTTGAGTCCGCACCTACCGCAGCAGTCTTTGGAAACGATTTATTTACGAAGTCCGATTATTTCAGTTTTATTTCACGGTCAACTACGAGTAACATTGCCTTTACGAAAAAGCCATTGTCAAGCGTCTGATACCGAATAATTAAACGTCCACGTTCCAGATAAGCAAATATCAATTACAATTACAAACACCATCATACAGATAGAATAATTAATATATTATTATTTTTAATTTATTTTATATTGGCGACTGCGTGTCGGACTTGTTATTTTGTCATTTGTTACATTGTTCTCTTTGTTTCATGTAAAAAATCAACTTTCTGGACCTGGACGTCAATGTATGAGAGATAACAAAATTGGAAGATATTTTCAAATTCTGAAATTTTGCCGGAAGACGCAAAGAAGCTTCCAGCAAAATAAGGTAAGACGCAGCATCTTTGCATTAGCAGGCTTGACCAGACGTATAATTCAGTGTATTAGCTTTTCAGTAAATTCTGTAGTGTTTCTTTTCCGCATAACAGTTTCAGTGATAAATTTCGTTCTCAGTACTTTTCCCTAAACAATAACGTATGCAACAATATCAATACACGAGTGTACAATATGGCCGACTTCTGTACGATATCATGTAACATGGCCAGCAGCCATTACCAATAATCTCAAATTCAGTTTATATTTTTAAATTAACAGACAGCCATTGTTGCTACGAGCGATTCATGCTCAACTACATTTTATTTTAAAATCAGTGTCAAAAATTTTCTTGAAACATATATCACGTGTGGCATGGTAATAACTAGAAAACAATACGCAAAAATGGAACAGCAAGGACGTACTATTCAGACGCAATCCGACTCGGACGTGAGACAAGTGTTAGAAAATGACTTTACGACAGCAACCGGTAGTGACGATTCATCAAACATTGACGCAAGTGTTGACGAAAATTTTGACAATAGGCCGTCCACCACAAAAATTTCAAACTCTCAATCAGAGCCCATGTTAATGCATGACGTCACGTCTAATGACGCGGCGGGGGCAGAGACCTTGCAAACGGTAAACATTGCCGACATGTTACAAATGCTAATGAAACAAAACGCAGAAAATATGGCAACCTTAAAGACACAAAATGAACAGTTAAAGACACAAAATGACGCAATTAAATCTGACCTCATAGCACTCAAGACAGGTAATGACACTTTATGTAAACGTGTGGAACTCATAGACGCCACACTGACCAAACAGATGACTGAACTCAGTACTAAATTTTCCCAGCTTAATACGAGACAAGAAAAGACTACAACTGACGTAGCACTTTTACAGACACAAGTAAAAAACCTTAATGTCACGTGTGAAGTTCTTACTGAACAAATTCAAACATATCCTTCAGTACATGACAACCTTGAAAAACGAATAAATTTGACAATGTTGAACAACACCTGACTGACATCTTACAATCTGATGCCACAGCTCATTTTCAAAATATTAATAAGGAATTTAATGATTGGGTAGTGAACAAAGACAAACATTTTGATACATGCTTACGTGAAAAATTACCAACAATTGTGCACGACTCCGTAGCGCAATACATTACTAATAACAAACAGCTGATCAGTGACGCTGTACAATCCGTCACTGCACCCATGAGACAATTCACCGATCGACCACAGTCTGAATGTAACGAAAATATCAGTCAAAATGCACAGTTCAGGAACCAATATACATTCGAGTATGACACACACATACCGCACACGACAAACACACAAGAACAAAACACACCACGACTACAGCACATACCACGATGTGCAAACACAAGCTATTATCATGGTAAACCACAGCAACATTATCGTAATTACTCGCCAGCTGAACATACCAGTAATTACAGTGGAATAAATCCATATCACAATACGAAGGAAGAAGAAAGCTTAATGAAACACAGGCAATTTCAGATTTTTATCCCAGAAAAACGAACCATTCATCCGGTGATTTTTCTTAAATCCTTTAGTAACGCATTTCCACGCACTTGGAGTGACCGGAAAAAGATTTCATATATTGTCGGTTACATCCAAGGCGATGCAGCTGTCTGGGCATACAGTCAAGCTGACGTATGTACCACGTACAGTGAGTTTGAGCGTGCTTTTCTGAACAAATTCTGGTCGCAATCCGTCCAGGAGCGACTCAGAAGACAAATTTTAGAACCTGAAACTTTTAACAGTAAAAATGGTAACTTACGCAGATATTTTGAAAAATACTTGAACATGGGACACTTTTTAGACGAACCAGTCGCAACGCGTGATATACTCCGTGCGTTGAAGGCCAAATTGCCTTTCAACATTAAAGAAAAACTCCTACATATCCCGGATGACGATTCAGATTATTTTTTAACAGCTTTAGATTCGGTTGACATGTTACTTGAAGACCAGCGCTTCGCGCGGCAAAACAGCAGCCACAATGTTTACACTAGTGGTATGCAAAACATGCAGGCTTGCCAACACAATTCTGGCGCGTCCACAGTTGAATACGCGGTACAACAAAAACAGCAAACTCACATGCCCTCTCAGTACGGAAATCAAAATCAACACGCGTATTCCAATACAAACAATAGTTACAACAGTAATAACACTTCATGCGGCAATCCATACAAAAGGCACCGCGGTAATAACTACAACGGTAACAACGGATACAAAGGCAACAACAAAAACACAAACAGAAATAGAAATAATAACAACTACGAGCCAAGACAGCATCAAGGTTGGACTCGTAACGATCAGTACTTTCATTCAAACTCTGCCTTACCACAGCAGACACCAGGACAAAATTGGAGCATACCTTACGACCGACAGGTAAGTTATAATGCGCAACAGCAACAACAACCGCAAAAGTTTGGAGATCATAATAGGCAATATCCGAATGTGAATATAATAGAAATGACACCTGATGCACAACCTCAATCTGTGTCAGTACCTAGTACAAATGCTAATCCAACAAACTAGAAACAGTCACTACTATGCCCCAGGTCGTGGCTGAAGAATTCTTGGGGGGCGACTTCAATGTTAATCAGTTATTTGACACCACACTTGAACAACAGAATAATGATATGCCGAATAATTCTAAACAAAAATTACCTGTTTTATTTATAAGATACAACCACAATGAGAATATATCAGATGAACTTTTGCAAGACAGTACACAATGTCGTTCAAACACAAATGAAATTGTTTTAGCATCTACTACTGGAGTAGTAGGTGGGATTGTTTTTGTAAACGTTAAAATAGGTAATGGAACCGTACAATGGCCATTCCTGGTTGTACAAAACCTTGTGACAAATTGCATATTAGGAATAGATATTATGAGCGAGAAGGACTGCATTATAGACTTCTCCAAAGGTAAATGTATTTTAAATGATAAAAGCAGGGTAATTATTATTGATTTGGACAGGAGAACTCTAAAGCATGACAAACACTGTACAGGGTACAAGGTTCAGTTAGTACTTGACAAAGACATTCAAGACATGCAAACACACTCATCTGACACAGAGCTAATGGACTTGAAAACATTGCTTGATCATAAGATAAGTGAAGCTACAGCTCTCAGTGTACATGAACGTATAAAACTACAGGAAGTGTTATCCAAATATTTACAAGTTTTTACCAAACGATTGGGTGTTATCAACACGTATGTGTACAAGATTGAAGTTAAGCCTCACAAGATCTTCTACCATAAGACATATAACGTACCGTTATCTCAACGACCTGCTGTGTGGCAAGAATTAAAACAAATGTTAGACTGGAAGGTCATTGAACCATCCACCTCACCTTATTGTAGTCCTCTACTTGTTGTCAAAAAAATCGAATGGAAGCATTAGGTTAGTGTTAGACGCACGAGAAATTAATGAAATAATTTTACCAGTTCACACAAAACCCGAAAATTTAGAAGAGTAATTACAGAAATTTCTAGATGCAAAATATTTTTCCACAATAGATCTCGCTAATTCGTTTTGGCAGGTGGGTATCACTCCTGATTCACGGAAATATACTGCATTTATGTTCGGGGGGCGAACCTATCAGTTGTGTGTTCTACCCTTCGGACTGAATGTCAGCTCTGGGGTATTCATTACAGCCCTGGATACCGTGCTTGGCGACGATTTAGTTGAGACAGTCACACACTATGTAGATGATATACTGATAGCTACACAGTCTTGGAATGAACACGTTGACACACTTCAAAGAATTTTAGAAAAATTTGCACAAGCTGGAGTCACAGCCAACCTAAGAAAATCAAAATTTGGTTGCAGTGAGATAAAATATTTAGGACATATCATTAATTCACAGGGCATACTTCCTGATCCCAGTAAATTAGATGCTATCAGAAACTTTCCTAGCCCTCGAACTAAAAAGCAGTTAAAATCATTCCTTGGGCTATGTTCATTTTTTAGACGTTTTTTGCCACAACCACTTTTGAACAGTAAACATCTGCTAAATCTACTCAGAAAGAATCAAGTTTGGATCTGGTCGGAACAGTGCCAGAATGACTTTAATACAATTAAACATGCTTTAGTGGGTGCAAACTTATTGAGCCATCCAGATTTCAATTTAGATTTTTGTATGACTTGTGTCGCTTCACGAACTGGCTTGGGATGTTGCTTATTTCAAGTTGTAAAGAATAAAGAAAAGGAACAGATAAGAATTATTGGCTTTGCAAGTCGTACTTTAACTGAATGTGAGCGTACATACTCCACTACTGAGTTAGAAACACTTTCCATAGTATGGGCATTCAAGAAATTCAATTATTATTTATTTGGAAAACATACAGTAATTTACACCGATCACCAGGCCCTGACATTTTTGTTAACTTGTAAACTTGTACATCCTAGACTATCACGATGGGCAGTTACACTTCAGAACTACTCTTTTGAAATTAAGTACATAAGAGGTAAGGACAACACCATTGCAGACACTTTGTCTAGACTTCCACAAGGTATGAATGATACCAACAGTGACTTAGAAAATATAAATGACTACAGGATTCTCTTAATGCAAGACAAGCAGTATCACCAATATTATATTGATATGTGCAGAAACATGGCTGAATTACAAAAATCTGATCTTCACCGGTATAAGATAATAACATTACTGGTAGAAAAACACAATCATCCTTTGACTAAGTATTACAAGTTACACAATGATGTGCTATTTTATCGACGACATCCTAATGCTACTAACTGGTGTGTATGCATTCCCAAAGAGTCTAAACGTAATTTAATTTGGCACACACACTTAGTTTGGGGTCATTATGGGACAAAAAAGTGTTTAGCAAAGCTCAGCACATACTGTTATTTTAGCAATATGAGAAGAAAAATTTACAGGGAACTGAAAACATGTGTCATATGTCAAAAATCAAAACCTCAGAATTTATCCACAAAAACAGATTTACATTCTATTTTACCCAGTAAACCCCTGGAAATTCTGTGTACTGACATCAGTGGACCGCATCCAGCAAGCTCTGGAGGCGTCAAATATATCTTAGCTTTTTACGATATATTTTCTAAACATGTAAAACTTTATGCTTTAAAATCGGCCACTGCAAGTGCTATAATACGAAGATTCTCAAGTGATTACCTGACGCACGTGGGAAAACCTAAAGCAATTCTGTCAGATAATGCAGCATACTACTCTGGGTACAAATGGAGAAATTTCTTGAAGGACAATAACATCAAAAGTATATTTATTTCGAGGTTTAGCCCACAATGTAACGCGACTGAGAGACTTTTCCGAGAATTAAATCGATTCATGAGGACCTATATTTCATCAAAACATACTAATTGGGTGTCCTACCTAAGTCTTTTCGAAGACGTACACAATAACTTAAATATTTACGATACAAATTACACACCTAACGAGATCATGTTCAATTGCAAACAGAACGATCAGTGGATAGAACCATTACCTAAGTTGTCAGACAAGGAAATCACACCTGAACAGAAAATAAAAGAAGTATTGACTACATTGACACATCACGCACAAATACGAAACAAACATCACAGAAACATAATAAAAAGAAAACAAAAATTCGAGGTAGGAATGCTTGTACTACTTCGTACTCATCATAAATCTGTAGCACTCAAACGATGCAACGCTAAGTGGCGTCTGCTATATGAAGGACCTTATATAATTGTTAACATACCGCATCCTGGTGCGTATCTGTTACAACATCCTAGAACTAACAAAATTATTGGGCTATACGCACACCGAGATCTTAAAGCATTTCATGCTGAATAATGTCAAGGTCATACCCATCAAAATATTGCTAAGCAACTCGAAAAACTTTGTTGTTACAGCACAGATAATAAGTAGTATAGAAATTTTCATTTCAGCGGTTCCAGTGACGCAGTTGAAGACAGAAGAACTCTTCTTTCAACGCACGGCACCACCTGAAGGACGGAATATTAAAGTAAAATTTATGATTACGTAGCAGTGGATGACATATTAATTTTTCACGGAACATTTGTTACTGAAGGTACCACTGACTTGGTGTAACACCTGACGAACTGACAGACGTCACCTGTGAAGCGATCTTTTACTTTGAGAAATAGATTATACGCACATCTCTCAACACGAAAAGCATCTATCAGTAGTCAAGGCCACACAGACACTCTACACACACGCACAAAACGCGAGGAATCGAACATTTTCTCTCTCTTACTATTTTGAATATTATTGAGTAGTGAAAACGCCTGGTCTTGTCTACTGATGTAATGAATGTTGTGTCTAACCAATCTTAATTTCAGATGAAATCACAAAAAACATCGATAATATCCCAGCAAAACCGCTAAAGAGGATGTAAATATCGACAATTCATGTAATCAAACGTGACACAATGTAATAACCTATAGCTATGTAATGATGATGCAAACATGTTTATGTGCAACTGTATTATGTTTATGCTAAGAAAATATGTGACGTGTGTATGTATAATTACTTATTTTTTTTAACTGATGTATCATGTAACTGTTACCATGTAAAAAAAAAATTTGAACAAAACGAGTGCCAAAAAGACATTGCATAGGGAACCTCTGTTCACGGACATTAACGAACATTACTAACTCTGCAACTACGCAGAAACCTATGTGAAAGAAACGGCTAATGCCATTCATTATGCAGCGTATCTATGTAAACGCGATGAATGATTTCTTTGATTAATAACTACGAACATTTAGGTGAACTATATTCAGCAAAAAACTGAAAATGTGAAGTGCATAATTCGTGCATCGTCTAGTGACATTACTACAGTACCTAACTTCAAGATGTTAACTGGATTAAATGGTCACATAGTGCCTGTCCAGAAAACAACACGACGGGTGGAAGAATTTTGGTTGGAACTTCAGGGAATGAAATGTTCTCGAAATGTGACGGACACTCTTACCTGGACTGTCCAAGGATCGACGCCAGCTATGTGCCGTCCGAGGTTCTGCAACCAAGCTTCCACGGAATGTAAAAAAAAAAAAAAAAAAAAAAAAAAAAAAAAAAAAAAACGAACTGCACGTGGACCAATTACTCGACGGGTCACGTCTGATCTGTAATAAGCAATGCTTTTAGTCACAACGAACTGCATCACAACGACTATAATGGAGATGAGAAATGGACACGCTTATGTATTAATCACGTTGTTATACAACGATGTTACTGTGATCAAAAAACTTTACCACGACGATACTAACCTGTAAAAAATTATTGTGCAGCGGATGAATATGAACTGTAATAACGACACGATGTGTATAGGTCAACGCACCTGAAACATACGGACATTTTTCTTTGAAGTATTTCAAAACAATACTATGTAACTAAGAACATTCAACAATCTAAGTTGTATTGTGTTATAACAAATATTGTAAATTTAAAACTAAGTTACCTGGCATAGAATGTAGTCTTCATATGTAATCTTGGTTGAATATTTTCTTTGTGCAACGACTGAGAAACGCGCGCACACGAACAATATGAACTGCAATACTGTGCCGCGTGATCTAACTGTACGACATAACGGCAGTCACACAGACGCTTCTGCGCATGCGCGCACTCTATTTTCCAACATAAGAACTTTTACGGCGCACCCGCATCATTCAAATTTTGTATATAATGTGTATAATGTGTATAATGTAGGTCATGTAAATAGTTGTAGATAAATTAGATTTTCTTGTGCCTTTAGGTGAATTGCTCGCCTGCAGGTGTGTCCTTTCGCCTCGCAATTCAGGGGGCAATATAAAGGCACATTTGCATGCCGAGCGTGAGTTTCCGCGGAAACGCGAAATATTAATTAAATAAATAATCAGTGACAAATAAATAAAGCCTATGGCACACAACTGCAGCGCTGTGTCGCTGATAAAACAAAAGCACAATTACGTTACTCTTATGTTTAATTAAGAAGAAACAGAGAGCTCTGGTTGAAGTGGTGCGAGAAGCACGTATTTTATTTTATTGTCTGGCACACCGCCATATTTCATGTTAGAGAAGAATACTTCGAGTTGCAACCAGACTAGGCACTCGACTCTGTAAAGAATTTATATTTATAAAAGTAAGTAGGATTATGAACTGTAGGCTTATTCATTGAATATATCTGATTTAACTAACTGTGTAACTTTTTTATGTTTAGTAGACAGACACCTCTGTACGACGTATTGACATGGCTGGCAAATTATTCTAATATTGAGATTTAGATTTGAGTCCGCACCTACCGCAGCAGTCCATGGAAACGATTTATTTACGAAGTCCGATTATTTCAGTTTTATTTCACGGTCAACTACGAGTAACATTGCCTTTATGAAAAAGCCATTGTCAAGCGTCTGATACCGAATAATTAAACGTCCACGTTCCAGATAAGCAAATATCAATTACGATTACAAACACCATCATACAGATAGAATAATTAATATATTATTATTTTTAATTTATTTTATAACCCCCGGAAACTTCCGAGCGCCACTGGCTGTACTGCCTTTTCTTATTGATGTTTGACTGTGTATTTTAATGGCTGATAGCCGATGGTTTGAATTTTTATGCTTTAGTTGGGTTTTAAATAATGGGCCTTCAGCCGTTTTAAAATTCAAAGCTCCTTACTTGTCATGTCTAGCATTGTTTAGGCCTTCATACTCATTTAAAATATTTTTTTGGATAATGCTTTGGGCCTTCTGTCTTATGAAAATTCATTATAGTTGTGTTTTTCAATCATGGGCTTTCAGCCGTCTTTAAATTAAAATTCCTTACTTGTTAACTATTAGCTTGTTTGGGCCTTCAGTCTCATTTAAGATATTTTTGGATAAAGTTTTTTGTGTTTTTCAATCATGGGCCTTCGGCCATCTTAAAATTAAAATTCCTTACTTGCTAAGTCATAGATTGTTTGAGCCTTCAGCCTGCTTTTTTGGAAATTATTTAAGGACAAAGCTTTGGGCCTTCTGCCTTTGAAAATTCATTGTAGTTGTGTTTCTCAATCATAGGCTTTCAGTCGTCTTAAAATTAAAATTCCTTACTTGTGAACTATTAGATTGTTTGGGCCTTCAGTCTCATTTAAGATATTTTTGGATAAAGTTTTCTGTGTTTTTCAGTCATGGGCCTTGAGCCGTCTTAAAATTAAAATTCCTTACTTGCTACATCATAGATTGTTTGAGCCTTCAGCCTGCTTTTTTAAAAATTATTTAAGGATAAAGCTTTGGGCCTTCTGCCTTTGAAAATTTGTTGTAGTTGTGTTTTTAAATAATGGGCCTTCAGCTGTTTTAAAATTAAAATTCCGTACTTGTTAAGTCTTAGGGTGTTTGGGCCTTGAACCTCATTTGAAATACTATTGAAGGATAAAACCTTGCGCTTTGTGCCTTTTGAAAATTTATTCTAGTTGTGTTTTAAATTGTGGGCATTCAGCCGTTTTAAAAATTAAAGAGGTTGTGCCCTTAAGCCATAAGATTTTGTGACATATTCGATCGATAGTTAAGCTCGGAAATTTGCGCTGTAATGTCTGGGCAAGTAAATAAAGTTATATGTGTTCGAGTGTAACTGACAGCCACTCATTTTTGGTCCATTTCCACAATTCCAACTATCTGTTCTGTCCTGCGGACTTAACTAGGCGTTTCATGTTTGTTTCACATCTACAGGATGGGGCAAATAAAAGTGACCCGGAGAACAGAGTTCCAGAGTACAAAGAAACATAGCAGAGGAAAGGAAATACAATGCTAATCTGACTCTAGCAGATGTTGTCAGCGATCACCATTCATCTTTTGGCTCTTTTGGGCCTGGTCAGCATGTTGCTGAAGGTGGAACGAAGCTGAACTGCTGGGATTTCTGCAATCTCATCCGAAATGTTCTGCCGCAGTTCTTGAAGACAATGAGGCTTGTGGGATACACATTAGACTTGAGAGCACCCAACAGAAAGTAATCGCACACTAACAGATCGAGTGACCTGCGTGGCCAGCTAGGGCCACGAACAGAGTGACCCCTGCTAACAACTGTGTCAGGTATGAAGGTTGTGTAAATGTTCTCTAAGGTTCGTCAGTTGCTCCATCCTGTTGGAAGTAACTGTAGGTCATGGGTTGTGGTTATATGCGTACGTTCACGTCCAATCGTATCCACTCGTCCGGACCACTTTTGTTTGCCCCATCCTATACCCTGTGTATACAGGGTGAAAAGTATTTAAACCGACAAACTCTGGGAGGTTGTAGGGGACATCAAAACAAATATTTTTCCCTAATGTCATTTTTTCTTATGGGGATTATTTAAACCAGTGGAGGCCGTATTACGCTCTTCAGTTGTTAGAGGCCGTATTAATCTTTAGTTGTTAGAGAGCGTATTACTTCAGTTGTAGGCAACTGCTGTCCACCAGTGTAGTAGTGCATTGTCTCTGTTTACTAATGGAGCGATACACCTGGAGTGAGTTCACTGATGTGGTTGGTGCGTACTAGGTAGCGCACCACAAAGGACGAGCTGCACAGCGGGTTTATTAACAACAATATCCTAATCGCCGTATCCCGCATCATAAGACCTTTGCTGCTGTGTACCAAGGTCTGCGTGAGACCGGGTCATTTAGCAGATTACCTAGACAGGGAGGCCGTCGCACTTTAAGAACGCTGCAATTTGTGGAAGTGTCTTGCAGCATGTGGAGCGGGATCCTTCAATCAGCACTCGTGCAATTGCACGTAACATGGGGATGATTCAGACGACTGTGAGAACAGTCCTTCGAGAGCAGTTGTAACGTTCATTTCACTTACAGCGTGTCCACAACCTGGAACCATTTGACTATCTAACCAGAGCACAGTTATAGCAATGGTACCTGGGACAGTGTGAAGTGCATGCTACAGTTCCATCCTCTGTGTTGTTTACTGATGAATCAACGTTCGGGCGTGATGGAGTCTTCAACATGCACAATTCGCATGTCTGGAGTGAGGATAACCCACATGCCACAGTTACTAGCGCTCATCAGGTGCGATTCTTCGTTAATGTGTGGGTCGGTGTTGTTGGGGATTGTTTAATTGGGCCCTATCTGCTACCTAGGCCATTAAATGGCAGGCACTATTACAATTTTCTCTGTAGAGCATTGCCAGAATTGCTGGAAGATGTCCCGTCCCCTACAAGACAACACATGTGGTTCCAACATGACGGGGAGCCGGCACATTTCAGTCGTCGTGTGCGTCGATTCCTGGACCGACGGTTCCCAGAAACGTGGATTGGCTGAGGTGGTCCTGTACCATGGCCTGCTCGATCCCCAGATATGTCCCCTCTGGACTTTTTTGTGTAGGGAGAGATGCGAACCTTGTTTACGCAACTCCTGTTGCATCAGAAGAGAATCTGGTTGCCCGGATAGTAGCAGCAGCAGGAACAATTCAGGATACTCCTGGGGTTTTTGCCCGTGTCAGACAGAACACGATTCGACGGTGTATCCTTTGTTTACGTGTCAATGGAGGCATTTTTGAAAATCTACTGTAATTGAAATTGGGTTGTGTTAATGTGTTGCCTCTTGGTCATAAAAAAATGGAATAGTATTCGTTGGTTTAATTAATTTGCCGCCAGAGAAATCTTCCTCTACCGGTTTAAATACTCTTCATAGGAAAAAATAACATTAGGGAAAAATATATGTTTTGATGTCCCCTACAACCTCCCAGAGTTTGTCGGTTTAAATACTTTTCACCCTGTATAAAAGGCAATGCCCTGACTGTCTCATCAACGCCCAGCCCAAATCGCTAAGGATGTGAACTGGAAACTTGGAGATGGTATTGATCTTACACTGTAGGAATCATTTAAGAAGAGGCTGTTGGGAATTCCATCGCTTAGGGGGTGAAATATGGGGTGCAATGTTTTTTGAAAAATGTCGCTATTACGCTACTTTCGAAGCTAGAGCAACGAAAAGTGGTACCTGGTTTCTCGATCAGAAATAAAGAAATACGTGTTTCAGCATTTTTGGAGATTCAGGCACTAAGGATTAAAATAGTCGGTGAAAGTTTCTTTGAAAATAAATCATTATTTAACAACTACTTAAGCTTTTTTTAAAGCTACATCTATGAAAAGTGGTATTTGACTTCCCTGTTAGAAATAAAAAAAAAACGCTTTTCAGTGTTTTTGGGAGTTCAGTCCCCTGAGGTAGTGAAATAGAGAGTGAAAAGCTTTATGAAACTATTTCATTGTGAAAGCATTTTCATGAGTTATGTAAATTTGTATTTGCCTCATGTGTTAGAAATAAAAAATGGGGTGAAATAGGTGATGAATTTTTTTAAAAAAATATTGTTAGATATAAGGATATATAGGGATGAGAGTTTCTATAGAAATATCACCACAAGAATGCAAAAGGCAGGATTAACATAAACCTACCAGACGTGCATTCGAATTAGACTGTGCTACGGCCTTAATTAGTGTGAAAAGTTTAGAAGATGTAATTTGTGAACGACATAAAAATTCCATTGAAGAATAACAAATAATCTGCGCACACCATACAGTCTACGTGAACAAAGTAGCGGGCGGTAACCTATGTTATAAGTGAGTATATTACAATGATCTATACTTGTTTACGTATAACTTAGTTTTTGAGTTTTGAACTAAAACTGGTTTAGTGTTCATAATGTGCTACCACTTTCGCTTAGAGCTTGGAATCTATGGTGGAATATAGGGAAGGCAGCCCAGTTTCTGGAATGGGCGAGCCGGTTGCTCTGAAAGCTAAACATTGCTGGCCAGGTACGTGGTGTACACAGGAGACTCTGCTTGCCGCGGAACACGAGAAAGCACTTAGAGCACCGCCAGCAACTCCTGACAAAGGTGCATGGCAGAAAAAAAAAGACGTGGCACTACGCCGTTGCGGGTACGAAATGGCATAATTTTAAAAAGAGAGTGGGCCCGCGAAATATGCGCTGGCCGCCAAACGGAGACAATGGGCGCAACACGCCGTCCGCCCACTATTTTGTTCGTTGTACTTTGCGAGGGAGCTGTTCCACGGGTTTCAGTAACCGCTTTTTGTGTTGTTCTTAAACTTACCGCAGCTTTCGAATTGCACTAGCCGTGTGTTGCTCTTACTATGTCAGCAGTTCTTTCATCACAGCATCCAAATGTATGGTACTACAGAAGTATTGGGAAATAGAAATTCCACTTTTTTCTTCTTTTTTTCTCTTTTTTTTTAAAAAAAATAATCTAAGAGATAGTTACAACACCGTTTAACACAAAACGTTGCCACAACCTTGCTTAGTTTTCTCATACACTGCGACATCAGCTCACCAAATGACAATGCAGTGCGTGTCCAAAGGAACTTTGCCTCGTATTCGGAATAACACTGGCACTGCAATCTCGTATTTCTCCACCGACATCGTGCAAGCGACTTTCAAGTAAAATATCTCGACTGTACGGGAATACACATAATGGATGCGACAGTACAGATTATCGACCCATGGTTGACGTCATACCAAAGTTTGAGTCTAGCTGTGAGTCGTGCACATATAGCCAAATGATAAGACGAACGCTCGCAATAAGCAGGAAATCGGGGTTCGAGTGCCGGTTCGTCATTCTCGTTATTCCATTCTACAGATAATGGTTATCCATATTCCCTATAGCGAATACGTTTAATATAAATGACCCACAAGTTACATTGCAGAAATCAAAATTCGATGAACGTCAATAGTACCATTTGTATCGATCTGCAACATAGTTTTTACAAAGTGGATCGTACATGTCGCAATAAAGTGTAGTAAAACAAAAAAAAGTTGTCATTCGCAAGGTTTCCTACAGAATCTGAGAAGTATGAACCACCACATTATAGGACTTAGCTACGATTCTCTCGTAAACTACAAACATTCAAACATTCAGTGAGGTCTGACGTTTCTTTTTAGGTATCCAAATGGTTAGTAGGTAGCAGAGGACATGAGCTTCAGCAGAAAGACTTCGTGTATTTACACAATAACGTTGAAGTTTTGTTCGTAACACTTCAAAACTAAGCAGTTTATGACCTCGAGAAACAGGTACGGAATGCAGTATCTGCATTATTTAAAATGCAAAATAAGCCAGCACAGTTGTCGCTGAAGAGAAAACAGCCGTGATAATAAAACAAAACAAAAAAATGCAATAAAACAGTAGAAGCTAATTCAATTATTGATGCCACATCCGAGCAAAAAACATCAGACATAGCAATATCAGAAATGTCCCCCCGACATGCTTTTTCAAGATGAAGTAATTGGATCAGTTAAAATTATTCATGCATTGGAAAAATCGAGTGCAGTATAAGAAAGTGCAGATCATCAGACACTGCCCTGTTACGCACTCCTTACTGGAATACTATCCTTGTATGACATACTTAAGTCCAGCTAATAGATGAAGTATTTGCCTGGACACAGCTCGTTAATGCTTCATGCCCCAAAGCAAGCGACACGTGATGTCTGTACTCGATCCTCGCTCAGCGATAACAATACTGCATAACATTACGACGTCGCATTTGGCGCGTAATCCATAACAAATCCCCAATATATGCACGCTGAACTCATTAAAATGTTAATTAACCAGTTCATTTACAAATATTGCTATGCGCTTGTTCCACAAAAGTTGTGTTGCATTTTTTTCAGTATGAGAGTGTATCTCATAGACCAAACGATGTTGGTAACGATGGTTCGGAACTGGTCGACTACCCTTTAGGAGCTTTGTCTTCAGTTTAGTAAATTGATAGTTTCTATTTCAGTTAATTATTCTGAAAGCTTTGCATTAAAGAACTTCTTCTTTGAAATCATTTACGTAGGGTGATCTAAAAGTTTCCGTTCAAAGGCCGTAGAATCTAGACTCGGTATGCTAATGAGGGAAAATCGCCGTGAGCATTGACGCGATCATCCCACCGACGCACCAGATTGGAGGTACTCGTTTGGTAAAACACCGTGTCCTGCTGCGTGAAGAAGTCCGTAACTGCCTGCTGCACATCTTCGTCCGATAGGAATCGTCGACCCTCCACAGACATTCTTTTAAAGATCGAGGGAGTGATAATTGCGTGGCGAGAGAGGACGACTATACGCCGGATGCTCGAGTGTCTTCCACTTAAGTTGGCTTAACTTCTGCGTTACGACATTTACGATATGTGTGCGTCTTGTGTCGAATCGCCACCAGCACCGAACTTGGCGATTCATCGCACAACTGTGATTTTGGGTAGACACGCTGAACTATACACATGATTCATTATCCGATGGATGTCTGCCGGTGTTCATCCTTCGGCAGCCTGGGGGAGAATAACGGCACGTTGGGCCTGTTTGGGCGTATTTGATAATAACGTCGCCTTGGTTCACGTTTCCGCATTTACATGCCAAATTTAAACACACGAAAAATCCCCAAGATTCGCGATATTTTACAGCTCGAAATTTAGCGCGGACTTCAATGCGAGATGCTTATAACAGTTTCCACAACAAAACTTTGTCTCGAAACCTGGAAGAAAATCCAAAGAGATTCTGGTCGTATGTGAAGTATGTTAGCGGCAAGAAACAATCAATGCCTTCTCTGCGCGATAGCAATGGAGATACTATCGAAGATAGTGCTGCCAAAGCAGAGTAACGAAACACAGCCTTCCCACATCCCTTCACAAAAGAAGACGAAGTAAATATTCCAGAATTCGAATCGAGAACAGCTGCCAACAAGAGTAACGTAGAAGTACGAGTAAATATCCTCAGAGTAGTGAAGCAACTTAAATCACTTAATAAAAGCAAGTCTTCTGGTCCAGACTGTATACCAATTAGGTTCCTTTCGGAGTATGATGATGCATTAGCTCCGTACTTAACAATCATATACAACAGTTCGATCGGTGAAAGATCCGTACCGAAAGACTGGAAAGTTGCACAGGTCACACCAATATTAAAGAACGGTGGTAAGAGTAATCCACTAAATTTCAGGCCAATATCGTTAACGTCGATATGCAGCAGGATTTTGGAACATATATTGTGTTCGAACATTATGAATTACCTCGAAGAGAATGGTCTATTGATGCACAGTCAACATGGGTTTAGAAAACATAGTTCCTGTGAAACACATCTAGTTCTTTATTCACATGAAGTTTTGAGTGCTACTGACAAGGGATTTCAGATCGATTCCGTATTTCCGGAGGGCTTTTGACACTGTACCTCACAAGCAGCTTGTAATCAAATTACGTGCTTATAAAATATCGTCTCAGTTATGCAACTGGATTCGTGATTTCCTGTCAGAGAGATCACTGTTCATAGTAGCTAGCGGAAAGTCCTCGAGTGCAACAGAAGGATTTGTGGCGACCCCCAAGGTAGTGTTACAGGAACTCTGCTGTTCCTTCTCTATATAAACGATTTGGGAGACGATCCGTGCAGCCGTCTTCGATTTTTTGCAGATGACGTTGTCGTTTATCGACTAATAAAGTCATCAGAAGATCAAAACAAACTGCAAAAAGATTTAGAAAAGCTATCTGAATGGTGAGAAAAGTGGCAGTTGACCCTAAATAACGAAAAGTGTGAGGTCATCCACATGAGTGCTAAAGGGAACTCGGTAAACTTCGGTTACACGATAAATTAGTCTAATCTAAAAGCCGTAAATTCAACTAAATACCTAAGTATTACAATTACGAACAACTTAAATTGGAAGGAACACATAGAAAATGTTGTGGGGAAGGCTAACCAAAGACTGCGTTTTATTGGCAGGACACTTAGAAAATGTAACAGACCTACTACGGAGACTGCCTACACTGCGCTTGTCCGTCCTCTTTTAGAATACTGCTGCGCGGTGTGGGATCCTTACGAAACAGGACGGACGGAGTACATCGAAAAAGTTCAAAGAAGGGTAGCACGTTTTGTACTATCGCGAAATATGGGAGAGAGTGTCACAGAAATGATACAGGATTTGGGCTGGACATCATTACAAGAAAGGCGTTTTTCTTTGCGACGGAATCTTCTCACAAAATTCCTGTCACCAACTTTCTCCTCCGAATGCGAAAATATTTTGTTGACAACGACCTACATAGGGAGGAACGATCACCACGATAAAATAAGGGAAATCAGAGCTCGTACGTAAACATATAGGCGTTCATTCTTTCCGCGGGCTATACGAGATTGGAATAATAGAGAATTGTAAAGGTGGTTCGATGAACCCTCTTTCAGGCACTTAAATGTGATTTTCAGAGTATCCATGTAGATGTAGGTGTAGACGTCGAAAATATACGAACGCCATACAGATCCTTTACTTACATGTTAATGCTTATATGTTCACATCGGAGTAGCGCTACGTTGCATACACGCTGCAGCAACATCCTCAAACGTATACTTTTCTGATCGTCAATTATATTTTTACATGAGTTGTATGCCACCGGCGAGTTGGAAAAGCACTCTACGCTGAGGTTCTCGTCTACTACTGAGTAGTACATTCTTAGACTGCCTATTGATGGTGTATCTAAACACTTTACTATGGAGCGATAGCTGGCTGATCAACCAGGTCTCAGCTTGCGAGAGTTGGCGGGAAACGTGTCCCTGTAAACTACATGGACAAAATCATCCTTTGTTCTGCATGCTTTTCTGGGCGGACTTGTTTCCGCAATTCTTGGAAGTACAAGCGTCGTGAGGAAGCTGCATGTTGTTATAAGATGATTTGTATGAGATTCCTATTTGAAGATCACTTCACTGCTACGGTACACTAGAATTTATGGTGCGACCGTTATTAACAAGAGCAGCAAGGGGTAGTATTTCGTTGCACTGTTTTCAGTTGCGTAGGTCCACTGGTACTAGTCTTGAGTCAGCGAAATTGTCATAGGCGTTCTGTAGACCAGGAATGTGCAGACTCAATAGTGCCACGGGCCGCAAATCCCTAACTATGACTACGTAAGCACCGCAAACTCAAAAATAACGTGGCGTGAGACAGCTTGTTGATCCAAACTGGGGCCTCCTGCCCCACTGCTGGCTAGACTGGGCACAAAGGAATTATGTTCTACATGGACGCTCTGTCTCCTTTACGTGAGGCAATGAAAGATTACAAAAAGGTAAATTAAATAAAAAAAACTAAGTGAACGAACGATGAAGGACCGTCCGCTGTCAGATCAATGGCGCAGTCTCATGTTGCCTGCGTACCGCGATCTGTACATCCCTGCTGTAGACTGAAGCTGCGGGCGAACACCGCCTTATCGTGTGCATACAGTGCCAGCTGTACACATTCGGTCCTGGGTGAGTCGGCGGTGTACAGGATGCACACGATCAGCCCACGAATCAATTCCTGTGGTACATCCGCAAGGTTGTCGTATTTGATAATTTTGTGCCCTGAGATGAGAATGTCCAGTCTGCCGGATTACTTTCCCGTATAGGGAAACTACATTCATGTTCATACATTAAGGATAATGCTGATACATGGTGAAACAACGCTCTGGTGGGCGGTTTGCGGGTTTAAATCACCTCTGGGTATGACCATGCTGTGCATTTGACCTGCGGTCGTCGCACGGTGGCGCTGGCAACAGTCCACATACGCAGAGGTGTCTTGGTGCATGTCAGAGTACGGTGCAGCGAGTAAATGTGCAGACGTTTTCAGACGTGCTAATGGTGACTGTGTGTTGAAAACGGCTCAAAGAACACATACTGATGACGTTATGAGTGGTAGAATACTAGGGCGGCTGGAGGTTGGTCAAACACAGCAGGTCATAGCACGGGACCTCTGTGTGCCACAAAGTGTGATCTCGAGATTATGGAAATGATTTCAGCAGACAGGAAACGTGTCCAAGCGCTACAGTACGGGACGCCCACAGTGTGCAACACCACAAGAAGACCGATATCTCACCATCAGTGCCCGCAAACTGCCACAGAGTACTGGAGGTAGCCTTGCTCAAGACCTTACTGCAGCCACTGGAACACTTGTCTCCAGACAGACAGTCTACAGACGACTGAACAGACATGGTTTATTCGCCCAGAGACCTGCAAGGTGCATTACACTGACCCCTAGTCGCAGGAGAGCCCGTACAGACTGGTCTCAAGAACACAGTACGTGGTGGTTGGAACAGTGGTCCCAGGTTAAGTTCACGGACGAGTCCAGGTATAGTCTGAACAGTGGTTCTCGCCGGGTTTTCATCTGGCGTGAACCAGGAACCAAATACCAACCTCTTAATGTCCTTGAAAGGGATCTGTATGGAGGTCGTGGTTTGATGGTGTGGGGTGGGATTATGATTGGTGCACGTACACCCCTGCATGTCATTGACAAAGGAACTGTAACAGGTCAGGTGTATTTGAACGTTATTTTGCCCGCCTTTTCAGGGGTGCAGTGGGTCCCTCCTTCCTCCTGATGGATGATAACGCACGGTCCCACTGAGCTGCCATCCTGGAGGAGTACCTTGAAACTGAAGATATCAGCTGAATGGAGTTACCTGCCTGTTCTCCAGACGTAAACCCCATCGGGCACGTCTGGAATGCTCTCAGTCAACGTATCGCTGCACATCTTCAAACCCCTACGACACTTCAGGAGCTCCGACAGGCGCTGGTGCAAGAATGGGAGACTATACCCCAGCAGCTGCTCGACCACCCGATCCAGAGTATGCCAATCCGTTGTGCGGCCTGTGTACGTGTGCATGGTGATCATATCCCACATTGATGTCGGGGTACATGAGAAGGAAACAGTGGCGTTTTGTAGCACATGTGTTTCGGGACGGTTTTCTCAACTTATCACCAATACCGTGGACTTTACATATCTGTGTCGTGTATGTTCCTTATGTGCCTACGCTATTAGCTCCATTTTTGTGTAGTGCCACGTTGTGTGGCACCGCATTCTGCAATTATCGTTAATTTATGAGCATGAGTTTAGTATGGGAGTCTGTCATGCCAACTGCTGTCGAAATCTCTGAAAAAGTCGGGGAAGACGGCTCCTCCATCCGGCGTTAGCTGCGGCTGCGCCTATACGAAGAGCTGCTGGATTATTGGTGGATGCTTGGAGGAACGGCCAGCTAGTGACGTCATTTCCTCCAGGTTCCGATGTCTACCGGTGTCATGCCTCTGAGCCATGCTTATCGATAGCGTTTCTAGGCTGCCCATCGCTTAATTCGTCGGATATAGCAAGAAAGCCATTGCACGACGCCACTGCAACCTAATATATAGAAGCAGAGACCCGCCAATACGATAAATTGCAGGACGAAGCCTAGGAAATAGTGACTTTTCCTATAAAATAAAAAGTAGCGAGATCTGAGCTGTATACTTATCGCACAAATAACCGAAATGCACTTACATTTATCCCCTGAAGATATGAAACTCAGTTAATTTCAGTTACCGACTGAAAATTGTCAACAGATCTATGAAATGACTGTACAAAATACATATTTCTAAACGTGTTCTTTTATTAGCGACAGTAGCAGTGCATTGTTATTGTTGCACAACTCCCAATTATTTTACATTCCATGTATCGTCTTTCCTTACATTTTCTTTTTGTTTTACGAAGCCTAATATATACTATGAAATATGTTACAATCAATTACCTTTGGTCATTCAACCTTCTATAGATGAGACATATGTAATTCACTGTAACATGCTGTCAGCTGGTAATCAAAATTCGCTTGACAGTTGAGAGTAACTATGGATCTGACGAGTATATGTTAAAATTTGGCATTGTTAGAAAAGTCGTTCCTGAAGAAGATCAGCCAAGCCGTTGTATCATTGAGGAATGTCTCATCCTTCACTCATACGATAGAGGAGAGAGGTTACATCACGGAAAAAGTGTCGCATGCTCCGCTTGCCTGAAAAATTTGTCTTCCGTTTGCATAGTGCCGTTGCGCTTTAGTGTCCATTATTCGTAAAAGAGACTAGCCACACTCAAAACTCATACGATTAGAATGTTATCACATATCATTTGATTCCAGTGTGTACATTTTTCATTCGTTACAAGTGGCTGGTGAGATCAGCAGTCAGTGGAGTGTTATCATATCATATCCAGTTGATCAGTTTTCGATAACAACTGCAAGTATGTTGACGGATATTTCTAACTATGTGGGGAACCCAGATTCGCTTAGAGAGTTGACCCGAGATTGGGTGGTAGTTGGAATAAAATGATAAACTTTAAAGCATAAGAGGTAAAAATTTATATTGAAATTATATTATAGCAATTTACGATACTTGTTAAAGTATAAGGGGTAAAATTTTTTTGTTGAAAACATATTCTAACTATTTACAATACTTGATTACAAACAACACTTTTCAGTTTGTTATCTGGGGTATACATGTACATTTCTTTCGTGTTTCCTACTCGATAGCAAGCTAAGTACAGCTGACCGTGAGAGAGGCAAGAGTATTGGAGGCTGATGCAGCAGTATTTTAAAGTCTGTCCTTGCACTTCGTTAATTGTAAAACTGTAGGCTAATTTGATTGGAAATTGCTGTCTTTTAAATAGCAAATGCATTTCAGTAGAGAGCTGTGGTATTCTAGGGATAATTTGTGTGTGTCCTTTGTACATTCCAGTCATACGTTCGACGACGATAATCTTATTCGATAGCTGTTTGACGATCATCCTTGTTCCATTATATAGTTTTGGAGAATTGAGATTTCTGTGTTGTATGATCTGTGTTGTATGATATTTCGGACATGTCCGAAAGAACAGATAGCATTGATGACCTGCAGCCGTCTAGAACGAAATCAGAATTATATATTAATACCTTCAGCTGCTGACGGGCGTTGATATATATCAAAGGGGACAGGTGAAAGTGTGTGCCCCGACCGGGACACGAACTCGGGATCTCCCTCTTCTTCTTCTGTGCGGATGCACACATATTACCCGAACTCTCATGGGACTTGGTAAGAATGTCTTCCACAAGTAATGAGTGTGTTGGGTAGAGACACTACGAATGTAGTGTGTGGACATATAAGGTAAGAATGTGGGTCTCGCGGGAGACGTGTGCGAGATAGTCCCTGCAGTCGCACTATCCTCTGTGCTCTCGATGGCTCAGCTGGATAGAGCGTCTGCCATGTAACCAGGAGATCCCATGTTCGAGTCCCAGTCGGAACACAAATTTTCACCTGTCCCCGTTGATATATAAATCAACGCCAGTCAGCAGCTGAAGGTATTAATACATAATTGTAATATCATATTTAGTTGCCAAAATTGCCTTTTCAAATAGCCAGTGCGAACTGATTAATTGTGGACAATGTTTGGATATATTTGGTCGATGGGTTCGTTTTCAGCAGTGGCTATGCTAGAGCAATCATTGTTGATTTTAATGAGGCCAGTTGTCTGATCGGTAGTTGTTGAGAAAAATATGCTGTTGTCTTATCTTTCGATAATTCACCTAACATATTTTTTGTTAGTCGCAGGATTTGTATGTGTGGCCAGAGATGTGATTTTTTTTTAAAGCATGCATTGATCTCGTCTGCTAGTGTTGACTTGTGGATAACTAGAAGTGTATGAGTACAGCTCTTTCCATCACCTCAGAGTTTCCTCGCAAGTCTTGTAATATTCTGTCCATGGCTTCGAGGGATTTTTTAAGAGCCATTGTGCATTTGTCCCAGAAGATAATTTGGGCTTGCTTTAGAAGTTCACCCAGTCTAGATGCTCTTGAGATTTTATATACTGGAAATTGTTCTTCAGCTATATTCAACGGTAGTGTGTTTTTGTTTATACTGCACTACTTTTTCGCAATTCTTGATTCTTCAGTCCGCTCATTTTGTTGTTCCTCGGTTTCTCTGGCTCTCAATGTGCTCATTCTCCTCCGTTGGGAACTTAAACTTGCTTCCGCTCTTCGTCTGTTTCGTTTATTCGCTGTTCTTTTTTGTTTCCGCCATTTTGTTTCAGAACTGGCAAGATATCCTCCTCTTTTACGTTTGAGTATAGTCTAAAATATGAATCAAATCAACTTTTTATTAACAAATACGCTAAGTACACTTTACACACTTTTCACAGCTTTTTTGATTTATTTTCAGTCACTCACATTTCACTGTTTGTTTGTATTCACTCACTGCACTACTTTTTCGGTTCCTTCCTTCGTCGCTAGTAAGAAACTGACGTTCGAACCAGCGTCGAATCTTGCTTTATATTTCCCTACCAATGGGTAGCCCTATCAGTGGCGAATTCCAGAACATACCAAAAAGTCTTCGAAAGGTCCACAATGTTCCAGAACATTCCACAACATTCGAGATTGTTCTGGAATGTTCCGCAATGATATGGGATGTTCCGGGTGGCAGATAGAGGGCTCCATTAATAGTACAGGCACTCGTTTCTGAGTTTTAGGGGCACATACATTGTACATTTATTTTTACTATATATATTCATATTTTACCAAAGTTTTAATTCCTTCTCTTCATACACATGCATGCACCAGCTCACACAGACGAGTGTATTTATGCATGCATGCATTCTCTCTCTCTCTCTCTCTCTGACACACACACACACACACACACACACACACACACACGTTGCATAACGTTCTGTCTCTGTATTTCATGTCTCTCTCTCTCTCTCTCTCTCTTTCCCTTCATATCAAGTACTGTACATACTGCTTTGTCACTAAATTTCATCTGACACGTGTGCACATAACATCAAAAAATTGCATATAGTACGTCCACATATGCCTTATCAAAATCAATATATTTCGTCTCCGATTTATACACCGCAAAAAATTTTTGTCATGTGCTGTACTGTCTCAGTAAATTTCCTCCCTCTCTCTCTCTCTCCCTCTCTCTCTCTCTCTCTCTCTAATTAATGTTTAATGAGACAACAGCACTGTGATATATTACAGAGGGAATGGGAGGGAAACAACTCAAAAAATAGTATAAACAGAAATATTATTGTTAACTTTTTTTACATTTACATACAATAAATCACACATACAATAAAATCATTGTTTACTTTGCCTTGCAGCACAATTTGTTTTTCATCTTATGCGGTTACAAAATGAAAATATACGAATATAATACGTATTATAATTCATTTTCATCATGTCGTCTTCTTTGTTTTTATACCTATTTTTCCAAAGTCACAGTTACACAAATTCATAGGTTAATACCAGCTTTTTGACTCTAATATTTGTGACATACTATCATAGTGACCACTGAAGACGATTTAAAATACAGTAAAATCTATACGGCCTTAATTACCGTCATGAAGACTGTTTTAACCTATGTAATTTGCAGCTTCATCACTTTTTAGAATATCATGTTTTGAGAAAAAGTTGTTTGAGTTTTAGAAACTATCTGAGACGCCTCCACCAGATAATCAAGTTCTGTCAGCTGTATCTGTCTTCATAAAATCGAAATGACACTGAATTGTATATTGTGACCAATATGTATGCAATATGAATAATGTATCCTAAATGTAACAGACTATCAGTTTGTTATCTGAAACAGAAACACTTCAGTGTAATAAATATATTCATACCTATCATACACTTGAAAAGCAACAAATTGTTTCGAATCTGTAATGCAATCCATGTTGAGCAACTGTATTATTTTTCACACTCACTTCTGAAAAAAAGTGGTTAGCTCATTATCAAAACCAATTACTTTGCATGTGAGAGCTAACCACTTTTGTGAGTTAACAGCCATGTTGTTTTAGAGAGCGTACATTGCTTACTCTTACAGTTCCACTGAGTAGTACTTTGTGACTAGAATTTGACGGTTTTATATTTTCAGGTTTTCTGCAAGGCACATATGAAAAAAAATTATGCTAGTTTATACGAGTGTTATCAAAATTTACTGTGTCCATGACATTCACTTGCCATACACACTATTCCATAACTCATAACGGAGAATCTCGACAGTAGATATATTTTAGAGTCATTCAGATAAACCAATTTTGCAGCTCCGCATATGGTGTTATCACATCTTGCGCTCAATATTGGATGCTGCTCTCCCTTCTTCAGTGCTCAGCCTTCCATTGCACATTGTGCTCCCACTCTCGCCCAGATACTCCAAGTTATGCAACATGCAAGCAGAAGAATTCCTGCTTTCTTGAATTGCAACAAGTAACTGATAAGCAAAATATAAATTTCATTTGCAGATGTAGTGCGTAGTGCACATCAGATTTTGTGTTCAAAAAGAAGAAAGTGTTGAACGATTGCGACATCTATGATGACCACGACGAAGGTGTCTCTGATGCTCCAGCAACAATGGCAAGGTGCTTGTATTGGTTCTTCTGCTTTTAAAACTCACCATCAAGCTGAGTCAACAAGTTCAAATTAGTTTCGACAGGCAAAAAGGTAATTGGTCCGAATGTTTTGTTATTAATCACCAGTTCTTTTCTTGTCTACTTAAGCGTCATATTTCGTTTCCACAGTTCAAGGTACGTGAGCTGCGTGATTCAAGGTATGCATAACGAAGGAAGCGTAATGCAATTTCAGTTGCGTGTCTTTTAATACGCACCATTCAAGGAACTGAAATGCAGGTGTTGCCTCCCTGTAACTCTGTGCTGCATGGTTACTTCGGCCCGGTAAGAACCACAGTTTTGCTATAAACAAAATTAACTAACGCTATTTAACTGATGCATGACCAGCCAAGCATTCTCACTTCAGATGTGGAGGAATGGTAGGTCATTCTTACTCAAGACCCAAAACCAGAGAAGGCAGGACGCTGGGGTCTGACTTCATAACTCCTGAAGCTGTTCCGTTAGGTTCAAGTCGGGATTCTGGAGAGGAAAGTCCATGTCAGGAGTGTTATAGTCTAAAAAATATGGCCTCGCAGATGCTGCTTTATGACAGATTGCATTCTAATGCTGTCATAATTAGTCACCATCTCTGAACTGTTCACCTGATGCGTACAGTACACAGTGTTGTAAAATGCACTCAAACCCTTCCGCAGTTAGCGTATCCTTAACCATAGTAAGAGAATCACACCGTAACCATGAAAAAAAATCATTTATGCCACTACATTCTCATACTTCACTATTGCAACTGAACATGATGGCAGGTAATATTCATCAGGCATTCCCCAAACCTAAACACTTCGATTGTATTACCACAGAATATAGTGTGATTTACCACTCCAAATCACATGTTTCTCGCCACTAACTGTCAAACAGCTGTGACGGTACGTCACATAAATTGACATTTAAAAAAAGAAAAGGGTTTTACTTGTGGGACGTGTGAACTATAAATTATTTCAAGACTGCGTACGTATGCGCCATGTATAATAAATATTAAAAAGTGTAATTATTATTACCGAAGCTCACAAACAGCGATGTGGTTAACAAAGAACATTTTTCCCTATAATCTCTGTGTAATGAAAATGAACATGACCAGAGACTATTGTTGTATTGAACTCTCTCTCCTATTTTGTTTCGTCTAGAGGAACGGCGCCATTGTATAGCAGACTGGTATTTACTGTAAGTTGGGCTGTAATTTAGCAAAATACACTTATAATTGTTATGAGAAAGTGTGTATTATTGATTTAGTGAGCACCTCTCAGATAGTAATCATTAATTATAATGAACAAATTTATTTTCAGAACTTCGTGTTCCATGGAGCTTATCTCCCCTAGCAGCATTTGGTCGGCCATTAAGCTGATGATATTTTATAATTAGAAATTCATGTCATAATATTAAATGTAAATGTGAGAGATTTCTCTATTATGATCTTCCAATAGTTTCAGAGTCAACAGAGTGAAAATAGATTTCATTTATTAATATTTAGAATAGTGAATGAGTTCAGTATGTTTTAAGTTTGGCCGCTTAGCGGCAAACGATATTCTCTCCAGTTTTGCTTGCAAATAACGAATAATAAATAATGAAAAATATTCCATTCAACGAGCATCACAATATCACAGTTACTTTATGAAGTTTGGTGCATAATGACCAGTAGGCCCCTGAGAGCCAAATTAATTATTACAGGTTGCGTAGAAGCGCGCACTTTTCTTCTCAAAATAGCAGCGCTCAGGCGAACTATCTATTAGAAGTCGGTGAGTCGCGCGTTGTGTTTAAAATATTATTCCGTACGTACTTCGGGATAGCCGGGATCGGTACGTGTGTTGTCGTAGTATTGGGTTATTTCAGAGTCTCATGCTAGCCCGCAATATTTAACGAAGTAAATGATATTGCAGTATTTAATAGATATTTATGTTTATTAAGTACCGTGATAAGAACCAAAAAATACCCGTGTACCGCGGTACAGCGTCGCTCTTTACACGATTTCTAGCGTCGCTTAGCATTGACTACTCACATGTGTGGGTCATGAGGAGCTGCTCTACCATTATATCCTATTAGTTTTAGGTCCCTATGCACAGTCATAAGAGCTATCAGGACCGCGATTAGCACTCTGAAACTCACGAGTGATTCGTGTCGCTGATTCCGTACAATTGTTCACAGTTACCCTCTTCTGTGTTCGACGAGGTTTGCCTGGTTCTTGTTTTACAGTTTCCTTGATTATGCTCACCTTGAAGTATACATACCTTTGAGATCATTGCTTTACAGTTTCCTTGATTGTGTTCATCTTGGAGCAGACGTGCCTATGAGACCATGTTGCTTGAAATGTGGAAACGAAATATGAGGCATACATCGACAAGACAGGACTTTTTTCTGCTTTGCCTGGGTTTTGAAAAGGTTGGAACACGTTTGGAAATGGTGAAAACTTGCTGATTAGGCATTTCACACGAGGTAAGATATTCCTTGAATGAACATATGCAGAATGGACCTACACCACTTACTGATTCAGCAGAAGGTGGGCTATAACAGCAGGGGTTTTCCACTCAAGGCAAGTTATTGATCTGTGCCATCATAAGCGTCATTGTCGTCGATTGCTTTTTCGAAACTGCAGAGCCAAAGAAACTGGTACACCTGTCTAATATCGTGTAATGCGCCCGCGAGCACTCAGAAGTGGCGTAGCAGGACGTGGCATGGACTCTACTATGTGTGAATTAGTGTTGGAGGGAACTGACAATGAATCATGCAGGACTATCCACAAAACCGTAAGAGTACGACGGGGTGGAGATCTCTTCCAAATAGCGCGTTGAAAGGCATTCCAGATATGCTCAATGATGTTTATGTCTGGGGAGTTTGGTGACCAGCGGAAGTATTTAAACTCAGAAAAGTGTTCCTGGAACCGCTCTGTAGTAATTCTGGACTTGTGGGATGTCGTATTGCCCTGTTCGAATTGCCCAAGTCCATCGGAATGCACAATGGATGTGTTTGGATGCAGGTGCTCAGACAGGATGCTTACGTACGTTTCACCTGTTAGAGTAGCATCTAGACATATCAGAGGTCTCATATCGCTCCAACTGCACACGCCCCACACCATTACAGAGCCGCCACCAGCAGGTCCATGGATTCATGAGGTTGTCTCCATATTCGGATACGTCCATCCGCTCGATACAATTTGAAACGAGTCCGACCAGTCAACATGTTTCCAGTCATCAACAGTCCAATATCGGTGCTGACGGGCCCAGGCGAGGCGTAAAGTTTTGTGTTGTGCAGTCATCAAGGGCACACAAGTGGGTCTTCCGCCCATACCGACGATGTTTCGTGGAATGGTTCGCACGCTAACACTTGTTGATGGCCAAGCATTGATACCTGCAGCAATTTGAAGAAGGATTGCACTTCTGTCACGTTGAACAATTCCCTTCAGTCGTCGTTGGTCCCGTTCTTGCAGGATCTTTTTCCGGCCGCAGTGATGTCGGAGATTTGATGCTTTACCGGATTCCTGATATTCATGGTACACTCGTGAAATTGTCGTACGGTAAAATCCCTACTTCATCGCTACCTCGAAGATGCTGTGTCCCATTGCTCGTGCATCGACTATAACACCACCTTCAAACTTACTTAAATCTTGGTAACCTGCCTTTGTAGCAGTAGTAGCCGATCTAACAACCACGCCAGACACTTATCTTATATAGGCGATGCCAAGCACAGCGCCGTATTCTGCCTCTTTACACATCTCTGTATTTGAATAGACATGCCTATAACAGTTTCCTCTCATAAAAATTAAGTCTGGGATGTATATTACTATTACCTATCTTATATCTTTCATCTAGCAATTACTAGTTGTAATTTATTCATGCTTTTTTCTCATTCATGGTTGCAGTTTCTGCTAGCAGTTGGAGAGTGCAGACTGTGATAACTCAGAAAAATGCAACCAATCATGACAATGTTTGAAGCCCTTGGACTTGGGCGGCATCTCTCGAAGAAATATAAGTCTGATGTTACTATTAACAGTCTTCATCTTTTACTTGTTGATTCTGTGGTGTCACCGCCAGACACCACACTTGCTAGGTGGTAGCCTTTAAATCGGCCGTGGTCCGTTGGTATACGTCGGACCCGCGTGTCGCCACTATCAGTGATTGCAGACCGAGCGCCGCCACACGGCAGGTCTAGAGAGACTTCCTAACACTCGCCCCAGGTGTACAGCCGACTTTGCTAGCGATGGTTCACTGACAAAATACGCTCTCATTTGCCGAGACGATAGTTAGCATAGCCTTCAGCTACGTCATTTGCTACGACCTAGCAAGGCGCCATTACCAGTTACTATTGATGCTGTAAAACATGTACCGTCAAGAGCGATGTTCACCATTTATGGATTAAAGTTAAGTATTCCAGCAGCTACGTACGTTTTTTGCTAAAGTCTAATTTCCTTGTCCTGTTCCAGACCTCACGCCAGCCTGCGTGAGCTAAAACGCGTGCCTTTCGGCTTCCTCTAGTAAACCGGGTTGGCTCTCTTGCCAACCCACAACAGATTATTCATATTCCCGAAAAATTTTTCCTTATGAAGATCGTTCAAAAAGTCTCTTCTACTCTTATCATCCCCTTTCTTTTACTTGGTACGGCAATTTAAGGCTATTTATTTTAAAGGATTGATCTGAGGCATATTCCTTTTGACACTTCTCTAGTCTGTTCAGATCTAGCCCTATCTCTTCCCTACTACCAGTGTCATAGGCCATATTTATATGTATACATTCAACTGCGTTGTCTTTCCCAAATTCAACTACTTGCTTTAACTCAGGGACGCATTTATTTAAGTGGTGGAGAATTTGCAAACAGAGGCGGCGATTAGTGCCTGTTGGGAACAGGATTGCAGAAGTGGTTATCTAGCACTTGACTGAAGAAGTCCAATGAAGACCGTCGATGGACATGTCACTCAATAGGTTGAGCACTGTGGACATCGTCGTCGACTTTGAGACTAAGCCAGTGATATTAATGTGTTAATGTCAGTTTGGCAGTGACGGGTTAACTGGCACCAGACACATTATAATAGATCCACTCATTGACCTGGAGTGGGTTGCCGTTGAGTCTGCATTTAGAAGTCGAATGTGTACAGGTGTGACAGATAACAGGGTCGGGTTTAAAGGGTCTAGACATTTCTTCGATACCCATAATTGCGGTTTTTTGAGTTCGTCGGTTGACCAATCACTTAAAATTTATTTTTTGACGATTGTGCAACTTTGACACACCCAAATATGATAGACTAAAACAAATGTACTTTAATACAAAAATGCAGGTTAATATCGTCTGGAATTAGCGATGATTGGCACTCGACTATTACTATTGATGAGCTTGATATTTTTCAAGAGAGGGATACCAATTGGGTGTAGAAAGAAATAACTTAACCGTAAATTAATGTTAATGAAAATAATAAGTTTTATGCAGAACCATACAAAAAATTGCCCAAAGTGATCGTAAATAAATACACAACCATAAACAGTCAGTCAGATAAAAACGCCTGTTTTAAGTGGTCAATGGTGGCAGGTTGATATCCTGTAAATAAACACTCAGAATATTTATACTACTATTCCCATGTACAAACAAATTAAACTTTGCCAGAATACCGTTTCCTGCAAAACTGAAATTTGTCCACATTTTCAGAAAAAAAGGAAAAAAAGGAAAAAAAGGGCGACGTCTCTGTGAAAGTCTGTGGCATCCGAAATTTTGATTATGGGTGGCGCGTCATGAGATGACAAGATAGATGAAAAATAATTTTGGGTTGTACCACTACATCTTACAAAGGGTCGAACTGGAAACAAATAAATCTATGAATGTTACAGGTTGCTAATACAAGTAAAATCCACACATATAACCCATTTATATTGCATAAAAATGCATCAAGGTTAGCAAGTAGTAGAATTACTGTTCATCAGATTCGACTGAAGTTTGTTCCGAGGAAAAGTTAGATGCGCAATTAACTGACTGTACACAGTTTAAACCTGTCAACACTGTAATGCCTAGTGACAAGAATGAGTTTACAAATTTTGTCAATTTTAGTAACGAACTGAAGCTAAAATTTTTAATTTATGCTGATATGGAATGCTTGTGAGAACCAGTTACTATTTGCAGTCATATTATTGATTCTGGTTCGTGTTCTGATCAGGTATATCTGCATACAGCGTTCATCATAGCGCGCTGTGGTTATGACGAGAAATACTCCGAGTTTAAGAGGCAACGATTGCATGAAATGGTACACTGAACAGCTGCGTGCAACCACTGAAACTGTGAGTGAGTTTTTATTGCAAAATAAAAAGACAGAAATAACTCATGAAGAATAATTAGCGTTTCGCTCGGCAGAGGTCTGCCAAATTTCCCGAAAACTACTTCAGGAAGATGACGATAAACATAGGGACCACTGCCCTTTCACCCGCGCATATCTCGGCACTGCACATGCCGACTGCAAAATGAAATACCGACCTCACCGTACAATACCACAATGTTCTCCACAGTCTGAGCAGTTACGATGGACATTTGTTGATCATGAACATAGGCGAACGAACTACGACGACGGGAAGCGACAAAGAATAAATTAAATCCAGGTGGTACTTCTCTGCTGTCGTCTAAAATGGAGAAATATGAATCATTTAAAAAGACAAATAATTTTTGGGCTCATAACTTGGACAACAGATATCATATGTTTCCATCTGGGAACAAATAGCAAGAGCAAAAGTTTATAGTGCTGGCGACGTTGACACAATACTGAATAAGGTGAAACAAGGACCTCCAAAGATATGAGCCACAAAAAAGGCCCAGTTTTGTCAATATGGCAAATATAGGCTATGCATTAAACAACGTATGTAGATCTTTTAGCAATTAAAATGTCAACATGTTTAGTCGCTAGATTTACGTCAACGGCCAGGGCAGGTAACCGGAACGTTAACGGCCACAAGGCAGAAGATTCCGCTAGTGCACTTCAGTTCAAATAACCAAGTACAGTTAAACTCCACCGGAGGGTGGCTAAAATTAGCCAACTTGAAAACACACGTTGTTGCTTGCTGGAATATCCCAACAGCCGACAATGTGAACAGTTGTGACTTGCTGGTAGATTAAGTCAAAATTCGCGCCGCGGAGGTTTCCTCTCTGCTCCACTGCCAACCGACCAACTGCTCAGGCCCGGAAACGGTGAAAGGACCAAGTATACGTCAGCCGATGAGACGACCGACCGAACGACCAACCAACGGTCGTCCCGCTCCAATCTCCCTCCATCGGACAGTTCATGTGTGTCGCCAGCGGTCGGCGAGCACTGGCTGTCGCGCCTCACAGGCGCTCCATCCCCGACTTCACTGCTGCTGCGTCCCGACTGCACTCCTGGTCCGTCTCCAACTGAGTACCAGACACACGACGACTCGGACATACTATCGGTCGTTCCAGGGATGGTACGACAGTGCACTTATCGATAAGCGCTGCTGCCGCAGCTCACGGGCAAGTAAGGCAGGAAGTTAGTGACGCCAGTAAATGGAATGAGAAAACGAGGCGGCAGTACCGTAATAGAAGATGACAAACAATAAATGAAATAAACGCGAGCCGTGCACGGCTATGCCTGTGGGCTGAGGATGACACGGCGACCGGTCGGTACCGTTGGACCTTCACGGCCTGCTCGGGCGGAGTTTAATTTTTTATGCAAGAGATTGGAGATCTAGTACTAAGAGTCAGAATTTAAAGGAGCTTGGGAAGACGTAAAGTCAAATAAAGAAGAAGGGATAGATAACATCAGAATATCTAAAATCACAGGGGAAAGTGGCAATGACGATTCAAGATGATATGTAGAATCTAGGGGAACTGGCGACGTACCGTAAGACTTACGGAAAATTGTGACCCTAACATATGCGAAGATAGCAAGGGGAGATAAGTGCCACAACTACCGCGCAATCAGCTTAAACATCTCATGTATCCAAGCTGCTGAGAAGAATAAGATACAGAAGAATGGAAAAGCAAACTGAGGATGTGTTCGATGGCGCCCAGTTTAGTCGTAGGTAAGGTAAAGACAACGTAGAGGCAGTCCTGACGTTGAGGTTGATAATCCAAGCAAAAATGAAGAAAAAATCAAGACACGCACATAGGGTTTGTCGACGCGGAAAAAGCATTCGGTAAGGTAAAATGGTGCAAGAGGTTCGAAATTCTGAGAAACATGGGTATAAGCTATAGGGGAAGGCGGGTAATATACGCTCCTGGAAATGGAAAAAAGAACACATTGACACCGGTGTGTCGGACCCACCATACTAGCTCCGGACACTGCGAGAGGGCTGTACAAGCAATGATCACATGCACGGCACAGCGGACACACCAGGAACCGCGGTGTTGGCCGTCGAATGGCGCTAGCTGCGCAGCATTTGTGCACCGCCGCCGTCAGTGTCAGCCAGTTTGCCGAGGCATACGAAGCACCATCGCAGTCTTTAACACTGGTAGCATGCCGCGACAGCGTGGACGTGAACCGTATGTGCAGTTGACGGACTTTGAGCGAGGGCGTATAGTGGGCATGCGGGAGGCCGGGTGGACGTACCGCCGAATTGCTCAACACGTGGGGCGTGAGGTCTCCACAGTACATCGATGTTGTCGCCAGTGGTCGGCGGAAGGTGCACGTGCCCGTCGACCTGGGACCGGACCGCAGCGACGCACGGATGCACGCCAAGACCGTAGGATCCTACGCAGTGCCGTAGGGGACCGCACCGCCACTTCCCAGCAAATTAGGGACACTGTTGCTCCTGGGGTATCGGCGAGGACCATTCGCAACCGTCTCCATGAAGCTGGGCTACGGTCCCGCACACCGTTAGGCCGTCTTCCGCTCACGCCCCAACATCGTGCAGCCCGCCTCCAGTGGTGTCGCGACAGGCGTGAATGGAGGGACGAATGGAGACGTGTCGTCTTCAGCGATGAGAGTGGCTTCTGCCTTGGTGCCAATGATGGTCGTATGCGTGTTTGGCGCCGTGCAGGTGAGCGCCACAATCAGGACTGCCTACGGCACACAGGGCCAACACCCGGCATCATGGTGTGGGGAGCGATCTCCTACACTGGCCGTACACCACTGGTGATCGTCGAGGGGACACTGAATAGTGCACGGTACATCCAAACCGTCATCGAACCCATCGTTCTACCATTCCTAGACCGGCAAGGGAACTTGCTGTTCCAACAGGACAATGCACGTCCGCATGTATCCCGTGCCACCCAACGTGCTCTAGAAGGTGTAAGTCAACTACCCTGGCCAGCAAGATCTCCGGATCTGTCCCCCATTGAGCATGTTTGGGACTGGATGAAGCGTCGTCTCACGCGGTCTGCACGTCCAGCACGAACGCTGGTCCAACTGAGGCGCCAGGTGGAAATGGCATGGCAAGCCGTTCCACAGGACTACATCCAGCATCTGTACGATCGTCTCCATGGGAGAATAGCAGCCTGCATTGCTGCGAAAGGTGGATATACACTGTACTAGTGCCGACATTGTGCATGCTCTGTTGCCTGTGTCTATGTGCCTGTGGTTCTGTCAGTGTGATCATGTGATGTATCTGACCCCAGGAATGTGTCAATAAAGTTTCCTCTTCCTGGGACAATGAATTCACGGTGTTCTTATTTCAATTTCCAGGAGTGTACAATATGTATAAGAACCAAGAGGGAACAATAAGAGTGGAAGACCAAGAACGAAGTGCTTGGATTAAACAGTGTGTAAACCAGGGATGCAGTCTTTCGCTTCAACTGTTCAGTCGACACCTCGAAGAAATAATTAAGGAAATAAAAGAAAATTTCAGGAGTGGGATTAAAATTTAGAGTGAGGGGATATCAAAGATAAGATTGGTTCAAATGGCTCTGAGCACTATGGGACTTAACGTCCGGGATCATCAGTCCCCTAGAACTTAGAACTACTTAAACCTAACTAACCTAAGGACATCACACACATCCATGCTCGAGGCAGGATTCGAACCTGCGACCGAAGTGGTCGCGCAATTACAGACTGTAGCGCCTAGAACCGCTCGGCCACCCCGGCCGGCGATAAGATTGGCTGATGACATTGCTATCCTAGGGGAAAATGAAGAATTATAGTCTCTGTTGAATGGAATTAATAATTTAACGAATACGAAGTATAAGAGTAAACAGAAGAAAGACGAGAGCTGTGAGAAATACCAGAAATGATAATAAAGAGAAGTTTAACATAAAAATTCGCGGTCACGAAATAGACTAAGGAATTGTGCCATCTTGGAAGCAAAATAACCTGTGATCAACGATGCAAGAAGGATATAAAACGCACGTTAGCACAGGCAAATAACGCCAAAAGAAGTGTACTGGTATCAAACATGGGTCTTAATTTTAGAAAGAAATATCTGAGATTGTAGATTTGGTGAAGAGCAAATATAATAGTGGAACATGGAGCATAGCATTGTATGATCGTGAATCATGCACTTTGGGAAAATCGAAACAGTGGAGAATCGGAGTGTTTGAGATGGTGCTGCAAACGAAAGTTGAAACCGAGGTGAACTGACGAAGTAAGGAATGTTGAGGTTGTCTGCAGAATTGGACCAAAAACAAACTACGGCCTTGATGGTCCAATGGTACCGACCGACCGCCGTGTCATCCTTAGTCCATAGGCATCACTGGATCTGATGTGGAGGGGCATGTGGTCAGTACACCGCTCTATCAGCTGTTGTTAGTTCTCGTGAGATGAAGAAAAGAATATATGGAAAAGGGTGAGAAGGACGAACTGGATGATTGAACATGTTACGATACCAGGGATTAACTTCATTGATATTAGCCGTAGAGGCGAGAAATGTAGAGGAAGACTGAAATTGGATTATATCCACCGGATAACTGAGATTGTCGCAGGAAAGATTTAGCGGTGGGCGTCAACAAACCAGTCAGAATACTGATGACATGAAAAAGGAGGGAGGGAGAGAGAGCGAGAGGGAGAGAGAGAGAGAGAGAGAGAGAGAGAGAGAGAGAGAGAGAGAGGAAGACTTACAAAACTTTATTGAATATGGTGTTTCAGCTAATTTATGGAAGTCGACATTTGGAAGACATCAAATAAAATTTTTTCCTACATTACCTCTCTCACAGCTCAGGAAAGCAAGTGTAATACTGGTTGACAATGAAATTTTTTTTCAGTTTAAAGGTTTTTCTGGTGTACTTTGGGTGCTTATTTCGCGTCACATACTTAAAATATTCAATCGAGTGCGATTTTAATACCAACTGAGAATAACTGCACGGTAAGCAAAATGTAGCTCTTTAATTATTATAAATTTGCCGCTATTGCTTGCTTAGCTGAGTGCTAACGAGTTTGCCTACCATTCAACAAGCCCGGGTTTGATTCCCGACCGGGTTGGAAATTTTCTCCGCTCGTAGACTGGGTGTTGCGTTGTCCTCATCATGACCGAAGCGCATGTCGCCCAGTGTGGTATCACCTGAAACAAGATTTGCAACCCGGTGGCTGAACGTCCCCGAAAGGGGCCTCTCGGCCAACAGTGCCACGCGATTATTTCATTTTATTTGTAAAACCTAAAATGATTTTAAAATTTTCAAATTAAAAATTTCTAGACCCGTGTAGTAGACGCCGTAACTGAGAATACCAATAAGGATTTAGACCCTGGAAAGGATGCACAGAGCAGAGAGTCACTTTGAAATAGGAAATGGATTCATACAAAAGAAGACAGAAATAATAAAATAATCTTAGTGGAGTTCAAAAAAGCTGATGCGTGTATCCACAGATCATTAACGATAAAGATGCTAAGGAATTTCGGTGTCCACCGCAAGTTAACACGACAAACCTAACTGTAACAAACAACAAATCTGAAGTAAAGCTCAGAGGAGAAATATCTGAGCCATTTACGATTAAAACAGGGTTAAGACACGGAGATAGTTTTATCGCCTTTACTTTTCAACGTTGCTCTGGGGTACGTGTTGACGGAATGGTACAAGTAAAATGCTAAAAACGTAAAAAATTGGAGCCAAGAAAGAGCAAATAAACTTCTATTGCTTGGGATTCTCAGATGGCTTAGCGTTACCGACTAATGACATTCAAGAAGCCAGAAATCAAATGAATGTGCCTACAAAATATAGCTCAAAAAACAGGACTCCAGATAATCGAAAACACTGAGCTAATGCTAGCAGATACACAAGTAATCAAACATATAACAGTAATAACAGGAAAGTAAAAATAGGGAAACAATTTAAATACCTAGGAGAAATTAGAACTTGCATGAGGAACCTGCATGACAAGACAGGACTAATAAAATGATAAGAGCTCAAAAATTAACTTGGTCTACATACAATAAAAATTGTATGTCAGTCAAAACTAAATTAAAATATTAGAAACGATGGTTCAACAAGAGGTGGCATACGGAAGTGAAAAGCCTTCCATAATTACTAGAAAAACAGAATCGATAGTGTCTCAACGTATTTAACTGACCAGGAACTCTTAGAAGAGCTGTAAAAAATAAACGTGAATTAAACATTACTAAAGACGACTTCGATAGAGGTTAAAATAAACTTTAAAACAGGTCCAAAGGGCAAAAGGATAGTAAACAATATCTCAGAAATATTGCCAAGAAATATTCAAAAAGAAAAGGCTTTTATTCAGATTGAATCTTTGTATACCTGCGACTTTGTTGCTGTACAAAAATATTTTAATTGTTGGGGCTTCGGTCACCCGTCGAAGCGTTGTGACAAGGACAAAGTATGCAGGAGATGTGCAAAACCGGGACACAAAAGATCGGAAATCAGGGAGGAGAAAATCCTGTAGGTTGTATACCATGCAGACACAGAAACAGAACGTGCTATAAGGCAGGGGGGGGGGGGGGGGGGGGAGAGGTAGAGCAGACTACCCTACTTATAAACAGGTCTACGAAAGACAAACAGAGAGCACCGAGTATGATGATCTCGACAACGTCCATTAATAAGGAGTGCTACCATAACTGTCAGAAACCCACCCTGCCTAACACATACAGGAACAGGAGTAACTAATAATAATGCAGACAGGCAAAGGTAAAAATCGCCGTCAACTAGGAAGAGATGCCATACCCGGTAAACTCAAACAGCATGGGACTAACAACGAAATATGTATTTGTGAAGAAACTGGGACACCAGAGCTCGTCACATTGCAATGCAACATTCTATCACATGTGACGCCTATACTGAACGACAAAACATCGCCAGAATAATACGCAATCCTGATGATCGGAAAGCAATAAGAAGAGTAGCCGATATTGTATCGAACACACTGCACAAAGCACACAAGCGCCAAAACCCGTATGGAAGGAGGCGGAGAGAAACACAAACAACACAACAAACCACATGGGAGGACGCAAGAACGACCACAGATTCCCAAACCAAGGAAGGAACCAGCACACTAAGTGAACATGACTCAGAAGAGATCAACACGTAAGGGACCTAAACCAACAACACATGACACTGCATCGCATAACACAGCCACAAACAACCCAAAAGGCAGTGACAATCACAAAACAAATAAATCACCGACGCAAGCAGTGACAACACTTCCTAATTACTGCACTAATAAGATAACGTCGCTTGGGGGGAGAAAGCTTGAGGAACTTTAGTTCGGAGGCTCCTCCCTCACGACACATTGCGTATTGTTTATAGCATACTGTACAGAAGCAGTAATGTATAATTCGTCTTATTATGTGTAGGTAGAAGTATATTCTCTTCTTTATATAAAGCTACAATCAACGTATTTTATGTATGAAACGTACTTTCTGTGTAAACCATGTATAAAACTAAAAATGTAATGCATTAAGTTATTTAAGGAACACTGAAATCTAGTAGTAGTGAGCTACATTCCATTTACTAATAAATTTACAACCACAAGTTTATTCCTCAAGCAGTGCTAAAATTAATGTATTCCATGTGTGAGATACTCAATCAGTATTGTATTGTATTGTATTGTATTGTATTGTACGGCATCCGTCCATCCTCGAAGGATGGTGGTGTAGCATCGTTGGTTCAGACTCTGCAACATCTGCTATGGCTGAAAAGTCCCACTCGAGAGTGGCAGTCTCTACTGCAGTTTGGGCACTTGAAATGTGAAGGACTTCCACCATAGGCCGCTCTCTCCTTCCGTCTTGCCCCCTTCCTGATGTCTTCTTGCATGCATTCGTTCTGTGCAAGCTCAACCCCATTGCGCACAGCTTGTCGCCACTTGACACGCTCACCAACTCTATTTTCCCACTGACTTGGATCGATGCTGGCCCTGGTCAGATCTCTCTTGCAGACTCCTTGAAGAGCAGGTGCTATCTTCCTACTGGCCTCACACCCTCCCGAAGTTCTCCGTACAGCACTTTTTTCGGTATTCGCTCAGGATCCGTGCATCTGACATGTCCCAGCCACCTTAGACGTCGGTGGCTCAGGAGTGCATGAATGCTGGTTGTGCTTGCGAGCCGAAATACTTCGATGTTGGGTACTCCATCTTTCCAAGAGATTTGAAGGATCCTCCGGAGACAACAGAGATGGAAGCTGTTCAGTCGGGAGCCGGCCGAAGTGGCCGAGCGGTTCTAGGCGCTACAGTCTGGAACCGCGCGACCGCTACGGTCGCAGGTTCGAATCCTGCCTCGGGCATGGATGTGTGTGCTGTCCTTAAGATAGTTAGGTTTAAGTAGTTCTAAGTTCTAGGGGACTGATGACCTGTGCTGTTAAGACCCATAGTGCTCAGAGCCATTTGAATTTGTTCAGTCGGGATTCGTGTTTAGCAAGAGTTGTCCATGTCTCACAGCTATACAAAAGGGTGCTGATAACACAAGCGTTATATACTTGCAATTTAGTTTTTAATGTGAGTAGTCCATTCTTCCATAATCTGTTTTCCAATCTACCCATGACAGCCGATGCTGTCTATGACAGTATATAATTTGCATAACACCAGGTGTGTTTGTATCTAAGGTATCACACAGAATATACCACAACTACCAACAATTAGACTAACAAACAACTACTGAATATCATTTAGTGTCCTGACATACACCACTCCAAGTTATATATAAATGCAACAAATACTACAAGCTTACATAAACAGACACCACTTCAGATGAGAATAGCTCGAGGCTCTATCGAGACCTTCTCATCCGAAATAGGTAGAAATAGGCTTTTATCAAGCAACAAGCTAATTAGGCTATATTACACATCGACATGTAGCATATCACTTCGCTCTACATATTGTATCTTATTTTTACCACTCTTATTATATTACACCATTTTTACTTTTGCGTTATATGAATTATTAATGTTATTCTCCTCATCTGGGCAGAAACAAATTATAAAGAACCACTTTAACAATCATAAAGCATTAAATTCTCTGTAACCATAGATAAGTATTTATATAATGTGTTCTTTATATTATTTAAAATAGCATTAACAGTAAGAAGTCTTTGTTGTTAGATTTAGTAGCATATGACCCACTTTACATTTCAAGGTGGTGGGTTATATGCTACTATCAATGAAATACGTAAATAAACAAAATAATCATGACGCCACCAAAGACCAGGTTACTAACACAAATTATAGAGAAACTTTGGAACATGAAGCAAAAAGTAGGATAGATAAGGGAAATAAGGGAAGATACGCAAGAACTAGAATTAACCCCGGCCGATTTGAAAACAAAACAGAAATTTTAAAGAAACTGAAAACCATAAAAGATGAGAACGATTGAAGAGATACCGGACAATTCGGAAAGAAAACCTATTCAAGAAGATGACTAGAAAATGATTGACAGAAGTGGTCCAATGAAACTGTAAAAGCAGAGGAAGAAGAAGGAGACGCTGAAACTTTAGCTTAATATGCTATCTCAGTGGTACCTTTTCGAGATGATAAAAACTTCAACGGAGATGAGGTATTCTCGAATCTTGGTTGAAGGTGGCGAATTATGTGGCTTGTTGGAGGTGAATAGAAGCAGTTACTCGCGACCGGCACCCTGTGTCCACACAGGGCCCCGGTTGTAAACGCTGGACCTAGGGCGACGGTAGGAGAGAGGGATGGGGGTGGGGAGAGTGCATAGGGTGTGAGTTAGGTGGCTGCTTCGCTTTAATTACGACAGACCCCTCGGCTCTCGGCACTTAGCATCGCTCCTCCCCATTTATCTAATTTGCGAATATGCAATTGCTTGCCAGTGTGCTTGCTCGGGACGTTATCCGCTTTGAAATTAGTTTCGTAAGTTAGTGAGGCCAGGAACTTGGCAACCACCGCCAGCAAATGGATGAGGGTGGAAATTCCTGTTGTGGTTCCGGAAGTCGGAAGAAGGCGGGCGACGGGTGTAATCGCTTGTAGCTGCCCTCTCACAGCAAGAGGCACACCCTGCACGTGTAACGATAGCGTCCGACACAGGCGGGGAAGGAAGAAGCAAAATAAAAAGTTAAAAATCACTCAGTGGTAACTTCTATCTTTCTAATTTACTGCTTTCTAAATTGTTTAATAATCAGAGTGTTTATGTAATACTTCTTTGCGTCGCAAGTAACATATAAATAGAATGAGTGAGGCAACTCAACAAAAAAGTTATTCGAGAGAAATTATGCGGGACGGTTCAATTAAAATTCACCTTCACTTGAGTAGAGACAAATAGTCCAGCAGACAACTCGACATCATCATCATCATTACATCATATCAGTTTCATCCCTCGGATGCAGCAGAGAGTGATCCCCGAGATCTAAAACGAAGCATATTTACTTTAATTCAAAAGGAATACAGTGAAATGACTTATCTGTACTAACGGCTATCGAACTATAGTAATTCTAATTATAAAATAACCTAACAGAAAAAGTTGAAGAGTTTCTGCGACGATACTCTTCATTGGAGCAGAAGATATTCCCCGACAGTTCTTCACTGGTAGAGTTTGTTATCCTAGTGTTATGTTAATGCATTTCACACTTTTTTCAGAAAGGAGAAATTTTGCTAGTGGCAAAGGATATTAATAATATACACTGTAAGGTAGTTGTCAAAATACAAGAGGTCTTAGCAGATATAGAAATTACAATACAGTTTTGTATTGAGAAAATGTTGTCCCTCTAACTTGAGTTTCCCCAAACTACTAGACCGTTTCACATTTGCTCATCCCTGAAAAGTCATTGCCCAATCATCTTCCTACCTCTACATAGGCTTTACAGTTTCTTTCTTCTTCGTTTCGCCCGTAGGCCGTCAGAGTAATTTGTATTCTGTCATTATATAGTCTTCCATTTGTGTCACTTATTCCTATTTAATTGTTTCTTAATTCACGTTAAATATGCACAGTTCTTATCTGATATCTTTGTCTTCTTTTCGTCCGATAAAATGCATCATCTCTTCTACGGACTCGTTTTTCTCTCTCCTTATTCTTATAACTTCTTTTCTGTCAGGTAACGATATTCACATCTGCAAAGCAATCTTTCCACTGCCATTATTTTTACGACTTACCAATGTCGTCTGTTCCCAAAAGATTATCCTGGTTATGACACGCGGATTCGAAATTACCGAATACGTGAATAATGTCATAAAGAGTTTCGTAATCTGTTCTGTTGTCTGAATGTTAGTAACTATTACAGTTCTGGTTGGTTCACTTTCTCTGAGGCCACGATTTTTGTCTTTCCTTCAGAGCCATTCAGATTTCCTCACCAGCTTTCATCAAAAAAATATAAGGGAGACCAGAGGTTAACGCCACGTTGAAGACGAAGTCATCAGAGGCAAAAAACACTCTCTGATAGGACAAGGATAGGGAATGAAGTCGTCCATGTTCTTTTGAATTTATGAGGGAACAATGAAAACCTAAATATGGATGGTCGATTTAGAATTTGATCCCTGCAAATCGTCAAGAACGTGAATTGTTCAAGTACACTTACCTGTGATCTTGCAATGTTAATCACTTACCTACGTTAAATAGAAAATGTATCCCGGAAATTTCATTACTTTTCATTAACTTTTTAGGTGTTGTGATTTTTTTGATATTGCTGTTACATTCAATGGCACCAGAAATCGCTAACCTTGGCGTTTCCCTGCTACACCGTTGAACGATGCTGGGTGGCATGAAATATGCATGCGCCATCAGCGGGGTTGGATGAGGACTCGTTCGAATTCGATTCGAGCTGTCACTCTGTACACAAGCGACGACGTTCACCTGTCAGTTTCAGTCCGAGTCCTTTGTAGTTTCTGAATAATGGAGGCCGACGCAAAGGCAGAGCAGAGCAGAGGACGCCGCACTGTCGACGCAAACAGATCCACTGTCGATGCACTGCTCCAGCGTCAAATCAGCAGTAGATCGGTTGACGGTCACCTCGTGCGAGGTTTCAATGCATGGTCCAGTACCCGATCTGAATCTACGTCCATACTCCACAAGTACCCTAAACTGTATGGTAGGGTATAAAGTCTGTACTCCTCCACTTGTTTGGATTGCTCTATTTCAAGAATGGTTCAAATGGCTCTGAGCACTATAAGACTTAACTTCTGAGATCATCAGTCCCCTAGACCTTAGAACTACTTAAACCTAACCAACCTAAGGACATCACACACATCCATGCCCGAGGCAGGATTCGAACCTGCGACCGTAGCCGCCGCGCGGTTCCATACTGTAGCGCCTAGAATCGCTCGGCCACTTCTGCCGGCTGCTCTATTTCGTCTATGAATCATACCTGGTTAGGATACCAAACTGAGGAGCAAACACACAAACTAGAGTATTACACCAAAGCATTTCACAACTTTCAACGTTGGGACTTTTCTACATAGAATAGCAGCTTCTGCAAGAAGTCTAATTGAACTTTATACATTATCCTTAAGGTAATTTATATCCAGAATATTTCAAAAATACCTTTACAAATATTGGGGACAGGTTACATACACAAAAACACGCAGAAAAAGTTCACATAAACATATGTCCGAAAATCCTTCGCTTTCGAGCTATTAATGAAAGCTGAAGTTCAGCGCTTTTCCAGATAAAAGCCAACAGCTTCACTTGTCTATGCACCTGCTCGACTCATTGTATCTTAGTTTGCGTTGTGTTGCCAGTGGGACGTTCGTCAATGGTCTTTCAGCGTGTCCATTTCTAATTGTACTACAAGCAGTGCGTTAACTGAAATTGCTCCGTTCAAACATAGCAGGATATTTGTTTCATGAGCATGCAGGTTCAGAAGTGGAATTAAAATACAAGGTGAAAGGATATCAATGATACGATTCGCTGATGACATTGCTATCCTGAGTGAAAGTGAAGAATTAAATGATCTGCTGAACGGAATGAACAGTCTAATGACTACACGGTATGGTTTGAGAGTAAATCGGAGAAAGCCGAAGGTAATGAGAAGTAGTAGAAATGAGAACAGCGAGAAACTTAACATCAGGATTGATGGTCACGAAGTCAGTGAAGTTAAGGAATTCTGCTACCTAGGCAGTAAAATAACCAATGACGGACGGAACAAGGAGGACATCAAAAGCAGACTCGCTATGGCAAAAAAGGCATTTCTGGCCAAGAGAAGTCTACTAATATCAAATACCGGCCTTAATTTGAGGAAGAAATTTCTGAGGATGTACGTCTGGAATACAGCATTGTATGGTAGTGAAACATGGACTGTGGGAAAACTGGAACAGAAGAGAATCGAAGCATTTGAGATGTGGTGCTATAGACGAATGTTGAAAATTAGGTGGACTGATAAGGTAAGGAATGACGAGGTTCTATGCAGAATCGGGGAGGAAAGGAATATGTGGAAAACAGTGGTAAGGAGAAGGGACAGGATGATAGGACATCTGCTAAGACATGAGGGAATGACTTCCATGGTACTAGAGGGAGCTGTAGAGGACAAAATCTGTAGAGGAAGACAGAGATTGGAATACGTCAAGCAAATAATTGAGGACGTAGGTTGCAAGTGCTACTCTGAGAGGTGAGGTTAGCACAGGAAAGGAATTCGTGGCGGGCCGCATCAAACCAGTCAGTAGACTGATGACCAAAAAAAAAAAAGAGCATGCAGATATGATGTTTATGTACAGCCACCCTTATAGTGATGGCGACAAGGTTGCACGACTGTATCAGTCGGCGTTTCCAGACCGAAGATAGCCGAGTCATCAAAATTTTGATGCCGTGTACCGTCAAGTTGTCTGGACAGCATCCACAACACCACAAACTACTGACTGATTAAGACCACGATACCTACCTAGGAAGAGCAAGTTGTTTGAGCTGCCGAAGAGAGGCCAAGTATCCGTGCAAAACAAGTGGCACTGGCACATGGTATATCTACTTGTTCAGCACGGAGGATATTTCACACGCAAATCCTTATCATGTTCAACACGTGCATGGCCTTATGCCTCTCGATAACTCACGATGTGAGAACTTCTGCGGATGATTTGTTCATCGACCTCCGAGCAGCGTAGCTGTGTGTGTGCGACAGGAGCATGGTGTAACAAGCCGTATTACCTCTTGGCGCGTAAGAGGCAAATCTGTCGTGGAGTAGGCCGTGACAGGAGACAGGTGTGTAAACTCTGATTATCTGGGGTTAAATGGCAAGCGTACGGAAAGATGAAGAGCCAGAGCCTCAACCCCGGGACAGCCGACAGAAGGCTGATCCCTCCGCACTGTGTACGTCCACGTTCCTCTAGGCAAAGAACAAAGAGCGGGGAACAGGCAACTCTCACCGGTAGGTCTGAGCCTAACTAACATCCACAACGAACTTAACCTAGAGATGGCGCTCTGTCGACAGATTCAAAAGTTCCAGGTGCAACACGACACTGAAATGGCGTCCAAACGTGACATCAAGATGGCCGAACACAGGACGACAAATGACGAAAAGGAACACAAGACGAACGATGACGAGAACCACCAAACAGACGACGACGAAAAGTACACCAGATAATATCACTCTTAGGACCCAGAATCAAGAGAACAAGAAGAAATGGATTAAGACAATAGGGAAAGGGAAATTCAAACCCCGCCTCCAACAAAGACAATCAAACGGAGAAATTTCGGTGACGACTGTGCACCAAATAAAAAGTTTAACGTACGCACGGAAAACCGTATTGAACTACTAACGGGACCTGCACAAGTGACAGACGCCTTCGGAGCACCTGAGACAACGCAACAACCAAAAGCACTGTCAAAACCCGCTGCAAACGTCAGTAAAAAGCCCGAGAATGCCCCCAAACATGATACAGTATGAAGGCCATTATTTAACGCTCAATACTGCATAAAAAATATATGGTAGGCCCAATCAAAGCCATCTACAAGGTTAAAACCATCAAGTACCGTTTTGAAACTATGACCAGAGAACCACCCTGGACTTCTTCAGGCATCATGACATCCATAATTACCCACACCAACCACATGTAAAACTAGTAATAAAAGGCCTTCCCGAAACGGTCACAGAAGAGGAAGCAGAGGCAGGTCTCAAATTACTAAAATTCCAGCCTCACCATGGACACCAGTAGAAGAAGAGGTAGAATGAAACCAAAGACTTACGCCTCTTGGACGTCTTCTGCGTCAGCCTTGAAAAGAAGCGGGAGAACGACGCAATTTACAATGTATGATAAGTACCAGACACAAAGATAACAGGAGATCATAACAGAGTAAAGATGGCCCACCTCACTGTAAAAAATGTCAGGGATTCCTTCATACTGCAAACTGCTGCTCAATGCCGACGAGGTGTGTACGATGTGGAGGAGGCCACAGAGCGAGAGACTGTAAGCAACCTAAAAGCGCTACCCCCACTGCGTCAAATGCTATCAAGACGGCCTCGCAGCATCATTCAGCGGATGTGAAGAATTTCGAAATGCCATCAGGGCAAATAACACCCAAAGACCCCAAACTACCGCACCAACAACCAGAACTACCCAGTCAGGCATTAAGAGAACACACCTGCAGAAGCCCATTGTATGGGAAGGAGAACTTGGGAAAACATTCGACAAAACGAACGCTCTACCTCAAACAACCAACCACAACAAGCGACGAATTCCAATACCAACCAACCAACAGACTGTCCGCCTTTTTCGATATCATCAATCAGATTAAATGTGGGAACGTTCCCAATAGACAAACATCATCTCCATCGTTACCTCAACCATTCACCAATTCACCACAGCACCAGACTTAATTTCAGACATCATGGTCATCATTAGAGGAGTGATGAAATTCTTCGGTAATACCCATTAAAATTAGACCCACTAAAAGACCCAGTCTACGATTTCGCAACTTCATCGCCACAGGACTGAAGAACAAAAAGGACCTACTAAATGAATTTGTAGAAAATAAAAAAAATCGATCTACTATTTGTGACTGAGACGCACTTAAAGCCCCACAGAGTTCCAAAGTACGAAATATGATTTTCTTTCTTCGATCGCACGTCAGACATAATCCTGAAGTTACACCATCCATGACGTCCTTGGAGACCACAATAGCAACTATCGAAACATAGCAAGGCAAGGTCACCCTGATAGAAGCGATCTCAGCCCCAGGCCAATTTTCGACGAAAATGACCTCCTCCAGATCTGCTAGAACCACGACCGTGTATTGCTCGGCAGGGATCTAAATGCTGAAAGTACAGCTTGGAATTCACGTAGCCGGCCGGGGTGGCAGAGCGGTTCTAGGCGCTACAGTCGGGAACCGCGCGACCGCTACGGTCGCAGGTTCGAATCCTGCCTCGGGCATGGATGTGTGTGTTGTCCTTAGGTTAGTTAGATTTAAGTAGTTCTAAGTTCTAGGGGACTGATTACCTTAGAAGTTAAGTCCCATAGTGCCCAGAGCCATTTGAACCAATTCACGTAGAAACAATGCACGTGGGAATCAGCTACACGATTTGGAGGGGCGCCTGTACGCAGTAATAACAGCTCCAGAAGAGACCTACATCCCCTTAAATCACCGACCACAATCTGATGTCCTTGATATCTCCATAACAAAAAATCTAGATCCTGACCTTCACCTAAGGACAATGTAGGAGCTAACTTCCGATCACCTCCCTGTAGTTGGACACTACGACCACACCACAACACGAGCATAGACTGGAAAATTCGAAAGGTGGCTCAACAACAATATCTGCACGACAATAGACCTCAGATCACACCAACGGATTGAAGATGCAATAGGTACACTGAAAAACAAAATTAAACCAGCATACAGGCGCACATCCATGAAGGTGATCTTCCAGCAATCCAATCTCCCAGTAGTGGAATATGCTATGTTCTGGTGCATTTTGATACTGTGTGTTGCCTACATCATGGGCAGGTATGCACTCAGGGAAAAACCTATTGTTCTCATTTGATTGACAGGCCATTAATGTATTGTTTTCCTTTGATTGATAGGTCCTTAACCTATTGTTCTGCTATAAGGATCCTTATTTTTGATTGACTGATATTTTCACTCATGAATACCAATGTCGGTGATGTAATAGATTCCAAATCATCCCTATAATTTACAAAGTCAACTAAGGTGTTTCTCATGTCTAGAGAATAAGCAATCGTGTCTTCCACCAGTCTTTCACGTGCTATATGCACACAACACAATCAATGTTCTCTCAACTAAATAAAGGCGTGAAATGTGAGGAAGCAGTGAACCGGACAATTTACAGGGGAGGGAATAATGGTCCAGCGCAAACACAAGTCCATACTGAATCCACTAAAGTTACCAACCGTTCATGAAAACAGTCCAACATTTGGACAGCTCCTACCATTAGTCAGAAACGTGAATCATTCCCGCCACACACCCTAGACAGAATCATCCTAGGAAACCGGTCATATGTATATTTTGTGACTGTACTTCATGGTCTCAATTGGACCACATTCGACAATGAACGAAGTATCAGAAATACACCCTGCTGACGGATGAGGCTCTGGAAATAGAAATATCTGTACCATTCTTATGACTTGACATACTCATCCATTTACTAACACAGTACTGCACGTCAAATCCATACCTTTCGTACGACTGGACATAATCATTTTCTTTGCACATATCAGCGCACACTCCGCTGCAGAGTGAAAATCTCATTCTGGGCACACACACATACTTTATAAGCCTGATGCTCAAGGTGAACCTATCACGCATCCCCTACTACTAAGTACAATACTTTGCTAATAACTGATTGCTGCCAATACGAAATATACTGACCAAAAGTCAGTGGTGGTTGGACATAAGTTTTTCTTGCGAGTGCTACCACTGTGTCTCAGAAACAGAGGGGTAATCATTTTACAAACCGCCAGATCTTAGTAAACGCGATCTCAATGACTACTGCATGTTACTGTCACAAGGGGTCTTGGTTCTACAGGCGCACATAAGTATCCATGTTAAAAAGCTGTACTGCCCGCATCTCGTGGTCGTGCGGTAGCGTTCTCGCTTCCCACGCCCGGGTTCGATTCCCGGCGGGGTCAGGGATTTTCTCTGCCTCGTGATGGCTGGGTGTTGTGTGACGTCCTTAGGGTAGTTAGGTTTAAGTAGTTCTAAGTTCTAGGGGACTGATGACCTAAGATGTTAAGTCCCATAGTGCTCAGAGCCATTTTTTTTAAAAAGCTGTACTGGCTTTATAAATCGAGGTATAGCATTACCTGCAAAGGAAGTGGTTTTCCAGACAAATACCATAACTCTAAATATACATGGTGATCGCTGGAGCGTATATTATGAGACCAGCAGTATGGTTACATGTCACCAATGGTGCACCCTCGTAATAAAATTACCGAATTTAGAAAGTGCTTCAGCTAAGGAACGTGCTATGAAACCAGTATTTGCAACTGCTTCATGCTGCCGCTAGATATTTCTCCAGTATTTGTAATGCTTTCTGTCTCGGTGATATATCGATGTTCGATTGAGAAGGAACAGAAGAAGTATATGATGTGCTGATTGAGGTCGTAAGAAATGTACACTTGGTTTTTCAGATCTCTGATGCTACACATTCCAGTAGAAATGATGTCTATGATTTGGAATCAAGTTTTCCATTCAACCACATATCTGCATTGTATCTTATGGAGAAGTCCTTTAATGATTACAGCCACTATTGATTCATATTTCTGGCACTCTAATATCTCAAAAGGAGTTACCTTTCACGAACCTGTCAGCTAGAGTAAATGTCAGATAATCCCTATACCTCTTCCAACTGCTACCATTTCTACTACAGCTTTGCACATGTGATCGTTCCAGTTTATGTCGGAACTGAGCAGAATTCGGAGAGAGCTGTATCTACCACCTTGTGCAACCCGTGTAGAAACAGAGTGACCTGAGTTAGTGAGACAGGACCGTGTTTTGACCATCTGGTGGAAATGGGAACAAGTTGTCAGAGCTCTGCCAACAGTTAACGATGTGTAAGGTCAGCGCCAAACGAAGACTGCTCCTGCAAAGTGAGGTAGTAGAAAAGACAGAATGGGAACTGGGAAACGGACGAGGATTTTGTTAGTGCATCGTCGTGCAACCCCAAACTACATATAGGTACTGCTGTCTGAAATGGATCCACGTCCCTCAGGGCCCATTCACGTCCATCACCCAACATCCTATCATCGTTATTCTGTACCATCCAAAAGAGAAAAATTACGAACTATAAAACCTCCACTAACTTCCCCGATAGAGAACTTGATAAGATTTTTACTGCATCTCTCTCCTCCCATAAATCGAAAACAAATACCGTCTGTGTTCCAGCATCGAGCACATGTGATGATCCTATTAAATATACAGGTATTGATCCATTGCACAAACCAGTGTAAAGTTGCATCTCATGTATTGTAGGAGGATGAATGTATCCTACAAATCATGCTATAAGTCGCAAGAGATTCTCCCTGTGTCGTTGTTTGAAACATTGCTTTTTCTTCCTACTGTAACATACTTTGTACATTTTACTTTTCCGCCACGGCTTCGAGGTCTGTGTCAAGTTCTATACTGACATTAACACGTTCTGATCCGCTGCCTCTTGCAGAAAACTAGACGTCGCATAGTGTAAATCATATTGCTACTGCTGCTACCATAACACACCATACACACTGGATGATTTTAAATAAAAGACACTTACAACATAAAGAAACTGGAAGAGTTTGGTGGCGTTGTGGAGCGTTTCCAAACTGCAGTCCAAAGGTGATTGACGTCCTCTACATTTAAACCCATCTGTCACAGTGACGGAATAACTGATGGCTCCGCATTTCATTTAGACTGTTTCCTCATACTGCAGTCATGTACGCGATCGCTGTTTCGGTGCTAGCCATCCCGATAAGGTGTTGCCCCTCCACCAAAACTCTTTCTCCGTCTCAAACAAACTATGTCAGTCAGTCATTATGTAGTAACCAACAGTGTACCAGTGGATGGATGTGATGGAAGAAACACCACCGATGTACTGCAATAATAAGCATCACAGTTGATAGTGCGAACAATTTTAGCAATTTTACAGTAATTTCAACACTGACCAATGATAGGACAGCATGTTTCCCAATTTCAGTATCATCGCCAAACCGCCCATTCTCTACTTTGCGAGTATAATTGCAAATGTAGGTAGATGACTGTGCAGTACATCCATTCATTGTTAATTCTTGAACATATACATGATCGTTATTAACGGAGAATACCTTTTACAAGAAAACAGATAAACGCATAGCAGCGAAGTCCGACATGTGAAATTACGTGTCATGCTGCCACTAACTCTGTAAACAGCACATCTGTCAAGCAGATGTGCACATGGGGATTGCAGTGTCTCACAAACTCCTATCGTTAACTTAGATTCATTTTAGTTATGAAACTGAAGTCTCGATTTAATACCAAAAATGCGACGGGGAAATGGAGTACATCGCATAAATGTTCGTTCGTTTAGAGGAATGTGTTGAAACAGGATGATCACGTTTGATCACACATGAGATGGAAGTTTTCTGATGACAGAGAGGTTTGCTGTTATCGATCGCAAGTAGACAGTGCTCCAAGTCACAACATACAGAACACGTGATTGTATACAAGTCGAACAAAGGCTATGTCACGTGACTGATGAATCCTGACAGAACAGCGGAAAAAATGCACAAATGAGCTGCAGTAACATCTCCTTCAGTCTGCCATTAAATCGTACCTCGTTACAGCTACATCTCAATCGATCACCCAGTCCACTCTCTGTAATCCTTTAACGCAGATGGATGTAAATTTAGAGGCAGATGGTTCTCTGTTTTACTGAAAAACGACAAATACAGTAGTCAATTTGCGTGTATCACTGTTACCTCAATAGACATACAGTATAATGCTGCCTTGACGGAAAAAAAGTGAATGTTTCCCTGGTACCCATCCCTTCCATGTCGACATTTTCTCAGATTCCTCTTGCTGTCACTTTCTTGTTCCCATGTACAAGAATTGTTCTGGCCTAACCAGAAGACACGCAAGTACTTTTCTCAATTTCCCAACATTTCAATGTATTTTCCCTCAATTTATACGTTTTTTTTCCTGTAAATTGTCCGGTTCACTGCTTCCTCACATTTCACGCCTTTATTTAGTTGAGAGAACATTGATTGTGGTGTGTGCATATAGCACGTGAAAGACTCGTGGAAGACACGATTGCTTATTCTCTAGACATGAGAAACACCTTAGTTAACTTTGTAAATTATAGGGATGATTTGGAATCTATTACACCACCGACATTGGTATTCATGAGTGAAAATATCAGTTTCCTCTATTTTTTTCGAGTTTTCACATAAAGGTCTATGCAGACTGGATAAGTTTCTAGTTACTCAGTAGTTTACAGCACGCTCCACCTCACTAAAGTTTCGGGTATCTAGAAAAATAACATCCAGTCTATATCTTCGGAATTATGTTGCACGACCGATTGGTAGCATGGTGCTATGTGCTTGATATCGATAAGTATCATGTAAGTGGTATAATATTCTGGCAAACCGTGTGAAAATAGATGTGTTTCTGTAATTCCAGAATCTGAACACAGATGTGGAAGGCAAGCAGGCAAGGAAGCAAACAGGTTGGTGCCAGAAACTGTGACGCCATTGTTACAAGGGGAACCAACCCAACCTTGTACAACAGTCTTCGCGGTATATGTACGAGTGTCTGGTGGTTGCTACTGCTTTTCCTATCGTTTGGGAGGTATAGTTTCAGCACATCGATAACTGTAAGGGGAATGAACGATTTCTTTGTTTTTTTTCTTCTTTTTCTTTTTTTACGTGGAAAATTATGTGCAATATAGATACTGAGATTCGTTCCAGAACCATGATCATAAAGAGGAGACATATCCAGCACATTGCTCAGTGTGAGACTGCGGCAGCAATCCTGATATTTACTTGTAGTTACACTGATAAATATGTACCTGGTTCCCAATATTCTGGAGATGGCCGTGGAAAGCACAGCAGCAAGTAAGCATCTCAGCAGACACCTTTGTTCCGAATTGGGGCTTGATCATTCTTTGTACACCGGTTCAGACAGTCGGAGAAAGCTTCTGGCTTTTGATGATTTGGCTCGTGGCTCCCCTGGACAGGTGAATAGTGAACTAGTACCCAGTTTGCATTGAGTAGCCTATGGAATTGCGTGTGTCGCGTGTATACTCTGTGGGAATTTGAGAAGATTAAATACGATGAGTGTTTGTGTTGGGAGTATTGGTAGCATTCAAGCTCCTGTCACACATGTCATCCTGGGATGTAGGGTCATCCACGTCTCGTTGGCCTCTCTCTGGCTGACACACTCATCCGCAGCTGTGGTCATGGGGTGCAGTTTCGTCCGTTAGCGCTGCACAGCAGCACGGTGAGTATGTGGGATGTATTTGATGATCTGTAGACCACTTTTGCAGGTTTTAAGTGTCAGTGCAATATGGCAAATTGTACGAAATAGTTTTGTTGCAGAAAGTCTCGTCTGCAGAAAGAAAAGCGGACAGTGCTTCCACACTGGCAGCATCAGTAATTCGACAGGTAAATTCAGTAAGGGCCAATCAGAATGCTTCATTCATTCAAGAAATCCTTTGCGCTGGGATATAGGAGCCTCTACAGACTGGTCTGAACAAGATAGGGTGAAAAGTTATCTATGGAAAGTTCTGAGTGGAACGTGATTTATTCTTTGCTCAGGTGTTCAAAGACTAGTTGCAGTAGACCATCCATCTCTAACATGATTCTGTCCCTTATCCGATTTGTGGTATTAGGACATTTCCAGACCAATAGCTGTAAGCCACTAAAAATTCCAGCAATGCTAGGCATACATCTCATGGCGATGTGTCAGTCTCACTGGGCAGGTAAACATGTGCATGCAGCCAATGCATCTCATGTGTCCCATTTGGATCACTAGGAACAATGCACCCTGTGCTATTCTGAGAAGCATTGCAAGAGATTTCTAAAGCATGTTCAGAGAGAGGGACTTGGCTGTTATTTACAAAGACTTGTGACGTCAGTATAGCATTGAGAACCTTTCAGCTGAGTCTGCGAGGGTGTTTCACTATGCGAACATCTCGTTGGACCGCAGGTACAAAGCTGTGCATCATCATGCAAGCAACGGTGACAAGGTGAACACATGTTTCGACAGGTATTTCTCAGGTGTCAAGCACGAAAAGGATGCCACCACCTCATCCTTGCGGGATCTGAATCGACATCTGCACGTGGTTCAGCAGCTGACAGTCGTGTCATCACTTGGCAGGGGCCGCCGGTGCATCCTAACTGCTGGCAGCATGTGCATGGCATTCCGTGTGGTCCAGTGGATGGGGGATGGTGGGCAGTGCGTGCTTCCCGATCGAAAGGTTTTTAACTGTGCATGTACATGTGACGTGTGTTTCATGACCATATTCCTTGTGTGTTTGGACTAAAAAGAAGGGTGATCGATTTAATTACTTCTACTAGACCTGTGTACAACAGAGACTGATAAGTAAGAGAAATCCAACCCCTGATTTTTTTGTAAATAAACAATATGGCCTTGAATTTCCCTTCATGAGATCCTTCCTCTCCACTGCAGAGCCGCCAATTTCCGCAGAGGAGAGTACTGGGAGTGGGGAGGGGGAGAGAGGAGGGGGAGAGAAAGAAGGGGATGGAGTGATGGGGGTGGTGATCAATTTCCTGAAAAGGTCCTCAAATAAATAAATAAAATGTATTCCATGCACTGCACTGAATCCCAATAAATAATATTCCACACATTGTCTAAATTGTTTAAACAATATCACATACACTGCAATCGACTTCTTGACAAATTCTTTAGCTACATAAATCAGCTATATTCCATACACTACTATAAATAATTAAACAATATTCTATACATTGCCTAAATTGTTCAAACAATATTCCATTCACCGCACTCGAATTCTCCCCAAATGTCCGTTCAACTGAGTTCTTTTCCCACCTATTTCCAGGAGGGGGGTGGAAGAGGAAGGGGTTTACTGGAGGGGGAGGTGTTAATTAATTGATCAATTTAATTATGTAGTCAATCAAACTGATAAGTGTGAGAGGGGCTATTCCAGTAACTCAGACCTGAAAGTGTTCTTGTAGTAGTGAGGGGGAGGGGTGGGCTCGAGGTTTGGTGATGGAGAAAGGTGGTGGAGGAGGTGGAGGACAATAGGTTAAGGACCTGTCAATAAAAAAAGTATCCTTATAGCAGAACAATAGGTTAAGGACCTGTCAATCAAAGGAGAACAATAGTTCAATGGCCTGTCAATCAAAGGAGAACACTGGGTCTAACCTTGAGTGTATACCTGACCATGATGTAGGCAACCTGCATTAACATAATGCACCAGAACGTAGCTTGTCCCACTACTTCTCCATACCCTTCCACCTCTAATCCAAGACCTCAAATACCTGAAAACCACAGGAAGACTCAAATGATTTCGCACTCGAAACTACAAGACAGGAGAGAAGAAATGGACTAAGGGAATCCTCTGCTGCATGCTGGAACTGAGAGCAGAAGCCTGGGAAGACAGAATGAGTACACTCCAAGTCTAGAGACGATTGGTAGTTAATCCAAAAGTGAGAGGGATCAGACCAAGAAAATCGGCATCGCTGCAATACAACACTGTAGTCTTTGATACCCTACGCCCGGTGGAATTGTTCGCTACAACTTATGTCCAACAAAACAGAATCGAGGAAGAAGAATATCCCCAACGAGACGCTACAGAATTCGAATGTCGTAGCCCGGAATTTAAGGCGAACGCCGCCAAGCGACCGACCAGTACTTACCACACCAGCAGAAGTAAAAAGAATCATAAGCAGACTTGGTACCAACGCAGCTCCTGGATCTGGCCAAAGAACCAACAACCAACTACTGCACTTGTCGTGAAAACCCTTAGTTCTTCTTACCAGAATCCTTAACGCCTGCCTCCTGGAACACTACTTTCCAGAAGTGTGGAAGATCTCCAAAATTGTTCCGATACCAAAAACAGGAAAGGACCGAAAGAAACCGACCTATGAGCCTCTTCCCTACTATGTCCAAAGTTCTGGAGCGAGTGCTACTCCCACCCTTCAGACAACCACTGCTGGAAGGAAACATAATCAGGAGAGAACAGTTCGCATTTCAAGAAACGCTTTACGATGAATTGCAAGTGTTAAGAATTACAGAATATATTACAAAAAACGTGAATTATTCTTATTACACAGCAGCAGCCTTCCTGGACGAAAAGGCGGATGACAAAGTATGGGGGATAATCTTGTCGCCAAACTCAAAGAAGGTACAGACATTCCGGACTGTTGCTTTATAATCGTAGACAGCTATCTACAGGACAGAAAACGCTTTGTCCAAATAGACGGAAATCGATCTGAAGTTACTACAAGAAGAAATACCACAGGGCTCGGCCCTCTCACTGACACTGTTTACGGTGTACGTTAATGACACGCCAACTACAGAAAACTTCATTATTGCGCAATTCGCCGATGACACGGCACTCCTGGCTAGTCACCGACGGCTCAACACAAACAATAACAAGACTCCAGCTGCAAGTAAACAACACTGAAAAATGGGCTAGACTCAATAGAGTAAAGATCAACGCAGAAAAAACAACGGCAGTTATGTTCACCCGTCGGCCACCGATACTTCACGTCCGAATTGAATTACATGGCAGTCACGTAGAATGGACCACCAACGTAAAGTAGCTAAGAATAACGATTGATAACAAGATGCTTTTCAAACCACATATTGAAGACAAAAGACTACTCATATCACGAGCAAATTACCCCGTATATCCTCTACTCGCGAGTAAGGAAATGCACCCCAGAACTAAACTACACATATACAAGGCCATCATCCAACCCATGATGTTGTATGGGTGCTCATCTTGGGGAATTACAAGCAAGTCAAATAAAAGACAGCTACAAGTGCTCCTAAACAGATGCCTAAAACTTGTATTAAATGCACCATGGTGGAAAAACGCTGACCTAATTCATGCAGAACTCACCATTCCCACAGTGGAAAGTCAAATCACCCAGGCAACACTCACCTGCTTCATGCCCAAACCGTTTACAATTAAAACATTGCCGTTGACGACACTGAGTTTTATACGCCCCTTTCACCCACAGCGGTGGCAAACTTTATTTGACATAAATATCCTTGCTCATTTCGACGCCTAGTAGCACTATCTACCTCTTGCAGGTGTGTAGCTATTTTCAATGCCCCAGCTACATCCTGTGGGTTCTCCAGCCCTACCGTGCGTGAAAATTGTGGAGAAATCACTCTTAGGAACACGTCTAGTGCCCTGTCCTCTGCTCCTTTTAATAATACCGTGTCCGCGTCCGGTTTGCCAGTCAACTCGTAAGTTCGCCCGTTCAGCTTGCGTATTATAACCGAAAACGATTCTCCTGTCTCATTTGACATCTGCCTCAAATTACTCAATTTGTCACGAAAGAACCGCACATTATTCTGTTTCCCTTACTGATGTTTTAACCCGTCTGCAAATTCTGTAAACGTAGTAATCTTACCCAAAGCCTCGTGGTACATAACTTACTCTTAGCCTCACCCAACAAGAACAATTTGACCATCTGTAATGATGTCTGCTCAGACCAGTTGCAGAAGCTAGCTGTGGATAACACATCCTGTATAAAAATAATGACATCCACCGATGTTTTGCCAGAAAAAGTGGGAATAAGGCCAGCAGCTGTAGGATCTACAGATGGCAATGGAACTGGTAGTACTACTTTAGACATATCAGAACCCGAATATTTCGAATCCACTGTTAAATTACGCAATTCTTGAGCTATCTTCTTATTCTGCTACTGCAATAACTTAACCTGCTCCACTAGAGTGGAAATTGTATCTGCGGTTTGCGTCTGCGCCATATTTGTGCAATTTCCTTCTCAACATCAGTGGCGTAGCTTGAGGGGAGACTTTGAGACTTAGTCTCCCCTGTATTTGTGCTTAAAAAAGATGCAGTAGTAATTCATAGCAAAAATATAAACAGCTTTCTACTAAGATGATAATAAACCTTAATTAATTTGTTACATCAGAGTTGCTATTTTTAAAAGACTGTGATCTTTTCATCATTTTTGTAGAACCCTTCATATTTACACATACATACACAAACAGTCATCAGTTTTACACTATTTTCAAAACACTTATTTTCTGTATGGCTTGAATCTAGCCTGAATTGTACTCTTGCCTATAGATGCAATTACATTCACAGGCATTCCTTCAGTAAATTAAGCCTCCATAAATGTTATGCTTATAGAGTTTTCAGATGTACATTTTGGTGTTGGATGCCCACAGACATTATAAGATGGCAAGAACTATGCCCCTTACATGTAGTCATTAACGATCACCAAATTCACATTGAGCGAACAGTAGGGCTGAACAAAAATGACTGACAAGGCACAATGAATCTTGTAGAGGGTATAGTATGGACGTATTGGAATAATTAATGTTGGATGATGATTTTAAAGTAATTCACGCTATGTGAAAACTTTGTGGAAACGCGTTGATTTACTGGAGGCTAGTTTATCTCAAGGAAGTATTCAGAGTTGACCACGGCTGGGTGGCGGCGCATGAAGGGAAGCGACAATAGGCAGCTTAAGGCGGCTCAAGCTCTGAGAAAGTGGTAATGGGGCGCGGCCTACAGCCGCCTTAAGATCAGTGACAGTGAGGGGGTGGTTGACCCCATGCTGGTGTACTGGGAAGCAGACGGAAAACGGTATGCCTGTTGATAAATGTCCGTCGTCCCGTTTTCAGTGAAACATGCGAGAAAGCCGCGCAAAGCTACGGTGGAGCGTTCAACAGAGGCCAAAATATGTGTGTTCGTGACTATAGCAACTTCACGCTGAATTCACGGTCTGCAGATTCTGAGGTAAATCAGGTGAAGAGCGACAGAATGAAATACGCCTGTCTCTGATGTGAATGTAGGACCAAGGAATTTGAAGTACTCTCTTGGGAGTCAGAATTTCTGAAAAATTGGTGTTTTATGCAGACGCTAACCTTGATGGGTGGCCTGGGAGGAGCTTAATAGCACAAGTTGAGAGGAAGGGAAATTTTGTGGGACTTTGTTCACTTCACAGAGCAGGCATTGGTCGGTGCTGGGAAGCGACGCATAATTAACATGACTTGCGCTGCAATTGGCGTAAGTGATTTTGCTGGAGGGGAAACAGGCGAAGAGTGGACTAGCAAAAGTCTCTGTAGAAGTCTTCCGTTCCCAGCTTGCCTAGAGTGCGGATGTGGCGCTCTTTACTCTGCTTGCCTGAGAGAGAGAGAGCATATCTGCAGTTTAGGACTTAGCAAACGGAACGATTCAGCTTGGAGATGGAAAGTTTTCGTTCAACTATGTACTGAGCAAGATAGCTAGGAGTGAATAGACGAGCGCAGCCTTGCAGCACCACGAGGCCGGCCTACGTCCGCACAACGACGCCGCCCCGCCACGCTGAATTCGGTGATATTTCGCCCACTCCGGCTTGAGTTAAGCCACTGATTAATTTGTTGGATCACGCCGGCAAAGTTTCCACGAGGGTTTCATGGACCGTGTATTGTAGAATTCTTCTCGCACTTCGCATTGCGCCTGGGTCAGTCGATAGGAATTAATTTTGATTTATCGCGTTTTACTCCACGTAAACGCAATTTATTCCCACTGCCTGTTAGGAGAGTCTTGTAATGTGATGACTGAAGGTCGTGAGTTAAAATAAATTTGTGCTAATCGACTGCATCTGTTTTCAATCAAGTAGTTGAAATCCCAAGTCACTTTCTTAGTTAATTTAATGTTCAACATTTGCATCTGGTGTTCAATAGCTGAATATAACATGTGCACCCCTTTTTAATTAAAAGCGATCAATTCTGAATCAATTAATGTCAACAGTGCCACCGCAGTTCAATCAGGAATCACAGTGCCTTATTACTTTCTTTGTGTTATCCGATATTGCGGCAGTTTTGCACTCTCTGTTGATTTGTTAGTCAATTACCTGGGGTAACACACACCAAAACCAGATAAGTTATGGGTGGGGTGTTACAACATTTATATAGTGTTCTTGTTGATTTATATTCACATCGTGCATACGCAAATAGTCAATAACGTCACAGTAAGCAGCTCATATATACAGGTTTGTTAAGTTCACCACATTTGAATGTTTAATGTATTTGTAATAATCAGAGTTTAACTCAAGCGATAGCTCTCCATGCTTATCGACAATTGATGCCTGATTATTTAGCATGTTAATTTTAACAGAAGAATGTGATGGATTATATTCAGTCGTCATCTTTCTCTCTGTGAGCTCTATCATACTACACAGATAATTCCATTCACACCATGCATACTGCTCGCTAGTACTAAGACAATGAATGTTCTCTGTCTCTGTTACCACATAAAAGTCACTGTGGGTTGCTAGGCCAACATTCATATGTTTAGTTCAGTTTACAGTGAGTCCGCCCCGGTAGCTGAGTGGTCAGCGTGACAGACTGTCAATCCTAAGGGCCTGGGTTCGAGTCCCGGCTGGGTCGGAGATTTTCTTCGCTCAGGGACTGGGTGTTGTGTTGTCCTAATCATCATCATTTCATCCCCATCGACGCGCAGGTCGCCGAAGTGACGTCAAATCGAAAGACCTGCACCAGGCGAACGGTCTACCCGCCGGGAGGCCCTAGCCACACGACATTTCCATTTCCAGTTTACAGTGAAATTGTACGTATTGGTGAATAGCACATAACTGAGGCTCATGTTCTGGTAGGTGCTGTGATATGGCAGAGTCAAACGATGCCACGTCCGATAGGCTGGGTGACTGCTGTTGCTGCTGTGGTTCAGGCAGAAACTTCTGTGTGTCCTCATCTATAACAATAATTAAACCGAAATATAGCGAAAGACACACACATAATAATAATTAGCGATGTAGGGACTAAATATTTGCCCAATATCTTGTTCTTCCCAAGTGATTACCGGTGCTGCTGCTGGTGGGGCTTCATATTGGACAAAGTTGTTTTTATTACTTTATTTTTTATTTACTTTTTTGTCGTCAAATTTCTGACTGATTTGATGCGGCCCGCCACGAGTTCTTCTGTGCCCAACCTCTTCATTCCAGAGTAGCACTTGAAACCTACGTCCTCAATTATTTGCTGCATATATTCCAATCTCTGTCTTCCTCCACAGTTTTTTGGCCTCTACAGCTCTCTCTAGTACCATGGAAATAATTCTCTGTCGTCTTAAGAGATGTGCTATCATCCTGTCCCTTCGCCTTGTTAGTTTTTTCCACATATTCCTTTTTCGTCTGTAGCACCACATCTCAAATGATTCGATTCCATTCTGCTCCCACAGTCAATGTTTCTCTACCGTACAATGCTGTGCTCCAAACATACTTTCTCAAAAATTTCTTCTTCAAAGTAAGGCCTATCTTTAATATAAGTAGACATTCTCTTGGCCAGGAATGCCCTTTTTGCCGGTCTAGTCTACTTTTGAGGTCATCCGTCAATGGTTAGTTTGCTGCCTAGGTAACAATATTCCTTACCTTCATCTGATTCCTGCCCATCAATTCTTATGTTAAGTTTCTCGCTGCTCTCGTTTCTGCTACTTCTAATTTCTTTGGTCTTTCTTCTGTTTGCTCTCAGTCTGTATTCTGTACTCATCAGACTGTTCATTCTATTCAGCAGATCATGTAACTCTTCTTCAATTTCACTTGGAACAGCAATGTCATCAGTGATTCGTATCACAGATATCCTTTCAGCTTGAGCCGGCCGGTGTGGCCGTGCGGTTCTAGGCGCTTCAGTCGAACCACTACGGTCGCAGGTTCGAATCCTGCCTCGGGCGTGGATGTTTGTGATGTCCTTAGGTTAGTTAGGTTTAAGTAGTTCTAAGTTCTAGGGGACTGATGACCACAGATGTTAAGTCCCATAGTGCTCAGGGCCATTTGAACCATTTTTTTTCAGCTTGAATTTTTATTCCACTTCTGAACGTTTCTTTTATTTCCATCATTGCTTCGCCGATGAATAGATTGAAGAGTAGGGGCGAAAGATTACATACCTGTCTTACACCCTTTTTAATCCGATCACTTCGTTCTTGGTCTTCCACTCTTATTAATCCCTCTTAGCTCTCGTACATATTGTCTATTACCCGTCTCCCCCTATAGTTTACCCCATCTTTCTGAGAATTTCAAACATCTTGCTCCATTCTACATTGTCGAACGCTTTTTCCAGGTAGACAAATCCTATGAACTTGTGTTGATTTTTCTTTAGTGTTGCTCCCATTATCAGTCACAATGTCAGGATTCCCTCTCTGATGCCTTTACCCTTCCTAAAGCCAAACTGATCGTCTAACACTTCCTCGTTTTTCTTTTCTGTTCATTTGCATATCATTCTTGTTGTCAAGTTGGATACATGAGCTGTTAAGCTGAATGTGCAAATGCTTTCGCAGTTGTCAGCTGTTGCAGTCTTCGGAATTGTGTGGATGATATTTTTCCGGAAGTCAGATGGTATGTCGCCAGACGCATGCATTCTACACACCAACGTGCATAACCGTTCTGTTGCCACTTCCGCCAATGATTATAGAAATTCTGGTGGAATTACCTATCCTATCTGCCTTATTTGATCTTAAGTTCTCCAAAACCCTCTCAAATTCTGATTCTAATAGTGGATCACATATCTCTTCTAAATCGACTACTGTTTCTTCTTCTGTGACATCAGGCAAACCTTCTCCCTCATAGTGGCCTTCGATGTACTCTTTCCACCTATCCGCTCTCTCCTCTTTTTTTTTAACACAGGAATTTCCGTTGCAATCTTAATGTTAGCATCCTTGTTTTTAATTCCATCGAAGGTTATTTTGACTTTCCTCTGTGCTGAGTCAGTCCTGCCGAGAATCATTTCTTTTTAGATTTCTTCACATTTTTCATACAGCTGTTTCGTCTTAGTTCCCTGCACTTCCTATTTATTTCATTTCTCAGCGACTTGTATTTCTGTGTTCCTGAATTTCCCTGAACGTTTTTTACTTCCTTCTTTGATCGAGCAACTGAAGTATTTCTTCTATTACCCATTGGTTCTTCACAGTTACCTTCTTTCTGCCGTCTGTTTTCTTTACAACTTTTGTGACTGCCGTTTTTAGAGACCTCCATTCCTCGTAAACTGTACTACCTAATGAGCTATTCCTTACTGCTATATCTGTAGCCTTAGAGAACTTCAAGCGTATCTGATTATTCCTTAGTATTTCTGTATCCCACTTCTTTGCTTATTGATTCCTCCTAACTAATTTTTAAACTTCAGCCTACTTTTCATCACTACTAAATTGTGATCTGTGTCTGTATCTGCTCCTGGATACGCCTTAAATTCCAGTACCTGATTTCTGAATCTCTGTCTGGCCGTGATCTAATGTAACTGAAATGTTCCCGTATCACCCGGTCATTTCAAAGTATGCCTCCACCTCTTATGATTCTTGAACACAGTACTCGCTATTATTAGCTGAAATTTGTTACAGAACTCAAATAGTCTTTCTCTTCTCTCATTCCTTGTCCCAAGTCCGTATTATCCAGTAATATTTTCTTCTACTCCTTCCCCTACAACTGCATTCCAGTCCCCCATGACTATCAGACTTTCACTCCTTTTACATACTGTATTCCCCTTTAAATATTCTCATATACTATCTCTATCTTTTCATCTTCAGCGTGCGGTGTCGGCATGTATATCTGAACTATCATTGGCTGTGTTGGTTTGCTGTCAATTCTGATAAGACCAACCCCATCACTGATCTGTTCACAGTTACGCACTCCCTGCTCTACCTTCCTATTGATAACGAATCCTACTCCCGTTCTACCATTTCCTGCTGCTGTTCACATTACTCTATACTCATCGGACTATAAATCCTTGTCTTCTTCCCATTTCACTTCACTGACTGCTGCTATATCTAGATTGAGCCTTTGCATTTCCTTTTTCAGATTTTCTCGCTTCCCTACGACATTCAAGCTTCTGATAGTCCACGTTCCGACTCGTACAACGTTATCCTTTCTTTTGTTATTGAATCTTTTTCTCGAGGTCACCACTCCCTTGGTAGTCCCTTCCCGGTGATTCGAATGGGGCACTATTATGGGTTCTTTTGCCAATGGAGAGATCATCATGAAACTTTTTCAGTTACAATCCACAAGTCCTGTGGATACACGTCATGCGTCTTTAAAGCAGTGGTTTCCATTGCCTTCTGCATCCTCATGCCATTGATCGCTGATGATTCTCCCGCCTTTAAGGGCAATTTCTCACCTCAAGGGCAAGGGAGTGCCTGAAGCTCTGTCCGCTCCTCCGCCCCCTTTGACAAGGCCGTTGGCGAATGAGGGTGACTTCTTAAACCGGAAGTTTTCAGCCGCCAATGCTGATTATGAATCAAAATTTAAGCGGTGGCCTGCTCCTAACCTGGGACTAAGGACGTTTCGATTACTAATTAAAGACGCTATCCCTTGACCGAGGCCGGCCGCGGTGGTCTAGCGGTTCTGGCGCTGCAGTCCGGAACCGCGGGACTGCTACGGTCGCAGGTTCGAATCCTGCCGCGGGCATGGGTGTGTGTGATGTCCTTAGGTTAGTTAGGTTTAAGTAGTTCTAAGTTCTAGGGGACTTATGACCTAAGATGTTGAGTCCCATAGTGCTCAGAGCAATTTTGAACCTTGACCGAGGATGTATGAAATTACAAAGTACAGACAGCAAAATACGACTTACACACAATCAAACTGAAATTGCTTGAAGGATGGGGGATTGATCTTGCACATCATTGACAAACTTCATGATGATGTCAACTAGCAGGCGGTGGGAGAGTGGCGGCAGGACGTGTCGGGCGTGGGGATGAGGGTGTGGGGTGGTGGTGGTCTTCATAGGGCAGTGACACAATGATGTCAGAATTCTGGGAGCGATGATTTCATGGCGTCAGTGCAATTGCGTGTGTGTGACGGTGTCAAAATTCCTGGAATGACGATGTCGTAGCCTTGATCCAATAGGGCAGACGCAGTGTCAGAATTCGTGGAAAGCATGTGCCAAAAAAGTGCCGGCATCAGTGATTATGGCCAGAAGCTGCAGAGATCCTCTGTTGTAAGAGACGAATAGTCTCGAAAATCGCCCTGAGTGAGATGGTTAACACATTAGACTCGCTTTTGGAGGACGACGGTTCAAGTCCGCGCCCGGCTATTCAGATCTAGATTTTCGGTGATATCACTGAATCGCTACCCGCAAATTCCGGGATGATCGGTTGAAAAACGCAAAGCCGACTTCCTCAAGATTTTTTTGTAATCCGAGGTTGTGTTCCATCACTTAACACTTCTAATCTTCTTTGTTTCCCTTTTCCGAGAATCGCTTTCACCAGACCGTTTACTGACACACTGGCGTCGATGTGACCGCCACTAACAGAAATAAGAGCTATCACTGAACACCCAAGATTGCCATTCAGTGTACCAACTGACTCGATTGATTGACGTTGGCTCTACACCACGCACGTCTATGTTTTCTATGGTATGGTGTCTGCGATAAATTACTCATGACATTTCGACACCTCAAATCAGCGCCAAGCAAGGGCGTCACCGCCACTGAATTCTTGGAAAGGGGGGGGTGGGATCAGTAGATAGCGTACAGATCACAAGTGGGTCTAAGCAGGAGCACCCCTTGAAAAAAGTTGGAAAATGTGAAGAAATTGGGATCTGAAACCACTTTCTTTTTGCCATTTTGGATGTCTTGGACCGTGTATTTCAATGGCACTTAAAATTCCTACAGCGTACCAATTTCAGCCTGGATTAAAAAGTATCTTGCATTTACCGAATATAAAAAAGGTATATAACATTAACATTTATCGACAGTGTGTGTATGATTATTATGTATTAATCTTAAACGACAGTGGAAACTATTTCAAACTGAATAGTTTTTCAAACTTAATTGTGCATGATTTTTACAGGAAATGTAAATAAATTGCCTACTGCATGAATTATTTACGTATTTCATTTTTCAAACGTTAAAAATATATTTCAAAACCAAACGGAAAACTATGAAAAGTAATGACTTATCTTGACTGCAGCATTTACAGTTTTTCTCTCCTGAGTGTGTATTTACGCATTTTTCTCTATGGAAACAATGGATCAGCTTCTCACATATGGTTAGTGACAATGCAAATGTCGAATCGGCTATTACCTGAAATAGGACTATTTCTGTTTCTAAATTTTCACTAAGTTGTTTGCATATATAATAGCGCCGTTCACGCAAAATTTCTGATCAGCTGGTTGACTAAAAAAGTAACAGACGAAGACCTCTGCATTTTTAAATTTGTAATAGTTTGATAATTAAAACCAATTTAAGGAAGTGCAAACAAATAGCAATAAAACTTGTATTTCGCCGTTTAATGCACAGAACGATGATTTTAAAATACCGAGAACCCCGGAAACCTATTACTTTACGAAAATACCCTCCAAAAATTCATATTGCGTATTTTTCTTTAACTTACTAATGATGAGGAATCCATGATGGGTGAACTACTGGTTTATTATAAACCTTTTTGTAGTGCAGGACCGAGAAAAAAATAATATGTATAGAACATAATGGGCTATACACTATGTTTATATCAGTTTAACAAAACAGTTGATTAATTCGTAGGTGTAAACTGAAATATGTTTTTTAATAAATATTTATTTACCATTATTCCTTTGCCTCTTCAAAAAGTTGTGATGCATTACTTTGGACTCTCTTCAAAGCAATTCTTCTTGTCACGTCCACTGACTATTAATTTATTTTTATACCAACACCGCACATTAAGTGATCGGCGTGTGGCGTTCGACTGCTGGCCATCTACCTCCTGGACACTTCTCCTACAAACTTAAAGCAAAACCAACCAGATTCGTGCTACCCACCATGCTCCTTCATCACTTGTAGTCGTACCAACACAGTTCATTAAAACTTAGAACATTGAATAATATTGATGGATTTGATTTATTGGCACTTTCTTAGTGCACGAGAGCTTTTAATATGTGTAATGAGTTAACCTGGTGTAAATTAGTTCCAACGGTGTTATTTCTCGTCAGCTACGACCCAAAAAATTGATATTGTTTAACGGCATCGAGTAATCTGTTGTCCGAATGTCGGCTACTCTCATCCCTCTATTAACCGGAGCAAATCGAACAATCCTGCCATCTTTACGTCGTGTAGTACTTCAGGAGGAGTTGTACTCACTCTTTTTGCTGTAATGTTGTCCTGAGTCCATCTTCTCCTGCAGTTACAGCACTACAGTCCGTGCAGCCGGTATGATGCTCCTATGGCCCTCCTGCCAATGATTAAGCCTTTATCAAATTCGGAAAGCTGGCGCTCAGCTGCAAGTACACTTTCTCTCGCCATTTCGAAGGGCAATCTCCACCTGAGAAGTTCCAGTAACGTTAGAAACAGCCAACGGTAGTCATGTGGTCACAGCATTTCTCATTTGTAGTATTTACTTTTCTAAGTACTAAAATAGTTTGCACAAGATTAGAAGGTCGCACAGATTTGGAAATACTGTAGTATCATATTGGTAGCGCTCACTCTGGGTTTTCGTGTCTAACAGTTTGCATCTCTGTCACTGACGAGATAGCAAGATCTGTTAGCCAGGTAGACCGAAGACTGGATCACCTTCTCTCCGTCACTTGCGAGGAGAACACATCAAGTGCCATCACCCGATTTCCCAGGAAATTCGCTCAGTGGAAGATAAGTCACAACAAGCGAACACGTGTTTCGATTTACCCGTTTCTGAGAAGAAGGCGGTCAAATTTTTCGAGGTATTTTCGAGGTTCTTTACGTGCCTTTTAGCGCCCTCCGTGCTCAGACGAAGTTGTTAGCATCGTAGTTTCTTGCTATTGCGTCCCGTGTTCGAAACCAGATTATTATCTTATTTTTATTGCTTTTGTTTCTCTTACCGTCTCTGTTGAAGTTTACTACACGAAATTTCTTACCAATTAGGGGATTCTAGGGTGTTATATTGATTGCTAAATTACAACTGGATTTCACTATAAGTGACGTACGTTTATTATACATTTAATGTATCTGTGTATGGTATGCTGACGGGTTACAATCTTAAATTCTCATATTCTGACATTTCATTCTCGTATCAGTTCTTATGTTAACGTTCATATATTATTGACATGTTTATTGTTCGGAAGAGTTGGTACATTACCTTGGATGATACCGATCGTAGGAACATTCGAAGCCGCGCGGAGTGGCTGCGCGGTTTGAGGCGCCATGTCACGGATTGCGCGGCCCTTCCCGCCGGAGGTTCGAGTCGTCCCACGGACAAGGTTGTCTGTGTTGTTCTTCGTATACGTTAGTTTAACTTAGTTTAAGTAGTAAGTTTAGGGACCGATGACCTCAGCAATTTAGTCCCTTAGGAATTCACACACATTTGAACATTGGAAAAGTGTGAAACACAGATATTGCAAATACAACGAGCATCGCAAGAGTGCAGGTTTGCCATAGTGGCATTTCTTCATATGAATCTCACTCGGGAAAGAAATGTCTTTGACACTGCTAAAGTTTTCGCTCACTGGCAATAATTTCACCGTAAACTATGCAAAACAGATCACTTTTCTGAAAACTTGCGCTTGAAATTGATTCTAATTCAAGGTGCACTACAGGAATTTCTCATTTCTTTTTCTTAAATTCATTGTTCTGATATACAATTATTAGACGAATAAGGACAATGTTGTATCAATATGTCCTGGTAAACGTTCGTGTAGTCAGCTTCTACAGAGATGGCTATGTAAATGAACAGAAATGGTATTAACAATTAGTTTTCAGACACGGGGTGAAAAATTAATAAGGTGCGATGCTAACTACTGTGGCATCATTTCGTTCGACGATATCACGCGGTAAGTATCACATGAAGTATCTCGAAAGCGAGTAAAAACTTTGACCATCGTTTATTCAGAAACGGTCGACTATCTGTGGAAAAGCAGCCACGTTTTCGCTTATTCTGACTCCTCTTAACACTGAATGCCATTTCTAGGAAATCGGGTTGTGGCACTTACGTGTTCTCCTGGTTAGCCCAGACCTTGATTCCTCAATTACTGCCGGATGGACTTTATGGGTAGCTGTCTTTATGTACATCTGCATCTACATGGATACTCTGCAAATCACAAACAAGTGCCTGGCAGAGGATTCATTGAACCAACTTCACAATTCTGTATTATTCCAATATGGTATAGCGCGCGGAAAGAATGAACACCTATATCTTTCCAATACGAGCTCTGATTTCCCTTATTTTATCGTGGTGATTGTTCTTCCCTATGTAGGTCGGTGTAAACAAAATATTTTCGCATTCGGGGGAGAAAGTTGGTGATTGGAATTTCGTGAGAAGATCCCGTCGCAACGAAAACCGCCTTTCTTTTAATGATTTCCAGCCCAAATCCTGTATCATTTCTGTGACACTCTCTCCCATATTTCGTGAGAATACAAAACGTGCTGTCCTTTTTTGAACTTTTTCGATGTACTCCGTCAATCCTACCTGGTAAGGATCCCACACCGCGCAGCAGTATTCTAAAAGAGGACGGACAAGCGTAGTGTATGCAGTCTCCTTGATAGGTCTGTTACATTTTCTAAGTGGCCTGCCAATAAAACGCAGCCTTTGGTTAGCCGTCTCCACAACATTTTCTATGTGTTCCTACAAATTTAAGTTGTTCGTAATTGTAATACCTAGGTATTTAGTTGAATTTACGGCTTTTAGATTAGACTGATTTGTCGTGTAACTGAAGTTTAACGAGTTCCTTTTAGCACTCATGTGGACGACGTCATACTTTTCGTTATTTAGGGTCAACTGCCACTTTTCGCACCATTCAATAGCTTTTATAAATCTTTTTGCAGTTTGTTTTGATCTTCTGATGACTTTATTAGTCGATAAACGACAACGTCATCTGCAAACAATCGGAGACGGCTGCACAGATCGTCTCCCAAATCGTTTATATAGAGAAGGAACAGCAGAGGGCCTGTAACACTACCTTGGGGGTCGCCAGAAATCCTTCTGTTGCACTCGAGGACTTTCCGCTAGCTACTACGAACTGTGATCTCTCTGACAGGAAATCACGAATCCAGTTGCATAACTGAGACGGTATTTTATAAGTACGTAATTTGATTACAAGCTGCTTGTGAGGTACAGTGTCAAAAGCCCTCCGGAAATACGGAATCGATCTGAAATCCCTTGTCAGTAGCACTCAAAACTTCATGTGAATAAAGAGCTAGATGTGTTTCACAGGAACTATGTTTTCTAAACCCATGTTGACTGTGTGTCAATAGACCGTTTTCGTCGAAGTAATTCATAATCTTCGAACACAATATATGTTCTAAAATCCTGCTGCATGTCGACGTTACCGATATGGGCCTGTAATTTAGTGGATTACTCCTACTACCTTTCTTGAAGATTGGTGTGACCTGTGCAACTTTCCAGTCTTTTGGTACGGATCTTTCGTCGAGCGAACGGTTGTATATAATTGTTAAGTATGGAACTAATGCATCAACATACTCCGAAAGGAACCTAATTGGTATACAGTCTGGACCAGAAGACTTGATTTTTTCAAGTGATTTAAGTTGCTTCACTACTCCGAGGATATTTACTTCTACGTTACTCATGTTGGCAGCTGTTCTGAATTCGAATTCTGGAATATTTACTTCGTTTTCTTTTGTGAAGGCATTTCGGAACGCTGTGTTTAGTAACTCTGCTTTGGCTGCACTGTCTGCGATAGTATCTCCATTGTTATCGCGCAGAGAGGGCATTGATTGCTTCTTGCCGCTAACATACTTCACATACAACCAGAGTCTCTTTGGATTTTCTGCCAGGTTTCGAGACAAAGTTTCGTTGTGGAAACTGTTATACGCATCTCGCATTGAAGTCCGTGCTAAATTTCGAGCTTCTGTAAAATATCGCCAATCTTGGGGATTTTGCATTTGTTTAAACTTGACGTGTTTGTTTCGTTGTTTCTTTAACAGTGTTCTAAGCCGTTTTGTGTACCGAGGAGGATCAGCTCCGTCGTTTGTTAATTTATTTGGTATAAATCTCTCAATTGCTGCTGATACTATTTCTTTGAGTTTAAGCCACATCTGGTCTACATTTATATTATTAATTTGGAATGTGTGGAGATTGTCTCTTAGGAAGGCGTCAAGTGAGTTTTTATCTGCTTTTTTGGATAGGTATATTTTTCGCTTATTTTTCGAGGACTTGGGGATTACAGTATTCAATCTCGCTACGACAACTCTGTGTTCACTAATCGCTGAATGGGTTTTGATGCGTGTTACTAACTCAGGATTATCTGTTGCTAAGAGGTCAAGTGTGTTTTCACGACCGTTGTATTAATGATATGTTTTATATGGATTCATTTTAACTGACCTCAATGTGTACAAACTATTAAACCGTTTTATATGTTCATACTGCCGACATAATTGCAAACGATTAACTCTTAACGTAAAATCACTAACTGAATTTGTAGTACTAAGTTGTTTGCCAACTGTTGCATAAGCACAGTCCGCGTTAACTGAAAAATCAATCCTAAAATTATAATGCGAAACAGTACTGAAGTAGGCGTACTGTCAAACGTTGTTACAACTTTTGCGCCACAAATACATGACATACTCTGCTGTCACTCCTTGAATTTAACTGCCTACCATTCTTAATAATCATAGGTGCAGATATGCAATATTTATGTTGTCATTGTAAGTAAATTTTCAACCGAAATTTTTCTTCCATTGTAAATTCACTTGATGAAGCGGCTTCGAAAAAGAGAAATACAAAAAATATTTGTCACAACAGAAGGTATGTATTTTTCTCCTCCTTTAGATTTCCTTCTAAATATGTACAGAACTCTCGACATTTGATAGATTACTTAACATTCATCGTAATTAACACTAAACTCTGTTACTTTCTGAGAGCTAATTAAACGACAATGACGAATATAGCCGTCAAACTACTTAATGCCACTTAGTAGGTATTTTATAATACTGGGGCATCGTGTTTGCCTATCAATAATGATCAGCTGCTAACGAGTATTAATAGGGGCATTTGTTACCTTTCATAACAGCGATGTGGCTGTCAGATTCTAAGCTTACAATTTACTGCATTTCCGTCCAGCGTGAATTTTTGTCCCCCTTTAGTAAGAGACCAAGCACTGAACCCGTTACCAATTTCGTTTGTACCTTACCGGCATAATTTTATTTCATCAAATGGGGTACGTATAACTTCATTCGCCATTACACCTGTACTCGTCGAATAAGGAAAGGTTCTTTCGTTGACGCTTTTGATTGCGAGTGAACATCTCGTAACTAATACTGTGTCAGGTGTAACGTGAAAATGTCACTGGTAGGCTCATCTGTAATTATTCCGGCAAGTTTTTCTGAGTTATTCAGCTACATAGATGAAGGCTGAAGACGTAACGATTAGGAAATACATCTGAACATGAGGCATATTGCTGAATGGTGTTGTAATTTAGTCAGTGAAATCAGAAAATTTCTTGCCTCGAATGGTCTCAGTCAGTGAATCGGGTTTTTACAGAGACATAGTCTGAGAACAAACATGAGCATTCGAGACGAATAATTAAGTATCTTTAGACGTACTCCTGTGCGTTATTGAAGAAGATAGACTTGGTTTTTTTTGTTTGTCAAGGAAATAAAAATTCATATTTAACTACTATTGTTTGTTATCGCTGCCTTTGTAATTTAAATATCGTCGGAGGCTGTTAATTCCTATAATTTTCGCATAGTTTGTAAAGCTTGCCGCTGACATGTCTATGAGGTTGTGTGAAAGGACTTTTCTTTCTTTTTCCTTTCCAGCCATTGTCTCCACCTCGTATTCTATTTTTTCTGTATCTTCTAACCGTGAAGAGTAGCTAATTTGTTCGGCTTCATTTCATACATTTACATTAACATTTTGTTTAAATCACCCCTTCTAATTGAGATGACCACTGTGAAACTTTATTTACAAAAACTTTTGAAAATAGGCAAAGTAAGCTATCTTTTATCTATTGCCAACAAATTAGCGATTATTTTGTTGTGTCCTGTTACAGATTGAATTAGCCGTCCTGCATGCTGCATCCATCCTGTCTTTTTTTCTTTTTCTTTTTTTGACACAGCAGTAGTTTCAGTTAATGTGAGACGAGAGACGTGGGGACTCAATAGATGTAGATCACATGGTGTCTAAACGGGAGATCTCTTTGAAAAAATTTGAAAAAAAAGATCTAAATCCACTTTTTGGAGAATTCTGGATGCCTGAAACCATTTATTTCAATGGCCTTTAAACCCTAAAGCGCGTCATTTTAAGCCTGGTCTGAAACGTATTTACCGAGTATAAAAAAGTTGTATAAAATTAATATTTAAATTTATCAACAGTGTTTTTATGATTATTAGGAAAGACATATCATAAATTATGCACGGTATTTTTTTACTTATATTTCTTTTTCAGTATCTCTTTACAGTCCTTCATCATCGTCTAGCTGCTTCTTTTTGAATGAACCTCAACTTGTCGGAAGCGCTAATATTTCATTCAGGACGCCACTTCTGTTCAACCTTCAAATGTCTCAGGTAACGATGGTAGAAAGCTCTCTCAGAGAAAGATAACGACTTCCACACATAGCGTTTTTTGAACTTCGGGCACAAGTTGAAGTCTGGTGGACTCATGTCCTGGCCGTAGGGAAAATGCAGCAACAATTTCCCCCCCCCCCCCTATCTGCACAGTTTTTGGGCTACTACATTGTCAATATGGCGGCTGAGCAGTGTCGTGAAGAATGAATGGCCCAGACTAGAGCAACTGAGGTCGGGTTTTGTGCATTTTTCTGCGCTGGTTCTGCATGAAGTTACGACAGTACATTGTTGTGACACTTGTTCCGCATGGGAGACTATCTGTCGTGATTATTCCTTGATGGCCACAAGAAAAAGTAATCATTTTCTTGGGCGTATTGAAATTTGTTTGGACGTGAAGAATCTGTAGGTCTCCCCTTACTGGACTGTTATTTCATTTCCGGTTCAAAGGCTCTAATCCATGTTTCATCAATAGCAACAATTCGACACATGAATCATAGACCATCGAGATCGAATCGTTGTTTGAATAAGGTTGCAGTGTGCAGGCGTTTCTGCTTTTCTTCAGCAGTCAAACGATGTGGGACCAACCTTGCAGAATAGTTTTTCTTCTTCAGATCGTTTGTCAGAAAACGAAACTCTGGCGCTGGGGGAATTCCCGTGGCTTCAGAGAGTTCCTCACAAGTCGCACTGCTATCTTCTTCAGCAGTATCTGCCACAAGTTTCACACTTCCTTCTTCTGTTGACACTTTTGTCCTTCCGGGTCTTGGATTGTCGTCTACGCTGATACGACAACCACTAAAGCGATTAATACAACATAAAACTGCACGACAGTCCACTGTAAACTCACGACCAACTTCACTTTCCGATCTGCACAGTGGACGTCTGTCGGATTTTTGCCGTGTGGAGTATCGATCTTGATGTAAGATCTCTGGTCTTCAACAGTCACAGTACCTGAGACCCCTGCAGTGTCCATTTCTACCTCTCACCTATTTTATGATAGAGTTGTTGTTGTTGTTGTGGTCTTCAGTCCTGAGACTGGTTTGAGGCAGCTCTCCATGCTACTCTATCCTGTGCAAGCTTCTTCATCTCCCAGTACCTACTGCAACCTACATCCTTCTGAATCTGCTTAGTGTATTCATCTCTTGGTCTCCCTCTACGATTTTTACCCTCCACGCTGCCCTCCAATGCTAAATTTGTGATCCCTTGATGCCTCAAAACACGTCCTACCAACCGATCCCTTCTTCTAGTCAAGTTGTGCCACAAACTTCTCTTCTCCCCAATCCTATTCAATACCTCCTCATTAGTTACGTGATCTACCCACCTTATCTTCAGCATTCTTCTGTAGCACCACATTTCGAAAGCTTCTATTCTCTTCTTGTCCATACTAGTTATCGTCCACGTTTCACTTCCATACATGGCTACACTCCATACGAATACTTTCAGAAACGACTTCCTGACACTAAAATCTATACTCGATGTTAACAAATTTCTCTTCTTCAGAAACGATTTCCTTGCCATTGCCAGTCTACATTTTATATCCTCTCTACTTCGACCATCATCAGTTATTTTACTCCCTAAATAGCAAAACTCCTTTACTACTTTAAGTGTCTCATTTCCTAATCTAATTCCCTCAGCATCACCCGACTTAATTCGACTACATTCCATTATTCTTGTTTTACTTTTGTTGATGTTCATCTTATATCCTCCTTTCAAGACACTGTCCATTCCATTCAACTGTTCTTCCAAGTCCTTTGCTGTCTCTGACAGAATTGCAATGTCATCGGCGAACCTCAAAGTTTTTACTTCTTCTCCATGAATTTTAATACCTACTCCGAATTTTTCTTTTGTTTCCTTTACTGCTTGCTCAATATACAGATTGAATAACATCGGGGATAGGCTACAACCCTGTCTCACTCCTTTCCCAACCACTGCTTCCCTTTCATGCCCCTCGACTCTTATAACTGCCATCTAGTTTCTGTACAAATTGTAAATAGCCTTTCGCTCCCTGTATTTTACCCTTGCCACCTTTAGAATGTGGAAGAGAGTATTCCAGTGAACATTGTCAAAAACTTTCTGTAAGCCTACAAATGCTAGAAACGTAGGTTTGCCTTTTATTAATCTTTCTTCTAAGATAAGTCGTAAGGTTAGTATTGCCTCACGTGTTCCAACATTTCTACTGAATCCAAACTGATCTTCCCCGAGGTCCGCTTCTACCAGTTTTTCCATTCGTCTGTAAGGAATTCGCGTTAGTATTTTGCAGCTGTGACTTATTAAACTGATAGTTCGGTAATTTTCACATCTGTCAACACCTGCTTTCTTTGGGATTGGAATTATTATATTCTTCTTGAAGTCTGAGGGTATTTCACCTGTCTCATACATCTTGCTCACCAGATGGTAGAGTTTTGTCAGGACTGGCTCTCCCAAGGCCGCCAGTAGTTCTAATGGAATGTTGTCTACTCCCGGGGCGTTGTTTCGACTCAGGTCTTTCAGTGCTCTGTCAAACTCTTCACGCAGTATCGTATCTCCCATTTCATCTTCATCTACATCCTCTTCCATTTCCATAATATTGTCCTCAAGTACATCGCCCTTGTATAAACCCTCTATATACTCCTTCCACCTTTCTGCCTTCCCTTCTTTGCTTAGAACTGGGTTTCCATCTGAGCTCTTGATATTCATACAAGTGGTTCTCTTCTCTCCAAAGGTCTCTTTAATTTTCCTGTAGGCAGTATCTATCTTACCCCTAGTGAGACAAGCCTCTACATCCTTACATTTGTCCTCTAGCCATCCCTGCTTAGCCATTTTGCACTTCCTGTCGATCTCATTTTTGAGACGTTTGTATTCCTTTTTGCCTGCTTCATTTACTGCATTTTTATATTTTCTCCTTTCATCAATTAAATTCAATATTTCTTCTGTTACCCAAGGATTTCTATTAGCCCTCGTCTTTTTACCTACTTGATCGTCTGCTGCTTTCACTAATTCATCCCTCAGAGCTACCCATTCTTCTTCTACTGTATTTCTTTCCCCCATTCCTGTCAATTGTTTCCTTATGCTCTCCCTGAAACTCTGTACAACCTCTGGTTTAGTCAGTTTATCCAGGTCCCATCTCCTTAAATTCCCACCTTTTTGCAGTTTCTTCAGTTTCAATCAGCAGTTCATAACCAAGAGATTGTGGTCAGAGTCCACATCTGCCCCTGGAAATGTCTTACAATTTAAAACCTGGTTCCTAAATCTCTGTCTTACCATTATATAATCTATCTGATACCTTTTAGTATCTCCAGGATTCTTCCAGGTATACAACCTTCTTTTATGATTCTTGAACCAAGTGTTAGCTATGATTAAGTTATGCACTGTGCAAAATTCTACAAGGCGGCTTCCTCTTTCATTTCTTCCCCCCAATCCATATTCACCTACTATGTTTCCTTCTTTCCCTTTTCCTACTGACGAATTCCAGTCACCCATGACTATTAAATTTTCGTCTCCCTTCACTACCTGAATAATTTCTTTTATCTCGTCATACATTTCATCAATTTCTTCATCATCTGCAGAGCTAGTTGGCATATAAACTTGTACTACTGTAGTAGGCATGGGCTTTGTGTCTATCTTGGCCACAATAATGCGTTCACTATGCTGTTTGTAGTAGCTAACCCGCACTCCTATTTTTTATTCATTATTAAACCTACTCCTGCATTACCTCTATTTGATTTTGTATTTATAACCCTGTAATCACCTGACCAGAAGTCTTGTTCCTCATGCCACCGAACTTCACTAATTCCCACTATATCTAACTTTAACCTATCCATTTCCCTTTTTAAATTTTGTAACCTACCTGCCCGATTAAGGGATCTGACATTCCACGTTCCGATCCGTAGAACGCCAGTTTTCTTTCTCCTGATATGATAGAGTACACAGCGAAAAAATAAAAACACATGCTACTTTCTCAAGCTCACAATTACATATGACGCAAGTATCATTGTTGTTGCCTCAAATATTTCACTGTAATACCAGCCTGTGCATTATTTATGAAATGTGTCTCGTACTCGTACATATTATGTCCTAAACACCTGCTAAAACCATTTCTAAATGAATATCTTTACAAAGTAAATTCTGCTTGATTTTGATGAAAAATATAAATAAATAGAGTTTTACATGCCAGATTTTATATAGTTTACTTATCAAGCATTAAGAAAATATTTAAAAAGAGAAATGGAAACCTATGAAAGATAGGAATAAAAGTTGTAATAATTGAAAAGTCAGAAACAATAATACAATACTATGTCAAGAGCACAGGGTACAATAATCTTACAAAGTTGGTCCTATAACAATCCAAAATGTCTGCTTTTTTATCGAAACTGGATATAAATATTCTAGCAAACCTCTTAAGTTTATTTGATATAACAGCAACTTGTGCACAGAGCAGTAAGTTTCTCTGTTTCTGTCGAAAATGGATATAAATATTCTAACAACACTTCTTAAGTCTATTTGATCCAACAGCAACTTGTGCATACTGCAAACTGCTACGTGATTGAGGGTCTGCTGCGTCACCTCTGCTCTGTCACTGTCGAAAGCCGATAGTTCTTCAACTGTCGTAGAGAATAGTTTTCGAACTTGTTTTTTAATGGAAACCGTAACGTCACTTATGTCTTTCAGGCACTGTAAGTTGTATCGTAGATGAAAAAGCTCAAGTTCTGTTTCCAAAGATTGCTCATCGATTATCGAGTATGGAGCTACCCCATCATGTCCTTTTTTCTACAGTGTCAATATTTTCCAAGGAAATCTGTTTCTTCGTATCAGGTTGATCACGTATTCGATACCTCAGCGCTTGGACAGCCATATCAATGATTTCAAAACGTTCTTCAAGCAACAGAAATTCACGTGGATCTCTGCCCTCAGACAACTGCTTAGGAAACCCTTCTTTCCTTTGCAAGTCATCGCGTGCGGTTCTGCTGCTAGTCTTCTACATCCTGGTCAGCAATCCTACAACTTTACAGCATAATCAAGTAGATTCGGGCTTACCTACGCCGCTCCTTCAGCACACGTAGTTATATCAACATAGTTCATTAAAACTAGGAAGATTGACTTTTTAGTGAGTAATATAACTGTACCTGATTTACTTGCACGTTATTAATGCCTGCAAACCATAAATTTTTATAGCACAAGATCTTTTAGTATATGAAATTGGTTAAGCTTGGATATATTCGTTCAATGTCAACTAAGACTCAAAAAACTGAAATTGCTTTAAGACAGAAATGGGGGAAACACCACCTTCTACTACAAAGCTGATGCCCACGTTAAACGCGATTTGCAGATTTGCAAGGGCAGACTCTGTGGCCAGCCGGTGTGGCTGAGCGGTTCTAGGCGCTTCAGTCTGGAACCGCGCGACCGCTCCGGTCGCAGGATCGAATCCTGCCTCGGGCATGGATGTGTGTGATGTCCTTAGGTTATTTAGGTTTAAGTAGTTCTAAGTTCTAGGGGACGGATGACCTCAGATGTTAAGTCCCATAGTGCTCAGAGCCATTTGAACCATTTGAACCAGACTCTGCGATACAGTTCTGTTATCGTAGGGTGTATGTTTATTACAATAAGGGAGCACGGTGAAGAAAGTGCTCCATTATGGGTACTTTAAAAGTAAATTGGTACAGGTAGCTACCTGTAATAAATAACACACAAGTGGTCCTGAAAAATCATGCACACGAAGTTTAAAGGCATTAACAAAAAGAAATGAACTATTGTTTCAACTAAATATCCACATAATTTTGTAATCATTTAGTAAAAGTTTTCGCATTACAGATTAAAAAAATGGAAACACACTGATGATGGCACAGTGGTGCTGAAACATCTTTAGGTTCTTGGAAAAAGAGGTGTTTTGCATAACTGGCGGACCTCACATCCTACAATTTTAACTGAAAACACAGTAAACACAAGGAACAGCAAATACAAATGATGAATATTATGTGCAACGTTGGATGCGTGGCATCAATTATCCTCAGAATTTGCAATTACGTTTAAAACATTTAAGAACATCAGTGGAACAATACAAAAATAAACTGAAATAAAACTTTGACATTAACATCAAATGTCCATATTGGGAACTTAAACATACATAAGGTAACGATGATTAGGAAAATACATCACTGACACGTTGGTAAGAACAAAAACATGAATATATTCTTATTATACTGTAACTGGCGACATGCTAGTACATCTTGATTTAAGCAAGTGATGTAGCACGATTGGTAAAATGAAAATAAATAGTGCTATGTAAAAATAAAAGGAATGAACTAGTCATATTGCCAAAATAAATATTCCTGAATATACAGTGCCCTCAGCACGAAACATGTGCTAATATTAGTAACTTAAAGGTATTTAAACATACCAGTCAGTATTCAGAGAATAAAGAGGCATTGGTCAGGCATTAAAACTTTCACTTCACAAAAACGCGCATATGCAATAATAAAATTACTGAACCTATACCTTGACTTAGCAATGATTTTTATTAAAATTATGTCAGTGTTGTGGTAGAAAAAATGGTCAGTACATAACATTACTAGGATGTTCGATTTTAAAAACACCATAAAATAAAACAAGAATGTATTCAGTGGAAACTTTTGCCATAATAAGTTAGCAAACCTATAAACGAATAAAACAAATGAACAAGAAATCCCATAGTATATCTGCAAAGATACCGAAAAAGAATTTTTCTCTGAAATCTAACTGTTACTTTGTGATGAACATAAATTTCTAATTCTTCTAATGTGCTAAGCCAAGGGCCCTTGGGGGCATAATGAAACACAGTTAGGTTACTTGAAGTAGATACTGAACTATTTCTTTGTATGGCATGTTGACCAAAGACAGATTTACTGCTTGCCAACACTGAAGTATGTTCACAGAATCTAATTTGAAAATACTGGTTGTCCAACATAAATGTTGTCACATTTGTCACAGATTATTTTACAGAACCCAGAGTTTTTATATTTATTATTATGGTTATCAATGGTGTATCTAAGTTTATACCAGAAAGCCTTGTCTGTTGTGAAAGCTATAGTTTATTCCATATTCTTAAATAATCTATTTGTTTTATCAGATATGATATGTAAGTATATTATTTTACTAATTTTATAATTAGATGGAAGCAAATCCTGATATGATATTTGAAACTTTCTGAGTAACCGATCAATTTCTTCAGCTTTGGCTTTGGCTATGTGCTTAAGAATATTGATCTCTTTCTGAATAATTTCTAGCTCTAATGGCAGTTTCAAAATTCTGTTAATCATTGTCTGAAAGAATGCTGTTATATTTCAGGGGAGGGCATGAATTAGCATTAATAACCACATTGGTGGTTGTAGGCTTCCTGTAAATTGCAAATTTATGTTTGTCATTGTGAATTGCAATTGTAATATCTAGGAAAATGATACTCTTTTCAGTTGCATGTCCAACTGTGAACAGAAGTTTTCGATGCATTTTATTTAACATAGTAGTTAATGAATCTATTTCATCTCTAGATCCATTATATAAGAGTACCACCAATGTATCTTTGATGACAAGTTACCTTCCCATTTATGTCTGGATTATTTTTAAAGAATTGTGCTTCTATGATTGTACTAATACGTCCGCAACAATACCTGCTAAGGACTGCCCCATCGTAATGCCATCTCACTGAAAATATATTTTTCCATTAAATGAAAATGAATTGAAGGCAAGTGAGATCACAACTTGTTCAATAAACTAAGAAATTTCTCCTTGATTCAACATTTTGTGCCTAATCAAATTAGCTTTTACGATACCAAAATGATTAGCAACTGATATATTAGTATAAAGGTTGATGATATCAAGTGATGCAAACCTAGCACCATCTGGAAAATTAAGAGTAAAATACTGTTGATGCTGTAATTTTCTTTGAAAACATAAAAACTTCTTTCAGTTTGGAAACAGGACTACTTTTATTCTTCACTATGGGACAGATTGGCATATGTGACTTATGTAGTTTAATTTGTGATCTCAACTTTGGTAACTGAGGATTCAAGACTTTAAGAGAGGCCTTTTCAATTGGTAAAAATAAGTTATTATCATCATTTAGTTTCTTTAATTAGCATAAAATTTAGGTGTTCGATCCTTAACAATTTCTATAATACCATTTTCATTGAAAAATTCTAGGGTTCTAGAGATGTAAACCGTTTCATAAATAATAACAATAAAGGAATTTCCTTTATCAGCTTTTATGATAACTGCTTGATTTTTAATTAATCTGTCGTTATGGTTGAACAACTCTAGTTTCATGGTTATTTGTATATTTATTTTTATTTCTGTGTTTTAAAATAAAATCTTTGTTTTTTTTTTTGCTGTTTTGTAAGTCTTTGATTTATTGCATTTAGGATATTTTGTAGCAAATTTGATGTTAGCAATAAGACATTTAACATTTCCATTGTAAAGGGAGTTGGAATGCCTTATCCTGACAATGTTAAATTTAGTGAATTGGCTTCCTTGTATTTCAGGAACCACTGTAGCCATTGTCATGAAACTTTTACAAGACATTAAACTATATGTTCTGAGTCTACTAAACAACAATAATTGCATTTTAGTCACTGATTTCGGAAATACAATTTTTTAATTACACAGTTAAAATTTTGTATACTTTTTTGTACATTATCCAAAATAATTTTAATTATACATAACATTATGTTTTTATTTTAGTTCAATAGACTCCGGAAATGTATGTTATTAGTACCTGCAAATTTAAATACTCTACTCGAATTGGTTTCTGAGATTTAGGGAAAAATGCGACAGAAAATGTAAATTTTCAGGAACTGCATCTCAATATGTGCTTAATTTTTTATTTTTAGTCACTCAGAAGTACCCTACACCATACTGTATATCATCTTCTTGATCTTTTTCCAAGTTTTTTCTTCCTTTCTTCTTTCTGGTCTCATTAGTGGCCAACTGTGCTGCATACTCTGCCTTATCAATGCAAACCTTGTCCATCCATTGAAGTTCTCTGAAGCACCAGGATTGATTACCATATACCATAGCACTTTCACCCTACTAATGCTGCCATCATTAAAAGCAATAACAGCATCACTGTCCCACCACTTTAGTGTCTTAATTCCAACAAAAACATTTTTTGGTAAGTAAGTCTATATAAGATTATTGAACAACTCATTGAGATTTTCAGTCTGACCATTGAGATATTGCTTCAGTAATTCAGGCCTTGGCAGGTCTCTTAAATAGGTTTTATGGTACCAATGACTGCTGCTGGAATGGAATGTTTATGTATAAACTGTTTGAGTACTGGGCATTGCGGTAATTGCACCATGAATCAGGTCCACATAGGGTGGTGTACTGGTTTTTCATCAGGCGACAGTCTGTATGTAGAAGAAGGTTGCCCACACTGCCTGCTTCAATTTCAACAAATCCTCAGTATTATTTCTAATGGCCATCCCATAATATTGCTGTAGTTCATCAATCATTTTGTCTGTCAGCCTGTCTCTTATGGTTTACCATCAGAAAGTTTCTTGTCTCTCAAACTTTGTTTCAACTTCCTCAACCTGGTGCCCATCATTTCTGGACATGACCAACACTGTTAACCTTTATAACACAGCAATTGACAGCCTTTTATATACAAAAATTACCGATTTTATTAGATCTTGTAGTAATGTATGTAAAAATTTTAACATGTTCAGCTGTTGTAGTTTATATTTAAAAAATAAAATAAAATACTTCCCTTATGAGTTTATAAGTGATATATATCATTTTATTCGAAAAATTGCAAATTTTATAATCAGATAAAAATCCGAAAATGTGAAAAAACATTTCTGTTCTAACTCCCCTTTATGTTATATTTCAAACCCTTAATCAGTAATGCACTTTGAACTGATGTAAACTGAATGTTCGTGAGGTTTGAAATCCTTGAGAGGAACTTATGGACATCATTTGTACATTCAGGAACAATTTCGTGCTGTTGAAAAATTAACTGATCTATTTTCGTTTGGTGTTTGTCCTTAATTACTTCGCATCTAAAGTTAATCTTTTCATCTACCAGAGAAAGTAGTTTCGAAAATACTAGAGGTGAAAGTAGATTGCTTAACAAAAGATGTAATTCATAAATTTTATGGTTCAAACTCTGTTTTTCTTTGAAAGAATTTCTAATTTCGGACATAATCCAAAATACGTCTACCTTTCGTTGAACAGAATAAATAGCAGGAAAGTTAGATTTGAAACTCATCATAAGGTATTTTGGAACATTATTTGTGATCTGTTACTTATCAAAATCAATCCTAGTAGTTAATTTCATAGTCTTGGTCCAAATTCCTCTAAACATTCTAAAATTTGCATTTACCTAATTAGGCACTGCATGTAAAATTTTTTGAAAATTTTACCTTGTTTCTATTGGAAAGATTTGGTATTTTATTATGGCAAAAGTTTCATCTGAGTATATCCTTTTCTATTTGATTGTGTTTTTAACAGCGAACGTCCTAGTCACTTTAATTACTAACCATTTTTTTTCTACCACGAGAATGACATAGTTTTTAAATAAACAACTTTGCAAAGACAAAGCATGGGTTCAGTTATAGGCCTCTTTTATTATTGAATATTGGTATTTTTGTGCTGTAACTAACTACAATAGTTATTCAAGTCAATGATTATTTGTTCTCTGAATACTGATTGGAATGTTTAAATACCTTCAGTTACTACTGTAGGCACACGTTTAGTGCTGAGGGCACTGTAGATTCAGGAATATTTGTTTTGACAAGAAGACTAGTTCACTCCTTTTGTATTTGATGTAACACTATTTATTTTCAATTTACAAATCATGGGTTTAGATTTGGTTAAACCATGACATGATACCACGTTATTAATTAGTGTATAATGAGGACACACTGATATTTCTGTTGTTACGCATTTTCATAATCATCGTTACCTTGTATGTTTAAGATAACATTTTTGATATTTGATGTTAATGTCAAAGGTTAATTGAATTTATTTCTGTATTATTCCATTTAGATTCTTTAATGTTTTAAATATAATTGTAAACTCTGGGGATAGTTAATACTTCACATCTAATGTTGTACACAATATTGAGAGTAGGAGATATTTTCGTCGATAAGCATGATTATAGGTAATGTTTTTCTCGCCACATATACCTGATATATGCTGTGCACTCGTTCCTACAGAAGGGCACTACTGTTTTATACCTTTATATTCTTGCAACTCCTTATTTTATGGTTTGATCAAGTTTATTTGTATTTTCGATATACCCACGGTCTGCATGTAAACATTCAACAAAAATAATTGTATTTAGGCTTTATTTAATGTATTTCAGTATTTCACGCCCGTTAGCTGACAATGCTGTTATGCTGGAGACGGTCTGTGGAGCTTCTGCTATTTAAGCGATGTAAATTGCATGTCTTGCAGCACAGGTTATATGCCACTCGAGTGGTGCCTGCTCCTCACCAGCTTCAGAAACCCCCAATGGTTATAGTATTCTTTCTATCACGTATTTGTTGTTGTGCTATGTTTCTTTTGTGCTTGTAATTTACGTTCCTCTAAATACATTCATGTTACTCTCTTCACAGAGTAAGCCATTACTAGTAAATAAACATCTTTATGTGACTAGAACTGTTGCATTATAAAAATTCTAGTTACTGGAAGTTATGGAAGTCTGAAAGCTGGATCTACACACAGTTGGAGCAAATTGGGCTTGTTCTTTTTCTGTTAGTGCGCAAACGACAAAATTTGTACTTCACAATTTTCTTTGCCGGGTGTTGACCCACATTTGAAAGTCTGATTTCGTCATAAACGCCAATGCCGTATTTTTTTTTAATTTTGTTTTTTGAGACGGACGACGACGCCGTTTTCTTGATGAGAATCCTTAATGAGAATACTGACTGTTCTCGCTTCTACTCCGCTCATTACACTGTTGCACCAACTTACGGCACTAGGATAAACTATACTCCACGAGGAACTATCTCTTCATTTCTGGAAACATACGCTTCGTGTAGATGTTGCTGTGAACATAACCGTTACTGTCCTTGTATCTCGCTTCTCTATGACCGTGACTGAATCTTTGATCTGTGCCTTGAACGCACTTCATGGAAGTTTGTCGTTTTTCTCGAGCATTTCTGGAAGGCGTGTTCTCTCGATTATGACAGTACCTAGAAAATGTATTCCATTATGCAGAAATGTTTTCATTAGGCAGTGTGAAGTTAAATGCAGCAACACAATTTCTGTTTTTTAAAGGTGAATACAATGTATGTGCAACCCTGTTACCAAGTGGGATGTTGGCATTATTGTCTTCTCCTTTCCTGAAATGTCAGCCAAGCAACGAAGCTTGAATCCTCATTTTATTTGCTTCATGGGCGTGTATTGTCTTACACTCGATCTTCCCTTGAAAAGTATCATAGATTAATCAACAGATAACCTGACTGAGTGATCATACACCTCCAAGAAATTAGTATTTGAGTTATCTATTAGTGACCTCACTTTATACACGGTATTCAGAAATTCCCGTTACGAACTTCAATTATGCACAGGAGCCCGTGTCTGGGAACTCCATCCACTGACGCTACAGAGCGTCAAAGTTTATGGGCATGTGCGGCTCTAAATGTATGTGTATACAGGGTGATTCGGTGATGACGTTACAAATTTTCAAAGAAGATGGAGACGGATAAATACATCAACTTGAAATAACCGTCCCTGGTTCGGAAACGTAGAAGTCGAAAGTTTCAAGCGAAAATCATTCTGATACCTCTGATAGTGGAATACATGTACTGATACTGCTGTTGCTAAGAATATAGATTATGCAAGTCTCAGAGATTGTAGTATGGACCAAAACAAGCAAAAATGTCTAGTAAACATGGGCTATAAAATGCATAACTTAAGTGGTATGAGCACATGTTCAATAGAGGAAATTTGTTTTACACTAGCAAAGACCAAGTGCTCATAGCCCCTCAAACACGCATTTTACAGCCAACGTTTGCTAGACATTTTTTCTTGTTTTGGTCCATACCATCATTTCTGCAAGTTGCCTACCCTTCATCTTAGCAACAACGGTACCGGTACATGTATTCCAGTCAGAGGTATCAGAACAGTTTTCGCTTATAGCTTTCGTCTCTGGTACAGGGACCCTTACCTCAAATTGATACATGTATCCTTCGTCACCATCCTTGAAAGTCTGCAACATCCTCACGGAATCACCTTGTATATACAAACATTTACAGGCACTGACGCCTATAACTCCCTGTAGCGTCAATGCATGACGTTTCCGGGCATGGGTTCGTATTCAACATATTGTATACTCAATGTCCCCTTCAAGTCCTAGAAGTTTGTGGCGGGAATTTCCGAACACCCTCTATAAATTATCCTACCCAGGAGCAAATTTCCCCACTGCCTTTAAATTACCCTTAAGTCAAAGTTTCAATAAACTATTTTTGAACCTTTTTAAAGTCATCAAATTAAAGAGTGATTCAACACGTAAAAACAATGAGCACCCCAATTAATGTCTTAACTTCAGGAATTAATGTACGCAATTAGTTTTTCGTTTCTGCACATGCTTCCTGGTTCTAAAGAAAAGTTCATTCCTCTTAGGATAGGTACACGTTTGTTTGCTCAACAGTATTCTGAATGATCTTTTCATTGAAGATATCAAGAAAATACTTGTATGAATGGCTCTTTTCAGAGAATGCTTTCTTTGGTAACGCTAAGCATTCGCTTACAGAATCTATGTCTAAACAGTATGGCAGTGTTTCATCTCATGCCGTGGTCGCGGGTATTATTCGCAGTAACTATTTCGTGCCCGTTCTGGTCAATAAATTGACGGCTGCTTCTTGAAATGCACATATTTCGTGGTACCAAAGGGAGTGGCTTAATTATTACAGCTGACTGGTGAGCAGGCACATAATTTGTGGGGATCAAGTAAAGCTTCCGGCACGGGCTATCTATTGTACTGCTCATTATCGATTAATTGAGGTTGTGGACAGCTGCAGGACGGAAGCTCGCGTGTCGAACTCTTTCTGAACTCCCACGATACTCCTCCCAAAATACAACCACTCACCTAGCTGTTGTGTTATTCAGCAGTGACATCGAATGCCATCACAAGAGAACAACAGAATGCTTTCACTGCTCGATGCGACATTCCGGGCAGTTGGCCGCGTTTACAGCGCTGTTTAAATCTGCATTTGCAGCAGACATGCAAGGCTAGCGTACACGCGTGTTTCCAGCCAGTTACGGGCACTGTATCTCTGCGGAGGAAACACACCGCAGCAGTTGCCCATCGTTCTCCCACGGCAACACGCAGAAGAGATGCTGCGATTCTTGCTGGCCTTGTGAATGGTGGCAAACCGATAGTAATAACAGGTTTTCATGATTTCTTACATCAATATTCCTATACACTCATAATGAAGAAATGATAAGAAATGTGTGCGATTTACATTTCATGTCTCCTATGATACGAATGAAAGACTGAAAGAGAGACATTTGTTTAAATGTCACAAACATGAGAGTTGCGTGAGACTTCTCCTGCACTACGGTGCAACCCTCTTTACCCCTCTCATTTAAATTAGAGGGACTTTGGTCCACAGATTTCTCCTCACAACGTTGCTCCGACGTTCTCAATACAAAGTAACTGCAATACTTCGATCAGCAAAAAACATTCAGCAATTTGTGAAAATGCGGCAGGGTGTTGTGCTGGAATCCACGACCAAGAGTGTAATGAAAGCCGTCCATTGGTTTAACTTTGGCAAGCGGCTCGTGATCTTTTTGGGTGATGCAGTTCGAAGTATGGAAGACCACACAATCCAAGGCCGGATTGTTTGCAACAATATCGCGACCGAAGACCTTGTAAAATAACTGGACTCCCCGAGAATGCTGCAGACGCGGGATGTTTTGAAACTTCCATTGGACGCCGTTGTAGTGATAAGGGTGTGTTAAGTAGAAGTGTATTGTGGCTTTTAAGGACACAGATCGAAAATTATGTATTTATAGGGAGATATGTAGTGTGTTTGTTGGTCATAACTGTACTGCGTATACATTCCAATTCACGCCGATGGAGACTTATATAGCGTTTAATTGCACAAATAAATTCGATAAAACAACCAATATTACTTTTCATAGGTTCGTGGATACTTTTAGATGTTTTGTATGTTAATTCACTTGGTTGAATATTGCGTCTACAACGCGATAATATAATAAACAGGCATTTAATTGTAGGTTTCCGGTTTCAAAACCACGGATGTTAGAAAACAGTTAAATGCTGTCAGGAGCCATTGTTTCCCACCGACAGATAACCATTTTCAATGTTCGGAACATTTTGAGGGAAGGCTTTTCCTTGCGAACTATGTAAATTTCAGAAGGCTGAAAGACGGTGCTGTTCAATTTATCTTTCGCTTTCCGAACCACATACAACAGAATTTAGTTATTTTTGCAAACCACAGGCCCATCATATTTTAACTATAGAGCAAGTTTGTCCACTGCTCACCACAGACCACTTACGGGATTGTGGGGCCGTGATCGTGACCAGTTTATCATTGTTTCATTGTCGATCAGTACAAAGCCTTAACAAACAAAACAAATATGTGCTTTACATTTTCGATTTCTTGGTTTTCTAGGCATAACGACAGTTGTTTTGACACAGCCCAATGCGAATCTCGTCATGATTTTCTTTCACACACCTCCGTCTCCGCCCCATTAAATACACTACTGGCCATTAAAATTGTTACCCCCGAAGATGACGTGCTACAGACGCGAAATTAAACCGACAGGAAGAAGGTGCTGCGATATGCAAATGATTAGCTTTTCAGAGCATTCACACAAAGTTGGCGCCGGTGGAGACACCTACAACGTGCTGACATGAGCAAAGTTTCCAACCGATTTCTCATACACAAACAACAGTTGACCGGCGTTGCCTGGTGAAACGTTGTTGTGATGCCTCGTGTAAGGAGGAGAAATGCGTACCATCACGTTTCCGACTTTGATAAAGGTCGGATTGTAGCCTATCGCGATTGCGATTTACCGTATCGCGACATAGCTGCTCGCGTTGGTCGGGATCCAATGACTGTTAGCACAATATGGATTCGGTGGGTTCAGGAGGGTAATAAGGAACGCCGTTCTGGATCCCAACGGCCTCGTATCACTAGCAGTCGATATGACAGGCATCCACGTCTCGATCCCTGAGTCAACAGATGGGGACGTTTGCAAGACAACAACCACCTGCTCGAACAGTTCGACGACGTTTGCAGCAGCATGGACTATCATCTCGGAGAGCATGGCTGCGGTTAGCCTTGACGCTGCATCGCAGAGAGGAGCGCCTGCGATGGTGTACTCAATGACGAACCTGGGTGCACGAATGGCAAAACGACATTATTTAGGATGAATCCAGGTTCTCTTTACAGCATCATGATGGCCGCATCCGTGTTTGGCGACATCGCGGTGAACGCACATTGGGAGCGTGCATTCGTCATCGCCATACTGGCGTATCACCCGGCGTGATGGTATGGGGTACCATTGGTTACATGTCTCGATCACCTCTTGTTCGCATTGATGGCACTTCGAACAGTGGACGTTACATTTCAGATGTGTTACGACCCGTGGCTCTACCCTTCATTCGTTCTCTGCGAAAGCCTACATTTCAGCAGGATAATGCACGACCGCATGTTGCAGGTCCTGTACGGGTCTTTCCGGACACAGAAAATGTTCGACTGCTGCCCTGGCCAGCACGTTCTCCAGATCTCTCACCAATTGAAAACGTCTGGTCAATGGTGGCCGAGAAACTGGCTTGTCACAATACGCCAATCACTACTCTTGATGAACTGTGGTATCGTGTTGAAGCTGCATGGGCAGCTGTACCTGTGCACGCCATCCAAGCTCTTTTTAACTCAATGCCCAGGCGTATCAAGGTCGTTATTACGGCCAGAGGTTGTAAGAGGTATGTGCTGCCTGCGATATGTAAGCTATAAGAGAATCTGAGATCAAAGAGCAGTGTTGACTGCAGTACGAACTGTGTAGTAGTAGCAGTAAGTTGTTGCTAGCGAGCAGTCGCCTGTCTGCTCTGGTCTGGTGGATCATGTTGGCTGGGCCGGTCGCGGTGCAGCGATGCCGAAGCCTGAGTATTATTGTATAAGGTAAAAAAGCAGCCTCGCGCATATCTAGTAATGTTTTGTGAAGTCCCATGTAAATCTTTTAAAAAAGTCCTAATAATAATCTTCGTGATATAAAGTAATTTCTAAAAAAAAACATTCATTTCAGTTTAAAGAATTTACTAATTTCTTCAATCCATGATCATTCCTATTGTTGCAAAAGAAAAATCTGTTGCTTCCTTTCATAAAATGACAAATCTATCGGCCAGCATTGCACAGAGCTGTCCCGAAAATATTTTACATAAGAGCAGATATATTTGCCGTTTTTATTGAGGTAAGAATTTTTCCTTTTTTATTCAGAATGATCTTACAGAGCCATGACGCAGTGCTGCTGTCGTCCAAATTCTGCCAGGTTACTGAATTAATTTTTTATTATGAGGTTTAGGAATTTTTATGTTTCAAGCTTACATTAGATGAGAAAAGAATTTTGTGGGTACATTAAATGTGAATGCATTTGTGTACGGAGGTTATAAATGGGAACCAATTTTGTTCTGAGGTTACACAAAAATTAGAATCACTATCAATATTGTTTTTATTTTTATATATTATTTTGTGGGGAGGTTACACTTAAATTAGAATCATTAACCCGATAATATTCATTTTAATATTTTTTGTGGGGAGGTTACAAGGTGGTTGTTCTGGGTACTAATTTCTCAGGATCTATGCACCCAAATTGTGTGAAAATGTAATCACATGTCAGTTCTAGTATAACATATTGTCCAATGAATACCCGTTTATAATCTGCATTTCTTCTTGGTGTAGAAATTTTAATGGGCAGTAGTGTATATCATGATTACAACTCATAATAAAGACTTTTGCACTAATGGACCTGGTTCGTTTGTGTATCAATTATTATTCTGGTAATCTGATGCTGCATTTGTTGGTTGGTTGGTTTGAGGTATAACTACAGGGTCAGCAGTCCCTTTCTCCTCATGCAAACGTGTTTCAAGGTAAAACAATTCCCAAAAGGATTTGTAGAAAGTAAAAGGGCGTGAAACTAACTGGGAACCACACCGTAAGAGAAAACGAATGAAGCGAACCAAAAGGGGAAAACGTACATGAAAGGAAAAGTAGAGGAAGGCATTAAGATCATATAGCCGATGGTTTGGGCTGGCTGATCACAAGAATAAAAAAGGATGAGCCAGCCACTCTGCAACACAGTAAAAGCTCCAGCCTAAAAGACAAGGGGAGTTGAACACACTTAGGGTAAAGACGAAGTTGAAGGCAAACAAAATGCAAAGAAAAAATGACGAAGAGTTAAAATGGAGGGAGCGTGGAGGGCTGGGAGAGAAAGCCAGATGCTCACCCTTCGATTGTATGATAAGAAAACTCCTCACGAATAAAACGTAACTGACTAGCATAAGCTACAAGTTTCTCCTATCAAATTGTTTACTAGAAACCGTCACAATATTCGGCTAGCCTTTTTCACTCTATAAATGCTTTTAATACCTGCCACATTTAGGTGAGATTGTAATTATGTATTCATGCTGCTTCCAGAATCAAGACGCACATGGGCAGGACACTGGCCAGTGAATTATAAATTTGTTTCACCTCATTCGGTCCTTTGACTACTGACGATTACCCCTGGCCTATTAAATTCTGTTCCATACGCTCACTTTCTCACATAAACTGCAGCTCATAAAGGATATAGTGTGCTATTGCGTCGAAGGTGGTGCATTAGCACATCTAGTAAGCTTCCCACAGTAGACATCACTTCAAGGTGTTATTTTAGTTATTGACAAAGAAATTTGGGAATTACACTGCAGTGAAAGCACTGAAGCTATAGTAGGAAACACCTGCCTTCCCCTCATTGGTAGAAACTTAATCGGTATTTGACTCTTTTGGTATTTGACACTAGTAGGGCCCAATGAAACCTCATCAGGGTATAATACGATTAGTTAAAGTCGAAATGGACTTCCAGTGAGGTCGAGAACACAAGTGACCATATTTGTGGTTACAAAAGCATATACCGATGTAAATGTGTGACTTGATCAATGTGCTACAGGAATAAAAAATTCAATGTATACTTAGTCAGAAAATTACCATATTCCGCCTGTACTGTTGTTAAGATTGCCATACGTTCGCGATATGGGTGGTGTTATGAGAAGAATAATTTAACTTCTTGGAAGTTATGTGTATGTGGCTGTTTTTTATTCCTACATTACAAATCAAAATTGTTGTTATATAACACGACAGTAGTAGTTTTACAATGTTTCTTTATCTACAGAATGTTCGACATACACACAACTGAACGAAATAATGAGTATCTGAATTGGATGTTTAGCTTCCAATTAATGCTGTGCTGTGAAGTTCACACACACAGCAACAAATCAAATAAAATACCGTAACACAGTAATAAAGTAAACAAAACTGTAGGGTGGTAATTTTATTGGACAGTGATTACGTTTTATCAAAGTGTCCAATGGAACACAGAAATTTTGGACTTACCTTGGCAATAGTGAATAAGTACACTACAGTATCTTACCAGCTGCAGACTAACAAAAAATCCTTCCAGTTGAATGCGCCTCCACCAAATTACTAAATTTAATCAATTAATTTCATCAATTAATAGAATTTCCAACATATTAATGAATTTAATAAGAATAAAATTTTAGTTTTTATACATTCCATCTATTGCAATGTATAAAAATTAAAACTACCACCTTATGTCGTTATTTACTTTATTACTGTGTTAAGGTATTTTATTTGATTTGTTAGCAGTGTATGTTAACTTCACTGTATGGGTGACGACTATGTCACAAGCGTTATCTTCTCTGTGCTAGCTACTTGAAGACGTACTTGTACTTTTCCACGCTGTTATTAACTTAGAACTCACTGATTAAATTTTTTGTGGAGAATGAATCACTCACGATACAAAACTTCCTGTTTACAGTTTTTACATTTTATAATCATAGGACGGGGCAGTCTTCGAAATATCGATAAGCTAGGGTAGCATTCGTCTACAAATCGTCCACAACCCAACAAAATTTTTGTGCTTTACTGTGGGACCTTCACACTTTTCAGCCGAGTGTGAATATCGGAACCTCCATGGGTGTATATCGTCGAGCTTCAGGCACAGTGATTTCTCTGATGCCTACTTTTCTGTAATGCACACAGTTGTTTATTTGCGAAGGAAATTTAATATATGAATACTGAATATTAAGGAGGCTAATTGTTGCTATTTGGTATTTCATTTCTCCACATCAGCTTCATTCTTTCACAATGTCACAATTTTTTTAAATTAGCAGAATGTTTAAATTCTTATTGTATAATTCCTGTGTTTCTAAATTATATCTCGTCCTGACCCACTATTGTACATTTTGACTGATGTTTTGTTCACGTCTCAGTGTACAAAGGTTTCAAATTTAGGAGCAGTGGGCACTGTGCAATATGACGGTAGCCTACTTAAAATGTAAATACGGGTACTCCCATTTTGATGATATTATCATTCATTTGTTCTTTAAATCCTTAAAATTGATGTCACTACTTTTTGTATTTACTTAGAACATTTTATTAGCATGTGATGTGGTGGCGATGCATCCAACTGGAAGGAATTTTTAATAGTCTTCTGTTGATATGACAAGGAAGTGTCCTTATTCACCAATAGAAGGTTAAGGCGAAAATTTCTAACTCTGACAAAGAAAGGCAGTGTTACTTATCTGAAAAACTATTCGACAAAACCCTGATTTTAGGGCAATGAACTTAGTCAACTTGTTTGTGCTCTTTGATGATGATGCAAACATCGTAATTAAGCCCAAAGAGCAGCAGTAACAGAACGAAGAATGAATAAAGTATTCAGAAATATTATTGACTGGTTTTCGGTAAGTGGTGTATGACTTAACTTAGAAAAGAGAGTTCATTCAGTTCTATACAAAGCAAAATACATCACCATCAATAGAAATACAAGATGAGGGGAAGGAAATATGTAAAACTGATTGTCCAAATTCGTGGGTATGCATATTGACAAGAATCTGAATAGGGAATCATATATTTGATATATTTGCATGCGCTTGAGGTTAGTAACATTTGATATACGTATAATTGTTGATTTTGGTGATAAACGCATCAGAAAATTAACTTAGTTTGCATACTTCCATTCTTCGATGGAATATGCAAAAATTTTCTGGGAAAATTCCACACAAAGACACGAAGTATTTATTGCATACAAATGTAAGGACATCTGATGTCCATCCTCCAACTTCATATGGGCATTCGTTTAAAAAAGTGAAAAGTACTAACGTCAACTTCACAATATATTTACTATCTAATGATGTAGTGAAGAATCAGTTACTATTCGAAAATGACGGTAGCATTCATAGAAACAGCATTAGAAACAAGTATAGGCCCATTACCCACAACTGAACCTTATGTTTACACAGAAAGTAGCTAAATACGCACCCACAGAAATATTTCATCATCTCGCTTGCGAATTAAAGCAGGGTTGCCACAAGTTTCCCCAAGTGAAATTCCCTGATTTCAGACAAGTTTCAGCATTTTTCCCCGACAAATTTTGAGATCTCAAGGATAAATAAAGACATAAGTTGATAAAACAAATGTAAGGACTTCCGTGTTTCTAAACGTGTGAGCAAAAATCTTAAGTACTAACATCAACATCTTTTGCAATGAACTGCCTTTAGATGGAGAAAGCAAGCCAAATGGTATATACGTTTCATTAAGACCACTGATATTATTTTATTTCAATAAAGCGGAACATATTTGGTGCCAAAAATACGTATTTTGTTTCAGTCGCAAGACAGATTTAAAATACCTTCAATGCTTTCAGAAATAACGCCAGAAAAAAGTAGGCCTCTTGAAAGAAATGTACAAGATGGGGAAGAGGTGTCTAAATCAACACTACAGGTGACCGCCGATAAAATAGTGGTGCTACTATGTTCGTTATTGTCGGTTATTACCCACTGTGTTATGCCTATTATTCTACTGGTATTGTGTGTGTTTCTTTCAAGAAATACATGAGTACGTAGCGTACAAACTGCCAGCAGTTACCAGCAACTGCCACAATTTGTTTCTTCTTATCGTACATACTTTCTAATATATAAACTACTTTCGAAGTGTCAAAATGTACTAGGATAAATAAAATGTCTATAAAAGCCGCACTGTACAATATACCTGCTGTGAGACAGTAGCAACTCCTGAAATCCATCGCCTACGGCCTCTGGCCTGCCGAGGAGCAACACAGTCCTGGATCCATGGATAAACCACGAATATCCGCCACATTACGCCACAGCCTGCTGGCAGATCGGTGAAACTAGATCTGAAAGGCAGGGTCCGCACATCAATGGGAAACTGTGGGCTTCCGATCGGCAGGCCCCACTGGTTAGAGCTATCCACAGAAATGGCCTGCCGTTTTGGCCCGACATGGAAGTCCACTCGTGTGGCCAACTATTCACGTGTCACAGACACCATATTGATGAAATGAGACAAACATGACATCTCAGTAAACAAACAATTTCATACTACTGGGCACAAACGAGATTTTTCCAGTGTTTTTTTTTTCAAATTTCCTAGATATTTTCCTGATTCCCTGATTCGTTTGAAATGTCCTGATATTCCTGATTTCCAAAACTTGTGGCAACCCTGTAAAGGTTGTAGCAGATAATTAACGCTTTGAAAACTAACTGAAACCATTTCTATTTGACAACTCCTTCTACTCCACAGATAAATTTCTGAGCAGATTGTATGTGGGCTGCTGACTTATATTTATCAAATTATGTTGTAGATTAAGATTAAAGTAACGAATCAATTATGTATGGGGACAGCATGTAGCCACGTTTACGCAAAAACTACTAACACGTTCAGAATTTTTGCGAGCTGTCACGAATATGATCCACAGAGCATAAAATAACTAAAAATAGAAAACAATATCTGCAATGAGAGATTCCATTCCTAAACTGAGATTCTAGAAGCTGTGACAAACGCCTATCTTTATCGTTCCAGACGTATTTCTTCACTCAGCTGGTACGGCAGACTCATAGTCAGTCAGTTATTGTTTTTCCAGTTGAAAGGCAATCAATAAGACCAATCAATTTAGCATCTCAGAAAATAGAGGCTTTAATATTTCTGGCCGAAGAAATGGACAATGCCATTTTTCGTTCAGGAACGCTGGTATCTTTCCACAGTTTCCATTTTTACAAGGAAGGAGCCTCAATGAAAATCGTATGTGGAATATTATTCTCAATGAGCAAAATGAGATTTCAGACGATCAGGCGTGCTCTGGACAGTGTTAGGAAGAATCCTAGCGGCAGGTTCTTCCACCACCAGGACCAAAATAGACTACAACTTTTTTCTAAGCTAGCCATTAGAATAGTACCAATTAATGTTGAAGGTATGTCATCTGATAAACAAGTTTTACTGTATAACATCTGTAAACGAACAGCCTAAGATTTTTTATTAGTCCAAGAGAACCACAGGGGTTCAAAGATTGGAGATCAGAAATAAATGGCATGAATCTCATCACTGAAAGATCACATACGACATATGATAGTATAGTATTTGCAAAGCTCAGTATAAATATTTTCAGAGTAGGTTCAACGTCAGCTAACGATATAGTGATCTGACGGTTGAGACATGGTCACTTATAGTAGGATCCATACATAAACCACCTAATGTCAGCTTCAATGAATCACCTAAATTGCACTCTCAATCAACCAAGCTAGTAACAGATGACATGCATTGACACGGGATGAAAGGAAACGGATAAAAATAGGGAAGGACTGGAAGACTGTACTGAACAGATGAGATAGGTGTTAATCCAAGACCCAAATATGCCACTGTCCTTCAAAACTGCCATATGGAGTGGCGGATATAATCCAGACAACATTTTTAATAGTGAAAATCATAGCCAGAAAGTAAAGAAGAATGGTGCAGAGCCAGTCCCACGCACACAACATCGCCCTATTTTTTATTCTGCTGAAACGGTTGTGAAACATAAGATTGTTCAGTTTAAAAGACAATTAATTTTCAAGGAAGTAAAGTTTGAGTATTTCACATACGCACTTGATATGGAATTCCTAAAACTCTACTCGTTTCCAGAGGTTTATGAAGAATTTGTTAAATCAGTACAACTTGTTTCAGGTAATTTTATTCCAAGAGGATGGATGGGGAACTAACTATACCCGAAGACTTCATGAAGACTCCATGTCTCTCTTGGAGTGGTACGAACAACTATTTGAAAATGATCCATTCTGTAAGAAAACAACAAAACTGGGCGAAGACCTGCATACTGTATCAGCTTCCAAAAGTAAAAAAAAGAAGTGTGACCTAGTATCAAATCTAGATATAAAACAGAACAGCCTTGGAAATTATTGAAGGCTCTCAAGAATGACCCAGCCACAGCTCCTCTTGATCACGCCTGACAAAACTATTCATCAGTTATTTCTGAATGGTAAGACTATGAAGGAAGATATGGATATTCCAAACTCATGAGAGGTGCAGATGAGGAAGACTCCTTCGGAACTCCTTTCACCTGAAAAGAACTGGGTATAGTATTCAAGTCTACGAAGAACAAAAAAGCTGCACGCTTAGTCGAGCTACAAATAGAACAAATTAAAATGTTTGGACCTGCTATAAAGCAGTGGATATTAAATCTAATTAGCACCTATATTCTAAAACCGCAAGTTCCCAAGATTTGGCGAAAAGTCAAAGTAGTAGCACTTCTAAAACTCGTGAAAGAACACATATGCACAGAAAATCTTCGTCCAGTTTCTGCCACTTGTACAAGGTAATGGAAAGACTATCTTTTTACCGAATACAAGAATATGTTAACAGAAGCCTCATAAAAGAGCAGTCAGGCTTTCGCGAACGAAAGTGCTGCTGTGGACAGGTCCGTAATTTGGTCCAACATGTTCATGATTACATTATACATGGTGTGTAGAAGTTTTGCTGATTGTTTGCGCCTTATTTTTTATTGAAAACAAAACAATTATGTCTCAGTCATAATTTTTTATGGCACTGCACTTTTAGTCCCTGCTCGACAATTAGTACTTAGTCCCCATCTACATTTTCATTTAACGTGATGATCACTTTACAGATGATTAATGGGCGTATTTCAGTTAATGTCTATATCAAAATTCTGATACATAATTTATCTATAATCGGTATACTGTAACCACAATTGTGTGTTTCGGCCTCTTAGTGACCAACGTAAAATTTGCGGCATGCACGTTTATCAAAATATATAATTCAATAATTGGGTTGGATTGCATCTTTCCAATCTGGTTTTTTCTTATACAACCCATAGTACTTCACATACAGTGGGCTTCCGTAAGAGTGAGCAGAAATGTAACAGAACATAGAGAATGCTCCACTGAACAATTTTATGTAGGGAACCTGGGGTAGGGGAAGCCAACTTAAGGAGATATGGAAGAAAAACCTGTCCACCGCTTTGTCCAGTGTAACTGTTTCCCAGATTATTTACAACTAACATGCGTACAAGTTTACACAAACTGTGCTGTTTATTTACATGTACATTACTTCCTGTAAGGAAAAAAAAGAGGATGAGCCTGATTATTAGGAAGTCATGATGCACGTTCTGTTTATTTTACTTGTCCATAAGGTGGCTCTGTTGGGCCGTATTTCCATTGGAGAACGTATTCTTGGCCGTTCGTGAGAGGATGTGGCTACAACATGACGATGCACCGCCTATCTGCAGTGTGAATGTCTGCAACCATCTCAGTGCTGTATTTCCTGGTCTCTGGAATGGAAGGGGTGGTTCTGGTCCATGGTCTGCGAGGTCACCTGACCTGAATCCTCTTGATTATTTCCTAAGGGGACACCTATTGTCACTTGTGTATGAGACCCAAGTGGATACGGAGATGGAATTAGTTGCCAGAATTGTAGCTGGCTGTCAACTGATTCGAAACACACCAGCGATATTTGTCAGGGTGCGTCAGATCTTGTTCATGTTTGCTTTGAGGCTCATGGCCGTCAGATCTTGTTCATGCTTGCATTGAGGCTCATGGCCGTCAGTTTCAGCATATTTTTTAAGACACAGTACAAATGCTACGTTCGTTATGTCATTGATACATGACTTGCTACTTTCTCAAATTACACTGTCTGACACAAACGAGTTTTTGATGTCACTGGCCTACGTTATTAATATCAGAAGGAATAACCAAAACGAATTCTTCTCCGTTTTATTTACATACCAACACGCGTTGGAAAAGAATTGACATAATTTTAGTGCTATTTCCGGCCCCCAATCGAGCAGAAATGATGTAATTTTACTGTGATTTGTGGCTTTCATTCAAAGATAAATGCCAAAATTTCGTACGATATTTACAGTGTGCGGTAGCATAGTAGCACATGATCGCCAGCCGCGACTGACTATAACCGCTCATAATGCAGGAGCGCATTCAAAGGAGAGTGACTTCCGTAACAGACAATTAACAACAGAGAAACATTATGTCGCGCGTTTTCCCTTGCTGCTTATCATCTACAGTATATCACCAGTATTCTCATCGTTAAACCCAATCGTATATGGAGGCAAGATCAGCCAAAAGCGAATTCTCATTTTCCAACTAATTGGCTACACTATTTACTAATGTTAAAACAGTACAGTAAGTACATTACGTATTTAAATAGATTAATTCACTCTGCTTTACTGGCTTTGTTGGCAATTGTAACCTAAATTAATAAACTCTTCGTAAAAATTAAGAGACACTGCATGGCGTTATCGACCACGTTCTGAATTCAACAGTCACTGACACGCCGGGAAAACAAAGAGAGTGTCAGAAGTGGAAGCAAATATATATATGCTCTAAAATGCCTACAGTAACAAAAAAATTTATTTGTTTGTAAATTTGTTCAACCAAGTACCAACAAAGAATTTCATTAGTTTCAACCAAAAATTGTTTCAGGGACCACAGAAAAGAGAAAATAACCTTCTGGGGCTCAGTTTCGTAATCAGGAACGAGAGAGGGAAAGGCAAAAAGAAAAACTAGCAGGTTCTGTTACGAAATTTTTGACGAAATCCGCAATAGTTGGTCAAGAAACTCTTGCCTCTGCCACGTGCTCGACGTCTTGGTCTGGAACTACGGATGCAAGTGAAGACAGGACATGTTGCGCTCCCACTCCCTCTGGTGGTCTCAACGAATCATTGACAGGTGTGATGTTGCTGCTGAAGAATCTTCAAGCAGTGTAGCAGCAGTTTGTGAGAGTTTGACAGCGAAAAACCAGGGCTGTGGCCTCTTAATATTAATAGTAATCTTGTTAATATTGTAACTAAACGTGATTCTGCTATGAAATCTTCACGGGATATCAGCCGAGTTGCGTCGTCTTCTAGTCGCAACGTTTCAATGGATTGCGTATTCATCATCTTCAGGCGAAGTCAGACGATGCCACTCGGCTGATAACCCGTTAAGATTTCATAGCTGAAATACGTCGAGAAAGCCTGCAGTCCCATAAAACGTGATCTTGTTTAAGTACATAATCATACTTCCCCAATTAACGACGAGGAAAGAAAGTTTGCTGACCCTTAGTACTACAGAAATCTTGCTAATGGCGCAAAAGTTTAGAGACTGGCTTCTATACTCTTTATCAAAGGATTCAGTGTATTGTTTCTGTTGTGAAATGTTTGGTAAAAGTGTAAGTAGTCTGTATGATACGAATGAATTCTCAGATTGGCAGCATTTATCATTGACTTTGAAATTACACGAAATAAGTGATTCCCACAATGAAAATTTGATGTCATAGGTACAATTGAACAATACGTCAAGACAAAGGACAATGTAAATCCGGTTCCAGTTGAGACTGATAGAGAAGGGAAAAAAGCACTGATGTGTTCTACTAGTAAGGATTATTACTGTTATTAACTTCTTGTTGCGACAATGTCTGACTTTTCGCGGTTCTTCCAAAAAAATATGTGAACATTATGATGGAAATTTTTTAAAGCATTAGAGACGCTGTCATCTTTTGATTCAGCTATGCGGGAACATATTCGCAGAACTGAATCAAAATCTGACCCAATTCGGATGAGTATAGCCCACTGTTTAGATTACATTCAAAATGGAATTATTGATTTACTAACTACAATGATAAAAAACATATTTTGAAGAAAGTAAGAGATTCTAAATATGTTTCCACCATATTAGACTGCACATCAGATGCAAGCCATACAGAACAAATAACAGTAATATTTAGGCACGTTTATCTAAACCACACAGACAAGAAAGCAGAGGTATGAGACAATATCATTGGTTTCTGCCCGATTATCGGTTCAACTGGCGAGGGCTTCTTAAATTTCGTTTTGAATTTATTTTCGTAATTGAAGCTGGACATTCAAAACTTGCGTGGACAGGGTTATGATAATGGTTCTAACACGGGTGGAAAACACAAAGGACTGCAGAAAACAATTCTCGATAACAATAAACGTGCATTTTACCTTCCATGCTCAGCTCATAGCTTGAACTTAGTGGTAAATGATACAGCAAAATTTCTCACGAGACCATCAATTTATTAGACATTATTCAAGAAATTTACGTCTTCTTTTCAGCGTCGACACTTAGGTTGTCAATCATTTCCAAACATTTACCAGAGCTAAAGCTAAAAGCTTTAAGTGCTACGAGATGGTCTAGCAGAATTGAAACAACCAAGCCTTTACGGTTCTACACAGAAAACGTATTTGATGCTCTTTTGGAAATATCAGAAGCCGCTTCTAGTTGGGATTGCACCACCAGTCTCAAAGAAAGGTCACTTACTTTAAAAATTCAGAGTTATAAATTCATTTGTTATGTTGTAATTTGGTACAATGCTTTGAGTGAAATTAATTATTTAAGTACAATAACGTAAAACCCGACGATTAATACCCAGATATGCATCAATTTGTTAAAGTGCTTGACTGACGAATTCACACAGTATCGCACAGATGAAAACTTTGAAATAGTTTTAAAGGCTGCTACCAATGTGCAAACAAACTAAATGTCAAAGCAAGTTTCCCTCCAGTAAATATACTTCGCCCAAGAAGAAAATCGACTCAGTTTCAATATGAACATCGTGACGAAGTTTTGTTAGTATCCAAAACGAATTTCAGAGTAGAGTTTTTTCCGAAATCTAGATCAGACATTAATTTCCTTAACAAACAGATCTGAAGAGTAAAAAAGTTTAGACGACGTTTCTGGTTTTTTCAGTAGTATATTATTTAGTTACCCTAAAGAAGAGCCGATGAAACGTTATAAATATTTGGATATGAAACTTACAGACCATACCAAAAATGAAACCGATTACAGAAATGAACCCGTCATTGACTGCACTGATTTTAAGGTTTCATTTTCTAGCAAATCAGTCTTGCGGTCCATATAACATTTTTCAATATCCAGAATGAGATTTTCACTCTGCAGCGGAGTGTGCGCTGATACGAAACTTCCTTGCAGATTAAAACTGTCCCCCCGACCGAGACTCGAACTCGGGACGTTTGCCTTTCGCGGGCAAGTGCTCTACCAACTGAGCTACCGAAGCACGACTCACGCCCGTTACTGGCAGAAGTAAAGCTGTGAGTACCGGGCGTGAGTCGTGCTTCGGTAGCTCAGTTGATGCCGGCACGGTAGCTCAGCGTGTTCGGTCAGAGGGTTAGCTGCCCTCTGTAATAAAAAAAACTGAGTTAATCGAGCAACAACGAACATAAACGGGTGTCTCGCGACGTCCGCGCCGAGCAAATACAACAAACGAAAACGAACAAAATGAGATTAAAAAAAAAGCCAGATTTAAAAAAAAAAAGTTGGTAGAGCACTTGCCCGCGAAAGGCAAAGGTCCCGAGTTCGAGTCTCGGTCGGGCACACAATTTTAATCTGTCAGGAAGTTTCATTTTTCAATATCTTTTCAAAAATGATTTAATTTCAACGTTTCCCTACACAGCAATAGAGCTAAGAATATTTCTAACTCTGCCAGTCACAGTTGCATCCAGTGAAAGATCATTTTCGAAATTAAAAATTATAAAAAATTATCTAAGATCACCAATGCATCAACAGAGGCTTACAAATTTGGCTATTATTTCAATAGAACATGAGATCTTAGTTTAGGTACTAAATAGACAATAGAAGATTTCGCAATTATGAATGCGAGTACAGTTCAATTTGTATGAGTATATGTAAGTGTCGAAGAAACTTTCACTCAAGTTAGCAAACTTGCTAGAATTGAATTATTCTTGGATTTGCCAACAATGTTTCTCATTTATATACAATAGCTAATGAATAAGTATGTAAATGGATTTTCTTGTTTTAGAAATTATTATGAAAGAAATACTATATCATGAAAATGCTGATGACAAGTCTTTAATACGGGTGTGAAAAAAAAAGGTTTGTATGGGAGGGGGGGGGGGCGGCGGCAAATCTGTTTTGCACGCGGGCACTATGGGGGCAAGCAGCGGGCCTGGGATGGTATTTGCCATTAACTGTATCTAACGTAAAAAAAAGTACACAGTAATTTGATTTTATTCCTATTACACCCTTACGCTGGCTTCTCCGACACCAGGTTCCTTACCTCAAATTGTTCTGTGGACCATCCTCTATGTCCTGTTAAATTTTTGCACACTCTTACACATCATGCTTATCTTCAAATATGGAGGTTACATAGTATAAGTTGAGATGTTTGTATTTTACCACCTCTGCGTTGGAAATGTTTTGACTTTTGAGTGAAATGCCCAGTCGATGTGCTGTTGTTTTCACGTCAATTCTACCAACAGTGAAAGTTGTTTAGTTCTCTGGGTGTTGTAAAATTCCTGGATTCGTCTCGTCGCTGTGCAGCCTATGAAAAGGATTGCGGAAGACTCCCAAATAAATTCCAAAGTACAGTGCAGTTTTAACACCAATTTATTTCCAGGACTCTGGTGTCCGAGCGTGGTGAACTGTACCGGTTACATCACATGTACCCAAAGTTGACATCAAACGACACAGGGTTCACAACAATCAATAAACGAGTGAGCCTACAATACATTTGCTCGCAACCCTAGCCAAAAAACGAGTGCCTCAAGGCGCCTGTGTGACCTCTATTTATACTTTTGTTAACAATTACCTACAATGAAAATTACAATTTTATGTAAAATCACAATTACAAGTTAAACCGAATGTGAGCTACACATTGCTAAAACTTTACAATCACAGTGCTGAACAAGGTGAACCTATTTTCAACTAATTCTGACTAATTCTGTTACAGGTAACAATTACATTTCTAAATTTGTTTATACCATATCAACTAGTGCCTGAATTTTAGTGCTAACATATATCGGAGATTCAATTAACATGCTTTATTTATATGTTCTATTTAATTTGCTGTAGTAATTTTATACTGATAGGTTTACTGGTACATCCTGACCATGTGCTACATTTCGTTCGATTAGTTACAGTATTAATTTCACATTTATATTAAGTATCTCACATAAGAATAATGTTAAACAGCAAAGCATCGTTTTCGAATTATATGTATACTGAAATAGTGGTTATTTTTGTGTGTAATTTGGAAACAGGTCACTTTACAATCAGACAATTAGGATTGGTGTTTATCTTTAATGCTCTCTGAGGGATTCTGATCGGTAGCAATGAGATACAGTAATATTTCAATACCCACCGAAGAGTTTGCCTATCCTGGTAGACGAAACTCTTCTCACAGAAATATTAGTGTGATTGATGTGATACAGTACTAGTTGGACAAAATAACACAAACTGCATATATCTTAAAAGGTACAAAATTGAATCATGAAACTTTACATACAGACAAATTTTCCAAATAGCTACAAACAAGAATTGGAAATACGAGATTACAAAGAAATTTCCAAACTTTTACAAAATCAATATTTACATTGAATTTTCTGAATCAATGTTGTTCCGCAACTATCACTTCTAGAGCATCCTTTAATTTTCCCTCCTTCAAACACTCAAACATAACTAAGCTAACAAATGACAAATTTGATTGGGTTGATTATGTTGCAGTTTTAAAGTGTCCATATGACATGTTCTAGAATAATATTATCATATGAAAGACAGAAGAATAAAATTTATCGTAACAGTTTGCAATACCATAAAATATTTTACAAATCTTATCAAACATGATTATTCAAAATTATATTTGTATATTTATATTGTGACAGTATAGAAACTGTTCATTTATATCCAATCCGGGTTGTTGCCACAAGTATCTGAATATACTATGTATAATCAATATTTCTTGGCTTTGTACATCAAATGCAATAACGTTTCAAAATGTTTACCAGACATCCAGAAAGTCAGATCAAATTAACACTGCGAAACAGCTTCAAGATTTAATAAATTGTGACAAAATAAGTATTACGTCAATAAAATTCCTGAAAGTGGAAAGATACATTTAATCAAGTGAAAATGTAATTATGCTGTAGTTAGCAACCTTGCAGTAAGGAGATTCTGTAAAAAAAATTTATAACCTTGTCACATAGCATCTTATATTTCATTTCGTCAAAGTCCTCAGTCTATCTATTGAAGTTGTCATTTCCTACCCCTCAATACCAAACTAGTCTCCAGATTGTGTCTTGTGACTAATGTAAAATAATAGTTTTTCAATGTGATTTGTGTGCTATGCATTGTCATAGTTGTTCAAAATAACTCTCAAGTTTAATTTCAAATTAGCATTTCCTTCAATCAAAATATATAAGAGTTCTACTTCATGCGATTCAAATCATTCATAAGTTCCGTTGTGTGTGACTGCACCATATCATCATCATCATAATCCTCTCAATTAAACTAATCATCAAAACCATTAATAAATGAGGGTTGAATACCACCGAACCACCTCAGCAGCATTGCATATCATATAACCTAAACCTATCATCATCATCATCCTCATCCAAATACCCCTGTGAAAATGCAAGCCAAAACAAAATCATCTTCCATCAGTAAACTGTAAACATCAATTCATGTGAATCAGAAACAGGAATGAGTCAGCAGCCTCAAATCCTTAATACAAATGCAAATCACAACATCACTTACCTCATTTCAAGACAATCCTCAACAGTTCATAGCAATTTCAACATCACTCTCGTGTGTACATAACTGAGTGAAACATGTATATAGTATATCATGGTGATAATCCCTTCTTAACAGCATAAATCACTTCAACCCTTTCATAAATCATAATGTCTTTCAACATCTGATATGGTCTTATATATAGTAACACATAAATTCAGTTGTCAATCGTATAATGGTATGAGGAGCAAAAGATAGTAATTCCTTCCCTGTGAATAATATATATAAGATAAAAACAGTGAAAAGATGTATATAGTTCTTCTTAACTGCACAAATGTGCCATAAAATCTTTAATTATGTATTAATAAGCTTAGTGTATCTTCACACAATCCACCTTTCATTTCTGCATAAGCTGATATAAATACAGTATAGTCTGTTGTCTGTAAAGATGTGTAATTGTTCCTCACTAGAAAATACATGTTGGTTTTTCCTGGCAAATCATAGTCCTCACATATCAGTAATAGTCACAATCGTTAGGATGTAAATGTCAAATTATCAATACATCTGATAATGCAGATTACTCAATCAAAACAAAATGTATCTTATACTACAAATTAAATCACATGAAAATATCTTAATTAACAAATATAAGCAAACATAGGTACGAAAAATTAACATATGTATTGTTGGAAGTTTGTGTGTCAGAAAGGTATCGTAGAATGTGGCATCAGTGTTTTCGAAAAGAAAATGTCACATTAGCTGGGGCACCTTGCGTAAGCCACACGCATAGTACTCGAAGATTGTGTACCCCCTGAGGGATTGCAATTACTGCACATAAGCTTTCAACTGAGTGACATTTCTTAAACCAAAAAGCTTTTTTGATTTGGGATAGATAAGTCGGTAGGCGTTTGGATGTGGTTTTTCATAAACTTCAAATGGACCAACGTAAATATCGAAAAATTTGTTGATCTCTCTATTGATTGCCTTGGATTTCTCATAACTTTTGTTTAAGACTAGATCACCTACATTGTACTGTGTAAACTTTCCTTTTGAATCATGTTTAAGCTTTCTCTTGGCACAGTGTGTTTCAATATTTTTCTTTACTATATCCATTCTCTCGTCCGGTGTTAACTCATTACAGACAGGAAAATTAATCAATTCATACAAGATGTTTGGTGGGTGTTTGTTAAAATGGACTTCATATGGCGTAAAGCTAGTTGTTGTATGTTGTAAAGTGTTCAAAACATCTTCAAAATCATATATGTAACTTCACCGATTTGTATGATCTTTAGAGCAGTAAGTTCTACCAAGCCTGCCTATTTCACGCATATAGCGCTCAGTTGGGTTACAAGATGGAGAATAAACAGAAATAAGGACGTGCTTAATGTCTTCATCTTTCATGAAATCTTTCCAAACGTTAGATGTAAATTGGCTTCCATTGTCTGAAAGAAAGGCTTTCGGTTTTCCAATCTGTGTGAAGTAATCATTACATAAACAGTTTAATATTTTCCTGCTTGTTGCCTTCTTTAGTGGATACAATTTCACAAGTTTAGTGAATAAGTCAACAACTACAAACAAATATGTATAACCCTCATTAGTTCTCGGCAATTGGCCAAACAAATCAATTCCTATCAGTTCCAATTTGCCTTTTGGCACAATACTTTGTAAATAACCTTGGTATTTCTGATTTGTGACTTTTACTCTTTGACACCGATCACATTTTTGTATAACTTGTCTTACTCTTCTAAACATATTATTAAAATAGACATTTTCGTTAAGTTTGTCAGTGCATGTCATGATTCCACAGTGTCCATAGCTCTCATGTGTGTACTTAATTAAAACGTCAACACATTGTCTACGCCAACATACCCTCCAGATGTCAGAGTCGTGTTATGTCTCCTGAATAAAATACCTATAAAGTTTTGATAATACATGCCAACCTTTTCATAACCCTTTTTACCAATAAGGCAGTTTACAAGTTTCAAATCATCATTCTGGTTGGTTCTGGTATCTCCTAAGCTGACTGCAAATGTTAGTAATTTCCTTTTCACCCTTAATCCCTCTCATGTACATTATCTTAAACACTTTGCTATCCAATAGTTCTTCTTCCTGACCACCCCCACAGGTAATCTAGACAAAGCATCAGCAATTATAGTCTGATCCCCTTTTATATACTGAATGCTATAATCAAATTGTTGTAAAAATATGGCCCACCTGGTTAATCTACTATTGAAAAGTTTATGTCTTGAATATAACATAGAGCTTTGTGATCCGTGAAAACTATGACTTTATGGCCTGCTAGATAGTTCCTGTATTTAGTGAAACCCCAGACAATGGCAAGTAGTTCTTTCTTAGTCACTGTGTAATTACATTCATGTTTCTGCAGACTTAGGCTGTCAAAACTGATTGAAAGATGTTCTATTTTTCCATCAATTTCCTTCTGTTGAAACAAATGTACACCCAATCCGTAATCTGAACTATCTGTCATTCGGCAAAATGGTAGTGAATGGTCAAGTCTGTGGAGTAATTGACTGTTATGTAGTTGTTGTTTGATCTCATCGAATGCTGCTTGACACTGATCTGTCTATTCCCATATGGTGTTCTTTTTTAATAGCTCTCTCAAACACGGTGCATTTAAAGCTTGGGTGCTGACATACTTACAATAAAAATTACATAGACCAGGCGCGGCTCGTGGTTTCTATACTGGGGAAGGGTGCGGCATTTATCGATCGGAGCCAACATAGAGCTCGGGTTACACTACAGATTAGTCTGACATAAACAACTAAGAATTCAGGGGGAGGGGGGCGGCAGATCACTCTCTACCCATAATTTTACGTACTGTATCTTCTATAATCATGTATTAAATATCATTAGAAGCTAACTTCGAATTAAAATCTTTGGTTAGTGTTTTTATACATCATTACATTTTATGACACTTTGCTGCAAATCATATGAAAAGACGCGTTTCGGAGAGATCTTTAATGCGATGAATGTTAACTTTGCGGCTGCTTAATATTTTTGGTGTTTTCAGCACTAAACGTCAGGCGTTTATTGTGGTTTACCTCTAAAGCTCGAAGTTTACGAGTTCGCATGACGATACTGCGATGTTTCGGTGACGTCACAGGTCTTGTGCTGTGATTGGGTGGCATGAGCAATCCGTGCAACTGCCGTATTAATTCACATGTTTGAGAAGCGAACAGTTCGTATTTATTGTGTATTATGAAAATATGCGTTTATGTGAAATAGCGCACTAAAGATCTCTCCAAAATACGTCATTTTTAGTACGGTTTGTTGTGCTAAAGTACACAAAATGTAACACTGTAGCGCAACACACTGTACCGGTACCAAAAGTGATTCGTTTCCGAAAATGCCATCACTTTTATGACTGGCTAAACATGACACTACCCTTTTTTACTCACTTCACTTAATAGGCTAAGCAGGACTTAATACACTCCTGGAAATTGAAATAAGAACACCGTGAATTCATTGTCCCAGGAAGGGGAAACTTTATTGACACATTCCTGGGGTCAGATACATCACATGATCACACTGACAGAACCACAGGCACATAGACACAGGCAACAGAGCATGCACAATGTCGGCACTAGTACAGTGTATATCCACCTTTCGCAGCAATGCAGGCTGCTATTCTCCCATGGAGACGATCGTAGAGATGCTGGATGTAGTCCTGTGGAACGGCTTGCCATGCCATTTCCACCTGGCGCCTCAGCTGGACCAGCGTTCGTGCTGGACGTGCAGACCACGTGAGACGACGCTTCATCCAGTCCCAAACATGCTCAATGGGGGACAGATCCGGAGATCTTGCTGGCCAGGGTAGTTGACTTACACCTTCTAGAGCACGTTGGGTGGCACGGGGTACATGCGGACGTGCATTGTCCTGTTGGAACAGCAAGGTCCCTTGCCGGTCTAGGAATGGTAGAACGATGGGTTCGATGACGGTTTGGATGTACCGTGCACTATTCAGTGTCCCCTCGACGATCACCAGTGGTGTACGGCCAGTGTAGGAGATCGCTCCCCACACCATGATGCCGGGTGTTGGCCCTGTGTGCCTCGGTCGTATGCAGTCCTGATTGTGGCGCTCACCTGCACGGCGCCAAACACGCATACGACCATCATTGGCACCAAGGCAGAAGCGACTCTCATCGCTGAAGACGACACGTCTCCATTCATCCCTCCATTCACGCCTGTCGCGACACCACTGGAGGCGGGCTGCACGATGTTGGGGCGTGAGCGGAAGACGGCCTAACGGTGTGCGGGACCGTAGCCCAGCTTCATGGAGACGGTTGCGAATGGTCCTCGCCGATACCCCAGGAGCAACAGTGTCCCTAATTTGCTGGGAAGTGGCGGTGCGGTCCCCTACGGCACTGCGTAGGATCCTACGGTCTTGGCGTGCATCCGTGCGTCGCTGCGGTCCGGTCCCAGGTCGACGGGCACGTGCACCTTCCGCCGACCACTGGCGACAACATCGATGTACTGTGGAGACCTCACGCCCCACGTGTTGAGCAATTCTGTGGTACGTCCACCCGGCCTCCCGCATGCCCACTATACGCCCTCGCTCAAAGTCCGTCAACTGCACATACGGTTCACATCCACGCTGTCGCGGTATGCTACCAGTGTTAAAGACTGCGATGGAGCTCCGTATGCCACGGCAAACTGGCTGACACTGACGGCGGCGGTGCACAAATGCTGCGCAGCTAGCGCCATTCGACGGCCAACACCGCGGTTCCTGGTGTGTCCGCTGTGCCGTGCGTGTGATCATTGCTTGTACAGCCCTCTCGCAGTGTCCGGAGCAAGTTTGGTGGGTCTGACACACTGGTGTCAATGTGTTCTTTTTTCCATTTCCAGGAGTGTATAAAGAAATTACCTCTTATCAATTATGAATGCAGTTTTGCTTACCTCAATTCATTTGTTTATAGACGAAGACAGCTCGTCTTCCCTTCTGCGCAGCAAAATGGTCTATGACCATTTCATTGAAATTTGGCCAATTCAATAATTCTTTTTCTAGGGAACACATTGCAAGCGCACGAAGTCTGTCCTCATTCATAGTGTTGCGCATGAATGTTTTCACTCCCTTTAACGTAGAGAAGCAGCGATCTGCCTCGCCGGTCGTCATAGGGAAGGTTACTATTATCTGCAGAAGTTTTACACTTTCAGGAAAAGCTTTAGCCACATTGTTATCGTAAAGAAAGTTCAACAAGGTCAAAGCACCTGACGCCTTCATAAAATCTTTTCGGCTGTACAACACGTTTAGCTCATGACGTATTTCTGAAGACTGTAAACTGAACAAAGTAACAGCTATTTTAAGCTCTTTTTCCGGAAAAATAGTTAGATGTTTTGCAAACAACGATGAATCAAACAGCTGTGCAATCGATAAGTGATTATTGAAACTGAATCGTTCTCTGATCTGAGTTGTGATGAGATCGCAAACGTTTCGTGCACACACTATTCTTGATTCTGTGAAACGTCTCCGTTTTGCAGTTGGTTCTACCTGTTCCCAGTGATCGCCAGTTTCAAGTGAGGCCCTAATTTGCTGGACAGAATGTGCAAAGTGCGATACATATTCAACAGTTTTCACTGCATCAATATTCCTCTGCTGCAGTTAATTAAAGAGAATATCTCAATGAGGCATGACTGTATTAAAAAATTTAACCAGAAGAGGAAATCTTCGTCTTGCAGGAAACCCTTCAGTCCTGTGGCCTTGTTTATTGTCTTGCAATCACTGGCATCATCATCAATAATTCTTTCTGGGCACTCAACAATTTCCTTTTTGTATTTGTATACAGTGGTTACGCTCCGTGATTTAATATTTCATCTGATGGACTGAGGACAGGTAGGAATACGCTTATTCACTACTTCGTCAAGAATGGCTGTACGGCTAGAAGACCGGGAAAAAAAGGTGGAAATACCTTCCAAGTTGCTAAAGAAGATCCGCACTTGTTTACTGCCCGTCACACAACGTTCAACAATTGAATTTAACTGATGGGCGCAACAGTGAATAAAGTGAGCATTCCTGTACATTTCTCTAATTCTATTTTGAACTCCACTTTTATGACCACTCATAACAGGAGCACCGTCGTAACACTGAGCTATCAGTTTTTCAGGTGATTCATGTACACTCATTTTCTCTAGCTCGCAGAGAACAGCTGCAGTTACATCGTCTGCGCTGTGACTTTTTGGGCGTACAAAGGAAACAAATCTTTCATTTATTTGTCCCAGTAGCTCATAGCGAATTATTAGGACCAATTGTGACAAATTTGCACAGTCAGTAGTTTCATCAACTTCTATTGCGAGAAAGTTTGCCTTCGACATTTCACTCCTGATGAGATTGAGGCATACCTCATAAATTGATTCCAGGAGTTCATTTTGAATTGTCTTCGATAGGCCTAAGAAAACACGGTTTTCTGATTTCTCAATGTGCTGCTTCAAGACGCAGTCCAGTTCTTCCATAAGACTGACTAATCCTCGAAAAATTCCTGGGTTTTTGGAATCTTCTGTTTCGTCGTGGCCCCTTAAGGCAAGCTCTGATTTTCCGCAAAATTTAATACAGTCTATCAGTTTACCCAGAATATACCGATTTTTTGATACATTTTCATTATATATCTTTATATTACGGCGGTAAGCACTGTCTAATTGACACATAATGTCCACTTTCCCTAGCATTGAAAACTCAATGAAACCATTTAAATGTTTTCGCTGGAATTATGTTTTTTCACCTTTTCGTGAAAATTCCTTAAGTCAGTGATACCAGTTTCAGTCCAGGCACTATCAGTACTATTTTTAAGAAGACAGGTGAAACAGAAAAATGCATTTTTCACTTCACAACCACACAACCATTCAGCTGCATCGTACATTTCTCTATTAAAACTGCGTTTGTATCTTTGCCTAGATTTGCACTGTTTCTGTTCTTGATTGATCGTTAGATCGGGTCTGGGTGCACCAAGTTCTTTCACTTTCATCCTGTGGCCGTGTTCCAAGCTTTTACCTATTAAATTGCACACTGAATTCATATTGCGCTGGTTTCACACTCGCCGAATGTTGCAGATACTCACAAGGAAGTAAAACTCACTAAAATCTTGCAAAATACACTCCGAAATAGAAACTTGCTAATATCACACGGTATCAACAAAAGCAGTCAGCATCAGCAAGCAAGGAAAATAAAGTAACGGGACAAAATTCGCGCGCTTTGTCCTCTAATCACTTACGAAACTCTCGCTATATGGCAGTACTGTTATTACAGTTTTCCCAGAGAAAAATTTCTAATTTCTGCTTTTCAGACTCAGTCAAGTCATTTGCTTCTTTTACCTTTTCTGACATGGTTAGGGAGTAACTATCATCAACCAAATTCTGGTTATTGTGATCCCTATTTTCCTCTTCCTCCATGTAATGGCTACACTCTGGATAAATTATTTCCCTAATATGGTTACTACTGTTTGTACTTGAATTTAACAGGATCAGTACTTTTCCTTGAATACTGGCCTTTTCAGTGAACAGTAATTCTGAATTTTGCCAATCAAAACTCACCTTTGCTTTAACTATCCAGTCCATCCCTAAAACCATTTGCTCATTGAGGTCTGGAATAACTAAACAACCATGTTCAAAATTAATGTTGCCAATAGAAAATGTAATTAAAGCTTGATTATTTATTAACTTACTAAACTTGCCAGTGGTGCCTTTAATCCGTACACCTGTGATTGGAAATTCGCTGTAACTTTCAGTGCCTTTTATCCTGTTCCTCAACTTGTCTGAGATACTACTAATGGGACTGCCAGTGTCAATCAAACAAAGACCTGACCAATTGTTAATGCTTATTTCTACGTAAGGGCTACCTAAGGTAATATTTGGGTCACTATTCACACTCTCTGCCAACAAGCCACTTTCTAATTCAGTTGTATCGATGTTGTTACATACTTCTTCACCACAGATTTCAATGTCAGAATCAAAATAAGATCGAGTGTCATTATGACTGGAATCAAACACACATGAAATAGATACTTTACTTTCACTAGACTTAAAATTATCTTTCATGGATGGATCTGATTTGATGACTTCACTTTCCTTATTATTTTCTAAACAAACTTGAGTTTCACTGATAATAGATTCCAAAATCTTCTCACCTATCAACTTAGCTTGTTCCTTCTTATTGGTAGATTTACTTAAGATTTCTTTTATACAAATTGGTACCAATACATTGTTTGCACTCTTAATATCTTCACATGAACCAACTTTGCATTCAGAGTTACTTTCAGCTGCAACACCATTATCAATAACTTCAACATAAATAATGCCATCTAATTTCTCTTGTGTACATATATCATCAAATACATCATCCTTCACAACACTATTTTTATCAAAATCATCATCAAAATAATCTGTGGGTGATGCCTCTGCATGCACATCTGCCTTAACTACTAAGTGTTCAACATCTGAAGTTACACTACTGTAATCGCTACCTGTTTCATTATCTGTCAGGTGTTATTTCCTCATTTTGGCTACCAATTTCTACTAATATAGATACCTCATTATCCTTACCTTCATCGGAAAACAAGCTAGTGATATCATACATATCATAAGTTCTGTCTACATCAGGTGTTAATGTGTCATCAATTAATGCTAAGTCATGTTCATTAAGTTCAAACTGTGGTCCTGCTTGAGTATGTGCATTATTCAATTCACTCAACATGTGATCCCAAAAGTTTTGCTTATAACTAGTATCATCTAAGTAGTAGTCCCTATTTACATTACATTTATGATTGCTTTTATGTTTCTGTCTCTTTAACCTCCTATTTGCCTGGTTTGTGCCATAACTATTCACCTCCAATTGACAGGCTCCCAACGAGGTGGTTACCTGTTTCCCTAGTTGGAATTTCTGTTGTGAAGCTGGTTATTGTTTCTCTGTTGTTGATGGTTTTTGTGTCTGTTGTAACTACTGTTTTGGTTACCACGCCAGTTATTATTTCTGTGTCCATTATATTGTTGTGACCCCCACTTCCTATTGTGAGTGTTTCTGAGGTTTTGATTGTTCTGTCTGTCATCATTCTGCCATGCACGGTCAATTTTGTCTGACATCTGGTCCATATACAAGTCCCCACTGAAAACGGTGTGGTAGGCGCCGTTTCAGTGCGTCAATCTGTATCAGTTCGTCCAAAGGTTTTCTCAAATGTGACAATGTTTTTAATTGTTTTTCACAAAATTCTCGCATGCTAATTGTGTGATATTTGCTACCGATAAGAAATTCAGATTTTATTCTTGCCTGTTTGTTTTCCGACCAAAACTTTACCAAGAATTGGCGTTCAAATTCGGCAAAAGACGTAGTATTTGTACCAATGTTTTGGTTCGCCCATGTAAGCGGCTCGCCATCCAAAAGACGTTTCGCAAATTTAACTTTAGCAGACTCTGACATGTTAGATTGGAAACTGTCTTTGCACTGATGCACAAAGTCAACTGGATGTAATTTCGCATCACCTGGGTAACATTTTAAACTAACATTGTTACAACTATACACAAACATCTGGTTTGAATCAAAATTGGACATTACATTATTTTGCAGTTTTGAAACTTCAGAGCTGACTGTTTGCAGTTCTATTGTTACACTTTCTACTTTCTCGTCAATACGAGATATCTTATCAGAAACTACTTCAGAATTTAATTTCAATCTTTCTCCTACCAATTCTTTTTCTGAAACAATGAGTTCCTGCAACATTTTTAACTCGTCTTTTCGGTTCACTAATTCATTTAAAATGACTACTTCCGCATTTTTGACACGTTCGTTAACTAATTCAATGCTTTTGTTTGTTTCTTTAAATTCGGAGATTGTGAAAGCCTCCAAACAGTCAACTTTGGTTTCTACCCTTTCTATGTCACATGTAACAATTTGTACTTTGTTATTTGTTGCATTGATTTCTTCTCTCAATGATTTCAAATTTTGGTCCAGCTTTTCTGGTTATTTTGAGTTACCAGTTGTTCTAGTTTATTATTCAACAATTGAGATATCTGCTCAATTAAATTTGGTTGCTGATTTGCTCCCGAAAAACCATGAAAAGGCGAACAAATACTGCTTGCGGAATTTGCTTCACTGTTTAAGTGTACATTTGGAGTTGAAGCATGAAATTGACGGCCTGACCGCGTGGTCATGTCTATTTGATTTAACTGAGTTTCGATCATTTTGATCAAAGTGGCTAGACACTAGACAAAACACTTTCCTGCCTATCAGGTGAAATTGTCACACGCACACAATGAAACAAAAACAGAAAATTGTAGGACACAATTAAAAGGGGTACTTATCTGATTCATCCGCGATGTCATTCCAGAATATCACTTTTGCTCCTGGCGACGTCCGTGGCGCAGTCTGTAACGTACAAGGTTATGGTTCCTGCCTCTTATACATGGAATTCTTGCGAGTCGTCCTCTGCACAGTCTTCCACTTGATCCCAGCTCCTCCACCACGTTGAGATGTTTGTTTCCCGCCTCCGCGTTTCAAATGTTTTGACTTTTGAGTGAAATGCCCAGTCGATGTACTGTTGTTTCCACGTCAATTCTACCAACAGTGAAAGTTGTTTAGTTCTCTGGGTGTTGTAAAATTCCTGGATTCGTCTCGTCACTGTACAGCCTATGAAAAGGATTGCGGAAGACTCCCAAATAAATTCCAAAGTACAGTGCAGTTTTAACACCAATATATTTCCAGGACTCTGGTGTCCGAGCGTGGTGAAACTGTACCGGTTACATCACATGCACCCAAAGTTGACATCAAACGACACAGAGTTCACAACAATCAATAAACGAGTGAGCCTACAATACATTTGCTCGCAACCCTAGCCAAAAAACGAGTGCCCCAAGGCGCCTGCGTGACCTCTATTTATACTTTTGTTAACAATTACCTACAATGAAAATTACAATTTTATGTAAAATCACAATTACAAGTTAAACCGAATATGAGCTACACATTGCTAAGACTTTCAATCACAGTGCTGAACAAGGTGAACCTATTTTCAACTTAGTTATGAGTTAATATAACATTTTCTGACTAAGTCTGTTACAGGTAACAATTACATTTCTAAATTTGTTTATACCAAATCAACTAGTGCCTGAATTTTAGTGCTAACATATATCGGAGATTCAATTAACATGCTTTATTTATATGTTCTATTTAATTTGCTGTAGTAATTTTATAATGATAGGTTTACTGGTACATCCTGACCATGTGCTACATTTCGTTCGATTAGTTACAGTATTAATTTCACATTTATATTAAGTTTCTCACATAATAACAATGTTAATCAGCAAAGCATCGTTTTCGAATTATATGTATACTGAAATAGTGGTTATTTTTGTATGTAATTTGGAAACAGGTCACTTTAGAATCAGTCAATTAGGACTGGTGTGTATCTTTAATGCTCTCTGAGGGGTTCTGATCGGTAGCAATGAGATACAGTAATATTTCAAAGTTTCTAGTGCGAAATAGGCACCTCGTTCTACAGGGCCCGTAATAGTAATTACTTCTGAAGTTACTTTACAATAACTTAATGTGGCAAGTACGATGTCAATGAGCAGTATGTTAACTGTGTGTGATCCGGTCAGTGTGCATTACATTTGACGTCCTATTACTCGTCTAAGAATTGTAGTCTCAACTTATATTTTCTTGTAATATATTCTCGTACTATAATATTATTATCGCGATTTCAATATGTTTTTGGATAACTGACATCATTTTATAGTATAAGAAATTATGAGAATGTGTCTCGCCGTTTAGCTGTTGTACACTATATGTGTCTATAGTAAGTATCGTGTGTTGGAACTTTTATGTTACCAATTTAAACTTCTGTACTTCTTAGATGCAATTTTATACACTGGCCTGAAGATTGCGTGTAGATATGCTGAAACTAGTAACAAATAAAATTATATGTGTGATGTTGACTATTTATTGAACCGACAGCTTTGATACTGTAGATCGCTTATGTCCAAATGTGACCACGTCAGATAACATGAGCTCTGGAACATCTGGCCAAGTACTATGATGCATCGGAAGCCAAATTCTGGAAAGACACAAGTTCGTGCAATTCATCTAAGAAACAGAGAAGCTAAAAGAAAACTGAAAATATCTTGCAGAGGGGAACAAATATTCCATTGCGACTCTTCCAAATACCTCAGAGTGAAGTTGGACCGTTCTTTTAGATTCAAAGCTCACTGCGAAGAAATAAAGCTCAAAGTGCGTGCACGGAACGACATCGTCCGTAAACTTACAGGAAACATCAGCGGCGCTCAACTAAAAGTCATTCAAACATCCTCCCTATCCTTATGTTTCTCCGCAGCAGAATATTCTGCACCAGCGTAAGAGACGATACGAAATGTTCAGTTATTGTTAGACACTGTGGCAGGAAGTTTCGTTGTTAAACAGAATCTCTGGCTTCACGTAAATGAGAATATGATTACAGCTCTGCCCAAAATTCTATATGTGCCAATGAGACGGATACAGATTTGAGCGACAGTGGACACTGAGCCATGCGTGGCTCGTGTTCCCGCCATCATGTATTTTACACCCTGTTTTTACGTACTTCCATCTCACTACGTTAATTTAAATTCCAACTGTCACTGAGCTGCTGCTTCTCCTGATCGTGAGCGGCCTTAGCAGCGCGTATCGAATTCTCCCCTCATGTAGTATCTTTGCTCGACTGCTATTACTTCCCGGTCGTTGTCTGTGGTAAGAGAGTTTAGGTCGCGAGTTCGGGCTGCCAGTGAGTTGGACCGCTTCTGCAGTGCAGTCCAGACCTCCCAGTCGGGTAGTTGCAATGCGGTACCAGTGCAGTCGGGTTGGAGCAGCAGTGAGGTGTACGTCGATATGGCTCACCCGACCATTGCCCGACCAGGCCACGGTCTTGGTGGATCGTCGGTTGGTCATCCTACCGGACGACGCGTTTTGGCTCGCCGATCGTTCATGAGTCGGCTGTGTGTGTGTGTGTGTGTGTGTGTGTGTGTGTGTGTGTGTGTGCATCGACTCCAAATTTGTATTTTTTGTGTGCTTAGTTACTATTGCGTATCGTTCAGGCCTTCGTGCAGTGCTTGTCAGGTTGTGTGTGTAGTTGGCGTTATTTCCACTGAAGACTATTTTAGATGTTGTCGACATTCTGAGAGGAGTCGGTCGATTGCTGCGGACCAGGGAAGTTATCTCCGTGCGGTGCAGTCAGCTGGGTCCGCTGGCGGTCCCTGAGCAGTGTCGGAGCGTGTGTGGAGCTGTCCAATCGCTACGAGCTTCGTGGTTCACCGACCCAGGACGTCAAAGTTGAGAAGTGGTTTCAACTACTCAAGCCACATCCATTCATGTTGTGGTGGTTCGTTTCGGTGGTTCACTGTTGGGGAGGTTTTCCTGTGAGCAACACCGAGTGTTTCTATTGCTGATATTTAGCCGCCATGCGGTGCAATCAACAATATTGGTCGACTACAATTCGAGTGCACCAACGGAATTTTCTGCCTCGTGTCCGTTATTGTTCCAGTTACCTGCCCTCGCCACTAATGTAATTTCAGGCAGCGTTCTTTCCTCACCTGTTGTCGCTGTCCAACATGGTGTGTAATTTTGACAGCTAATACATACATCATTGTGGATTATCACGTTCGTAGCCTTTGGTGTTTGAGTTCTCATGTACTGATTGATGGCAAGCAAGTCGTTGTGTCGGTCGGTCCGTGGCTGTCTTCTGCTTGGGTTCTGACAGATCAAGTATAGTTGGGCTCACCACCTGTCTCACCTAAGTGAACGAGGGCAGACCGACCTCCCTGGAGGCTTCTCAGTGCCATTGTCTTTATTGTCTTTCCCACCGGTGTTTAATTATCTGTTTTCAGCTATTTAAAATTTAAGGCTTATGGTTGTATTTTTTTTAAAAATTTTGGAAAATTATTTGTGGGCTTTCAGCTGTGCAACCTTATTCTTAAAATTATGTTTCGTGCTTCAACATTGCGGCCTTCTGACTTTGAAAGATTATGGTAACATATTTTTTAAATTTTGAAATTTAATTGTGGCCTTCAGCCATTTGTATTGCACCTTGCATATATTTGCTCTATCTACTTTGCCTTGAGGCTTTCCACCTAGCTGTGATATAGGTTTTTTAATTATTTTATTTTCGATTTAACTGCATTTTATCTTGTTGATTTTTCAGATTTATTGTTTGGAGGCATTCAGCCGTGAAAGAGTTGCATTTGGTAAAGGTTCGGCTTTGTGTCGCTTTGGTTGTAAATGTGTTATTAAATTACAATAAATTACAATTAGAAGGTGAAACTGGCCCCAACCCTTTCCACAATCCAGTTACCTTTCCTGCCCAGCGGGTGTAGTGGGCGTTTCAGACGCATTGTAAGAGGCTATCTACGACCAATTTCAGTCAGTATCCCGTACAAAATTTTGGGTATGGCACTACCAAGCATTCGCAAGAAAGCAGCTTCAGAAACAGGAAAGTCATCCCAGACATCCCTTGTCTGGACACGAGCTTCAAAAACAAGACTCAGATCATAAAAGAGCTTCAGGCAGACAACTACAGGAATTCCTTGATCTGGAATGGGACTTTGACAAAACTCTTTGTCTGAGTAACAACGAACGAATGTCAAAGAGGAAACAGCCGCAGTTTCACACCTGCCCTATTTGATGTGAAGACGCCGAACAGATTGAGACCTGTGGTGTCAGGATGAAAACTGAGCCTCATGAAATGGGACCCCAATAGTGATGATGAAAACTGCCAGTGTGGTGACCTACAGGACCACAACTGCTAGTCTGAAGGAACCTGCAGGTTATGTGATGCATAACCAGTGATCTTGCTGCAACAATCAGAACAGCACCGCCGTGTACTGCGACTTTCACTGAATATGATGAGATTTGTCTTACTGTATGTTTGTTCGGTTTTTTTATCTTCCTGTTTGTGTTTTATAAATTCTTCTTGTACGTATTCATCCCTGTATTTTTGTTGTTACTACTTTCCGTCTGCACTTTATTGAATTTCCTCTATAATTATTTGTGTGTTATTAACCTCTGTGAGTATGTTATTAATGCCATTACTGTAATAATGTCAGCATTCTAAAAATTTAATTTCCCGGATACACAAAATAAAATAAATAAATGTATGTTTTAGTTTCTCATTTAAAGAGTTGACTCACTTTGCATACACAGCAACAAATCAGCGATAAAATCTCTTTTAAACGACTCAAACAACTGCTGATAATTCGTAATTGCAATCACTTTTTGATTTGCATGGAGCAATTGGGGCTGCCATCTAACGAAGTTTTATGGCAGTTAATTCTTCATCGGCAGCTGCTTTACACGCTTTTATTCGTACTTCCTCCAGTAATACACCGTGCTAGTTTACGATGGTTTCATCTGTCGTTTCGGGACGTTCTGCACACGAATCATCTTGCAAAGAGGAACGGACAGGTCTGAATTCAAGCACCCAATCCCTAACTATTGAAATCGAAGGAAACTCTTCACAAACTATCAACTTAGATGATTTTCAGCTAACTGTAAACCGTCCAAGAAATGTAATAAATGCACGATATTCTATCTTATCCTTCTGAGTGAAACATTTCGAGCACAACTAGTTTAAAAAGCCGTGTAATTAACATTACTCTACACAGAAAGTTGATGCCTGATTAATGTAATTTTGTAACAGATAGGAACACATCTCAAAAAATATATGATTGATAACAAAGCCGTTTCTCTGTTGAACAGAGAACCCTTCGACTTCCTCACACTCTGTAATCCAGTGTTTGCAGTTACGTTGATCTATGAGCTGCAGGTCATCGTGGACACTAGTAATGCAATATGAAAACAAATTATTCAGTATATAATAGACTACGCAGTTGTGACAGTAAATACCCCAAACAGTAATATGGTAAAACTGTAGTACAGAGCGTATCAAAAAGCATCATTCGATTTGGCAAGTCTATATTACAGAAACTAATAAACGTATACAATGAATTTTGTTTTTTGATGAACGGACAACTCAAATGGGTTTTTTTCGTCCCTTTTCGTAGATGTTCAATATGCCACCCGATAAGTACACGGCATATATCAATGCAGTATTCAGATTGTTCCCACACTAAAGCGAGTATGTCTTGAGTTACAGCTCCCACAGATGATGTTATGCGATGTCTTAGTTCATTAATTGTTATTGGTAACAGGGGCACATAAACAGAGTCTTTTATAAACCTCCACAAGAAAAAATCACACAAAGGTCCGGTGACCTTGAGGGCGAGTAATGTGAGGCTGAATCATTTGGTCCAGTGCGACCGATCCAAGGTTCAGTAATCCTTTGATTTAAAAATTCCCGCACTTCCAGATACCAGTGTGGTGGTGCCCCATTCTATACCAAAATGAAGTCGTTCGAATCAGTCTCCAACTGTGGGAAAATAAAGTTCTCAAGCATATCGAGATATGCGCTTCCTGTAACAGTGTTCTAGGCAAAGAAAAATGGACTATACAATTTTTCCTGCGAAACTGCACAAAGAACATTAAATTTTGGAGAGTCCCTCTCATCATGTACAGCTACATGTGATTGCTCCGTATCCCATATTCTCACGTTATGATGGTTCACCTTCCAATTTACCTCCACGAAGAGCTTGCAGTAGCTGAATTTTGTATGGTTTCATGAGTAAACGTCGACGCAACACACGCCAGACGGACATAGGGGGCATGTGGAGCTGTCGAGCTGCACGGCGAACGGATTTCTGCGGACTCCTTGTGAAACTATGGCGGATGCGTACGATGCTTGTGTCAGACAATCGCAGACGGCCCGGCGATTTGCCTTTACAGAAACAACCTTTTTCTCCGAACTGTTCATGCCATCGTCTAATGCTCTATGCTGCAGGAGGATCCACACCATATTCAGTACGAATGTCACGCTTAACAATTCTTACCGATCCGCACTGCGCAAAACGTAGAACAAAAAACGCTTTCCGTTTCCCCGTTTTTACTAGAATGAAGTGGACGCACACTGCTGCTACCTAGCGGGAATCATGTAAAACTCGAGAATTTGCTCTTTCCAACAGTACGTTGTTCACGCACATATCTCAAATAACATAATAGTTATGATTTTTTAAAATCGGATGATTCTTTTTGACAAACCCTGTATTTTTATCTGATATGCAGTGCTATGAGAAACCATTGGAGAATGGTTTCCTAACATTGTCAATGCTCTGTAATCGAGCAACTGGAATCAATATCTGTTGGAGTTCATTAATTTCTATATCACCATCAATTGAAAACCAGAGGATCCCACGTCGAAGGCGATAGTACCACACCAGCCACTATGTATGACTTATTCTGAACGACGTAATTAATGGTGACAGAATTGGATTTATAGCTGTAGCTTACTTGGTAGCTTTATGAAGCGATTCCCTGTGAATTGACATAAAAGTTTTCTGGGTTTGGTACCGCGTCATAATGTAAAAAAACTACTGCTGCTATAGAAAAGCCAACGTTTCGGCCACGATTGCAGCGGCCTTCTTCTGGGTCTAATGGTGCGTTCTAGCTATGCAGTGTCCTTTATATTTTGTTGTTAGTGTTCACTGCGCATGCCATTACGTCATAATTTTAAAAAGGTAGTTGGTTTATTGGTCACTTAAGGAAGAAGGAGAGGGAACTTTATTTTAATAGGTTATTGCGGTGGAGGGAGAACGTGACCTCTGTTATCCATTGGCTCTTGTGTTATGTGCCATGATTGGTGGCCACCGTCGAATGAGAAGTTTGCTGTGTGTTTACCAACTGCTGGACGTCGGCCGCGCGGCGGCAGTTACTCGCCGGTAGTGCTCGTGCCTCGTGTTGACAGTGCGGTCTGTTGGGCTCTGATTGCTGGCAGCCAAGATGGGGCAAGCCGGAGTCCATCCTCCCTGTTCATGTTGTTAGGGTGTTTGAGAATTTCGATGGCCTCTCTGATTTTGCGTTTCGTCATAGTTGGCTGCTTGGCCAACACACAGGCTTCGCTGAATTTTATTTCTTTTCCGCAGTCATGGTGATGTTCTGCCACTGCGGATTTATTGTGTTGCCCTAGACGAATGTAACGCTCGTGCTCCCGAATGCGCGTTGTTATTGGCCCCTGTGAATTGTCATTAATTTTCAAACCGCAGTAGCTTGTAACTATTCTTACTGCGCAAGATTATTTATAAAATATTTATAACTCACTATAGGAGAAAAACTCAATTCTAGCATTTTATCAGTTCAAAGGAACTCCCTATACGATGAAATTTAGAGTTTTTCTTCCGACAAAATATTTACGTTATTTTTTCTAACCCGCTGGGCTATGCGAAACTGTGGTATAATGTAATCCTAATGGTGCCATTGTCTGTATGATCTGGCAGGTGGATGTCATTGAATTCCGTAAGACCATCGAGTTCAAACCGGATATCTGACTCCTAAAGAGAACGTATACTCATACCCACTCTATGTAGTGTGAGTGTAAACAAGCATACCACTATGGCAAAAAATTGCTTTTATCCAGCAAGGATTTACGCAGCACTCCATGACAGTGGAATACAATTTTAGACAAAGCTTACTCTTTAAAAGCTAAATCATATTAGCAGTATCAAAAGGTCGGATTGTGCAGTTTTTCTAATGACGACACGCCTATTTTTCTCATGACGTCACTGGGGGCTCAACTTTTTTAAATCAACTTGACTTCTACTACTTTTATGATTTGACACTGCTCCTCTACAGCATAATGTAAGTGGTGTATTACATCTGCATTGTTACTGAACATACGTAAATATTGTCTCTCAACTATTATAAGAAACTATCTGCATGCCCATTACACTATTTATTAACATTTGGCACTTTCAGATACACTTGAAAATGACCTAATATACTCCTAAAGGCCGAAACTGGCGGTGTGAACTTCATGCAGTTCTAAAGAAGCAATTGGTGCCTGTTTTCATTAATTAAACAACAGTTTCGGAATCAGCACCATCCAGACGTGGAGAAACTAATCATCAATGTAGTAGTAGAATGTAGTAGTAGCAGCTTTATTCATCAGTAGATCTCTTTTTACAAGAATATAGGACATGTCAAAGTATTTACAAGTTTACACCAATTTAAAATAAGCTAATTCGTATACACATACATTTACAGACTTATAGTCAGAGACAATCATTAGATTTACTCCTGGTATACAATACTTTGTTTACAAATAACATATTAAGTAATGTAATGCCACAGTGTTCGCTCATATCTCACTATCAGTCACTGCACACACTATATACACATTGTTTCATAGTACTTCACTCACTACACACACAAACACACACACACACACACACACACACACTGGTGATCTCTGGGCGACCGGCCGGAGTGGCCGAGCGTTTCTAGGCACTTCAGTCTGGAACCGCGCGACCGCTACGGTGGCAGGTTCGAATCCTGCCTCGGGCATGGATGTGTGTGACGTCATTAGGTTAGTTAGGTTTAAGTAGTTCTAAGTTCTAGGGGACTGATGACCTCAGCTGTTAAGTCCCATAGTGCTCAGAGACATTTTTGATCTCTGGGACAGTTTCTGCACCAAAAGTTCCCATTTGCTATACTGGGTAATTGAGTCAGCATCCTTCTGTAATGAATGAGATGTTGAGCTTAGAAAGAGGAACAGGTGTTAGTATTGTGCAATGCATAGCTTGGGGGTAAGGTTTTCTAGAAAAGGAAAAAAGAAGGAAAAAACATAGTGGGAAGGTGTTATGTGGAATGCTGGATGTTTCAGAATCATTATTATTATTATTTATCTGTAAAACATTTTTTACCAAACCCCTACTCTGTTTTATCTAAGTAATCCTTCAATGTATAAAATGTATTGCGTAACATGTACCTTTTAGCTGCCTTTTTAAATATGTGTATTTTTGCAATTTCTTTAATCTCTTTTGGTAATTTATTGGGCAGTTTTATTCCTTGGTAAAAAAATGCTGTTTTGAGTTTTATGTTTATTTTTTCTTGGTAAATGTAAGTTGAGTGTAGCTCTTGTTCCACGGTCATGGACAGAGCTGTTTGTGCAGTAATTACCAATGTTATTTTTGCTGTGTAAACTGACTGGTAAATGTATACACACAGAGCAGTTAAAAATCCCCAGTGTTTCGAACAGCCCACCACTTCTTGCTGTTCTTTATTTACAACTCGTAAGCTGCACTAATAGTTCACTGACAAATTCTTCTCGGGAAATCGGTTTAGTGAAATCATCTAAAAAACGAAGTTTTTTACTCAACTGATTTCGCTAGAAGAATTCATCCAGCTATGAAATGTTTCTAGAGGACAGTTGTTACCTCCAAATGATCGTAGGATGTCGTTGTGTTTTACGTATCGTTTTTTAAATGTTCTTGAGTATATTTGTTCTCGAAAACTGTTAGTACGATTTGATACATAGACACGTGTAAAACCGCATGTTAGGACCATCTGTCGATGAGTGGCTACCCACTCTCTACTATGCTGCTGGCCGTTAAAATTGCAACAGAAGGAAGGACAGGAAATGACGGACTTGCACTTTCCACGCATCCAATGTTATTGTAGTGAAAGTTACCTAAACAAATAAAAATATTCATTGAAGTACTCTGTTTCTGATTGTAAGCCTGAGCTGTGATAATAAATGAACTGTCGTGATGAAACCTGTACTGTCGTAACGTGAAACCCAAGCTACAGTGTTAAAGTAATTATTTGTCACAATGAAAAGGGAAGTATTTCATTCTGCAGAAGTTAGCGATTTTGAACATTATAAAGTGGCTCAATAACTTGGACGTGAAACGTATAGTAATTGGCTTTGCAAAATCTGATCACAAACACTGTCTCTGAATAACATAAGTTGGCCCTGACTGAATAAATAAAAAAAATTATAATATTTTCTTCTTACCTCTGTTCTGCGCAGTACTGCCCTGTCTTTTGCGCCGCTATGCTAAAGCTGCAAATTACTGTATCTACATAGAGACACTTTAGAGGTGCAATGAGTTCTCTGTTAATTGCAAATCGAACAGTTTATCGAACATACTTGGTTGGATTATCCACTAAAAAGAGTTGTAAGAGAAAGGTTGGTAAGAAAATGTAATATGCGCAAAAATGACAACACTACGTTTTTTTTTGTATACTGAGAAAAAGTGCTCAAGGCAGATCTTAAATTTAATGACCTTCTCAACGTTCAAACAATTCACTTTTCTGTCTCTCAAATCTAACAACTTTCAGTACAATAACCAAGTTAGTTCCATGGCGCAGCAATAGTGAAGAAAACGTAACACCATTATTGTATTTACATGACATTCCATTAGGTTTCTTCCTTCACAAATCAGTTCCATAATCATGTCGATTGAACAAAATGATAAATTGAGACATTAAATTTGAATCATAATATTGCCATACCTTCCTCACTAACACTCGTAACATTGTCAGCCTAACACCTGTGAACTTCGATAGCTCTCTCTACCAAAGCTAAACATTGTCTACTCCCACTGCTCCCTTAAGCAGCTCAACGATGTTAGCTAACTTCTGCGATACAGCTTGAAACATCGCTGCTCGCTCACAATCGATCCAGATACAAAGAAATTCAGATACTAAAATTATACATGACACTTATCAGCTGGAAGGATTCTGTCACACGCTTAAATTTAAAGGTGATCCGCGGTATACAGGGTACGAAATATACTCCAGAGATTTACAATCCCTTGTAGCAATGACGGCTCTAACAGGGCTGGACATCGAGTCGAACGCATATTGGGTGACAGATGCGACACGGATACATTATTTCACGCTGTTTCAATTCCGTGCAAGAGTTCACCACTCGTAGGTGCTGCCGAATGGTGACGTATGATCTTTCGGCAACCAGTCACAGATGCTTTCAGTGGGCGAGACAATCTGTAAAACGTGCTGCCCAGTGCCACAGTTGATTATCCTTTGTACCGAGGTAGGTCAGTAGCAGAGTCTAGTAGCAGAGTCTGAGCACTACGCTGATGGTATGAGTTTAGATTTTTTTGTTTATTTATTTTTTTGGTCGTCAGTCTTCTGACTGGTTTGAAGTGTCCCGCCACGAATTCCTCTCCTGTGCTAACTTCTGCATCTCAGAGTAGCACTTGCAACCTACGTCCTCAATTATTTTCCGGATGTATTCCAATCTCTGTGTTCCTCCACAGGGTGAAAAGTATTTAAACCGACAAACTCTGGGAGGTTGTAGGGGACATCAAAACAAATATTTTTCCCTAATGTCATTTTTTCCTTTGAGGATTATTTGAACCGGTGGAGGCCGTATTAAGATCTTCAGTTGTTAGAGGCCGTATTACGATCTTCAGTTGTTAGAGGGCGTATTACGCTCTTCAGTTGTAGGCAACTTCTGTCCACCAGTGTAGTAGTGCATTGTCTCTGTTTACTAATGGAGCGATACACCAGGAGTGAGTACACTGATATGGTTGGTGCGTACTACGTAACGCACCACAACGGACGAGCTGCACAGGAGGTTTATCAACAATAATATCCTAATCGCCGTATCCCGCATCATACGACCTTTGCTGCTGTGTACCAACGTCTGCGTGAAACCGGGTCATTTAGCAGATTACCTGGACATGGACGTCGTCGCACGGTAATCAATTGATTACTCTAGAACAGATAGTCGTTGCTAAAGGATGGAGCGTTAGGTAACTATGTATTTATGGATGAGTTTACGACAAAATATTGTGGAAAATACGATGCTTCTCCAATTGGTAAAAATTTTAAATTCGACCTTTCCTTTGTTCGCACAAATACGAACAGATATTTGGTAATTACAATAGAACAATGTGGTTGTTTTGGGACGACATACACGAAACTCGAGATGAAACTACATAGAGCATCTTTCGGATTCTACAGCCACATCTGCGGGAAGAGCAGATTTTACGAACAAAATATTTGAAACGTAATAAATAAAAAAATAAATAAAGTATCAATTAAAAATCAAGTGCTGTGAACGGTTGTATCGACTGTAGGACACAACCACAGAAAAAAATGTAAAATTACGTACTTCCATTATTTTTGTGATTATCATTTATATTTTGCTGAATGTCTCACTGTAAATTTGTTGTTTATGTATGGTAATCGAATATAGTGGTATTATTTAATATTTGCTTCACATTATGTTGAAATTCATCCTCAACTATACTGCTTCTTGACATGGCGAAAGGTTCTGTGTTCATCAAATGTACATAAATACTCCAGTATGAACCGTTTCTTCGGTGAGTAAATGTTTTCTAAGTCCGATAAAAGAAGTTTTCATTTGAAGAGATATCCAAGGTCAAGTAAAAGAATCAGAACAGACCTTACACAGAAAGCCGTTATCAAGCGAGCCTAACAAAAGTAATGTTTTTACAAACGTTATTTATTTAAAAAATTAATTGCTTTAACAAGTGTTGTTCACACCCTATCATTCATCCATGCACGATCCTCTCAGAATCAGTAATAAAGGAAAATTTAAAGGATGACGCAGATAGTCGGATGCGTGATGAGATTTATATGCAGAAAAATTTGGGAACAATTTCTCTGCAACAGTGAATTCAACGACTGTCCTCAACGTATCACGAGTTAGTTAGTGGAGAAGCTTCCCAAAAGTCTATACGCTGTAACGGGTGGAAAAACTATAATACTCTTCTGCTCAATATAACCTTTATTTGTCTAGATGGCGATTTCGATTGTGTTAGAAATCCTCTTCAGACCAAAACCAGACAGTAAAAAATATTTTTCAGAATAATTTCTATCTAATTACAATGTGTACAATATAAAAGCAAACAAAGTAACGAAGAACATACCATAAAATATCGTTACCGAGTGTATGCGTTACATGTTGTATAATCAAGTATCAAGTACTGATCACTAAAACCACTGTGTTTGTGATACTGCTGTTTCAGGCAAAAAGAATCGTGCATTTGCTACAGGGCAGCACTGTGTGTACAATTACATAATTAAATTTGTCATTTTAAACAAAGTTGAACAACATACAAAGAATCTTGGCAGATTAACTCATAATAGCAACAGAGGTCAACAAATGAAGTGTTAAAAGTGTGGTGAGCGTAAGTGAGAAGATAAAACAATAATTCCAATGAACAGAATACAGACTGATAATGGAAGCTTATCCTTAGAAAATTACGAAGTAATTTAACAAAAAAAATAATAATAATAAAAATTCAAGTTACAAAAAAGTAGGCTGTACCATTATAAAGTTCATTTCATATCAGTTAACTACGAAATAATGTAACCAATAAAACGCAAAATACGGAAGGGCAGAGAGTGAAAGTTGCGCCATTAGAGTGACTGGTGGGTCACGTCGTCCAGAAAAGGACCTTTTCAGTCTATCCCAGGCACGTTCGATAGCTTTCATGTCTGGAGAACATGCTGGCCACTCTAGTTGAGCGATGTCGTTATCCTGAACGAAGTCCTTCACAAGATGTGAACGATGGGGGCGCGATTTGTCGTCCACGAAGACGATTGCCTCGCCAATATGCCAATATGCAGTCGTAGGATGGTATACACGTATCGTACAGCCGTTACGGCGCCTTCCACGGCCATTAGCGGCGTACGTCGGACCCACACAATGCCACCCCAAAACAGCGGGCAACCTCCACCTTGCTGCACTCGCTGGACAGTGTGTCTAAGGCGTTCAGCCTGACCGGGTTCACTCCAAACACGTCTCCGATGATTGTCTGGTTGAAGGCATATGCGACACTCATGCCAATCCTGAGCGGTCCATTCGGCATGTTGTTAGGCCCATCTGTACCGCACTGCATGGTGTCGTGGTTGCAAAGATGGACCTCGCCATGAACGCCGGGATTGAAGTTGCGCAACATGCAGTCTATTGCGAACAGTTTGAGTCGTAACATGACGTCCTGTGGCTACACGAAAAGCGTTATTCAATATGGTGGCGTTGCTGTCAGAGTTCCTCCGAGCCATAATCCGTAGGTAGCGGTCATCCATTGCAGACGTAGCCCTTGGGCGGCCTGAGCTAGGCATGTCATTGGCAGTTCCTGTCTCTTTTGTATCTCCTCCATGTCCGAACAGCCTCGCTTTGGTTCACTCCGAGACGCCTGGACACTTCCCTAGTTTCCTGACACAAAGTAATAATGCGGACGCAAACGAACCGCGGTGTTGGCCGTCTAGGCATCGCTGAACTACAGACAACACGAGCCGTTTACGTCCTCCCTGGTGGAATGACTGGAACTGATCAACAGTTGGACCTCCTCCGTCTAATAGGCACTGCTCATGCATGGTTGTTTACATCTTTTTGGACAGGTTTAGTGACATCTCTGAACAGTCAAAGGGACTGTGTCTGTGATACAATATTCTCAGTCAACGTCTATCTTCAGGAGTTCTGGGAACTAGGGTGATGCAAAACTTTTTTTGATGTGATCAATATCAATTTTTTTTTACTTTGGCCTGTAGACAAATTATTTTGTGTGTGTTTTTAACCATTCAGTCTCACGTCAACCCGCTTCCGTTAGTATTCTATGAAGATGATTCGCAGGCGAACATAACCGCCAACTGCGCGGACCGTCGAATTTCCATTGAACCAAATAAATGACATCACAAGACACAGTAAAGAAGAAACCGGCTCAGCTGAATATCGAAAACTACGAGCTGTTAGTGACAGAGCGACGGGAGCGTGGCAGCTGGTCGGTTTGACAGTTGCAGCTGTGCATTACTTCAAATGACACTGCAGATTCTGAGTAATGGAATGCGTCCCACACTGGTGGCGGCCGTATTAGAATGAAGGAAATATGTGTTTTTATTTGTGTTGGAGGCTAATAATAAAACAATACGATGCAAAGTTTTTTTTTTATTCAAACATTTAAGATCATCTCAAGCATCGTATGAAGCCGAGGAGCTTCAACTCTGGACGAGACGTAACAGTGTATCTACGGAAGTTGTGGATCCGAGATGCTATGGGTGGGGGCTCAATAATCATAGGTATAACTTCTACACGGTTTTAGATTCATTGGTGGATTATTGGGACAGACAACAGAAGGTTCCAGTGATACTTGACAGAATAGAATAATATAGTTTAACAAACGCAATACTGACCATACGACTTACCTTAGAAGAAAGATTAAGGAAAGGCAAACCTCCGTTTCTAGCATTTGTTGACTCAGAGAAAGCTTTTGACAATGTTGACTGGAATACTCTCTTTCAAATTCTGAAGGTGGCAGGGGTAAAATACAGGGAGGCTATTAACAATTTGTACAGAAACCGGATGGCAGTTATAAGAGTCGAGGGACATGAAAGGGACGCAGTGGTTGGGAAGGGAGTGAGACAGGGTTTTAGCCTCTCGCCGATCTTATTCAATCTGTATATTGAGCAAGCAGTAAAGGAAACAAAAGAATAATTCGGAGTAGGTACTAAAATCCATGGAGAAGAAATAAAAACTTTGAGGTTCTCCGATGACACTGTAATTCTGTCAGAGACAGCAAAGTACTTGGAACAGCAATTGAACGGAATGGACAGTGTCTTTAAAGGAGGATATAAGATAAACATCAACAAAAGCAAAACGAGGATAATGGAATGTAGTCGAATTAAGTCGAGTGATGCTGAGGGAATTAGATTAGGAAATGAGACGCTAAAAGTAGTAAAGGAGTTTTGCTATTTGGGGAGCAAAATAACTGATGATGATCGAAGTAGAGAGTGTATAAAATGTAGACTGGTAATGGCAAGGAAAGCGTTTCCGCAGAAGAGAAATTTGTTAACATCGAGTATAGATTTAAGTGCCAAGAAGTCGTGTCTGAAAGTATTTGTATGGAGTGTAGCCATGTATGGAAGTGAAACACGGACGATAAATAGTTTGGACAAGAATAGAATAGAATCTCTCGAAATGTCGTGGTACAAAAGAATGCTGATGATTAGATGGGTAGATCACATAACTAGTGTGGAGGTATTGAATAGATTTGGGGAGAAAAGGAGTTTGTGGCACAACTTGACTAGAAGAAGGGATCGGTTGATAGGACATGTTCTGAGGCATCAATGGATCACCAATTGAGTATTGGAGAGCAGCGTGGCAGGTAAAAATCGTAGAGGCAGACCAAGAGATGAATACACTAAGCAGATTCAGAAGGATGTAGGTTGCAGCAGGTACTAGGAGATGAAAAAGCTTGCACAGGATAGAGCAGCATGGAGAGCTGTATGAAACCAGACTCAGGACTGAAGACCACAACAATAATAACAAATATACCAGGGGAAATCACTGAATGCATGATGTGGAACATGTTTCAACCCGTGTACGAAAATTACGAGAAATACAGATACCTAAAGCAAGTAATTGGAAGGGGATTTAAACCCTGTTTCCTAAACAGTAATCCAGTACCTCTACCACTGTGTTACCTCACGTGATCTCATGTAAGTGGGAGTAGAAATCAAATACTACAATACAGAGCGCTAAACACGAAGGCGTGTAGTTACAAGATCCGTCTGAAGTGATTCCAATTATCGAAGACAAAGTGGCAGGAATTCAGTCTTCTCCGAACGAAGACTACAAGTGCCAATCCGTTGTATTAAGCAGAGGCTGTAAACGGCTGCTCCGGTTCCACGTTTTCATTCAACGCATTAATTCGAGGAGACAGCAGAGCCGGGAGCAAGACTGCTGCAATTACTGCAGCGCAGCGCGCGGGGGGGCGGTCCCGGGGCGGCAAGATGTCGTAATTAAACCGTCGCCCGCTAAGTCTCCCATTCACCTCCATTTCGCCGCGCCACCCAGGGAGATGTTTACCAAGGCGCGCCTCTCTCTGTGCTCTTAGCCCGTAACACTGCCCGACACTGCGGGGGCGGGAACTCACCGTGGCGCTGCTACGTACCCTACTTGCTGCGCGCCGCCGCCGCCGCCGACACTACCTAACACAAGAGCGGCAGCGGGAGAGCTCCGGCTGGAACACTAATTTCGCTGAAAGGCGACTCCGGTCCGTAAGCTCCCTTCTTACAGCTTCCCTGTTTCTGCGAAGTCGTTTCCAGCGCATAATCGTTCTCGTATTGCAGGTACTGCGTTTGTGAAATGCCAGCAGTTTTGAAATACTAATTAATCTTCTTTTGTGTTGTGATAGCAAAACATCAGTAACACTCCCTCCTTTCCCTGATTCTAAAATCGTACTGCCATTCAAACGTCCCCTTTGGAAAATTATGAATTACTGTGCTGGTAAACCGCTTACCGCTACTGTCGCAGGTTCGATTCCTGCCTTGGGCATGGATGTTTGTGATTTCCTTAGGTTAGTTAGGTTTAAGTAGTTCTAAGTTCTAGGGGACTGATGACCTCAGAAGTTAAGTTCCACAGTGCTCAGAGCCATTTGTCACTAACTCTGTTCCCAACACATTTCGCAGACACTATCCACATATGCCGCTGAATGTACCTAGAACAATATATCATTGTACGGTCCGTAGTTCAGGAGATATGACATCATAAACGCATTTAAAACTGCCCCATGAAGCGTGACCTTTTAATTTATTACTCCTTTACTACTAACCCTGCTGGCGAGACATTCCGCAGAGTAATACATATAACAATGATGTATCTGCAGAATTATAGCGCTGTTCAGGACATAGATAGGACGAAACTCGCTACACATACAGATGAAATTGTGTACAAATACGTCGGAAATACATTAACTATACGAGAAATATGTTTGAAATATACACAAGCAAGCAATGCCACAAGTAAAAAGCTCATCCGAAAACCCCAGAACGATTCCAATGATATTTGGTACACAAATTAGTTCAAAAAATGTTCAAATGTGTATGAAATCTTATGGGACTTAACTGCTAAGGTCACCAGTCCCTAAGCTTACACACTACTTAACCTAAATTATTCTAAGGACAAACACACACACCCATGCCCGAGGGAGGACTCGAACCTCAGCTGGGACTAGCCGCACAGTCCATGACTGCAGTGCACAGACCGCTCGGCTAATCCCGCGCGGCACACATATTAGTTACATCTGGAAAGATAGACTGTAGGGACAAGAATCACGAGCCTCCTATTGGAGTGAGCACGTTAATGGGGAGGACAAGGGGGAGGCGGAGATGGACAGACAGCGAGAGGGAATGAGGAGATAGGCAAGGTACGAGGAGGAGTAGATGGACTGAGATAGGGGATGGGGAAATAGACGGAGAGAGGGGATATGAGTAGATGGAAGAAGAAAGAAAGAGGAGGTGTAGGGCAGAGACAGCGGGAGGAAGGGATAGCCAGAGTAATGGGGGAGCAGGAGATGACCAGGGCAAGGAGAGAGGAGGGAATTCACACAGAAAGGAAAGGGGGAGAGGGGAAGGAGAGGAGGGAGCAGGAGATGGAGAAAGATAGGAGAGATCAGGAGATGGGGTAAGGAGGAGATGGAAATAGTGAGGGGAAGGGGGAGGTGGAATTACAAGGGGGAGGGGGAGATGTACAGAGCGGTAGGAGCAAATGGACAGTGGGGGATGGACATATTGACAGAGAAAGGGAGGAAGGAGGAGATGGACTGAGGAGCAAGAGTAGATGCACTGAGAGTGGGGGTGGAGGAGGTGCACAGAGAGGGGATGGAGGAGATGAAGGAGGAGATGGAGAGAGAGACTGAGAAGGAGGAGATAGTCTAACAGAAGAATGGAATAAGTGCATACCCAGGCAACGCCGGATATGCAGCTAGTACTGGATGAAAATGGTATGGATAATTAGCGCGCCGTTGAGTTACGCTGCCTCAAGCTGTAATATTTGTTTAACTTCTCATGGTTGGGATTCACAGTCATATAATATTTCTTAAAAGACATCATAGTCGCCGTTGAATGTATATTTCATACAGTCAACAGTGACTATGATGTCTTTTAAGAAATGTAATATTTGTCTTACTGTGTTAAACCTCTAACATACCTCTTAATGAGCAGATTATGAAAACATTTTACATTTTTAAATTCGGTCAATAATTTAATTAAATACTGAAAAAGAAATTTTTGTTACCTCTGGAAGTCGTCAGATAGGCCTTCTACAACTGGGGGTTGATGACAGTGGGTTGTATAGCATCCACGTCTCTATTTTACAGTCGATAAAAACATTTATTATTATTATTATTTTTAAATATATGATATCGTGAGAGACAAGTGTGACGTCGGAAAAACAGTTTGGTTTTACTAGTGCAGAGACGGTGTAACAGTATCTTCACAATCCACAGAAATTAGAGTGAAAACAATGATATTATTTAATCATAAGAACAATTATTATTATTATCACTGATTTTTTGCTGCACTTTTTTCTTCTTGTTTGAGTAGCTCTTTAATCTGCCACCTATGGTAAGGTCTGGTATTATTACTTTTATGAAAACTACCTATTGTAAATTATTGGAGAAAAATAGATAATAATGTTATTCAAGTTTATCTCATATTTTCTCTAAGATATACTATTCTTGATCCTCTACATTGTATCTTTACTTCGCTGCGGACGAGCTGCAACGCCACCATTAGCTATAATATATTTATATCATTTTATTGGCAACAGTTATAGTTTCATTTGAGACTGAAAATGCTGAGAACAATTATTTAATGCTGATTAATAATTTTTTCAAATCGAATTCAGTCAGTTATTTTCATGTAATCGGAACAGATCGATTCTGTGATACATCGATGTTCATTTATCTGCCGCCAAGGCATATATAGTTGCCACTGTAAAAAGAATCCACGTATAGGTAACTTGATTGTATATCAAAATCTATGCTACGAGAAACTATTTTAACTTCTACCATTCTTTGCTGGTGTCGGAGCATAAAACTTTATCAGCTAAAGCTCAGAAACCTTTTCAGTAAAATTCGCCAATTCCAGTGTTTTGTGTCTCCGTGTTATAAAAGTGAAGTGATTTTTAAGAGTGAACTAAGTCTGTATGAAAGTAGTCAACGAATCTAATTGAATAATTTTAAACAGATACACTTCTTTACAGACAACATATGAAAACGGTTGTTCACGTTCATGCTCATTTCATATTCTAGCCGGGTAATGCAGTAATTGAATGACAATTTAGAACGGTAGACATATTTAAATATTTATGTTGGACGCTGCTAAATTTACGCATTCACAACACAGTTTAAAAGACAGCACAACTGGGTTAGCCGTTGAGTAATGTAGCTTAGTATTTACCCACTGTAACTAAAGTTTATGAAATATTTGCCTTAAAAACAGCACTGAATTTACCTAACCTGATTTTAATTTCCGAGAGTTTCTTAGTTCAGTGTATCATGGAGCGGATTTTGTGGCGTTTTGTACGCTTGGCAAAAACATGATATTTACTAGTGCTGCCAGAAGCGATGAAAATCTGTACTATTGAAGGAAATGTATTTGCTTCCGAGCGCTGCCGAAGGTAAGCTGCCCTAGACGGGGAGTAATACTATACATATTGAAACGCTTGCGTCCGCTAGAAAGTAACTTCTGCAAGCACTTGTTGACGTGTTTACATCAGAATAAAAAGTTACGCAAATTTGCTTCTGCAAGTCAATTTGGAAAGTTGATTTCAGAAACTTGCTGTAAGTACTGGCAGAAGTGTTTCCACTAGAGTCGCGTCGTAGACAGGCGAGTGCAAGTTAATTATGTTGTGCTTAAAAACTAGAGCAGCCGCCACCGTTGTTGTATTATTATTAATGAATAAAAATCGAGACGAGAAACAAAAACTTCAGAAAAAAGAAATTTTACGGTGCAAAAATGGGTCCAGAGGAGTGCATATTTATCTTATCAAGAAACACTGTTGAATGAACACAAATCAGAGGACATCGTTTGTTTATGAAACTATATAGGAATGTCGTATACTAATTTGGAACATCTCTCGTCTATTCTACAATAAAATGTTTGGTAACAGTATACAAAAATGCGGCTATTGTAATTACTCTTAGATTTTTGGAAACAGTGTTTATTACGTTTATTGAAAATATCATGCATTTATGTTTACAATAATATCAATAAATCAGCTAAAATTTAAAAACGTCTGTATTGCTATTCTATTTTCCCTTCTAGTGACATAAACTGATTGGTAAATTTATTTCACACTTCCTCGGCTGACTGTGTCCAATCACATGCTTTGAGGGATTCCAGTGGTATATTTTGTTTCGACCCTTCTATCTTTCTGCCATTCTTCTTTTCGGCACTGACTTTTTCCTACCGCTAATGAACACACACAATAAGTTAGAGAAAAGCTTCTAGTAACTGACAAACTCTGTAAGCTGCAAGAAACTACAAGGAATTTTCACTCTGCAGCGAAATGTGCGCTGATCTGAAACTTCCTGTAAGTTAAAGCTATGCCGGACCGACACTCGAACCTGGGGACCAGGTCTGCCCCACAGTTTTAACCTGTCAGGATGTTTCATGCAGGAAACATGTTTCCAGTAACTTGCGGAGGCGACTTTGTGAAGTTGACTTGGTGGGAATGTTTCGACGTCAAAGAACTTGCAGGAGTAGCTACGACAGTAATGCGGTATTGTTTACAAGTATGTGTTCTGTTTGTGCGTCTTTATTGTTTTCTGAATTTACATCTACATACGTACTCCACGAGCTACCGTACGGTGCGTAGCAGAGGGTCCGCAGTACCACTGCTAGTCATTTCACTCACAAACAGAGAGACGGAAAAATGAATGTCTATAACGTCTCCGTGCGAGTCCAAATTTCTCGCATCTTATCTTCATGGTGTTTAGATAAAATGTAGGTTGGCTGCGTTATAATCATTCTTCAGTCAGTTTCAAATGCCGGTTCTCTAAATTTTCTCAATAGTGTTCCTCGTAAAGAACGTCGCCTTCCTTTCAGCCGAAGTTCTTTCCATTTGAGTTCCCGAAGCGTATCCGTAATACCTGCGCGTTGTTGGAACCCACCAAAAACAAATCTAACAGACTGCCTCTGTATTGCTGCGATGTATTCCTATAATCCGACTTGGTGGGGATGCAGAACACGCGAGCAGCACTCAAGAACAGATCCCACTAGTGCCCTACATGTGGTCTCCGTACAGATTAACCACACATTCCCAAAATTCTCTCAGTAAACCGAAGTCATGCACTCGCGTTTCTTTATGGAAGTGACTGTGTCAAGTAATGCACTACTAATACTGTATTCGAACATTAAGTACCATCGTACAATATGCGTTAGATGAGTATGTGCCAAGCAAGATCGTAAGAGGTGGAAAAGAGCCACCGTGATACAACAACCGTGTTAGGAAACTGCTGTGGAAGGAAAGGGAACTTCACAGCAAACATAAATACAGCCAAAGCCTTGCAGACAAACAGAAATTACGCGAAGCGAAATGTAGTGTGAGGAGGGCTATGCGAGAGGCGTTCAGTGAATTCGAAAGTAAAGTTCTATGTACTGACTTGGCAGAAAATCCTAGGAAATTTTGGTTTGATGTCAAAGCGGTAGGTGGATCAAAACAAAATGTCCAGACACTCTGTGACCAAAATGGTACTGAAACAGAGGATGACAGACTAAAGGCCGAAATACTAAATGTCCTTTTCCAAAGACGTTTCACAGAGGAAGACTGCACTGTAGTTCCTTCTCTAGATTGTCACACAGATGACAAAATGGTAGCTATCGAAATAGACGACACAGGGATAGAGAAACAATTAAAATCGCTCAAAAGAGGAAAGGCCGCTGGACCTGATGGGATACCAGTTCGATTTTACACAGAGTACGAGAAGGAACTTGCCCCCCTTCTTGCAGCGGTGTCCCGTAGGTCTCTAGAAGAGCGTAGCGTTCCAAAGGATTGGAAAAGGGCGCAGGTCATCCCTGTTTTCAAGAAGGGACGTCGAACAGATGTGCAGAACTATAGACCTATATCTCTAACGTCGATCAGTTGTAGAATTTTGGAACACGTATTATGTTCGAGTAAAATGACTTTTCTGGAGACTAGAAATCTACTCTGTAGGAAACAGCATGTGTTTCGAAAAAGACGATCGTGTGAAACCCAGATCGCGCTATTCGTCCACGAGACTCAGAGGGCCATAGACACGGGTTCCCAGATAGATTCCGTGTTTCTTGACTTCCGCAAGGCGTTCGATACAGTTCCCCACAGTCGTTTAATGAACAAAGTAAGAGCATATGGACTATCAGACCAATTGTGTGATTGGATTGAAGAGTTCCTAGATAACAGAACGGAGCATGTCATTCTCAATGGAGAAGTAAGAGTGATTTCAGGAGGTGCAGCAGGAGAGTGTCGTAGGACCGTTGCTATTCACAATATACATAAATGACCTTGTGGATAACATCGGAAGTTCACTGAGGCTTTTTGCGGATGATGCTGTGGTATATGGAGAGGTTGTAACAATGGAAAATTGTACTGAAATGCAGGAGGATCTGCAGCGAATTGACGCATGGTGCAGGGAATGGCAATTGAATCTCAATGTAGACAAGTGTAATGTGCTGCGAATACATAGAAAGAAAGATCCCTTATCATTTAGCTACAATATAGCAGGTCAGCAACTGGAAGCAGTTAATTCCATGAATTATCTGGGAGTAGGCATTAGGAGTGATTTAAAATGGAATGATCATATAAAGTTGATCGTCGGTAAAGCAGATGCCAGACTGAGATTCATTGGAAGAATCCTAAGGAAATGCAATCAGAAAACAAAGGAAGTAGGTTACAGTACACTTATTCGCCCACTGCTTAAATACTGCTCAGCAGTGTGGGATCCGTACCAGATAAGGTTGATAGAAGAGACAGAGAATATCCAACGGAGAGCAGCGCGCTTCGTTACAGGATCTTTTAGTAATCGCGAAAGCGTTACGGAGATGATAGATAAACTCCAGTGGAAGATTCTGCAGGAGAGACGCTCAGTAGCTTGGTACGGGCTTTTGTTGAAGTTTCGAGAACATACCTTCACCGAGGAGTCAAGCAGTATATTGCACCCTCCTACGTATATCTCGCGAAGAGACCATGAGTATAAAATCAGAGAGATTAGAGCCCACACAGAGGCATACCGACAATCCTTCTTTCCACGAACAATACGAGTTTGGAATATAAGGGAGACCGATAGAAGTATTCAAGGTACCCTCCGACACACACCGTCAGGTGGCTTGCGGAGTATGGATGTAAATGCAGATACGCCGCGTGGAGTAGTCGTGCGGTCTAAGGGGCCTTGCCACGGTTCGCTGCGTCGGAGGTTCGTGTTCTCCCTGGGGCAAGGGTGTGTGTGTTGTCGTTAGTGTAAGTTAGTTTAAGTTAGATTGAGAAGTGTGTAAGCCTAGGGATCGTTGACCTTAGCAGTTTGGTCCCATAGAACCTTACCACAAATTTCCAAATTTCGAACATTAGGGGATTGTTTTTCCTACTCATTGCGGGGCATTGTGGATTCTGTGGATTGGCAAGGGCTACAGGAGTCCGTCAGAGGTGAAGGTGGCTGCAGCAAGAGAGATGCCGTGCATGAAGACTCTTTATTATGCCAACAAACTGCAGCGTTACATGTGCGTGCCCTCTCCCAATGTCTGGCATTGACTCACAGCGGCCATGTTCCATGGACATGGTCAGGTGCCTGTCTTGTAGCTTACGTTGGCGAGGAGTGGTTGGCATACCCGGGCAGTGCTGTATCAGATATGGCCAGCTTATGTCGTTGTTACATTTATGACGGGGTAGCAGTGTTGCGACCAGCTGAGGGGACTGTCGGGCTGTGGCAGGCACGCTACTATTTGGTGACTAGGCCTGCATCTGTTCGACCCTCGCCAGTTCTTGCTGCGGCAGCCAACAGAACGTTGGTGGCTTCGTTGCAGCAGCCAACACACATTGGTGGCCGGACGTCAGTTCTTATATGAGCAAAGGCAGGTCTTGTTGCGGATCGAAATGACTCGAAACATAAGTGATCGCCCCAGCACCTAGTTCGTGGTCCAGGAGCTGCTAGAATGGTATAGGTGCTGAGTTGGAGGGTGTCGACAAGCTTTCGGACTTCAGCATCAGGCCCTGACTAGTGCATGTACCGCTAGACGCCTCCCCTACTGGAATAATTCGGCCCACTACATTCTTGAGCGTCTAAAGACTGCCTGCAACAAAGAAGTTGTACTGAAGCTTACATTTTGCTAAACACTAGTCCGGAGTACAGATTCTAAATTAGCTGTCTGTACTCTTCAGTCCGCTATTTGTATGTTCACTGTCGGCCGGACGCTGTGGCCGAGCGGTTCTAGGCGCTTCAGTCTGGAACCACGCGACCGCTACGGTGGCAGGTTCGAATCCTGCCTAGGGCATGGATGTGTGTGACGTCCTTAGGTTAGTTAGGTTTAAGCAGTTGTAAGTTCTAGGGGACCGATGACCTCAGATGTGAAGTCTCGTAGTGCTCAGAGCCATTTGAACCATTTTTTGTTCACTGTCTTCACTGTACCACTTTTTTGGGCTCGGTCACTTTGACACAATAACGAATGACAAATTTCACTAATGTGCATACGATTAGTTCTAGTCATTGGCTGGTTCAAAAACTACGCACAAGTTCTGTGTCTCTGACACTGATATATCTGGAATATGTTATTATACTTGGCTCCACATTACACTTGACCACACTTCACTCTATGGTCCGCTCACTGCTTCCTGCAAAATGTTCTACGATGTTCCATCGAATATCTAGGAAAAATAGTTCATAAAACACTTACAGCACACGATGTTCACTTGTTCCCAGTGCTAAATCAACTCTCAGAAAAAATGTTTTGGGCACGCGGAAGGCATTCTAACAACATTACGAAACTATGTATCCACTTTTTCTCACGTATTCCTCTCCTTGACTCGTTTGCTTAACTTTGAAATGTACCAGTTATCCTAAACTAGTTATCAGACATCGCAAAATGATCAACATGTTGCAATGCATAACATTAAAACTTGCCTACCACACTAAATTACACACATCTTCCACTATACACCCCAAACATCACAAATTCTTCGTAAATACAGATCCATCCAACGGCGGCAGCGTAGAAGTTCGTTTAACCTAATGAATTAATTAATATAACTATAGTTCGTTTAATCTAATGACTAACTATAAAAATGTCTCCTGTACATTCCTAAGCAACTCACCTGCGTGAATACAATATCTTCTATTATTGGAATCCCGGCATTCCTAAATGCATTCAAGCATAGACGCACTCATAACATACACACACACTTGTACAGAAAATAGCTTAACCTAAACATTTCAGAAAAAGTAGAGAATCCTAATAAAGTCACTAAGTCGTTTTATAATGCCCAGTAGTCGCGGAAAAGTATCACTTAATCCTAATCTGCATCTTTCACCCCGAGAAACCTGTCCAGTGTATCGTGCTCCATGAGATCTGCAATGCCTTGACAGTTGATTTTCCAGCTACACCTACGATACTCCATACCTGTTCTGCCTTACACTGATTCCGACAGTAAACTTAGTATCCTGTTTCTTGACAAATCTGGAACTGTATAGTTGACGACGTAAGGGCCAAATAATTGTCTCGCACCTCCGTGGCGCCTTCAGCGTATTGTTGCTTTGAGTTAGAGCTACGTGATCCAAAGATAAAAAACCCAAACCCTAAGATTCTGTGGCGACTCAGATCTACGTTTTATCTTGTCAGCGCCGTTCCACGGCTTACAACTACCTTCCTAGAAAATAGAACAAGCAATAGGGGTGTGGTGCACAAACTGAAAAAGAAAGGAGAGCTCCACACAGAATTCAAGCACTCTGTGGACACCAAACCACACACGTACTAGCGTAGATCCTTGAGGAACTTCTACACTTATAACTTACATGACAATACCGGTATTAAATTATGCCTACACTCTTCTACCATTTGGACGACCTTTTCCCACTCATTCTTGCCTATACCTCCGCAACATACACTTGCCTTCATTCGCGACATATTCTACCCAAAAAGGAACAAGGTATTGAACACAGAATCAGGAAAAATGGTTAAAAGGACTCAACGAGCGGCTATAATAAGCAAACACTGCTGCTAATTCTTGGCGATCGCAGCATCTTTGCATGCGAAGTTCAGAAGAACGCGAAATCCCGAAGATTGGCTAAAATTTACAGACGCGCGAAATTTGGCACGGATTTCAATGCGAGATGCCTTTAATAGTTTCCACAACGAAACATTGTCTCGAAATTTGGTAGAAAATCCGAAGAAATTCTGGTCGTATGTAAAGTAAACAAGCGGCAAGACGCCGTCAATACCTTCACAGTGCCGATGGTACTGTTACCGACGACTGTGCCGCTAAAGCGGAGTTATTGAACGCAGTTTTACGAAATTCCTTCACCAAGGAAGACGAATGGAATATTCCAGAATTTGAAACACGAACAGCTGCTAGCATGAGTTTCTTAGAAGTAGATACCTTAGGGGTTGAGAAGCAACTCAAATCGCTTGATACGGGGAAGTCTTTAGGTCCAGATTGTATACCGATTAGGTTCCTTTCAGATTACGCTGATACTATAGCTCCCTGCTAAGCAATCATATACAACCGCTCGCTCACCGAACTATAGGCCTATATCATCGACGTCGGTTTGCAGTAGGGTTTTGGAGCATATACTGTATTCAAACATTATGAATCACCTCGAAGGGGACGATCTATTGATACGCAATCAGCATGGTTTCAGAAAACATCGTTCTTGTGCAACGCAGCTAGTTCTTTATTCGCACGAAGTAATGGCCGCTATCGACAGGGGATCTCAAGTTGATTCCGTATTTCTAGATTTCCGGAAAGCTTTTGACACGGTTCCTCACAAGTGACTTCTAATCAAGCTGCGGGCCTATGGGGTATCGTCTCAGTTGTGCGACTGGATTCGTGATTTCCTGTCAGGAAGGTCGCAGTTCGTAGTAATAGACGGCAAATCATCGAGTAAAACTGAAGTGATATCAGGTGTTCCCCAGGGAAGCGTCCTGGGACCTCTGCTGTTCCTGATCTATATAAATGACCTGGGTGACAATCTGAGCAGTTCTCTTAGGTTGTTCGCAGATGATGCTGTAATTTACCGTCTAGTAAGGTCATCCGAAGACCAGTATCAGTTGCAAAGCGATTTAGAAAAGATTGCTGTATGGTGTGGCAGGTGGCAGTTGACGCTAAATAACGAAAAGTGTGAGATGATCCACATGAGTTCCAAAAGAAATCCGTTGGAATTCGATTACTCGATAAATAGTACAATTCTCAAGGCTATCAATTCAGCTAAGTACCTGGGTGTAAAAATTACGAACAACTTCAGTTGGAAAGACCACATAGATAATATTGTGGGGAAGGCGAGCCAAAGGTTGCGTTTCATTGGCAGGACACTTAGAAGATGCAACAAGTCCACTAAAGAGACTGCTTACACTACACTCGTTCGTCCTCTGTTAGAATATTGCTGCGCGTTGTGGGATCCTTACCAGGTGGGATTGACGGAGGACATCGAAAGGGTGCAAAAAAGGGCAGCTCGTTTTGTATTATCACGTAATAGGGGAGAGAGTGTGGCAGATATGATACGCGAGTTCGGATAGAAATTAAAGCAAAGACGTTTTTCGTCGCGGCGAGATCTATTTACGAAATTTCAGTCACCAACTTTCTATTCCGAATGCGAAAATATTTTGTTGAGCCCAACCTACATAGGCAGGAATGATCATCAAAATAAAATAAGAGAAATCAGAGCTCGAACAGAAAGGTTTAGGTGTTCGTTTTTCCCGCGCGCTGTTCGGGAGTGGAATGGTAGAGAGGTAGTATGATTGTGGTTCGATGAACCCTGTGCCAAGCACTTAAATGTGAATTGCAGAGTAGTCATGTAGATGTAGATGAATCCCATTGCCGGCACCGAAATGTAGTTGTGCAGCAAGATAGGCGGTCACATGAAATTTCTATATTACTCGAACAAGTTGTGGCAGTTGCAGGTGCATGCCCTTGTCGGGTGGTGCCATGGGCGACCCACGGCGTTCATGTTAAATGGGCATGGTCAGGTGTCGATCTCGCTGCGCACAGTGGAGAGAACGGATGTCCCGAGGATGTCAACCCCAGTGGTTGCAAAGTCCTGCATGATCCGTATACCTCGGCAATGCTGTGTCAGACGGAGCGGCATGGCATGGCAGCTGTGTCCCGTTCAGCTGAAGGGACAGTTGCACGTTGGCAAAGGTCCCACGGCTCGATGGCTTGATAGTTGCTTGATAGTTGACGTCTGTGACTTGCCGCTACGCCGGCCGCGGTGGCCGTGCGGTTCTAGGCACTTCAGTCCGGAACCGCGTGACTACTACGGTCGCAGGTTCGAATCCTACCTCGGGCATGGATGTGTGTGATGTCCTTAGGTTAGTTAGGTTTAAGTAGTTCTAAGTTCTAGGGGACTTATGACCTCAGATGTTGAGTCCCATAGTGCCCAGAGCCATTTGAACCATTTGAACTTGCCGCTACGGTGTTGCCACATCGGCCACCGGCCACCAATCGGTTGTGGGTAACACACAAACACGGCAAGTCACTTCACAAATGCTGTTAATGTGTAACGCAGAGCAATGTTGGAAGTGGCTGCCGCGAGATATGTTGGGAGATTCTCTGTCGACAGGTGAGTTTAAGTGGCCAATGACTGAACTATGGCAGGAGACACATTTTGTAGCCCTGAATTTACACCCAAGTCTTAAGCTGACCGCAGCCACATAATCTGCAGTGTATCCGAAAAGCAGTTGTCAACAATATGCGTCACACCTAAAATCAAGATCGCTTTGTTCCGGCGATTAAGCTAACCTATACGAACAAACTCAAGACAGAAAAAGACCTGTTTCAGCGCTAAAAGTAAGGAGCAACTTCTCGCTGTCATTGGTTACCTGAAATTATCCTCTCACTGGCTACACGAGTTGATACGTTACCAACCTATGAGCAGTCCTCAGTGGCACTTGGTTGCAGATTATAAGCGACATAGGCAGATTCTAGACGACAAAAGAATGATGGGTAGAAAAATAAGAGTAAATAAAAGTCAATATGATGATGAAAATGACGTGGCAAAGAATCACAAATAATTAATAGAGAACCAACTCGTGAAGCTAACGTTTTAGACCTCATAGCAACAAATAGACCGGAACTTTTCGACTCCGTGAATGTAGAAGAGGGTATCAGTGATCATAAGTCAGTGGTTGCATCAATAACTACAAGTGTAATAAGAAATGCCAAGAAAGGAAGGAAAATATATTTGCTTAACAAGAGTGATAGGGCACAAATCGCAGAATATCTGAGTGACCACCATCAAACGTTCATTTCTGAGGAAGAGGATGTGGAACAAAAATGGAAAAAATTCAGAAACATCGTCCAGTACGCCTTAGATAAGTTCGTACCGACTAAGGTCCAAAGCGAGGGGAAAGATCCACCGTGGTATAACAATCATGTACGAAAGGTACTACGGAAACAAAGAAAGCTTCATCATAGGTTTAAGAGTAGTCGAATCATAGCTGATAAGGAAAAGCTGAACGAAGCGAAAAAGAGCGTAAAGAGAGCAATGAGAGAAGCATTCAACGAATTCGAACATAAAACATTGGCAAACAATCTAAACAAGAACCCTAAAAAGTTTTGGTCATATGTAAAATCGGTAAGCGGATCTAAATCCCCTATTCAGTCACTCGTTGACCACGATGGCACCGAAACAGAGGACGACCGAAGAAAGGCAGAAATACTGAATTCAGTGTTCCGAAACTGTTTCACTGCGGAAAATCGTAACACGGTCCCTGACTTCAGCCGTCGCACGGACGCCAAAATGGAAAATATTGAAATAAACGATATCGGAATTGAAAAACAACTGCTATCACTTAGTAGCGGAAAAGCATCCGGACCAGACGAGATACCCTTAAGATTCTACAGTGATTATGCTAAAGAACTTGCCCCCTTTCTATCAGCAATTTATCGTAGATCGCTGGAAGAACGTAAAGTACCTAGCGACTGGAAGAAAGCGCAGGTCGTTCCCATTTTCAAGAAGGGTCATAAATCAGATGCGAATAATTATAGGCCTATTTCGCTTACGTCAATCTGTTGTAGAATAATGGAACATGTTTTGTGTTCTCGTATTATGACGTTCTTAGATAATACAAATCTCCTTCATCATAACCAACATGGATTCCGCAAACAGAGATCATGTGAAACTCAGCTCGCCCTATTTGCCCAAGAAATTCACAGTGCCGTAGACACTGGCGAGCAGATTGATGCCGTATTCCTGGACTTCAGGAAGGCATTTGATACGGTTCCGCACTTACGTTTAATGAAAAAAATACGAGCTTACGGAATATCGGACCAGGTTTGTGATTGGATTCAGGATTTCCTAGAAGAAAGAACTCAACATGTCATTCTTAACGGTTCAAAATCTGCAGATGTAGAGGTAATTTCGGGAGTACCGCAAGGAAGCGTGATAGGACCTTTATTGTTTACAATATACATAAATGACTTAGTTGACAACATCGGTAGCTCCGTGAGGCTATTTGCAGATGACACGGTTGTCTACAAGAAAGTAGCAACATCAGAAGACTCGTACGTACTCCAGGAAGACCTGCAGAGGATTAATGCATGGTGCGACAGCTGGCAGCTTTCCCTAAACGTAGATAAATGTAATATAATGCGCATACATAGGGGCAGAAATCCATTCCAGTACGATTATGCCATAGGTGGTAAATCATTGGAAGCGGTAACGACCGTAAAATACTTAGGAGTTACTATCCGGAGCGATCTGAAGTGGAATGATCACATAAAACAAATAGTGGGAAAAGCAGGCGCCAGGTTGAGATTCATAGGAAGAATTCTAAGAAAATGTGACTCATCGACGAAAGAAGTAGCTTACAAAACGCTTGTTCGTCCGATTCTTGAGTATTGCTCATCAGTATGGGACCCTTACCAGGTTGGATTAATAGAAGAGATAGACATGATCCAGCGAAAAGCAGCGCGATTCGTCATGGGGACATTTAGTCAGCGCGAGAGCGTTACGGAGATGCTGAACAAGCTCCAGTGGCGGACACTTCAAGAAAGGCGTTACGCAATACGGAGAGGTTTATTATCGAAATTACGAGAGAGCACATTCCGGGAAGAGATGGGCAACATATTACTACCGCCCACATATATCTCGCGTAATGATCACAACGAAAAGATCCGAGAAATTAGAGCAAATACGGAGACTTACAAGCAGTCGTTCTTCCCACGCACAATTCGTGAATGGAACAGGGAAGGGGGGATCAGATAGTGGTACAATAAGTACCCTCCGCCACACACCGTAAGGTGGCTCGCGGAGTATAGATGTAGATGTAGATGTAGATTAAATAACAATGACATCAAACTGTTTTGATTAGATTTAGGAATAAAAAAATTACCCGACGATTGAGGACATTCGAACTTACGACCATCAGCACGGCAGGTTTAGACGCCAACTATTGGGATATAATATAATATTGCACCAAGTTCTTATATTTTTGACTGTGACCGTCCAGTCCCAATGATGAACTGCAGGCTTCACACAATGTCGGGCGTAGCTTACGTAAAGTAAGCCGATCTCTGTGGTTATGATAACAGCATTTGTGACGCTGAATAGCGTCTTTGAGCGGAAGTAATGTTTAGTTAATGATGTGTCTAAAATGTGTGTATTTAATTAGCTTCGTTGTGTGTGGGTATCTAGTTTTTGGTGTGGTTATCGTGTATGATAAAATACGAAATGAAAGTGCCAGACCCATGATTCGGGATCCAAACACATCAAGAAAGGAACAAGGAACTGGAAGTGAACTAACCAACTGTTGTGGCAGTTTGGCAATGGCGAACGGTTCAGGCGTAACTTTGAGCGCCCTGACTGGACGAAACCAACTTCAACACTTGAAGTGTCAACTGTTAAGTAACTTTATTCAGACTACATACGCTAGCACACTGAACTCGCATTCGGGAGGACGACGGTTCAATCCCGCGTCCGACCATCCTGATTTAGGTTTCCCGTGATTTCCCTAAATCACTCCAGAAAATGCGCGGTTTGGTTCCTTTGCCGACTTCCTTCCCCGTCCTTCCCTAATCCGATAAGGACGATGACCTCGCTGTCTGGTCTCCTCCCGCAAATAACCCAAATCCCAACCCAGACTAAATACGGGGGCATTGGTTCGACTCGCGCCCCATCCAACGGCGGCAGCCTGCAGGAGGAACTTTGGCGACCTCGTGGCGGCAGATAATACACAGTGGACGCCGATGCGAAGCGTGGTCCTCTCGACTTCCCAGACTGGCTGGACGGCCAATTTTTCAACAAGCCAAGCGTGGCCTTGTTGGGGTTGAGGTCACCTCACGTAAGTGGCCCATCAAACGTCCACGAAATATCTCTAAACACCGGTTCACGTCGCACTGTAACGCCGGAAATGCATATCCTCCTATTTACATCTATTGTACTATAATTTTTTTTCCTTATTTTGGTACCTGAAGATGTGACATTTCTGTGCCTTTATAAATTGTAATTGGTTTACTATATTTGTGTATATATATATATATATATATATATATATATATATATATATATATATATATATATGTCGATGTATAATTGGTTTGTTTTGTAAATATTATTTGTATTTTTACGCTGGGTCTGGCCTAGGGAAAACTATGCTATAGAACGATTACATCGATAGGTCGTTTGGAGAATCAAAGTGTTTAGGATCTTTGGTGGTGTTAACTCGGCAGCATAGAGCGCGGGAAGAGAGAGTCTGGCTGGAGGAGGGCGGTGGAGCAGGTGTGTTGTGTGACGCTCCCGCGAGTTGCTGCGCTTTCGGGGTTTGGGAGCATGTAATTGCCCTCGACTTGCTATGATAGTTTCTGACACGGTGTCGCGGACGGGAAGCATTAGCTGGCGCACATCAAGAGCCCGTTTCGCCTGGTGACCGTGTCGACAAGAAGGCGCGCCAACATCCAGCTCCTGCAACAGCGACTGGGCGACAATGAGTGACCGTCGCCACCTCCCCGATCGACGACTGCATCAACCAACAAGGAAGACTAAAAGCACGTAAAGTTTTAGAACTGTATGGCAGACCTCAGCTTTTCAAACTGTTGCATCAAAAAAAAAAAAAAATACAGCAAGTTAGCATGAACCTTTGTAGCTCATTGTCCCAATTGCATTACCAAGCAGGGCCCCTTCCTTTTCTGGAATGAATCCGAGTGTCGTTGAAATTCATACGCCAGCATTAAAGTAATATCATTCCATTTCACTGCTTTAATTTCAAAGTTCAGTTAAGGTATTCATTTCAACATTTAGATTAAACAAGCAAAAAGTAAGAGTGCGAGTTTTGTTACCATATTTTAGTTTACCTGTGACTGCAGCTCAGCTTGGTACGTACTAAATTTTACTATTATTAATTGTTCAGAATCTTTTAATTCAAGTTCAAAGTTAAATCTCTTATTTGTAAATTGCGTAGATTCAAGTAGCTTTTGAAATGATTGTTGAGGTAGCCCAAGACTACCCTTATTTTATTGAATTTCGTAGTGCTTCAGAAACAAGGTTCACTATTAATTTCAGTCACTAAATTAACTTTCAATTTTCCGGTTTTATTAATTCTTTTGCTAAATTACGTCAGAGTGTAGGGAATTTATTAATTCTGACAAACATTCAGTTTTCACACAACACGTGACAACCTTCAGTTGCCACGCTTTTAGTGCTAATCATATGTGCATTGTCTTTCATTTTCAGTTATTATAGTAGTTGTCCATAGGACTGGCGACCATAATTTTCCCCAAATCTCAAATATCTAATTAACGCCAATTAATTGTTAACGTAACGACCGCACATTTACTTTCTTTATTAGTTTTACCCTTTTCTCAAAATTAATTTCCACCAATTTCATTTTCATTTTTCCTTTCATTTAGATGTAACCCTTTCCTCCCTCTTCACCGACAAATTAACTGTGGTGACGATTGCTTTACCCAAATTTCCATTAGGTGCAAGCGGTTTAATTTTTCACTGTCATTAAGGTCGATAAGTGAGGGGGAGGTTACACGTGGCGACCTGGTGACAGGACAATCTTCGGATTTGAGGTTGTTCTGGACACGAATTTTGCATTGTGCAAATCTCGTAACAAAATACTGGTTACGAACAGGTAGTTACGTCGGCGAGAATAAGTAGTGGGATGAATCGTAATTAGATTTGAGATTTGGCATTTATATTGAAAATTATTAAAATGACTGAAGGCAACAGTTACCAAAATTTGGTGGACTTTGGTACGGAACAATCGGTGGAACAGTGGGAAACGCGCACCGTGGAACCCATTGTTCTGTGTCAGGCGGCTAGCATGGAAGGCGCGACCGCCGAAACGCAACAAAGAGCAGAAATAAAATTCCAACCTTTAGAAAATGTTTCGGAATCGGAAGTGAAAATCAAATCTAAACCCCTTGATGACGAATACGGGGGGACAATTAAAGAGGCACCCGCTACGGAAGTAAAACCGTTGGTTTCCGGGAATTAAACTGATTTATTGAATGTTTTGATTAACGAAATCAAGGATCAATCTAGCAAGGTAGAAACTCAATCTGCAGAAATTAAAGCTCAACTGCCAAGCAAGAAGCTCAGTCTGAAAAAGTTGACAGGAAGCTAGACAATCGAAACAAAGCTATTAATGTTGTTAACAACAATGTTGGAGTTGTTAACGCAAAAATTGATAAAATCCAAGAAGATTTTGTTGTCATTAATACCGAAAGCGGTAATCTTAAACAGAAAATGATAGGCGTTCAGGCGGAAATTGCGAACATAAATACTCGTTTTGATTCCGAAATTAGCAGAATCGAGAATAGTGTAGGAGAAGCAGTTGCTCCGATCATCGAGAATAAGGTGACGGGACAAATTCAATTAGTGAAAAAAGAGGATCAACAGAAGGTGGAAACTTTAAAGGCTTTAGTATCTGAAATAGATACTAAAGTGAGGAAGCAGGCTAACACCTGCGAAGAGAAAAAGAGGGAAGTGGAAACGCTTGCGACAACCACTTGCCAAGTAATTACGAGAGTGTCGGAATTAGAAAAGAAACTTGACGAAAAAGAGAGCTATGTGCCAATCTGTGCACATAGTTCGAAATTGTTGACGAAAGAGGAGCGGTTCGACCCCTTGAAAAAAGGCGGTATACACGCGACGGATTTCATTAAAAACTGTGAAAGAGTTTTACCCAGATCATGGACTAATGAGAGAAAAATTAATGCTGTTATTGACATGTTGGTTGGTGATGCCAAGTGTTGGGGCTTAAACCTCAACATCACGAACCTGACTTTCGACGAGTTTAAAAATTTGTTTCTGGCTGAATACTGGTCAGAGAAAAAAACAACAAAGTGTCTGGCGCGAATTTGTCGTATCGAGGCCTTTCGATGAGAATTCGCGTGGCTCGATGAAGGAGTTTTGTGGGGGCTGGATCCACAAGTTGGAATATTTGCGTGATCGCTGCACGGAATCCGAAATAGTCTGCGAACTCTACAAGAAGCTTCCAGATGATACAAAATGCTACGTAGGAAGCAATTACAGGACAATCAATGATTTCCTGGAAAGAGTTGAGGACGAGGACAATTGGCGCAATAATCGCGACAGTGGTAGAGGCCGTGGTAACAACAACGGGTAGCACAACAACGATAAACATGGGAATAATGCATACCACAACCATGGCAGCAACAACAATAATGGTTGGGACCGTAATAACAATCGGTACAATGCAAATAATAACAGGAATGACAGAAACCAATATCATACTAACGTGATACGGGCTTCACAGAATAGTAATAACGCCAAAATGTGTGATAAGCCGCCTCAGCAGCATCCAGGGAGCAGATCTGCTGGGACGAGACAGGGAAACCATTAGCCGCGCCGGTGAGGGGCCGACCTGGCGTGGAGAAATTTTGGTGGCCTAATAACAGGAGAAAACCCAGGTGTCGTCGTTATGAAAATTCCGTATGGAATAATCAACGGCGGGAGAGTGTGCCAGTGTTAAGAGAAAGGAGTGCGCCCACAAATAGTAGATCAGCTGTAGACACGGCAGTAGAAAAAAACATTCACTGTCAGTGAGAACAATTTAAGTGTTGTTGTTGTTGTGGTCTTCAGTCCTGAGACTGGTTTGATGCAGCTCTCCATGCTACACTATCCTGTGCAAGCTTCTTCATCTCCCAGTACCTACTGCAGCCTACATCCTTCTGAATCTGCTTAGTGTATTCATCTCTTGGTCTCCCTCTACAATTTTTACCCTCCACGCTGCCCTCCAATGCTAAATTTGTGATTCCTTGATGCCTCAGAACATGTCCTACTAACCGGTCCCTCCTTTTTGTCAAGTTGTGCCACATACTCCTCTTCTCCCCAATTCTATCCAATACTTCATCATTAGTTATGTGATCTACCCATCTAATCTTCAGCATTCTTCTGTAGCACCACATTTCGAAAGCTTCTATTCTCTTCTTGTCCAAACTATTTATCGTCCATGTTTCACTTCCATACAAGGCTACACTACATACAAATACTTTCAGAAACGACTTCCTGGCACTTAAATCTATACTCGATGTTAACAAATTTCTCTTCTTCAGAAACGCTTTCCTTGCCATTGCCAGTCTACATTTTATATCCTCTCTACTTCGACCATCATCAGTTATTTTGCTCCCCAAATAGCAAAACTCCTTTACTACTTTAAGTGTCTCATTTCCTAATCTAATTCCCTCAGCATCACCCGACTTAATTCGACCACATTCCATTATCCTCGTTTTGCTTTTGTTGATGTTAATCTTATATCCTCCTTTCAAGACACTGTCCATTCCATTCAGCTGCTCTTCCAAGTCCTTTGCTGTCTCTGATAGAATTACAGTGTCATCGGCAAACCTCAAAGTTTTTATTTCTTCCCCATGTATTTTAATACCTACTCCGAATTTTTCTTTTGTTTCCTTTACTGCTTGCTCAATATACAGATTGAATAACATCGGGGAGAGGCTACAACCCTGTGTCACTCCCTTCCCAACCACTGCTTCCCTTTCATGTCCCTCGACTCTTATAACTGCCATCTGGTTTCTGTACAAATTGTAAATAGCCTTTCACTCCCTGTATTTTACCCCTGCCACCTTCAGAATTTGAAAGAGAGTATTCCAGTCAACATTCTCAAAAGCTTTCTCTAAGTCTACAAATGCTAGAAACGTAGGTTTGCCTTTCCTTAATCTTTCTTCTCAGATAAGCCTCACGTGTTCCAGTAATTCTACGGAATCCAAACTGATCTTCCCCGAGCTCTGCTTCTACCAGTTTTTCCATTCGTCTGTAAAGAATTCGCGTTAGTATTTTACAGCTGTGACTTATTAAACTGATAGTTCTGTAATTTCACATCTATCAACACCTGCTTTCTTTGGGATTGGAATTATTACATTCTTCTTGAAGTCTGAGGGTATTTCGCCTGTCTCATACATCTTGCTCACCAGATGGTAAAGTTTTGTCAGGACTGGCTCTCCCAAGGCCATCAGTAGTTCTAATGGAATATTGTCTACTCCCGGGGCCTTGTTTCGACTCATGTCTTTCAGTGCTCTGTCAAACTCTTCACGCAGTATCGTATCTCCAATTTCTTCTTCATCTACATCCTCTTCCATTTCCATAATACTGTCCTCAAGTACATCGCCCTTGTATAGACCCTCTATATACTCCTTCCACCTCTCTGCTTTCCCTTCTTTGCTTAGAACTGGGTTTCCATCTGAGCTCTTGATATTCATACAAGTGGTTCTCTTTTCTCCAAAGGTCTGTTTAATTTTCCTGTAGTCAGTATCTATCTTACCCCTAGTCAGATAAGCCTCTACATCCTTACATTTGTCCTCTAGCCATCCCTGCTTAGCCATTTTGCACTTCCTGTCGATCTCATTTTTGAGACGTCTGTACTCGTTTTTGCCTGCTTCATTTACTGCATTTTTATATTTTCTCCTTTCATCAATTAAGTTCAATATTTCTTCTGTTACCCAAGGAGTTCTATTAGCCCTCGTCTTTTTACCTACTTGATCCTCTGCTGCCTTCACTACTTCATCCCTCAGAGCTACCCATTCTTCTTCTACTGTGCTTCTTTCCCCCATTCCGGTCAATTGTTCCCTCATGTTCTCCCTGAAACTCTGTACAACCTCTGGTTCTTTCAGTTTATCCAGGTCCCATCTCCTTAAATTTCCACCTTTTTGCAGTTTCTTCAGTTTTAATCTACAGTCCATAACCAATAGATTGTGGTCAGAGTCCACATCTGCCCCTGGAAATGTCTTACAATTTAAAACCTGGTTCCTAAATCTCTGTCTTACCATTATATAATCTATCTGATACCTTCTAGTATCTCCAGTATTCTTCCATGTATACAACCTTCTTCCATGATTCCTGAACCAAGTGTTAGCTATGATTAAGTTATGCTCTGTGCAAAATTCTACCAGGCGGCTTTCTCTTTCATTTCTTAGCCCCAATGCATATTCACCTACTATGTTTTCTTCTCTCCTTTTATCTACTCTCGAATTCCAGTCACCCATGACTATTAAATTTTCGTCTCCCTTCACTACCTGAATAATTTCTTTTATCTCATCATACATTTCTTCAATTTCTTCATCATCTGCAACAATTTAAGTAGTGTTCCGGAAATCGATTATGAAGTGGCAGCTGTAACACTCACTGCGGAACTGAGTTTAAGAATGATTCGCAATTGTTGAGAGAAGATCAGATGTCGGATAACACGTCCGTCATCGAGCGAGGGGATGCAGAGAGGGATGAGGTCTGGTTAAGGCAGTTCGGTCGCTTATACGATGAACTAAGAGATTATATGGGCCTGTACGAGAGAAGTGTTAATGGGGAGCGCGGGCAGGATTTGCCGCGTATCGTCCCGCAGGAAGATAGTGTTTGTGATGTGATAGAAAGTTCTGGCCCTGACCGGCAGACTTTACCGAAAGTTATTATGGTAGAAGTAGCCGACCCATCCGACGCAAAACTCCAGTCTAAACATTGCGAAAGTATTAAGGAGAAAGATTACGAGAATTTTAGTGACAGCCGGACACGATTGGTAGAAAAGCACATAGACTACAGCGTGTATGAGGTTAGAGATGACGTTATACGGTCGGACGGTAGCTGTGTGGGTTGCGCAGAACCAGAGGAAGTAATTGCAGATACTACTGGGCACATTCCTCCAGGTAGATTGGCAGATGAGATCAATCTGGCCAAAGAGCAATCAACGAAGGTGACAATTACTGAAGTGATAGCAAAGCGACACTTACTAGTTGACGAGTTACAGGAAAAGGTTTCGGTATTGGAGGCGAAGCTACAGACTAAGCCTCAGGACAAAAGTGTTGAAATTAAAACTGTATGTGAACAGAGGCTGAAAAAGCCGCCAGATAAGTCGGATTTAGGATCAAAGCCGGATGGTTTTTTCTGGAATGACACGGATATAGACGAGGATTTATTGTGGGTAAATAAAGAAACAGACGAGGACAAGTGTCGACAGATAGTAGTGTCTGTTAATATACACGACCTACAACTAAACGTGTTGATTGACACCGGTGCAGAATTGAGTGCTGTATCTAGGAAAATATTTGAGTAACTGGAAGACAGACCTGGTATCGTAGTTATGCCAGTAACAGGAGTGAAAATTATCGGTTCTACTGGGAAGGCCAGTAAACCGGTCACAAAACAGATTTTTGTCAACTTCGAGATATGTGGGGCACGATTTGAACAAGAGTTTGTCGTCGTGCCGGACTTAACTACGCAAGTAATTATCGGGTTAGATTGGCTTTAAAGCACCGTGCAGTGATTAATTGCGAAAGTAAAAGTTTGACATGTACGTCACAAGATAAAACAATAGTAGTTAGTTTTGACTAGGCAGGAGATGGTGTGCATAGGTAATATCAGCCTATACACATTGTTAACTGACTGGATGCCATTGACGTATGTATGAATTTGAACTACTGTAACGTGAGGAATCTCGGCATTGACAATAGTGTAGAAAGTGAATTGAAAAGTGTTGTAGACGGTGTGTCAAACGTAACACACGAACAAAGACGAGGCCTGTATGAAGTAATAATGAGGAATAAGAGTGTGTTTTCAGACAAACCGGGACTAGTGGAAGAGATAATCAAAGTCCCTCTACGGACTGTCATTAGTAGTGGTGTGAAAAAAGATCGTTTGCGAGAAATAATGAAGGTAAAAACCGATGCTCGCATTCGTCGTCATGACGCTAAAACGCGTTTTCCTAAGTTTGCAATTGGAGACTTAGTACTTGTAAACGCTCATGAGAAATCGAGCGAGATAGACAATGAAATCTCTAAATTTAAGTTTGTTTATAATGGACCATATAAAGTTATTGGTATACCTCACACAAATGCTTATTGCTTAGAGTATCCAAGCTCTGGAAAACTATTGAGTATATGGAACATTGTAGACTTGAAATTGTACCAACCTAGGACTGATTAATACCACAGAATGGGTAATTTGTACAGTATGTAAATATAGAGTGTAAGATTTAAGGATTTGCTAGATTGCCATGCTTTTGCCTGACAAAGAGTACATTGAAGAAGTTGTAATTAATAAGTAATTAATTTTGATTTAATGATTTAAGAGTAACTGATTGTTAATCAATTGAAAAATCCAAGCTGCTAGTTTAAGTTTTCAGCTGAGTCACAGTAGATTAAGGATTGTAAATATGATTTTGTAACTAGCTGTAAGATTTCATGAATATGTGATTTACTAGTCATTGCCGATGTACTTAGACGCTGTTTTAAGTTTCAGGCTAGTACATACGTGTGATGATGGACAGTGTAGAGTTATCCACTGTTATAGTGTTAATGGACTCCTTGAGATTACTCGGGAGTGAGTTTTTCCGAAAGAATTCAGTGAAACGGATGTTCTGGAAATACCGTTACACACGCGAGTGAGATTAAGCGTGCCGCACAGGCGGGCGCAACAGTACTGGCGAGGCGGAGCCGCTATCGGCTCTTGTGCCGGTCGGCATTCTTTGTACTTGCGGGTACGGAAGGCTGAGTTGTTTTTCTTCCCGGACAGCTGATGTGAAAGAATTCTGCTATCAATATTTATGTTTTTTTTCGCTCTGCTGTATATTATTTTCTTGTTTGGCGTTAAGTGGACGCTCATGACGAGAATATTAATTATGAAAAGGTTATACAAAAATGTGTATTGTATGTAATTAATTATTAATTTGCGTATTTCGATATACCTGTTTTTTATGACCATTTACTGTGGTTAATTTGGTAAATAGTGTTCCATTTCTTGATACTGTTAGGAATTTTGCTGATTTAGAATAGCTGACCACTTTCTATGTTTTCTATGAATTTTGATATGTTGTCAATCTGTTTTCTTTTGTGTAGGATGACAGAGTGGAATAAGGTTAGGAGTGTCTCCACTCAATTATTGTGGTCTAAAAATTGATTTATGGTTAATTAGCCTAATGCTAAATTTTCTTGATGTTTTGAGCATATGCATTTCCGCTGTTTTTTTTCCTTTTTGGGACATTTTATGAGTCTGTTTAGGGTACACGAACATCCCCAGACAATGTGGGGCACGTGTAACGCCGGAAATGCATATCCTCCTATTTCCATCTATTGTACTATAAAATTTTTTCCTTATTTTATTACCTGAAGATATGACATTTCTGTGTCTTTATATATTGTAATTGGTTTACTATATATATATATATATATATATATATATATATATATATATATATGCATTTATGTCGATGTATAATTGGTTTGTTTTGTAAATATTATTTGTATTTTTACACTGGGTCTGGCCTAGGGAAAACTATGCTATCGAACGATTACATCGATAGGTCGTTTGGAGAACCAAAGTGTTTAGGATCTTTGGTAGTGTTAACTCGGCAGCATGGAGCGCGGGAAGAGAGAGTCTGGCTGGAGGAGGGCAGTGGAGCAGCTATGTTGTGTGACGCTCCCGTGAGTTGCCGCGCTTTCGGGGTTTGGGAGCATGTAATTGCCCTCGACTTGCTATGATAGTTTCTGACACGGTGTCGCGGACGGGAAGCATTAGCTGGCGCACATCAAGAGCCCGTTTCGCCTGGTGACCGTGTCGACAAGAAGGCGCGCCAACATCCAGCTCCTGCAACAGCGACTGGGCGACAATGAGTGACCGTCGCCACCTCCGCGATCGACGACTGCAAACCTTCAATCAACCAACAAGGAAGACTGGAATTACGTAAAGTTTTAGAACCGTATGGTAGACCTCAATTTTCAAACTGTTGCATCAAAAAAAAAAAAAATACAGCACGTTAGCATGGACCTTTGTTGCTCATTGTCCCAATTGCATTACCAAGCAGGGCCCCTTCCTTTTCTGGAATGAACCCGAGTGTCGTTGAAATTCATACGCCAGCATTAAAGTAATATCATTCCATTTCACTGCTTTAATTTCAAAGTTCAGTTAAGGTATTCATTTCAACATTTAGATTAAACAAGCACTATTGTTAATTGTTCAGAATGATTTAATTCAAGTTCAAAGTTAAATCTCTTATTTGTAAATTGCGTAGATTCAAGTAGCTTTTGAAATGATTGTTGAGGTAGCCCAAGACTAACCTTATTTTATTGAATTTCGTAGTGCTTCAGAAACAAAGTTCACTATTAATTTCAGTCACTAAAGTAACTTTCAATTTTCCGGTTTTATTAATTCTTTTGCTAAATTACGGCAGAGTGTAGGGAATTTATTACTTCTGACAAACATTCAGTTTTCACACAACACGTGACAACCTTCAGTTGCCACGCTTTTAGTGCTAATTATATGTGCATTAATCTTTCATTTTCAGTTATTATATTAGTTGTCCATAGGACTGGCGACAGCAATTTTCCCCAAATCTTAAATGTCTAATTAACGCCAATTAATTGTTAACGTAATGACCGCACATTTACTTTCTTTATTAGTTTTACCCTTTTCTCAAAATTAATTTCTACCAATTTCATTTTCATTTTTCCTTTCATTTAGATGTAACCCTTTCCTCCCTCTTTACCGACAGATTAACTTCGGTGAAGATTGCTTTTCCCAAATTTCCATTAGGTGCAAGCGGTTTAATTTTTCACTGTCAGTAAGGTCGGTAAGTGATGGGGAGGTTACACCATCATCCCGGCTCGCGGTTGCGGAGCTGCTGTCACGGCGTAAATGCCGAGACTGGATGTGTTGGCAAGTGTTCTGATCTCGGCATAGAGCCCTGGCTTGTGCCCGCACCACTGCATGTAAAATAAGTCAAAAGGCAGTGACTGGACCGTCACTGGTTTCATCATATACTCCTAACCGGAAAATTATACCTGTAGTTCGGAGCGGTGAACGAACAATGATCGCTAACATATTAGAGAGCTGCGACGGAGAAAAACTGAAGAAAGGCCTACTCCATCTGCTTACGTTGTCTCGGTTAAGAACTGCTACGTTCACAAGGAAAAGTGTCTCCTGTTTGACACGGCTGAGACGGTTTTGCCGGTCTCATGCAGGCGAGTAATCCAGTACGCCTGGAAATTAATGGCGTTACATCGTTAGTGTTCTTCTTCATCTCTTCGGGTATAATGCAAAATTGCCTATTTCGGTACCCCCCATTGCCACATCTTCCTCTGCCCATTGTTTCTCAGCGTTTATAATTTATGGCCTTTGAGGGGAGTCTCTCACTCCATTCACTGTACGTGTTTGTTTCATTTTACGCTAGGTTTAGAATTTTATCATTTAAACTGAAAGTATTTAGTTCTACTCTAACATGACTACTTAATTTGCTTCTATTGTGCAACATTTAATTGTACTCAGTAATTTCATTTCTTGTGTCTGAATACGGCTATCTTGATTTGTAGTAATCACGCAGCTCCCTCTTCCATAGAGCAATGTGGGGAAGAAGTAGATGAAGATGAAATGGGAGATATGATACTGCGTGAAGAATTTGGCAGAACACTGAAAGACCTAAGTCGAAACAAGGCTCCGGGAGTAGACAATATTCCATTAGAACTACTGATAGCCTCGGGAGAGCCAGCCCCGAAAAAATTCTATCATCTGGTGAGCGAGATAGGCGAAATATCCGCAGACTTCAAGAAGAATATAATAATTCCAATCTCAAAGAAAGCAGGGGTTGACAGATGTGAAAATTACCGAATTATCAGTTTAATAAGCCACGGCTGCAAAATACTAACACGAATTCTTTACAGACGAAAGGAAAAACTGGTAGAAGCCTTCCTTGGGGAAGATCAGTTTGGATTCCGTAGAAATGTTGGAACACGTGAGGCAATACTGACCCTACGAGTCATCTTAGAAAAGGCAAACCTACGTTTCTAGGATTTGTAGACTTAGAGAAAGCTTTTGACAATGTTGATTGGAATACTCTCTTTCAAATTCTGAAGGTGGCAGGGGTAAAATACAGGGAGCGAAAGGCTATTTATAATTTGTACAGAAACCAGATGGCAGATATAAGAGTCGAGGGACATGAAAGGGAAGCAGTGGTTGGGAAGGGAGTGAGACAAGGTGTTAGCCTATCCCCGATGTTATTCAATCTGTATATTGAGCAAGCAGCAAAGAAAACAAAAGGAAAATTCGGAGTAAGTATTTAAATCCATGGGGAAGAAATAAAATCTTTGAGGTTCGCCGATGACTTTGTAATTCTGTTAGAGACAGCAAAGGACCTGGAAGAGAAGCTGAACGGAATGGACAGTGTCTTGAAAGAAGGATATAAGACGAACATCAACAACAGCGAAACGAGGGTAATGGAATGTAGTCGAATTAAACTGGGTGATACTGAGGGAATTAGATTAGGAAATGAGACACTTAAAGTAGTAAAGGAGTTTTGATATTTGGGGAGCAAAATAACTGATGATGGTCGAAGTAGAGAGGATATAAAATGTAGACTGGCAATGGCAAGGAAGGCGTTTCTGAAGAAGAGAAATTTGTAAACATCAAGTATAGATTTAAGTGTCAGGAAGTCGTTTCTGAAAGTATTTGTATGGAGCGTAGCCATGTATGGAAGTGAAACGTGGACGATAAATAGTTTGGACAAGAAGCTTTCGAAATGTAGTGCTGCAGAAGAACGCTGAAGATTAGATGGGTAGATCACGTAACTAATGAGGAGGTATTGAACAGAATTGGGGAGAAGAGAAATTTGTGGCACAACTTGACTAGAAGAAGGGATCGGCTGGTAGGACTTATTCCGAGGCATCAAAGGATCACCAATTTAGTATTGGAGGGCAGCGTGGAGGGTAAAAAATGTAGAGTGAGACCAAGAGATGAATACATTTAACAGATTTAGAAGGATGTAGGTTTCAGTAGGTACTGGGAGATGAAGAAGATTGCACAGGATAGAGTAGCATGGAGAGCTGCGTCAGACCAGTTTCTGAAGAACACAACAACAACAACAACAACAACATGTCAACTCACACACTACATAAATGAAGTGGTTTACTTGTTATAAAACCATGTGGTCTGTCACTCTTTTGGTTCCCATGTGTTCTTTCCAAATGAAGAGAGCTGTCTTAGTTTTCTGTGGAGATCTCTCTGCCAAACCTCGCACTTATTGGTTTCAGTGAGTAAATTCTTTTCTGAAAGTCGTTTTCTTTATTGCTAGGAACACTGCATAATCAGCATGTAGTAAGTTGTACGGACTTATTCACGACTGGAAATTGGGGGAAAAAGGTCCTATAAATAGGTGTCCGGAAATGGACTCTGTGCGGGCGACAACAAATCGTCCCGGAACGCAGTACAGAGCTGCATCGCATCCACGTCACAACAGATCTTCAAAGTGGCCTCCATGGGGTTGCAGGTGATACGGATAATAGCGTTTGTCACGCAGGATACACACAATCGTACGTTGGTGTACACCATGTTGACGGGCTACCACCTCAAGCTCGTTCTACGGTTCTTCTCAATATCCTACAGAAACCGGTACTCCAAATCTGGTGTACGCATAGTCCGCCGCCTCCCTGAACGTTTGTCCATCTGAAAGGACCTTTTTTTTCTGGTCATAAGTCTACTGACTGGTTTGATGCGGCCCGCCACAAATTTCTTTCCTGTGCTAACCTCTTCATCTCAGAGTAGCACTTGCAACCTACGTCCTCAATTATTTGCTTGACGTATTCCAATCTCTGTCTTCCTCTACAGTTTTTGCCCTCTACAGCTCCCTCTAGTACCATGGAAGTCATTCCCTCATGTCTTAGCAGATGACCTATCATCCTGTCCCTTCTCCTTATCAGTGTTTTCCACATATTCCTTTCCTCTCCGATTCTGCGTAGAACCTCCTCATTCCTTACCTTATCAGTCCACCTAATTTTCAACATTCGTCTATAGCACCACATCTCAAATGCTTCGATTCTCTTCTGTTCCGGTTTTCCCACAGTCCATGTTTCACTACCATACAATGCTGTACTCCAGACGTACATCCTCAGGAATTTCTTCCTCAAATTAAGGCCGGTATTTGATATTAGTAGACTTCTCTTGGCCAGAAATGTCTTTTTTGCCATAGCGTGTCTGCTTTTGATGTCCTCCTTGCTCCGTCCGTCATTGGTTATTTTACTGCTTAGGTAGCAGAATTCCTTAACTTCATTGACTTCGTGACCATCAATCCTGATGTTAAGTTTCTCGCTGTTCTCATTTTTACTACTTCTCATTACCTTCGTCTTTCTCCGATTTACTCTCAAACCGTACTGTGTACTCATTGGATTGTCTATTCCGTTCAGCAGATCATTTAATTCTTCTTCACTTTCACTCAGGATAGCTATGTCATCAGCGAATCGTATCATTGATATCCTTTCACCTTGTATTTTAATTCCACTCCTGAACCTTTCTTTTATTTCCATCATTGCTTCCTCGATGTACAGATTGAGGAGTAGGGGCGAAAGGCTACAGCCTTGTCTTACACCCTTCTTAATACGAGCACTTCGTTCTTGATCGTCCACTCTTATTATTCCGTCTTGGTTGTTGTACATATTGTGTATGACCCGTCTCTCCCTATAGCTTACCCCTACTTTTTTCGGAATCTCGAACAGCTTGCACCATTTTATATTGTCGAACGCTTTTTCCAGGTCGACAAATCCTATGAAAGTGTCTTGATTTTTCTTTAGCCTTGCTTCGATTATTAGCCGTAACGTCAGAATTGCCTCTTTCGTCGCTTTACTTTTCCTAAAGCCAAACTGATCGTCACCTATCGCATTCTCAATTTTCTTTTCCATTCTTCTGTATATTATTCTTGTAAGCAGCTTCGACGCATGAGCTGTTAAGCCGATTGTGCGATAATTCTCGCACTTGTCAGCCCTTGCCGTCCTCGGAATTGTGTGGATGATGCTTTTCCGAAAGTCAGATGGTATATCGCCAGACTCATATATTCTACACACCAACGCGAATAGTCGTTTTGTTGCCACTTCCCCCAATGATTTTAGAAATTCTGATGAAATGTTATCTATCCTTTCAGCCTTATTTGACCGTAAGTCCTCCAAAGCTCTTTTAAATTCCGATTCTAATACTTGATCCCCTTTCTCTTCTAAATCGACTCCTGTTTCTTCTTCTATTACATCAGACAAATCTTCACCCTCATAGAGGCTTTCAATGTATTCTTTCCACCTATCTGCTCTCTCCTCTGCATTTAACAGTGGAATTCCCGTTGCACTCTTAATGGTACCACCGTTGCTTTTAATGTCACCAAAGGTTGTTTTGACTCTCCTGTATGCTGAGTCTGTCCTTCCGACAATCATATCTTTTTCGATGTCTTCACATTTTTCCAGCAGCCATTTCGTCTTAGCTTCCCTGCACTTCCTATTTATTTCATTCCTCAGCGACTTGTATTTCTGTATTCCTGATTTTCCCGGAACATGTTTGTACTTCCTCCTTTCATCAATCAACTGAAGTATTTCTTCTGGTACCCATGGTTTCTTCGTAGCTACCTTCTTTGTACCTATGTTTTCCTTCCCAACTTCTGTGATGGCCCTTTTTAGAGATGTCCATTCCTCTTCAACTGTACTGCCTACTGCGCCATTCCTTATTGCTGTATCTATAGCGTTAGAGAACTTCAAACGTATCTCGTCATTCCTTAGTACTTCCGTATCCCACTTCTTTGCGTATTGATTCTTCCTGACTAATGTCTTGAACTTCAGCCTACTCTTCATCACTACTATATTGTGATCTGAGTATATATCTGCTCCTGGGTACGCCTTACAATCCAGTATCTGATTTCGGAATCTCTTTCTGACCATGATATAATCTAATTGAAATCTTCCCGTATCTCCTGGCCTTTTCCAAGTATACCTGCTCCTCTTGTGATTCTTGAACAGGGTATTCGCTATGACTAGCTGAAACTTGTTACAGAACTCAATTAGTCTTTCTCCTCTTTCATTCATTGTCCCAAGCCCATATTCTCCTGTAACCTTTTCTTCTACTCCTTCCCCTACAACTGCATTCAGTCGCCCATGACTATTAGATTTTCGTCCCCTTTTACATACTGCATTACCCTTTCAATATCCTCATACACTTGCTCTATCTGTTCATCTTCAGCTTCAGCTTGCATGTATACCTGAACTATCGTTGTCGGTGTTGGTCTGCTGTCGATTCTGATTAGAACAACCCGGTCACTGAACTGTTCACAGTAACACACCCTCTGCCCTACCTTCCTATTCATAACGAATCCTACGCCTGTTATACCATTTTCTGTTGCTGTTGATATTACCCGATACTCATCTGACCAGAAATCCTTGTCTTCCTTCCACTTCACTTCACTGACCCCTACATTATCTAGATTGAGCCTTTGCATTTCCCTTTTCAGATTTTCTAGTTTCCCTACCACGTTCAAGCTTGTGACAATCCACGCCCCGACTCGTAGAACGTTATCCTTTCGTTGATTATTCAATCTTTTTCTCATGGTAACCTCCCCCTTGGCAGTCCCCTCCCGGAGATCCGAATGGGGGACTATTCCGGAATCTTTTGTCAATGGAGAGATCATCATGACACTTCTTCAATTACAGGCCACATGCCCTGTGGATACACGATACGTGTCTTTAATGCAGTGGTTTCCATTGCCTTCTGCAGCCTCATGTCGTTGATCATTGCTGATTCTTCCGCCTTTAGGGGCAATTTCCCACCCCTAGGACAAGAGAGTGCCCTGAACCTCTATCCGCTCCTCCGCCCTCTTTGACACGTCCGTTGGCAGAATGAGGCTGACTTCTTATGCCGGAAGTCTTCGGCCCTTCGGCCGCCAGTGCCGATTATTTATCAAAACTTAGGCAGTAGCGGGGATCGAACCTGGGACCGAAGACGTTTTGATTATGAATCAAAGACGCTACCCGTAGACCACGGGTGCAACCTCTCTTGCTTTTCTCTCTGATATTGCATGAGGCTGGGAAGGTCACCACAGAGAAGTGAAGCAGGTAGTCCACGAGTATTGTGTACGAGATGGAATAATGGAAGTGGCCTTTGATGAGGTGGTCATGAGTACCACATCCTCAAGTTATGATGAAGATGATCTTGAATAAACACAGATGACAGCAGTGTTCTTGAGTGAACATCATTGTGACAATTTTTTCAGGCATACTTAATTATTTATTGAAATCATTACTGCTGTGCAAGACTGAATGAATTCAGTCTTTGAAGAGATTCCAAAATCCGTTTTCGACTTTCGATTCATAGTGTCGTAAGTTTTACATTCGACAACTTTCGTTTTTCATTACGTTCGATAGATAAACAATACATACGTTGTAGCTAAAACTCTCATACTTGAATAAACTAACTAGATGATTTCCGATCAGACACAGGTATCGTTTAGAGTGCCGCCTCCGTTTTCGTATCAGCACAAAACACGGGAAATGGTGTTGACAATTCTGCAAGCATCCGTCGCGGCCTTCCCTTCACCGCTCCTCTCTCCTCGGTAGCCCTTAGCTTATGCGGGGGCGAGGTATGTCTCCTGCTGCTCCCGACATCCAGCGCGTGAATCGTCAGTTTACAGCGCACTTGCCGTCTCTGACAGAGCTATAAAGTCATTGCCTAACTCCACACTTTTTGGTTTTCCTTCTTGTGAGGGGTTGCTGTATGTTCACAAACTCTGCATTGCTCTTAATGTTTGGCCCGGAGTAAAAGATCGACAACGTCTGCGTAGATACATCGGTACTCCTATCACTTAAGCATATAGTTGTGTACATATCGGCAGATATTTTCTTTCCTCACTGTCGATCTCATTCAATGGCGCTCATCGCCCATACTCGGGGCCAACAAGGGGGTTACCCCCCCCCCCCCCCCCCCGTCCCGGCCAAGGTCCCAGGGAAAGAAAAAAGTATAATGTAGTCAGGTGTTTTTATTTCAAGGAAACGATTTAAATGTCGGTGTTACGTAGGTTTTTAACAGCTTTTTCATGTCTACTTAGCAGTCGTCATTCGTCTTCCAGAATATTCTACACATAATCCCGCCCCCACCACTAGCACTACAAACTATCGCATATAGGTGCGCTACGTGCGTTCGATATTCGTTTGTCTGTAAGGCTGCTGGTTGTGAAGTAACACTATAGTATGACATAATTATTTTCTTTTTCCCCTGTGTTCCATCTTTCCTCGATTTCCGCGTTCTATTTTTGGTAGGTTGGAAAATTCGTTGCAGTGTGGATTTTTTAAAACTTGTTTCTTTGTTAAACTTTGTCTGTGTATATATAACGAAGTTGCCATGCTCGGAATTGTCATTTTTCCTGTTGTGTGTCTTCACGTTTGTTAAAATGGTGTTGAAAATACACTCCTGGAAATTGAAATAAGAACACCGTGAATTCATTGTCCCAGGAAGGGGAAACTTTATTCACACATTCCTGGGGTCAGATACATCACATGATCACACTGACAGAACCACAGGCACATAGAGACAGGCAACAGAGCATACACAATGTCGGCACTAGTACAGTGTATATCCACCTTTCGCAGCAATGCAGGCTGCTATTCTCCCATGGAGACGATCGTAGAGATGCTGGATGTAGTCCTGTGGAACGGCTTGCCATGCCATTTCCACCTGGCGCCTCAGTTGGACCAGAGTTCGTGCTGGACGTGCAGACCGCGTGAGACGACGCTTCATCCAGTCCCAAACATACTCAATGGGGGACAGATCCGGAGATCTTGCTGGCCAGGGTAGTTGACTTACACCTTCTAGAGCACGTTGGGTGGCACGGGATACATGCGGACGTGCATTGTCCTGTTGGAACAGCAAGTTCCCTTGCCGGTCTAGGAATGGTAGAACGATGGGTTCGATGACGGTTTGGATGTACCGTGCACTATTCAGTGTCCCCTCGACGATCACCTGTGGTGTACGGCCAGTGTAGGAGATCGCTCCCCACACCATGATGCCGGGTGTTGGCCCTGTGTGCCTCGGTCGTATGCAGTCCCGATTGTGGCGCTCACCTGCACGGCGCCAAACACGCATACGACCATCATTGGCACCAAGGCAGAAGCGACTCTCATCGCTGAAGACGACACGTCTCCATTCGTCCCTCCATTCACGCCTGTCGCGACACCACTGGAGGCGGGCTGCACGATGTTGGGGCGTGAGCGGAAGACGGCCTAACGGTGTGCGGGACCGTAGCCCAGCTTCATGGAGACGGTTGCGAATGGTCCTCGCCGATACCCCAGGAGCAACAGTGTCCCTAATTTGCTGGGAAGTGGCGGTGCGGTCCCCTACGGCACTGCGTAGGATCATACGGTCTTGGCGTGCATCCGTGCGTCGCTGCAGTCCGGTCCCAGGTCGACGGGCACGTGCACCTTCCGCCGACCACTGGCGACAACATCGATGTACTGTGGAGACCTCACGCCCCACGTGTTGAGCAATTCGGCGGTACGTCCACCCGGCCTCCCGCATGCCCACTATACGCCCTCGCTCAAAGTCCGTCAACTGCACATTCGGTTCACGTCCACGCTGTCGCGGCATGCTACCAGTGTTAAAGACTGCGATGGAGCTCCGTATGCCACGGCAAACTGGCTGACACTGACGGCGGCGGTGCACAAATGCTGCGCAGCTAGCGCCATTCGACGGCCAACACCGCGGTTCCTGGTGTGTCCGCTGTGCCGTGCGTGTGATCATTGCTTGTACAGCCCTCTCGCAGTGTCCGGAGCAAGTTTGGTGGATCTGACACACCGGTGTCAATGCGTTCTTTTTTCCATTTCCAGGAGTGTAATTGTCTATGAACTTGTAAGGGGCGTTCAAAAAGAAACGAACTGGAGTCATAATTACAGAAACCAGTACCTGTATGTTAGAAGTATTGACTCTGGCTGTTGAGACACTTGTCCCACAGTGACACAAGGCGGTGAATGGCTGTCTCATAAAATTCCTGGGGCTGCGATTTTAACCATTTCCGCACGTACAGCTGGGCGTCGTCGTCCGAGATGAATCGTTTGCCCCTCAGAGCCTTTTTATGGGGACTAAAAATGGAGTAATCACAGGGACAACAGTGAATGCCCAGCGTTACTTGCAAACCTTGACCATCATTCGCGAAGTGATCAAATCAAAACGACCAGACAGTCTCACGGGTGGGGTCATTCTGCTCCACGAGAATGCAAAGCCTCATATGGCCAACACAGTCGCGGCATTCGTGCAGAAATTCAAATTGGAGGTTCTCGGCCACCCTCCGTACAGTCCGGACCTCTCCCCATGTAATTACGTTATTTTTGGCCCCATTAAAGGGGCTCAGAGGGGCAAACGATTCACCTCGGACAACGACGTCCATCTGTACGTGCGGAACTGGTTAACATCGCAGCCCCGGGAATTGTATGAGACAGTCATTCACCGCCTTGTGTCACAGTGGGACAAGTGTCTCAACAGCCAGAGTCAGTACGTCTAACATACAGGTACTAGTTTCTGTAATTATGAATCTGGCTCGTTTCTTTTGGAACGCCCCTTTTTTGAGTCTTATTGCTTCCCTTCGTGAAATGACATTCAGAAAATTATTCTTAAAACTACAATGTGCAAATCGCCAAACCGCTTGAACGCTATATATGTAAGGTATCTAGCGTAAACAGTACGGACTGTCTAGTATACTGCGGACCGTCAATTTAAACTAAAAATTCGTTCACGCTGTGAACTGATATTCAAAACATTGATCTTGAGTGTACGTAGTGCCGATAGGTGCATGATTGCTGTGAGCGTACGGGAATAATTTTTTTGTGACAACCATTGGGAACAAATTGACTGTTCGACACGTACGGCGGATTGTTAAACTAAATTACAAATACATTAATGTACTTCCTTAACGTGGACTCTGGTACTCTGAAATGTTCCGTGTCGCGATCGACAGGGTAACAGAAAATTAAAAACTGCAAGTTTCGTAAGCGCTTAACAAATGTTACGACGTCGAAATACTTCACGAGTTAACGGAATGAAGTATGTCTTATCCACGTCGACAGTTACAAAAACGCTAATTGAGAAGATTCTACAAACATTGTGCGTTCGTGCTGCATCCACGAACTGGCGGCTACGTTCAAAAGGATTAGCACAACGACGTTAATTACTGGACTGTAGCGCAGCCAAGGACTATGGACCAACAACGCGGACGGCGAAGATACGCCGACATTACGAGTTAATTGAGGAGTGACTTCATCAGGCTAGAAAAGCTCAGTCTATGCGAAATATAATTACTGAAAAGAATTTCGCATTGAAGTTGTTAATTGTGTTAAAATTGTGATAATAAGTCAATTTCAATGTCCTTCAAATAACTGAAATTCATCGTAACTTTGAACAGCATTTTTCAGTAACTTTCAGGATATAAATTAAAATAAATTTCGTTAATTAAATAAATTACTATTGCATATGTTACTTTTTGCAAGCGCATTAATCTTCGTTATAGTCCTCGTTATTACAAATAAGTACAATTAGTAGCAGTAATGCTAATGTCTACAGTCTTTATTTTTCATTCAATTTCATTGCTTGTATGTGAATATTTAATATTGTTTGCCAGTGTTATTTTCTGCATTTGCGTGTTGCCTTGTTTTTGTGCCAATCTCGTGTGAATTATTGCCGTTTGATGGGAAAATATGCGCATTGTGCAATGTCCGCCATTAAGCTTTCAGGCTGCAGCCAGTCGCAAATAACAAGTTCGTGTGTTGTAGAAATTACCAGTTATTTCAGTGTGTGATAGCGTCATGTTCAGTTAATCCTGGGAAAAGTTAAATATTCTTGGTTTCAGTTATATCCAAAGTTAAACATATATGAGATATCAGGGGAGACGTATTAGGATCCTCCACTTTTGTTTCTTGAACATGTTCATTTCTAGTTAGATTAATATTGGAGGGGATCTTGTTTCGTCACATCGGTCTCTGGAAGCTGCTGCACGCGACTATGAAAACAAGCGATTACGAGCGCAGTCGCCTGACACATCTCAGTACCAACTCTGTTACGTAGCAGCGTCCATTAGAAGCGAGTATTCGACGCGCCTACAGGCGACTATGAGCGAATAGCGACCTATCCACCTGGACGGGGATTAGTCTCTTGTAGTCACTATTTGCTAGTGCACGCGCTGCTACTATCACAACCTTCGTAGATGTAAATTATGAAAATCTGGTTAGCACAGTACGGGCAAAAACATGTGAAAGTCGAAAGACAGGCGGTATTGCTCTCTGCATGTGGGTGAGAGATGCAGAGGAACTGGGTTTCAGCAGTCGTAAGTATGTAATTGCTCTTTTAGTGCATACATGTGGATTTAATAGCGCAGAAAGGGTTTGGAGTAATTACTTGAATAATGAAATACGTTACCCACTAATATTTAAGTATTCGGTTCGTATAAAGAAATTCTAAGCAGCCAGACGCATAAGAGAAATTTAATTTATTTATCGTGTTCGGACACTTATTGCCCTTCTTTAGAAGATTATACGTGTAGCATTATATGCGAGTGTCAACAATGAGAGGCATACAGCAAAATGACGTGGTCATGTGGTTCAGCGTGACAGACACGGCATTTTAGTGTTTGCCTCTTATTGTTGACACGCGCAAATAATGCTTAGGTACAACATCCTGAAGAAGAGCACTGTGCCCGAAACCGGTAAAGAAATTTAATTTCTCTTACGGAACTGGTTGGTTATCACTTCGTTGTATACAATTGCTGAGGATGGATGAAATACTAAATTTTTTCACATGGTAGTTCTCCAGGCTGTCCGGTCTTGTGCCATCCTCTTCAGGTACGACCGAGCGAGGTGGCGCAGTGGTTAGCACACTGGTCTCGCATTCGGGAGGACGACGGTTCAATCCCGTCTCCGGCCATCCTGATTTAGGTTTTCCGTGATTTCCCTAAATCGCTTCAGGCAAATGCCGGGATGGTTCCTTTGAAAGGGCACGGCCAATTTCCTTCCCCATCCTTCCCTCACCCGAGCTTCCGCTCCGTCTCTAATGACCTCGTTGTCGACGGGACGTTAAACACTAATCTCCTCCTCCTCCTCCTCTTCAGGTACGCATAATTTCCTCTTCCCTTTACGTCGTCTATCATCTTCTATCTCCTTCTTCCTTCCAGTTTTCTCCCACAAACCAGTCCTTCCAAAGCATCTGCTAAGAGAATACGCTTCATGCTTTAAAAGAACATGTGGCACTTTAACATTCGTTCTAAGCAGTGTGGAGAACTTTTGACTGAGCAATCCAAATTTTTCAAGGTGTCTGGCAACGATGGATTTGCAAAAACATACCAAAATTATTTCCGTCCTCGTAAGATCCCACAGTCAACGGCGAAGAATTTGTAATCCAGCTCCATGAAATCTTGCAACACGGTGGAGATGTAATCTGTATGATCTCTGTGCATGCTGCCAACATTGTTGGAATTGCTTGTACCCACTTGTTTTCCGTCGATGCAGCCGACGATTCGAGAATTTCCAATTACTCCAAAATCTTTCAACAATGGATTCCAGCTTATCATTTTCGGAGGAGAATAGTATACATATGGTAATGAATTGTTCTCAAAGTGCCTTTCTACAGTCACGTATGGCATTAAATGAATAACCTAACGTCTTAAAAGAAGATGTTGTTCCAAGAAGCTTTGCAAAAAACGAAAATTTTGCGCCAGGAGAAGTGGACCATTAATTCGTAAACTCAAGTGATAAAAGTGACATCATACGTAGCTGAAAAATTCAAACACAGTAGATGAATTTGAAATTAGGTTGTTACAGTAATATGTAGTTTCAGATTGAAATTGAAAAATTAATCACTATTGAACAATAATTACGTACAAGAAGTACAAGCTCAATATTTATCCGAATACGCTTGTTTCAATAGCGCATGTAAAGAAGAAATTGAAGGCATAGTGATAATTTCCGGCGAGAGTGAATAAAAGTTTACACATATGGAACTGAAGCCCCAGAAAAGTTTCCCCTCCATAACTATTTTTCAGCCAAATGTTGTAGCGGAACCGATGGAACTAAAGGGAAACAATGCATTTCCCCCGACATTTGCAGCGGCGCTAGGAAACTACTCTATAATACACTACCTGATCAAAAAAATGAAGCAAGCAGAAAACATAGTCGGGTGTCAATGTAACTTCGTACACATGTACATCGTCTGTGGCTATGTATATGATTAAAATTGTAACTTTCTGCGACAGGCAGAGCACCAACAGAGTGCATTAGTGTTGTTCGTGTTCAGTGTGCTTACCAGCCCTTGTAAGGATATAGGGGGCGTGAAAAGCGTTAGACGTTGAGTGATGACTGAGGTCACGGAGTTGCCTCGTACTCGCATAAGGCAGTGTGTGGCGCTGTTCTCTCTCGGCTCGATGATGATGGGTGTCCCAGTCGAGATGACGTGGAACGGCGTCCGTCGATCACGACAACGCCAATCTGTAACTGTTAAAAAAAAAAAAAAAAACTCCTCGTATGGTTTGGTTACTTTCAGATACTGTATCTCGAAAATGATATCACTGTCTCGATGGAGCAGCACGCCGGAGTGTGTGCGCCGCCCTTGCTTGTAATGAAAGCAATTGTGTTCGTTGTCTGTCGATCTTCTTCACTTATAAATGTAGCGACTGCACCACTCGATAACGCGATGCCTCCATCGATCTGAAATAACCTAAAGTCCCTTGCGTGTTCGCAACAGACCCTTCGGTTTACTTGCTGACTATAGTTCTTATGCCCGGTTTGAGAATTGTTATCCAATCGTTAACAAATAGTGTCTTGAATCATCATTCCATCACCCAGGTCGAGGCCACATTATAAATTTTGCGAGGATATTAAGTTGTTAATTATTATTCCGTCGTCAAGGCGTCACTACGTCGCGAATCCAACAGCTGAACGACGTAACTCCTCAGATAACATACCCTTGAGCAATTTCAGAATGCGTCGTAATTTTTGTGTAAAGTTATTGCTGTTCACATTTAAATTGTCACTAATTCACTTGGCACTTTTATGTTATCAGAATAATCAGTTAAATTCACGAATTCACTTTAAATGTCCATGAAATGATGTAGGCGACACGGAGAGTTTAAGTTGATTTAAGGTTTATTGTTCTTCGTAATTATTGTCTGTCCCTACGCTGAGCACAAACACCGATATGTCATTTAGGGAATTATGTCCGTTAACATCAGTAATCCTGACTTGACGATAGCGTCTGACAATACGGCGAAATTGTAATCTCTTCGCGATTGCGTTTAGTTGTGGTCTACTCAAGTCTAATAATCGAGTTTATGTCAGCGATCAGTCTCTTTCTGAGTCATTTGATGTTTGTGACTATTAAGTATCACGAAGCTAAGTCCCATCACAAATCAGTAATCACACGATTCACTGTTCTTTGACATGCATCAACATCCCGTTATTTGTATGACGGTAAAGATGATCCTACTTTAGTCCGACTTCTGACTAATATTTCCAGGCTATATCGTAAAACTTTAAACTTCATGTCAGTTTTAAAGCAATCTAGCAGCGCTTAATATGCGTACTGCTGTTGCAGAATACAAGAGAGAAGTGAACATCTTCATTGCCGAGTTACATTGTAGTCACAGCGAACTTACAGCTCGATGCGGCTACAACTCTCTTCTAGGATAAATGTTATCTTTGGTCGATTTGCGGTCTGGGCTTTAACGTTCGTAAATAATAATTTTTGAATGCTTTCTTTAAAGTTTTGTTTTGTATCACATGGTATTATTTCATTCAGTCCTTTCTTTATGATAATCATTAGTATTTATATAACATCCCTGTTAATCAAACCGACAGAGTGTAAATTTTGTTGTCAGAAGCTGCCGTCACTGTCAAGATGACTGATTTTGCTATTTCTTTTGCAACAAAAGGGTGGTCATTATGGGTTCTATATTTGGGTGTTACAAGCGTTATCAACAGCTGACAGTTTGAAACGAGTCACTTTGTAGGTCCCCATTTGGCCGCCTGATCGAATCGCGCAAATCTAAATTTGTGGGGCACTCGGATGTGAGAGTGGTCTGATGTTAGACTGCATACGTTGAGGACAAGCATACTAGCCTAGCCACCACAAGGGAGAATCAACGTATTGGGCACCAGGCACATCGTAGCCTCTTTACATCTACGTCCGGCATCAGAGAACAAGTAATGGACTGCCCGAACATTATCATGCCACATCATTGGTCAGGGACTAGCAGCAGTCAGCCTATGGTATTACCGTAAACGCGAACATTGCTGTTAACATCATAACACAAACGGCTGCGTTTGGAATGCTGATCAGGAACCATGGGCTGATGGTGAAACACGTCGCATTGGTTTAGTGAGGAATCGCGATTCGGCAGTATCGCCGTGACCATCAACGGCGAGTATGATGGTGCTCTAAGGGGAAATTTAGTTATTCCAATGTTTTGGAGAGGCACAGAGACGTCATGTCGTGGGGACCCATCGGTATGACTTCAGGTTACAGCAGGTAGTGATCGAGAGAACTTTGGCGGTACAATGGTACGTCACCAGACGTCCTTCGTCTTCGTGGGTTACCGTTCAGGCGACGATATCGTCCTGCCATTTTTCAACAGGACAATATTCGTCCCCAGACGGCACGTCTTTTTACGAATTGTTTGCGTTATTTTAAGCGTAACAAAACATGTGTCGGACCAGCTGGGACATCACCTCCGTCCAAGTGCCTGTATCCAGGATATCGAGGTTACAGCAACTGTTGGCCAGCCTGCTTCAGGAGAGGATGTAACTGCATTGTGACACCCTTCCCTATCGATTCCAAGGCAAAGGGAGTGCAGCGTCATTGTGATAAGTGGACTCATACTGCCAAGTTCTTTGTAAGTTTGACTCGAATTGGTCATCATTAACGTAACATTATCTACGCCTCCAACTCGGGAAGTTTCATTTTGTTTCATCCTCTCCTTCTTGGCCATTCCTTTTTTGTCATGCAATGTAGACGAAGATGGATTAGCTTCATAATCCTGTGAAGAAGAGGAATATTTAACTGTTTCTCAACCAGATGATACGCACTCGAAAAGCTGCCGACAGTGGAGTCTTCTACAATACCAAAAGAGCAGTGCAAGTGCTACAGAAGACATCCCACAAGAATTCTGACTGTTGCAACAAATAATTTCTGGAGATATAAAGGGGAAATTAAAGTTAATGTCTGAAAGTAGAGCTCTACAGATAGATAGTGGTTATCAATTTTTGTTAAACATCCATCCATACACTGTTTGATCGTAGACAGTGACAAACAGTTTTTGTTAAACAGCCATCCACGCACTAATTGATCAAAAGTATCTAGACACCCGTAGGTAATGCAGAATTGACCACTAGATGTCACTGACCACTAGATGCCACGAGAGGTGGACCAGCCATTATGAAAGTAGGCGGGGGTATTGTGTTGTCAGCAGAGAAACAGTGACGGCGGAACGGGTCGGTCAGGAGAGCTGATTGACTCCGAACGTGGACGTCATTCGATGTCACCTCAGTAGGAAACCCAACAGTGACATTTGAACCCTTTTAAGTGCCCTTTGTTACTGAAGTGGACAACCACAAGTAAGCTATCACCAGGTAGGCGTCATTTACTGACGAACGGGTATCGCTGAGTATTACGGAGGGTGACTGTAAGAAACTGCGTGGAAAGAGCGGAAGGATTACTTGTGAGTCTGAAGTCAGCAGTCCAGCTATCGAAATGGGTGTGCTTACGGAGTTGAAAGGAATGAGACGCAATGGAGGAGCAACTCCTCATAAGCCACCAATTTCTGTACGATATGATACGATATTACAATGCCTGTGCTATCGTGGAGCATTAGACAATGTTTCATCGAACATGCTTGCAGTGGCTGTGTTATACCGAAGTATGCTGCAATGTTCTTTCGGCATGCGTGCATGCATGTTCGGAGGATCACTGCATCGTAATTCGGAACTAGGCCTGCACAGGCGGCTTTACTTACCTGAACTGATAGGTCCGTCGCAATCGAATGTGTTCTACGTATATACGCAAAGGGACATCAGTTTACGGCCGGTAGCGTCGCGAGTTTGCGATAAAATGAATGGTAGAATGGAATGTACAGGGCTATTACAAATGATTGAAGCGATTTCATAAATTCACTGTAGCTCCATTCATTGACATATGTTCACGACACACTACAGATACGTAGAAAAACTCATAAAGTTTTGTTCGGCTGAAGCCGCACTTCAAGTTTCTGCCGTCAGAGCGCTCGAGAGCGCAGTGAGACAAAATGGCGACAGGAGCCGTCGTGCTTGAAATGCACTTACATCAGTCAGTCATAACAGTGCAACGACACTTCAGGACGAAGTTCAACAAAGATCCACCAACTGCTAACTCAATTCGGCGATGGTATGCGCAGTTTAAAGCTTCTGGATGCCTCTGTAAGGGGAAATCAACGGGTCGGCCTGCAGTGAGCGAAGAAACGGTTGATCGCGTGCGGGTAAGTTTCACGCGTAGCCCGCGGAAAATTGGCTCATGCCAGAACTGGAGACCGACAGCGCCGACTTCATCTTTCAACAGGATGGTGCTCCACCGCACTTCCATCATGATGTTCGGCATTTCTTAAACAGGAGATTGGAAAACCGATAGATCGATCGTGGTGGAGATCATAATCAGCAATTCATGTCATGGCCTCCACGCTCTCCCTACTTAACCCCATGCGATTTCTTTCTGTGGGGTTATGTGAAAGATTCAGTGTTTAAACCTCCTCTACCAAGAAACGTGCCAGAACTGCGAGCTCGCATCAACGATGCTTTCGAACTCATTGATGGGGACATGCTGCGCCGAGTGTGTGAGGAACTTGATTATCGGCTTGATGTCTGCCGAATCACTAAAGGGGCACATATCGAACATTTGTGAATGCCTAAAAAAACTTTGTGAGTTTTTGTATGTGTGTGCAAAGCATTGTGAAAATATCTCATATAATAAAGTTATTGCAGAGCTGTGAAATCGCTTCAATCATTTGTAATAACCCTGTATTGGTTACACCTGATGCTCGCCTCACTCGTGCCGCACGACAGACATATCCTATTTCGCAGTTTATAGTCTGGTCATTTACTGGTTCCATTTCGGGTAGACGGGCCGTGTTTCGTCAAGATGGAGCGCAGGTTTTTCAAAATAAATGCCACTTTGTGAACTCTTTTCAAAAACTAATATAGAAGAAAATATTTGTTGAGTCAGAGACCAGAGATATTACTATTATAATGAGATGTAATACGATCAACGCTTGATGGAATGCTCTTTGGATGTTTAATGTAAAATTAAGGTAAAATTTTTCGTTCGTATGAAACAGCTCCGAGAGCCAAAAATTACCAAACAGCGGGCCGAATGACGCCTGCTGGCCGTGGATCGGTCACCCCTGATAGAGATACTGGCACAACGTGCGTACGGTGGTTTTCGAAATACGAAATGTTTTGCCCACTGAGATCTGCAAGAACAGACCTATTTGGTGTTTAGTCAGCCAGCTGTGCTTGATACGGCTGTCTCTTCTTCCCAGCTCCAGTACTTCTGTGTTTCGGTGTGATAGCACTCACAGGTTGGTAATCACGACGAAATAGTCAAAATACCGAAACTCGGGCTCACTGACGGAAGAATATGTCACACATGTAGCGGTGTGTTTGTCACAGCTACTGAAAAAAAAGACTTTGCGCTGAGCATGCAGCACGTGGAACATTACTTCCAACATCAGTAAGTAATTACAAAAATATTCCCCCTGACAGACCTGATTTACCTCTACTCAACGGAATATCACTTCGTGCGCAGCAACGGTTTTACTTGCGCAGAAATAGATAATTAATACTATTTTGATTGCTAAAGGCTTGATAACTATCGTTTGCAGTAAACTGTAAATAACTTTGATACTTCATTTCTGCAATTTTAAAAACATATCTGTTACATTCAGTCAGATTCCTTCGGTACAGATGTTGCCAACTGCGACACTTTAAATCAACTGACCCTATTAGCGGAATGGTCGCAGAGAGTGGTGGTGGTGGTAAGTTTCTATGGGACCAAACTGCTGCGGTCATCCGTCCCTAGGCTTATACACTACTTAATCTAATCTAAACTAACTTACACTGAGGACAACTCACACACCCATGCCCGAGGGAGGACTCGAACCTCCGACGGAGGGAGCTGCATGAACCGTGGCAAGGCGACTGAGACCGCGCGGAGTCACAGAGAGTAAAGGTTCTTAACAGCGGAAGGCAGCCTCATTGTATTGGAGTATGTCAAGAACGTTAATGGCTGATAACGACATTAAGCCGTTGTAAATATATGTTGAAATGTAATTCAGTAATATGCAGGAAGTCCACAAAGTCTCTTTACAAATGAAATGCACTTTAATGGACCTCTTTTACCTATACGAAAGCCGCGCGGGGTAGCCGAATGGTCTCAGGCCCCTTGCCACGGTTCGTGCTGCTCTCCCCGTCGGAGGTTCGAGTCCTCCCTCGGACATGGTTGTGTGTGTCGTCCTTAGCGTAAGTTAGTATAAGTTAGATTAAGTAGTGTGTAAACCTAGGGACCGAAGACCTCAGCAATTTGGCCCCATAGGAACTTACAACAAATATCCAAAAAATTTACCTATACGAAGCTCATCAAGATAGTACTCGATTTCTTGCCGTGTTCGCTGTGTCACTGTCTCAGACCATCAATAATACTCTGCTTGATATCAATTATGTCCCTCACTTCAGTGTGATACACAATGTCTCGCCGAAGAAAAACGGGGCAATCATGCGATTACACATGATCTTATACATTATCCCGCTGAAATTCCCAAGTCACACGTGGGTATTTTGGGTCCCAGATTCCCACAGAGGATGTGTGCAGCTTCCGTGAAAGATGGAAGTCGCGACGGTACGTAAAGGTTACTGCTGTAAGTAGTTGCTCTTCCAAACAGCATTCCTTAAGAGCAAACCAGTTGCTTCTTTGCCCGCGGTTACTCCAACTTTAAGTCTTGGGGCCATGCGCGGCTCTGTTTAAAAAGAATAGCTCGATGTAGTCATAGGGTCTACCGGCATACGTCTGCTTTCATGCCCTTCAGCTAATTCGCTGTAGTTGTGATCCTGCAAATAGTCGATCCTTTGGCTAGAACTTCGAGTTAATAAAATACACAGAAATATAAATAAAATATAAAAGAGTAATTTAATCAACACGGTTTTATCGTAACGTCTGTAAATGAGGAAGACGACAGAAAATCATGTTGAATAATGTTTATTCAAGAAAGGACATCTCAGACAAACGGGATTTGGTCCTAAGACATTCAGTTAAGATACGGACATATAATATCCTTCTCAAATGCAGTAAAGTTAAGTTGAGAGCGTTACGAGAATGATAGCATAATTCCCAAACTAAATAGTCACAAAAGACTCCGGAAAACTATTTCATGATCACAATACACGAAAGATTATCCAACTCAAAATAGTTCAAAGTGATTCACAAAATAGTACATGCGATATGAAGAATAGTAACTCATACTCAGTTTATTCTCAGTTCGTAAATCAAGAGGCAAAAGTTAGAGTCCCACTCAGGAGCACATTCAAACCTCTCGAAATATAAAGCCCTTTCAAAAGTTGGAGTATTTTGAGGGCCACTCACCGCCCAGAAACAACCACTTGTAAGACTGAAACGCGCACGTTGCTCAAGACAGATCGGCCTTCATCCAGAACTCGCCACTAAGTGTCCAGAATCGCTCCCGTGAGCGCCTCACTCGAAAAGCCGCAGTCTCCACTTGACTCCCGTAGTGTTCCGCTGCTGCCTGCTTTTCCATTGGCTGTCGGCCGTCCTCACAAAAATACATCGTCTTTAAGCTCTAAAGGCGTGAAGTGATTCAGGTCGACCACTTCTTGGACTAAAGAAATATGTTACAACAATATTGAAATAAAGAAACATAAACATTCGGTTACACTCAGGTTATTCACAATAAATATAAGTAACAGTTGGTTAATAAATAAACAAGCCAGCATTCTTAGAGTTACGTAAATGACAACAGATTGTCGCTAAAAACTACGTAATCAACGATTTATGTCTGCCTGACAGAAGAGTCTTCTGATTCTCATTTCAATTGTGGTATCCGCTAACACGAGCGATTGATCACTTTTAAATTAACACAGTTTTTATATAGCACTTTCATTCAATATTTGAATAAAGTTACTGGCAAAATAGTAAACTGTTCATTAAGTAAAAGCACATGTATAACAATATGCGAGGTACTGATGCTGTATTCATTTGCTGTGTAACTGTGGAGAATATGAGGTTTTGACAAACATTTGCCTAATGAAAAAGATGGAAAAGACGTTGTAAATCAATAAATAAAATAGACTGATATACACAGCTTTCAGAGATGATAGCTATAGTGTAATGCTGTCATCTGAGACAACGTTTGCTGAAATCGCGTGAAGGTATTAAAAGTTAATTCAGAGGCTCGTTGTGTGAGGTAGCAGGCGAATTGTGCGGCCCTGTAAATATTCGCCCGCAGTCCGTGGTCGTGCGGTAGCGTTCTCGCTTCCCGCGCCCCGGTTCCCGGGTTTGATTCCCGGCGGGGTCAGGGATTTTCTCTGCCTCGTGATGACTGGGTGTTGTGTGATGTCCTTAGGTTAGTTAGTTAGGTTTAAGTAGTTCTAAGTTCTAGGGGACTGATGACCATAGATGTTAAGTCCCATAGTGCTCAGAGCCATTTGAACCACTTTTTTTGTAAATATTCTAAGTTGGCGTGGCCGCACAGGCCGCTCGGCCAGCCGGGGCTTGGCAGCAAACACGTGGTGGTGAACGTTAGCCGGACGAAAGGGGTAGCCCCAGCTCATGGTCCAGCCGCATGGCTGGGAATTCCATTGTGACGCTGTGTTGATGAAGGAGACACGCCGGGAGCGCCAAAGATGGTGGACTTGTGAAACCTTAATGGCAGACATTTCACAGTTTGTATAGAAATTAATAGTAGCGAGATGAATCATTACCTCAAAAAGAAACATGTACATCAGCATTATTGCACGATGATCCTGATGGTGTAATAAGTTTTTCAATATCTAAAGTTTAGTATCTGGCTATAAATTATACAAGTAACACCCAGCAATGAATTTCCAAAATATAAACGCTTCATCCGATTTTGTCGATCGCTGTATATTTAGAAAGCTATTAGTATAAACCTAAATTGGTAGGAATTATAGGCATGTAACTTAAATAGTACATGAGTTAATGGAGGTAAAATTGGCACATTACTATCGATCGCTTCAGGCCACAAGTGCTTCATAGTTACACGAAATACCGGTAGCAGCATGCTTATAAATATATTCATTCATCTATGTCTTTGTTTATATCCGATACATACTATTCACGAAGAAATTGGTTAAATATTTACTGTGTTATAGAAAGCACAGAGACATTACGCTACCGGCCTACCTTTTGTTCCATTCCTTTTAAATATGTTTATTTAATTTGTTTATGTATCTAATAATGTGTGTTAGAGCGTGTTTATGGTCCAACTGTTGGAATATTTATATAATTTCAAGTTATTTAAATGTAAATCCAGTACTTCGAATGTTTGTGTGGGTGAACACATGGCGCGAGCGCTCTAGCCAATCACAGCGCTCGTGAATGGGGAGACTTGATGGAAGCGAGTTCGGGAGAGAGGGTGGTTCTGGCAGTGCAGAAGTGCTGGACGCAATGGCTGGACGGTACAGCACCGGATACGGGTAGTGTCATCTACCTCAAACGTACTTTAAAAATCATGATCTCATACCAAATACATCATTCAAAGCTCTCATAGTATCACAATGGTTTCAAAAAAATATGAACAGTTCACAAAGTACAGACAAAATACAATTTCATAAGTGTGAAGTTACCAAACTGTGTAATTGCGTAAACATGTGTCACTGATGTAGTAAAAAAATGTTTGTCTCTCTCAGTTAAATGATCAGATAGCTGTATAATTTGTGTGTTAGAGAAATATGGTACCGATGTGTAAAGTTGTATAAGCAAATACCATATTAGCTAGGGCTCCTTGTGGTTGCTAAACACTTGGTACACAAGGTAAGCGTGTACCCCCCTGAGGATTACTGTAATTATACCCTCAGGTGTTACAGATTACAACAATGGAATGAAATGTATTACGGAAAACCTTTGTATCATTGTACTTCAAATATCTTTAAAAATAAATGATTTAAGTACAAAATTAATCACTCAAATACGTGTCCTGTAGCGCTAAATGTGCGTCTTGTTGTAAGATAATCTCTGTGGAAGTGTCGTAGTTATCGTCCTCCGAAAGCTAAGTTCTGCAGAAGCCAATGTACTTACCTCATGATACACAAAAGTGAAATGCTTTGCGTATAGATATCTTAGTTATTACGCTTATTGCCGTAATGAGGAAAGTACTGTGCTGTAACGTATTGTTGTCCTACGGAAAAGGCTGTCTCCTTGTAGCCATAGCACAAAAGTCACCACTAAAACATGTCTCACTTTACAGAAGAATTCAGAAAAAACTGTGCAGATATAAAACAGATACACCGCAAAAGCAACATTGTAAATTGTCACTCATTAGCAGCGTCGTGATAAAATTGTGTAGCTGTCACACAAACCAACCACTGTGTCATCTGGCATTTCACAGAAAGCACCTCAAATCCAGAATCCACTCTCAAGCAAACCAAAATGTTGCATGAAAATCTCATTAGCAGTGCCGGTATATGTTCCAAGTATGTGAGCCTCATAGTCGTTACGTGATTGTGCAACTAACAAGCAAGAACGTACACACACAATAACACTGTGTCGTCTGTTCACAATAACAATGCATTCGTAATTTCTGTTTAAATAAGTTCTCTTAGTTCTTGACTGGATATTTAACTTCAAACATTGTTGCATGGTAACAGATTCTAAGTCTGACAAAGCATACTACCGATGTAAAGTGAGAAGTTATATGGCAAAGACAAAGTTAAAAAGCAGATTATCTCTCAATAAATGGTTTCACATGTGAAATGTGCTGTAGCCCTTTGCTCTTCCTAGTAAGCAGAGTTTCAACTTTAACGCAATTACCATGTGGTATACGTTGGTAAAGAAAACTGGAATTTTTCTCAAGGTTAGCGTCTATGTTATTTTTCTCTGAGCCAGCTGGCGCAGGTGGCTGCCTGCGGTGCGAGTCATTGTCTGCTATCTCTTTGTTGGTGCGCGTCGTTATTGGGGTTTGGAGACCTAACTTCTACAAATTCACCTTGCCGAGAGGGCCCTGCCCTGTTTAAATCCCGCCAGTTCTGATGCAATTCAGGTCTGTCGTTACGATTATCTCATCTGTCGTCATGTCGGTAGATATCATAATTTCTTTCTTGTCGGTCATGTGGTGGAGAATTTCTTCCTGAATCATAACTGCGCGCTGAACTGTTGCGTCTGAAGTTATTCTGTCTCCCTTGAAAATAATTGTTTTGGTTCCCATATTGTCTGTTTCTAAGGTAATCTCTGTCATCTTTATTATTACGGAAATGCGATCTTTCTCTGTAACTATTATTACTCTGCCAGTGGTTGTCATATGGGTGGTGTCTGTTTTGATCGCGATTTGCGTTGTAAGAATAGACTTGTCATGTCCAGTTATTGTCTCTGTCGTCACGTAATTGTGACGGATGTGACCTGTAGTGATTTTTTTCCTGTTTTCACATCCCGCGACTGTCTGTGTCAATTTCTAATTCTTGTAAGAGTCCCTGAAAAGCTTCAATGTCGTCTTTGCAACGTCCTGCCAAAACAATATTTCTTAAATGTTCAGGCAATATCAGTAAGCAAATGCGGATGAGTTCTGAAGGGCTGTATGGGTTTGATAGATATTGATTCTTATGCAACATGTCTTCGAAATATTTGACAAGACTGGAAAATTCAGATTGTTCAAAGTGTTTCATCATCATGATGCTATGTTTTACTCGGTCTTGTGTAGCTTGAGACCAATATGCTGAGAGGAAGGCATGATAAAATTCTCCTTCACTGTGACAATCGTGAATGACCGATCGCATTCTTACAGCTGGTTCATTCTCTAAGTAGCCACACATAAATTCTAATCTGTGTTCTAATGACCAGTTGGGAGGAAAACAATGAGAGAATTGATGGAGCCATGCTTGTGGATGAATGTTGTTGCCAGAATTCTTAAATGTTTTGAATTTATGTGTAGTAATGAACAGCTTATAGTCAAAATCGTCATGTCGGCGAGTCACATGTCGGTCATTGTTACGTCGTTTCGGCGGTTCCATCTCAAAATTCGGTGTACCTTGCCAATTTCTTTCATAATTTCCGAAGTGCCCTGTGTTATTATTTTGTGGCTGTTCCGTATTTCTATGTCCCTCTTCCCGTATTGGAGCGCGAGTGTCCTCTGAAATACGTAATTCTTGTATTACCTGTGTCAGCTGATCTTGTACTTCCCGGATTTCTCTTTGGTGTTGCGTATTAATTTGATTCAGATTTTGTTTCAGTTTCCTAATTTGTTCACACTCTTCTGTGTCATTAAAGACTACTGGTTTTGTGTCATTCAGATTATCATCTACCTTCGTAGATAAATTATTTAGCTGATCCGAAAGTTCAACTACTTTCTCTGATAATGAATTAATTTCCTCCGTGTGTCTTTCTGAACCAATTTTCAGAGTATCTACTGTGTCCTTTAAGTTTTCTTGAGTTTTTGCAAGTTGCGTAACCGAATCGGTAGATGCAACTGAGTCAATTTTAGCTTGCAAGGTGTCGTGATTTTCATGAACAATAGTTTGCAGTTCTTTTATGGCTGCTTCGTGATTCTGTAATGCATTTTCATGACGTGAAAAAATAGGTTGGAAATGCTCACAAATTTGTGTTTTTACGTCATTACAGACTTTTTGACATTTCGATTCAATGTTATGTAACTCAGTAGTTAAATCTTCACGTGTTTGTTCAAGTGTGGTGTCTAACTTTTGAAGCTTTTGCTGTGTTTGTCTCTGATTTTGTTCCATTGTGTCTAACTTTTGCTGTGTTTGTCTCTGATTTTGTTCCATTGTGTCTAACTTTTGAAGATTTTGTTCCACTGTGTCTAACTTTTGAAGCTTTTGTCCCATTTGTTGCATTAATTGTAATAACAATGCACTGGTGTCTGAAACATGTTCCTAGTGCTATTCGGCAATGCATTTGAACCGGCAATATTCGCAGTTTGAAAAGCAGAAAATGTGTCTTGACTTATTTGAGAAAAGGGTGAGGACGCAAAACCTGAATCTACAGTATATGCAAGATTGTGTCCTGTCATTTCGGATTCCTGAGGCAAGCTGTTGCCGACCGATCGATCGATAATGCTTCCCTGTTCACTAATTGTTTCACTGTCTACACCATTGTTTGCAGCCCGCTCCATTTCCCTATGTACAATTACCAGATTACTACTTTGAACATTAGTTAATTCATTACTCGGTGGCGCTAACACACTGCTTTCGTCTTCACTGTCATTTATCAGTTTACTTTGGAGCCTAGTATTACGTTTTTCACACGCCATTATTGTCACAATATTTCACACGGTAACACAGAAAAACACAATTTGAAGAGCAACAATAAGACAACACATTAACATAGCACTGAAAATAATATGTAGTTAATTGCAAGCGTAGCTGCGAAATACTTGGTGCAAATCTACATGCATGCCACAACTGTTTTACTGTACAACAATGAAAGGCTGCAACTACAAAGGAGATTCTCTCTACAATTACGCACTAGCAATAAACAAAATCAACACTAATTACACAAACTACAAGAAAAAATCAGAAGATTCCAGTGAGGTATCCTCGGCTACGTGTCGACATATGAAACGTCCCCTTAGAACAATTATACATGACTGTGCTTAAACTGACACACAATATTTTTAGCGCAACGCAATCTGACTTTCATAAATCCCTACAAAATAATGGCCCTGACTAACATTAACCTATGCGTTTCACAAATCGCTTACCTCACAAAAATCTTGGTTACTCGAACTACTGCAATACAGCGAGCGCCACTACTGCCAGCTAAATAAAAGATTCAAACTACGGAAGGCACTAACTACTGATAGGCATAGTTAGCAAATGAAAGATTTTAATAGAGAACAAACAATGTATTTACCTTAATAGCGTTGAAAAATCATAATATACATAGCAGTTCATAATATCCAGTATTACAAATTTCAAAACTCCGCCATCTCTCTCCTCACATCCACCACTGCTGGCGGCTCACCTCCAACTGCGCAACGCTACGCGCTGTTCACGTCCAGCTGCCCAACATTACAATGGCAGACAACAATGCAAACTAGCCACAGACTGCACACAGCACAGCCAGTGATTTTCATACAGAGAGCGCTACGTGGCGGCGGCGTTACCAATATAAGAACCTAAACAGCCTACTTACAAGTGGAGCAGTTTGCGCGTGGTCACGGAGAATAGAAATATTTCGGAGTGCCGACCTGTGATCTTGTGTGATTTCCGTGGTTTCTACTGTGAAGATGTAGTGTGCCTTTAGAGGTGACTATCTCGTGAGCTTTGTTGTTGTTCATAATTAATTACGTGCAGCAGGAATTTATTGTTTCGCTGTTATTCAACTTATATTTTATTCAATTGCTGTACCATAGACATCAGTAAGTGTTTTGCAGAAATACACCGCATTCTCGAAAGTACGTCTACTATCGTACGCATCATTTAAAGTCGTTAAGATAGTACCTGCAAATTTTGTTTAACTGCTATCAAAAATGGCTCTGAGCACTATGGGACTTAACTTCTGAGGTCATTAGTCCCCTAGAACTTAGAACTACTTAAACCTAACTAACCTAAGGACATCACACACATCCATGCCCGAGGAAGGATTCGAACCTGCGACCAGAGCGGTCGCGCGATTCCAGACTGTAGCGCCTAGAACCGCTCGACCACCCTGGCCGGCTAATTGCAATCCTTCATTTATTAATTTATATGTTACATTCATAATTCGCAATTGCCGAGTGATAGAAACCTTCGACCATTCGATTAATGTGTGTATTCTTCTCGTATTCTGTAGACTTCAGCAGTATTTGGCCTCTATTGCGGTAACTACGTATCCCAGCCCCTAGGCAACGAAACCATCCAAACTTGTAATATTGCAACTCTTGAGTCGGAGGGTACATAGTTGAGGGCCACCTCACACCTCATTTCACCCATTTTCTTTTGAAAGCCCGCAATTATGCGCTGTGAGATATTAACGTCTGTAGTTCCAAAGATATTGTGATATTACTGGTTCATTGAATGCGCCTTTTTTTCTGAAGTCGAAAATGTATTCAGATTTGCATTAAGATTTGATGTGAATTATTGTCGTATCTCAAAGAGCTGTATATTGGCCATCCTTAAGATTGTCTGACACTCCGCCATTTCCTGGAACATTTTCTGCACAAAGGCAATGCGAGCATTCGCCGTGCAAATTCCCAGTTGCCCGCGATGCGCTCATTGTCTCTGCACGTGGCTCTCAGGAAACAGCCAACTAGCCGGGCTGGCTCCGCGCGCCCTGTGCCCTGGGCGAGCAGGCATTGAGCCGTGCAAAAAATTCATTTTGCCTCGTACTAATATTAAGCGGCGGGTTAGATCGCCCAAATATGGGTAACGTTACAAAGGTTGCCCCATAAATGAAAAACTCAATTGGGAACCGTTTCATCTGGAGACGTTCGATGTTGACAGCAAACTCTTTTTCTCTTTGTAATTTTGCTTGTTTTACTTTATCTGATTAATCAGCCGGGTACTGAAACACAAGAATCCAAGTTGATTCAAAACTTTTTAACCACCGATTTAAAATCTGATGACAATATCTCAACAGTTGCCCTCGTTATAAATTTTTGAAATGTTGCCAAGACTTTACGGACTCCCTGTATTACCGTCAGGTTTGGTTTTCGACGTCGGCCTATTGCCGTCCTTAGGATCAATAGGTTTGCTGGCTACTCTATCCTTCTTCTTGTTTCAGAACTTCTTCCTTCTTTCCCTGAGGTTCCTTCTCCTTTTTTTCGCCATATAGTCTTAGTTTTGTTTTTTCTAGAACTCAATGAAATTGTGAACCTTCATGCGAAGTATCTCTTTCCCAGATCTTTTTCTCGTTGACCCCATCTTTCTCCATATCCTTTCTTAATTCCTCAAACGATTTTGTGATTCCATTTTCTTTGGTAATGGTGTGGAAGATTTTCTTTGTCAATATGCACCTGCTCATAAAACTACAACGTTGTTTTGCTTATGGAGTCTGTGATCTTCTCCAATTGTTTATACAAATCTTCGTTTTTCCCCTACTTCCATATACCATGAATAATATGTACTTCTCATACAGTTATTCAAGTGATAAATAAAATGCGTAAACGAATAATATCAGAAACAGGTCAGTAATACTGCATAATCGCTTGGTATACAGGAGAGGCCAATTTTACGAACGACATTCGGAAAAGTTTCTTATTAATGAGGCTAAACGAGAACTGCCCCACAAAAGACACCGTTTACCTTGTTAGGAGGATAGCCTTTAAGCGGCACTTTAACGTGGGGTTCTCCGTTGCCTTATTTCCTACAGTCGACCTCGCTTCCGAAATTATCCTCCCCGGCCGGCACCGGGTATCACAGGCAGGCTTCGTTGAATATACATCGGGGTCGCAGCGGCGGTAAGATGAGGCCCCGTCACGCATCGATAGGCAGCCGTCCCGTCCCGCTAACCACTGTGTCATGACGCAATCCGCCAGCTCTCTGCCGACGTCGAGACAATTCAAGAAAGCGTAAAATCAAATTAAAATCCTGACATCTTCATTAAAGATGAGTCAACCATTAATAACCCCCCTGGAACAGCCTATCGTTAGAGTAGTTTATCAGCCAAACAATGGAGCGATGTGCCTTAGCGTGCATTTTCATGCTCCAGCGCGTGACAGTCCAACTCTGGGAGAGTAAAAGTTACAAATTTGAATACATGTTTAAGTTTTAATGGAAAAGAAAATTGAAGACATGTTAAATGACTATCGGTTTGGCTTTAGGAGAGGTGAAGAGAGCAGACAGGCAGTTCCGACGTTGTCGTTGCTATAAAGATACGTTCTTAGGATTTGTCGACTTTGAAAAAGCGTTCTACAGACTAAAATCATGGGTTAGCAATAGGGGAAGGAGGGTAATATACAGTATGTACAAGAACCAAGAGGAAGCAATAAGACCAAGAACGAAATTCTCGGATTGAAAAGGGTGTAAGACAGGTAAGAAGTCTTTCGCCCCTACTATTCATTATATATTAAAGAAGCAGTGACGGAAGTAAAAGAAAGGTTCAAGAGTGGGATTAAAATTAAAGGCGAATGGATATCAATGATACGATTCGCTGACGCCATTCCTACTCTTAATGAAAGTGAAGCAGAATTATAGGATCTGTTGAATGGAATGAAAAGCCTAATGAGTACAGAATATGTTTTCAGAGTAAAGCGAAGAAAGATGGAAGTAATAAGAAGTAGTAGAAATGAGATCAGCGAGAAACTTAACATCAAGCTGGGGCAACGAAGGAGACGAAATTAAGGAATTCTGTTTTCTAGGCAGCCAAATAACCCATGCCGGACGGTGCAAAGAGGACAAAAAAACAGAGTCAAAGGAGGACCCCAAAAATACGAGGGTTGCTTTTTAAGTTAAAAATGGTTCAAATGGCTCTGAGCACTATGGGACTCAACATCTTAGGTCATAAGTCCCCTAGAACTTAGAACTACTTAAACCTAACTAACCTAGGGACATCACACACACCCATGCCCGAGGCAGGATTCGAACCTGCTTTTTAAGTAAGGGCCGTTCGCGCATGAAGTCCCGTAGTTCGCGCGGACGCCGCAACAAGCCACCGCGCCACTTACCGGCATCCTTCCCGTTCACACTGATGCAAGTTGTAGTTTTGTAGCTGACGTGTACGCATCGCTGTGCTACTTTATAATGTTTACGATTATTGAATCGCCCGCCGCGTGTGAGATACGGTCAGTGATACGTTTTTTGACCGCGAGAAGCCTATCAGCTGCAGAAATTCATCGTCAGTTAACAGAAGTTTATGGCTTGAATGCAATGAGTGAAGGTAAAGTGCGTCAATGGGTTAGAGAGTTTTAAAATGGCCGTCAAAACGTCCGTGACGAAGAACGCTCAGGCCGGCCCTCTGTGATCACTGATGATTTGGTGGCTGCAGTCGAAACAAAGATTCGTGAGGACAGAAGATTCACAATTTCCACTCTTTCTTTGGAATTTGCACAAGTTTCAAGATCGGTTTTGTACAAAATTGTGTCTGAAAACCTAAACTTTAAGAAACTGTGTTCTCGGTGGGTACCCAGACTCCTCACAGAGGACCTCAAAGGGAAGAGATTTTCCACTTCATTGGACTTTTTGATTCGTTACGAGGAAGAAGGGGATGACATGTTGAGTCAAATTGTCACTGGAGATGAAACATGGGTATCCCATATCACTCCGGAAAGCAAGTGACAATCGATGGAATGGCGACACACAACCTCATCCGTCAAGGTCAAAGCCAAACAGACGCTGTCAAAGCGCAAGTTTATGGCAACTGTGTTCTGGGACCGGCGCGGTGTTTTGCTAGTGGATTTTATGCCACGAGGAACGACAATCAACTCAGATGCCTACTGTGCAACTCTAAAGAAGCTCCGCAGAGCAATTCAAAACAAAAGGCGCGGCATGCTGACAAAAGGAGTTTTGCTCCTGCACGATAACGCTAGGCCTCACACCTCTCAAAAGACTCGGGATTTGATTGATTCTTTTGGCTGGGAAGTTTTGGACCATGCACCATACAGCCCCAACTTTGCTCCTACCGATTGTCACCTTTTCTGGTACCTGAAACATCATCTTGGCGTGCAGCGTTTCAATGACGACAATGAAGTGAAAGCGGACGTGAACTCTTGGCTGTCGCGGCAGGCGGCCGAATTCTTTGAAGAGGGAATTAAAAACTTAGTTGTACGGTATGACAAGTGCTTAAATAAACAAGGCAACTATGTAGAGAAATAGGTAAAAGTGTGTAGAATCAGAAAATAAAAGTTTTTCTACAAAAGTATTTGTATCTTTTTTAAAAAATAAAAACGGCCCTTACTTAAAAAACAACCCTCGTAGACCAGCACTGGAAAAAGGAGAATAATGTAGAGAATCATAGGCGTTATTTTGAGGAAGAAATTTTTGAGAATATATTTTTTCGGGCACAGCATTGTGTGGTAGTGAAACTTGGACTGTGGGAAAACCTAAATAGAAGAGAATCGAAGCATTTGAAATGTGGTGCTACGTAGTAATGTTGAAAATTAGGTGGACTGATAAAGTAAGGAATGAAGAGATTCTCTGCAGAATAGCGGAGGAAAGGACTGTAAGAAAAACACTACAGGAAGAAAGGAGAGGATGATAGGACATCTGTTAGGACGTCAGGGAATAACTGGCATGGTACTGGACGCACATGTAGAGGATGAAAACTGTAGAGGAAAACTAGATTGGATACATCCAGCAAATAACTGAGGACGTGCTACTCTGAGATAAGTTTGGGACAGAAGAGGAATTCGTGTCGGGCCGCATCAAACAAGTCAGAAGACTGATGACTATAAAAAAATTAGGTTTCCGAGGGGGAAGGAGATGATTTTAGTTTCTAACACGTATTTAACGCCATTGGACAAAGAAGCGCGCTGAGATGGTGAAGAATGGAAAAGCAAATAAGCCAAAGTATTCGTCACGACATGCACTGAAAGTGTTTGTACTGATCCCTTTGGAGTACTGTAGTTGGTGTAGAACAAATACTGTGTTATAATAGTTGGCATTACATTCGTACTTCATGTGTTCTAGTCCCTACAACAACAATTTGGGCAATTTTTATTCTAATTTAATACTATACAAGTATTCCAAAAGCATGACAATTTGAGGCCTACATATTAAACAGGTATCTGGTAATATCTCGGGTTTGAGTTCAGCAATATTTTCAATGTTCTTTTAGGCGTTTCTGTAACACAAATTCTACACTATGACACTTCGTAATCATGTGATTATGGTACGCCTTAGGACCAGTCAGGTTTCTCAACATAGCCTAAAATTCACATCTCTTTTTTAAATCTGCTAAGGTTAAAATATTATCAACAACTGTAGTGTACTGTAACGCCTTGCTGAAAACATATATCCAACAGTCATAAGTTTATGGAATAATTTTTTTGTCGTTGTAAAAATTAATAATAAAACACGTGAAGCTCAACAGGGTAGAAACATAATACTGTGATTAACATGTCCTATTACTCGTGCGTCATATACAGGGTGTTCCATAATGAATATACGGTTTTTGAGGTTTTGTAGCATTTATTACATTGATCTTACAGTTATAAATAATACATCAAATCAATGAGCAACTCAAACAGTTTTCTTATAAGTGTTCAATCTGAGAACCATTCGTCACACGTCGTGTCGACGGGCGAGTTCTTCCCAAATATTGATCAGTGTCTGGAGTAATTGTTTCAAGACTGCTGTTTCTAAAGTCCTGTCGATCAGGTGGTAGCGGAGCCACATACTCGTACACATGATCCTTTACGACCTCTAACGGTAACTATCGCATGGCGTCAGATCGTGTGTAAACGTGGAGATCGTGCAAAAGAAATTCTGTCATCCACTCACTTGCGGCCAGTTCAATGGTAGGGTACATGTTCGTTGTCATGCAGCAACATTTGTTTGCTAAGCTGGCACGTAAACTGTAGTCTGTAGGCCTTAGAGACTATAAGGATGTAGTTGTAAGCGTCTCCTCAAGAGTCTCCACACATACGTCACTGGAATTGCTAATTCACGTCTAGGCTTCGGAACTGATTTCTTGGAGTTACACGTGAAGACTCTAACTCATTCAACACTTTCTTCAGCCACTCCTGGTCTTTCCGTATTCTTTACTCTGCGCACGGGTAGACAAAAAAAAACTGTTAGAATTGCTCTTTCAGTTGATGTATTATTCATTGCTGTAAAGTGAATGCAATAAATGCTGCGAAGCCTTAAAACCCGTATATTCATTTTGAAACACCCTGTACATTAAAAAAAATTACTTTTTCGAACTTAGGTTCTAGCTTTAACCTAAGTGCATGGTTCTCATTCCTGGTTTTCTATTCTTTTTAGCGGTTCTTGCATTTCTTCACAACTTAATTACACCATTATAGCCGGTTCACCTTCTTCCTTTATCATACTTTTGTTATTTTATTGCATTTGTTATTTTATTTCCTTACTTCTCCATATTAATACTTTAGGATAGATTTTCTGTCTTCATGTCGGCTCTATGCAATATGACCACTGTATATGATACTATTATTTGTACGACATGATTCAGCTTAATATTCTGTGAAGGATCTATTTACTACAGTACTGGATTTTGTAATGTTATGTTAATATTCTATTTCGTTTAAGCGGTTTTTATTAACTTAGTTAATAGGTACACGACAGTTCACAGCGACTAGTGTTTGTATGTCAATCGTTTTACTTAACCGTCATTGTACTTTACATTCCCCTTTTTACACTTTTTACCAGTCCATGTGAATTGTAAATTTCAGTTGGTAAGAGCTGATGGTAGGGTTAGATGTGTGATGCTGTGTAAGGAGTGTGTCAGAACTCTCCATTACATAAAACAATATATCCACCTTAGCGCTATTCTTTGCATAGCACTCAGATATCGATAGTAGCAATCTGAGGGCGAAACATGGGAGCACGATTCTAAGCGTTGTTGTGCGACGAGGTCTGTCTGCGAGAGTGGAAGAGTAGTGTCGGTCGAGAGCTCGGAGTCAGAAGACGTGTCACGCTGCCCTCACGTCGGTAAAGGCTGATCCTACCTCACTCAAAGCCTGATTTCATTTATATAGCCAGGAGAGATTTAGACTGAGTAACTATGCTTGAAGATGGTATTCAAGGTAAAACTCGCAAACAGTGCTAGGCTCGTGATCGTTAGTCCAAGTTTGCAATAATTCCATGTTTTGGTTGTTAGTGAAAGAAGCCTCCTTATCTTCCAAATAGTAATAATTATTCTCCACATCTAAATAATATGCTATGCTTACTAAATGTTAATGTAACTTTGAAATTGAAATAATTTGTTAATCTGGCACTCAGCCATTAGTGACACATATGTTATTTGTCATTGTCATAATTAATACTTATTCATGATGATTCTTAAGTTTGAAATAGACTTAATTAGTGAAATCCCTTCTCAAAAGTTATTTACTAGTTAACAGGACCCAAGCAAACTCCTTTTTATTAAATTCATTCTTAGTATCAGTAAGCTTTAACCGCTGCTACTGCATGCTGCTCATACAACACTCACACAGTGTTATGCAGGTTAGATTCCGTTTCCTGATAGCTCAGGTTGCTTATCGAGTCCAGTTCCACAGACGAAAATAGGCGATATTGGCTGTAGCTACGTTACATATCAGTTACATATACGTTACAGCAAATCCCAATAAGCCATGGACTAAAGTTGCCAACAAGCTACTGTGAAAGCTGGTGGTGGCTTCCATAATGGTGTGAACCACATGGAAAAAGGCAATCATCTAAAGAGGTGAGTGCAAAACTTAGAGCCAAAGCAGAGACACTGACACACCAGAAATCATGTACTCTAGTCCAGTAAATTCCGTTGCACAAGTCAGATTCTGTATCACTTGTAAATTCTTGTTCAAAAACGCAGTCAGATAGCTTATCGAAATATTAGTTTTAAGTTTTTCATGTAAGAGGACTTAAATGACAGTGAAACTGACGCTCATACAACACTCACACAGTGTTATGCAGGTTAGATTCCGTTTCCTGATAGCTCAGGTTGCTTATCGAGTCCAGTTCCACAGACGAAAATAGGCGATATTGGCTGTAGCTACGTTACATATCAGTTACATATACGTTACAGCAAATCCCAATAAGCCATGGACTAAAGTTGCCAACAAGCTACTGTGAAAGCTGGTGGTGGCTTCCATAATGGTGTGAGCTGTGTTTACATGGAATGGACTGAGTCCTCCGATCCAACTGAACCGATGATTGACTGGAAATGGTCATGTCGGGCTACTTGAGACTATCTGCAGCCATTCAATTACTTCATATACCCAAACAACGACGGGACTTTTATGGAGGAGAGCACGCGATGCCACTGGGAGATAGTTGTTCGCAATTGGTCCGAAGGACATTCTGGAAAATTGAGCATCCAGATTACCGGACATGGGACATAATCAAGGGGTCAGTTCGTGTACAAAATCTTACGCTGGCAACACTTTCGCAGTTATCGACGGCTATAGAGGCAGAATGGCTCAACATTTCTGCAAGGAACTTCCCAACGACGTGTGGAGTCCAGCCACACCGCCTTGCTGCACTAGGCCATGCAAAAGGAGGTCCGACACGATATTCGGAGGTATCCGAAGACTTTCCGCACCTCAGTGTATAACTAAAATTAATGGTGAGCTCCTCTCTGCCATATTTCGTCTTAGTCGGCAATCAATGTGAAAGAACGTAATGGTGAGATTCAATGTTTACAGTGCTCGCCGGAGTGGGGCCGCCTCAGCATTAAAGTGTTCCTTGTTCAAAATTTCGAAAACGTTGTGCCAGTGTTAACTTATGTGTGCTACGTGTGCTTAGGGTGTCTCTGGTAAGTGTCTCTTGTAACTGTGGTTACGTACAGTCTGGTTGGAGCCTTACATTAGTCTGTTTTGGTGCTTAATCCTTGTCTTGGTGCTCGGTTGATTTGATAAATTCGTGTTCTTAAATGGTAAATGGAAAAAGGGGCAGCTATTTAAGATGCTGCTTCTAGATCTCTAAAACCTATTTGTGTTCTACCCACGTAAATTGGTGGGAACAGCCTCTGGCTCCCGATGTCAGATATAAATACAGTCTCCCATCAAGTTTTAAGACTGAACCTTGACTTTCTTCGTCGGTAAAAGCTGCGCTGTAATGTAAACCATTTTACATTTCTACATCTACATCTGCATATATACTCCGCTAGCCACCAAGCGGTGTGTGGCGGAGGGGACAATTCGCGCCAAAGTCATATTTTCCCCCTCTGTTCCACTCGAGGATCGCGCGAGGGGAAGCGACTGTCTGAACGCCTCAGTACGAGCTCTAATTTCGCTTGCCTTTGAATGGTGATCATTGCTCGATTTGAAAGTTGGTAAATATGCCGAGCTGCCATTTGGTTCGCATCTAAATAATCCTGGGTCTTATTATTGACGCTTCCCTCTGAACAACCTTGCATTTCTTCTGTCGGGTGGGTACTGGTGCCGCCTGCGGCTCGCGAGTCCATCTCCGGCGGGCGTGCTGTTCGAGTCCGACGCCGACAGAGGATGCGGCTATTCGCTGGCAGGAGTCTCGCTGGCGCGAGCCAGGTGGCGCGCGAGGCGTGCAACGAGGCGACGAGGGCGGTGCGACGGTGAGACGGTACGCACCACCTCTGTTACTGTGGCACCTTGGACCAACTCGGACTGTTCATGTTTCAGAGCAGTTGGGTTGGAACATGTATTGTGAATTATGTGCCCAAGCTGTGATTTTGCCCAAAGGGACAGCCAATGCCGCCGAGGATGCTAAGTGTTCTTGATATTGGAGACTGGCATTGGTCGGGGTGTCATAGTAAAACACATAGTATCGTGCTTCCAACGAAGTGGCCTTGTGGATTACTATGGAACTGACTACCATTCACATTGTCCCTACAAGTTTGTTACAGGTGGCATCTTATTGCACTGTGTTGTTGCGCAAGCACTAAAGCAGATGTTTAGGAGAGTGTTATTACTGGCGGGAGAAGTAAGAACTACGAGGAAAGTTTGATGTCTTATGAAAATATTTGACTCCGCAGCAACACACGGATAGAAGGGAAGACAAGATGCTTTATTTTATTAATAGTTTTGGTATACTGTGTTTTTCTATATGCCTATTTGCAAGATCTCTTAGTTTAACGATAATGATACTGTTTCTCTTGAAGAACTGATTTTAATTTACCATAATTATATGCTATTTTTGTCTTTTATGTAGTGTTGTCAATGGCGTCATTGAACGGACGTACATAGTGGGTGACTGTAGTATAGGGGAGCTGTTCGTCTGTCACGTTTTGTGCTGTTATTACGTTTGATTATACAGAAGTTGCCAAGAGATTTCAGGTAGGACTTCATGTAAATTTTCGTACTACCATCTGCCGAGCTTTTATGAAATACCAGTTTATACTTAACAATTGGAAAATTTTCTTATTTAACACTTGTGTAAGTTGACCAGCCTGAGGGCTACAAGTCCATTGTTTAATAGAGATGTGTTTACTATTGTGTTTTTCTAAAAATAAACATATATGAAAAGTAAATATCTCCTAACGCTCACGCAATCGTTCCGCCCTTTGACTTCCAGCAGCCTGTTACATATGTGTGTTTTAAAATACACTGATGCGCCGAAGAAACTGATATAGGCAAGCGTATTCAAATACAGAGATACGTAAACAGGCAGAATACGGTGCTGCTGTCGGCAACACCCGTAGAAGACAAATGTCTGACGCAGTTGTTAGATCGGTTACTGCAGCTACAATGGCACGTTATCAAGATTTAAGTGAGTTTGAACGTGGTGTTGTAGACGGCGCACGAGCGATGGAGCACGCCGAGTCCGAGGTAGCGATGAAGGGAGGATTTTCCGGTACGACTATTTCACGAGTATACCGTGAATATCAGGAATCCGGTAAAACATCAAATCTCCGACATCGCTGCCGAAGGAAAAAGATCCTGCAAGAACGGGACCAATGACGACTGAAGAGGATCGTTTGATGTAATAGAAGTGCAACCACCGGCAAATTGCCGCAAATTTCAATGCTGGGCCATCAATAAGTGTCAGCGTGCGAACCATTCAACGAAACATAATCGATAAGGGCTTTCGGAGCCGAAGACCCACTCGTGTATCCTTGATGACTGGACGACACAAAGATTTACGCCTCGCCTGGGCCCTTAAACACCGATATTGGACTGTTGATGACTGGAAACGTGTTGCCTGGTCGGACGAGTCTCATTTCAAATTGTATCAAGCAGATGGACGTGTACGGGTATGGAGGCAATCTCATGAAACCATGGACCCTACATGTCAGCAGAAGACTGTTTAAGTTGGTGGAGGATCTGTGATGGTATGGTGCGTGTGCAGGTGGAGTGATGTGGGACCCTGATACGTCTAGATACGACTCTGACAGGTGACCCTTACATAAGCATCCTGTCTGATCATCTGTATCCATTCATGTCCAATGCGAACCACACACGTCCACAATTGCTACAGAGTGGCTCCAAGAACTGCACCTCTGCGTGCTCGCGCTTGCCTTAGACGATATTGGGCAGGCTCTTCAGTGTATTATTTACAATATTTGCTTTAGACCGTCAGCGATTAATTGATGAGTAAAACATCTCATATATTCACTATAAAAACTAGTAACAGATAATGAAACGGTGTGGGGATGCGGCTACACAGGTGTAAACTACTGGAGCCAGACTCAGTGGAAAAATGAAACAATTTTACTTCAGTATATCAAGCACACGCTGGTTACCTGAGCACGGCCATTAATGTAACGCAGTTACCGCATGTAACGCCCCAAAACTAAAGTATTACAAATGTGCCGATAAGGAACAATCTAAGAAAAGATTTTAATGTGATCAATAGATAGATCACTTGACAGAATTACACTGAAGAGCCAAAGAAATTGGTATAACTGCCTAGTAGCGTGTAGGGCCCCCGCGAGCACGAAGAAGTGGCGCAACACGATATGACATGCACTCGACTAATGTCTGAAGCAGTGTTAGAGGGGGCTGACACCGTGGATCACGCAGGGCTGTCCATAAATCTGTAGGAGTACGAGGGGGCGGAGATCTCTTCTGAACAGCATGTTGCAAGACATCCCAGACATGCTCAATAATGTTTATGTCTGGGGAGTTTGGTGGCAGCGGAAGTGTTTAGCCTCAGAAGAGTGTTCCTGGAGCCACTCTATAGCACTCCTGGACGTGTGGCGTGTAGCAATGTTCTGCTGGAATTGCCCAGCTTCGTCGGAATCCACTATGAATATGAATGGATGCAGATGATCAGGCAGGATGCTTACGTCACATCTAAACGTATCAGGGGTCCATTATCACTCGAATTACACACGCTGCACACAGTTACAGAGCCTCCACCTGCTTGAACAGTACCCTGCTGACATGCAGGGTCCTTGGATTCGTGAGGTTATCTCCATACCCGTACACCTCCATCCGCTCGATACAATTTGAAAGGAGGCTCGTCTGATGAGGCAACATGTTTCCAGTCATCAACAGTCCAATGTCGGTGTTGACAGGCCCAGGCAAGGCGTAATCTTTGTACCATGCAGTCATCAAGGTACACGAATGGACCTTCGACTCCGAAAGCCAATATCGATGATGTTTCGTTGAATGGTTCACACTCTGGCGCTTGTTGACGGCATAGCATTGAAATCTGCAGCAATTCGAGGAAGGGTTTCACCTCTGTCACGTTGAACGACTCTCTTCAGACGTCGTTGGTCCCGCTCTTGCAGGATCTTTTCCCGGCCGCAGCGATGTCGGAGATTTGATATTTTACCGGATTCCTGATATTCACGGTACACTTGTGGAATGGTCGTACAGTAAAACTCCACTTCATCCCCACCTCTGAGATGCTGTGTTCCATCCAGACAATTGTCTTATATAGGCGTTGCCGACCGCAGCGCTGTATTCTGCCTGTTTACGCATCTCTGTATTTGAATAAGCATGCCTGCACCAGTTTCTTTGGGGATTCAGTGTATAACGATGATGTGAGTTGGTCACCTAGCATTTATCGAACCCAGCCTATTTCACATTCAGTAGTCGCCTTTCTGGCTTGAGTCTTTGCCCGAGCAGGACGCAAAGTTTGAGTGTTCCCATAATAGCACATCTTGAGTTGAAATTGGAAGTATTTTGTGCTAAGGTATTGTTTCATGAACGAGTCTCTCATGTATCATTGTCATTCTGGAGAAGATTAATTAAACAAGGGAAATTAACAATGAGTCGAATATTCATTTACAGTAGACTACATTTGTTCACTCATTATTATTAATTAATCATATATGTTCAAGTTTTATGCACAAAGCTATATTTAAAATGTGGCGTAAGGCGAAAGCGCGATGTAAAACTACTGCAAAGGAAGGTAAGCAATTAGTGCATAAATATTTCCTTCCTCGTAGAATAGTTGGACGATTACAGATACAAAGCTTTTCATTGCCATTATTTATTGAGCGAATTCACTATGGAAGTCATTATGTGTTCATTAATCGGGTACAAGGGCTATTTCTCTTTTAAGCCCCGATGAGTCGCGAAATGGAAACCACAGCGAAAATCAAAAATGGTTAATTTGCAATAGACCTGAGGATACGGTGCATTTTTAATATTGTGGAAGACGAATGGCGACTTGTAAGTAGCCATAATAATTTTTCGTATCCGACCATGTTAAGGACCAGTGTAATACTGACGTTTCTATCGTTTTCTTGAAAGAAGAGCACCTGAATACAATAGCGCCCTTGCTTCTGCTATTGGCGTACTGCAAGTCAGATCTCTTAAGAGATCTAATTAAACAAGATAAATTGTCGTTGCGCCGAATATTCACTTACGGTATAATGCTTTTGTTTACTAATTATCTCCGGCCGCTGTGACCGAGCAGTTCTAGGCGCTTCAGTCTGGAACCGTACTGCTGCTATGGTCGCAGGTTCGAATCCTGCCTTGGGCACGGATGTGTGTGATGTCCTTAGGTTAGTTAGGTTTTAGCAGTTCTAAGTCTAGGGGACTGATGACCTCAGATGTTAAGTCCCATAGTGCTCAGAGCCATCTGAACCATTTTTACTAATTATCAATCATTCTTATTTTCCAAGGGTTATACACGAGAGGCGTCTTTAGAATTTGGATTTCCGCGAAAGAATGATGTTAAACTACTGCGGGATAAAGTCCTCAATTAATGCATAAGTATTTCCATCCTTGCAGAATAGCTGAATTAATGGAAATAAAAATATTTTGGGAATGCATAGTTAGAGATACATAGTTTTAGATTTGCACTATTTATTCGGCCCACTAACATTAATGTGAGCACCACCTATGTTCGATATCACACAGACGTCAGGAGGCATCACTAACAGTAGGGGGTATATAAAGTATGTCGGGGCAGGAGCGGGGGGGGGGGGGGGGGGAAGCTGAAAACAGTGCAGTCCTTGTCGTAATGAGTAAATGGAACGATTTATCTGACTTCCGAAAAGACACGATCTTGGGCTTTCGGACCAAGGGTGGAAGCATTTCCGGAACGGATAAATTTGTAAACTGTTCGCCTACCGCCATGGTTAAAGCGGATCGCGTACGGCAAAAAGTTGCGCTGAGGTGACTGTGTTGCGCTGCGGGCCATAGAAGACGTGTGTGAACGACGGCTGCGGAGATGTGTACAGGCGAATAGACGGGCAACTGTTGACCAACTGACTGCACAAATGTACCAAGGGGCTGCCAACATTGTCTACACAAAGACCGGTCTGCGAGCGTTGCTGCGTAGGGGTATCCACAGTAGGACCCTGGTGCTTGCACCCATGCTGACTGCTGTTCATCGGCGACGAAGACTGCAATTCGCACCCAAATACCACAACTGGAGGTCCAGTAACTGCTGACAAAAAAGATGGTTCAAATGGCTCTGAGCACTATGGGACTTAACTGCTGTGGTCATCAGTCCCCTAGAACTTAGAACTACTTTAACCTAACTAACCTAAGGACATCACACACATCCATGCCCGAGGCAGGATTCGAACCTGCGACCGGAGCGGTCAAGCGGTTCCAGACTGAAGCGCCTAGACCGCACGGCCACACCGGCCGGCAACTGCTGACAGGTAGCCTCTGCAGATGAATCACGTTTTACGCTCCATCGGAAGTATGGTAATTGATGCGTAGGGCGTGAAACGTCTGAGAGCAAACACGCTTCAACAATCGGCGGAAGGTTCCAGGCCGGAGCTGGAAATGTTATTGGTCGGGGGATTGGTTTCATGTCATTCTCTGGGTGAACTAGCTATTGGAGAAGGCACAGTGGATCAACCCAAGTATGCATCTATCCTTAGGGATCATGTGCACCTGTACATGCAGTTCGTTTTTACTCGCCGCGAAGGCATCCACTAGTAGGACAATGCAACATGTCACATAGCTCACAGCATGCGTGCTTGGTCTAAACAGCAGCAAGATGAGTTCACCGTACTTTTATGGTCACCAAACATCCCGGATTTAAGCCAAGTCGAATATCTGTGGCAACACATCGATCGGGCTGTACGCACCATGAATCCTGAACCGAGAAACCTAGCGCAACTGGCCGCGACACTGCAGTCGACGTGGTTCCATTGTGTTAGTTTTATTTTGATTGTATGAAATGAAATTTCGTACTTGAGGATTTTAGATGTTTATGGGCCAAAGGGAACCCACTGAAGGCCTTATCATCTTCTGCCTATGTCGTCATGGGGTATGGAGTAACGTGGGGACAGTACAACGATTTCCTGGCCACTGTAGGATTCCTTAGAGTCACTACTGCTCACTCACCACAAGTTTTAATGCAAACTGTTCCAGTGCTCCAGCCAAGGAAAATTCCAAGGCAGTGCCAGGAATGGAACCCTGGTCCTCTTCACAGCAGCCAGATATGCTATGGCGGATTATTAGTAAGATCTGCATTGTTAATAACATTTTTTGTAAATAGGAGTACTATAAATATAACACAGTGATGCGAGTCACAAGCAAATTTAATAATGCTTTGTTAAAAGCGAACTAGTTTTTATTGATACTACGTACTTATAGAACCGCGATAGAGCTCTCTTCAAATGGAAGCTAGGGTAGATGGAAGAGGCACTCGAAGCTGTAAGAAAAGGGAGCTGCTGAGCATCCTGGAAGTGGTCAGTCCACTGTGCCTGATGAAACACTACGGCGTCGCGTGCTTCCGCCTCAGGAAACGTAACAACACGAAATACAGGAAAACAGCCAGGCTTCACGAACGAACAGGGAACTAAGACACAAAGTAGTGAATGACATTTACCTCCCAGTGGAATTCATTTTCATCGATGGGGAAGTTGAAGATTTGTGCCGGACAGGGTTTCGAACCAGCTGCTAAATGTCATTCATTTCTTTGTGTCTTGACTCATAATGGTTTCAGGCTCAAAATGGTGTCTTTCCTTTCGGACATGCCTGGAAGAACAAACACCACACGTATAATTAAGGCGACGCTGGCCAATGATCCCTTTAACACAGATGCACCCAATGCTCGAAGTCTTCCGGGAATCGGCGAAACGCCACGAGTAGTGAGAATGCTGGGCAGGGGCATTACGTCAGTAGGGTGTGGGTAAGTTGAGAATTGAGTCTGATGGGAGGCGTGCTAGAATAGTCCGTTGCGCGGACCACTGCGTGCAGTTGGATTCGTGGTGAGTGCATCTGAGCAGGGGACCCGTCGTTGAATCCCGGTCCGGCACAAATTTTCAACTTCACCATTTACGTAAATCAGTGCCTCCTAGCAGCTAAATGTGCTTCATTCCTTTGTGTACTCATTCATAATAGCTGTAGGATCAAAATGGTGTATGTTCTTTTGGACATTTGTGAAAGAAGAGACACCACATATACACTCCTGGAAATGGAAAAGAGAACACATTGACACCGGTGTGTCAGACCCACCATACTTGCTCCGGACACTGCGAGAGGGCTGTACAAGCAATGATCACACGCACGGCACAGCGGACACACCAGGAACCGCGGTGTTGGCCGTCGAATGGCGCTAGCTGCGCAGCATTTGTGCACCGCCGCCGTCAGTGTCAGCCAGTTTGCCGTGGCATACGGAGCTCCATCGCAGTCTTTAACACTGGTAGCATGCCGCGACAACGTGGACGTGAACCGTATGTGCAGTTGACGGACTTTGAGCGAGGGCGTATAGTGGGCATGCGGGAGGCCGGGTGGACGTACCGCCGAATTGCTCAACACGTGGGGCGTGAGGTCTCCACAGTACATCGATGTTGTCGCCAGTGGTCGGCGGAAGGTGCACGTGCCCGTCGACCTGGGACCGGACCGCAGCGACGCACGGATGCACGCCAAGACCGTAGGATCCTACGCAGTGCCGTAGGGGACCGCACCGCCACTTCCCAGCAAATTAGGGACACTGTTGCTCCTGGGGTATCGGCGAGGACCATTCGCAACCGTCTCCATGAAGCTGGGCTACGGTCCCACACACCGTTAGGCCGTCTTCCGCTCACGCCCCAACGTCGTGCAACCCGCCTCCAGTGGTGTCGCGACAGGCGTGAATGGAGGGACGAATGGGGACGTGTCGTCTTCAGCGATGAGAGTCGCTTCTGCCTTGGTGCCAATGATGGTCGTATGCGTGTTTGGCGCCGTGCAGGTGAGCGCCACAATCAGGACTGCATACGACCGAGGCACACAGGGCCCACACCCGGCATCATGGTGTGGGGAGCGATCTCCTACACTGGCCGTACACCACTGGTGATCGTCGAGGGGACACTGAATAGTGCACGGTACATCCAAACCGTCATCGAACCCATCATTCTACCATTTCTAGACCGGCAAGGGAACTTGCTGTTCCAACAGGACAATGCACGTCCGAATGTATCCCGTGCCACCCAACGTGCTCTAGAAGGTGTAAGTCAACTACCCTGGGCAGCAAGATCTCCGGATCTGTCCCCCATTGAGCATGTTTGGGACTGGATGAAGCGTCGTCTCACGCGGTCTGCACGTCCAGCACGAATGCTGGTCCAACTGAGGCGCCAGGTGGAAATGGCATGGCAAGCCGTTCCACAGGACTACATCCAGCATCTCTACGATCGTCTCCATGGGAGAATAGCAGCCTGCATTGCTGCGAAAGGTGGATATACACTGTACTAGTGCCGACATTGTGCATGCTCTGCTGCATGTGTCTATGTGCCTGTGGTTCTGTCAGTGTGATCATGTGATGTATCTGACCCCAGGAATGTGTCAATAAAGTTTCCCCTTCCTGGGACAATGAATTCACGGTGTTCCTATTTCAGTTTCCAGGAGTGTATAATTAAGAACAGGGAACTACTCCAACAAGGAGGTTTCAAGATATGCCCGAAAGGGGCTTTCCTCTCTCCCCTCAGAATTTTCGTAAGGCACCCTTCAATGATGCAGAACATCTGAAAGTACACCATTGTTTCAGCAAGAAACAGAAAATACCTGAGTACGGTTGCTTCCAAAAATTTTTGGACAAACATAAGGAGTTGCATTTCAGAGGCAGGAGTATTCGGGTAGACAAGACTCACTGAATTATACCACTTGTTGGAAGCACTGTTGCAAGATCTGAACTTTTTGTACAAAGGCGAGAGGATAGTCGATGTTGATGTGATTGATCTTGCTCTCAACAACAATCCTCCTGCTCGAGTCGTCGCTAATATAAGGCAAAGCGACGTTGCTAGCATGACATGTTAGGAAGGGGAAGCAAATGTGATTTTAGTGGCCTAATATAGTGCTCATTTCTTCCGTCCATTACGTTCAGCTGAGAAAGAGACTGGACTGCTGACGGGTTTGCTGTTCATATTAAAGAACCATATTGCGTCAACAAAGAAGCATTTTTTGCATGGGCAAAATATTTTTCTAAGTTCAAGCCAGTGGGACTTGAAGTGCTACTCGCCACACGCCACACTCCACACGATCCACAAAACCGGCAAGTGTTCCTGACCGATGAACGGAACATGACTTTGTGGACTTAATGCCCCCCCACCCCCTTCCCCAGTCCGCCTTCAGCCGTATACCACCTCATGCCCTCCAGCCTCTAGACAAGGGAATTTCCGTATACCACCTCATGCCCTCCAGCCTCTAGACAAGGGAATTTTCAAGCCGCTGAACAGCTTTTCCGAGTCACTGAACAGCTTGTATAAGCAAGTATGCCATCAATGTGTGTTCAACTACACGCAGTAGGTAATACAGTTTGGTTCTCTTTGGCAATAAGTTTGGGGATATAAACTACAATCCCAAAAGCTGCATGTGGTTTCAGAGGGACGACAATTTTCCCTCTAAATCGGCTGGCAGTACCTGGAGAAAAGTTTATTTCTGAAACAGCACAGGACATTTAAGCAGCCAGCTATGGAAAGTGAAAACAGAAAGGAGTCGAATCCAGTAAGAAGCGGATTGTCGGTTGACAAGAAACCTGATCAGATAACTAAATGTAAAGATGGAATCAAGAGATATGGAGAAGAAAGGGTATAAAACATTAAGGTCAAGAAAGGACTTCCTGTTTCTACTAAGCCTTCTGGAGGGAAAGAGAGCCTTGAATGAACAAACGTGGATCCAAATGTTTGTTTTGCGGTAGATCCTTCTTTGATGAAATCAGCAGCCGATTTTGTGACTGGATTAAATGCGTGAGATACGGCACATGATACCGTGAGTAATGTGTCAGAAGCAGAAAAGAAAAGTGTGCTTTGTGGTAAATATGTTACTACCCACTTCAGTTCAAGAAGGAAACTTTTACTGCCTTTACCCTGTATATTCAGATGATGTGGATGAAGCGCAAAGACTATGTTTCCTGTGTGTATACGAAGAGTAGAAATGTCAAACGTTCTAAGTAACAAATATCACTTTTGTTACAAGCATCAAAAAACAACGTGTGTGATTCATACGTATGTTATTTGTATCTAAAAGACATAGAAGGTATTCCGAACAACAAAATTATGCTTCTCACATCATAATAGAAAAAATCACGAGAAAAATTAGAAAATACATAACTTTTTTGACAATATACGTGATATACCATGGAACTGACTTTTTCTAAATTACATTTTGCAAGAGAATAACAAGTACATTCACAAATCCTGGGATCCGATGTCGCAAAGTTCATTGCAGAATTCCCTGTGCTGATGACGTAGAAAAGACAACATCGTCAACAGGTCTTTCTTTTTTGCAGCTGGTGAACATGGCTGGTCAGTCAGATACAGTACAGCATATCCTACTTCAGTCATGATCTTTTCCTCTTGAAATACTTTTTTGATGATTCTGTTTCAATGTAAAAGTTTTTAGTAGCTGTTCGAGATGGGCGAGCATGAGAGACTGTGATCATACTGCATTTGTAGATCTTACACGCCTGAATCGGCAATAATGTTTCGGCGGCATCTTTAAAATCAAAGACGTCAGCTGTATGCACTGGAATTACTGGGAATGAGTTCATTGGTTTACCTGACAACAATCTTATATCAATCTCGTGGAAGAATGAATTTGATGCCCCACCTGGAACACCCGAGGGAAGCGCTGCTTGGCACAAACAACGTGCACCACCTAGTAATGTATATTTAAGGGGCTCCGGAAAGGCTCAAAATCATGAAAAGTTAAATTTTTACTTTTTTGCGTTTTCTGAATCTGCAGACTATTACCTTTTAATAGATATATAATTTATTCAATTCCGAAGACTACAACTATTTTTAATTTTTTTTTTTTGAAATGTGTTCTACATGGGCGTGACCCACTGTGGTACATTTGGTGTAAATATAACAAAGGATTGCTAACTGGTGAAGTGTACACTCATAAGCATAGTCTGCCTCATGCAATAATGGAGGTGATAAAACCTATTTTCAGAGACTTAGCAGCACCTGAACTGTTGAAAAAGTGTATTCACGGAAAAACTCAAAACCCCAATGAAAGTGTAAATAGTGTTATATGGTCGAGAATCCCCAAGACTGTATTTGTTGGAATAGAAACACTTCACTTTGGTGTGTATGATGCTGTTGCGACTTTCAATGGTGGCAACATTGTAAGGTGCAAGGTATTTAGAAATATGGGAATGAAGATAGGTTCTAACATGGTACGAGCGATGCTTGCTTTAGACAAGGAACGCCTTCGGGCTGCAGACAGGGCTGTAAAGAGTCTAGAAATACAAGCAAGAGTAAACAGGAGGAGGAACAAGAGGAAGCTGGAGGAGGAGTTTGCAGAGGATGAAGATAATCCATCCTATGGACCTGGAATGCACTAAAAAGTTAATCCAATCTTTGTCGCTCGATTCCCAAAACTTTTATTTTCTCATAGTAATTACATGTTTTCTAAGGATCTTCCAAACATATTTGTTTCAAACTTTCAGTAAATGTTACACAGTACCTTCAGCATAATTTAACACAGCCTTTTTCCAAAAAACTGTATATTTTTGAATATATAAATAAAAAATTGCAAAAAAATGTTGTGAATTTTCATTACAATTGAAAAAAATCATCTTTAATAACTGAACTAAAATTTTGTAAAATCCCAGTGTTAAGTTGTAGCCCATATTCCAATAAATAATCTGTAAAAAGTTCAACTTCCTACCTCAAATACTTTGTGAGGAAAGATGTAATTTATAAGCGTTATTTTAACATTGCAAGTATAGGGCGTTCCGGAGCCCCTTAAATTATTTTCTCCATGATTCGGCACTCCCAACAAGTTTAGCAGAATGCAACAGAGCACTGAAAATATGTTTTGTGAAAAATGGTACTTAGAACATTAGACATTTCTGAGCCGTGCATGGCTCGTGTTCATGCCATTTATTGTTTGTCATATTGGATTACGGTACTGCTGCCTCGTTTTCTTATTCCATTTACCGGCATCACTAACTTCCTGCGTTACTTACCCGTGAGCGGCAGCAGCAGCGCGTATCGCTAAGTGCACTGTCGTACCATCTCTGGAGCGACCGATAGTATTTCCGGGTCGTCGTGTGTCTGGCAGTCAGTTGGAGACGGAGCAGCAGTGCAGTCGGGACGCAGCAACAGTGAATTCGGGGACGGAGCGCCGGTGAGGCGTGGGCAGCCAGAACTCGCCGACAGCTCGCGACACACGATGAACTGTCCGACAGACGGAGATGGCAGCGGGATCGACCGTTGGTCGGCCGTTCAACTGGTCGCCTCTTTAGGTGACGTGTGTTTGGTCTTTTGACCGTTTCTGGGCCTCGTCAAGGGTCATCTTGCGGGACGTGGCTCGGTTCCTTCTTGTTTTCGGAGACGTCGTTGCCAATGGGCAAGGGTTACCTCTGCGTGATTGGGTCCGAGCCAGTGTGTCCGGATCGCCGTGTCTCCCAGTTCCCGACGGACATCGGGTTGAGTCGGGTTGGAGCTGCAGTGAGCTCCGGATAGGCAAGACTCGCCCGACCATTGCTGACATGGTTGGTTGGTTGTTGGACGGTCGTCTGGTCAGACGACGTGTGTTTCGTCACCGACCGTCTTTCGGTTTCGTGTGTGTGTCCGCCTGTGATATGTTTTAGTTGTGCATCACTGATTCGTTTTACGAGTGTCGAGTTTCTTGTGGCAGTGTTTCGTGCAACACTGTGTATCCTGTGTCAGTTCGACTGAGCAGTGCTTTAAATGCTGTAACGCTGTCTGCGTACTGCAGTAGCCAGTTGGTCGGTTGCGACAGAGCAGCGAGTAAGTGATTTCTTACCGTGTTGATGCTGTCCGTCACGGCGTGTTGTTCGACAGCCGTTGCGATGTTCATGTATGTCAGTAGTTATTGTGCCCTGGCTTATTAACACACCAATATTTGAAGACGAGTGTTACGGGTCTCTTCACCTCGCTGGCGTTTTGGTTGTAGTGTTTTTGGTCTGGTGCCGAAAACAGGTAGCTGGTCGGTTCGTCAGCTGTCTTGCGGTTGGGTTGGCTTCCGATTCAGAGATTGTTGGTCAGGTTGCCTGTACCGCCTAAACGGTCGTTAGTATGTAAATAGGCTGTTTAGGTTCTTATATTGGTAACGCCGCCGCCACGTAGCGCTCTCTGTATGAAAATCACTGGCTGTGCTGTGTGCAGTCTGTGGCTAGTTAGCATTGTTGTCTGCCATTGTAGTGTTGGGCAGCTGGATGTTAACAGTGCGTAGCGTTGCGCAGTTGGAGGTGAGCCGCCAGCAGTGGTTGATGTGAGGAGAGAGATGGCGGAGTTTTGAAATTTGTAATACTGGATATTATGAACTGCTATGTATATTATGATTTTTCAACACTATTAAGGTAAATACATTGTTTGTTCTCTATCAAAATCTTTCATTTGCTAACTATGCCTATCAGTAGTTAGTGCCTTCCGTAGTTTGAATCTTTTATTTAGCTGGCAGTAGTGGCGCTCGCTGTATTGCAGTAGTTCGAGTAACCAAGATTTTTGTGAGGTAAGCGATTTGTGAAACGCATAGGTTAATGTTAGTCAGGGCCATTCTTTTGTAGGAATTATTAAAAGTCAGATTGCGTTGCGCTAAAAATATTGTGTGTCAGTTTAAGCACAGCCGTGTATAATTTTTCTAAGGGGACGTTTCATATGTCGACTCTTAGCCGAGGTTACCTCACTGGAATCTTCTGATTTTTTTCTTGTAGTTTGTGTAATTAGTGTAGCTATTGTTTATTGCTAGCGCGTAATTATAGAGAGAATTTCCTTTGTAGTTGTAGTTTTTCATTGTTGTACAGTAAAACAGTTGTGGCATGCATGTAGATCTGCACCAAGTATTTCGCAGCTGCGCTTGCAATTAACGAGATATTATTTTCAGTGCTATGTTAATGTGTTCCCTTATTCTTGCTCTTCAAATTGTGTTTTTCTGTGTTGTCGTGTGAAATATTGTGACAATAATTGCGTGTGAAAAATGTAATACTAGGCTCCAAAGTAAACTCAGAAATGACAGTGAAGACGAAAGCAGTGTGTTAGCGCCAACGTGTAATGAATTACCTGATGTTCAACATAGTAATTTGGTAACTGTGCATAGGGAAATGGAGCGGGCGTCAAATAATGGTGTAGACAGTGAAACAATTAGTGAACAGGGAAGCATTATCGATAGATCGGTCGGCAACAGCTTGCCTCAGGAATCCGAAATGACAGGACACAATGTTGCAAATAGGGTAGATTCAGGTTTTGCGTCCTCACCCTTTTCTCAAATAAGTCAAGACACATTTTCTGCTTTTCAAACTGCGAATATTGCCGGTTCAAATGCATTGCCGAATAGCACTGAGGAACATGTTTCAGACACCAGTGCATTGTTATTACAATTAATGCAACAAATGGGACAAAAACTTCAAAAGTTAGACACAATGGAACAAAAGCAGAGACAAACACAGCAAAAGCTTCAAAAGTTAGACACAATGGAACAAAATCAGAGACAAACACAGCTAAAGCTTCAAAAGTTAGACACAATGGAACAAAATCTTCAAAAGTTAGACACAATGGAACAAAAGCAGAGACAAACACTGCAAAAGCTTCAAAAGTTAGACACAATGGAACAAAATCAGAGACAAACACAGCTAAAGCTTCAAAAGTTAGACACAATGGAACAAAATCTTCAAAAGTTAGCCACAATGGAACAAAATCAGAGACAAACACAGCAAAAGCTTCAAAAGTTAGACACCACACTTGAACAAACACGTGAAGATTTAACTACTGAGTTACATAACATTGAATCGAAATGTCAAAAAGTCTATAATGACGTAAAAACACAAATTTGTGAGCATTTCCAACCTATTTTTTCGCGGCATGAAAATGCATTACAGAATCACGAAGCAGCCATAAAAGAACTGCAAACTATTGTTCATGAAAATCATGAGACCCTGCAAGCTAAAATTGACTCAGTTGCATCTACCGATTCAGTTACGAAACTTGCAAAAACTCAAGAAAACTTAAAGGACACAGTAGATACTCTGAAAATTGGTTCAGAAAGGCACATGGAGGAAATTAGTTCATTATCAGAGAAAGTAGTTGAACTTTCGGATCAGCTAAATAATTTATCTATGAAGGTAGATGATAATCTGAATGACACAAAACCGGTAGTCTTTAATGACACAGAAGAGTGCGAACAAATTAGGAAACTGAAACAAAATATGAATCAAATTAATACGCAACGCCAAAGAGAAATCCGGGAAGTACAAGATCAGCTGACAGGTAATACAAGAATTACGTATTTCAGAGGACACTCGCGCTCCAATACGGGAAGAGGGACATAGAAATACGGAACAGCCACAAAATAATAACACAGGGCACTTCGGAAATTATGAAAGAAATTGGCAAGGTACACCGAATTTTGAGATGGAACCGCCGAAACGACGTAACAATGACTGACATGCGACTCGCCGACATGATGATTTTGACTATAAGCTGTTCATTACTACACGTAAATTCAAAACGTTTAAGAATTCTGCCAATGACATTCATCCACAAGCGTGGCTCCATCAATTCTCTCGTTGTTTTCCTCCCAACTGGTCATTGGAGCACAGGTTAGAATTTATATGTGGCTACTTGGAGAATGAACCAGCTGTAAGAATGCGATCGGTCATTCACGATTGCCACAGTGAAGGAGAATTTTACCATGCCTTCCTCTCCGCATATTGGTCTCAAGCCACACAAGACCGAGTAAAACATGGCATCATAATGATGAAACATTTCGAACAATCTGAATTTTCCAGTCTTGTGAAATATTTTGAAGACATGTTGCACAAGAATCAGTACCTGTCAAACCCATACAGCCCCTCAGAACTCATCCGCATTTGTTTAATCAAATTACCTGAACATTTACGGCATATTATTTTGGCAGGACGTTGCAAAGACGACATTGAAGCTTTTCAGGGGCTCTTACAAGAACTGTAAATTGACACTGACAATCGCGGAACGCGAAAACAGGAGCACAACAATTACAGGTCACATCCGTCACAATTCCGCGATGACAGAAATAATAACTGGACGCGACAATGCTACTCTCACAACACAAATCGTGACCAAAACAGACACCACCCGTGTGACAACCGTTGGCAGAGTAGTAATAATTACAGGGAAAGATCACCTCTCCGCGGTAATGACTATCACAGAGACAATCAGAGAAACAGACAATATGGGAACCAAAACATTTATTATTACGGGAGACAGAATAACCTTAGACGCAATGGTCCAGTGCGCATTTACAATTCAGGGAGAAATTCTTCACCACTTAACCGACAAGAAAGAAACTACAGGAACTACCGACATGACGACAGACGATGCGATCGTAACGACAGACCTGAATTGCATCAGAACTGGCGGGATTTAAACAGGGCAGGGCCCTCTCGGCAAGGTGGATTTGTAGAAGTTAGGTCTCCAAACCCCAATAACGACGCGCGCCAACAAAGAGACAATAGGCAATGACTCATACTGCTGGCAGCCACAAAACGTACGTATGACACTAACGATGCAGCTGCCGTAGCTAGTAATTACATAAAAATGGAAGACATTAGGTACATCTTACTCCAGGAACACGACGTAAAACATAACAACATTGCATATCCTGTAATTCACATTACTGTAAATGACGTAAAATTTATGGCAGTACTTGATTCTGGCAGTCCCATTTCAGTAATTAGTGAAACAGCTTTTAGAAAATGCAACATATCGAACGATTGCCCCACACTTCCGTTACGTAAGACTAAATTACAAGGTGCAATCTTTGGAAAAAGTGTAGATGTACGCCAACAAACCAATTTAGAATTCTTTTGTCAAAGCCACAGCTTCTCTATGAACTTTCTTATTGTTCCATTATTGTCGACGGAAATTATATTGGGAGTAGACGTTTTGAATGAATACAAAGCAATCTTAAACTTTCACGATGCTGAAATAAGTTTAGAGGAGGAAGGTAAGTCAATAGCTTTGAAATTTGAAGATTGGCTCTCAAACCATGACGAGGAAATTAATCGGCTTTACCTTATGTTAGACAACAGTTCGGAATTTTCTACGGAGCTAGACACTAACAATCAATCTGCAAGTACTGACAGGGATGATATCGACGGCATATTTGAAATTAATGAGTTAATTCAGAATAAAATTCAAACAATTGAGAATTGTAATGACACTGATAGGCAGCACCTTTTTGAGATTTTATAAGCACATTCCAAAGTTTTTACTCACAAAACAGGAACAATCAAGGGATTTCAATACCAATTTCATGTTCGTGAGCATACTAAATTTTGTGTTAGACCATACGTAATTCCAGCACATTATAGGGACTGTGTTAGAAAAGAAATACAATCTATGCTTGACGAGGGCATTATTGAGCCTGCAGTAAGCTCATACAACAATCCATTACATGTTGTTGAGAAGAAAAATGGGTCGATCAGACTTGTCTTAGATTCGAGACAAATCAATACTATTATCATTCCTGAAACAGACAGGCCGCAAACGATGGAAGAACTTCTTCAAAATTTTAATGGCGTAAAAGTGTTGTCTTCTATTGATCTCAGATCCAGCTTTTATCAGATCGAACTTCATCCAGAATGTAGAAAATACACAGCTTTTCTTTGTTTCGGCGTTTGTTATCAGTTTCGGAAACTTCCTTTTGGTTTGAACATTTCTTCGGCAGCATTCATTAGCGGGCTAAATTCCATATTACCTGAGTTCTTCAAACGTCACATCACCTTATATGTGGACGATATTCTGATAGCAGAAGCCTCATGGGAACAACACAATCGCATCCTCAACAGTTTGTTACGTATTTTTGCAGAATCTGGAATTACAGTTAACTTGGAAAAGCCTGAATTCGGTAGGTCAAAGGTGAGGTTTTTGGGACATATTATTTCTTCTGAAGGCATTCAGCCGGATCCTGAAAAGTTGGAAGCAATCAGAGCCATTCCAGTTCCATCCACAAAAAGACAAGTCCGCAGTTTTCTAGGGCTCGTAAATTTTTACCGTCGTTTTCTGAATATGCAAATCCTTGTTACACCAAAACTTTGTTCTCTCACTGGAAAAAATACTATTTGGAACTGGGACGAACAAGCACAGTTGGAATTCAATTCTTTGAAAGAAGCGTTACTTCACGCGCCAATACTAGCTCATCCAGATCTGTCACAAGATTTCTGCCTTAGCACAGATTCTTCTAAAGTCGGTCTTGGTGCCCATTTATTTCAAGAAGCCATAGAAAATGACATTACCATTCAGAAAACCATTAATTTTGCTAGCCGAGTGCTAACAAAATCTGAAAAAAATTATTCCGTTACTGAATTAGAAGCTTTAGCTATCGTTTGGGCATTTAACAAATTCCGTTTCTTTCTTTCTGGTAAGCACGTAAAAGTATACAGTGATCATCGTGCATTACAATTTCTTATGTCTTCAAAATTAAATCATGACAGGTTAAAACGTTGGGCATTATTTCTGCAAGAATTCCGCTTCACAATAGTCTACATTCCCGGCAAGGAGAACATTGTTGCGGACGCGCTGTCACGCGCACCGGCTGGGCTTGAGAAAAGTAACACAGAAGGCAACATCGAGAAAAATTTCAGTATTCTTTACATTCGGAAAGTCGCCTTTGAAAACTTCATCACTACATCTTTAAAGGACATTGCTCATGAACAAGGTAAAGATCCGATTTGGAAAGACATCAAAAGTAAATGGCACGAAAAGCCGCACACTCAGATTCGGCATTATTATCTGGTTAGAAACAACATACTGTTCAAACGCTGCACTGTTGACGACAAGCTATGGGTACTTTGCATTCCAGACGATTTTGTTAATAAGCTCATTTGGTACATTCATTTCAGCTATGCACATTTTGGTCCACGAAAATGTTGTCATATTCTTCGAACGACTTGTTATTTTAACAATATGGAAAAGAGAATTCGAAGAGTCTTGTCTATTTGTAAACTTTGCCAAAAGGCGAAACCATCTACTATCTCACATCGTGCTCCGTTGTTTCCTATTATTCCTTCTAAATTAAAAGAATTTGCTGCTGTTGATCTCTTGGGACCCCTTGTCAGAACATCGAATGGATTTTCGTACGTTCTAGTCGCTGTTGAACTTACTTCAAAATTTGTTTCTTTCACTCCGTTACGTAAAGCCACTGGACGGTCTGCATCCAACGCCTTTGTTAAAAATTTCTTACGTGAAGTTGGCCACGTTGCTAAAGTCATTTCAGATAACAGACTGCAATTCAGATCTGCTGTTTGGTCACGCATGCTTCGGAATCATAAAATCAAACCTGTTTTTATTTCATTGTACTCACCACATTGTAACCCATCTGAACGGATTATGAAAGAAATCAATAAGCTTTGCAGACTTTATTGTCACAGAAAGCATCAGCATTGGGACAGATATTTACACTTATTTTAAAATGTGCTGAATGAAATGCCTCATGATTCCACTGCTTTACCACCTACTCTTGTACTAAAGAATGAAGAACCACCGAACAGAATCAGAGAGCTTGTACCTTTCCCGAATACACGTAAACTTCGACACAAAGACATAATTGATTTGGCTCTTAAAAATATAAAATCTGCAGCAAACAAAAGGAGAAAACTACACGGTAAAGCAAATGCAAAGAAATTATATATTGGTCAGAAAGTTCTCATTAAAGCTCATTCATTGTCACATAAGAAGAAACACTTGAGTCACAAATTCTTTCTAGTTTACAATGGACCTTACAGAATCCGACGTATACCACATGATAAATGCGTTGAAGTTGAAACTCTGCGTACTAGGAAGAGTAAGGGTTTACACCACATTTCACATGTAAAACCGTTTATTGAAAGATAATCTGCTTTTTAACTTTGTCTTTGCCTTATAACTTGTCACTTTACATTACCAGTATGCTTTGTCAGACTTAGTATCTGTTAACATGCAACAGTGTTTGAAGTTAAATATCTAGTCAAGAACCAAGAGAACTTATTTAAACAGAAATTACGAATGCATTGTTATAGTCAACGGACGACGCAGTGTTGTTGTTTGTACATTCTTGCTTGTTAGTTGCACGATCGCGTAACGACTATGAGGCTCACATACTTGGAACATACACCGGCACTGCTAATGTGATTTTCTTGCAACATTTTGGTTTGCTTGAGAGTGGATTCTGGATTTGAGGTGTTTTCTGTGAAATGCCAGATGACACAGTGGTTGGTTTGTGTGACAGCTACACGATTTTATCATGACGCTGCTAATGAGTGACAATTTACAATGTTGCTTTTGCGGTGTATCTGTTTTATATCTGCACAGTTTTTTCTGAATTCTTCTGTAAAGTGAGACATGTTTTAGTAGTGACTTTTGTGCTATGGCTACAAGGAGACAGCCTTTTCCGTAGGACAACAATACGTTACAGCACAGTACTTTCCTCATCACGGCAATAAGCGTAATAACTAAGATATCTATACGCAAAGCATTTCACTTTTGTGTATCATGAGGTAAGTATATTGGCTTCTGCAGAACTTAGCTTTCGGAGGACGATAACTACGACACTTCCACAGAGATTATCTTACAACAAGACGCACATTTAGCGCTACAGGACACGTATCTGAGTGATTAATTTTGTACTTAAATCATTTATTTTTAAAGATATTTGAAGTACAATGATACAAAGGTTTTCCGTAATACATTTCATTCCATTGTTGTAATATGTAACACCTGAGGGTATAATTACATTAATCCTAAGGGGGGTACACGCTTACTTTGTGTACCATGTGTCTGGCAAACACAAGGAGCGCTAGCTAATATGGTATTTGCTTATACAACTTTACACATCGGTACCATATTTCTCTAACACATAATTACACAGCTATCTGATCATTTAACTGAGAGATAAACTTTTTTTTTACATCAGTGACACATGTTTACACAATTACACAGTTGGATAACTTCACACTTATGAAACTGTATTTTGTCTGTACTGTGTGAACTGTTCATATTTTTTCGGAACCATTGTGATATTATGAGAGTTTTGAATGATATATTTGGTATGGGATCACGATTTTTAAAATACGTTTGAGGCAGAGAATTTTCTTTAGGTTTTGAAATTATTGCAGAAAGCTACGACGTTTTTGAGATTTGACTGAGGTGTTATGATGTTATTTTTACGATGACAATGTGTATTATGCTGTTGAGGTATGTTTATGATCAATAAGCCGATGTTATATGAGGAATTTGATTATGCTATATATTTATTAAGATGAAATATTGAAGAAGTGTCGACGAATATGTATATGTGTAGTAAGGTAAGGAATAATGAGTAGTGGTTAGGGACGCTGATTTGTGTAGAAGGTTGTTGGAAACCAAGAATCGTACTTTAAGAATTATGAAATGAGTGTAAATGCGTGAATGTACCACAATGCCATCGAAAATTTTTTGGACACTGTTATATCAATAGGATTTTGTTTCTACAGCTTTGTAACGAAAATTATTGACCTGTGAAATATTTTTATATGAGACTGTCACTGTAGTGGAAACTGCTGTCGTAAATATTTCCGTAAGAAAGTTAAGTGACCACCTGCACGTAATGCATCGTGGGCACCCAGCTGTGTCAGACGCCTGGAGAAAAAGCCATTAGTGTATGCCTTTTCAGAGGCACAGGTAGAAAAAAAAGGGGAGGCCATTATCCTCGCTATTGACATTCCTTTGTAAAAAAGCATCGCAAATACGACACACTCAAACTTGAAAACATAATATGATTATACTGAGGAGCTCTTAATTTATGATATTTACTAAAATGCCAAAAGAAATGATGAGAAACATTTCACGGCTATTGTCTTGCTAGTTGAGAGAAATGCCATATGGCTTGCTTTATGTATTTATTTACTCATTTTGTTTAATATCAAGTTTTTAGCTGCAGCAGCATTGGTTAAAATAAAATTTAATAGATGTACTAATATAAATATTTTATGCCTACAGATCCAGTAAATAATTTTATGATCTATTAAAAAAAAAACGAAGGAGCATAAAAAGACATTTCCCTTCACAGGAATTGCATACGGAATTTTCTTTCAAACTACTTGGTAATTTTTTGTGGAATTAGTTTTTGTGGTGCACCACTTTAATTACATAGACATTAAGATGTGAATATACATTTCCCTTGTCTGCACTGTTGTCTTTAGTGTAATGTTTTTTTCTGCTTGAGCTATGTCATGTTTAGATATAAGTTATTTCATTTGCTGCTGCTGTTTTCCAGGCATAGTGTTACTGAATTTGACTTTGTGTTACTCTTCTAAGCCAGTTTACTACTGATTTATTTTTCTTGTTTGCTGCACATTGCCTTATATTAGTTGTAATATTGCAATTGCTTTGCTAATTTCTATAATGCTGCTTGCTTCGCAAATCTGCATTTTTTTCATTGCTGTTTGCGTTAATTGTTTTGTGCTGCTGCATTGCCTCGTCCCTTAGTTTAGCATCTGAGCTCAGTAGATTTAAGTTAGCTTAAGAGGGGTAGACTATATAAGAAACTGAATATGGAGAATAGGTAAAGAATGCATTGCGAAGTTATATGAAAAAGATTTGGGCCAAAATGAGTATTGTACAATGAGAAATAATTATTTTGAAAGAAATATGAATAGAATACAGGAAGGAGGTATAGATAGGACTTCTTGGGAATAATGACGAATGAAGGGAGATCTCCAAGAAGCAAAGAAAGTTTTGTTTGCAGAATACTGCAATAAAACAAAACCTGTCCTTTCCTTGTGTTATCCCACTGTGTGTTTATGTACCCTTGTTTATTTGTCTTTTTCCTGTCTTTAAGTGTTTAGCTGATGAGAGCTATGTTGTAGAATTTTTCTGATAATATGTTATTTTCTTTGTAAAGATGTTTAGACATTATTTATTCTGTTTCGTTTTAATGCTCATGTGTGAAGTTGATGTTTCGAAAGTTATTCTGATCTTTTATGTATGTACTCATGTCATAATTCGTGTAACACTGATGTAAATGTAATTTCTATTCTTTTGTAAAGCCTGTATTACTACAAATGTTATCTGTATTGTTATGTTTTTAATTATGTATTTTGTACCTTTGTAATTGCATTCTTATGTTATAAAATTGTAATTGACACCAGTTCATCATATTATTAACTTGTAAGTTACGTTTCACTGCACACGTTTCTGTTGGTCATAGTATATGGACAATATGTGAGAAGTTGGGACTGTTAGTGTTTGCACGTGTGTTACTAATTCAGCCAAGGACTGGATAACAGCATTGCTGGTTCTAAGGACAATTCCAAAAACTTCGTGAGTGTACAAGTGGTGGTTTATGGACTTGCTATATTGTCTGCAAGACTTCTAAGGACAATTCCAAAACCTTTGTGCGTGCACAAGTGATGGTTTATGGACTTGCTATCTTCTCTGCAAGACTCTTCGATGGTGATTGTGCACCTGCACAGTCGCAGCAGATGGCTGCTGGCCATCTCTACAAGGACTACAGTGGGACTACACCTTTGATGACCCACCAATACCATTATTTCTACAAGGACTGCAGTGGGTCTGCACCTCTTGTGGCCCACCAATACCGTAATGTCTACCAGGACTACAGTGGGTCTACTCTGTGATGACCTACCCACCAATATTCTTCAAAACTTCGACTGACTCTGCTGTGGGTTTGCTCTATTGTGGCCCATTACGTGTCTGCATGTCAAGAGTCAGCACTGTCTTTCTGTTGGAAGGACAACACTACTTCTTCAAGACTGCATGGAAATCCACTACTTCTGGGTGCAATTTCTTTTACTAATGAGACTTTGTGAAAAAAAACTGGAATTACTATTATGATGAATGATCAGAACTATCTTTATGGACTGTGAGAAAATTTTAGCTTTTGACCAACATTGTATTAATAAGTGTGTGCATTGGATATCTTTGTTATTGTAATTATGAAAAATTTTATCAAATCATTATTGACCACTGCCCAAAACAATTTGTAAAATTTTTTGTGGGGAGCATGGGGGCTATGTAAATAGGCTGTTTAGGTTCTTATATTGGTAACGCCGCCGCCACGTAACGCTCTCTGTATGAAAATCACTGGCTGTGCTGTGTGCAGTCTGTGGCTAGTTAGCATTGTTGTCTGCCATTATAGTGTTGGGCAGCTGGATGTTAACAGCGCGTAGCGTTGCGCAGTTGGAGGTGAGCCGCCAGCAGTGGTGGATGTGAGGAGAGAGATGGCGGAGTTTTGAAATTTGTAATACTGGATATTATGAACTGCTATGTATATTATGATTTTTCAACACTATTAAGGTAAATACATTGTTTGTTCTCTATCAAAATCTTTCATTTGCTAACTGTGCCTATCAGTAGTTAGTGCCTTCCGTAGTTTGAATCTTTTATTTAGCTGGCAGTAGTGGCGCTCGCTGTATTGCAGTAGTTGGAGTAACCAAGATTTTTGTGAGGTAAGCGATTTGTGAAACGCATAGGTTAATGTTAGTCAGGGCCATTCTTTTGTAGGGATTATTAAACGTCAGATTGCGTTGCGCTAAAAATATTGTGTGTCAGTTTAAGCACAGTCGTGTATAATTTTTCTAAGGGGACGTTTCAAGTATTACAATTCCAGGCCGACCCTGGGAAATATCTGAGCGCCGTTCCGTGTCTGTTACAAAGTAGCTTCTCTGTTTGAGGTTCAGTTATTTGGTTGATATGTGGCATTCAGCTGAGTTTTAATATATCCTGAATTAATGTTCCTGTCTTGCCCTTTTGGGCATAAGATTGTTATTCCTTATATAGGGCTGTCAGCAGAATTTTACATCAAACCTAAATTAAGGTCTTAAGCTGTAAATTATTGTGCTGATGTGTGGCCTTAGCCGAGTTTTAATATCTCTTAAATTAATGTTCTTGTTTTTCCTTTAAGGCATAAGATTCTGATGCTTTTGGATGGGCCTTCAGCCGAATTTTGCATTCATTGTTTTAAGATAAGGCCTTCTGCATTTTAATTGAAACTCTTTCTATTGCTTAATGTTCAGCCTCCAGTCAAGTTCCATTAAAATTAAATTAATAAGGCCTTGAGACTGTTTAGATTGAAGATCTGGAAAATATTTTCGGCTGAAATCTCCAGAGGAACCATGTATTTCAATTTCTTGCTCAGGTCTTGTGTCTTGAATTTTGAGTGTGGCCCACAGCCGATCTAATCAAGGGAGGTCGATTAAAGTTTTGAGTGTTTTGCATCCATGTTGTAATATTGTGTGTTGATAAATAAAGTTTGTATGTTGAGTGCAACTGACAGGAACATATTTTGGCCCATTTCCACAGTCTAATCCGCTCTGTCCTGCTAGCTCAGGTGTTTCAATTCCCACTCTTCACATACGACGGGGTTCAATGAGTAGAGTAACAAATTTTTTTCGCTGCCAATTCCGGTTGAAAAAAAAAAGCGGAATATGTTGTTGGACATCGTAGAATGTTCCCACTTCAGCCTCTACAGTTTCTTGAAGTTCCGGTGGGTGGCAGCGCTTTACGTAGTCTTCAAAATGGCGTCTGTAACGGTGATGCGTTCCAAGCAGATAACTGTCATTTTCTTTTGGCGTAGAACCAGGGCATCGCATAATTTGATAGGTACTTACAGAATCTTCACGGAGACCTGACAGTGGAGGAAGGCACTGTGAGTCGTCGCAACAAGGTCGCGCAGAGGTATCTGCTCTCTTGCGTACCTGCCGGCCGTACACAGCTGTGATCGCTGTAGTGTTGGAAAACGCGGACGCTCTCATACGAGGTGATCGACTGATCTCAATCAAACAGATCGCTGCTTAGCTGGACCTCTACCTTGATAGTGCCGACACACTCGTCCACCAGTCAGGGTACTCAAAGATGTGTGCCCGCTGGCTGCCTCACCCCTAACAGAAAGCCATTAAGAGCGACGAAAGACCGTCTATGCAGAACTGCTTAGACGTTGCGAGGCTTATCGTGACAGCTTTTGTCGAACACAGTCAAAGGCGATGAAACATGGGTTCATCTCTTCGAACAAAACGACACCATCTTCCTCCTTCCTCCGAAGAAAAAGTTCAAAGCCGCACACCCAGCCGGTGGAGTCAGGCTGACGGTCTTCTGGGACTCTGAAGGCGTTATTGTGTTTGATGTTTTCTCTAATGGTGCAACGATCAGTTCTGAGGTGTACTCTGCTACCATCAGGAAATTGAATAAACGACTTCAGCGTGTTCGTTGCCACAAAAATGCAAACGAACATGTCCTTCTCCATGACAACTTAAGGCCTAACCCGAGTCACCACAGAGAGGAGCTCACGAAACTTCATTGGACTGTTCAAATGGTCCAAATGGCTCTGAGCAGTATGCGACTTAACTCCTGAGGTCATCAGTCGCCTAGAACTTAGAACTAATTAAACCTAACTAACCTAAGGACATCACACACATCCATGCCCGAGGCAGGATTCGAACCTGCGACCGTAGCGGTCGCTCGGCTCCAGACTGTAGCGCCTAGAACCGTACGGCCACTCCGGCGGGCCCATTGGACTGTATACGATAGCAGTCTTCCTCGGCGTATTCCAACGATGAATTCTTCTCAGATTATCAACCGAGTGGTGCAACGTTTCGATGAGTTTCGTACCCTTCATCTTCGCCAGAAGACAAGCCGACGCCACCACTCGGCTGAAACTTCCTGGCAGATTAAAACTGTGTGCCGGACAGAGACTCGAACTCTGGATCTTTGCATTTCGTGGGCAAGTGCTCTACCATCTGAGCTATCCAAGCACGACTCACGACCCGTCCTCAGAGCTTAAATTCCGCCACCTTCTGCGAAGAGCTTCTGTGAAGTTTGGAAGGTAGGAGACGAGGTACTAGCGGAATTGAAGCTGTGAGGACGGGTCGTGAGTCGTGCTTGGATAGCTCAGTTGGTAGAGCACTTGCCCGCGAAAGCCAAAGGTCCAGAGTTCGAGTCTCGGTCCGGCACACAGTCTTAATCTACCAGGAAGTTTCATATCAGCGTACACACCGCAGCAGAGTGACAATCTCACTCTGAACCCGAGAAGAATTCTTCATTGGACTGTTTTTCCTCATGCACCCAACAGCCCGGATCTCGCGCCTTTCGGCTTCTATCAGTGTGGCCCAAGGAAGGATGCACTCCATTTGAAGCAGTTCGTGGACGATGGGAAGGTTATTGATGAGGCAAGATGTTGGCTCCGACATCAACTAGTAGTGTGGTACCATGCGGGTACAAAGACCCTCCCAGAAAGGTGGCGCAAGGCAGTCGTATTGAACGGAGATTATGCTGAAGGATAGGATTTTGTAGCTTAAAGAGAGGGGAATAATATAGTGTATTGGAATTCTCAATAAAATTAACCTGTTCAGAAAAAAAAATGTGTTGCATTATTTAACGAACGCCCCTCGTAATTACAATTTGTGTTTAGTTCGCAATTAAAGGTCATCGTCGACGTACAAATTAATTTTCCAAATCATATCACACACCGTGAGTTTGTAAATGAATTTAATATCGAAAGTACCCACTGAACCCCGCTAAACAAATTAAACGGAAATGGAGGAGACAATCATGTTAAACAGTTTCTTGTGTAATGTATTTCTGATTGCTATTGGTATGTTCGTTTCCTATTTTCTGTATAAAATGAGGATTACTCTTTTATTTCTGCAACCAGTTAAATTTTGCTCGAATCCCCACACACTGCTTACGAGCCCACCTTTGTAAGTCAATGGATACAGCGTAAATCTTTGGTTTTCTTATCAGCTCTACATTTAAAATGATTTTTAAGGAATTTTCTAATTTGGCCAAATTCCTCTCCCCGTCTTTTACATCCTTTTGAGTGGAAGGAGTGCAGTTGGGAGTTCATCTGGACACCCACCGAGCGCGGCAGCAGGCGACCGACAAGTTGCCTGGCACGGCGCCCAACCGCCGCCCCCGCCGGACGCACAACTTGCCAGACGGTGGGGTGGCGGGGGCGGACTACGGCCTCCAGTCTACAGTCTGCGTGGGGCGCGACGATCCCCGGCAGCAGGACACACCTCTGTGCGCCGTTCACTATCTGGCCAAGTTCTCCGCCGGTCGTACTTTGCAACAGCAACTTGTGTGCAGCGCAGCAAGCGGGAGGAGAGCGCGGAACGCTCGCTAACGACCGACCTGCTCTCTGTGCCCGTAGTTTACTCGCCCAGTTGGCTCCGTTTGCAACTGCAGTTTCTGCCGATACCACCAATGAACGGTGTAGACGTGAACTTGTGGAAGTTTTCACAGGTGTCTGCCACTTACAGGCAGAGACACCAAAAGCATAACACATTACGGTGTCTGATACGGTGTAGGAACCCTGTTGGCATTCAGAACCACTCAGTCATCTCGGAATGGATAAAGACAACTCCTTCAAGAATTGTAAGGAAAGTAGTGGGAAATTCAGGTAACTACGATGCAGGTGGAGAGCGATCACGACCATTCTCTCCAAAGTAGACCACAAAGGCTAAATAACATTGAGATCCGATGAATGTGGTGGCCAGGGAAGATGCGAAGATTCTTTGTTGAGCTTATAAAACTAGTCTTGGATGATTCGAGCTGTATTAAAGTGGGCCCTGCCGTCTTGGAACACAGCATCACCACTGCGGAACAAATATTGGACCATGCGTGGACCTGATCGCCAAACTGGTCACGTAATCATCGGCAGGAATGCGATCTTGTAGAATGAGCGTGAAACCCATGGGAGCGTGAAACCCGGGGTGGCCGAGCGGTTCTAGGCGCTACAGTCTGGAACCGCGCGACCACTACGGTCGCAAGTTCGAATCCTGCCTCGGGCATGGATGTGTGTGATATCCTTAGGTTGGGTTTCAGTAGTTCTAGTTCTAGGGGACTGATGACCTTAGACGTTAAGTCCCATAGTAGTAAGAGCAATTTTTTTGAACCCATGAAATACCAAGATATGTCTGCCAAAATCAACACCTAACACCCTCCATGTTTCACTCTTGCCACGTAAACTCGGCCAGAAGCTGGAGAGAAAGTGAGACAAGACTCAACCGACCAAATTACTTTCTTCCATTGCTCCGAAATTTTATAGCTTCGGCACCATGTTTTTCTGTTAAGGGCAAAAGATTACTCTGGACTGGTTTTGAAATTCCAGCTCACCCTACAAGCTCTTGTTGGTGGAACCGCCTTCGTGCTTTTTTGGTGCTCACAGGATTCCCGACTGCGACATTCAGTTCCGCAGTGACTTTTGCACCTGTCGTCGTATTATTTTTCGTCCCAGTCCTCTTTAGTGACCGATGAAGCAACGCGTACTTTCGTCCGTTTGTGATTTAGAAGATACTGTTTTACCGCTTTTTCTGTATGCGGTATAAATCTTCGATACAGTGCCTCTTGAAACACCGACACTTCGGATACTTTCGTTACAGAAGCACCCACCATACGAGCACCAACAATTTGCCTGTGAGGACATTTTGCTCAAATTAAACAGTTGAGCCTCAAACCTTGGTTTGTATCTGCATTTTTGTTCACTCGTCCATTATTCACCGTGTTTCCATATTTTTCGGAGCTCCCGATGGAACCTATTTGTACATAAATTTTTGTACATGATCCATTAAACTGCGGGAGTGCTGCAGCATAAACTCTATTACTTCTTCTAATATTTGGACTGTCAATTACGACCAAACTTAAAGCAGACATTGTTGTGATAGTACCAGTATTATTGTATGTGACAGGAACCCTAATCACAGCAAAGTCTTCGAAAGAAAAATTGTGAGAAGGATCTTTGGACCTGTCCAGACAGGGAGCTCGTGGAGTCGTAGAATAAACCAATAACTGTATGAGCTGATGAGGCAACCGAACATCGTTCAAAAACTGAAACCGTGGAGAATATGGTTGGCAGGCCACATTGCTAGGAGACCAGACACCTCTCGGGCAAAATCCGTGCTTATGGGAAAACCTGATGGTACCCGTCCTGTCGGAAGACCCATGAAGCGATGGGAGGATGAGCTACAGAAAGACATCTGCCAACTAGGAGTCCATGACAACTGGATCCAAAGAGCACAAGATCGCCGTCTATGGAGGAACATTGTGAGATCGGCGCATGATCTACAGGGTCCTCGATCGCCGACTTGATTGATTGAATATTTCGGCTTTGTACCTTCTGGCCATCTTCAGTGTGGGTCGACAGACAAAATTGCAACATTCGTTTCGTCGTTTTAAGCCACAGGTACACACGTGGCAGGGACGTTGATAGGCGCCATAGTCCATGCATAAATTGAATTTGGCTACGAGGCCAATCCATGCTGGACATCGATACTATTTTGGCTGTACTGTAGCGACGTCCTTGTCCTCGCTCCTTATTCCCACCGTAGCTATTTTTGGCAGAGCCCTACGTGCCCGTCCTGGAGGAGGAACAAGACACAGGGGGATTTAAATCCATGATTTCCCTGCCATCTGTGGGAAACCTGTCATGAAAAATAGAAAGTTAAATTTTTTAGGTCTCCTCCGAAGACAGCAGCACTTTTCGCTCCCGTCAAAGATGACATGATGCTCGTCAAGACGGGGGTTTCCAAGATCCTCTGCGGAGGACCTTTCGTAGATCGGACATACGACTAGCACTGTTCATGAAAGATGCGTGGGATATCTATCATACGGCTCTTAGAGCCCGATAAATCGGCTGTGGCAGAGTGCTGCATCGACACTGGTCACTCTATGCGGTATGAAGACGTCTAAATTATAGCATCGAATTCATCTATTTGGGAATCAGTGGTGAGAGAAGCAGATGAAATTCTTTTGGGGAATATTTTAATAGAGACCGCAGTTTCAGGCATGACAAATCGTGAAATCCAGGGCTTTCTTTAATATCGCAAAGGCGTCGCTACAGTGCAGTCAATAATGATACGTCGATATCCCAGCATGGATTGACTGCGTAGCCACACATTCAACTTATGCATATACTTTACCGCTGATCAGTGTCTTTGATGCTTTTGTATCTGAGATTTTAAACGACGGAACCAACACTGTAGCTTCAGTCTGGTCGTAAAATATGCGTAAGAAATAGAATGACGTGCAAACCATAAGAACAAAAGTAACTTCCGCATGGTGTACCACTGCCAAGTAACATAGGTCGGTGAAACTGGAACCAAACATATAAAGAACTGCTACGGCACCTGAGTGTAACAGTACTTTTTGGCAGTGACCTGCCTCAGCGATGGATCAGACCTAAGAGTTGTATAGATCTCGTATTGTACATTGGCCTCTACGATCGCTTGATCTGACTGTACACGACTCTTTGTGGTTTGTGAAACGCTCCATGTATGTGTATTTCCCTCCAGCTACTGAGGATGACCTACGACGCCGCATGACAGCATTAATGAATTCTGTAACTTCAGACATGCTCGCGTAAGCATGGGACCAGTTTTTTACCGTCCGATGGACACATCAAACATTTGTGAAAGGTAAATGAAGACCTTGAGTGTAAGGAGTGCCCCAAGGTTTTAAGTGCATGCAGATACATCTTACCCTTGTAAAATCGGACAGTTCTTTTCAGAATAAAAACTTTGGAATCCTATGTGTAAGTTAACTCTACGCAGCTTGAATCTTTATTCATTTAGAAGAGATAGTCTGTTTGAAACGACTTGTATTTTGGATTCCTATAGTGAGACCATGAGTGTCATGTTCGCTTATACTACTGTTAACTTCGATCGTGTTATTCCGATTTCCATTTTTTTTAACAAATGGGTCCATTATTACAGGAAGAATGAGATATCCACGTATCACTGCACTGCGTTTATCGTGACAGATACGGGTAATTTAGTTCACGATAGACCGAAAGTGTTACGACATACATGGATGATTTAAAGCTGGCCTTATAAATAATAATAACTCTCAGATTCACTTGATTAGGATAACTTAGTGACAGACGTTTCAGTGAGTCGAGTGGCAGAGGCCAGCTGTCAGCCGATCGCAGTTCTTCCTCCAGCTTGTTTTGTAGGACACGCACAACCCTGTCCGGTGTGGCTGACTGCACGCTGGCATCGATTCCCCCTTCCGCTGCAGTCTGTCAATCACGATGACATTTTATTCGAGCTATAAAGAAACGTCAAGAGTTGATGTCTACTCGTTAACGGCAGCATGCCTCCAAAGAGTTTAACTAAAATTTAGAAACACCTGTACAACTATGTATCTTTATTTTCACTGACTCCTCAGCAACCTTGTGGCCAGGCTTGGAGCAGCCTGCAGAGTATGCGCCGCGGTAGTGATTACACACCCTACTGTGAATCTTTTCCTGCCTATTTTTAATGTCCAGGAGACCATCATGAATCACACTGACTTCAGTTTAATTATTACCTTTGAATAAATGTATCACTCTTTTCCTTCTGAAACAGGAACTTTTCGGCGTTTTGACGCAATTGTGAGAGATGTCTTAGAGCTATCGGGCTAGTCACGCATGGGAGACGCTTACAAACAACTACATGAACCGTCAACTAAAAACTGGGGCCAATGTAATTATTTAGTTTCGTTTCGTAAATTCAAATCAGCTTTTCAGTCTTCGATCTTCAATCTTGTAAAATAGGATAAATCTTTTGGAAGCAGCCTGTAAATCTTCACTAAGTTTGTTATCGTCAACGTAATTTAACTACAACAGTGATATAGTATTAATCAGTTCTCAAATAAATGAAGACAACGCTAGTTCACTGAAATGCAAGTTGAGAGCAAAGCAGGTTGGTTAACAAGATGAATGACAAAATGAAAAAATGAATCATTCACCCACAATTTCATATCAGCTTCCACATTCCAGACATGTATTTAGACACAATAAAATATTAATTCGGGAATATCTGAAAAACCGAAAACACTGTACTCGTTTCTTGGTCTCCCTGTGCAAGTTTTTCTCCCACACTGCCATCCAGCACTAAACTGACGATTCCTTGATGTCTCAGAATGTGTCCTGTCAGTCGATCTCTTATTTTAGTCAAGTTATACCACAAATTTCTTTTCTCGCCCATTCTGTTCAGTACATCCTCAGTAACTATGTGATCTATCCATCTGATCGTCAACAATCTTCTGTAGCGTCACATTTGCCTAATTTTGTTTTTCTTAAAGTTAATCTTTATCCTCCTTTCAAGATACTGTCTTTTCCGTTCAGTTGCACATCTGTCTCCTTCGCTGTCTCCGACAGAATTACATCATCGGCAAACCACAGATTTTTTTATTCGTTCTCTTTCGACTTTTATAACTGTCGTCTGGCTTCTGTACAAGTTGTGTATACCATTTCAGTGCCCATGTTTTACACCTTATACCTTCAGAATTTCGAAGATGTATTCCAGCCAACATTATGAAGAGCTGTCTCTAAGTCTAACATAGGTCTAAGAGTATTCCAGGCCACATTGTCAAAAGCTTTCTCTAAGACATCAGTGGCAGTTATTGAGTAACTGATCCAACATCAGAGTAGTCTTGGTAACTAGACAGGACAGTTAAATTCTAAATACGTATCGATGTACGTCATCTCAAACTTCAAATTGTATGTTGACTCTCTGCAGTGTCTCATGCAGATAGTGTGCAGGTCTGATCTGGCTGAATCCGTAGCCTCAGTGACAACGTTGCGCTATGTTGCTGCAGCGCGCGTCATTATTGTCTTTCTTGCGTTCGTATTCTTGGAGACAGTAAATTTCTGATAAATTTTACAACCTTCAAACTTCTGTAATTACGTAACTTGAATTACACTTTACAGCACTTCCGTCAACGTTACCAGTTTCGCTACCCAAAGCAAATAATTATCTGTAATATATTTATTACAATGAACACACATCAAAAAAAGTTTTGCATCACCATGGTTCCCAGAACTCCTGAAGACAGACGTTGACTGTGGATATTGTATCACAGACACAGTCCCTTTGACCAGGGATGTCACTAAACCCGCCGAAAAATGTAAACGACCATCCATGAGCAGCGCCTATTAGACGGAGGGGGGAGGGAGGAGCAGCCGATCAGTTCCAGTCATTCCACCAAGGAGGTACACGGCTCGTGTTGTCTGTTGTTCAACCATGCCTAGGCGGTTAATACCACTGTTCGCTCGCATCAGCGTCGATTATGACTCGGAGAAATCCTGAGAGCAACGTCACCATGTCGAATAATGCTTTTCATGCAGCCACAGGACGTCGTGTTACGACTCAAACAGTGCGCAATAGGCTGCATGATGCGCAACTTCACTCCCGACGCCCAGGCCGTGGTCTATCTTTGCAACCACGATATCATGCAGCGCGGTACAGATGGGCCCAATATCATGTCGAATGGACCGCTGAGGATTGGCATGGCGTTCTCTTCAGCGATAAGTGTCGCATATGCCTTGGAGGCAACCTGGTCAGTCTGAACGCTCTAGACACACTGTCCAGCGAGCGCAGTAAGGTGGAGGTTCTCTGCTGTTCGGGGTGGCATTATGCGGGGTCAACTTACGCCGCTGGTGGTCATGGAAGGCGCCGTAACGGCTGTACGATACGTGAAAGCCATCCTCCGTCCGATAGTGCAACCGTATCAGCAGCATATCGGCGAGGCATTCGTCTTCATGGACGACAATTCGCGCCCCCATCCAGCACATCTTGTGAATGACTTTCTTCAGGTTAATGACATCGCTCGAATAAAGTGGCCAGCATGTTCTCCAGACATGAACCCTATCGAACATGCCTGGGGTAGATTGAAAGGGCAATTTATGGACGACGTGACCCAGCAACCACTCTTGTGGATCCACACCGGATCGCCATTGAGGAATGGGACAATCTGGACCAACAGTGGGTTGATGGACTTGTGGTTAGGATGCCACGACAAATAGGATAACCTCGGACAATATTCTTGTCTATTGTATGTATGGTGATGATTAAAAAAAATTGCTCTGAGCACTATGGGACTTAACATCTGTGGTCATCAGTCCCCTAGAACTTAGAACTACTTAAACCTAACTAACCTAAGGACATCACACACATCCATGCCCGAGGCAGGATTCGAACCTGCGACCGTAGCAGTCCCGCGGTTCCGGACTGAGCGCCTAGAACCGCTAGACCACCGCGGCCGGCTATGGTGATGACATTTTAGTTTTACCTAAGGGCACTGAGCAGGATGTAGCTGATTTAGCTAATACGGCCAACCACTTGCACTCAGATATCATGTTTACTGTGGAACTGGAAATTAATAACAGCCTCAATTATTTGGATCTACAGATAGTTATAGAACTTAAGGTTTTTCCTTGGACATTTTTAGGAAGCGGAATTCAATTATCAATGCTGACTCTTGCCACCAATGAGCATACAAACGTAGATAATTTCTCTGAGCTCTTCCGACTTTACCTGAATGACATCATTCCAGGACGCTGAACTGGAAGACGAAGAGCAGAAGATGAACATCATCATCATCATCATCGGTGGCCTCCCAGGTCTCCAGACCTCTCACCTCGTGACTTATCTGCGGGGTTCCGTAAAAGACCGCGTTTTTGTCTCTCTTATGCCTGACGCAATTGAAAGTCTGCGACGTCGCATTGTTGAAGCTGTGAATACGATAACGAGAGACCAGCTGCTTCGTGTGTGGCAGGAAATGAACTACCGGTTTGATATTTGCCGCGTAACACGTAGTGCTCACGTTGACTACATAAAAATTTGAACTTTTATCTTTCTAGGAACGTTGGAAATGTGTTTCTCTCTTTTTTTTTTTAGTTTGTAAGCAATAAAGCTGTTTTTTCTTTATGAATAGCCTCGTATTTAAACACGAATCCAGCCTGCATTTACACTGTATTCTCATTTGCATACGTCTCAACTTTTCATACTAGAAGTGACAATCAGTACCCTTACATTTTTTTAAAAAGATGTTTGCGTCTTTTTATGATGGCACATTTATTCGTTTATTCTATTGCCAAACATTTACAATTTTATAAAAACTCTTACCGTAGTTGTTGTGCTCTTTTCATCTGTTAGTTTTTATTACACGCTGACGTCAGCCAATTCTCTCTGTTAATTTGTTTCCTTATTTGCACTTTAATTTATATTATTTTGTTGTTTAGCTTTTATTGTACCCATTGTCAATTGCGACTATGTGCTGTACCAATATTGCTATTATTCTACCAGCTGATGGCAACCAACAAGCTTCATTTACTGGTTTTTATTTTGAATTTTAAATTTTGAAGTTTTTGGTTGATGAAACAGTATTATGTACTACTGTCTACTATGCTTCGTAAAAAAAATTCACTGTGAATCTTGACGATGTACGGCGCCACATATGTTACTGTTCTGCCAGTTGACGGTAGCCAAGTGCCTCTGTTCTTTGCTGTTCTTGTTTAAACTAAAAATATTTTGTAGTCATCTTACTGTTATAATTTTATCGTGTGCATTTAACTATTGTATTTTTATGATTTAGCTTTTAGTACTATGTTCTCAATTACTACGAAGTATGGCACCACAATCACCACTGTATTGCCATCCGGCGTGAATGTTCAACTCTAAGGTTCATGTTCAGATTTTTTCATTAGTCTGCTCACGACAGTTACGTATAAATCTTGCAACTTCTGTATCTCTGTGCAGCATATTTTTGCCTTAAGTACGTTGTGTGTACAACTGAGAGTTGCTCTTGTATTTCACTATAGTGATTCTGTTTTGCAATTTCGATGTATCTATACTCGTATTTTTAACAGATCTGTGAAGAAGGCTAAGTCTGAAACGCGTCATATTACGAGCAATAAAGTCTTTCTAATTGCGAAACATGACTTTTTGATTAGCGACGAATTCAGCCTTTATGCAGTACTACTATTCAATAATGGAAGTTCTGGTTCTAGAAGGGACAACTGTAGTAGCCAATTTCACGAAAATAACTGTTCGTAAAACGAAGAGCCGCAACAAAGCGGGTTGGACTGGAGCTGGTAGAAGCGAGATGCCCCATTAACAAAAACACCGCTATTACTGCAATAACAGAAAGATAATTGGCAGAGCGATGATGCATTCAATCACGAACAATGAAGTGAGCATGTGACGCTTCACTATTTGAAATGAAGTGGTTCGTTAAACATAATAACGGTGGATGTTATTGAGAGGTCATCCTACTTAATAATTATCACGTTGGGTAAGGCTAAAAGTCAGTTTGGGTTTTAAAATTATTCTAAAGTGTTGAATACAATGGTGACTGACTGTGGTGCGTGACTATCTAAAATTTGTAATGGTACGCATAAGCAATGTGCTCGCTTATAAATATTGAGAGTTGTGTCCTACACATGTACCATTAAGTTTTACGTAAGCTCAAATTCAGCCTAAGACAAGCGATATCAAAATTATTTTTCCTTTATAGCTGGCGACCGTATTATTTGACTTAATAATTAAATTTCCACTGAACTGCTGTTCCTTAACTAGTAAAAAAATCGTAACGAATCAAAATTAATCTTACTATCGTTATTAGGACAACCTACCTTGTCTCATAATTACGATAAGTTGTACACTTTCGCATTTCCTTTCGTTTTACATTCTTCAGACCTGATGTCTTTTCCAGTAATTAGGTCCACTCAATCACGTTCGACTAGAAGAACACGGAAGGTTGTTTGAAGGTTACACGTTCAACATGACAAGACGAGACTCATTCTGCAAGCTGAAGCGGAATAAGTCTGTGAACAGAACATTCCTCCATTCATACGTGGTCCAAAATCGATTTTGATAAATCAGTCTCTACACTTACAGATATGTAGCAAATACCTCGGCTATACTGAGCCTCTGATACGCAGTTAGTTGGGAAACTGCAACTCCTGATGTAACTGGAAGTACTATTACCGAAATCGGAGGAGGAGGAGGAGATTAATGTTTAAGGTCCCGTTGACAGCCAGGTCATTACAGATGGGACGAAAACTCGGGTGAGGGAAGGATGGAGAAGGAAATGGGCCGTGTCCTTTCAAAGGAACCAGCATTTGCCTTAAGTGATTGAGGGAAATCAGGAAAAACTCAAATCAGGATTGCCGGATATAGGTTTGAAATGTCGCCGTCCAGAACGGCACTCCAGTGTGTATTCACTGCGCTTCTTCACTCGTTATATTACAGAAATCGTCTTGTAGGTACCTCCGGCTGTTGGTGCTCAATTTCGGTTGACCTTATTATGAGTATAACAATAAATACTTACGGGCCAGTTCACTACACTTGGACGCAACATTGCATTTGGTCCATATACCACCATAATTTCATCGTGACTCTACGTGCAGCTGTTTTACCCACAAGAATCGTACAGTCGTGCGTTGTTCAACTTTAGAGTAGGTTTCCAGTTGCCGCGTCATTTCACTCGTACACTGTGATGTTCACGTCATCCGTATAGCAGTTGAACTGCGTTTGCAGGAAAACCGTAACGTGCACTCTCTTCTGACAATGCGCCAGTCTTGTTGCACAATGGTCTTAGCGTGGGACGACATGTGTAACTTACTCACAGAAGCCCTTATGTAATTTTGAGCCCCTACCAAAACTGATAACCTACAATGATTTGACCAAAAACAGAAACAGACACAAGTAACGCAAGTACTACTACTCCCATCGCAATGTGGCACTTACCCTACGATATAACGTACAAGTAAACACTTACGTAGCGGATCTCAGTTGCAGTCAGATATCGATAAAATGCTGAAACTCACGAACTTTCACTCGAAAGACCACGAACCGCCGACTCCTGTGGTGTTCAGATCGCCTGAACACAAAATATTAGGTCATCATAGAACAAAATGCCAAACATCGGAATATTTTTATCAAGAGCGGGTCCGCGAGTAACTGTTCACTGTTCGGCTGTGGCGGTCGCACCGACCGTACTAATAACCAAGTATACTGCATACACCCAGACACTTCAGTGATTCCAATAAAACAGCATTTCTGTAGTTCCTAACGCTTTGCAGGTAGGTTTTTGAATATTTTTGGGTCGTTCTCACCCTGATTAGACCAGTCCGTTAAAAACGCTCTGCTGAATCTTGTGTCCACTCCCTCGTAGAATGACACGTCCTACAGGTTCTTCGAATAAATTTATGCTGAGCTTCGTCTTCCTGGTAACTAGACATAAGTATCACTCAGCTTTAAACCACTCCATGTGAATATCTCTAATAATTTGTCACTATGGTAAACTTAACATGGTGAATCGATCTCACATTTTATCCTTTACGCTAATAGAATGTCTCCTTTCCGCCAACTGTTGCGAACCCTCGTCTTGCATTACAAAGCAAATAATGTCTAGGATCAAAGAGAACATAATAGCTAGTACGACTCTTGTAGTGTAACGACGTATAGGTTTGTTTATAAATGACTTTCTTTTGATATATGACCATGTGCAGACTTCGTCACCTACGTCAGTTACAACCCACTTCAAAATGATTTATATTCTTTTTAAATTGTCACAGAATGGTTCTTGAACGAAACTGTAAAACATCAGTTGAGTCGTAAGCAAAGAATTTCGTCACTTGGGCCAATTGGTTTGCGTAAACTCTTGCAATTTTAGACGTCGTTTGTTTCTCCTCAGAACTTATATTGATACACGTTATCTTGATTTAATCGAAATTAGAACCACACATTAAATAAACTTTTGAGATTCGAAGTTGCGATGAACGCTGTCAAAATCCAATAATCTTGTGAAACATATTATTAATCAGTTCACATAATTCTGCATAAATAAATCCTCAGAACACGTGTTTCAACTTTAGTAACCTCCACTAATTTATTAGCTTCCTACATACATATGTGAACTTGACGGTTAACAGAATAGGACTGACATTTTCAATACGATTAAGCTCTATATGACGTCATTGTTGTACAAAAAGAGTAAAAAACATTCTTTTCAATTTTTAGAAGCACGACGCAACAACTCGGTTCCAGGATCTTCTGTTGCTCCTCGGCTGTCGACCCGCGACGTATAGCGGCCAGCAATTTCCTCTCTGGTCGCGGCAACGAAGATGCTGTCTCCGTTCGTTGCGCCGCCCTCTCCGTACATGAAACACATAAAAAAATACAAACTTTTAGATAATTCACATCTATTACCAATAATAAGAAAAATATACAAACAAACTAAATTAAACTTATAGTCACCTGCAAACTGGGCTGACACTGGTGGATGGGTGACGCTTCAATTTCGCGTCCCACTACACTCTGCAGTGCCTGTGTTCTCCTGAATTACGATGCAAAGTTTTTTTTGAGGTCCATGCATCGTATTTCACAATACCACAGGCACTGCAAAATTCAAATGGCTCCAAGCACTGAGGGACTTAACATCTGAGGTCATCAGTCCCCTAGACTTAGAACTACTTAAACCTAACTAACCTATGGAATAATCTAAGGCACAATTCGAACCTGCGACCACAGCAGCCGCGTGGTTCCGGACTGAAGCGCCTAGAACCGCTCGGACACAGCGTCCGGCACAGGCCCTTCAATATCGTATTTATCCGCCGACATCGGGCAAGCGACATTCAATTAAAATATCTCACTTGTACGGGAATATACGAGGGCTGGTTGTAGACGCATCGTTGACCACATGCGGAAGTTTGGATGTGGCCGTGAGTCGTGCACCGATAACCAAATGGTAAGGCGACCGCATGCGATAAGCGGGAAATACGGATTCGAGTCCCTGTTCGGTACAAATTTCCATTGTCGTCATTCCATTCTACACCTTATGGTGCGCAATTGCGCATACATTTAATGTATATAGTAGTAGTGATATTATACACCTGTTCTTCCTGGAAGCAGTTGACATCTGTAAAGCCACAGCGCTGAGGCGAGGAGATTACCAGTACGCGACTGTATCAGTGCCCGAGAAATTTTATCTTCAATGACAATGGTCACAAAAAACTGCGACTCTATCGAAAACATAATAATACACCAAACCATTTTAAAATTAGCCATAATGGACATACAGACTGAATGTACGTAATCCTTAGCTAGGACAAATAAATAGCTCAAAACGGTTTGCGTCACCTATGTTGTGTTGGCAGAAGAGCCAACACCGTGTTACAACTAGAGGCCGAAACGCACGCGTTGTAGCTCATGATCATGAATACGACATTTCGTAATGATGTAGAACGTGTCATTTTAAATGAAAGATTTCTTTACATACCATGATTCAATTTCTTTGCAACGATTTTTTACACACACACACACTCTCTCATTCTTTTTTATTTCTCTCTCTCTCTCTCTCTCCCTCCCTTCCTCTCTCTCTCTCTCTCTCTGTCACACACACACACCACACACACACACACACACACACACACACACACACACCACACACACACACACACACACACACACACACACACACACATTTTTTTTTATTTTTATTTGTTTGTTGTGCTCGACTATCGGCGAGGCATGAAAATGCCTATGAATGAGTTGCTTAGTTTTGAGTACACTTACGAAAGAAATATAAAAACAACTATGAGAGTTATCGATTTATGATGCTTAGTTTGCAGTCAATTCTGAGTATTATTAGTAACTACGCTCCAGTCCCTAAACCTAGTTACAGAAATGCGAATCAGGCACATTACGTATTCCAGGCTGTAGCAACTGCGACTTGGACACTAGAGATGGGGGATCCGCTCTTTAACTAATTCATAGAGTTCAATCTTTCAAAGGAGTGAACAATCAGTGATTCAGAAAAAAAGAACGGTAGCTCCAAACGTTTCCCACAGCAGAGAGAGAGAGAGAGAGAGAGAGAGAGAGAGAGGCGGAGCATATCAGCAGCGCCTCTGCCGGTCAGAGCACAGTGCACGCCACACAACACAGCCAGTGCCGGCCTCTGCCCTGCTTCTACCTTGGCTGCCTGCATTGTGCAGTGCCCCATTGGATTTTGTGTTTCACATATGCCGTGCCGTCTCTGTGCGTCGTCTACCGCGCAGTGTCTGGCGCAGCGTAACTTCACATCGCATTCTGTCGGCGATCGTTTCAGTCGCACGTCCTGCCCTCTGGGCAGTTGATGCGAGCAACAGGACAGAGAGCCACCTAGCGGATAACATAGGAACTACTTGCAACAACCTGCTCGCAAGGGAACGGACGATTTGTCTCGGAGTGGGTGAGTTCACCGCTGCCCCCACCCTCGGAACTCGCCCGCTCAACGCTCACCCCACTGTCTCGACTCTAGCCAGAGCGTTGAGCAAAGCGACTCAGGTGTCACTGTGGTCTCTGCGGTCTCAGCTCACGCAGTAATACAGCTCGCGGCTCGACCTGCTCGACTCAGCGCCTCTGCATCGGAGTTCGTCCCTACTGGATATTGTTCTTCGTAGTAATACCGCTATGTATATTACATTATTATGTTATTTGTTTAAACTGATTAGATTAGGTTCCTGATGACTCCTCTTACTATAGGATTTTTATTATGGACACTCGAATTTACACTTTAATTACGAGCGAACCGATAAACGTATCGCAAAATGTGATACACCAATATTTTCCTTGTTTTATTCTGCTTAAGGCTATGTGCAGCACTTTCGTTTTACAGTCAAATTTATATTTTTTTTCTTATTCTGGTACGGATTTTGCGATTTTAGGCGTCTTCGGAAGGAAACGTTCACTTAAAAAATATATGGCTTGCGATGTATTTGTATGAGGTTAATGAAATTTTAATACATTATAGCCAAATATATTGTTAATGTAAATCTCAAGTTACAACATTTTCCGATCACCCAAAAAACCACGATAGTGCAAAATAAATCAATAATCAAAAACTTTGTCATATCGTGGAAATTTCAATAAACAATACAAAATTCTTACTCATTATCTGTGTTACTTCAATACAGGTATAGTACTGGAATAAACCAAGTTTAAAGGGCAATGTGCCTTCCATTTATTTTCTATTGTAAATGAGTGGTGAGTCATGAAAAAGAGCTAATTCATTTCAGGGAGTGAACAGTTCAGATCCAATCTCTGAAAAGAACAGTTTTGCCCATCTCTATTGGACACACCAGCTATGGTCACTTCCCAGCTCGCTGTAGGATTACATTGGTTCGTCTTCTTCCTGCTCGTACTTCAACTGAGATTTGGCAACAAGGCAACGTATGTTTGGCAACTCTGTGATCGACGAGTTACTTCCTTGTGTGCACGGAATTAAGCTTCAAAGTTCACTTGATTTTACCTGTCATTTCCATTGAATAATCTCCGTTATTATCGCTTGAGGTGTAACAAAAGATTGTAAACTTACGGTTTTCAGCCCAGGAAAGTCGTTGCAGGTGGAAATCGCAACTAATCTCGTTCTTTAAATAACAGTTTATGAGTTCTAGCCACTATTGGCCTCGTAAGAGGCATCTAAGACACGTACCTGTTCGCCAGCTCTTTGGTAAAGTGCTGACCTGTGAAAAAGAGTCTGTTGTGATTCGCAGTTCCAGTCTCACTGACTGCAACGTTTTTACCCCTTCTGTGAAAGAGCTACAAGCAGTCAGATCAAACATCAATATGGAAATCGCAAGAAAATACTTTCGGCTCATAGTGCAATGGTGAAAAACTTACAATGCTGCACAACAGGTAACGCCTCTTTCCGCTGCTGACAAGCAAATTTTGGGTTTATAGAAATACATAACTATATTTATGAAATGCCACATTTGCATACCTCTTGAGTATGACACAGCATACCAATTAAACACAAACCCAATCGAAATCTAAGTGAGTAGGATTTTACTAATTCGAGTCGATAGAGGCATGATTGTCCGCAGCTCGTGGTCGTGCGGTAGCGTTTTCGCTTTCCACGCCCGGGTTCCCGGGTTCGATTCCCGGCGGGGTCAGGGATTTTCTCTACCTCGTGAAGACTGGGTGTTGTGTGCTGTCCTTGGGTTAGTTAGGTTTAAGTAGTTCTAAGTTCTAGGGGACTGATGACCATAGATGTTAAGTCCCATAGTGCTCAGAGCCATTTGAACCATTTAGAGGCATGCTTGCGTACAGGGACCCAGTTTTATTAAAACAGACTTTCGTCGTAAGGTTATCGTGGGTAGTTTCATTTCATTTCTTATAATACAGTGCACAATTTTCGTAAGGTTTTCTTTAGTGTTGTTGAAACAATAGTAAACATGAGAGCGAAATTAATCATCAACGATATATGCGAATTCTCTGATGTTATCTATAGCAGTCTGACGATGCACATGCAGTTTATTGATTACATGCATGTAGAAAACTTGTTCTGAGTTAAAGCTGTCAAACAATGTTTGAAGAAGAATAAAATGCCACTACCCCACGACAGCTAATGAAGAAAATACTTTTCTGACGTATTTGGGCACGATGCGCTCTCCCCATATGTAATACAAAAGCTTCGAGATGCATCTGCTGCCTGGCTGTCTATTAAACCTGAAAAGAACAAAATGTCACCGAAGTTAGCCCTTTTTCCACATGCGATTATTTTGGGTTGAGAAGTGAAGGGAATTGTGTTCAAAGTTCCATTAGATTGGTAACTTCAGCAGACAGCAGAATTGCGTTTTAAAAAAATTAGCAGTAAATGTATTCGAACTCGCTACATCTTATCTGTGGTGCACGACACTTACCATCACGCTACTAGCTGACACATAGCTACAACAGCTCCAGAGCTGAACAACAATTCCTCCAGAACTTCTGCATACCACAGCGCTGCGAGGTAATGTAAATGTCCGGGTCTAGACTTCTAAGAGAAACAGTTACAGCTTTTCTTTTGCGCTGCACAACATTTTTTACAAACAGATAGCGCAATAGAATAGCTAAAGTGAAAAGGATCACTTCCTATTTAAATTTCGGCATCCTACACTGTTGGCAGTTCTGTGTAGGTGGCAGTTGCGTGATTTTATTTCGGTGATTAGAAAATAGAGTTGAATGTATGCACTGGGTAGCCGAGGCAGCTAGTTCATGGTGATTCGGTCAACCAAGTAAATGAATTTAGTGAACATGCTGCAATTTACTGCAGGGAGCCTGTGTGTCAGAATTCTCATCCCGTGTGGCGCAACGGCGTTAAGATAGAAAAATGAGTCACAGAAAAAGAGGGGTGGGTGGTATGTTGGACTGATGGTATGTTCTTATACCTATGGTCTGGGTTCGATTCCCGCTTTTGTCTATGATTTTAGATAGGAAGAGAAAGATTCCATTATCTTCTGACTACATCAAGTGAAGAAGACGTAATGGCAGTGTGGTATGAAATTAACATTAAAGATGATATTCCTTCTCTGCCAAGTATACGTTAGGTTGAACCACAATAAAGTCTGGAGTGGCGACATATAGAAACTCTATCACCAGTAACCTTTCTTATACTTGTTATTTATTTCTAGTGAAGAATCAAACACTATGTAGGGTCACAAGACACTTATTCCACCTTTTATCTGAGCTTCTGTACGTCGATAAAATTGGTTCTGAACTGAGAATGCAACTCAGACCGCCCTTAACGCGGAATTTGATCCCTTCGTGACAACACAGCTCGGCTACAATTTGTTGTTTGTTCAAAACTGCAGATTCCTCAACATCTCCACATGTTATGCGTGAATGGGTTCGAATCCTGGCCCGGCACTAAAGATTTCATTATGTATTATCAAGTTCTAGCATGAGAACACCTATCTGCTGGTGGATAATAATTTTGATTTTTAATGTTTTTTCATTCGTTGTCAACACTAACGATATCTGACGTTTTTGACTCCCAGTGGGACACAGAACTATTTGCGAGATCACCGTAAGTTCAAGATGTTATTCCAAGCTGCTGGTGGAGAAAAATTCGGTAGCTGTCGTGTCTTTGTGTGTAGTCAACAACAATATGTGTGGGGCTCTATTCCCAGCGAGCACTGAACTCTTCGTCATATTATTTCTAGTTCAAAGATGCTCACATGTCGCTGCTGGTGCAACAAACCCATATTTAACGTTCATTTTCTCTAGAATATAACAGCGATAGGTGCCAGGTTGGAGTCCTGGGAAGGAAAAAATTAATGTTTCGTCTCGTCATTTCAGTTACAACATCTAGCTGCTGCCGAGAAAATCCGATATCATTCCGATTAGGTTCTGGGTTCGAATCCCTGTCCAACACAACGCTTTGCCTCACGGCGTTTCATGTAAGTTACTTGTGAAGAAGCAGTATTTAACATCTCTCGTAGTTCGTTAACATGGACAATAGATGCTGGGGAGAAATTCGCCTCCGTTAAAAATGTTTGCGTTATGTAATTTAAAGTTGATATTTGGTAACTGATACTGTCTAAAATCGAGATATATCACTCTCTGAATGCCTAATCAGGAATGTCTGTTAGTTTGCGTCAGTCACGAAATGTTTGCTTAGTCTGCCTGACCTGGGTTTCAATCCATATGCGGAACGAGACGGTTCGTCGTGTCATTTGAAGTTCATACATATTCTCAACTAGCTGCTCGTGGATAACTTAAATTTTTAATGTCATTTTGTGTTAAATAATAAGTATTGTAGGTTACTTTGAAGAGGAAATCATGAATACGATGAACTTAACACAACGTGTATTGCCTATTTGACGTAATAATGAGAGTGGTAACATTTCAGGTATGTCATTTATTGAAATAAATGTGAGCTTACAAGCCTTAAGGACAGTCTTATCTGTGATAAGGTGTTCCCTGATATTTGTAGCATCGTGGTATTACTTTACATCTTGAGTTACTGCGATACAGAACAGTGTTTTCTAGTGGTGACTTGTTAGAACCATTTTCAATAGTCAAACGACTGTACCAAGGGGCGATTAGAGGACCTGCTAGACAGCTACGTTATGCCGGTTGCATGCGAATCAGGCGAAATGCAATTCAGGTCGTTCGGATACTTTCGAGTATGACTGTACAACTAATCGTAATTATGAGACAAGGTAGGTTCGCTAATAACGATAGTAAGATTAATTTTGATTCGTTGCGAATTTTTTACTAGTTACGAAACTGCAATTCAGTGGAAATTTAATTATTAAATCAAATAATACTGTCGCCAGCTATAAAGGAACAATAATATTGATATCGCTTGTCTTAGGTTGAATTTGAGCTTACGTAAATCTTAATGATACATGCTTAGGACATACTCTTGATCACATAGTGTATCTATGCACATGATGTACCTTGCTTCTCAAGCCTGTGCCGTTCTTTGATGTCAGAACATGATGTCACTCACTGTGTGAGTAGTGTCCCCGTGACGACAACTGCCTGTTTCAACTGATCCCAGGCATGCTCATTCGTGTTTATTTATAACCAGATCCATAGGGCGCTGATTTGCCAGCAGTGTACTCCGTTTTGTTGTACTCGTTCTCCGGAGAATCGGTGCGTGGACGTCAAGTATTCGGTGGTGCATTGTGTGCTTGTGGTTTTTCTTAAAAATCGTTACATTTCGCGTTTTCCCCAACGTTTCGTATAATTTTGTCGAAATTTGCTAAAATTATGCCACGGAAACGTAAAATATACTTCATTGCATGTGATGATCGTTCAGTCACATTCGTGGTAACTGTGGTGTTTGTCTGTTCCGAAACTACAGAGAAAACGCCAAAGCAGTTTACGTGAAATCCGTGTCTGGTGAGTGGACAGTGTAAGAGACTGTGTCTGGTCACCGCCTACTTGCAGAAGCAGTCACGTGTTTGCTTACTAGGTCTGCAGTGCATTGCTCCTCTCCGGGGCGGAGCTTCAGCCGAGTGAACGCAGCTCGAGCGACGCCGTCATTACTGGACGCGCCATCGCGTCATCGGCATTGAAAGCTCAACACCATGGCCTTCTGAAGATCAAGCACTTACAGCAGCCCCCGGCAAGGAAATGGATCGCTACGAATTACAACTCCTTAGAGTGGAAACACCACTGAGGTAATAATAAACTATGTCTCGTACGTAGCTTCAAAGGGAAAAATGCCTAATGAAACAGCAGAAGAAATCAAAGAAAAGTTAAATATTTGTAGCCAGCAACAGGCGTAAATGGAAAGGCGAATTTGGAGACCTGCCGTGATATTTAGGAAAAACTTGCAGAGTTAGATAGTCAATACCAAAATCAAACTGCTTGAAGAGGAAAATTATAGGCTCAAACAAGGAAGTGAAACATTGATAATGATCAGTCAAAAAATTATGACCACCGACCTGCTATCAATATAAGCCCGTCCAGGCCATAGCAGCGTCACCTGGCGAGGAATGACTGCTGGTCAGACTCACGCACGGTGTTTGTAATATGAGTGAGGGCGCTGCCCGTGTGTAGAGAGGGGAAGCGCGCGATCTATCTGAGTCTGACCGATGGGAGATTCTGATAGCCCGAAGGCTGGGCACGAGCATTTTGGAAACTGCTCGACTCGCCGGGTGTTCGAATAGTGCCGTGATGAGTGTTTTCAACACGTTAAACGACACACAGATGGGGTGGGGTTGGGCGGCCACCCCTTATTACAGATGTCGGACGTCTTAGGCTGGGAAGACTGGTAAAACAGGACAGACGGCGAAATGAGACGGAACTAAGGGCGTACTTTAATGCTGGGCAGAGTACAAGCGTGTCTGAACAAACAGTGCACCGAACACTCGTAGCAATGGGCCTCCACAGCCGACGGTCCACGCATGTGCCAGTGTTAATATCACGACATCGGCAACTACGACCGAAATGGGCACGTGGCTACCGGCACTGGACTTTGGTGCAGAGGCACAGTGTTGCATGATCTGGTGAATTCCGATACTTTCTTTATCATGCCGATAGGAGGGCGCAAATCCATCGTCTTCAGGGGGAAAGCTCTCGCTTCCCACGCCCGGGTTCCCGGGTTCGATTCCCGGCGGGGTCAGGGATTTTCTCTGCCTCGCGATGGCTGGGTGTTGTGTGCTGTCCTTAGGTTAGTTAGGTTTAAGTAGTTCTAAGTTATAGGGGACTGATGACCATAGATGTTAAGTCCCATAGTGCTCAGAGCCTTCAGGGGGAAAGCTCCTTGACACCTGTACTGTGGGACGGAGACAAGTTGCAACGACTGCATTATACTTCGGGGAACATTCATGTGGGCATCCATCGGTCCAGTGGCTCTCGTGCAAGGCGCTATGACAGCCAAGGAGTATCGTACATTGGCTACAGACCACGCACACACCCCTTCATGACGATGATGTTTCCCGACGGCAGTGGCGTTTTCAACACGATAATGCTCCATGTCACAACGCCAGGATTGTGATGGAATGGTTCCAATTGACGTACTGGCTCCCCAGCTCGCCAGATCTGAACTCGATGGAATGCATCTGGGATGTGATTGAACGTGGCGTCAGAGCTCATCGCCCCCCTTCCCCGGACTTAACGGAAATTAAATGACTTGTGTGTGCAGATGTGGTGCCAACTACCTCCAGCGCCCTTCGAAAGCCTCATTGCTTCCATGCCACGATATGTCGCCGCTGTTATCCGTGCCAAATGTGGACATACCGGCTATTATGTAGTTACTCATAAGTTCTGGCTGATCAGTGTGAAGCGTATGTTGCAGGGCCATATGCAGCAGTGGGTGCCTCAGCTAGAAATAATGTTACAAATACAATTAAGGGCACCTCGGAGAAGAGATTATATGCAAATACACAGACAGTATTTTCATCTCGAAGGATGCCATGATTGTGAAGCAAAACCTTATCAAATCAATTAACCCTGTAAAGGATAATCTCAAAATGAAAGTCATTAGTCGAGAGAAAAAAAATGAATGCAGAAGAAAAAATAGAGCAATGTGAATTCTTTGAAGAGATAAAACTTAGCTTCAGAATTGGGCCAGATTTGATCTGGCTTTTGAAGTAACTCTGCGATTTAGGAACGTACTACTTAAATGCCTTGACCTTAACCACAGAGTCAAACATTTTAATGCACAACACCAGATATTTGTTCGGCTTGCCCACCAGTCGAATGAGCGCAAAAACGTGTCAGCTGGACGCACACTGTGTTGTAAAAGACAGTACAACAAAATAGCAAAGAATGTGCGACATAGTTGATGTTTCTGAAACGGAAATTTGCTAGGATAGACTGTAGACAGTAAACACAATTATATCAATGTGCAACACAGTGAAACCTCTTCAACTAGGACCAATTCAAAATTCACACCACACATCACCAAAACGAACAGAAAACGTCCATATACAATACTTAGCAATTAGCGAATTCAACAGCATGGCGGCTGCCCTAAGAATATTATCGACAAATGAAATAGACATTTTTAAATAACCTACCTCTCTGAACAACCTTTTTCTTAAAACTAATGACAGTCTCTTACGTTTGTCAGAATACATGGACAACTCAGGTATGCAAAGGCATACGCCAACTGATCTAACCACGGAAATCAGGTCGTTGGTATTTCAAAATGCGACGCTGCAAACCCAGCTAGCCGCCGAGTAGAGGAACTGGAAGAAGAAATGTTGATTAGTGCCCTCCAAACAGGCTCGATACCGATCAGGCCGTAGAAAATACCATGTAGAAAACTGATATGGACATGAAGCCGAAAACTTGCATTTCACAACCCCCTACAATAAGAACTATAAAAAAAACACGCAAAATAGAAGTAACACATGAACTGCAGGGTGGGATATTTAGTCAGTTATCAAAACGGTTTTGGTATATTAGTACTAAACAAATGAAAATACAAATATATCACCACAGTAAAACATACTGAGTTCCATGAACCTACAAAAGATACACAAATGAGTTTCCATGTTGTTCTTAGCAAACACTGCACCTTCTCAACCCTTATTTACACGTTTTGTTGCAAATCTCCCGGGACTGTAGGTTTCAGATTTAGACTAGATTCGTTTTTGCAAATTCTCAGCATCACAGACCTTGATGGAATAAACCTCATTTTTTAGTATACCATATACTGAAAAATTCATGTTCGTGATATCTGGGGATCGTGAAGGCCATTCATTAGTACCCCATCTGTCAATTCATTCATCAAAGTTTTCTCTCAGTCTCTCTCAATAACTCCATAATACGGAGTGCTGTCTCTTTTTACCATATCAGCTTATCCTTAACCGGATGCGGATATTCAAAAAGTGCAATATCTTCCAGTTCTAACAACGCTTGTGGAATCATATCTAGGTAATTTACAGAACTTACAGTACCGTTAAAAAGAATAAGGCCCGATCATCCCACCGCTGACAATTCCTACCCATACCCCCACACAAGCACAGCTTAACTCTGTCTCCATCACCACCTGGGGATTTGTAGAGTCCCGGTAGACACGGTTCTACCTGTCTACTCTGCCATTCACTTTAAAGGTCGTTTCGTCACTGCAAAGAATGATCTTTAATAGTTGGGATCGGCTTAATGTCGCATTGTGTGCAACGCGCAGAATTCTATATGCGTTTCCGAATCCACTTCATTTGGGCCTTGAAGAAAATCTGGCCCAAAAGTCGCCTTTTTCTTGCTCTTCCATACTGTTGGACACTTTTCCTTGACAATGCGCGACGATGTTAACATTCTTGTCTGTATCTGAAGACGAAGGTCCGCTACCGACAAAAGCCTCTCTTCAAATCTTAAATTTAATTTTAGAATACGTTGTCGAAACGGAGACCGTTCCACAAACGAACCAGCTTTTCTTTTATCGGCTGCAGATGTTCAAAAAGGGGTCGAGTAATTACATGATTCAAAATCACGTCTATGGCTGTATTGTGGCCGTTTGTCTTTCAGTGCTCTTCTCACAAGGGGAAGTCCTCAGACACGGCCAACCAATTCGGCTCAAATTTGGCAGGTCGCTTGTGTACAACCTAAAACGAAGGTATCTAAGATATTTTGGGTCAACACCCCGCGTTTTTGAGAAAATCACCCCTAAAGGTTGTGACGAGCAATCGACTCAAAATTGGTGGGATCGATAGATAATTGTAAATAGAGAATTTTTCATCATCAGGTATGGGGTCCGAAAATGCATACTTTTCCAGAAATCCAGGTAAGAAACTTTTACAACTGCCACTTCTGTGCCCACATGGTAAACGTTTTTCGCCGACAGCGCCGATAGTGCAACGGCCAAGGTAACTGGCTGGGAATCGGAAAACCCGGTTCCGAATCTCGAAGAAACCTATCGGATGTTATTCTTTTCGTTTGTATTTCTCCATATCTCATTTGATAGGGATAGGAAGGTTAATAAGGTAAGTAAATCAATAAGGAATGATAATAATAAGGTAGGCAAATAAATTTCGCAAACCTCTTGGCATAGTAAACAACTAAAATGTTACTCCAGGTCACTTTACAATGGCTCTTCCAGTCACTGTTACGTGTCCTCACTTTTCTTCGAATAACTAGATGGATGGTAGTTGTCATATAAACATTCGAAACAAATATACTCACGGCATCAAGAACATCTAATGAATGCAATCTTTCGACAGCTACACTGTTCCTTCCGAAGAGTGGGCGGAAAACAAACTTGGTTTACATTTAAAAATATGTCTTTTTCGGGAATTAATTTTGATGCGTACCACGCATACGATATCATTGCCTGAAAAATCGGTGCTGAAACTTGGTTATGAAATATGCTGTGAATAGTTATTGCATCCGTGCGGTCATGCAATTCCCGCTGGGTTTCCAGACGCACACTGCAATTCTGAAGCCTTGAAATAAAGTTTTTTACCTGGCGATAGAAATAAACACACGGCCGGCACACATGTGTGCAGTTTGGCGGTATTACTTTAACTGTGCACGTCGGCTGACCCTCGCCATCTATAAACATTGTGTCATATATTGTAGTATTAATGTTTGCGCTCCAGGAATCCAGTGTTAGACAAAACTTGTTATCAGAAATGTATGATTTTAAAACATTCTCAAGAAATGTTCTGTAAATCGTATTCGTCAGTTTCCCGGATTTGGAGCAGGTAATGTAAACATTTTTCAACGAGTCGCTTAAACGCTTGACCTCTTCTATAACCCGATGACCAAATGTAACATTCGTTTCTTGTAAACACAGGAAAACCTTAGGCAACACTTTTCCAGAGGCTGTGATGGCATACTGCGCAGTGTACGATTGTGTTAGTTTGTTTTTGCTACCAACTGCGACAAGGGTTCGTTTTTCTCCCTTATGCGATAACGTGCGTCCAATGTCCACCCGACACTCGCATCCTGTTTGATCAGTGTTGATGACGTAATCACGATTAAAACCGGTCATAAGTGACACCGTTTGCGTGCTGAAAATAGCCGCCACTTACTGTATATCTTCTATATTTTGTATCTCCTTATAAGAGACGTATTTAGTGACGTGCCGTTGACGAATTTTATACTCCGATTTGAAATTTCTTGCCCCAGATAATACTGAAGCAAACGTAAAATCCTTATTGGCCGTATATTGAAACGCTGCGCTTGCAGCCCACTCCTGAAGTATTCTCGTTGTAACATTCTCGTTACGACAACGAGATTCGACAGATCGGTCGTATGTCCACTTATCGCCTGGTATTTGTCGTATCTTGTCCCTCCTTTAACGATATCACTTTCCCACAATTTCAAGTCCTTTTTGTTTTTGGGGGCTGTTGCGGCTCCATTATTTTGCAGTGTTTGTAAGTTCCAATTTGGATGATTCCTGGCTAGCGCTACCGCCTTTACTTTTACTTCAAGGGGTATAGCGCCGTAGTTCAATCGTTTAGTAACCGGTTCGTGATACTCATCGGGAACAGATGAAGCACATATTTCCAGTGACGTGGAGATTTCCAAAGTGTTATGACCATTTTACGATTCACTAATCGGAATATCTTCCACTGAATCACCTTCTGCTTCGTCTTCATGGTATAGTACTTCAGTATCAACAAAAGTCATTTCGTTCGTCAGCTCCAAAATCGCTCGACGATAGCCGCTCCTATCAATCTGGAACGCCGAGAAACAGAACTGCCTGCTTTCGGTAGTGCATTGATAATGCATCTGTCTTGCAACACTTTTACAAACCAAAACATAGCGTCAGTAACTTCCCGCTTGCCATCGTCTGTGACAGGCTCCCAACTATACAGTGTGGTCCATTGATAGTGACCGGGCTAAATATCTCGCGAAATAAGCGCCAAACGAAAAAACTACAAAGAACGAAACTCGTCTAGCTTGAAGGGGGAAAGCAGATGGCGCTATGGTTGGCCCGCTAGATGGCGCTGCCATAGGTCAAATGGATATCAACTGCATTTCTTTAAATAGGAACCCCCATTTTTATTACATATTCGTGTAGTACGTAAAGAAACATGAATGTTTTAGTTGGACCACTTTTTTCGCTTTGTGATAGATGGCGCTGTAATAGTCACAAACGTATAACTACGTGGTATCACAACATTCCGTCAGTGCGGACGGCATTTGCTTCGTGATACATTACCCGTGTTAAAATGGACCGTTTACCAATTGCGGAAAAGGTCGATATCGTGTTGATGTATGGCTATTGTGATCAAAATGCCCAACGGGCGTGTGCTATGTATGCTGCTCGGTATCCTGGACGATATCATCCAAGTGTCCGGACCGTTCGCCGGATAGTTACGTTATTTAAGGAAACAGGAAGTGTTCAGCCACATGTGAAACTTCAACCACGACCTGCAACAAATGATGATGCCCAAGTAGATGTTTTAGCTGCTGTCGCGGCTAATCCGCACATCAGTAGCAGACAGATTGTGCGAGAATCGGGAATCTCAAAAACGTCGGTGTTGAGAATGCTAGATCAATATCGATTGCACCCGTACTATATTTCTATGCACCAGGAATTGCATGGCGACGACTTTGAACGTCGTGTACAGTTCTGACACTGGGCACAAGAGAAATTACAGGACGATGACAGATTTTTCGCACGCGTTCTATTTAGCGACGAAGCGTCATTCACCAACAACGGTAACGTAAAGCGGCATAATATGCACTATTGGGCAACGGAAAATCTACGATGGCTGCGACAAGTGGAACATCAGCAACCTTGGCGGGTTAATGTATGGTGCGGCACTATGGGAGGAAGGATAATTGGCCCCCATTTTATCGATGCCAATCTAAATGGTGCAATGTATGCTGATTTCCTACGTAATGTTCTACCGATGTTACTACAAGATATTTCACTGCATGACTGAATGGCGATATACTTCCAACTTGATGGATGTCCGGCACATAGCTCGCGTGCTGTTGAAGCGGTATTGAATAGCATATTTCATGACAGGTGGATTGGCCGTCGAAGCACCATACCATGGTCGACACGTTCAACGGATCTGACGTCCCCGGATTTCTTTATGTGGGGAAAGTTGAAGGATATTTGCTATAGTGATCCACCGACAACGCCTTGACAACATGAGTCATTGCATTGTCAATACATGTGCGGACATTACGGAAGGCGAACTACTAGCTGTTGAGAGGAATGTCGTTACACGTATTGCCAAATGCCTTGAGGTTGACGGACAACATTTTGAGCATTTATTGCATTAATGTGGTATTTACAGGCAATAACGCTGTAACAGCATGCGTTCACAGAAATGCTACGATCACAAAGGTACATGTATCACATTGGAACAACCGAAATAAAGCGGTCAAACGTACCTACGTTCTGCATTTTAATTTAAAAGAATCTACTTGTTACCAACTGTTCGTCTAAAATGTTTGTGACTATTACAGCGCCATCTATCACAAAGCGAAAAAAGTGGTCCAATTAAAACATTCACATTTCTTTACGTACTACACGAATATGTAATAAAAAATGGGGGTTCCTATTTACAAAAAAAAAAAAAAACCGCAGTTGATATCCGTTTGACCTATGGCGCGCCATCTAGCGGGCCAACCATAGCGCCATCAGGTTTCCCCCTTCAAGCTAGACAAGTTTCGTTCTTTGTAGTTTTTTCGTTTGACACTTAATTCGTGAGATATTTGGTCCGGTCACGCTAATCGAAGGGTGTACATCCTCCATTATTTAGATTATGCACCTGAAAAATATGACACAACAAACAATAACTAATTGCTACGGCATAAACAGACGAGCTAATTACTACAAACTACATACACTACTCGTCATATGTTACTTTTTTTTTAAAAAATTCTTTATTAACAAACCATTATAATTATACAAAGTTAATCTACTTCCTTAATTCATTAGTGGGTCATAACACTTACACATTTATACTAAGTTTGCAGCAAGTTTCAGTTTTAATAAGTGAGCTACAGTTATTGTTTAACAATCAATGGGCATCTAATATCTAACATCTACAGTTTATCTCTAATTCCTATAACTAATTTATATATTCTGCAGCGTCACATGTGTGCCAGTGAAAGATATAAACCTACTTTTAATCTGCCTTGCTCTTCGAGCTAATCCCGAAGAGGATGCCACTGGCACTGGGCAGGCCTCGATGTTAAATTCGCTGCAGTTCCTAACGTAATTTCCTATAAACTAAGTCCTACAAAGTAACTTATCCTACGTCATATCGGGTGTGTGTCACAATCGGTGGTGTTGATCCCTACTCCCCCTAATCCTGCACGTGGCGGATTCCAACTGAGATGAAAGTCGGCCAGTCCACACACAGGCGGCATGGGAATAGGGCTCTTGGACGCATTCGGTGGTTATTGTCTTTAATATTTAGTGTATCTCTCTTAAGTATTCAGTTAGAACTTTTCGCGATACCTCGTTAGCCAATGTGTTTAAGGTCTGAAAAGTTTCCTCTCGTCTAAGTAGTTGATATGTGTCATAGTTGGGTAGTCTGTCACGTAGTGTGTTTGCGACATCATTGAAGAGGGGACATTCGTAAACTACATGTTCGGGTGTACCCTCCGGATCGCCACAGTCACACGCTGGTGTAGCCCTCTTCCCAAATCGACATAAGTATGTCGGGTAGGGTCCATGGCCAGTGAGAAAATGGATCAGACCTCGTGTGGGCTCAAAGTATTTCAATTCCAGGCGTTCCCTTACATCAGGTATAAACTGGAAATTTCTGCGTCCAGCCTCTTCTATCTCCCAAGACTCCTGCCAGAGTTCCTCCCCTTTTTTCCTTATTTCCCTTTTATCCCCCACCCTAATACACATGATTTCTACAATCTTCTCATGATTTCCCTTTTTGGCCCAATACCAAGCCGCCTGTTCTCTTATCTTTATGTCCAGAGGGCAGAGCCCCATTATGACTAATAGGGTCCCCCCTGGAGATGTTCTGTAGGCTCCCACAGCTCTTAATACCATGCTTCTCTGGATCCTTCTCACTGCCATGGCGGGCACAACCCTCGTGAGCCTGTGCGCCCAGACTCCCGAGCCGTAACCCAAAACTGAGGTTAGGATGCTATTGTGGTAGAGTCTAATTAGGTGTGGAGGGAGATGGAATCTTTTATGGCCTATTGAAATGAGGTTATTTAATATCTGGAGAGCTCTCTGGGTAACGGTATCAATGTGTTTTCCGAAGCTCCACCACTCATCAATGATAACTCCTAGATAGCGTGTCTCATGTCGTCGGAGGACTGGTGAACCGTCAATTCTGACAGTCGGATTTCTGATGAGATGTCCTTTTAGCAACAGGTAAGTGGATTTGCTGGGCGATATCGTCATTTTAGTCGTATGGCACCACTGTTGGAGTTTGTCTATAGCTGTCTCTATTTTTGGTTCAATGTCTTCGCGGCTACGGCCGCCAACCAACAGGAGGAGGTCATCCGTGTAGGCTATCACCTCTAGCACCTCATCACTTTGTTGTAGTCTGTCTAATAGAGGCTCCATATGGATGTCCCAGAAGAGGGGTCCCAAAACGGAACCTTGGGGACATTCTTTGGTAATTGTTTTTCCAACTCTTTCGCTAGGGGATGATAGCTAGACCTCCCGATCCTTGCAATAGCTCCTCAGGCAACGGTATAGCGGCCCTGGACACTCTTTCTCCCGCAAGCAGGAGAAGAGCGAAGGCCACCACAGGTTGTCGAAGGCGCCACTGATGTCAACCATGATGCCAACCACGTATTTGTGCGGGGTCGAGCCGCAGACCTCAGCCGCCAGGGCGATTGCATCAGATGCCGACCGCCCCGCCCTGAACCCGAACTGCCTGTTGCTCATCCCGCACAACACTCGGTGTGCTGCCAATCTGTCAGCTAGCAATTTCTCCAGTATTTTACCGAATAAATCCAGCAAGCAAACCGGCCTGTATGATTTCACTTCCTCGGGGTCCTTGTCTGGTCCTTCCTTTATAATGACTACGTTTGCCGTTTTCCATTTCTTTGGGAACTTTCTTTGTCTAAGGCATTCATTGTATAGATGCGTAAGTGGCGCAGTCAGCTGAGGCGCCAGGAACTGCACTACCTCCGCCATAATACCGTCTGGCCCAGGTGCTTTTCCTCTTTGCAGTGATCTTATATGGCCTGCTACCTCCTCCTCTGAGAAGGGGTAGACAGCCGTCTCATTAATGTATTCTTCTTGATCTTCATCTCTCAGTTGCTTCTGCCCCTCTGTCTCCCCATCCGCATTGTCGTCAGGCAACAGGGATCGGAGGAGGACCTCTGCAGTCTCCTGCCAAGATTTCGTCATCCTGTCCCCGTACCTGACTGTTGATAGCTCCAGAGGAGAGCGTATTTTTTCTCTTACCAACTTATATGGAAGCCCCCATGGGTCCATGACTAGCTGGTTGAGCACGAAGTTTTCCCAGCTTCTCATCCTAACATCACGCAGTTCCTTTTGGAACTTCCGCTTTTCCTCCCTATATAGCAACTGCCACCTTTGTCGTTCCGCCAGACGACACTGCGCTGGTAGTGCCTCCTCAGCCTTCTGACAGATTGACGCAGTTCTCCTAGTTCAACAGGCCATGGTGACGGAGAGGCCGCCATGGCCCTCCTCCTAGTTGGTACAGCTGCTCTCACCGCTCTTGTCACTGCATTCACCAGTTCCTCCGCTCTCTGGTCTACGTACATGTCCAGATGCATGTCACCTTCCGGTAATGGAGGAATGTCACACTCCCTTGCTAGACGTTCCCAATCGGCTCTTCTGTAATTTAGTTGTACCTCCCACCCCATGGCCCAGCGGCACTCTCTTTCTCCTAAGGTGAAAGTTATCAAATTGTGGTCGCTTGTGGTGGCGTTATCTGTAACTCTCCAGTTTTGAATGTTATTGGCTGTGTTTGGTGTTACAAGAGTGACATCAATATTTGTGCCCTGTCCTCCTCCTGCAGCGTAGGTAGGAGGATTGCCAGGCCTGTTAGCCACCACAAGTTGTGATGCCATAATGAGTTCCTCGAACATTTTCACCATTTGCATCGCTTGTGCCACTGTACCACAGGGGGGATTTAGCATTAATGTCGGCTGTTATTACAACTTTTCTTCCCCGCGACGCCGTGGTAACTCTCGCTAGGTGGTCTATGTACTGTTCTATGTTATCACCATACTGGAAATAAATGTTTATGAGAGTAATGATTCCCATGGGGGATTGCAGCTCCACGACGTTACAGTGGCTAGTTGTAAACTGTGAGAGTGTGGTGACTCTCAAAAGTTTGTTTGTAATTATAATCGCCGCCTTCGGGTCATCCCCTCTGCTGACTATTTGCCAGCTTGCGGCAGCAAATGCGATTTTTCCAGCCAGGGAGTATGGCTCCTGTAGACAGAGTACATCTAGTCTCCTCCACTTCCCTTCGGAGCTCCTGCATTACGAGTCTGCTGTTATGAGTGTTAAGTTGTCCAATATTTATTTTTGTCATTAGGGGAAGTACGTATGTATTCGGTCATGTGGCCAGGTCTTACTCCAGTCGAACGCAATTCGTCCATGTGCTAGTACTGATTGTTGATAAATGTTGTCAAGATTGAATTTCTCACCTCGTCTTACGAACACTTTCTTGGGAAGGTCTCGCAAGGCTCCGAAGTCGGTGGGGAGATTCACTGATTTTAGCTGGATTCTGTCAACAGCCTCCATAACCGAGAAGGTTATCTTCCTGCCATCTTCATGTCCTACACGGACCACATGTCGTAAGGCAGTGGTCAGGGTAGCCGGCTGCTCCAGTCTAGATAGTTGCATGGTGTACTCCAAGTTGGGGTACACCCTTACCGGATTGACCGGTGGTAGTGTCACTATTGATGCGCTTTGTATAGTAGAGCTCGTGCTTGAGCTTGTCACTATGTTTTCTTGAATTGGTTGTTTGTTCGTGTGATCGTCTTTAGTGGTTGCCACAGCCACAGGGTGCCCTTGCCGTTGTTGGTGTAATTTCAGAGGAGAGAGTTTCGGCCATGAGGGGGAAGTTAGCTTGTATGCCTATGTCCATTGTTGGGAATTCAGTTTGTATGGTTTTGTCTTCTGTTTCAATTTTAGCGGCGCCCGAGAGCGACCTCAAAAAATCCTTGAATCTATTTGTCCTCATGGCGTCCCTCCTCCTTTTGCTCGGGACTTTCGCTTTGGCATCCTGTTCGGTATGCCGGGCTCAACCATAATCAATTCTAGAGATTAATCTCTGTTCCAGCATTCTGTATGTCGGGCAATTCCTGCCTGTGGCTCCGCAAGACTTTTTTCCTCGATTTTTGCATGGTATGCAAACTGCCGCCGCCTTGCAATCTTTGCGGCTATGACCGTTTTCCCCACACTTAGTGCACGCCGGCTCCCTGGTGCACAGCCTTAAGATGTGATCCAAGTCACCACAGTTGTGGCAACGAGGTACCACGACATAATCTCGTGTATTGATGGCATGAAAACCAACATATAATCTGCCCATTGTTGTTATATTTCTCCACATTGGCGCTGTTACTTCGGCGACGTGATGAACAACATCACGACCCCGTGGCCCAGTCTTAAATTTCAACTTAAAGCAACTCTTAAATTCTTCTTCGTTCATTCCGTCAAAGTTTTGCTGTCTGATTGTCTCTGAAAGTTCATCATTTGTCATAATCGTGGGAACGTCGTATATTAAAACGAGAGGATTTCTTTTCCTCGGTGGTTCACATTTGACCACCGAGTTCAGTTTCTGGTTGTTCAACAGTTTGTATTTGTCCTGAACAGAGGCAACTTCGACAATTACGGAGTTTCTGCTTGGTTTTATCTTTTTAATTCAAATTTTGTCTTTTACAGGATCTATGTTTTTTGTGAAAAGTTCCTGTATTTTCTTAACGCTCGTGTCCTGTCCAGGCAGTGTCCTAAGGAAGACTGCTGTGTCTGTTCTCTTTGTCATTTTATCAGTTGTGTCTCTCGTCGTGTTTTGTGGGCGCTTAGTGGGCGCTCGCGCGGCCACGGCCGCCCACGTCTTTGCCGGTTGCCTCCTTAATCTGTAATTTTCTTTTTCTAGTTCCTCAACCCTGCCTTCAAGTTTAGCGTGGGCAATAGCCCATGCTGCCAATTGATTCTTGATGATGGCAAGTCCAGCTTGGCTTATCTTCCCATTTTTTATTTGTTGCTCCATGAGGAACGTGATTCTAGAGTGTCTCTGCATCACTGACTCATTCTCTGCCTGTCCCTGCTCGTCCTGGGGAGAGGGATCAGGCGCAGCGGAAGCCCGTTGAGGCGCACACGAATCACTCGCTTCATTTGTGGCCATGATTGTAACGAGTGATGAAAAAAAAAGGTGGGAGCCCGTCTCTTGCCCCGGACCGGCTCCTCTGGCATGGGGGGGGGGGGGGGGGGTGACTTCTGCAGCTCGCCCACCGACCTCGCCCCTAGGTCAAGGGCACTTCCGAGCTGCCGGGTTCAGCGCACCGTCGCCAGTGCACTGGTCCCCCTCGGTGACTCCGTCATCGACGATTTCACACGACGCTCCTCGGCAACTGCACCCCGCACTCCGGAGAGGCGGATGCACCTCTCGCCCTACGCCGCCTACTTGCCCGAGTTTCCACCTCTCGGCCAAGGACCCACTCCTACTCAGGTGGCGGGCCGGTCCCCCAGACGTTCGGCGGTCTGGACCCATCTAACCTGGCCCAGGCGATGTCACCACCTCCTGGGTTTGGCAGAACACGCCCCGGTTTCCCAGGGGCGCGGCGAAGCACCCTTGCCGACTCGCGCCGCGATCCCACGTCGACAAACGAGATCGCCGGCATGCAGAGCACCTGCTGGTCTGTGCCCTGCGAATAGAGAGGGACTGGTGTTGGGTCCCTCGACACAGCTCCCCCTGTGCCACGCACCCCTCGCTTTCGCATCGTGTTGGGTCGCAGCTCTCCCTTTTGTCGCAAGGCAGAACGCCAAGCTGAACATCTGTCACCACGGGAAGGCGGAAAGAGCCACTTGGGAAGGAGAGGCTATGAGAGACGCGTCACTTCCCCTGTGAGGACTGCCGCGGCACGCCCGACTGGAAGCGATACGCCCCAGTGCGAGCCTCCGTGCCTTACGGCGCGCCGGCAACGGGCGGGCCCGCGCCGAACGCGCCGTCAAGCGACCGACCTCACGCCATATGTTACTTGCGGAAGAACACTGTATTCATTCACAAAACGTATTTCATTCGGCGCATTAACGATGGAAAAATCCTACATGTGTCCGCGAGGTTCGCGGCAGCCTAATTACGGAAAACAACTCTTTCCGATTGACTTCTATAAGGCTCGTGTTGGACACCTGCACTCTTCCGGGTTCACAACTATGATATGACGAAGAGGCAACCGGGACAACATAACTCTCCTCGCGTGCATCCTGTTCCGTGCCTCGCTGTAAACAAGCGTCGCGCGGTTGGTTATCCGTGATCCCTCGTGAGGAATTCGCAGCACTCTTACTCGGAGTTGTTTTCATGTGACAAGGCTTAAAAGTTTAATACTTTACTAACTCACGGCGTTTGGGAAATTAGTTTGCCTACATTATTATTATCAAATAAATGGTTCAAATGGCTCTGAGCACTATGCGACTTAACTTCGGAGGTCATCAGTCGCCTAGAACTTAGAACTAATTAAACCTAACTAACCTAAGGTCATCACACACATCCATGCCCGAGGCAGGATTCGAACCTGCGACCGTAGCGGTCGCGCTGTTCCAGACTGAAGCGCCTAGAACCGCACGACCACACCGGCCGGCATTATTACTATTCCTTATTGATTTACTTACCTTATTACTCCTCCTATCCCTGTCAACTGAGATATGGAGAAATACAAACGAAAAGAATAACATCCGCCAGGTTTCTTACAGATTCGAACCCGGGTTTTCCGATTCCCAGCCAGTTACCTTGGCCGTTGTGCTATCGGCGCTGTCGGCGGAAAGCGTTTACCATCTGGGTACAGAAGCGGTAGTTGTAAAAGTTTTTTTCCTCAATTTCTGGAAAAGTTTGCGTTTGCGGACCTCATACCTGACGAAGAAAAATTCTCTATTTACAATTATCTATCGATCCCTCCAATTTTGAGTAGATTGCTCGTCATAACCTTTAGGTGTGATTTTCTTAAAATTTCGGGGGTGTTGACCCAAAATATCGTAGAGTCCTTCGTTTTAGGTTGTACACACGCGACCTGCCGAATTTGAGCCGAATCGGTTGGCCGTGTCTGAGCAACACCGACTCAAAGGAAGGCCTCGGCGCTTGTTCGTGACGTCACGTCAGCTAGGCACAGCGACCGCCAGGTCTGTTGCAGGCATACTCATAATGGTGGTGTCTCCCTCTCTGACACAAGAAAATGTGAAACTATTGGCGGTAGTTGACCAACACACATTGTTCTGAGAGATTTCTGCAGCCGGCCGTGGTGGCCAAGCGGTTATAGGCGCTACAGTCTGGAACCGCGCGGCCGCTACGGTCGCAGGTTCGAATCCTGCCTCGGGCATGGATGTGTGTGATGTCCTTAGGTTAGTTAGGTTTAAGTAGTTCTAAGTTCTAGGGGACTGATGACCTTAGAAGTTAAGTCCCATAGTGCGCAGAGCCATTTGAACCATTTTTAGATTTCCGCAATCAATTAATTGTGCAATTCATTACACTTCTTAACAAATAGTGTACTCCTGAACTTAAATTTCCCCCTGTTTTAAGGATTGACATACAAAAAGAACTTCATGGTCCAGCAGCAATAGAATTCGTGCTTCTTTACCTTATTTGTAAATCTGAGGAAGTTATGTTTGTACTGGGTTGCTTTTACAAGAAACTGTGAACATATTGGTGCTCTTCTTTAGGTATCTTGGTTGACTATTGGGTGAGGAGCACTGAATGTTAATGAAATCTCTTGCGATTGTACACGTTCGGGGAGGGGGTGGGGGACAGAAGAAGAGGCGAAAGAGAGACACTTGTTTTATCAAATAAATTTTTTTTATCTTGTAAAGTTTCTCCTTTTAGTTGCAAGAAGGGAATATATATCTTTTCTAATCTGCATGTTTAAAAAAGTTTAAGCTCACCAGTATTTTCGATGTATGAAGCTATTTTGTGTCCTGTTTAGAATTCCTTTCGTTGAAAACGACAGTAATCTAATGACTGGCAACAGTTGGACATTTACACATGTAAATTAGTTCACATTTCCAGTGAAGATGTCAAACGAAAATAAATAAAGAAAAGAAACGAGTTAATTGTAAGGGGGTTGGGGTGAGTTTCGATAACAAAATGGATCAAGTAAATATAGTTACTTGAATGTAAAATTTCCGAAGCTTGCAATGGGGCAAAGCATCTTCTCATATTGATCTACGTTTGTTTCTACAGGATTCAGTAATACATAACTATGATCTTCATTTGTAGCTTTACGATAGTAAGAATATCTTTCATACAAATAAAACTGCAGAATCCAAAACAATACCAATCATTTTGTCCAAAAATAAAAGATTTATAGTGATAAGCACGCCCAGGCGTTTCTGCCTGCAACAGACCTGGCGTTCGCTGTGCCTATCTGACGTGACGTCACCAACAAGCGCCGAGGCCTTCCTTTGAGTCGGTGTTGGTCTGAGGCTTTCCCCTTGTCTGACGCGTCAATAGCTTTCGATAACGATCTCCTGTGTTTAGTTCCGTCGGTTTGAATAGCTTCGAAAACCTTCTCTGTTCGACTACAATGCCGGTTTTCGAAGTCAGGCACACCATTCTTGAAGCGTTGAAGCCGTTCTCTCCACGTTCTTTGACTAATAGGTGCCTCATCATAGGTCCTACCCAGCATTTTATGAGCCTCAGACGAAGATTCCTTCAAGTTAAAGCAGAAGTTTAAAACTTCTTGCAAATGACGAGAACTGTTGATGTATTCACTCGAGAATAACTTTATGGTGCAATCACACAAATCGACTAATATTTTGATGGCGCTAAGTTTAAAATTGTCTAACCTTCTTGTATCACACTTACTTGCACCACCACTTGCTGCTACTGCCATAAAAAGATAGCATATTAGATAAAGGTTCTTTTTGGTGCACCTACTGTTTCTCATCATTTAATCCAATAAACAGAGTATCAAGGAAATAGGTTTATCAGTAGTCATGTTACCTAAAAATGAAATTAGAAACCAATATTTATTGTAATGTTCACCATATTACATTATCATATATTCGTCTTAATTTCAGCATCCAAAAATTGCTAATTATTTCCTTGTAACAACTAATCACGTCTTTACATGACAATGCCTGACAAACAAGTGTAAGTTTGTCCTCCTTTAAGCAGTTAGTCAGCAACTTAAAGTATGACAGTGATTTTAATTGACTGCGCTGCGTCACTGGGGTAGCTGACATACTCACTTATTCATATGACCGGAAGTGCTTGCCAGCAGCCACAGAAACAGTCTGTCATTTTTTATAAAACATCGTATTTTCAATAATTTTCTTTTGAGACGGTATAAAAGCGAGTGACTATGGTCAAAACAGAATTAAGAAACAGGTTTATCAACATTATAAAGTATATTTTTTGTTTAGGGTGTTATTTATTTCGAGTACACTAAAACATAAATCTTATTGCCGCAGGAAATGAGCCATTCTTTCTAATGTAATTGTGATCGACCTCAGGGCTCTGCTTTTACAAGGTGGATTTCTGTTTAAGATAATTACGTCCATGCAACGGCTCTGCTTTCGTGGCTCAAAGAGGATGTTAAAATTTAACGAGTACTTTGTTCTCGGAACATCCGTTACGGTGAACAAGCGTAAATACATCGTCATCAGGACACAAATTAACGTTATTTCCGTAATTCACGTAAGAGATCATCATCGTCCATCAACAAAATTTGAGGCAGTTAACTTCCGTGACGGCGTACAACGCTCGCTGGTTCCTTTGAGCGCTAGCAAAGAAGAGGATCAACAACGAACAGCCCTCTGGCAATTACTGACGTTGCCTGTCTCATAAAATTTTCATGATCAGAGCAGTTTTAACTCCTTCATTCTTCCTCGTTATTTTCTGTTTCAGGATGGTTAGATATTAATCTACTTTTTGCTCTTGCGTGGAAAGTTGCGATAAAACTGACGTAAGACGGAAACATTAGAACACGTATAGGCGTAGCAGTTTCTAGATAAAAAACAACTCATTGATTGCTATCGTTATGTTGTAGGTTGAGTGAAATTATTACTGAGAAGAAACATTGTAGCCTGTGCGGGCACACAGAATTACATTTGCCCGAGTGCTTGCCAGCCGCTGTGGCCGAGTGGTTCTGGGCGCTTCAGTCCGCTGCTACGGTCGCAGGTTAGAATCCTGCCTCGAGCATGGGAGTGTGTGTGATGTCCTTAGGTTAGTTAGGTTTAAGTAGTTCTAAGACTAGGGGACTGATGAGCTCAGATGTTAAGTCGCATAGTGCTTACAGCCATTTGAACCATTTAAGCCGAGTGCTTACTCAAGAATGGAGTTATTATAATTATCCAGTAGTGTAACATCCTCTTAATCATTTCGGCATTATGTTTGATTGTAGAAGGGAGACAATTTTCGCTGTGAATATTTGTTCCTTGTCAATTTTATGTACGGAGTTCAAATTAATGCTTTGCTCTGTTGTCTGCGCATTTAACCTTGGAGTCCTACCATTAAGGCCGGCCGGAGTGGCCGTGCGGTTCTAGGCGCTACAGTCTGGAACCGCGTGACCGCTACGGTCGCAGGTTCGAATCCTGCCTCGTGCATGGATGTGTGTGATGTCCTTAGGTTAGTTAGGTTTAAGTAGTTCTAAGTTATAGGGGACTGATGACCACAGCAGTTAAGTCCCATAGTGCTCAGAACCATTTGAACCATTTTTTCCTGCCATTAAAGACAGCTCACTAAAGCAGAACTGAAACTCATCTGAAAGCTAATGCGCGAAGAATTTGTTGGAGATGTGATCCAGTACCTACGCCAATTGTGAAACGATCTCCAATCGAGCTTTGCATCATGCTTTGCTACAAGGAGCTCCCTTCGTTAGACTAAGCGTCGCTCTTGAACTAACAGATGACTGATGTGCCTCTGAATGTACTGAAACACTTTTCTTTCACCAAACCTGTATGAGATGTGTTCAAGGGCGCAACATAAGCGTTGCTCAATCAATAATGCGCGCATAATTTTGTTAGAATTTTTATCATGCATATAACTTTTAAGTTAGAGGCTGATTCAAATAATATGTTCTATATTCTACGGGCCACGACATACACAGCAGCCTCCAAAATATAGGTAGTATATTAGGATAGAGTGCCGAAACTGAGTTCAAGCATGTGTATCTGCTAATAATGCTCGGCTCTTCCGTTTTCGAAGGTGGTAGAACAATACGGAGTGGATGGATTGTATATCTGCAACACGACGGAGCACTTGGTGACACTAAGGTGAACCTAGACGACATTATTCTGCAGAACGCCTAGTGGAAAAAGTTATTAACTCTACAGGCGTACAGGCTATGAACCGTAGTGAGGTGGCTAGATAGGTCAGGAAGTACGATAGAACACAAGCTGCAGTAATAAAAGCTAAAGATTTGTGTGCTAGAGTGGCCTTAATGTTTTGAAAAAGACGTGGTAGATCGTTAACGGGTTCAGATATATTCTGACGGTGGGGGTTTCCAAATATTGTGTTCTCAGGTGAGGAACTAGTAGCAAGGAAGTGTGTTTCAGATGCTAGGGGCCTTGAATGAGCAGTGTGGGTGAGGCACGTGGGCCATTGTTTCCTACCAAACAACGTGCTAGTTGCTGCATACTGTACCTCTAGTTGCCTGCGAGGCAGTTAACTTCCGGTCTCAACGAGACGAATCAAAGCCGCACTTGCATACTAATGTCCTCAGGCGCCGCGAAACATATAACCTCATTGTTGGATTGGCATGAGTCCCGCCCCATGGCTAGCACCGTTAGTGGATCTCGTTGCTACGGATATTTTTCTCTGAGGCTACATGATCTTGTTGATTTGTGTACTATAGCATCAGTAGAAAACTAACTGGCTGGCAGAGTTCTAGTCGCCTGTATAATGAGGATATATGAGAGAGTGTGGCAAATTTTATGCTCGTACTACAGTGACTGAGACTGGCGGTTTTTATTTTAAATACCAGCAACGAGCCTTAGTTATTGTTATAATGAAAAATTGCATGATTCCTCCAGACTGTGTTATAAATTACGTTATTTGCACTACTAATTTCACTGTCCATTTTCAGTAACATCTATAGTAACAGATATGGACATGTCGTCAATTTTTTAAAAACTCGCATGTTATGCATATTTGCGCATTACAAGGTCTTCTATTTTAGATAATGACTGTTGTCCACAATGCTGTGCACAAATATACATGGCACGCGATTTCTTAAACGAATTGACAACAACATCTCCACATCTGTTACTGTAGATGTTCTTGAGAATGGACAGTGTTTGAAGTTAATAGTGCTTGTACAGTAATTTGCAAAGCCTCGTGGAATCATGCCAGTTTTACGCTTCCGTGCCTCAATCTGTAAAAACGGAACCGTTATAGGAGCCGGCCGGTGTGGCCGAGCGGTTCTAGGCGCTTCAGTACGGAACCGCGCGACTGCTACGGTCGCAGGTTCGAATCCTGCCTCGGGGCATGGATGTGTGTGATCTCCTTAGGTTAGTTAGGTTCAAGTTGTTCTAAGTTCTAGGGGACTGATGACCTCAGAAGTTAAGTCCCATAGTGCTCAGAGCCATTTGAACCGTTATAGGATCGCTTTGTTGTCCGTCTCTCTGCCTGTCAGACAGTCCCGACAGTTAAGAACCGTTTCTCTGAGAAATGGGTAAACGCATCAAGTTCTAATTTATGTCACGTGCTACGGTCCATGGTCCCTTAGCAGTGTAAAGCTTGTAAGCTTCTAAGTCAATGCAGTCAAATGACTCGGCTATTTTTGTCACATATTTTGATACAAACCAACTATTTCATCAAAGCCTATTGGATACTTCATATCGACGTGGAATCAAGAAATTCGGCAAAAAAACAACGTTTCACAATAAACGGCTTTCAGCTGTATATAAATTTTTACAGGAACACGACCGGTTTCGTGATTTCAATTCACATCCTCAGGTGTACGTATGCCGGCAAACCATTTAAGCCCTGATATGGCAAGGACGGAAACTCAACTATCTGTAAATTGTAGTTATATCACATAAAAATATCTTTTGCCATTTGAACAGGTATTGCATTCATCATCCGTCAAAAGCATAATAGACAAACGTTACTGCATGCAAATATAAAATGCAAGGTGTAGTCTTTTAGTAAGTAAACAAAATATATTTCAATAAATCTCCTCTCTCCAAATATTAACCTGAATTCCGCTGCTCGTTTCTTTCTGTATGCGCGGGCAAGTCTTAGGGACTACTGTAGAGACTCTGATAGGGTTTTGGAATCCCCTGGACAATATCTTGTCAGGAGCAGGAAAAAATATTTAAGATTTCAATTCCCAGGATGGATAACTATACAGGGTGGTCCACTGATCCGGCCAAATATCTCACGAAATAAGCGCCAAACGAAAAAACTACAAAGAACGAAACTTGTCTAGCTTGAAGGGGGAAACCAGATGGCGCTATGGTTGGCCCGCTAGATGGCACTGCCATAGGTCAAACGGATATCAACTGCGTTTTTTTTAAAAACAGGACCCCCATTTTTTATTACATATTCGTGTAGTACGTAAAGAAATATGAATGTTTTAGTTGGACCACTTTTTTCGCTTTGTGATAGATGGCGCTATAATAGTCACAAACGTATAACTACGTGGTATCACGTAAGATTCCGCCAGTGCGGACGGCATTTGCTTCGTGATACATTACCCGTGTTAAAAATGGACCGTTTACCAGTTGCGGAAAAGGTCGATATCGTGTTGATGTATGGCTATTGTGATCAAAATGCCCAACGGGCGTATGCTATGTATGCTGCCCGGTATCCTGGACGACATCATCCAGGTGCCCGGACCGTTCGCCGGATAGTTATGTTATTTAAGGAAAGAGGAAGAGTGCTGTAATAGTCACAAACATATGGCTCACAATTTTAGACGAAGAGTTGGGAACAGGTAGGTTTTTAAATTGAAATACAGAACGTAGGTACGTTTGAACATTTTATTTCGGTTGTTCCAATGTATATACATGCATAAGCTTTTACGAAACCCTCAGTACGCGAGACCTACTCGCACTTACCCAGTTTTGCAGACTTACTCAGGCTGCGGAGTCCACCCAGAAGAAAAGAAATAAATGTTATGATGATCGAAGGGTTTAGGTGAAATTTAAAAACGTATATTACCAGCCAATAAAATTGCAACACCATGAAGGCGGCATTAATTAATAATATTGTTGTGAGAGCTGAATACATTTCACATGCCGCCTTCCAGGCTTTGCAATTTTAATGGCCAACAGTCTAAGTTCTCATTGACATTATGTGAGCAGAAGTCAGTTTACATACTATTATCACGTTTTTATGGAATTGAAATTTTTCAACAATAACCTTTCAAACGCTATAAAAGGAAATATTTCAACAGCTATCTTTTTATGGACGAAGACCCGTCCCTTATTCCCCAAGGGAAAACTGAAACGAGCAAAAATTTAAAATAAGCAATTTATCCTCTGAAAACTAACAGTGTTAGGAAGCCATCACTTGCGCAAGAGCGTACTTGGCATCTTTAGAGGGTTATACGGAGAAGAGCACTCGATAATGACGTGGGCCGTGCTAGTGGCTAATCAGCAAAGTGGGTCGGCCATCCGCCGTCTTGTGTGGCGCGCTCCATAGGAAGCTCTGCCCTGATCAGTCGGAGGACGGCTCTTAAACATCGGCTTCAGTGGGCTGTTACTACAAAGACTACCAGTCCCCGTTCATCGCAGATCAATAAGTAATTTAATTGCATCGGGCCCTTTGTGAGACGGATGCTCCCTCAGCTTTGCTGATAGCGAGTATCCCGTCTACCTTTCTGCGCCTAATTGCTAGGCGCTCCCAAGAGCGCACAGCCTTTACTGGCACCGTCCAAATGCGGTACCACAGGCCAGCCACCTGAAATGTGAATCTCTATTTGTGTTTCTGTTGTCGTAACAATTTATTACCCTGCTGATAAAGCTACTAGACCGAAGATGTCCCCCGAAAAGAACTTAAACGCCGCAGGAATTTTGTTTGTGTTCGTTTTGCTGAATAGCAGCCAGTAATGGTTTCTGTGTGACAGAAAAGCTTCTGTCCATACATCATTAGTGATTTAGAAAACATCGCTCGTGTGAAACCCAGCTTGTTCTTTTCTCACACCCTACAATCCGTGGAAGAAGGGCAACAGGCAGAATCCATATCTCTAGATTTCCGGAAAATATTTG